>NC_090828.1:41462789-42786539 GCF_028021215.1 Eschrichtius robustus | reverse complement strand
CTCTGATTGCCGTGGCTAGGACTTCCAAAACTATGTTGAATAATAGTGGTGAGAGTGGACATCCTTGTCTTGTTCCTGATCTTAGAGGAAATGCTTTCAGTTTTTCACCGTTGAGAATGATGTTTGCTGTGGGTTTGTCGTATATGGCCTTTATTATGTTGAGGTAGGTTCCCTCTATGCCCACTTTCTGGAGAGTTTTTATCATAAATGGGTGTTGAATGTTGTCAAAAGCTTTTTCTGCATCTATTGAGATGATCATATGGTTTTTCTTCTTCAATTTGTTAATATGGTGTATCACATTGATTGATTTGCGTGTATTGAAGAATCCTAGCATCCCTGGGATAAATTCCACTTGATCATGGTGTATGATCCCTTTAATGTGTTGTTGGATTCTATTTGCTAGTGTTTTGTTGAGGATTTTTGCATCTATATTCTTCAGTGATATTGGTCTGTAATTTTCTTTTTTTGTAGTATCTTTGGTTTTGGTATCAGGGTGATGGTGGCCTCATTGAATGAGTTTGGGAGTGTTCCTTCCTCTGTAATTTTTTGGAAGAGTTTGAGAAGGATGGGTATTAGCTCTTCTCTAAATGGTTGATAGAATTCGCCTGTGAAGCCATCTGGTCCTGGACTTTTGTTTGTTGGAAGATTTTTAATCACAGTTTCAATTTCATTACTTGTGGTTGGTCTGTTCATATTTTCTGTTTCTTCCTGGTTCAGTCTTGGAAGTTTATACCTTTCTAAGAATTTGTCCATTTCTTCCAGGTTGTCCATTTTATTGGCATAGAGTTGCTTGTAGTAGTCTCTTAGGATGCTTTGTATTTCTATGGTGTCTGTTGTAAATCCTCCTTTTTCATATCTAATTTTATTCATTTGAGTCCTCTCCCTCTTTTTCTTGATGAGTCTGGCTAATGGTTTATCAATTTTGTTTATCTTCTCAAAGAACCAGCTTTTAGTTTTATTGATCTTTGCTATTGTTTTCTTTGTTTCTATTTCATTTATTTCTGCTCTGATCTTTATGATTTCTTTCCTTCTGCTAACTTTGGGTTTTGTTTGTTTTTCTTTCTCTAGTTCCTTTAGGTGTAAGGTTAGATTGTTTATTTGAGATTTTTCTTGTTTCTTGAGGTAGGCTTGTATAGCTATAAACTTCCCTCTTAGAACTGCTTTTGCTCCATCCCATAGGTTTTGGATCGTCGTGTTTTCATTGTCATTTGTCTCTAGGTATTTTTTGATTTCCTCTTTGATTTCTTCAGTGATCTCTTGGTTATTTAGTAACATATTGTTTAGCCTCCATGTGTTTCTGTTTTTTACCTTTTTTTCCCTGTAATTCATTTCTAATCTCATAGCATTGTGGTCGGAAAAAATGCTTGATATGATTTCAATTTTCTTAAATTTACTGAGGCTTGATTTGTGACCCAAGATGTGATCTCTCCTGGAGACTGTTCTGTGCGCACTTGAGAAGAAAGTGTAATCTGCTGTTTTTGGATGGAATGTCCTATATCAATTAAATATCAATTAAATCTATCTGCTCTGTTGTGGCATTTAAAGCTTCTGTTTCCTTATTTATTTTCATTTTGGATGATCTGTCCATTGGTGAAAGTGGGGTGTTAAAGTCCCCTACTATGATTGTGTTACTGTTGATTTCCCCTTATATGGCTGTTAGTATTTGCCTTGTGTATTGAGATGCTCCTATGTTGGGTGCATAAATATTTACAATTGCTATATCTTCTTCTTGGATTGATCTCTTGATCATTATGTAGTGTCCTTCCTTATCTCTTGTAACATTCTTTATTTTAAGGTCTATTTTATCTGATATGAGTATTGCTACTCCAGCTTTGTTTTGATTTCCATTTGCATGCAATATCTTTTTCCATCCCCTCACTTTCAGTCTGTATGTGTCCCTAGGTCTGAAGTGGGTCTCTTGTAGACAGCATATATATGGGTCTTGTTTTTGTATCCATTCAGCAAGCCTGTGTCTTTTGGTTGTAGCATTTAATCCTTTCACGTTTAAGGTAATTATCGATATGTATGTTCCTATGACCATTTTCTTAATTGTGTTGGGTTTGTTTTTGTAGGTCCTTTTCTTCTCTTGTGTTTCCCACTTAGAGAAGTTCCTTTAGCATTTGTTATAGAGCTCTTTTGGTGGTGCTGAATTCTCTTAGCTTTTGCTTGTCTTTAAAGCTTTTGATTTCTCCATTGAATCTGAATGAGATCCTTGCCGGGTAAGTAATCTTGGTTATAGGTTCTTCCCTTTCCTCACTTTAAGTATATCATGCCACTCCCTTCTGGCTTGTAGAGTTTCTGCTGAGAAATCAGCTGTTAACCTTATGGGAGTTCCTTTGTATGTTATTTGTCATTTTTCCCTTGCTGCTTTCAGTAATTTTTCTTTGTCTTTAATTTTTGCCAATTTGATTAATATGTGTCTCGGCGTGTTTCTCCTTGGGTTTATCCTGTATGGGAGTTGCTGCACTTCCTGGACTTGGGTGGCTATTTCCTTTCCCATGTTAGGGAAGTTTTGGACTATAATCTCTTCAAATATTTTCTCTTGTCCTTTCTCTCTCTCTTCTCCTTCTGGGATCCCTATAATGCGAATGTTGTGTTTAATGTTGTCCCAGAGGTCTCTTAGGATGTCTTCATTTCTTTTCATTCTTTTTTCTTTATTCTGTTCCACAGCAGTGAATTCCACCATTCTGTCTTCCAGGTCACTTATCCGTTCTTCTGTCTCAGCTATTCTGCTATTGATTCCTTCTAGTGTAGTTTTCATTTCAATTATTGTATTGTTCATCTCTGTTTGTTTGTTCTTTAATTCTTCTAGGCCTTTGTTGACCATTTCTTGCATCTTCTCGATCTTTGCCTCCATTCTTTTTCCGAGGTCCTGGATCATCTTCACTATCATTATTCTGAATTCTTTTTCTGGAAGGTTGCCTATCTCTACTTCATTTAGTTGTTTTTCTGGGGTTTTATCTTGTTCCTTCGTCTGGTACATAGCCCTCTGCCTTTTCATCTTGTCTGTCTTTCTATGAATGTGGTTTTTGTTCCACAGGCTGCAGGGTTGTAGTTCTTCTTGCTTCTTCTGTCTGTCCTCTGGTGGATGAGGCTATCTAAGAGGCTTGTGTAAGTTTCCTGATGGGAGGGACTGGTGGTGGGTAGAGCTGGGTGTTGCTCTGGTGGGCAGAGCTCAGTAAAACTTTAATCCACTTGACTGCTGATGGGTGGGGCTGGGTTCCCTCCCTTTTGGTTGTTTGGCCTGAGGCAACCCAACACTGGAGCCTACCTGGGCTCTTTGGTGGGGCTAATGTCAGACTCTGGGAGGGCTCACACCAAGGAGTACTTCCCAGAACTTCTGCTGCCAGTGTCCTTGTCCCCATGGTGAGCCACAGCCACCCCCCACCTCTGCAAGAGACCCTCCAGTAGGTCTGGTTCAGTCTCCCCTGGGGTCACTGCTCCTTCCCCTGGGTCCCGATGTGCACACTACTTTGTGTTTGCCCTCCAAGAGTGGAGTCTCTGTTTCCCCCAGTCCTGTCAAAGTCCTGCAATCAAATCCCACTAGTCTTCAAAGTCTGATTCTCTAGGAATTCCTCCTCCCGTCGCTGGACCCCCAGGTTGGGAAGTCGAGGCTTATTTAAACGGATGCTTTGGAGATGTAAGAAGAATTTCTGAGATAAGCTAGGACACCATCATACAGTTCACCAACAATGAGAGAACAAGTGACATTCCTCCAAATCACAGTCTGAGCAATAAATCATAATATAGGCAAAGAGAAACACTTTTGAGATACAAGTTTTTAAATAAGAAATTCAAAGAAAACTGAGGTTAATGACAATAGTTATTATGTATCTTTCACACACCTTCATATAATAGATGTTCAAATTCTCCTTATATGGATGAGAACGTGGAGACTCAGAAAGGTTAAGGAACTTGCTGAAGGCCACACAGGAGTAAATGGCAGCACCAAAATTTAAGGCAGTCTGACTTTAGCATCTGATCTGAGCTCCTAATTAGATGGCTTTTAAGCACAAGAGCCCTTCGTTCAGGTTTGTTTTACACAGTCTATGCTGTTTCAAGACACGAAGCTGCCTCATTATATAAATCTATCCATATACTTGTCCATCCATCCATCCATCTATCAAAGCATGTCTTTGTCTATTAAAATATGATCAGCAGGATTTGAACTCTTGGTTCAAGGCTGATGAGTAAAGTGAGAATGATTTGTTAGACTCTGACTGATATAGTGTGATCAACACACATGTGATTTAGGTACAATTCAACGGCAAATTGAGCATCTCCGCTGGTGGGCCTTTTTGTTAGGCAGTGAGAATTCTCTTCTTGTGAAACGAATTTGCTAACAGAATGAGTTTTACTAGTTTGTTCCGCTTTCCTCTTTTAAAAAGAAAAAAAAAGTTTTCTTTTTTAAAAACATGATTTTGAGTTTTAAAAATAAATAAAAACTGATAAATGTTTCTTATTTAAAGTCCACAATGAATCTTAGAATTCCATCTAAAGTATTAAAAACACTATCTCAAATACAGTTTTAAGTATAATTCCTCAAATCTAAAATTAGGTCACTACAAGTAGTCAAGATTGAGCTAAAAAAGACATTCATTTCCTTGCCCTTTCACCCTCCTCCTCATCCCTCCGTGGGAAAAAAAAAATTCACTGATATGTTGCACATTGCACATCTCTTTTCCTTTTACTAGTCCCTATATTTGTAGGCATCATATGGAAAATCAACTCCTGCTTTATTCTTGTAAGCTTGGTTTTATCTTCCTAAATATATCCTTCTTGTCAGAAGCCAATCAAGCATTTTGTTCTCCCTGTTTATAAATTGTTCTACTTTATACTTTTGGTTCTGATTATCTCTGGTTCTTTTCTCGCCTTTGTCGTAGGCACTGTGGAACTGGAGATCTGGAAGCCCCACTAGCTGTCCTCAGGTAAGCTGTCCTCAGTGTCGTAGGCACTGTGGATCTGGAGATCAAAAAGCCCCACTTTTTGATCCTCAGATAAGTCAACCTAACTCATGTTAGCTGTGAAGAGGAGGCAAGGAGAGTGACACAGCCAGCACTCAGAGAGCTGACCAGAGGCCCTGAAGGAGATGGCTTATCCTACTTTTCACTGGGTGAAGCATGGATGAGTGGGTGAACTCACCTGCAGCTGCGTTTCCAGGTCCACGCCATTGCAAGGCCTTTGAGGATAAGCAGGTTAGAAGCTTGGTCAATGTCTTAGTCATGGATTTAGTCAATGGGCTGCTCTAACAAAAATACCATAAACTGGGTGGCTTATCAACAACAGAAATTTATTTCTCACAGTTCTGGAGGCTGGCAAGTCCCACATTGTGGTAGCAGCAGATTTGGTATCTGGTGAGAGCCACTTTCTCATGGACGGCCGTCTTTTTGCTATAATGTCACACAGCAGGAGGGGTGCACTAGCTCTCTAAGGTCTCTGATTAGGACACTAATCCCATTCTTGAGGGCTTCACCCTTATGATCTAATCATTTCCAAAGGCCTCTTAACACCATCATCACCTTTGGGTTTCAACATACGAATTTTGCAGGGGGACGCAAACATTCAGACTATAGCAGTCAGTTATCATTTGCCAACCTGTGTCTCTGCCTTGTTTAATGACTCAGTTTCTCCACTACTTGTGATCAAGAGTCTTTCTCACTCAAAATCTATCTTTTCTTACTGATGTTGGATTCGTCAGTTATGGTACGATGTTATGCTGCAGCAGCAAACAACCTTTACATCTCAGTGGCTTAAAACAACAGAGATCTATTTCTTATTCATGCTACGTGTCACCCAAGGACCCGGGATGACAAAGCAGGTGCCTACTTGAACAGTGCCAGTTACCATGCCAGAAAGAGGAAAGAACACTGCCGAGTCTTGTATTGGCAATCAAATACTCAGCCCCAGGTCAGGGTCTTGAACTAGATACATGAGTTTCCCCAACTTCAAGGGAGCCAAAAGTACAATCTGTAATGCAGACCTATTTCCCTTACTCTGGAGGTGGGAAATCAGAAATGTTCAGTGAGCAGCAGGGCAGTAATTTTATCTTTTAATTAAACAAATAGAGGATAGCAGTTCTTCAGTTTTTTTTTCCTTTGGTCTATTTCTAATTTATTGTCTCTTAATTAAAATATCCTGATATCTTTCTATTTTCCATTACTTAGTTTGCCCTTTCTTTCCAGTCTCATGTTATTTGCAGTAAATATTTTGTGTCCTTTTGCCCAGCAATCTAACTTTTTGCTACCCAATGTCTATTCTCATTCCTCAGCCCCAAATCCATTTTCTTTATTAGATTCCTCTGAACTCCTACAGCTCTTTCTGTCTGTACCACACAACTTAACCTTTAATTATTTGCCTACTGGGCATTGCAGTTGGTTCTGCCTTTTGTCAGCTGAACCAGAACATAACTTTCTCTCATGACCTCCCTCCCCTCCTCCAAATTGACTCTACCTCCCAACCCCTATTTCCAAAGTTGTTCCATTATTCTTCCCAGCACTCAGCCTCAAAACCTTCATTTCTCTCTGACTCTTTTTCTAATGTCTTGCTTCTCATAATTGTGCAGTTGCCAAATGCTTCCCCATGCATTGTGCTCGTGTGGATCAAATGACATAGTGAAACTGAGAAGCATGTTGCAGGCTCTACGTCAAGGGGATAGTGCTCTCTCTTCCTTTAACTATTTTTCATTCCCTCCTTCATTTATTTATTCATCATTCATTTATGCATGCACTTATGCTGGACCTAAGTGCTTTCTTGGAACTGTGCTTGTTACCGAGGGAGCCACAAATTAAATATAAGTCTCTGCTCTCCAGGAGGCTACATTCTGGTTGAGGAAATCTCGTATCCATATTTCTGGGGTAACTAGGTACTGATAGGATTGAAACAAGGGAAAATGCTCTGAGATCTGGAGAAGGGGGCAATGATGATGTTCTGGAAGGGTCTAGTAAGCCTCCAGGAGATGGCAGATGACTAAATCAATTACTCGCAGATGAAAACATCTAGAGGCCTCTCAGAATACTTAAAATAAAAACAGCTCACTCCATTAAAGGTTACTAGAACCTTCATGATCAAGGCCTTTTTCAATTTCATCTAAGACTTTCTTATTTTCTGGGCTCTAGCCACACTAATCTTCTGCCAGTTCCTTCAGCACACCAAGCTTGTCAGCATTATTGTGTCTTTGGACCAGAGGTTCTCTTTGCTCAGAATTCCTTTTCTACAGATCTTTGTATGGCTGGTCCTTGCTTGCTGTTTGACTCCAATGGCAATCCTCAGAGAGGCATTTCCTAAATACCCAATCTTAAATAGCATCCCCCTTTCCCAGGACCTTGTTGTTCAGAACTCTTGTATTTTTTTTTTTTTAAACTTATTATCCGGAAGCATCTTACTTGCTCACTTGTTTATTTCTATATCACCTATCTCCCCCTCCTCTTCTCAGGATGTCTGTGTCACCATCTTGGACCAGAACCTCCCCAGGATGTAAGCTCTTTGCAGGTGTGGACCTGATCTGTGTTATACACTGTATTGCCAAGGCTGAGACAGAGCGTGACACATCACATGTACTAACTAAATATACACTGGTACTGTACAGCTTCCTTGGCTCCAATCTTTCTCTCTTTTAGCGACAATTACCATACTTCATTACTGGGTTCTTTCTCCTTAATGCTCCTTTGACCGTGTAACATGTTCCGGCCAGAAGGACCTATGTGGAAGTGAGGAACGCCACTTCCAAGACTGGCCGATTAAAAACTCGCATGTATGATCGTTCCTTCTCTTTTGTTTTCTATTAAGTAAATGAATAGGACCTTAATGATTTAGGGAATGTCAGGCCCATGATATGGAAAGAGATATGGTTCCTAACAAACCATGTGTAAGATTACCTAATTAGGAACACTTGCTTTGAACTGTGATGAGAGCAAGAAATAAATGTGTGTGTGCATGTGTTATACCTCTGAAAATTTAACATTTATCTGTTTTAACATTTAGTGTTACTTATCCTAATATACTTGACAACTAAGTCTTCAGTCATTTGGTTACAAGTACCTTTCTAGCTCTTCAGGTACTACACACATTCTCAGTCATAAGCTATTCCTTTCTTTAGCTGTCTTAATTCTACCTTAACATCTTCCCTCTAGTGTTAAACGAAGAAAAGTGCATGGACCTTGGAATTATCTTAGAAAAATCTGAGGTTGAATTCAAGAATTGCCCCTACCTAGCAACATACACTTGTCATGTTATTTACCTCCCCAAAACTAGTTCCATCCTGTGTATAAATGGAGGAAAATAATACCTAGCTCACCACACTGTTGTGAAGAATGAAATGAGATGGTGTACTTGACTTCCATGCTAATTAAACATGCCTTTCTTTATCTGTTTCCCCTTCTCTATACCTGTAAAACTCCTCTGAGTCTTGTAAGTTCTCCACTGTTCCCCAAGTTGGCCTCTGGGTTCAAAGCTTGACTTTGACCCTTGCTAGCCAAGTAAACTTAGACAAGTTACTTAACACCTTCGTGCCTAAGTTCCATCCTATTTAAAGCTGGAATCATCCTAGTACCTAACTTGTAGTGTTCCAGTTAATGTTAAATGAGTTCATGAATGCAAAACCCTTGGAGGAGAGCAGGGCACAAAGTAAGTGTTCACTAGTGATTAGTGGTTATTTTAAAATTATTCTTTCAAACCTTTCGAACCTAATTATCCCAGCTCCTGCTGACACTGCTCTTCTCTATAGTTAAGATACTTGTGTCCATTGTATTATTTCCCATTAAAAAGAAAGTCTTCTTGACTAGTAACTTTTCAGGCTATAGTTTTCAATATCCATAGTTCTCTACAACGACCCTAACAGCCAATGTTAGGCAGCACAAATATAATTAAACTAAATTCCATTAAAGAAAATGCATGCTCCAACCAAAAGACATAGACTGGCTGAATGGATACAAAAACAAGACCTGTATATATGCTGGCTAAAAGAGACCCACTTCAGACCTAGGGACACATACAGACTGAAAGTGAGGGGATGGAAAAAGATATTCCATGCAAATGGAAATCAAAAGAAAGCTGGAGTAGCAATTCTCATATCAGACAAAATAGACTTTAAAACAAAGACTATTACAAGAGACAAAGAAGGACACTACATAATGATCAAGGGATCAATCCAAGAAGAAGATATAGCAATTGTAAATATTTATGCACCCAACATAGGAGCATCTCAATACACAAGGCAAATACTAACAGCCATAAAAGGGGAAATCAACAGTAACACAATCATAGTAGGGGACTTTAACACCCCACTTTCACCACTGGACAGGTCATCCAAAATGAAAATAAATAAGGAAACACAAGCTTTAAATGACACATTAAACAAGATGGACTTAATTGATATTTATAGGACATTCCATCCAAAAACAACAGAATACACTTTCTTCTCAAGTGTTCATGGAACATTCTCCAGGACAGATCATATCTTGGATCGCAAGTCAAGCCTTGGTAAATTTAAGAAAATTGAAATCACATCAAGTATCTTTTCTGACCACAATGCTATGAGACTAGATATCAATTACAGGAAAAAATCTGTAAAAAATACAAACGCATGGAGGCTACACAATACACTACTTAATAACGAAGAGATCACTGAAGAAATCAAAGAGGAAATCAAAAAATACCTAGAGACAAATGACAATGAAAACACGACGACCCAAAACCTATGGGATGCAGCAAAAGCAGTTCTAAGAGGGAAGTTTATAGCAATACAATCCTACCTCAAGAAACGAGAAACATCTCCAATAAACAACCTAACCTTGCACCTAAAGCAATTAGAGAAAGAAGAACAAAAAAATCCCAAAGTTAGCAGAAGGAAAGAAATCATAAAGATCAGATCAGAAATAAAAAGAAATGAAGGAAATGATAGCAAAATCAATAAAACTAAAAGGTGGTTCTTTGAGAAGATAAACAAAATTGATAAACCATTAGCCAGATTCATCAAGAAAAAAAGGGAGAAGACTCAAATCAGTAGAATTAGAAATGAAAAAGGAGAAGTGACAACTGACACTGCAGAAATACAAAGGACCATGTGAGATTACTACAAGCAACTATATGCCAATAAAATGGACAACCTGGAAGAAATGGACAAATTCTTAGAAATACACAACCTTCCGACACTGAACCAGGAAGAAATAGAAAATATGAACAGACCAATCACAAGCACTGAAATTGAAACTGTGATTAAAAATCTTCCAACAAACAAAAGCCCAGGACCAGATGGCTTCACAGGCGAATTATATCAAATATTTAGAGAAGAGCAAACACCTATCTGTCTCGAAATCTTCCAAAATATTGCAGAGGGAGGAACACTCCCAAACTCATTCTACAAGGCCACCATCACCATGATACCAAAACCAGACAAAGATGTCACAAAAAAAGAAAACTACAGGCCAATATCACTGATGAACATAGATGCAAAAATCCTCAACAAAATACTAGCAAACACAATCTAGCACCACATTAAAAGGATCAGACACCATGATCAAGTGGGGTTTATCCCAGGAATGCAATGATTCTTCAATATATGCAAATCAATCAATGTGATACACCATATTAACAAATTGAAGGAGAAAAACCATATGATCATCTCAATAGATGCAGAGAAAGCTTTCACCAAAATTCAACACCCATTTATGACAAAAACCCTCCAGAAAGTAGGCATAGAGGGAACTTACCTCAACATAATAAAGGCCATATATGATAAACCCACAGCCAACATCGTCCTCAATGGTGAAAAACAGAAACCATTTCCACTAAGATCAGGAACAAGACAAGGTTGCCCACTCTCAACACTATTATTCAACATAGTTTTGGAAGTTTTAGCCACAGAAATCAGAGAAGAAAAAGAAATAAAAGGAGTCCAAATCGGAAAAGAAGAAGTAAAGCTGTCACTGTTTGCAGATGACATGATAGTATGCATAGAGAATCCTAAAGATGCTACCAGAAAACTACTAGAGCTAATCAATGAATTTGGTAAAATAGCAGGATATAAAATTAATGCACAGAAATCTCTTCCATTCCTATACACTAATGATGAAAAATCTGAAAGTGAAATTAAGAAAACACTCCCATTTACCATTGCAACAAAAAGAATAAAATATCTAGGAATAAACCTACCTAAGGAGACAAAAGACCTGTATGCAGAAAATTATAAGACACTGATGAAAGAAATTAAAGATGATACAAATAGATGGAGAGATATACCATGTTCTTGGATTGGAAGAATCAACATTGTGAAAATGACTATACTATCCAAAGAAATCTACAGACTCAATGCAATCCTATCAAACTACCACTGGCATTTTTCACAGAACTAGAACAAAAAATTTCACAATTTGTATGGAAACACAAAAGACCCCGAATAGCCAAAGCAATCTTGAGAAAGAAAAATGGAGCTGGAGGAATCAGGCTCCCTGACTTCAGACTATACTACAAAGCTACAGTAATCAAGATAGTATGGTACTGGCACAAAAACAGAAATATTGATCAATGGAACAGGAAAGAAAGCCCAGAGATAAACCCACGCACATATGGTCACCTTACCTTTGATAAAGGAGGCAAGAATATACAATGGAGAAAAGACAGCCTCTTCAATAAGTGGTGCTGGGAAAACTGCACAGCTACATGTAAAAGAATGAAATTAGAACACTCCCTAACAACATCCACAAAAATAAACTCAACATGGATTAAAGACCTAAATGTAAGGCCAGACACTATCAAACTCTTAGAGGAAAACAGGCAGAACACTCTATGACATAAATCACAGCAAGATCCTTTTTGACCCTCCTCCTAGAGAAATGGAAATATAAACAAAAATAAAAAAATGGGACCTAATGAAACTTAAAAGCTTTTGCACAGCAAAGGAAGCCATAAACAAGACAAAAAGACAACCCTCAGAATGGGAGAAAATATTTGCAAATGAAGCAACTGACAAAGGCTTAATCTCCAAAATTTACAAGCAGCTCATGCAGCTCAATATCAAGAAAACAAACAACCTAATCCAAAAATGGGCAGAAGACCTAAACAGACATTTCTCCAAAGAAGATATACAGATTGCCAACAAACACATGAAAGAATGCTGAACATCATTAATCATCAGAGAAATGCAAATCAAAACTACAGTGTGATATCATCTCACACTGGTCAGAATGGCCATCATCAAAAAATCTACAAACAATAAATGCTGGAGAGGGTGTGGAGAAAAGGGAACCCTCATACACTGTTGGTGGGAATGTTAAGTTGATACAGCCACTATGGAGAACAGTATGGAGGTTCCTTAAAAAACTAAAAATAGAACTAGTATACAACCCAGCAATCCCACTACTGGGCATATACCCTGAGAAAACCATAATTCAAAAAGAGTTATGTACCGCAAAGTTCATTGCAGCTCTATTTACAATAGCCAGGACATGGAAGCAACCTAAATGTCCATCGACAGATGAATGGCTAAAGAAGATGTGGCACATATATACAGTGGAATATTACTCAGCCATAAAAGAAATGAAATCGAGTTATTTGTAGTGAGGGGGATGGACCTAGAGTCTGTCATACAGAGTGAAGTAAGTCAGAAAAACAAATATTGTATGCTAACACATACATATGGAATCTAAAAAAAAAAAAGGTCATGAAGAACCTAGGGGCAAGATGGGAATAAAAACGCAGACCTACTAGAGAATCAACTTGAGGACACGGGGAAGGGGAAGGGTAAGCTGGGACAAAGTGAGAGAGTGGCATGGACATATATACACTACCAAATGTAAAATAGATAGCTAGTGGGAAGCAGTCGCATAACACAGGGAGATCAGTTCGGTGCTTTGTGACCAGCTAGAAGGGTGGGATAGGGAGGGTGTGAGGGAGGGAGATGCAAGAGGGAAGAGATATGGGGATATATGTATATGTATACCTGATTCACCTTGTTATAAAGCAGAAACTAACACACCATTGTAAAGCAATTATACTCCAATAAAAACATTAAAAAAAAAAAAAAGAAAATGCAAGCCTACTGCCCTTGTGCACTGTACTTTATTACCATGTGTTGTTTCATCCTTAGTGCAAAGATTTTTTTGTCTTTCAACACTGCGGTACAAGATATTAATTTGAAACTATACTTTGATTTGGGACAAACAAAAGTTGGGGGAAAAAGATGCAATCAATGAATAAGTGGGTTAAAATTCCCAGAAGCTTGATTATACTAATAAAGGACTACAAATCCCATTATGAAGATTTTTAAAATATATAGTCAAATATATCTAGCAAATTATTGGTTATATATTGATTATCTGAGGAAAAATAGAAAAAGCAGAATTGATAGTAGGAGGTCTTATAAGCAACTGTATCTCGTTAAGTCACATTTCGTATTCTAAACCCATAATCATAATTGTTAGGCTCTATAGTATGATATATTGCTATTGTTTTGCATATTAATATTTGCTTCTCATTTCTACTTATAATCTTTTAACTAAATATGATCAAAGCAAGGATATTTGTCATAAAAATCTGATCAGTGTTTTCCCACTTTGCATGAACTTGTGTAACAACCACATCTTTTATTCTTAATTAATAGTAAAATAAAGTACAGAAAAAAATGATATAAGGAAATGACACTTTATTGTCACAAACCAAGTCATCTGATTTCCAATTTGTTCATAAATGGCTTAGAGTAAATCAGAGAACAGTTCAAGAAACACTCTTCTAGGACCATCTGAAGACCTGGCACTCTTCCTTTCTCTGCTGCTTGAACAAATTATTTCTCTCTCAACAACTGCTTAGTTTTGTTATCTGTACATGGGAACTATAATCCTAGAAACTCATATGAAATATTTTAGGAGTTCTGCCTAATCTCTGGCTGAGATAACAATAATTAAGAGAAAAAGACTAACAAACACATTGGCCATTGATCTTGTTTTAACCCTGCACCGAATCAGATACCATAACAATGACATATCTGGATATCATTATTCAGGTCTTACAGAGAATCACCTCTACAGATATAATCTCACAACTTTAGAATTTTATCATTAATACATTACATTAAGATCCAATATAAGTAATTTTGTATAATTTATAAGGGAGTTATCAAGGATGTTGTATTTTATTTCATTCAAAATGTTATTAAAGTCATAGAGTATAAATTCTTGTGGAGTTCAGAACTTGTTAAAGTATCTTTTGATAAACTAGTGTCTTTTCTAATTACATCATGAGAATTATTCTTTTTCTTCCTTACCTTGAATTAGGGCTACTCAGAAATACGGTTTTAGCATATTCTCTTAGTTTGATTTTTCTTTAAAATTACTTTTCTATCCTACTTTTCCCCTTCTTTCTTCTCCTCAACATTGTTTTATTATTAAATTCTTGAATTTTTTCTCTTATTTAAATAACTTCATTGTATTTCTACCTTTTGCCACCACTGATTCATATCCTTTGAAGAGCCTCCTGTTTTCTGTGCTTTCTAAAGAGATGATTAGCCAGTATGAAAATCTTATTTCTGCATGAGGGTTAAAATACAGAGTTGTAAATGCTACCTTCTGGACACAATAGACCATGTTTTCTAATTTAAAACTGATAGTAAAAATTTTAGGTTGAAAAGGAAAGAGGAACAATGCCACTGGGGCCACTGGGGATGCTTGAGGAGTAGGTCTATATAGCTCACAGTAATTCTGTTCCTATCTTAGGTGATGTTTGAATTCAAAAGAAGCATGGACATAATCTAGACCAATATCCTTATTTCCTATATTGTACCTATGAGAAAATGGAGTTTATTCTGGCATAAGGATAGACATATACATCAATGGAATAAAATGAGAGCTCAAAAATAAACCCTAACATACAGGGTCAATTGATTTTCTACAAGGGTGCCAAGAAAATTCAACAGAGAAAGGATAGTTTTTTCAATAAATGGTGTTGAAACAACTGATTATCTACAAGTAAAAAAATGATTCTTTACCCTTTCCTTCCTCCATATAAAAAATTAACTCAAAATGAATCAGAGACCTAAATATAAGAGCCAAAACTATAAATCCCTTAGGAGAAAATATAGGAGTAAATCTTTGTGACCTTGGGTTAAGCAAAACCTTCCTAGTTGTGACACCAAAAACACAACTGACCAAAGACAGACAAATTGAAATTCATCAAAGTTAAAAACGTTTGTGTTTTGAAAGGTATCACCACAAAAGTGAAAAGACAACTCCACAGAATGGAGAAACTATTTGCATATCATATATATTTGGTAAGAGGCTTATACCTACAATTAAAAAAAAAAACTCCTACAACTCAGTGATAAATAAATACCTCAATTAAAAAATGGGTAAAAATCTGAAGAGATGTTTATCCAAAGAAGACATACAAATGATCAGTAAGCACATTGAAAAGAGACTCAACACAATTAGCCATCTGGAAAATGTTAATCAAAACCACTATCAGATACCACTTTATACCCACTTGGATTGTATTATTCAAAAAGATGGTAATAATAAGTGTTGGCAAGGATGTGGAGAAATTTGGATCCTCATACATTGCTGTTAGAAATATAAATGGTGCAGCCACTTTGGAAAACTGTCTGGCAGTGCCTCAAAAAGTTAATCATGAGGTTACCATTTAGTCCAACAATTCTACTCCTAGGTATATACCAAGAGAAATAAAAACATATGTCCAAACTAAAACTTGTACTTACACACATATACAAACACACAAATTTGTATACAAATGTTCATTACAGCATTATTCATTAGAACCCAAAATTGGGAACAACCCAAATGTTCATCAACTAACTGATAAATGCATAAACAAAATGTGGTATATCCACACAATTAAATATTTTTCATCAATCAAAAAATGAAATACTGATACATGATACAATGAACCTTGAAAACATTCTAAGTGAAAGAAGCCCAGTCACAAAGGACCACCTGTTGAATGATTCCATTTATATGAAATGTTGGAATAAGGAAATCTATAGAGACATAAAGTGGATTAGTTGTTGCCTAAGGATGGAGGAGGGAAACTTGGGGAGGAAATGGGGAGGGGCTGCTAAAGTGTACAAGTTTCTTTTTGAAGTGATAAAAATATTATGAAATTGATTGTGTTGATGGTTGCACAACTTGGTGAATATACTAAAAACAACTGAATTGTATACTTCAAATGAATGAGTTTTATGTGAATTGTATTACAAAATGACTGTAAATCTATCTGTCATCTAATTATCTATGTAATCTAATCCGTCTATGGGAAAAAAAAAACAGAGACCAAGCGAAATGATGTGATTTTATCCAAGATGAGACCTCACTTCTCTGAACCCAGTGGTCTTTACACTATGTCATACCAACTCTTTTCTCTCTCTCTTTTTAAAATCTCTCTTGGGTAGCTTTGATGAGAAAGTGGCATAAATCACTTGAGCCCTTCTCTTTACTACATGTTGATTACCCTTAACCCTTCAGGGGTTTCATGTATTTTTTTTTTTTTTGGCCACGCTGTGCAGCTTGTGGAATCTTAGTTCCCCAGCCAGGGATCAAACCCATGCCCCATGCAGTGGAAGTGTGGAATCCTAACCACTGGACCGCCAGGGAATCCCCAGGGGCTTCGTGTATTTATCTGTCAAATGAAGATGACATTACCTGCCCTAACTACATCCTAGAGATATCAGAGGATCAGAGGAGAGGAGAAAGTAGGCTGAAAAGAATTAGGTTTTAATATGTTAGAAGGTTTCCCTTTTCCTCTGGCTGTCCCTTAATGCCATGCGCATCTCAAAAGGGAAATACTTTCTCCAACAAAAGACAATTGTTAAAAGACTTATGAATTCAGTGTAAAACATACCATAACATATCTCCTAAGCATGTAATAATACACAAAAATGTCAGGTACAGATATATTGATCAATACAGGGATTCTTTTTATTTATTTCCCCTCCCAAGTCTGACCATCCAATGTCACTGTAATGCAAGCATCTCTGTTGTATTTTCTTTTTCCCAAACCAACAAATCTTTTAGAGAAGGAAAAATATATTCAATTAAAATTAAACTGCATAATTCATTCAAATATAATATTTTTATTTCTTTGTCATAATTGATAATTTGATGTTATATTTGAATGTCTTAAAGTATCACATTTATGTACATATCAGTGTTTAAACAGAAATACATCACTAATTTCTGCTAAAGTGAAGATATTTTACTTCATTTCTTGCTTTTTCCCCAATTGTTGCACACTTCTCCCTGATATACATCTTTTAATATCTGCTGATTATAGGCACTTATGACTAGTTGGGACCTAGCATTACTTTTATTACCTTCAATAATACAATTTTGATTATAGAAAGCTCATTTTAGGATGAGTTCAGAGAACAGAATAAACTATTATGTAAAGACTTTGAAAAGACTGCAATGAATAAAAAAGAGCTGTGGTAAACAAACTTCAGAAGATCACTCGTCCCAAGTGCATAGTCCTGAGTTCTTATGTTTCATTCATAGCTTAGTAGTGAAGGGATGAATGGACCCACTCCTGATTAATTTTACTTTGCATTGGGGGGAAGCTAGAAAAACCAGATATTTGTTTCCTTTGTTTATTTTTTCTTTATACTATAATAAGCATTTAGTTCTTCAGCAGTATTGATTTTTCAATTGGATGTTGCATATAATTTTACAATTTGTTCAACACTTATTAGATATTACACATACTGCTTATAGGGGCATATTTCTGGAACAGACTGATGTGGGCTGCCGAGGACTGCTTGCTGATTTGTTGTTTAGATGAACCAACATATACAGTATATTACTATTTGGAAGTAAACCACTGAAGGCCAGGAGCAGTTTCTACCCAATTTAAAACGCCTGTGGGAGGACAGTTTCTCAGTAAATAATGCTTTTACCTCAGAAAGCTATTTATTATGAATGCTCTGGATACAGACAAAGGAAGTGTTTTCAGTACACATACTGTCTAGCCTCTTGGAGTTAACCAAGAAAAACGTCTAAGGTAGACTTAGAGGGGATTTAGGTGTTGGTAAATTCTTTAGATCGCAAATGTTAGGACACTGCCCTCAAATTCATGTGTCTTGAGAAAGGCAAAAATTTTGAAAGAATAATTAGAATTTGGGCCCACAGAAATTATGTTCAAATCTAAATATATTACTCATAAATTTGTTTAGCGTTTGTAACAATCTCCAAGCACAGCCTCAAGATTAAGTAAAATTTTCAAGAGAGAGACTTTGTTGATATATAAAATACGATTAGACTCATCAAAAATACATACACACACATGTGCATGTACACACACACACAGACAGGAGGAGAACACACCTCCAAATTTTATGGTAATTATCTTGGAATGGTGGGATGACATTGTAATATTTCTAGGCTTTTGAAATTTCTATGATAAACGTGCAACTTTTATAATCAGAAAAAGCCACAGCAAATTCCATTTTAATGTAACCATTAAAACATACATTAGGTTGGGAAATAAGAGGCTTGGCATTATATTTTTAAGTGTTAAATAAAAAGATATAGCAGAGCATTGTACTAAGATAGGGATTAAAATCCACTGGCATATGGGCCATACTTATTTGCCATTTAATTTGGTGATTCTTCCCTCTCTCTTTATATCTCATAATTTCTATTCTTGCAGCAAGAATATGCATTTGTAATAAACCTTCCTTTACCACTTGGAAAGGAGCATGTAGCCCATCAGCTATTCCCAAAGATACTAAGGAAAGAAGTCCCACCTTTCTTAACAAATGGCTTACTGAGCAGTGCCCCTGCTCTTCTGGGTTCCCCAATGCTCCTCTGCCTTTTGCGTAGCCCTTTGAAATATTGCTAGTAGTGGCACCAGCATTAAAGGAAGGGGGAGTATTATAATGGCCACTCTCCATGTTATATGCCTCTTTTCTGGATAAAAATCTAAAGCCTATCACTAGTTATAAATATAAATAATGTTCATCCTGGTTCATAATCAGGGCTGCTATTGCCTTACTCAAAACAAGCAAATTGAAGTTGAAACAGCTCAAAGAACCAGGTTTTGGTGAAGATATGTCTCTTCTCTGCAACCTCATGGTTAATAACCTTCTCAACCTAATTGGGCACACACATAGTCATAAGGATATTCTCCATAGATAATAATTCGATACCTCTACAAAAAAACACATAAAACCCACACAGTCTGCAAAAAATAAGGTGTATATATCTAATGGGAAAAAAATATTTCAAAGGACATCGTAGGTGATGTGAACCTGTTAGTGGTGGACTTTATCACAAAGTGGTTGTATTTTCTATTTCAACAACAAAAAAGTGTGAAATTCTGTACTAAATATATCCAACATGTTATACGTGTATGGTATACACCTAATGCACGCTACACACACACACACACATGCAGACACATAATTTATGTTATTAAACATATGAGAAGATAATGAGTGGTGGTTAAGAGCATGGTGTCTGGAGTCAGCCTGGCAGGGTGCAGATCCTAGCTCTTCCACTTGCTGTTTGGCTTTGGGTGGTTTGCTTAACCTCTCTGTGTCTCCTTCCATGTAAAATGAAAATTATTAGTGTATCTAACTTCATAAGATTAGCAGGAGGATTAAATGGCTCCATGAAAGTAAACATTACCATGGTACCTGCCGCACAGGAAACACATGCTTGTGAAAATTCTGTCATCTTTTGATGATCACAATGAGATTCATGTTTTTATCTCTGAGACTGGGATGTTATGTTGTGATGTTGGAATATGGAGCGTGTATTTCCTTATTTTAAGGCACAGGAGTCTCTGACTCGGGATATACTAGAAACTGAGACTTAGAAAACTCAACACAAAATTGTGGGTGAGAGTTTGGTGAGTGAGCACCAGAAGTAAGGCAGGAGTAGCAGGGTATAGTCTACACAAGCAGGTAAAAGAGAAACAAGTAATGAAAACAGTTAAGTTAGTGGGAGAAATACAATCTGTGCTTTGGAGTTTTGTTTCCTTTGTTCTGCCTTCATGTAGTATTTCATTATTTTTATATAAAATCGAAGTTACCTGATTTCTACTGTCTGAGCTAAATAAAAATTGCAAAAACATATAAAATGTATTAAAGTTTTCAATACTTTGTTCCTGTATTTTTTGATATTCTACACCAGATCCACATTTGCACCCATCACATCCTAATTAAGTTTCATTAATCATTGTGCGATAACTAGCACAGTTGAGGCATACATAATTACTGAGAAAAATTCAAAAGACTCTTCAGAACTTATATGAAAATCCAATTCCTTTCTAAGTAAAGTAGCGCAGTACATAGAAGACCTGAGGTATGTCTTCGTTTGAAAGACCATGATTTATTTTCAAATTTCAGTTTTATTTTAAAAATCTTACTTTTCACAAAGCTCAACCCAAATTTGGAGGGTGGGTTAGTTGTATATTTGTTTGTTTGTTTTTTTTTTTTGGAATGGCCTCCTGTGCATTTGAAGTGGCATCGTTATTTATTCATCTTTCTAAGTAACACTTAAAGTGTTTAGATTCAGTTTGCAGACTTGGCTATTTACTAGCAGCTACTGGCAGAGGGAAGTCTGGGTCACAGACATGGCGTTTGTAGGCACAGACCATTGTACAGACCACGTTACAAATACTAGTCCTATTTATAATTGCACTTCTAAATTGTGTGAAATTTTTTAAAAGTACAAATTATTTTTTCTTGTTTAAGATAGGTGGATAAATACATAAAAGAAGGAAATAACAAAATCAAACTCAAATTTTTACATTAAGCCATAGATTTGCTAAAAATGTCAGCATTTTTCTCTTGAAATTATGGGAGTGGAAAGAGGTGTGTTTCCCCAAATATACAGCAGAAGCTGTATATTGCCCTCTACTCTGGAAAAAGTTTCTGGCCAAATGGAAGTATTAAAGGAAAGAGAGATGTCTTTAGTCTTCAGACCCCATCTATACAAACAGACAATACTATGGCAGTTTTCAGAGGTGACAACATTGTCTTCATGGTGAGGGAAAGGCAATTTGAGGGAGGCAGCATCTTAACTACAGGAGTCTTAGAACTAAGAAGGTTTTCTCATAAAACCTACAACCCACCAAAACCTTAGATTTTCTGGACTAGACAGACCTGTGTTCTGTCTGTGTGTGTGTGTGTGTGTTTTATTCTCTCCATGAGTAAACTCACATTAGAAGCCAGTCCTAATTATGGTAACCGCTTTTACAGTTCTAAGGCAAGAGAGTAAAAGAAATCAGTATAAAGAAAACACCCTAGGGGAAGACTGAATGAACTCATAGTTCAGTAAAATTTTGTGACTAATCAGCATCTTCTTCTTTAGATCCCACATACAACCCCAAATGATATTCTTTTTACTTAGTAGAAAACAGTTGGAAACTTTCCAATTGCAACACAATCTTTTTTGTTCAACTGTCGACCAGTAGTAGTTTTAAAAAGAAATCATTTCTAGATCTTAAGACTCAGAGGTGTCTAATTTTTCCCGATCAAACTCATAACCCAATACTGAAGTCAGCAGGACCTAATGCCTAATTTGCTTATATGTATGGTGAAATCTAGTGCCAAGGATCATCCTTGACCATTGCCCCGCTTCAAATATTCATGATTCTCTACAGTCCAAAACGCATTAAAGGTGGGAATGATGCCAGCAACACACAGTCTTCCTAGTGACAAGGAGCCTTCTTAGATCAAAGGAGCAAGATGTTAAAGACTTCAAACTAAACTGTCTTTGTAAGAGAGGCTCACAAAAGTAATGCCAAATCTCACACCCTGTTTCAGTTACGGAACATCAATGAAATAAAGAAAAAAATAGATGCTCATTCATTTTCTCTTCTGAACTCTTTTTACTGAACTACTTTGCTTTTCTCCTTTCTTACCATTGCAGTCAAACACAAGGATGTGATGCACTAAAACTGGAAAACATTATTAATGCTTTCAAAGACAAAATGAATGACTACTGAGGAACTAATAGCATTTAAGCCAATATGATTTCGCTAATGGGGCCTGAGTGGCATGTTGAGAATAATACAAGAGCAAAGTTAAAATGGGCACAGGTGCTATAAAGCATACATATGAAGCAAATATGCATAATGATTTAAGTTGTCCCTTTATGTAATTTGTCACCCAGCTGCATCTGCTCTTACACCTGTGCTCCCTTCCTTGATCTATCTGGATACCCTGGAAATGTTAGGCCTGCAGCCAATTTCATACCCAGTCATTTCTATGATCAGACCCAGCTATCAACTTGCTCTTTTCTTATATTAAATCAAGTATCAACCCCAGGGCTCTGAACTACTTCTGACTGACAGGACCAACAGAAAGTTCTACGATAATTACTTCTTAGGACTAGTTCCCAGTGCAAAGAGTTACTACTGACCTACTTTGGACTTACTGAAATAATTTATCAGGTAAGATAATTAAGGGAATATAAAGCTGTTTCTAAAACCAAGCAAGTATCAGAAATATTTGTTGAAATCATAAGTTAGTATTCCCAGTACTATCAGATGGGGCTTTATTACTTTGCTGTGAGTCAAATTTATTATGTTTGACTTAGAAGCCCTTCTTTTTCTTTATAAATTATACTTGGCAGGAGGTATCTGAGAGTCTCTTTGATGTATAAATATATTAGTTTTGACCTTTTTTCAGTCTAGATATAAAGAGAAACAATCTTTTAAGCCCTTCTTTTCTTTGCCTTTTAACCCTTTCCCCATAAACAGGCATGCATATCCCTTTGCACTGGTGTTCCAATTATTTTTGAGGTCCATCCTAAATAAAGAGATGCCTTGATATGAGAGTGGATATATCTGTGTTGTGGACCACTTACCATGTGGACTTTTAACTCTCTTTTGAAAGCATGATCCTTTCCTACACATAGGTAAATATCTATAACTGAAGAATCTTTTGTAGCAATGATCTTTCTTTCCTATTGAGGAAATCTGACCATTTTCTTATTTCTACAGCCTTGATGTTCTCCATAAGAAGAAGAAAAAGGCAAGAGAAAAACCTTGAAAGGAAATCATAGAACATAAGGGAGGAGCTTGTATAAGCTTATAAACCATCTGTTTTTCTCAAAATAAAGGCATTAAAATTTTACGTTATTAGTATCATCGTTTATGAATGCCATCCTCTATTATTTTTTCTCCTTTTCCTCTACTCTCCTTACCCTTCCCCCATTTATTCTTTTTTCTTCCCCGTGTCCAATGTACCTTGCTTCTTGACTCAAAAACTCATCTAACTATGAAAACAAGATCAGCTGATTGTGTACTGGCTTTTTAATTCTAACAAAGGTTTACCTTCATGTAGAAAATACCTGAATATCTTTGAATAGCTAGATTAACCCCTTGTGGTAAAACGTAAAATACGAATTTCTTAGGCTAGGGTTAAAGAAAAATCAGGAATTAATCTTTTACATTTGTTTCAATATTGCAGTTACAATCATAATATTGTTTCTCAGTAGTATTTATTCACATCTTGTTATTATTTCATAATGTACGGTTGAGGAACTTGTATGCATAAAATTGTAGTTTAGTTAATGTCAAGGGAAAAAATAAAACTAAACACTGACTTATACTCTTTGTTTCCACATAGCATATGCAGTATTTTATGTTTGTGACAGGATTCTGGTTTCATCCAGAATCAATAGCACATCAAGCTCCCCTGATTCAGTTGACTAGTACTAGAGTCAGATCCCTCCCCTATTGCTTCTTATCTTACTTTATAGCCTCTTTCATTCCACGCCTATTTAATTTCATTTATTGCTTTATTCTTGTGTCCTTCAGCTGTTTCCAGTCTGCCCTTCATGGCCATAGCTAAATACAATATGTTAACATGCAAAGGTACTTATGTAAATGAAAATCAATATGCTTATCATTTCAGCACCATTCCTTCTTGCTTACATTGGACATTTTAAGTACATTTTATTTGAACGCTAACAACTTTTCATTCTTGCCTGGGAAGTGTAATGATCTTCTTGGCTCCCTGCCCCCTGCATCCCTCTAATCTTCACAGCTATGGCCACTTAGCCCCATCTGGAGGTTCAGCCTTATTCTGCATTTTGGAACTAATCTTGTCTCTAGGCTGGGGGCATACAAGATGTTCTAGCCAAAAGCTAACTGATTCAGCAACTAGTCATCCTTGCTGCTGGCTTCATTCTGACCTTGTAATTTATTTCTGAGATCTAGGGGCTTGTCCCAGCCTTTTGTAGCCAAGGCTTGGCTTTATATACCAGTTCCGGTAGGTGGGTATCTATCCAGTATCTGCCCCTGATTAGCTTTCCAATTCCTTGATGACTGAAGTTCTGCCTTATCCTTCTCCTTGCTCCCTTTGTAACCGAATTTCTTTTCCTAACTCCAGTACCCATGGCTGTTTAAGCTTTCTGATGCCACTTACCTTGCCCAAATCTCCTTGTCCTGTATACCAGAGATCTAAACTTTTGCTAGAATACCAGGAGTGACACTGCTTGCCTGGACATTTTCCCATTGCCTGCTGCAGGCTTCTCTCTTGTCACCAGCTCTAACCCTGCAGGACTTCAGTCACTGGATCTAAGCTGCCTGCAATCTGGCCATCTCATTATTCCAGACATGACAGGAAAGAAATACTTTAATTGCATCTTTGGTTGAATTGTTATGCTAACATCCTCTAGTTACTTTCACCTCATATCTTCATCTTGGCTCTGCCACTTAAACATTTTAAAACTCAGTTTCCTCTTTGTAAAGTGATCATAATGGAATCTACTCTAGGGTATTTTGAAGATAACTGAGAAAAAAAAAGAATGCATACAAATAGACTAAGCTCATAGTAAGAAATCAGTAATTTTTATCTGCTATTATTGTCTCATTTCGTAAATCTTTGCAGTTGTAAAGTGAAACCATGTCACTTAAAGGTGATCATTAAAGAGATAAGAATGGGGAATGGAAAATTCTTAAGAAAAAATTAGGGACCCATGTGAATTTTTAAAAAGTAAAATAGCTGACAGCAAGATAATTTACAGCATTAAAAATAAAGTTGAGCTACAGATGTAGTCATCAGCAAACATTAAAACAAGATATTTTAAGGATACATTTCTTATCAATGTGTCTTAATATATAATGACTATGGCTACACAGAGCCTTAAAGCATTTAGGGAGGAGAAAGATTCTCTGAGTCAGTCATTTATCTTAGAGCAGTATTTATACAACCATCTGGGGGAGTTTTAGACAAGTAAAGTTTTAAGCCCCACTTCTCTGAAATCCTGATTCATTAATTTTGACATGGAACTAAAGAATCGATGTGTTTTAAAAATTCCCAGCCAGGTTTGGGAACCATAAAATTCATCAGCCATTAAGATGTCCAGGAGGTTCTTAAGAAAACCTATGTCTGGTTACCTCAAGATGGTCAAACCAGTGCATACACCCCCTGACTTGACTCCTAGCTGACCATTGGCTAGAAATGTTTAACAGGTATGGAAATCCTACTGATATCTGCTTTTATTAATGGGTGGCTATTTCACGTGGCTAGTCAATAGCAGTGTTTACTTGTAAGTACCTAGTTAATTTACCCTAAGAAGCTCAGTTTGCTCAGTTGGAATCCTCAATTTAATCTACATCCAAAAATATTCTAAAATGTTTTCAGTGCAGACTGTTTCATTCTTGCCAAAATTATCTTGCCTTAATTTTTTCTTTCTGTTTCTTAGATGAATTGCCCCCCTCTACCCACAAAAGTCTGATGAAAATGATTGTCTTTTTCCCTCAACTTTACTGAGATATAATTGGCATATAACATTGTACAAGTTTAAGGTGTACAACATGTTTGATACACTTGTATATTGCAGTGTGATCACCACCATAGTGTTAGCTAACACCTCCATCACCTCACATAATTACCAATATTTTGTGTGTGTGGTGAGAACATTTAAGATTTACTCCCTTACCTACTTCGATCAAAATGATTGTTAACTGCTCTAGGCAAACACAGTCTGCATATTGAAAAAAAAATATGAAAGGACACCTGGTTGTTTTTCTGAAAGGTATGTGTGTAAAAGAGAGAAAGAGAGACAGAAAGAAAGAGAGTCTGCCTCTTTCCACTGTCATGCCATACAAAGACCTTTGGGTTTCTCACTTTAGGTATGAGATCAGGGTAGGACCAATACACGTGGCTGCCCTAGAAGGCTAACATTTTGGGACCCATTCAAAATAATGAATACTATTCATAATCTGTTCAGCATATCTTTACAGGAGAAGCTGAGTATTGCTTGGGTGAAGGGAGAAGTTGATCCTACAGGGTGGCTCAAAGATTATTCCTTGCCCTACCATCTCCCTAATTCAGCTATGGGAGTGCATATGCATACCCTTTAAGTAAAATCTGTGCAGTTACCCAGATCCACCATTTTAGGAGCAGATTAGCAACTATCCATTGTTTCTTGACCATGCTTTTTGACAGATGTTCTGGTAAGTATGATTTTTCTCTCCATCTCTTAACATTGACAGTATTTGGGGGGTCTCGGTGATATCTTATTGTACCTTATCAAGTAATGCCCTGGGCAGCTGCTTGGCTGACCCAACTTTTAGTTCAGCTTCAGAAAGTCCTTGCTGTTATTGTAGCCCTCATTTTTTTACCCCCATGAGAACTGGATTAAAAAAAAAAAAAAACTGCTGAAAATGTCTTCTTTTAGGAAATAATTGATAAAGTAAAAAGAAATTAATTATTGTCATTATTTTCTTTAAAAGAATAAAATAGCACATTACCAGACATCCTCGGCATCTTCATCACATTCTGCACCAAACTGGCAAATATCACAGGTGGATGTCTCCTTTTGACTGGTTTCTCCTGAGCCTTCATGGACTATAGGACAGAAGAAAGTGAACAAAAAGAATTCAGATAAGTGTGCACAATACCAACAACTTCAAGACTATTCTATATGAAACCTGCTACTTTTCCAATGGACTTCTTTGCTATTGCAGCTCCATTAAGATTGTCATATTCGGCTCCCTTCTTCCCTAAATTTGAAGAAAACTAACAATAATATGCTAGCCATTGGTATGTGGTGAATAATTCTTTTAACAAGAAAAATAAAACAAACGAGAGTGTACTGGATTTATCAAAATTGTTTGGCTAATAGACCATATGAAAGAGTTACTTAATTAAAAGGGATTTAGATTGTTACTTGCCTAGAGGAAAAACCTAGTGTCTATAAAAAAAATACTTGACATTTTCTCATTCTTAAATTATAAATTTTTTTTCATTCAAAGGCTTTAATACATAATTTAAAAAATTTAGATGGGCAGCCTTGACTTTTTAGATACGTCTTTTCCCCCCCTCAAGATGCTAAGTACTTATAAGGAAAAATATATTAATTATGTTTTTAGAAAACATCTTTTAATTGGTTTTTATAGTAATTTCTTGAATCTTACATAAATGTTGTGCAGAGCTCATCATAGTGATTTCTTCTATGAGGGCTATGAACGTATATTTCATTTAAAAAATATATACTGTCGCTGATGATTATTGATATTGGTCCTTTTTATACACATAAATTACAAGTGTAAAAATATACTATATACAACCTAATTATAAAATTAAGCTTTCAAGTCAGGAAAGAATTGTGTAAATCGAGGAAAAAATTTTAGTATTTGAGTTCAAGAAATAAAAATCTGAGCAACACTTTTGAGATGATGGATTACTGTTTACCCAATTAAAAAAATATGTAGTTGGAGGCAAAAATAGTTTCGCTTATAGATGAAAAATTGCAACAACCTAAGTACTGCATAGATAATCTTATTCCATGGACATCTTATATACTAAAAGCATGTGTTTAAATCAAGAGATCCTTAAAAAGTGCACTTCTGCAAAAGGTTATGCATTTTCAGTAGAAAAAGAACAGAGGCAATTAAGTATGGCATTGGCTCCTAGCATTATGAAGCCTAATAAGATAACGTTTTTAACAAAACATCATTGATTAACATGCACCCTAAACCTAAGAAATTTAACCTTACTTGTTTTATTTTAATATGATATTTTTCATAATTTGTTCTTTGTCTATTAACATGAGAGTTATTAATATTTACAAAAGCAAAGGTCTTTATTCCTTGACTTTCCAGTTTACTGCTGTGCAAATGAGTGATTTGATTTACCAGAAAATAAAAAAAAGAACAAGAAGACATCTCTAAGAGAGTTCTCTATTTTATAGTTTTTCCAGGAAAGACAGATTTATTTTTTCCAAAGCAACATTTTTTCCCCTGTACTTGATTTGCACTGCACTTTTAAAAAGTTATGAATTAAACAGATCAACTTCAATTGCAAAAGTATTGATGGTATAGTTTTAAAATTGGAAGTCTAAAAAAATGGTGTTCCTCCCCAGAAAGAAGAAGGAATTTTAGACTCTGCTAAAATAGACAGCACTTATTATCCGCTCTATTATTTTAATACAGGCGAGACCATTAGAGTGGACTATGGGATAAGAAGGAAGCTGGGGACCTCACCTCAGGGGGTACTGAGCAGCTGAGGTCCATCTCTTTATCACTTTCTTACTATTAATGCAACACAGAAGCTGTTAATGGGAGAGAGAGCCTTTTAGTGTTAGCAAGATTAGCAGCTTCTAGACTAAAACTTCCCATCACTCAGGAAACATACTAACACAACGGGAAGGTCCTTAATGAACAGTTACAGCCACTTATGGGCAGCCCTATCTTCTTTCGCAGCAGGGATCCTTGGTTAGGGATCTACTGGAAGTAATCCAGGGGATGAATCGTGCTACCTCAGCAAAACTAATAATAATAATTCTACTGGAAGTCACATTACATTTCTATAAAAGGGCAGTTATTGGTAGACTCGAGATGTTTGGAAATTCTTCCACACGGAGAAGTAAACCCAGAAGTAGCAGTAGCAAAACCTCTATCAATAAACATTCTGGGAATAAAATGTGAAGCAATCACAGTGAAAAATAAAGTAAAATCTTTCCATATTTCCTGAAGCACAGATTTGCACCTTTGTAATAAACAAACAAATCAGTTACACTGCTTCATTTAACACTATAGACCAAGATTCTTAAATAGGGGTGGGCTCAGAAGCTCTGGTAGATTTGGTTTGTTCATTTATGTATTGTTTTTTAGATAAATGCCCTGAGATATCCCAAGAGGTACTGAATTTGTAGGCTCGAGGCTTGGATATGTATACTTTAAAAAACACATCCCTAAGAATCTCTGCCCTAAACAACACTGAAAAGACTTCCTCTGGCCCAAACATCTTCCTCATGCAGTGAATGTCTAGCACAGGACTTCTGTCACAGTGCACAGGAAGCACCTGGAGGTTTTGTTAAAATGAAGATTCTGATTCAGTAAGTGTGAGGTGTAACTGATGATGCTGGTACACAGACCACATTTTGAGTAGCAAGGTTAGCACTGCATTTTTCCAATCACAATTCACAATTTATTAGTGGGTAATGAAATGGAGTCAGTGGGTCACTATCAGCATTTTTGTAAACATTTTTGTGTACATGAAGCAGAATATACTGGAATAGAAAACACAGAGTGCATCTTACTTAGCAAGTATAGGTTTTATTTTATAACACTGTTTTAGTTATACATATGTACATCCATCCAGCGTTGCAATGTAAATTTCATTTCTTACTAAAGGTCACAGTCACAAAAGCTTGAGCACTATTGATTTAGCACATGCTAGATGCTCAGAAAGTATGTGTTGAACCAGGAGTGTTCCTTTTTCCTGTTCTTTTTACAGTATCAGAAACAGGAAGGATCGGTGCTTAATTATTTGCATTCATCCGCTGATTATGCAGGAATGAAATTCATTTATCCTAAAGTATTATTTTAACCATGCACTTGCATTTTAAGCCTTTTATTTTGAGTTGTAAAGTAAAAAAAGAATTATTTCCCTTTATTCTATAAAAACAGGTTTCAGCGTGTGACTGAGGGAAATTTGAGGAGCAAGGGAGGCGGAGCTCCTGAAAGCATATTATACCTAATATGCTACCCTACAGTTAAAACTGATTTAATTAATTGCTTTAAGAAGATTCTGGATTGGAGCATTATAAGAGATGATCAAATTACCTCTCTCTCAAACTCTCCCTGCCCTCGTGGTTTCATCCGGAAAATTGTTACCAAAATTCCCTTATCATGACCTTGTTCTGGCCCAAATCAGTGGGTGTGCCCCCCCGCTGGGCCCAGTTCTCTTCCTAACTCACTATAATGCCTCCTGGGCCTCTTATAATATTCCTAACCTATGTTATACTATTTCTGAAAACATGATGAAATATAATGTTCAAACACACAGTTATTCAATGTCATTTATTTGGTTCAAAATTTCACTAAAATTTACATTCAGTGAAATGCTCATATCTTTCAGTCAATTTTGAGGAATGCATGCCAAGACAAAGAACAACTCCATGATTCCAGAAAGTTTGCTTCTGCCCTTCTCAGCCGTTTCCCTACCACTACTATGTCTCTACATATAGGCTGGTCAGTAATCCGATCTGTCACCACAGATGGACTATTTTAGAATATTACATCAATGGAATCATACAATATGTAATTATTGTATTCAACTTCTTCCACTTGGCATCATAGTTTTTAAGATGAATTCAGGTAGTTGCCTGTATCAGTAGTTTATTTCTTTTTATTGCTTGGTAATCTATTGAGTGAATATACCACAGCTTATTTTTCCATTTTCTTGTTGAAGTACATCTTGTTGTTTCCAGTTACTGGCTGGAAGCAATAACTGAATATTTATGAATAAAGCTGTTGTAAATATTCTTGTAAAAGACTTTTTGTGCACACAAGTTATTTCTCTTCAACAAATACCTCACAGTGGGATTATGATATTCAGATAGCCACACCAGCTTTCTTTTGCTTATTGTTTCTGTCTTTTTTTCTTTCAACCTGTTTCTTAACTTATGTCTAAAGTGTGTTTCTTGTAAACAATATATAGTGTAATGTCACTTTTTATCTAGTCTGAATCTGTCTGCATTTAATCAGGGTATTTAGTCCATTTACTTTAATGTAATTATTGGTATGTTTGGTTTTAAGTCTCCCAACTTGGTGTTTGATTCATTTTTTAAAAAAATTCTTGAGTTACAGAAATTTTTAATATATTTTGGGTACAAATTTTTGTCAGATACATGTATTGGGATATATTTTCTCAGTCTATTTTCTTGAACGTGTTTTGTTTTTTTTGTGGATGTGCAGAAATTTTTATTTTGATGAAATCAATTTTTTTCTTTTATGATTTGTCCTTTCTGTGTCATTTCTAAGAAGTCTTCTACTCGAAGCTCATGCAGATATTCTTCTATGCTTTATTCTATTCCCCATTTTTATTAATTTTAAAATTTTACTTTATATTTAAGTTTATGGTCTATCAAAATTGGATTTTGTGCATAACGTGAAGTAGAGGTTGGGGTTCTTTGTTTTTACCACGTGGACATGATTTCTCTCTCTTGACCTGTCAGTGTGGTGAAATATGTTGATTGATTTCCATATGTTAAGCCAACCTCACATTTTGGGGATAAGTCAAACTTGATCATGGTATATAACCCTTTTTATATATAGCTGGATTTCTTTTGCTAGTATTTTGGTAAGTATTTTCGTGTCTATGGTTCATAAGATATGCTGGCTGTAATTTTCTTTTCTTGTATTGTTCTTATTTTGTTTTATTATTATGGTTAAAATGGCCTCATGATATGAGTTGGGAAGTGTTCCTACTTTCTCTATTTTATGAAAGAGTTTGTGGAGGATTGGTATTATTATTTCATTTCTTTATACAAGGCTACTTAAATTTTCTATTTTATTGCTTCCTACTCTTATTATTTCCTTTATGCTATATACTTAGAGTTTATTTTCTAATTCCTTAAAATGGAAGAAGTGCTTGATTTTATACCTTTCTTATTTTCTAATGTAGGTATTTAAATCTGTACATTTTCTCCTAAAGACTGCTTTAGCTGCATCCCACAAATATTAATATGTTGTGTTTTCATGTATTTTTGTGAAAATATATATTGTAATATCCTTCAAGATTTCTTCTTTGACCCAAGGATTACTTAGTAGTGTATTTTTTTAACCTCCAAATATTTGAGGGTTTTTAAAGGTACATTATTTTTATTTATCTTTAATTTAAATATCCAAAATTCATTGGGAATCATTTTAAATATACAAAAGAGTTGTGTGGTCTTAAGGACACAGAGAAATGCGGGCTGCCAAGAGCCACTCTTGTTAAGCCAAGGTCTTAACATTAAAAGGAAAGTAATAAACATATAGCATAAGGTTCCATTAAATTCAAAGGACTTATAGAGTTAGGTAGGAAGACTTTTATATCTTTTTACTCCACCACCCCCCCAATGCAAAATTCAACCAAATGATCAACCTGGATGAGAGTTGAAATAAAAAGTAGATTGTGTGAGCTGCAAGAGTAAATTGTTTTGAAGTCCTGAAAAGTCTTAAGTATTGAAAAGAGCTCAGCCTGACTGTCCAGGCTTTGAAACAAATCTCTCTGGAGTTTGACAGCTCTATGTCTCGTGTTCAAGATGTTATAAAAAAATCCATCCATGGTGATCTATCCATCATGGTTAAAGAAAATATTCTGTTTAATTTAAGTCCTTTGAAATTTATTAAAACTTGTGTTTTATGGGCCAGAATATGATCTATCTTCTTGACTATTCCATGTGCATCTTAGAAGTTGTAACCTCTTGTGGGGAGTGATTTTCTGTAAATATTAATAGCTTAAGTTGATGGTCCAAATCACCCATAACTGTATTGATTTTTTGTTTAATTGTTCTATTACTGAGAAAGGTGTGCTAAAATCTCTACTGGTGGCAGTAAAACTGTTTCTAGTTCTCTTTTGTTTTGTTCTTTTGTTTCATCTTGTATTTGGGAGCTCTGATATTGGGTGTATAAACATTTAGTAGTCTTATGTCTTCTTTAATAAGTGACCCTTTAGCATTATGAAATGCACCCCTTTACTCTCTGGTCACACGATTCATCTTGAAGTCTACTTTGTTCTGATATTCAGATAACCACACCACCTTTCTTTTGCTTATTGATTCTATCTTTTTACTTTCAACCTGTTCATTAAGTTATGTTTAAAGAGTGTTCCTTGTAAACAATGTGTAGTTGGATTTTGCTTTTTTATCTAGTCTGAATATGTCTACATTTAATCAGGGTATTTAGTCCATTTACTTTAATGTAATTATTGATATGTTTGTTTTTAAGTCTACCAACTTGGTGTTTGATTCATATTTAGCTAATCTTTTTGTTTTCCTCTGTTTCCTTTTCTGCCATTTTTTTTTTAAGGAAAATCAAATATTCTATGGTATTTATTTTGTCTTATCTCTTCTAATAATTATTTTGTTATATTTTTCGGTTATTATTTTGATGGCTGCTTTAAGGATTACAATATACAACTTCAAATTATCCTAATCTATTACTTCATGAACAATTTAAAAACTTTACTAAAATACTATATTTTTAATTACCATAGTCCACCCTTTGCATTCTTATTGTCATATATCATACTTCTACCTGTTCTATAAAACTCACGTTCCTTTTGAAAATTAGTTTTACTTTAAACATCCATCCTACTCTAATTTCAAAGGAAAAAAGCCAGAGATGTCAGTGCTAATGGAGACTCCTTCCTGTCATCATTAAATGATTATTTGGCTGCTGACCTGTATTTGCGCTAACCTTTCAAGACTTATGTATAGTCTCACATTCTCCATGGAAGACACTATTGGCATATGACACTTATAGTAGATTGAATTATTTTCCCAATAAAAGGATTATACATTCCTCTCCATAGCCATATGACTTGAAGTTCCATGATATCACTGATAGGCTTATGACTTGTTTTTGCCATTGAAATGTCAGTGGAAGTGAGAAGATATATAAAAGCCAACATGTGGATTTCTACTTTCTTGCTTGTTCCCTTTGCATAAAAAAAGACACATCCAAAATAGGAGCTGTTTCTTCAACCAATCCCAGAATGAGAAGATATATAGAGCAGGGCCATAGTTGACCACAGCCATGGGAGCAAGAATTATGTCACTTACTGATGCTGTAAGCCTTCGAGGTTTTGAGGTCGTTTGTAACTATAACTTTACCTAGTGAAAGGTGGCTAATAAGACATAAATTAATGATATTAATAAATTCTAAGGAAATATTTTCACATCATTTTCCACACCTCAGATTTCGGTAGCATTACTATACAACCCTAGATATGCTTTTAATTGTCTCCAGATCTCCCTTTGAACTTCTTACTATTTCTTTTCTATATTAGCATATATTCTGCAATAGTTAAGCCATGTTTATTCTATTATATTTTCATTTTTTCCCAACATAGCACTACCTTTCCCAGTATATTCACGGTTCCCATTTTATTCTCCATGTAGCTCTAGCACATCACTTTGACAGATATATAAGTTGTCCCATTTAAATTAGGCATAGTATACACATTAAGCATAGTATATGCAGCAAAGGAAGCCATAAACAAAACAAAAAAGCAACCTACAGAATGAGAGAAAATATTTGGAAACAATGCAACTGACAAGGGGTTAATTTCCAAAATATACAACAACTTACACAGTTCAATATCAAAAACACACACAACCCAATCAAAAAATGGGCAGAAGACCTACATAGACATTTCTCCAAAGAAGACATACTGATGGCCAACAGGCACATGTAAAGATACTCAACATCGCTGATTATTAGAGAAACGCCAATAAAAACTACAATGAGGTTTCACCGCACACAGGTCAGAACGGTCATCATCAAAAAGTCTACAAATAACAAATGCTGGAGAGGGTGTGGAAAAAATAGAAATAGATTCACAGACATAGAAAACAAACTAATGGTTATTAAAGGGGGAAGTGGGGAGGGATAAACTAGAAATTTGGAACTAAGAGATACACATTACTATATAAAAAATAGATAAACAACAAGGACCTATTATATAGCACAGGAAACTATATTCAATGTCTTGTAATAACCTATACTCGAAAAGAATCTGAAAAACAATATATATATAAAACGGAATCACTTTGCTGTACACCTGAAACATTGTAAATCATCTATACTTCAATTAAAAACAAAAACAAAAAAACCCCACAAAAAACAAGGTATAAATATGCATAAATATAAGCCCAGGACCAGATGGCTTCATAGGCAAATTCTATCAAACATTTAGAGAACAGCTAACACCTATCCTTCTCAAACTCTTCCAAAATATAGCAGAGGGAGGAACACGCCCAAACTCATTCTACGAGGCCACCATCACCATGATACCAAAACCAGACAAAGATGTCACAAAAAAAGAAAACTACAGGCCAATATCACTGATGAACATAGATGCAAAAATCCTCAACAAAATACTAGCAAATAGAATCCAACAGCACATTGAAAGGATCATACACCATGATCAAGTGGGTTTTATCCCAGGAATGCAAGGATTCTTCAATACATGCAAATCAATCAATGTGATACACCATCTTAACAAATTGAAGGAGAAAAACCATATGATCATCTCAACAAACGCAGAAAAAGCTTTTGACAAAGTCCAACACCCATTTATGATAAAAACTCTCCAGAAAGTAGGCATAGAGGGAACTTACCTCAACATAATAAAGGCCATATGTGACAAACCCACAGCCAACATCATTCTCAATGGTGAAAAACTGAAACCATTTCCACTAAGATCAGGAACAAGATAAGGTTGCCCACTCTCACCACTATTATTCAACATAGTTTTGGAAGTTTTAGCCACAGCAATCAGAGAAGAAAAAGAAATAAAAGGAATCCAAATCAGAAAAGAAGAACTAAAACTGTCACTGTTTGCAGATGACATGATACTATACATAGAGAATCGTAAAGATGCTACCAGAAAACTACTAGAGCTAATCAATGAATTTGGTAAAGTAGCAGGATACAAAATTAATGCACAGAAATCTCTTGCATTCCTATACACTAATGATGAAAAATCTGAAAGAGAAATTAAGGAAACACTCCCATTTACCATTGCAACAAAAAGAATAAAATACCTAGGAATAAACCTACCTAAGGAGACAAAAGACCTGTATGCAGAAAACTGTAAGAAACTGATGAAAGAAATTAAAGATGATACAAGCAGATGGAGAGATATACCATGTACTTGCATTGGAAGAATCAACATTGTGAAAATGACTCTACCACCCAAAGCAATCTACAGATTCAGTGCAATCACTATCAAACTACCAATGGCATTTTTCACAGAACTAGAACAAAAAATTTCACAATTTGTATAGAAACACAAAAGACCCTGAATAGCCAAAGCAATCTTGAGAAAGAAAAATGGAGCTGGAGGAATCAGGCTCCCTGACTTCAGACTATACTACAAAGCTACAGTAATCAAGACAGTAGGGTACTGGCACAACAGACATATAGATCAATGGAACAGGAGAGAAAGCCCAGAGATAAACCCATGCACATATGGTCACCTTATCTTTGATAAAGGAGGCAAGAATATACAATGGAGAAAAGACAGTCTCTTCAATAAGTGGCGCTGGGAACACTGGACAGCTACATGTAAAAGAATGAAATTAGAACACTCCCTAACACCATCCACAAAAATGAACTCAAAATGGTTTAAAGACCTAAATGTAAGGCCAGACACTATCAAACTCTTAGAGGAAAACATAGGCAGAACACTCTATGACATAAATCACAGCAAGATCCTTTTTGACCCACCTCCTAGAGAAATGTAAATAAACACAAAAATTAAAAAATGGGGCCTAATGAAACTTAAAAGCTTTTGCACAGCAAAGGAAACCATAAACAAGATGAAACAAGATGACAAGACAACCCTGAGAATGGGAGAAAATATTTGCAAACAAAGCAACTGACAAAGGATTAATCTCCAAAATATACAAGCAGGTTATGCAGCTCAATATCAAAAAAAACAAACAACCCTATCTAAAAACGGGCAGAAGACCTAAATAGACATTTCTCCAAAGAAGATATACAGATTGCCAACAAACACATGCAAGGATGCTCAATATCACTAATCATTAGAGATATGCAAATCAAAACTACAATGAGGTATCACCTCACACCGGCCAGAATGGCCATCATCAAAAAATCTACAAACAATAAATGCTGGAGAGGGTGTGGAGAAAAGGGAACCCTCTTGGGTTTAGTTTTTTAAAGAACCTCCATACTGTTCTCCATAGTGGCTGTATCAATTTACATTCCCATTAAATATGATTCATAGAGACTGGTTCTACACTCATTTAAATTATTGCAAAGTTGAAAAATAAATTTACACAAATTTTATATAGACCTTAATCTGAAGTTTTCAAAATTTAGAATGCATTTTTTCTTTTTTGTATTTTAGGGTCAATATCAATCCAGTAGTCAGTGTTTTTTGTTTTTGTTTTTTAAATAGGTAAGATGACAAAGTAATCATGCCTTGGTAGGCATGTAATTTTTTCCACTTTATTTATATAGATAAAGGATTTGTCAGTGATACCGTTCAATATATCTGTTGTAACTAAAATTACTTTGATTATAAAATTATAAACAGCAATTTTTCTTTCTGGATAACTTACATACATTACTGTCTCATTATCACCAAAAAGCTGAACTTTTCAGTTTATCCTCTGATGAAGGAAAAATTCCACTTAAAGAATAGAAAGAAAATTTTAAATCAAAACCCTCCATTCCATTTTTTAATTTGTACAACTTGTCTATTTTGCCTTTTGTATGCCAGTTTTACCTCTCACATGCCTCTCCCACATGTAAGTTGAATTTAAATGATGGAAGCTGCTGACAGTTCCTAGAGGCTCAGACAATTCTAAGCTGTTGTTTTTGAGCTACAGTCATGTTCTCTTTTACATTTTCCAACATTTCCCTAGAAACCTCAATGACTTTAAAGAAAAATAAGAATACGTACTTTCTTTTTATTCATATTAAAATGTGATGATATTTGTCATGTGAATAACAAATACACTCTTACATCATATTATTGAAATGCTAAAACAAAAAGAAGTAGCATTTTGATCTGCTATTTACAAAACTAACACAGATTAATTTTATATGTGTATCAGTGCCATATGCAGTAAGATGTGTTCAGATTTTGGGAAAGAAATTCATTATCTTTGCTTCTTTTTCATTAAAAGAAGTACAAACCCACTGATAAGTTTTAAGTGGTTTAAATGCCAAAAAACTAAAGGAAGGCTGAAATTACACTTACACAAATTACACAAAATGGTTTAAAACAACCAAGCTCATGACTGAGCAAATGTAATTCTATATTAAACACTCAAAAGAAGAGATCATTACAGAAAATTTAATTTTTCATAATTAAGCTAGTTTGCTAGAGTTTGACACAGATTCTTTAGAAATCACATATAATTTATCTTCTGCACAGCTTAAAAAAATTTAAGAGATTAATACAACGTTACTATGTTGAGGCAAAATTCTATTATCATTTAAGTCTGACTGATTTCACTCAGTCCTATCTGAGTTAGAACTGAAGATACTCAGTTGATTAGAAAAAAGAAGAAAGACAATGAAGTAAAGAAAGAAGAAATGAGAGAAGGATGGAAGGAAGGAAAGAAGAAAAGACAAAAAATCTTATTCAGCTTGATACCAGGCATGGCAGAATTCATCTGAGAAAGTTACCATGCCAAGACTTCATGAAACTCTTATTGTATCAATCATATGATAATTATATGCAAAAATACTTTTATTATTCTCAGTGTAATTAATTTATATCATTTTATGTAAATTCATGAAAATAATTAAATTTTTTCCATATTAAATGCCTAAAAGGTGAGGAATGTATTTTTTATTGGTAAGTGATGAACACTGACTTGGGCTGAATGAGCTACTGTAAAGCATAGAGGGTACCGAATTCCAATTAGAGGATATTGAGAAAAGACTAAGAGTTAGTAAGTGGAAACAGTAAATGTACTTGATACTTTTGCACAGATTTGTGATGAGGAAAACAAAGAATGAGGCATTAGTTGGAAAATGATGTATGGTCAAGAAAGGGGTTTTTTATGGAAGGATGGAGTCGAAGCATCATTGTCATGCTGAGAGAAATGATGGTGCTAAAAGAACAAATTTATGCAGAAGAGAAAGGGGATAATCACAGAAGCAATGTCCTTAAGAAGGGATGGTTTTACAAACAGGTGCAGTGGTTGGTCTTAGAGGTACAAACATGTCTTCTGCTCGAGGAGGGATGGCAGAGTATGTGGGTACAGATGTAGGAAGGAGGTGACACTGGAAAGGGGAGGATGAAATATATCTCTTTTTGTTGCATTTATTGCCTGTATTGTATTTGTACTCAAAAGAATGGTTATCAGTTGAGAGGATGTGATTGGAAGAGAATGTGAAATATAAGGGACTGAATGTGAATGAAGAAAGACCAAAGTCTTTCTAAGTCTTGTCAACATTAATTTGTTGCTTTCCAACTTTGTGTTTAATTCTTCTAATTAGTAAATCTCTGATAACAAAGATATAGCTTTATTAACTTGCACTTCTGTATGTCATTAGTACATGAATTTTGGTATTGATAACTTCAAGGCATTTTGTGATATAGAAAGTTTTATTTGAATCATCAAATAAAGACTAAATTGCCAATACAGTCAACTCTAACCTACTTAATGTTTGTTTTGGTAGAGGGGCTTTGCAATCTGGTAACAACTTACATGTCATGTTTCTTTCCTATTTTCCCATTCCATCACCACACTACTAGTTCAGATCCTCATCATACTTGCCTAAACTTCTAACTACCTGATCTCTGCACTTGCAAACTTGCCTCTCTTAAATATATCTCCCATGTATCTTATTAAAATGCAAATCTGATCATATCATTTAAAATTGAAAATGACATGAAGTAATCTAAAGGCAGTTACATGATAGGCAAAGTTCAGGGGTAATGCTAGGAGAGCTGGATTTGGGTTGCCCAGAGTCTTTTCTTGATCCCCAGATTTCTTATTTGTAAAATGAGATGCCTGCCCTGCTTGCTCACAGGCTGTGGTGAAGATTAAACAGGAGGACATGTGAAAGTGCTTCGCACCCTCTAAATTGCTTTGCCACCCTAAGGTGTTAACACTAAGGAAGTGTTAAGGTTGAAGTAAACTCATTATCTTATTCCAAGTAAGAAAGTTCTTTGAAGGAAGTCCAAGCCTGGGCATCACAAACGTGAATTTTTGGCCCTTGTGAGTGGCCTTATAGTGATACTGAAGTAGGAGTCTTGGAGGGAGCAGGGAAATAAGAATCACAAAACAACATAATGAAATAGAGAAATAAAAATATTGAGAAACTTGTAGAAGAGGTCTTGCACCAAAACATCCTCATTTGGTTTCTTATATGAAGGTCTAAAAGGATTGAGGGAAGAGCAGGTAAGAAGCGGATGAGAAGTCTCAGATAGGTCACCTCAGAAATTTCCCAAAGAGCTCTAGGCTCTTTGTTCTAGTACACTGGATCTTGGAACAAAAAAAGCACTAAAGTGATCATTTTGTTCTTATTGATAAAGATAAGAATAAAATAAGAGCTTTACATTTTCTTTTTCTACTTGCCTGTTATGGGCATTGGATTTCACTGTAAAGCCTGAAAAACATACTTATCTAAGTCTAATTTCCAAGTCTAAATGAGACTTAAAAATAAAACTTATAAAGATCAAGGCTGGTTTAAACATATAACTTATTGATATAAGTTGGCCAACATAATAAAAGAGCAGCAGTAATAATGAAGTCAATTTTAAGAGGTCAAGGCATTTCATAGAATTGGTAGTTGTAGCAATAATTTTTCTGAATTGTCTATAATATTTCCAGCCTATTTTTGCTATTAAAGATCCAGTCCCTAATTTTTGGAATCACAGTAGCCAAAATAACGGGAAGAATGTCAGGGCTGGACTTCAGTGTTTGTGATTAGTTTCAGTCTTGGGTTAGATATAGCCACACTCTTTTCGCCACCCCTACTTGTTCTATATTGAGAGACCTTGTTTTATTTCTACAAGTTCCCTCTGCCTTATTGGCTCTGGTTGGTGGAATTTGGCTACTCTTGTTATTCCTTTTTCCAGTCTACAGCTGTCTCTCAAACTCTGGTTTAAAATCTGTAACTTATGACCTATTCGCTAGCACTCTTGAAAACCTTTCTTGTGACGCCCCGTCTTGGAATCGGCCCCCACTAGCAGCCACGCAAGGCTGGCTCCACTATGCTCAGTTTCACTCCCCACTCCCGGAAAAGTGCTTTCACCTATATTATTTCGAAGCAACATAAACAATAGAAAGCAATGAAAACATATACAGTCAAAAGTAAGGATAAAAAGGTCTGAATTATCCAATCTGAAATGTGAAAGAAGACATGAACATCTTCCACAAAATGGGAAAAAAGAAAACACAAAACCAAACCAAACCCACAAAATGGTCTAAGGAAGCTGGAGTGCTGGAATAGGTTAGAAATTGACTTCAAGCTAATCAATATGACTTCTTTACAGAACCATTACCTCGGTCTAAAACTGTAAAGTGGAGGGAATGAATAATTGTGGAAAAGACATCTAGATTTTTAAAAATTGCATGGGATTTTAGGGGAAATTTTATCACCATTAGATTGCCAAGGATTTCCAGAAATAAATGGAAAGAGATAGATTTTTAAAAATTAACAATGCTCTATTTAGAATTTCATAATGAGACTGATTTTCTAAACTTTAAGTTTTTAAACTCAAACCACTTTCATTTATAGTATCATCAAGATTCATGGACCTTTCTTTTTTACATGCCTTACACCTGAATTGTATGATAGTTGGAACTAAAATAATTTCCTTGTTTTTGCAGATTTGGGAAAAAAAATTCTTCAAGTTTTGGGGAAATTTGCTGGTGGGCCTACACCATAAAGATTTAGGTTTAACAGGGACTGTAGCTTATTACTACTGTTTAACGTTTGTTTTAAAAATTATAATATTGAAGGACATACATATATGCTAAAATTCTCAGGCATAAAAATATGATTTAATTTGGTGAATAAGTAAAAACATATGGATGAATGTAATAAATCCAAGAAAGAAACATTTTAAAAGAGCAAAACATTTGTATTATTATAACATTGTGGGTTTCATTTATGGAATTCATAACAAAATAAAAAAACATATTTTTGTAAAGCTTTGCTATTGTTCATTTAATTTGGTCAGTGAAGTATTTCTAATGACTATGAAATATTGGTCAATAAGCAAACTTCAACGATACTTTAAAAACACAAATCTTGACAATGATACAACCCTGTTTAGTTCAAAGTTTCCCTATACCTTCAGGATAAAAATCCACAGCCTTTATCATTGTATTCAAAGTCTTTCATGATTTGCCCCCAACCTATCACTCTACCTTCATCTCTAGCACCCCTGCCATGCTCTTTATGCTGATAGCTACTTGTCACTTTGCTGGGCATCTACACATGCTGTTTCCACTGTCTATAGTGGCACGTCTGTGGCTAATTCTGATTCTAACTTGAAGATTCAGCAGTAGTATCACACCATTCAGGAAAGATGTCCTCATCTTTCACCCTATTCCTTCATCCCTGGTCTGTGTTGGGCTCTTGGTTTGTACACCCACCCATTCTCAGAACATCTCACATTGTAGAGGTTTCCTGACTCTTCCATTGTCCTGAGAATTTTTCAAGGTCAACTCATATGTCTCATTTGCTTTTATAACCATTCTTAGCACAGGGCTTGGGAAATGACAGAAAGTAGTGGTCAGAGAGGGGAATTTGAGAACTCCAGATCTTTGTATTGTACTTCTAGGTAATACACAAGGTGTGACCACATTTCTAGACAGCTAAACTGAAGTTGAGGAGACTGAGGAACCATGGGGCCAATGTTAAGAAGAAATATCAGATATACCCTTGATAGTTATTAATGTTGTGCATTAAAATGTCCAGGCACAGGGCAAGACTGCATATCTTGGATGCCCTGTGGTTGAACAGTCCATGTAACTAGTTCTGGCTAATGAGTTGCTGAGTGGAAGTGACACGAGTCAATTCAGGCTAGAGGATTTAATTGCTGGTTGGAGACCTTCCCTACTACTGAAGCGTGCCTAAGATGGGCAAGAAAGGGAGCCAGAAAAGGAGGCTATCACAGGGGGATAGTAAATAGCAGTCAGATGTGGCACATAATTTGGAGAGAGAACTGACAATATTTACTGATGGATTGGGTGCACGTAGAAAGTCAATGCTCAAGACAGCTGTCCATTCTGTCCGGGTCCCTGAGTGACTGCAATGGGCAGAGCCAGCTGCCCCCAAATAGTATCTCACCCAGCCAACCTGCGGTGAACATGGAGTGAGAATAAGAAATGAACCTTGATTCTTTGAAGCCACTAAGTTTAGGGGGATGTTTGTTACTACCACATAACCTTGCATAACCTAGCACAACCAGAGTATGTCAGGGAATGAGGTTAAGAGGCATGGACGCCATCTGTTCCATTGTGTTGATGGAACTCACCAGCAACTCCCAAGTACCCAACTACCCTGGAATAGAATATATGAAAGTAAACCAAGTGCCGAATCATTGAGAAAAACGGCAGTAATGGGAAGTTCAGCAGGTTATACCAAAAGTGTGGGGAAAAGGTGGTATCAGCAAATAGCATGAGTTTTGAATAAGAAGTGGTTTATTGAGTGACAGTGCCAGATTGCATTGATGGTAGTCTGAAAATGACAGTAGGAAGCCAGTAATGTATGGCCTGAGGTGGAAAAGTAGAGCAGCAATAGATAAGGTTTGGAGGGGTGTTGTGCTGCCACTGGGCAGAAGACAAGAGAAAATTGTTGAAACATTTAAGACAATTTAATCTCACTCTTTCACTAGGGCTAATATTGATAATAACCATCAAAAAGTGCAGGAATATACTAAATTCTTGTATCCTTAAATAGGCCTAATTTTACTTTCTCAGAGCATACAGGAACTATTTCCTGATAATTATTGGTATTTTAAAAGCTATGTTCACATGCGTGCTTTTAATGCCTTAAAGTCCTTTGACATGAAGGTTGGACTGTGGCTGATTTGGGGTATCCCCAAATGGAAAAACATTTTTTTCCTACCTCAAAACACATTTTGCTTCCTGCCCAAATTCATACCCACGCAACATTCTGTACTGTTGCTTTCATTTTCCCCAATGCCGCTTAGATTTCTTCATGCATATTTGTATTTTTAGATCAGATAAAATGAATAGAAGGTTCTTCCCTTGAAAAATGAGTAGTGTGATTCAAAGAAAATGTTAATGAAAAGAAATACTTAAAGTCTTGTGAAACATCGATATATAGCAACTAATTGGAAAAGCAACTCAATTGCTTTTTCTTTGTGTTGTGTCTGAAGCACCGTTCTTATGGAATTATGCAGCTGTACAAGCACTGATATTGACAGATTTTTTAAATGGAAGAGATAGGGGGTGGTGAAACAATGTACTAAACACCATTTCTTTCAAAATACTCCTAAATATGGAGGTAGTATGTAGGGACTAATACTATCTTTACTGCATCATATTCATTTTTAAGAAAACCACCTCCATATAGAACTACTTTCCACCAACACAAATACAGGTATCAAAACGAAGAGGACTTTTCCTGGGTTGTTAAATTCCTTCAGAAACATGGGCTGTCTTTCATGACAACAGTTTCCTTCCTCCTCTGCTCCCACACAGCTTGACAAGCAGGTCACAGAGAAAGGTTGTTAACTACATTCCTTTGCCTAAAAAGGGATTTCAAGAAAACATGTACCTTAGCTTCACTCTTAAGAGAGGGTCAGACGGCTGAGGTGGTGATTTGTTTGCGTACATATGGGCTAGTGCAAAGGAATGGAAAAAATATTCGGGCGAAGAATTTCTAAATGGGAAGATGTGTTTTAAAGACAGCTTCTATTATATATCAGCTACACCTGGCAGAGTCACAGGGCAAGGTGAATAAACTATAAACAATGAAGTCTCCTTAGTGAAAGCCTCTGCATAGTGAGAGAGATCTGTGGGTGGGATAGAACAGCCAAGAGTGTCACTCGCATAGTATATGTTTTTTAAAGCGGGTTTCACATCACTTTTATTGTAACTGGGAAGGGTTTCAATTTTTTTTTTAAGATAAGTTACTCGGACTTAGCTTCTACTAAAAAAACCCAAGACGATATATGATCGGTAGACACATTAGATTAAAAATAAAATTCAGTTCAAGAACTTCAATAAAATTAAGAAGCCAGTTGCATTCTTGGTGTGTAGAAATGTACACTAAAAAACGTACTAGTTTAGTGCATCTGTTAAGTGATACAATATCCATATCTATAATTACTCCAGAGATCAAATTAAGTACATTCCTCATTTGTTCGTTTGCCTCTAAGGAAAATACAGGAAAACAAATGCTAATCAAAAGATTAATGGACTTCTCAATGTATAACACATTAGCCGCTCCTTCAATCTTTGGGAAACAAAATATAAAAAACAAATAAAAATAAGGCGTTGTCTCACATATTCTTGGTAAATTTCATGAAGTTTTAAGGTCCTTGTCAGTATGAATTTGATTTAAAGCTGTAAATCTTTTCTGAATATTCCTATGGCTATCCAGATAGAAACATCATACATAAAAATGTTCTTTATTCCAGAAAAGATAAAACTCCCAGTGGTAAAAGAAGATTTAGGTATCTCTGAAGCTTTCTTATCACCTAGCAACATAACTCTCTGATGGTTCAGTGCCTGAGAGGGTTGTCTGAGATCACTCATCAAATAAATCAAATAGTTGGCTGGTGAAAAGAGGGGGAGACTATAGTAATCTCACGTCTTTGCTCCAGACATCAAATCTTTCTTCTAATAAGCCAGTAGAGAAGTTAATGTCACTTGACGTGGCATATGCAAACCTGAGTCTCAACCTGTCTTAAGTTTCTGCTACTAGTTCTGAGAATGTTTGACTTGCCCAAGCAATGATTATATTTAGTTTTAACATTTTAAACCACAAATTCCAAAATCCTGATGTGCTGAGGAAGATGTGGTGGCAAGAAGGCTGGAAATGTACTGAGTTTTGTCTCTAAACTTCTTGGAGGAATTTTATGGCAACATAGAAAATCCACTTTGGTGGGGTGATCTTTAAATATCCTATAAATATTTGTCGATATGATGATGAAGCTAGATTTATTTTATATATTTTTGGTTAATATTTTACTGAAAGCTCTATTTTACATTTCGACTGTAAAAAACAAGTCTTTTAAAAATTAGAAATCAAATGCTCTAGAACTGTGTGGTCCAATATAGTAGCCAGTAGCTACTTGTAGCTATTTAAATTTACATTAATTAACACTAAATAAAATTTTAAAATCCAGTTTCTCAGTCGCACTAGTTCCATTTCAAGAAATTCATAGCAACACGTGGCTAGTGATCACTGTATCGGACAGGGTGGATATGGAACATTTTCCTCAGCATGGAACGCTTAGAGCACTTCTCTAGAAAGATGCATAATTCAAGTACGGCATATAATAGTATTCACGAATCTATCTTCCCAATCCAGTGTTTTCGTTTTAGAGTCTTTCAACGTATATAGAATAAGAGATGGCATGACTCTCATTCTCATCTTCCAATGAAATGGAGAGAATATCTTACCATGATACCTGCCTGTGTGGTTTGACTATGTGTGTCACTTTTGTATATAATGTCCCTTGATTAGAAATAAGCATAACAGAAATTCTTAATTAATAAAACCTCTCAAGTGCCCCAAACATAGCTGTCTTCTAATTTAGTCTCTGAACATCCTGATAATGAGAACTAGTATTACTGTGGCTTGAAGCTCACAGATTAGATGAACAGAAGGAGGCATAATAGAGTAAATGTGCTTTTAATGAACATTTTTGGTTCCTCTGTCCAAAGCTCTGGCTACCAATTATATTGATAGTTTGGGTTAGCATTCCTACCTCATACAATGAGATTAGTTATTGTGCCTAGAAAACAGCACTAATATATACATACTACTTAGCATATATCCTTGCAAAAATGTTTCCTTTTCATGGGGACCTAATTGTTCCATACATGAACTTAGCCATGTGAATGTAAACCAAGACAACATAGGAGCCTTGAGCAGTATATTATTGATTTGATTTTTGGTGGCTAAAAATTTCCTACTGAAGAATTATCTTCCCAACTGACAGCAGCAGGCCTCTCATGAGTACTAACAGGTTGAGGAGGGAGATTAAAGCAAACTGAAGGCATAGAGAGATTTAATTCCGTGTTCACACCTAGAAATGGTGATAAGCTGGGGATCTGCCATTACCTTGATATTTTGGAGATAAATGGGTATCTGAATAAATAGAAACCTTCAGTCTCTGCAGCCGTCACTAACATATTTCACCCTAATTGCAAAATATTTACTTTAAACACTAAAATACACATTGAGGAAGCTAACCTCGGCTGGTGAAAAGGAGATTTCAACTGGTAACTTTTCCAGATTAATTCAAATAGCGAAGAGGGAGATATTGAGGATGTCATTTTATCCTTTTAGTTTGACTTTGTATTCTGTACATGAGGAAGGAAGGAAAGAAGGAAAGATGGAAGGAACTACCTCTATGGTTTCTCTGTGGCTAAGAACTTTTTGGCTCACTGGCTGTTTTTTTATTTTGCTCTGTGCCCTAGTACCCACATATTAATTGGCAAATGGTATGGCACTTAGGAAATATTTGTTGAATAAAAAACACTAAATAGATCTTGCAGAGACAAGAAAAATGGTAATTTTTAAAGTTAATGTTTATGGGTATTTTATAACATTTCTTTATTAAAATATACATATTGCTTTGTTATATTTGAGAAACTAATATGTAGTGTTTACTGAACACACTGTATCTAGTAGTAATAGGGATGAAGTAGTGAGCTAAATCAAGTCCCTGTCATCATGGAGATCAGAGTGCAGGCATATCTTGTTTTACTGTGCTTCTCTTTATTGCACTTCACAGATATTGCATATTTTTTTTTAACAAATTGAAGGTTTGTAGCAACTTTGCATTGTCAGATGACGGTTAGCATTTTTTAGCAATAAAGTATTTTTTAGTTAAGGTATGTACATTGTTTTTTACACTTAATGCTATTGCACACTTAATAGACTGCATAACTTTTTATGCACTGGAAAACCAAATAATTTGTGTGACTTGCTTTATTGCAGTGATCTGGAACTGAACCCGCAATATTTCTGAAGTATTCCTGTATTGTGAGAAAATATCTTTAAACATTTTTGGATACTTTAAGACCACATGTTGTCTCATTTGAAAATCAGCAGGTTCATTTACTCATTTAGTCCAATTTATTCTCTCTACCTGACGACCACCACCTTATTAGGAAGTGATGGGGAGAATGAAATTGAAGGAACAACTTTCGTGTAACTGGATGTTGATATTGAGGAATCTGGGTTCTGGGGAGTCCCACCACAGATGGTGATGTAGCATATGGGTGAGCAGGGAGCAGCCAGTGAGCCAAAAAGTCTGCATAGGAAGTACCTAGGTGTGTAATTAGGGTGCGAGTGAAGGTCAAGCTCAAGGCTGAGACTTCTGACCACAGGCCACCTCTCCCAATTCTCCACATGGGCCAATCTGAGCTTCAGTTTGACCCTTTGCCCGCTCTTTGCATTTTGTTTTCTTTTTCAGAGAAATCTGGCTTCAGAAAATGATATCTAAATGATAATGTGTCATTATGCTGATAAGTAGGGCTACAATGCTTGAGACAGATAGATAAAAGCAAGAAAGGCAGCTAGATGGCAGATCAAAGGCATTTCCTGAACAGAAGGTGGAAATTAGCAGTTGGGAATTTTAGCAAATGCACTTAAGAATGTAGAGGAGCTTCTCAGGCATTTATTAGAAGCTAATTCAAACCCTTCAAGTTATGGAAGATTCTGTGAAAAGCACCTCTTAACTGACCAACTGTCAATTAGCAAAGGAGAAAATGACTCAAGTACTCCATTATGATGATGATCAAATAAACGAGCTTTGATTACTATAATAATGGTAGTATAAGTAATAAAAAATCTCTGGTTTTAGATATGAAAAGAATTCATAACTGGTGATCATCTGTAAAATCTACTGTAGAAAACTACAAGTATAATTGCTCAATGATGCCAATTTATTTTTTCTTCCTCAAACTTTTCAGGTGATCTAATATAATGAGAAATAATAATCATTAAGATTTGATCATGCCAATCTAATTTTCTGGATGGCTTATTAACCTTGCAAAGATGTCTTTCCTCTACTTCTTGATCATTAGATCAGGCAATAATTAGAGCAAGAATGAGGAATGTCAATTATATAATGATGTGTGAGAGGATACAGAACGGTATCATGGATATTTAGGCTTATGTTTCCAAGTTTGGCTACATTCATGTACACCCACGTAAGCACACTTTTCAATTTCTTATAAGAAAGAGATTTAACAAAACATTGTATTTCAAAATATGATTTAAATGTTTTTTCCTAAACTGAATCTGGTTCCACTGTATGAGCTCCAGAAAATAAACAGCAAAAAGTTCAGAGTCTGCATTAAACAGCTTTACACAAAGTTCTCTCACCACACTGTCTGAAAACTATATTCCATGTACTGCCAGATTATAAACAAAAAAATAAATCACACATTTGACAATAAAGTAGACCCTATTATCAACTACATGAATTTCGGTCTGAAAAAAGGAAAAACAACATAAATGTTGCTCAGACTCAGAGGAGGTATGACACTACCCCTTCTTTTTTTGTTTTTTTTAACACCTTTATTGGAGTATAATGGCTTTACATTGTTGTGTTAGTTTCTGCTGTATAACAGAGTGAATCAGCTATACATATACATATATCCCCATACCCCCTCCCTCTTGCATCTCCCTCCCGCCCCTCTAGGTGGTCAAAAGCTGATCTCCCTGTGCTATGCGGCTGCTTCCCACTAGCCATCTATTTTACATTTGGTAATGTATATATGTCAATGCCACTCTCTCACTTCGATCCAGCTTACCCTTCCTCCTCCCCGTGTTCTCAAGTCCATTCTCTACGTCTGCATCTTTATTCCTGTCCTGCCCCTAGGTTCATCAGAACCTTTTTTTTTTTAGATTCCGTATATATGTGTTAGCATACGGTATTTGTTTTTCTCTTTCTGACTTACTTCACGCTGTGTGACAGACTCTAGGTCCATCCACCTCACTACAAATAACTCAATTTCATTTCTATTTATGGCTGAGTAATATTCCATTGTATATATGTGCCACATCTTCCTTATCCATTCATCTGTCGATGGACACTTAGGTTGCTTCCATGTCCTGGCTACCATAAATAGTGCTGCAATGAACATTGTGGTACATGACTCTTCTTGAATTAGGGTTTTCTCAGGGTATATGCCCAGTAGTGGGATTGCTGGGTCGTATGGTAGTTCTATGTTTAGTTTTTGAAGGAACCTCCATGCTGTTCTCCATAGTGGCTGTATCAATTTACATTCCCACCAACAGTGCAAGAGGGTTCCCTTTTCTCCACACTCTCTCCAGCATTTATTGTTTGTAGATTTTTTGATGATGGCCATTCTGACCTGTTTGAGGTGATACCTCATTGTAGCTTTGATTTGCATTTCTCTAATGATTAGTGATGCTCAGCATCCTTTCATGTGTTTGTTGGCCATCTGTATATCTTCTTTGGAGAAATGTCGATTTAGGTCTTCTGCCCATTTTTAGATAGGGTTGTTTGTTTTTTTGATATTGAGCTGCATAACTTGCTTGTATATATTGGAGATTAATCCTTTGTCAGTTGCTTCATTTGCAAATATTTTCTCCCATTCTGAGGGTTGTCTTTTCCTCTTGTCTATGGTTTCCTTTGCTGTGCAAGAGCTTTTAAGTTTCATTAGGTCCCATTTTTTAATTTTTGTTTTTATTTCCATTTCTCTAGGAGGATGGGTCAAAAAGGATCTTGCTGTGATTTATGTCATAGAGTGTTCTGCCTATGTTTTCCTCTAAGAGTTTGATAGTGTCTGGCCTTACATTTAGGTCTTTAATCCATTTTGAGTTTATTTTTGTGGATGGTGTTAGGGAGTGTTCTAATTTCATTCTTTTACATGTAGCTGTCCAGTTATCCCAGCACCACTTACTGAAGAGGCTGTCTTGTCTCCATTGTATATTCTTGCCTCCTTTATCAAAGATAAGGTGACCATATGTGCATGGGTTTATCTCTGGGCTTTCTCTCCTGTTCCATTGATCTATATGTCAGTAGTACCCTACTGTCTTGATTACTGTAGCTTTGTAATATAGTCTGAAGTCAGGGCGCCTGATTCCTCCAGCTGCAATTTTCTTTCTCAAGATCGCTGTGGCTATTCGGGGTCTTTTGTGTTTCCTTACAAATTGTGAAATTTTTTGTTCTACTTCTGTGAAAAATGCCATTGGTAGTTTGATAGGGATTGCACTGAATCTGTAGATTGCTTTGGGTAGTACAGTCATTTTCACAATGTTGATTCTTCCAATGCAAGTACATGGTATATCTCTCCATCTGCTTGTATCATCTTTAATTTCTTTCATCAGTGTCTTACAGTTTTCTGCTTACAGTTTTCTGCATACAGGTCTTTTGTCTCCTTAGGTAGGTTTGTTCCTAGGTATTTTATTCTTTTTGTTGCAATGGTAAATGGGAGTGTTTCCTTAATTTCTCTTTCAGATTTTTCATCATTGGTGTATAGGAATGCAAGAGATTTCTTGCATTAATTTTGTATCCTGCTGCTTTACCAAATTCACTGATTAGCTCTAGTAGTTTTCTGGTAGCATCTTTAGGATTCTCTATGTATAGTATCATGTCATCTGCAAACAGTGACAGTTTTACTTCTTCTTTTCTGATTTGGATTCCTTTTATATCTTTTTCTTCTCTGATTTCTGTGGCTAAAACTTCCAAAACTATGTTGAATAATAGTGGTGAGAGTGGGCAACCTTATCTTGTTCCTGATCTTGGTGGAAATGGTTTCAGTTTTTCACCATTGAGAATGATGTTGGCTGTGGGTTTGTCACATATGGCCTTTATTATGTTGAGGTAAGTTCCCTCTATGCCTACTTTCTGGAGAGTTTTTAATCATAAATGGGTGTTGGACTTTGTCAAAAGCTTTTTCTGCATGAATTGAGATGATCATATGGTTTTTGTCCTTCAATTTGTTAAGATGGTGTATCACATTGATTGATTTGCATGTATTGAAGAATCCTTGCATTCCTGGGATAAACTCCAGTTGATCATGGTGAATGATCCTTTTAATGTGCTGCTGGATTCTATTTGCTAGTATTTTGATGAGGAGTTTTGCATCTATGTTCATCAGTGATATTGGCCTGTAGTTTTCTTTTTTTTGTGGTATCTTTGTCTGGTTTTGGTATCATGGTGATGGTGGCCTCGTAGAATGAATTTGGGAGTGTTCCTCCCTCTACTATATTTTGGAAGAGTTTGAGAAGGAAAGGTGTTAACTGTTCTCTAAATGTTTGATAGAATTTGCCTGTGAAGCCATCTGGTCCTGGGCTTTTATTTGTTGGAAGATTTTTAATCACAGTTTCAGTTTCAGTGCTTGTGATTGGTCTGTTTATATTTTCTATTTCTTCTTGGTTCAGTCTCAGAAGGTTGTGCTTTTCTAAGAATTTGTCCATTTCTTCCAGGTTGTGCATTTTATTGGCATAGAGTTGCTTGTGGTAATGTCTCATGATCCTTTGTATTTCTGCAGACACTACCCCTTCTTGATAGATTTAGCAGGTTTCATCCAGTGGTTAAATCCATACTTCTTTCTTCTTTCTACTAATGAGTAACGTATACTGTGTCAACTACTAGTGCTCCCTAAATGCCCTCTCCCTTTTTACACAGTAAGGCAGCTATGGAGGTACCCAACTCAGATTTCAAGAAAGAACTTGCCATTTAGCTGCAAGATATGCAGTTAGTTGGGAGCCCCCAGCTGTCAGTTACTTCAAGATTCACCTCAGCTTTCAAGCCCAGGCGACTGACTTGTTGTGCAGCCACAGCCAAATACTGAGCATGGTGGTGACACTAGGGTCTGGCCATTCCTGCCCAAGATAAGACTCCCCTAATGTGCAATATTTACTCTGGAGATGCACATAGGGCTGACCTATTTTTTGCCACGTTTGTCTCTTGGTTGGAGGTTTGCTCTGCCCAATCCTGCTTCCCTTCCTCTCTACTTTCACAAGTATCAGCTCTGCATCACAGTTTGTGGACTTTCCCAGCCCAATTCTGCTTCCTCTACATTTTATCTTTCACTTCCCCAATAAACCTTTTTCACTCCTAAATTTGTCTTGGCGTCTACTTCCCAGAGGACCAAACTGACACATATAGTGATAGAATCTTAGCAGGGTATGTGGGAATCTGCTTAGAGACTTCATTTGCCAGCCTATTTTATGCCTAGATGGCCATATGGATAAGTTCTTGGCGCCAGAATATGACTGAAAGTGACATGTATAACTTACTGCTTCACTTCCTTAAGTGGAAATTGCTTGCCTTCTACTTCAGTTGTTTTCCTCCTCCTGAAAGCTGGCACATCGAGGTGGCATTGATTGAGCTTCTAATATGCAGGAAATTCCCTTGAAGAAGGAGTCAGCAAACTATAGCCAATAGGCAAAAGCTGACCTGTGGCCTATTTGTATGGTCTGTAAGCTAAGAACGGTATTTACATTTTAAAAGCATTGTTAAAAGAATAAAAATAGGCAAAATATGTGGCAGAAACCATATATGGCCCACCAAGCCTAAAATATTTACCATCTGACACTTTATGGAAAAAGTTTGCCGATCCTGCTTCAGAGGACTGCAGATCAACAAGTTAGAAGAAACCTGGGTCTCTGAATGATCATGTGGAGGAGAACTATTCATCTGTCCTGCAGGGATGTACTGTAATGTGAGAGCAAAATAAACTTCTGTATCCTTGGAGCCACTGTATTATTGTGTCTTGCTGTTATGGGGACAGGCCCTAGCTAATATACATATGAGTAAATAAAAGATCAAGATTAAAATGATTTTCCCTTCCTTCCCAAATGTTATACAACTCAGTCATTTCTTCATCTAAGCTTTGAGCAGATTTCTAAAACTAAAAGTTCATCATTTGTTTATTAACTTTTAAAGACCTAAAGCATTTTCATTGCTTGGTACTTGTATAAGACCTAAAGTATTTTCATTGCTTGGTACTTGTATATCACGTTGCACAAACACTGCCTAGGAAGATAGAAAAATATGTAAACTTGAGATACGATGGTAAGTATAAAGTCTACTTTATTAACTTCCCTTCATCTAAAACATATATCTTAACATTATTTTTAGAACGGGCCTCTACCTTACGCAAAACCATGATGATGGTAGTGATGGAGTTGAGGTTGGGGGAACAAAGATAATTTTACAAATGGCTAAACAATGATTGCATATGCTAGAGAGTAATTATTATAAAATAATCATAAAATAATTATATTATTATAATATTATAATATAAGCTTTATTATAAAATAGGGCTATTAACTCACATCAACTAGACCATATTATGACAAAATCATTTACCATCACATAGGTGTTCTACAGTTAATTCAGTTACTTATTATATCAGTTACTTAAGTTAATTCAGAAACTTGTGTAGCACATATTTCTTGAACACTTTTGTGAGCCCTGTGTTGAAGTAGAGAAAGTAAGTCAATTTGGTATTTCTGGATACACAGCAACTGCACAGATTATATACATATCAATTTAAATGACCAGTTTTGCTGCTCCATGGGTTTCTTTTTTGAACGCAATAAAGACTTGAGTTATATAAAATAATCTTTTTGCTGAACCTAAAGCCAAAGCCTGTGCTCATTTAGACAATGTTTTATATACTCCAAAGCTTACTTATTTGCCAAATTCTCATCTGCTTTTCATTACACATAATGCTTTGCAAAGTATTTGATCAAACAGATGTCATATTTACAAGCAAATCTTAAAAAAACCCTACCTTTTGTAATTTTATTTGTGCTACCTGAATAAACTATTTTTTAAATTAGGAATGTTGTAAGAGCAGAATTTTTTGTTATGACACACAGTGAAGAATGAAAAAAAGAACTTCTTGTGATAGGTATTTGCAGCCCAATACTAGGGCTTATCCAAAACATATTTAAATAACTGGAAGGGTAAAGTGATACTCTTTGTTTTTCTAGCAGCATCTTGGTACACAGCTTATTGGTTTACCACAAAGCTGTAGGAAATTCAGTATATTTTGTAATTTAGTCTTCAAGCTTTTTCTGAAAAATTTCTTTGCAAAAATCCTTGTCTGCTTTAATGCTGAGCCAAGAAATGCAAAGCATGAAAATACGTTTTGCTCTTAAGTAGTTTGAGGTTTTGTTTAATAAGCAAATTTCACTATAAAGAGGCATAGGATGGAAGTCATTTCTTTCTAGTCATATTAATTCTAATTTAAGAAAGATTAAACAATCAGCCTGATGATGTGGCAATTTGTTAAATTCATATACCTGAAACTTAATTTCTACACAATTAACTGTGATAAAATATCAGGCTTTCCTTTCAAAAGAATCAGGGCATCATAACTATGACAAAAAATGCCATGGGGGAGGGAGATGATACAAAACTGATTTCAGTGGCAGAAGAGTCCTAGTTATGGGCATGTTACATGGAGAAAGTATTAAAGTCTTCTATGTGATCTTTAAAACTATACTTTTTAATACATAAAAATCAATGATGAGACATCATAATTTATTAACCCATTTTACTTGCTTTTGAAGTTGCCCTTTTTTTTTTTGGCCATTACATAATGTTAATTCTGTGATGAATACCTTCATAAATACATCATTTCTTTCTTGTGTTGAAACATGTGCTTAGGAGTGGAGTCTTTTTAATCAAAGAATTTGAAAATCTTTTATCTTTACTTCTTACTGCTGTGCCCCTACCCATGGCAGATGTTTCAATTCAAGTCTAGTGCTCTTTCCTGCTAAGACCCCATGTGGTTTAGAATTCTTACAGCACAATGCTCCCGGCAGCCACTATAGTTAAACAGAAAGTCAGAGTTAGCACGCTAAATATGACCCTCCCTGTCATCTTCCTCCTATGATTTTCTAAAACAATCATCCAAATTCCAATGCTACTAAAAACAAATGAATTTAGTAACATCATTGAAACTTTGCTAACATTTTATCACTTTTTATCACTTTTAAACATTTTTTATCATAAAGTTATTGCATTTGTGTTCCTTGTACCATGTGTGAGGATAAACTTTCTCCTATATGTATGTTTGCTAATTACCATTACTCAAGAATGAGTGTTTGGGGGCTTCCCTGGTGGCGCAGTGGTTGAGAATCTGCCTGCTAATGCAGGGGACACAGGTTCGAGCCCTGGTCTGGGAAGATCCCACATGCCGCAGAGCAACTAGGCCCGTGAGCCACAACTACTGAGCCTGCGCGTCTGGAGGCCGTGTTCTGCAACAGGAGAGGCCGCGATAGTGAGAGGCCCGCGCACCGCGATGAAGAGTGGCCCCCACTTGCCGCAACTAGAGAAAGCCCTCGCACAGAAACGAAGACCCAACACAGCCAAAAAAAAAAAAAAAAAGAGTTTTTATTAAAACTACTTTGCATGTTAACTGGGTTTCTATAGACAAATGACCTCCCTCGATAGTCAGATCTGGGTCATCATTACTCCATCTGGTATTTATTTTGGTGCATTTTCCCAAACTATTATCCCTGAAAAACGCTTTTTATCACTTTGTGTAATGGTTTATTTTTAACCTTAAAATATGTTTTAAATGAAATAAAAATAGAAGACAGTAAAAGATATCAAAATGCTGAACAGAACACTGTATTTTATCAGTTGCTTCCTGCATTTTGGAACGTGTCTACCCTAGCAGGATTTTTTAGAGAGCTTTAACAGAAAAGTTGTTTCAAAATCAAAAAGCAGTAGGAAAAAAATCCTCTACATAGTGGTTACCACATGTAGTGTTTAGATAGCACACCAGCTTTCAAAAGCCAAATGCAAAAACTGCAAAAAAAAAAAAAAAAAAAAATCCAGTATATTGTTTCTTGAATGCCCTAATTGTATTTTCAACTTCCTGACTTTGTTCATTCTTTATCCACATCTGAAATGTGTGTCTCCATTTCTGAACTTCTACGATCTATTTTGATTCAGGTCTAACTCAAGCAATTAGAGAATTAGATGGTATTTGTAGGTAAAGGGAGGGCTTAGAAAAGGGAACTAAATTTCATTCAGGGCCTTTTCTATGCCAGGCTCTGGTCCCAGGAGTTTCAAAATTGCTCTTAATACTACCACCACTAGAACCATTGTTACCACTGATTTGCTTCTACTAAGAGACAAACCCTGGAGTAGGTAGTTATGTACACTTTCTAATTTAATACTCAGAATGACTCTATAGGCTAGGTATTATCATGCCTACTCATACATGTGGAATCAGAGAAGTTAAAAGTCCTGCTTAAAGGCACACAACTAATAGTGGTAGAGATGGGATTTGCAATCAGGTCCATTGGAATCCTGAAGTCAAGCTCTCTTCACTGTACCTCACTGGCTCTTGTGCCTCTGTTCTGATCGGGCTCATTTTTTTTTTTTTTTTTCTCTACCATTATTTATTTCTCATCTTATTTACTGTGCGTGCCACTTATTTGGCATTCTCTTCCTTGCATCAATGATGTAAGCTTGTATCATTAAATGAATCCTCTGTTCTACAATCAGATTATAACTTCCTTGAGAGAGGAGATGATATTTATTACCCAAATAGTGGCAAATCTGATGTTTTGCACATAGCGGGTGCTTCATAAATGATTTTTGCTGAAGATAATTGTAAATGATTTTTGCTGAGAATAATGAAATTGCATGTGAAAGAAAAGTGAATGTTATTTATATATACATAGATATATATAAAGAATGGATTCAGAGTAGGACTCTTAAAAAAGACAAAATCACAATTTATCATTTCTCCACTTTTATTTTCACCTTTCTACCTCTTGACTGTAATCTTAAACATACTTGTATGTTGAGTTTTTAATTCTTGTGGTATTATTTTGTACTGGGATATATTTATAAGTGGTTACTTTATTGTCATTTTAATTCTCTATTTAAACAGAAATTGAGATCCCACCAAAAGAGGGAATCAATGCTATGTAGTTTATGATGACAGAAACTATTTTAAAATGTATGAGTGGGTGTCTAGCACAAGTTGATTTTTTTATTTAGTTTTACATTAACTTTTAATCTGGAGGAGATTCATTAGGTTTCTGCCACTGAATTACAGGCACTTTTTAGTTTCCTTGCTTTACCTACTGCTAAAACATGCAATTGTAGCTATGCTTAACCTTAATACTGCTTGGTTTTCCTTTAAATATTTTAAACCAAAAACTGGAATAAAAGCCCTTTTAAGTTGAACCAGCCTCTGATACAAGTAAAGGTTTAACTTCTTTTCTTGTCTCCTTCTCAGAAATGAAATCTGTATTCAGGATGTAACGCTTCTTCTGAAGTGCTTGAAGAATCAGAGAAAATGGCCCATTTTCATTTTAATGAATCATGCTGGAGAATAAATTTACATGATGTTAATACTGAGACCTGGAAGATGGTATGGTATAATGCTCATAATAAAGGATTTAGGAACCATGACAGTTCTGGGGTATGAATTCTGGTAAGCCACTCATGTGTGGCTTTGGAGAAGTTACTTGAGCTCACAGTTCCTCAGTAAATTGAGATGGAGTGGTAGAAAGAGACAGCCTGTAGCTGAAAACCAGCTCTGTGAGGCCAAAATGAGATAAACAAGGCATCAGGGCTATACGTTCCTTGTGCACCCTAGGGTTTTCTGCACATAAAACAGCACCACATAGTCAGGCATCACTCATTGTGGGTTCTTTAAATAAAACTGACAGCAGCTGAAAGGCTTTGTTCAGAGAGATGGCCAGGCGGAATCCCATCTCAGGCAGCCATATGAGAAGTAAACTGGGAGGATGCAGACCTCCAAACAGTATGCTTGGCTCCATCTCCATCTCAACTCCGGAACTGTGAGCAGTTTATATCTAATAACCATATTAAAGAGGTATATGAAGGGAAAATCCTTATCTATAGAGATAGGGAGAAGGGTGAACTCATGGAAGCAGGAAAAAAAAACACTAAGAAGGTAATTTTAGGATTCAGTAAACAAAGTTGGGTCAGAGAAATCTAGGGTGCAAATGTCTGACTCTCATCACAAAGCTCTTAAGAGATGACTTTTACCATCATCTCACAGCATTCACTCATCATGCAGTTAGCACTCCAGAGAGCTCTGCATTTCAAAGGATTTATTCCTATGGACAGGATCCATTTCCCAAATGTGCTGCAGAGCCATTGAAAATGGCTGCTGTGATCTTTAAGAGATTGTTTCATCTTCCTGTGTGTCAGTTCCCTCATTAGGAAAACGAACCCTATCAAATTCCACCGGCCAATGTAAACATCAAAGGAGTTAACATATAACAAATTAAATGTATTATTATTTTGGTTAAATCTGCACCTTTGGCCAATATAAATCATCAATGATATCAGAAAATAAAAGGAATTATTTAACAAGTTATTGGTTATAGAATTCATTGATAACTATCCATAACTAAGAACATTTAAGTTTTTGGTACATTCAGTTATGTGTTGGTTTGTTTTTGCCTTCATAATTGTTATGCAGTATCAGTGAGTCACCATGAAAGCTGTATAAAAGTACATCTAGAGTTTTTTGTTGTTGTTGTTCAAAAATCATACACGAGTAAAGGTAACTTCAATTATACTGTAATTTATCCTGGTTTCTTTTGAAAAAAACCCCAGCTTTCTAACAAGGTTTTGTCTTGAGTCAAGGTTTATGTAGATTTATTTCAAATGACTGATTATGGACACTGCTTACAACCTGGTTGCCCATGAAATATTCCTATTGCAATTCTTGTCTTTTTAGTAGTACATCCTCTGTAGTATGTGTCACCTTGGTAACACTCCCAAAAGGGGAAAGGACTGTTAGCTGAGAGATGAGGTGGTATTCATGGGTTATAAGTTTGGGTTATAAAAAATGTTCATAGTAATGATCAAACCTTATGATCCGTCTACATTGCGGTAGGTGCCAAGCTAATGCAGAATTAGACACACCTCCTAGCAAAGGACAAGCAACCTTAAGTTCACATGTCTTTTATTCCTCTGGACTGTATCTCCTATTGTATTTGGTCTGTATGCAACCTCTAAAGACACTTGCCTTGACATAGTTTTACTCTGTTAGCATATATTGCTGCCATTTATTACCTAGGTGTTATACATGACAGAAAAATATATTAAAAAGAAATTTTTCTTTTAATGTAACATATGTATAATAAAAATTTAGGTATCATTTGCTAGATTGGAGTTGGGAAGAAAAAAAATTGAAATATACATCTTTTCAACCTAAAAAATTCCACCTTATACATAAAACTAAATTCCCAATCTGAGAGCTCATAGATAGATAGTTATACTCTACTCTGGGCAGGAACTCAAGGAAAAAAAATCCAGCTAATCAGTCAATGAGGAAGACTTTGTTCATTGGGAAGAGCTATACAATAATTCATTCATTTCCTAACTTTGCAAAATATTTAATACCCAATCACGTTCTAAGGCTCTAAGGAAGTATATGCAACACTCTGAGAAAAAACAGCTTATAATTCTATTCAATAAAATGCAGGGTTGTGAAGTAGTTAGGTAGAGAAAAGACAATATCCAGGTTTAAAAGAGGAGAGAAATCTAAGGAATAAACATTGGTCCCAAAGTGGATGGATTCTACTTTTACAGTATCCTGAGTCCCAGCACCAATAGAGTGAAAAGTCACCTTAGGAGCAATACTACAGCTGCAGGAATTACCTGAGGGGCTAGAGTTTAGAGACAGCCCATCAAATCTTTGTTTGTTTAATAAACCTAAGGCATAGTGCCAAATTGGTTAAATGAACCATGTCTGTGTTCACTCAAGCATGTTACCGCAGTGAAATTAAAGAAGAAACGAAAAGGGAGCTGATCCGTTATAACTAGCTGCAATGAAAGAGACTAAAGATTATATTAGAAACTTGTCTATGTTTAACGTACAGTAAGTGTGATACTGACAAATAATATTTCTGAGTAAGTTCTTTATATCATCTCTGATAGACTCAATCCCTGTATGATGTCTGTTGACTTCCTCTGTTAATATCTTTATTAATAAAACCATATTTTTAATCATTCATTATTTTCCACATCGGATATTTCAGCTGTGTGTTTGAACCCAAAATAGAAATAGCTTGTTTATTAAACCCCACAAAATTTATTTATAAAGAAGTAAATGCTGGGAGGCAATAGTTCATACAATTAGTTCCTGTTCCTCACCTTGAGCCGAACATTGATTTAGAAAAGACAAACTCATTCCAGCATGGTTCAAATGCCTATAGCTACCTGATTCACTAAGGAACAGCAGTGTTTCTGTGGTGGATTTTTCTGTGTGGCTCAACAATGAGTAAACAGATCCTTGTAGAGGTTCTGCCAGGCAATATAGGTGTTGGGACTTCAATTCCTTCCATCACCTCCAGAAACTTGCTATCGGTTCAAAGCAAATAAGATTTTTTTCCTAACAAGGAGGCTAAATTTTCCCCACAGGTAAGAAGGGACTGAGTTCGCGAAGGGACATGGAAGATGGAAGGGGTAGTGGGAAAACAGAGGCTCACATTTTATTAACGCTATTTCCAGGACCTATCTGTCCTCCAGCCATAGCGATATATGGTTCATGGATTTTTAGCTGATGGAGTGCCTGCATTTTTCCAGACCACATCTGGCTGCAGAATTTACAAAGAGAGAGGGTCTCATTCCACCTCACTGGCAGAAACAGTGAGTGACATTTGGGTCAGGGCAAGCTGACCCTGATAACATTACTGGTGGTGTCAGCGTCAGCTGCTTTGAATGAAACAACAGCTATGCAGAATATAGCACAAAACTGAATCAATTATCCGGATATTTTCTGAAATGTTCATGTACCCAGCACTCTCTAGGCAAACCCAAGGACTGTTTCTTACTCATATGTCACACTTTCCCACTTTTCAGTCTTTTAACTCACGCTATTGCTTTTGCCAAAAACTGGTTTTCTGTCTTCTACCATTTCTTCTGCCCAAAGTCTATCACATACATTTCAAACACCACCTCCAAAATATTTCTTATGCTTAGCCTTCCACCTACCCTTGCCCCTTCTTCCTGAAGTAAGTCTTCTTCTACTGAACTCTGAAGCACTTTGCCCCTAACTTGGGCTTTCAATCATGTTCACCTTGGCTGAAAGGTTAATTATGAGTTTGTGGTCTCATAATTCTCAATGAACCCTTGGAGGGTAGGATCTATGTCTGATTTATATTTGTATCCCTTTAGCCACTTACCATAGTAGGCCCTCCGTAGATTTTTGTTTAAAAAACACACATATTGAAAAACCAAGGCAAAAGTGAGATTTGGAGATTGAATTATCGAATTGCTCCAATTCTTCACTGAATTTAGGGTATGTAGACAAAACTCCTGCTCCCTGGACTCCAGCACAGTCTTTCCTAACCTCCTTTCCTTTTCTTTTTAAATCCCTCTAGGCTCAGGTAAGGCCTTTCTCCCCACCTCCACTCACCTGTGCTTCCTCCTGCTTGACCTAGTTACTTGGATGGAAGAACTAGGTGAGCAGTCTAGGGACCAACAACCTCAGCCTTTTTTGTTCCCAAAGGTGAGGATGACTGATTACTGGACTCTAAGTGGCAAAGAATCCTGCTCTTGAAGTTCCTTGAGGACTCTGAAGAACGTAGGATCTAAGAGAAGAGACGCCCCCCTCTCTTTCTGAGCGAGTCTCAGAGTCAGCGCTCAACTTCCAGATCGAAACCATGCCATAGAGTCTTCTTTGACAATCCCCTTGCCTCTCTCCATATCCAGATAGCCCTGAACATTTTCCCCCCCGAGAACAGCATCTCTGATCTGGGTCCACCTCTGGGTTCCCAAGGCCACCAACCCAGACTGAGCCCGCATGTGCCCGCCATGTGCCCTGTGCTCCTCTCAGGCCACGTGCCACCTGGCCCTGCCCAAGCCGGGTCTGAGTCCAACTTATTCTGCTTCCAAGCTGTGGGACTTCATAGAACCTCTCTAAGTTTTTGTTTCCTACTCTGTGAAATGGGGATGATGATGTCTACCTTACTGAGAGGATTAAACAAGAAAAGGCATGTAAAACAGATGGAACAATGCCTAGAACATGCTAACCTTTAAGCTTAAGAACTGGCCTCACCTGTTCCGTGCATAACCACATTCTTCCTCCATGCATTGATCTCCCTATCTAAGTTGCCTTCTTTTCTCCTTTGTCTTAACAAAATTCTATTCATCCACTAGTTGACTATCAAATTGTTCTATATAATTTCATTTCTACTGATCTGCTTCTCTTTTCTGTAAATAACATTTATTTTTTGTAGCAAGCAAATTAGAACTAGTATGTATTATCTTGTATTTTTTTTTATGTTGCCTTATATAAACTTGACTAGCAGATCTTTAAGGATGGGATCATGTTTATGGTGAAGTGTTCTACATGGGCCTAGCCTAGTGCTAGCACATAAAGAGTAAACGGTAAACATTTATTGGCTCAACAATTAAAGGAAATGCCGAGAGACAAAAATTGTGCATTCTTTAGTGGAGTGACTCTGAAGTTTCCCAGAATTGTTTATTTCTGCTCTGGCTTGCTAATTTTAAGTGTGACAAAAATGCACTAGCCCATTCATAAAGTTCCCTGGCATCATGACATGTCTTTAATCTTCTGTAGTTAAATATCATCACAGCCAAATGCAGTGATATAATAGAAAGCAATCTATTATCACAATAAGTTGCCAGGAGTACAATCAGTCAAAATGGCAGCTCTCTGACACCTTGCCATCCCCAGACTCTCCCTCCACAATGTGTGACATAAGCTAATTTACATGTTTTCTGTATAAAGAAGAGGCAGGGAAGTCTGATAATTGACGTAGAAATACCAGGAATAGCTTAAAAATGGTTACATCAAATTTGCCCGTCATATCCAGGAGGCAACTCAGATGTGAGCATTTGTATGTGAATTTGTTACAGTGTTAATCAATTCTGAGAACACCTATCTCCATAGTCCAAGTACTACAGGTAGTTGAACAGGCAAAGTAGTGTAAGAAATTGAACAGAGCAGGTATGATGGCCCAGGGGTCTCATGAGTTATACAGGGATTCTTTTTATAGGATAAGAAAGACTTCATCGCTTTGACAAGAAGTTATTCATCTAGATTTTAAAACTGGCAAGACATTACCAATTTCATGGTTCTATTCCTGTCACTAAGCATGCCACGAACTCTAATGCTCTGTTAATGTGTTAGAAATATTACACGTGGGAGCTGGTGAATGCAGCAAGAAGGCAGCATCTGTCTCACACGCTCAAGCTGTGTGTTCTTTCGCCTCTAGTCCTTTGGACATTGTTGTCAACTCCCAGATCCCAAGGCTCCTCCTCTAAGTAGTATCACACCTCCTGCAAGGCTTAGGGATTCTCTGCAACCAGCTCGTGGCAGTACTTGTGGTCGGTTTTTGCGTGTGTAGCTGTTTAATGCTTTGATGGTTGTTTAATGGCTCCTCTCAAACACCTATTCCTGAATGACAGAGTTATAGATCCCAGCCTAAGCAAAAGTCACATAGGAGCAGAAACGTCCGGGAAACCACAGAGGTGATTAGGACAGAGGCGTAGTTACTGAGCAGGTACGCTCAACGCCCTCCTCCTCTGCCCTACCTGCCACCTTCACACCCCCACGTCACCTACTAAATTTGTAATTGCATGAAAGAGAGAAAAGGATAGAGTATCAGCTAGCTCTCTAAATGAGAGAAAAAAATATTTACTTCCTTTGCTTGTCTGCAATCTAGTAAGAAGCTTATTCATGCATTTTAAATTAAACCCTTATTTTAATAGCTAAACACGAAGAGCAAACACTCGGAAAGTGGATGGTCTCTGTAACATTTGCTGGGAGAGTTTTCCACGCTATAGTTGGCATTCTGGTTTTATTATGTCACTTTATGGGCAATAAGATTACATTTTTTTCCATTGCAATTTATCCGAAGGAAAATATTAATTTGGAGGTTATTATCACAGTACTGAGTTTCAGTGTAATTCTCCAACTCATTAAAAACCATGAACTGCTATGTGCACTTCATGCCAAAGTATCAAAACACTGGAGAAAGAAATGGGGAAAAAATTCCTAAAGTCCAGTGACATCTATGTCCTGGAATATTGCTCTCTTTCCAGCAAGTGTGTATTACTACCTCTTCAGAATAATTTGTTTTTTATGATAGTGTGACTACTTTCTCTTAAAAGTTAGTCTTAAAAACATATGGCTTGCTTTCTTCATCAGAAACTTAAACATCTGAAGTCCACGTTCTTGCCCAGGATTTGAAGCGTCAATTTTCAGTTCCTTCTCTCTTATTAAAGCTCAGTTACAAGAAATGATATTCCTGGATGGTGGGCTAGATATTTATTGGTAATGACAATTCCTGTTGTATTCTGTGTGGTGCTGTCTCCTATTTCTGATTGAAAACAAAGTGGAATCAAGATCAAGTCTGACTTTGCTACTCAGGAATTCTCTTCAACATTCTCCTTCGTTTATAGGAGATGGAGAGTGATATTTTGGTGCTATTTATTTATTTTGGAGGGAGCATTTGACCTAGTTTAATAACTTTTTTCTAGAATAAGTCTCAAATTCCGTTCCTATATTATCAATTCTCTGTCCATAAAGAAGTATTCATTTGGTACTTCCAAACAGACTCTCGCCTGTTCCCAAATAACATCTCACCTCTCTTCAGATATTAGAAGGCTAGGTGTTCCTCATCTCTAAGAACTAGCCATCATTGAACATGCAGAAAATAGAATAAGAAATCATTTGGATATAAGTTCCAAATCTGAATTCCAAGACCTCAACCACAAGAGCACAAAAAAACACTTCTATTCTCTTCCTCAGCAGTGGCTAGATGAGACTCAGACAAGAGCTTGTGCCAGAAATCTCCAAGTAAATTTTACCATTTGATGACATGTAGACCCAGCCAATTAGACCTTACTGGTCATTTCTAGATCAACTGCAGTAATTTTAAGAGTTTAAACCCACAGTGGAAGTCTTTCAGATCACATTTAAACCCTGAGAACTCTAAGTTAGGAGGAATAAACAGCAATAAAAAGAATAAAGAAATAGAATAAAAAGAAAAAGGGAAAGAAAAGTATATGATAAAGAAGGGATGGAAAGTTCTGGGTTTTCATATATGTTGGGGCTGGTCTTAGGGACACAAGCATTAAGCCTAAGGCTAGGTTTTTGATGTGTTTTGTTTTTCCAAGCCCTTGGATTGTTTTTAGACTCATGGTATTAGCAGTACGTCATGGTAATTCTCTACATGGCACATTCAAGTGTCTTGACCTTTGATCTTCCAAGCAGTTACTTTTGAATGTACTTATTATTAATTTGGCTTGAATGACGCTTATGTGCTTTATTTACATAATCTTTTGAGAAGGAGGAATGTTGATAAACTGTATTCTGGTTGAGGTTTATGAGGTCTGCTTAGATTGAGAGGATGAGGTAGAACTGGGGCTCAGGACACAGATAAAAGTTTCATATTATATGACTTTTATTGTACCGCTTTTCACATTACTTTGCTTTTGTTCTTATTTTAATGTGTAATTCAGCCTCTCAGCCTTCCTGTGTTTCTTTAATGTAACATAAGTCCAGTTCCAAAGACACTGACCCAAACACATTTCAAGTGGCGTTTGAACATCCACCATTTGAAATAAAATTCTACAGCACAGCCGGGGGCAAACATTCTTAGTATTGATAATTGTGTGTGTGTGTGTGTGTGTGTGTGTCTGTGTGTGTGTGTGTGTGTGGTTGATATGTCCATCTCAAATCTTATCTTGACTTTATTTGTGGCTGATGAAGATGCCACTCTGATAGAAACAAGAAACAATTTTCAACTTGAAAAGAGAAGTCTCCTCTTAAATCAATATATATTTGATTAGAGATCATGTTCTAAAATTTAGCCAGATTTTATTTATACTCAGTTGAAGCCCTTTAAATGTATCCTGAGATTTTAATATGTAATTAGAAAGTATTTGGAAATATCCTTCCTCCCCTCTAGTAAGTGTTAAATTCATCCTTAAGAATTATTATACTTTCTATTTCTGTCTTGATTTGCAAAGGGCACGGTAATCAATAATAACTGTAAAATAATGTGGAACAATTAGTTTTTCTTGCATGCTCATAATTTGTGTTGACATCAGTTGGCATTAGTTAATGCATATACTGGGGTGGGGGGGGGGAATTAAGCTGCCATAATCAAGACTCATATTCACTGCTATTAATAGCATTTTTTGCTTTAAATAAATAATTTTTGAAAATCTGTACTCTAGCATCCCACTAGCAACAGAAATGGATGCATTTTCTTCTAGAACCCAGTGATTTTCCAAATATAATGACTCAAAAAATGAGTCAACATATTTCTCTGCGTTTTACCAGATTAACCACTTATGCCTATTTCAAAACTGATTCTCTGCTGTCCTTCATATTCCTAGAAGCTCATGGTAAATTCACTTGAGTAAGGCAGACTTTAAACATTCATGTAAGCACAACATTTGATCACAAAAGCTGAATTTAAACATCAGGGTTGAACTTTCCTCAAATATACATGGTTCTCTACAACCACTGATGGTCTGCCATGCTCAATTATCTGCCTCATCATTCCTTTCTTGCCTTTATTATGTCCTGAGTAGGTTTGCTGTTGTTTTCTTACTCTCCCTTCATCTAATTGTTTTCCCCATGTGATTCTGAGTCACCCATAGACAGCTTTCCTTTCCCTATACACAGGAGAGTCCTCTCAAGCTGCTCGCTTCAGATTCTATGTAGGCAGGAGTTACGGAAGGTAACTTGAATAAGGGGACACAGCTGAAGCCATAAACAGGGCCTTGCTTTGAGGCTTAGTGTCTGGCCTGATGATATTTTACAACTAAAACCCTAGAGATCAGCAGAGTTGATTATATATAGTTTATTATTTTGGCTCAGAACTTGCTGCTTATTTTGCTACTGAGCTAAAACCCTCAATGATCAATTATAATTTTTAATTATATTAAAGAGGGATATAATTCAGTTACTTTCAGTACCGTATTTATTGGAGAAGGTGAAATGTTTTGTAAATATAAAGGAAGTAAAAATTGATTCCAATGAGGGACAGAAATGGATGGAAATATACCTTTCCAGCAAGATAGAGGCTCTCCTCTACATGCACCCATGTATCATTTTATGTATATGGCATGGTAGTAAGGCCTTAAGGAAGTTTTGAAATAGCAACATCATGGAATTCAGCGAGAGAAATATACAGTCATCCTTCTTGCCTTGAAAATAAATTCTAACTGTGCTTTTTACTGACAAATAAGGTCACACACTTATTCTAATTTTATTTTCAAGCATGTTTATGGCAAAATTAACATCATAAAGTTATGGGGCCACCCAATAAACCCAACACTTTTCCTGCAGCAAAAGAAATATAGAAAACAATTATTTAAAACGAAAAGACAAGGAACAACAATAACAACACAAATCTTCATGCTATAGAGAACCTTATCACGAATTTACTTTGGAGGTGGAGACCAAAACACTTTCCATAATAATACTGGGGATAAGCTAATGGCAAAGTCAGATATTATCAGAGTATTCAATTTAGGATTTCTAATTCAAGCAACAGTGCTTCCTGCATTCTGGGAATAAAAGTCTTCCGTAACTTACTTTAAACATACAATAAGTAAATAATCAACTGTCAAAATATTTAGAAACCACAACCAACAAATGAAATGTATGTAAGATAAATATACTTCATAGTTTTTGACATAATCCATAATTTGAGGTTAAGGTATATTCATAGTTCATATGACTAATTTGAAAAGCTGCTTTGGGCATTTGTCATGGCTTAGTCTTCTGTTCTTACCATGTAAACTGTGAAGAGGGTTTCATAACGAGGAGAAGTGGTACTATGGGATTTGGAGACACTACCCCATAGAACACAGAAAATGGAATTTGGATGGGTGTTCTACTGCTCTGAAAGAGGAAGCAGTTGAAAAAGTTACTATTTAACTTTCTCTTCTGCTCAGGCTGTGACTTGGTCATCCATTCACAATGAAATCAGTGGAATATTAATTGAGTCTTATTCATTCCAAAGGACAGTTGGGACTTCTTACATGAAGAGAGTTTCAACTGAAGTTAAAAAATTTTATAGACATAAATGTAGATGAAGCATTAATAAAAAGCAACAGAAATGTGACTGTATTTATTAGACAGGTTAATTGTTTTAATGGTTTAAGAACCATTTTAGGAGCTTATTGTTTAGGCCATTTAGAAATTAGATACTCATTCTGCGTATCAAAAAATATTCCATGCATGACTGATTTCTTTCAAATTAATCCTCTATACCTATTAGCTTAATTTCAGTTTATAAATGTACTCATTAGTTTGAAAATTATAAAAAGAAAAATATTTTTAAAAATGTGGATATATCTTCAAATTTGAGGTTTTTAAGTGTTCTAAAAAACACAAGTATATTTTGCATCAATTTTTAATATTATTATTTCTCGGCATTAGCATATACAAATATAATATTTAATAAAGAATTTTTGGATTTGTGTATACACTAAATTTTGTAGACAGAATAGTTTTAGGCACATACATTTTTAAGCAATTTAAGGAAATCATGTTGACTTCACCTTGGGTATTTATTGAGATGATCTTTTAAAACAATTGCCTGCGCATTTCTCCATGTAAGAAGCTCCCTAGTTGTTCATTACAAGCACACTTACCACACTGTGCACAGCATGCTTTGCAAAGGATTGCAAGTAAGGACAGCTCACAATGGAATTATCTGGATTTAGTTGTAAGTCCAGCGTATTCGTTTCCTAATTCATGTATTATATCATCTCATCTACTCAGCCAGAGCCTATGAAGAGCATATATTCTTTAATGTAGTTCCTCTTGGGCTATGCTAACAGAAATATATTGTTAGCTTGGATAGGAACCACCTGTCAATTTAGACAATAATTCACTCAAACATTTCAAATAGATTTTAAGATACAACAGATACCTTCAACTGACCTACCATACACTCCTCTCTTGGAGAAAAAAGCATTTGACTGCACATTTTTAATCTAACCAAAATGGAATAAATCTTCATTGCAATTTCAAGTACTGTTTTTTCTCCTTGTGGAGGAGCAGGAGTAACTACAATTGCAGGTCATCATGTCTTAACTGCACTTCACTGTATGTTCTTTGACCTCCATTGTTAATATCTCTTAAAGTTCTCATGTTTTTATTTTTAATTGGATTATGCAAAAATACGTTCACATTCAGAGCTCACGTTAGCCTAAAAGTTGTCTAAATGAAGCGAAGAAAGTGCAAGGCTAGGATTCTAGGTCCATTACATATGCTATCACATTTAGACTTCACCAAAGTGGTAATGATAGTCTCCATTGAAACAGCAGCTTAGAGGAAAGGGAAGATAAAGAAAGGTCACAAGCATTTGGCAAATGACAACTACATTTGACTCAACCAAATACAAGTGTGCAATGTATATCATCCTGTGCTTGCTATTTAGTACCATGTATCACCATTTGTTAATGCTTTAAGATAGGAAATGGTCCCCCAAAATAATAATCTCTAACTTTGATTTTAACCACACCAGCAGAATAAGGTAAAACACTAACATATAGTCTTTAAAAAACAAAGTGACTTTCTACCCAGTGAGTAGGATCAAATGCAAGGTCATATTCTACTGAGCAAAAACACTCTCAATCTAAATCTTATTTGACTGGAACTCTGACTTCCCTGTGTAGAAAAAAAAATTTGTTTTTCTCTTTTATTTATGTTAATTTTTGAACTATTTCGTCAGTATAAAATCAATGTTTTCAAAGTACTTAATTTGCCTGTCATTTAGAATTAAAACAATTTGCTCCAAAAAAATTCTCTTCATTATCTGATAAGTCAAGTGTTAAAATGAGACTAGGCAAAGTGCTAAGAAAACAAGTCTTTAAGAAAACACTTTGGTTTCCCTGTAGATAATTCCTGATTATACAGGAGAATTTTAAGAATAAGGTAGAACCAAGGTTCTACCCTGTTATCCAGTTTGGATTATAGCAGGGCAGTTGAGCTAGAGGCAGAGGCAGTCTGCTGCTCTTCTCTCAACTGGGTGATAAAAGTAAAATTTGAAAAATAAAGACAAATTAGCTAAGTTGGCAGTTCCATAAAATTTCAAATTCTGAAGTTTTTTCTTTTGGGTATATGGCAACCCTATGAAGAGCAGCAGAATGGAATTCTTTAAAAGCCTGTCTTTGGCCAGCTGATCCTCATAACTCATTGTATGTATCTGAGTGAATAGTACAAAATTTGTTTAGAGTAAGTATTGAGAAAAACTTTGGCAAAATATTATTTAGTTTAGTTATTGAAAAGGAATTGATTTGAATTTTTCAGAGTATTTCAGTTATAGAAACCAGGCATGAAATTGTGTCTAAGTATGAGTTGGTTTTTAAAAACAGAGGTATTATATTTTTGAAATTCTCAATAATGTCAAGTTTCTAAAACTACATTAGCACTCATTTAATATTCTTAAAAGATAGCAGGTAAGAGCTACAGGGCTTCTACACTGAGAACTGAGCAAAAATCAATACAGGCTTCCTTCCTTATTTTTCCTTCCCTTCTTTCAATTTTTCCAGTTGTTTCTATAGAGCAAACACATGCTATTTTTTCTTCTCACTAGAAATGAGGACAGAAAGCCTTGAGTAATGTTCATAGTTAAATTGCATTTTTCAGTAGTCAACAAGCCTGTTTTATTTGTTTCTTTTCTAGGGTCAGAGTAATATCTAGTTAAGTGTCATTCCTTGAAGATAAGTCCATGAACTAATTCTTTGGGAAGCCTAGGACATTAGGAATACAGCTTTCAGATCTATCTAGAAAAAAAAACTCGAACCAGATGTGTTTGCATCTGGTTTGCATATCTCTCCTTACTGCTGTGTTTCAAACTTTCTTGGATTGGTTATGCTCTGTTCTCCTAAACCCTTGAACTCAGACCAAAATGAATTTTCTTATTCACAATTATGTAAGCATAACTTAAATTGTCCTGATTATCTGATAGTCCCAGATGGCTCACATACAGAGCCCCACAACTCAGAGAGATTGGCTTCAGTTTTTTAACAACTATATCAAATTAATTACTGGCAGCTTCAAAGGCTGTTTAAGGGAAAATGGGTTTTCCACCCAATTTTCTCAGTTTGGTATGTAGAATTGCATCATATGCCTCAGACTGTGCTGCTGCCCAACAGATTCGGGTCCTAAAAGCACACAGACATCTATGTTCATTTCAAGATTTATTTTCCTCAACTTCTTTAGGAAGACCTAAAAACCACTGGCTCCTTCAGCGTCTAAGGAATCTGTATCACAAAAGTATTTGGTGAATTTCTCCAGATCACATTGGCAATACAGATCAAGCTTGGATAAGAAGTTAGGGTATTACCTCCATGCCTCTGCATTCCCTCATCAAGTGATAACAATTTTATCACTTTTTTCCACCTTAAGAGTGACAGTATATTTTGTTTCAATAGTGCTTTTCAATAGGCATAGTTTGATTACTGGAAAAAAATTTAGACAGCTTTTAGTTTTTTGAACTGTTTTTATAGGTATTACTCATGTATATTACAAATATATACACCACTCTATGTCATGGCCCAAAGTTATTGACAAATACTCACAGAAAGAAGAAATGTTAGCCTAATAATGAATTATGGTTCTGTTCACACTTTTATTGTCAAAGTTAGTAACTGCCTTAAAATAGCCAAAAAATAAGTTTTACATTCAACAAACATCTTCATATTTTATACCAAGGAACCAGCCTTACCCAATTTAATTCAAATTTAATTCAATTAAGCAAACTTATAGAGAGTGCCTACAGCAGACTGGTTTTGCTTAAAACCAGTACGTATGTCGTGCACACTTCGAGGTAATTTCTTGATTGACTTGGAGGCTGAAAACCTGATCTTGTGTGTGATGTTGCATTGGAACAGTGGTCCACTGGAAACCTTTGTCCAGAAAGACCTGACTCATCCCTGGGCTTCCAGGAGAGTCTGACTCCAGCTATTTTCCAACAATCCTAAGTTGTGTCACTTTGACTGTTAGTCATAAAACAAGAATATTGCTGTTTTTTTTTTTTTCTGGAGTTTATAATATTTGAGGTATTTGTCAGCTATCTTAAATTTGTATTTTGCTATGTTTTCTTTTCTCCTCTAAATAAATATTCAATTTTTGTACCTAATTTTGTATGCATTCTCTTAAAATGTGACCTCAAAATCTTATTGGTTTAGATGCTGCTTTAGGTACTATTCTTTTACAGAAGAACCACAACTAGACACAGGGAAATCCCGCAGAGCTGAGAAATGGATGAGCTAGGATAGGGACCCCTGTGTTCTGATTCAAATGCACATATGCTGAGTCACTAGACTATACTGTGTCTCAGGCAGTACCTTAGGCTGTAATAAATGTCTGAGGATACAAATGGTGTCTTCTCACTTAGAAATCTAGTTCCACATGGAGAATGCACTCTCTCCTAACTAAATATTAGTCAACCTAAAGAAAATATCTGAAGAGGGAACTTGGGTCCATGAAAACAAGTATTATGTCAACCATAGGCAAGGCAAAGTTCTCTGAATTACAGTTTCTCTCTCAATAAAATTGAGTTAATGATTATTCTAAATTGTTGGAAGAATAAATGAGATTCTGCATATAAAGCAGAGAGCACGGTACCTGGCACATGCAAAGGCTCGATAAATGTAATTTAATTTAGTTTTAGGGCAGCTGATCTAAAAACATTGGAAGGAACTGCAATGTTAAATAATACTAGCATGTCAGTGAAATGTGTACAAAACAGCACACACACAGTCTTGAAGCTCATGTAGTAAAAGACTATTACCACATAAAAGACAAAAAACAAAATTAAAGCCTCCATTTGCTTCTTAAAAAGATGACATTAAAGCAAAACCTTAGATGAGGGAGAGAGAGCCATGGAGGTACCTGGGGGGCAGAGCATTCTAAATCCCGTTTGAAGGATTGCAAGAAAGCTAGTGTAGCAGGAGCAGAGGGAAGACGGAGAAAAACATGGAAACTGAGGTTGAGGTCAGTGCACATTCTGTAAGGCCTTAGATGCCACCATGCCACGTGGAGATTATGCCATTTATTGTGAGTGAGATGGAATGCCACTAAATGGTTTTTAACGGAAGAGTAGGGGATCTGTGCGCCGGTCAAATGTGACCTTCATTCTTGCACTAACCATTGCAGAATGGCTAACTAAAAGCTAAAAGGCATGATTATTAGATTCCCCCCAAATCCTGGCCCGCCTATGCTTGGCTCTTGGCCAGCATATGGCCTTTTGGTTTTGGATTCACCTTCAGACTTGTGTCGTCATGTGTTGTCTTTAGAATAATTGGTCTTTGTCTTATTTCCATTTCAGAACTGCAGCAATCTTCTTCCAGTTCCCTGAGGAGTCAGATCTAACCTTTGTATTTTGTCTGGTTCTTTTGCCGATTATATATTAACAAAACCCCAGTTGTGACCCCGTATCTAATTCTTAACGGTATAGAAGCTTAATTAAGGAGGTAATCTTGCTTTCAACTCTTCAACTAAAACACCTAGCAGAGTGCTGTATGAATCATCAATTATTGTATGTATTGAGTCAGGCAGTCAGTCTGTTAGCGTTTAGAGCTGGGTTCCAGGGTTCTCTTGGTGAGAATCAAAGCAATGGTGGGGTCATTAGCAGAAGGAGAAAGAAACTGAGAAATTCTATGTCCTTATTTTATATGCAGAGCTGTTGTAGCTTTGAGGTGACAGCACGGTTGGGGTGTTTGAGGAAAGAGCTGGGAAAAAAGAAAGTGGTAGGAGATAGAATCAGAGATGTAGCATGGATTATTTAGCTCATTATACTGCTGTGAAGTTCATTCATAAGACCTGTGGCTTTTACTCTGAGTGAGATGGAAAGACATTGGGAGTTTTGAGTAGAAGAGTGACACATTCTGACTTCTATTTATAAAGGATCATTCTGCCTGCTCTATCAGAAGGAGACTATAGGAAAGCAACTGCCAAAGCAGGGGGAAGCAGTAAGAGACTACCTGGATAATCAGAGGGAGAGAGAGACTATGAATACGGGAGAATGATGGTGGCTTGGGTAAGGGTGGCAGCAGTAGGCGTTTGTGAGAAGTATACTGGATATGTTTTGTAGTAGCTTCTGACAAGATTTACTGATGGATAAGATATGGGGTTTGACAGAAAAGAAGTTAAGGGTTTTTGGCAAGACTCCAAAGGTCTTGGTATGAACACCTGGAGAATGCTTTTGGACAGAAATGGGGAGAATAGGGTAAGCCAAATTTGGGGGAGATAATCAGAAGAATTTCCAGTTAGGTTAGTTTTCTTTGAGCGAACACATGACCTACCTATACACGAGATTTTATTTTAATGTCTGAAGATGTAGGTCAAATATGTAGAACACTGCAAACGCGTTATATTATGTACTTTATCTTAGTCTTCTAACTTGTACTGCAATCTATAAAACCATTAAAATAGTAATAAAAAAAAGCCCAGAAAGTGGTTATCGGCAAACATTTTAATGCAAAAACCTGACAATTTTAAACCTCTTTTATTCATATTGTATTCATCTTGGATAATTTAACTGGATGAATTAAAGATAACATAAATTATTCAACTGTAAATGATTTAAAAGCAAACAGCACATTCATTTCATCATTTTTTTTTTCTTAGAGCCTTTCATTAAAATTCAGTCATTCTGCAACTAATTGTCACAATTTTCTGGCCAATACATTCATTTCCTATCAAATTCAAAGGAAATTATTTGAATTAAAAAAAAATCTTACTCTACATGTAGTTATTGAACATTTCAAGTCTTGACAGTTTAATTATATATTTGTGTTATGAAAGGCAGTTCTTTTCTTTTTACCCGTCTTATTTCTTTAAGTTAGTTATAGGTGAAATTGTAATCCTGACTATTATCTCATGTTAACTCAAGACAAAAAATTACCTATGAATATCGTGAAGAGATTTGACCTGTAAACTTTTCATTTATTGAAAAGACTGCTTTTGGATTTTATCACATGAATTATTACCAGAATCCTTTAAATATTCATATGAAGTCTAACTGATGTAATGTTGAGCAACACACTCTTTTCATTTGACCTATTCCAAAATGACACAATTTTTTTTAACCAAATTATTTTAATGTTCATGAGATAGATTGATTATGTATGTATTTCATGAAGGGTTACTGAAGTGAACATAAAGTTTGATACTGTTTTTGCATGTTTCCTTCCCTGAAGTAATATATCATTCTATAATAAACAAAACCATTCACTGAACATATCTATCAAGTAATGAACCTGTATTTTAGGCAGCTATTTTCCAAACACTGTAGGTAAAAGTAATAACAGCTACTATTTTTGTGAAGATTTTCTAGGCGGCAGGCCCTGGGCAATACGCTTTCTATGCATTATCTAATCTAGCCCTCACAACCACCCGGCAGAGAAGGTACCCTCATTATTTCTATTTTGTGGGAACAGAAACAGTAGATAAGACCTGTTAGGCATTTGGCCCAATATCACACAATGATAAGCGGCAGGTAACAGTTTAACTAGGCAATATAACCCCAGAACTGGAATACTAAAAGCCAATGGCATGCTTCTTTAATTCAATTGGCATTACTGAATTTGCAATATTGAGTTACTGTTTACTACCTGCCATTAGCCGGTCAAAATACAACTAACTATAAAACATGTATCTTCAGATACGTAGAAAATATAGGATAAAGGAGAACCTAAGTTATTACATTATTAATCCAATGGCTTTTTCTTTAGCCAGGACTTCATCTCATGTCTTCCAAGCAGACAAGAATTATGACATATCCCAATTTTGAGGAATACTTTAGAGAATGCAGCTTGAGTCAGAAAAAAGATGGTTAAGGAAGTCACTATTGGGCACTATAAAATACTACTGTTGCCAATAGAAATTAGCAAAAGAAAAAAAAGTTTGAAGGGAAAGTTATTAATGCATATGGATAGTTTTAACACTATATATGTATGTCCTGGGTGAGACAATTCTATCTCTAGGAAATAGAAACTAAGATGAGCATAACAGTTAAATCACATGAATGAAAGTTAAAGTGATTTAGCTGTAGTAAAAAAAAAAAAAAAACCCTAGGACTCAAAATGTTCAAGTATGGGGGTTACATAGACAAGAAAGCAATTAAAAATGATGTTTGAGAAGCATATTTATTGACACAGAAAAAACTGGCACAAATGACATAGTGTTATTAGGAAAACACAAACTACAGAAAAATATATAAACTATGCTCCCCTTTGGGGTATTAAAAATGTAACTTGGTATATCTGGGGCTATCTTCGGTATTGCAGGTGAAAGTATTTTATTCTTATGTATTGTTTTGCTTCTTATTATTTTATACGATTATCAATAAACTTGATAATAAAACCAAAAAGTTATTTTAAGAAATCCACCATGTTTCTTCCTTTCCTGAAGTGCTGCCACTACTTAGCTTATATCATTTTCAAAAGAGGTCCATGATTTACTAATTTCTTTGTTAATTATTTTACTTAAAGAATAATAAATTTTACCCGTCTTAAACTGATCTTTTATAATCTACACTTGAGGATGTGAATTCCATTCAGTTCAAAATAATAAGTACTTCCTGTCTGCATGACACTTTTCTTAGTGCTTTGGGAAATTCCAAGATGAAGAATCTATGGCCCCAGCCCACATGGAGCTCACAAATAGAAGAAGAAATAAGGCACATATAACCTAACTATAATTCCAGATAAAATGTAAGAATTATGTCAATAGTGATATATAATCTCACAGTAGCAGGGAAATGGAAATTATTTCCCATCTAGTGAACCAAGAGAAGTTTAATAGAGATGATGGCATTTGACCTAGAAGTTGGACTTGAAGAATGGGTTGGACTTTTACGGATGAATTCTGAGTTAGGCATTGCCACTGGGTGGGAATTAGATGAGAAACACTTTGGTGGGAATAAAGCAGAGTGAATCGTATGGTTTGTCTCACATATTGAATATTTAATAAGTAACAGTGAAATATAAGGCTGAAAAGGGAGTTGAAACAAGTTCCAAACATTCAGAAAAAAAAAGGCTAAGGTGTTTGGACTTTATTATCTATTGATTAGGGAGCTAATAAAAGCCTTTGAGTAAAGAAATGACATTATCTACGTTAATTATAAATAATACTAAGGTTAAATACACTTAGGATCAAGGGACTGTTAACTCATGTACAGATCAACTAAGCTCAAGATTCTGAGTGCTTCAACATCACATGAGAATAAAAAATCTTGACATCTCGATAGATTAGTACAAAAGTAAAAGGGAAAAAAATCTTCAGCACTTCCTTCTTTATTTCAACTAAAGTACCTAGGAAATTCTTTGTTCTCTTACTAGAGATTTATTTTTAAGATTCTTAAATTTACTTTAATGTTCTAAATCTTACCATGAAAGTGCAAATACTTATGCTAGATATAATCATTTGTGGAAAATTAAGAACCGTAATTAGTAAAAATAGCCTTTCTAAAGCAGAACTGCCCAATTTATATGATATTATGTGCTGAAAAAACAGTCTGTCAGAACAAAGATCAAGATTTTTTGTGGACTCGGAAAGTGTTCACGCATTCACAAAATATTCATTCTATGTTTACAAGACACTGAGGTCTTTGTTAATTTCCCAAATACAATAATTCAAGTGACTTCTCCACATACGTCAGTATGAGTGCATATGCTGCAATAAGACTTTACATTTCTGTATTCCAAATAAAATTGTGTCAATACATTAGTAGTGTTGGACAGTCAAGGAATCACCAGGCAACAAGGGAAATTAAGAGATCACTTGTTCATCTTCTGTTTGCCTTATAAATCTCTCTCTCTCTCTGATTCTGCACCAAAGATAGAAACCATATGACTTCTTTCTTAGAAAATAATTAAAACAGATAACTTCTGTTTAATAATGTCATTATGACTATCTGTTATAAACTAAGTTTCTTTTTTTGTTGTCATTCTGGAATGGAACGGAAAAAATATCAAATAGATAGCCAGTCATCCATTATATGTGATCAATTACCTTAGCTAGTTCAAACAGGTCAACTTTTAAATTGATTTTCCTAGCAGGCGATTGCTCATCTCCACAAACAGGTTACTAGTCTAGCCAGCAAGCTCAAAATGGGTACCTTTGGTCATGTGGAGCTTGGACACACAAAAAAGTGTCTAAATCAGAAATATTTTTTGATTACCCTATCAACAATTTGAATTGCATACCATAATCACATGGGTTGTTAGTATAATCCATTTCTATGAAGGACAGGACTTTACTAAAATAGAAATCTTTTTGTAATAAAAATGAATGTTAGATAATTCCATAGCCCTCTCTAGACTAAAGGATTTTTCCAGGTCATTGTGCTATGCCTTATAACATTCATTTTTAAATTCTTTAGTAATCTTTGTTAATCAGTTGCAACAAAGTGTCTACAGCAATCCTAAATTATTAAGCATTAAACTCATACCATCATTGAAAACGTATCAATGAGAGGAACACTTGTACACTGCAAGCACAAATACAACATGGTACAGTTGCTGTGGAAAATAGTTTGGTGATTCCTCAAAAAGTTAAACAGAATTATTATATGACCCAGTAATTCCACTCTTTGGTGTATACCTGAAAGAACTGAAAGCACGAATTCAAACAGATACCTGTATGCCAGTGTTCATTGCAGCATTGTTCTCAAAAGTCAAAAGGTAGAAACAATCCAAGTGGCCCTCAGCTGCTGAATGAATCCACACAATATGATATACACATACGGATGGAATATTATTCAGCTATACAAAAACAATGAAGGTCTAATACATGCTACAACATGGATGAACCTTTGAAAACATTATGCCAAGTGAAATAAGCCAGACATAAAAGGACAAATATTATATGATTTCACTTATATGAAATATCTAGAATAGGCAAATTTATGGAGACAGAAAGTAGATTAGAGTTTACCAATGGGAAGTTATCGTTAATGGGTAGAGTTTCTGTTTAGTGTGATGAAAAAGTTTTCGAAATAGAAAGTGGTGATGGCTGCACAATATTCTGATTATAACTAATGTTACTGAATCGTATACTTAAAAATGGTTAAAATGGCAAATTTTATGTTATATATAGCTTACTTTTATATATAAGTGCATCAGTGAGAGTTATGTATAATAAATAATTAGTATGAGAGTCCATGTACTGTATTTTTATTTATGAATCCTATATTGTGCTTTTAAAAAATCAATAGAGCCATATATTCGATTCACATGCAGTCTACTGCAGGCTGAATCTCTACAAATCCCTTTCTGCTATACTGACGCATTGCTGGTTGCCACTTCTTATCAATTTCCCATCCCCTCAAGGTATTTTTTTCTTTAGTACATTGATCCCCATTGCATTTACTTCTAACCACTTCTACTTGAACTACACATGTTAAATTGTTAACCAAGTGAATGGTTAATTATTGAAGATGTCTCTGGACTCAATGAACATTTTCCTTATAATATTACCTTTCTTACAGATGATGAAGAAGGGAAGAAGTAGACAGCTTCAAGACAGACTTTGAGTGCCAGGTCTATGTTACCTGATGCTAGATAGCATATGGTTGGGAGGTTTGAGGGAGGGACAAATATCATAATGACTTCTAAGTTTCTGGATTACAGAATTAAATTCAAATAGGAAACTCTGGAAAACCAGATTTTGATATGTGCATGCCTGTGTATGGGAAGATAACTAGTTTGGTTTTGGGCATACTAGGTTGTAGGTGCTTTTAGAGCACTTTTGAGACATATTTAATGGTCATGTTGTGTAGGCAGTTACATTTCCAAGTCTGAACCTCAGGGAGTTGTGTACTAGAGACGTAAATTAGGAAGCCATTAGCATATGCAATAGATCACAATTAAAATCATAGGTATAGGTGATATGGCTTAGGGGGAAATTTTAGAATAAGAAATGGAAATGAAAGGAAAAGACAGAAAAGGAGAGAAGAGAATCTGTGACTGTCCATTGAGGAACTCTAATATTTAATGCCTGGATGATGAGGATGAGCCAGCAAAAGAGACAGAGAAGTTGCTGTCAGAGCCATAAGAGGAAATTAGACTAGGCAAGTCATGGAAACTGAAGAAACAGGGTTTTCAAAGACTAAGAGGTCAATGGAGTCACCTATTTCTAAGCAGTCAAACTGACGACTAAAAAATGTCCATTGGATTTCATGACCCAGAGGTCACTGATAACTTTATAGAGAGCTGTGTATATGGCAAGATGAGGTAGAAAACCAAATTGAAGTGGGTTGAGTGGTGAGTAAGAAATGAATTAGTAGAGTTGGAGAGTATAGACAATTTTAAACAAGAGAAGAAAAGGAAGCTGGTACCTAGAGGTAGAGGGAGATTTCTTGTTTTTGTTTTTAGCTGATATCCTTCATCTTTAGAATAAAAATCCAACTGTACTTTTATTCTTCTTTTCTGTCTAAACATCTCTCTTACCTTTCAAGACTAAACCCTTGCCCATCTCCTCCTGCCTCCTCTAGGGTATGTAGAACTTATTAAGTATTTACTATATGCTAACTTGTTATAAAAGGAATTTTAAGATTTGTTGCAATTCCTACACATCCCTTTGTATTAATTTCTCATTCATTGCTACTTGTTTCTTTTGAACATAGCTGGATCAGTTCTTTTTAAGACGCTTTGTCTCTTACTCTGCATATATGTAGCTTTTTTGGATAATAACTAAAAATATACATTCCACAAATTTCATGTGCTTCTATTAATGCTGAAGGTCATATAAAAGCATTTAAAATTAATATTACCATTTATTAAAGGTAGTTGTTGATTTCAAATGTTTAAGCTTATGTACTATTGAAAAAAATACTGTTAATGTAGCAAAGTCAGAATTATTATTTCAGTTCTATTATTCTTATTTTTACCAGTGATTGCTAATAATGAAAAGATTAATAATTGGGCAGTTTGCATAGACAAAGTTCTCATCTTGATATTTTTCAGGTAAATTACAATGTTCTATAGAAAAAATTAATCATTTTCATACATTTTTGAATGTCCTAGTTATCATATATCATATGTTAACACTAAACCAGAAAACTCATGTACATAAATTAATACCAGTCTTATGATTATGAAAAGTAAATGGATGCACAAATAATAGAACATAGTTTTGTTTTGGATATTTCTTTATTAAGAAATTTCTTTTCTCTTAATAGAAATGGTATGAAATAAATAAAGCATTTAATCACATTAAATCAATTCTAATAAGCTGTTTAGATTGTTTTAAATACATATGACAGTAAATAAAATTAGCATCCCTAAAAATAGTAGAAGGAAATGAAAGATATTTTTCAATAAATAGTGAACTTATGAAATGAACATAATACAAGTTCTGAAATAGTGATTTTAATATGCGCAGTTGCTCAAAAGTAGGTGGCATTAATAGTAGCTAACAGTTGCTGAGTACTTAATATTCCCCAGACACTTCATTTTATTGTTTGTCTATAACGTCCTAATGAGGTTAGTATCAATATTATTATCATCATCCTCATTACACTGACAGCAACTGAAGCTCAGAATAGGGCACATCACTGATAAGCTGTAGAACAAGGATTGGAACTTGGATCTGCCCAACTTAAAGTTTGGCTCTTAACCTCTACAATCAATCTGTTTATTATTTATTTATTTATTTAAAAAATAAATTTATTTATTTGTTTTTGGCTGCATTGGGTCTTCATTGCTGCGAACGGGCTTTCTCTAGTTGTGGTGAGCGGGGGCTACTCTTCACTGTGGTGCGTGGGCTTCTCATTGCGGTGGCTTCTTTTGTTGCGGAGGATGAGCTCTAGGTGCATGGGCTTCAGTAGTTGTGGCATGCGGGCTCAGTAGGTGTGGCGCAAGGGCTTGGTTGCTCTGCGGCATGTGGGATCTTCCCGGGCCAGGGCTCGAACCCATGTCCCCTGTACTGGCAAGCGGATTCTCAACCACTGCACCACCAGGGAAGTCCCAATAAATCTGTTTAGAATTACTCTTTTACCTGAGAACAATATTGGATCAAGCCTGGAATGTGTGTATGTGTGTGCTATAGCCCTTAACCAATATAGTCATCCCTCAGTAACCATGGGGATTGGTTCTAGGACACTCACCCCCGCTTCCCCCACCCCTGGCACACACACACTGCAGATACCAAAATCCATGGATGCTCAAGTCCCTTATATAAAAATGGTGTAATACAGTCGCCCCTCCACACCTGTGGCTTCCACATTCACAGATATGGAGGGCTGACTGTACTAAGTTTGGGGTATTTTACATTAAAAAACAAAAAATAAAAAACCCCAAAGCAAATATCAAACAAACAGCTCAGATTGCGGAGAATATGAATATAGCCCTTAATCCAAAAGTTATTTTAAGTCATGTGAAAATAAAATTCACATAATATTACCTATTTTTGTAGAAGATAATTTTACTTTAGCATTATAATATTTAATCTTGAATTCTGAGAATACATTTGGATTAAATAAAAATTTAAAATATAATGTAAGCTTAATTTAATAAATACATTTAATAAAGTAAAAGTAAATCACAAGACTTGCCTGATAGAATTCTGAATGTTATTCTGTAAGCAAAATGAAGATAAATGAATGAATCAATTCAATGAATATTCAGTTAAGTTACTATATTTTACTAAAGTTGTATTATATGTTGATATTAGTAATTGGGTATGACCATAAAGGAAATATTTTTTTAGTTTTTGTTGTTGTTGATATGAACAGATTGACAAAACAGCTACATGATTTTATTCAAAATACTTCTAAGAAAGTATTCCCTGAAAGCTGGTCTGAATCTGTGTGAGACTTTTAGAAATATTTTGATATAAATTAAGATTACTGCCTATGATGTAAGAAATGAAGGAATCAATTCTTACTTGAAGACTGGAATTATTAAAAATGCTAAATCTCAGTACAGCATGTTATTTATGATTGCTAATAAGAATTTGTAAACCTTTTATGTCAGAGATCAAACATCTAAATCTCAACAGTCATTCAAAACAATGACATTTTATTTTTGTAGTTTTTTTTTTTTTTTTAAATAAATTTATTTATTTATTTTTCTTTTTGGCTGCGTTGGGTCTTTGTTGCTGCACAGGCTTTCTCCAGTTGCGGTGAGCGGGGTCTACTCTTCATTGCGGTGTGTGGGCTTCTCATTGCGGTGGCTTCTCTTGTTGCAGAGCACGGGCTCTAGGCGCGTGGGCTTCAGTAGTTGTGGCACGCGGGCTCAGTAGTGGTGGCGCACGGGCTTAGTTGCTCCGTGGCATGTGGGATCTTCCCGGACCAGGGCTCGAACCCGTGTCCCCTGCATTGGCAGGCGGATTCTTAACCACTGTGCCACCAGGGAAGTCCCCGTAGTTATTTTTTTTTGAAAAAATAAGTGTTTTTCTTACTTTCATCATTATATAACAGCTCCATTTTAATAAGTGCTACTACATATATTCCCAATTGTTTTGTGGTTTAAAAAAAGTCATTCTTTTTCTTAGTTCCGATATTTGTGATTTTTAAAAACCAACTACTTTTTAACAAATAAGACTTTATGATTTCCAACTGATGGGAGTTATCAGAGAATGGCTGTTATCTGAGGTGGTAAAAAAAATTACGTGTTTCAGAAATCTTAGAAAAGTGCAGTGCTCTCTCAAAGTTATGAAAAGCTACATTTAAAGATAATTTTCATAAACTATACATGGTATAGGATTTATTTCTGAGACCTATATTCAACTCAATGATAAGTAAACTTAAAAAGTATTTAACATCAAGTTGGTATATACTCACATAAACTTGTCATAAGAAAATTAAAAATACTGGTAATAGGTTAGTTACTAAGTAGAAATTAAAGATTCCTGAAGTGGAGGGAAATGGCAATTTATTTAAAGAAAACCAGGGGTCCAAATAGAATATTAGGAAAGGAAACACAATGAATTAAAAAGGGTTGAAGTAAATGGAAGTTCTTGGTTTCTATTGATAAAGTATAGAATTGGAATAAAACTAATCTACTAGAGAATAGTTTGGTTTTATTCCTTTATGACTTACACCTTAAAGATTATGAACATTTTCAGTCTCAGTTGTGTCAACTCAACAGTTCTAATCAAAATAGAGGGTTTTGTACCCAAAAGTTTAGAGTAGAGATCATTTCATAACAGATGTATGTGCCAACAGATTCCTTTGATCCTCTTGAATTGACTACCTAGAATGACGGCTAGTTTTTGAACAAGTTCTCTGAGATTGGGTTTCTAACAGGCAACCACTTTGTGGTGAAAAGTTCAGGAATGGCATAACTACTCCACTGTAATTGCTCTAAGAGAATCAAAGTTTCAACACAGAAAATTGCTTTGTCTTTAAGGGCTATCTATATACAAGTCATGGTGAAGCAAAACACCTTTCCACATTCTTCAGCTCTGAAGAGCCATTGACATGCGTTCAGAAATGCTTCTAGGGCTTCCCTGGTGGCGCAGTGGTTGAGAATCTGCCTGCTAATGCAGGGGACACGGGTTCGAGCCCTGGTCTGGGACGATCCCACATGCCGCGGAGCAACTGGGCCCGTGAGCCACGATTACTGAGCCTGCGCGTCTGGAGCCTGTGCCCCGCAACAAGAGAGGCCGCGATGGTGAGAGGCCCCCGCTTGCCGCAACTAGGGAAAGCCCTCGCACAGAAACGAAGACCCAACACAGCCATAAATAAATAAATAAACAAACAAACAAACAAACACACCCACCCAAAGTTTAAAAAAAATAAATAAAGAAAGAAATGCTTCTATATGATGAGACGCACAGTAAACAATGAAGAAATACCTGCTGAGTTTAATTATGTAAGTTGTTTCAGGAACTGAGAGCTTATTCAGCACACCTAAATATGAAGGCTGTTTTCAGCTTTAAAAAAATTATAACAATTTACTGCCTGAAAGAGATAAATTCCCTGAAGACTAGGTTTCTTTATACAGTAGATTTAAAATGTTTATAAAGTAAATTTGATCTAAACCTGGTGACTATTCTCAGAAAATAATTCAAATACATCTTTAAAAACATATTTTTGTTATATATTTTCCCAGGATTATTTAGGAAATATGTAAACATACTATGTGATAACATAACTTCTAAATTGGTGAAATTGTCTACACTTTATTCCCAGACTTATTAAATATTGATATGTTGCCCATTTTTTTTATCAAACTATAAGCTGACTTATAATATTATATTAGTTTCAGGTGTACAACATAGTAATTCAATACTTTTATAGATTACACACCATACAAAGTTATTATAATTTTGTTGACTATATCCCCGTTCTGTACATTATATCCCTGTGACATTCATTTTATGACTAGAAGTTTGTATCTCTTAATCCCCTTCACTTATTTTGCCCATCCCCCCACCCCCTCCCCTCTGACAACCACTAGTTTGTTCTCAGTATCTGTGAGTCTCTTTCTGTTTTGTTACATTTGTTGGTTTGTTTTTTAGATTTCCCGTATAAGTGAAAACATGTTTATTCTTTCTGTCTTTGGTTCTAGAACAGAGGTCAGCAAACTTTTCCTGTAAGGTGCCAGATAGTAAATATTTTAGGATCATAGGCCAAGAGGCAAATCAATTATGTGGGTACTTATATGACAAGAGAGAAACTAAATTTTCACAAGTTTTATATCGATGAAATTCAAAATATAATAATAAAAATTGTGTATGGTTTTGTGTAATACAGATTAGTGAGAAAATATAATTTTGGGGGTGAGGGAGATAGTACTTTGCTTAACTGAGGTCCAAAGTTCTCTATCATCAAAATTAATTGCAAATGTTTTTCTGTAGTGTGATTTTATATATTATTTCTTTGAATATGTCTTTTCACCCACATAGGTAGTGCCAAACACTGATATAAATGCATGAACACACGGTTTCAATTGAGCATATTTATTGCTTGGAAGGAATTTATAGAATTGTATTAGATCATCTTGGTATTTGCCTTTTAGCTTGTCTTTAAATTGTAAGTTAATGACTTCCAGTTGAAGGTTAGGTGGAAGCTCCTCTGTTGCACAGTTAAATGCATTTTGAAATATGCACATTTCCTTTGCACTTGCATCAAGGCCTGAAAAGTGCTTCGGGAATGTAGTCTGAGCTCATAAAATATATCCACTGCAGATATGTGTGGGAATGAAGATCATTCTTCTTACTTTAACTTTGCACCAGGATTGTCTAAAGCAGCTTGACATTACTTGTGATTCAAACAATATTAGTTGTTCTCGAAATTGCTTTATAGCAGCGTAAGCTGCACACATAGATGCTCTTTGCCTTGTAATTTTAGGTTGAATTTATTAAGAACATTATCAAGTTTGCAGCAAAAGCTAATTCCTAAAACCAACTTGGCTTAAATCACAGTGGCTGAGGGCTGGACTTTGCCCTCGAATTGTAGGTTTTGGACCTCGGTTTCCCTGTTCTAAAGGATACCAAAGGTAATTGTTTAAATTGCCCTACAGTAAATATTTATTGTTTTTATTTGCTTTGAGCAAGATGTAGAGAACCTCATAGTGTCCATTCTTTCATGAATTTCTTGAACAATCATTTGTCAAGGGCCTACCATGTTATCTGAATTCTAATGGGTATCAGGGAAATAAAAACACAGTATAGTGAGGGAAAAAGACATGTCAGCATAATATGATAAGTGTTAGAAATATGTAAAGGTACTATAGGAGCAAAGAGGAGAAAACCAACTGATTGTGATTTATCAGATGCCATAGTTTGAAAAGAAATGCCAGATGAGAAGATACGTGGTCATAAAGCATCTGTAATAGTTTCTTAGGCAGAGAAATCAGGAAAGGAAATTCTAGATAAAGAGACCACTTTTGTATACAGGACTGGAGGCATGAAAAAAATCATTCTGTGTCCAGAGAAAATGAGAGCCAGTGGAAGCAATGTGGAAGGAGGGAACGGCAGTGGTGGGAGGATGTGCCTGGAGAGGCAAGATGGGGCTAGACTGATGTGGCCTTTGGAATGAGGGCTTCACAAGCTTTACTGTGCAAACAAATCACCTGGACAATTTGGTCAAAATGCAACTTCTGATTCAGTTGGTGGGGCCTCCATTCTGCATTTCTAACATGAGCCCAGGGGGTGGTGCTGTTACTGGCTGGAGGACCACACTTGAATAGCAAGCTTCTACACAACACTAAGGGTTTTAGCCGTCCTCCCTCTTCCTATTATCATTCCCATGATAATGATGATACAAGTTTTAAAAACATTCAACAGGTAAATATGCAAATTATGTGGAATGGATGGATAAGGAGAATGAAGTGGCAACAGCTCTGTTCCCTGAAAAATATTCACCATGCAGCTATGATAAAATCCGGCCCCAGTCCAGGCCAACCCCTCTGTTCTCCAGTGAAAAAGCATAAACAGAATTTGATTTCCTTAGGGCTAAAAGAAAGTACTTAGTAACAGGACTCATTTTAACGGAAATATACAAGAGAAATATTTTGGCATATAACAGCTAACCTCCACTCTGCTAAAACTGATGTCAGAGGAATTTAGACTCTGCCAATATAAGAGCTTTATTTTAAATTCCAGGAAAAAAAAAATCAGATGGTAAATTATGTGGCTTTTCTTAAGAATGGGATAGGCATTTCTCCTTTTGGAGTGGCTAAGTCCTGCCAAAGAATTGTGTGATTTTTATAGTCTCTTTTAAAATCCAGTGCACGGTACTGCACTCTATGGCTTCTGTTGTGGTCAATAGGTGATGAAATTGAGTTTGTTCATGAAATTAACTGTATATATCTGCTTGGTCCAAAGACTAATTAAGTGTAGAATAATGAGATCAGAAGATTACCTTTACAGAATGAATATACACATAAACACTGCATAGAAATGAAAGTATCCTTTTTTTATATATCTTTTAAAAGAACGCTATCAGGTTTTAATAGGTTGATAGAACTATATGCTTGCCCTATTCAATGTGATTTAATCATTTGTAAATAAAAAAACAAAAAACCCATAACAGAATGGCAAAAATGCAAGGTGAAGGTATAAAAGTCAGATTGGAATCCAGAAATAAAATTAGGGACTGTATATTATTTTAAGATGTGTATATAATAACAAGGCATACAAATTGGGCTCTGAGCTTTATGGCAGCCATGCAATAGATAAAGCTATTTATCTATTTTTCCATGTGAATGTTAAAACAACTTCTCCCTTATACCAAATGGGAGAAAACTGAATAAGCCACCACAGAAAATTATACTAAGGAGAAAATTACTTTTCAACCTTTGGCAAGTTACTTGCTCATTCTTGATGTGCTAATAGCTGCTGTTTTATAGTTTCTCTGAAGTAAAGATTTGTTCTTTAGTGTATTTACTGAGGTGATATTCATGATAGTTGGCAACATCTTTACTTCACATTTAGTTATCCTGTGCTGAACTTCTGATGTGACGTGCTAATTTGATTTTCTCTCATTTGTTTTGATAAATAAACCTACATTTTCTTCTACAGTCAAAAACTGATATACTTCCTCTGAGTTATAAAAACACTTATAATTGAATGAATCACGGGAAGTCAACAACACTTATTAAATCTTTGAAGTTTAAAACATGACTTATAACATGTATACAGAATTGGTTTTCCTTGTGCAGTTGTAGTGAAAGGCAAGGACTATATAGTAAATCCACATGATCATTATTAGGAGGACAACTAGGAGATACATTATTAGCATTATTATTATTTGCTGTTAGAAAACAGAAACTAACACAGTATTGTGAAGCCATTATACTCCAATAAAGATGTATTAAAAAAAAAAAGAAAAAAGAAAATAATAGTTTAAAATTGACCTTGCTACCTTGGTACTGATTTTCTGCTATACCACTACAAGGGATTCCTTAATGTAGGGTTTCAACGTCTGTATCAATTGCTATTCTCAACTAAAACATATTCTCTTAAAATCAATATTCTTGTTTACAAACTAGTTCTCTGAGTTATTACAAATCATCATGATGCTTTGAACAAGCTAATGGTTACAAGAATGTTCATCGATTTTCCTACTTGGAAAAAAATCATGCAGATAGCTGCCTTTTATTCAATATCGAGTTGGTTCATTTGTAGACTGATTTAATTTTGAATCAGTAGGATTATGAGAAATAAGAAAATGTTTGAATTTTCAACTCACTCCTTTCTGTTGTGACATTTTGTTCTTTCATTCCATCATCTCCATTAGTTTGCCAACTGGCACTGACAGGAGTGTAAAACTACTGCAAATTGTTACTTCAGCAGTACTCCACCTGCCAAGAACTGATCAGCTGCTCCTCTAAATGCACCTTTCACTCTTTGCTAACTGAAGGAGTCTGAGCCTACAGTGCTGCTGGGTAATACATCTCATCCAGCAGCATTTGAATTTAATCACCTGACTCCTACCACTTTAAGATAAACACGCGTGAATGCAATCATTATGAAAATGAATGTCTAGTCTGCAAATTGGAGGAGGTGTGGGGCACAGGACCACAGGGGCGAGCTCTCACACTCTTTTCTATTTATGGCTTCATTTGAAGTGATATATCCATCCCTTTCTCATCTCCCCTGTCTTAGCTGTTATAAACTGCATCACGTTTTCTTAACCTAAGGAGGCAGTCAAGCTTTTCCCTATTGAAGACATTCTCATGGGGCTCTGTGGGTCACCTGACAAAAGGCTGGCAGGTGTGATGGATGTTGCATTCTCTCTTCTGTGGATCTGAATGCTCTGCACCTTCTCTGCGTCAAATTAGTTCTCCTGAGAATAATAATTGGATTCCCTACACAGTTGTGAAGCTGCCAGGATCTCCTGGATGGATAAGATCAGCAAGTATTTCAAATTTATGTAGCCAACCTCAGAGATGCAGACTGAACACTTATAAAAAATTTTCAGATGACAGAAAACATGAATAAGCAAATAGAAAATGGGTTTCTTGGCTGACACCTGGCAAATGGAGTTTAAACATGTAAGGACAGAAGAGTACTTCATATTGACCATAAAACTAAGAGGAAACACAGACATATTCTTCCAGTATTTCAAACTTTGTCACAGTCATGGCTGCCTCCTTATTTCCCGTAATCCGTCCTCATTGCCCAACAAGCACATTCCTTTTGAAGACTAGATATTACTCACTCTAGGACTGTTTTGCCTCTTGCATAGTAGTGCCCCTTTTACTTCTTACCTATAGTATACTCAGAATTAACTCTTCCTCATTAGCTAGTCTTATATCCTCTGAAAAGATGTTATGACCAAACTTCTCATAAAAGAGGCATTGATCAACTGGAGAAGCGTACCATGAAAGAGTCATTACCATTCCTTGTCCCAAACTGCATCACGTATGTGAAATTATATAGTACAAAATTATTTTTTTTTAAAGTTTTCTCATTTGGAAGGGGAAACATTTGGAAACTGGCATGTCTTAAAGATTTGAGAAATTTCCCTCCTTGTCTTTGGTCAAACTAAATATTACTTTAAACTAGAAGTCAAGTCTTAAAATATATGTAGCCAAGAAGAGATAGGCAAATGAGTAAGGTAAATAAAATTATTCTCAAGCTATTATATAAGGAAAGTCCATCTATGAGTTAAAAAAGTTCACCACAGCTCTAATTTTAATAAGTATCCTTCATAATTTTTAAAACAAATATTAATTTTATTTAAAGTTCAGACAAAACTAAAGTACTTTAGAGAAAGTGAGTTTAATAAAAATTTTGTTTTAAAAAATACCAATAAATATGGACGTATCTACCAAAAATCCAGATAGAAATGGAAAAATTTGGTTGATTATTCAGCTATTTGAAAAAGAATCAATATTCTCCCTCCCTGCAAACAAACAAAAAATAAGGTATTTATAAGCCACTTTCTGAAACATTTTTAATCTTTGTTCATTATGTCTAGTTGAATATTACTTTATACATAAAATGAGTCCCTAATATGCTGTGCTAATTAATTAGGCGATGGAGAAAAAGTACAATCTGAATAACTTACCATTTCTTTTCCATGGAAATGTTCCCAGTTGTGAATACATTTGCCAAGTCTATATGACAGCTTGGGTAACAGAGAAAATCTTATAAATTATTCACGTATCTCAAATACATTCAATTATTTGTATGAAGATACTGTATGATATATTTCAGAGAAAAAAATGCATCAGGATTTGTATGAGGACAATAAAAGGCGACAACTAAAACTGCTAGTCACAAACTGAAGACCTGGAGTGCACTCTTCAGGTTTCCTGTCACAGCTTGATATACTCTAGATATTGCCATACTCATTACACTTGAGAGAAAGGAAAAGACACACTTGCAACTAGAAGGAGGGAAAAACAACTAACACCCAAATTATTTGGTGTTTTATACTCAGGACGTTGGTGCCTTCACCTTACAGTCGTGTTAGGGAAACTGAGTCTCAGAGAGGCTGAGTGACTTCCTCCCAGCTTGGTGAGACTCCAAAACCTGTCCTCTTTCGCTATGTGGAGCTACCTTCCAGCTACAAAGAAACACTTTGGCTGTTCCCTCTTCCCACTTTGGGCAATTCACTTCTCCACTGTATTTATTTATTTTTATAAATATCAAAGTAATTCTCACTTTGGGTTTTTGAAGTTTGTTATTTTGCTAAGTAACTTAGAACTACCATATTTAGTCATGTGTTGTGTCAGCGAAGCATTCTTACCCTGACAACTATAATACTAAGTACACGAATGAGATTGTTAGTGACAAGTGACCCTTCCCTCCACCAGGCTTTCTGACAGAGTCTGCAGCTCCTCCCTCAGTCTTGGGAGGATCTAGTGCACTAATGGAATTGCCATTGCCTCAGACGACTTCCAAATGATTCTCTATCAGCAAGGAGAAAGAAAAATTTCCTGGACCTTATTGTTCACCAAGGTATAGTTCCCTAAATGCTTACAGAAAGCCACATATTGACTAACAATACAGCAAATTATACAAGGTTCATTAAGTATCACAAGCCACCTAATTCACAGCTGTTATTGGCATGAATTCTTAATGGCATTAAAATATTTTCCCTTCTGTCTTTAAGTGCTACCCCTCCTCCCTTCTCTCCTACTTTCTTTCCTAAATCCAAAATGTAAAGATTATACATTTAGGGGACATTTGAGAATCAACAATGCAGTTTTCTGTTTATTTGTTTAAAATAGAAGTCCTTCTATTTGTTTTGGAGAAACCAGTGACTTGCCAGCATGGAACAATTATTTGGGGCAAACGTTGAAGCGCTGTGCTAAGGCATGACAAGAGCAGACAGAGTTGGCCATGTCTAAAGTAAAAAATGGGGCAACAGTATAATTTTGTAATTTTAACTTCGGTTTACATTAATTGAAAAGCCCAATCCTTTTAAGTCTTAAGTATGCTAGTTCAAGAAATCCTGGGCATTTTAAGTTGTAATCTCTTTATATTTGTATGTTATTCTTCCTTGTAATAGTTGACTCTCAGCTTAGCAAAAATTCTTAAAACTACTAGAAACATTTTCTACCCAACACAACTTACACTTTTACATCCTTCTAATCTTAATTTTTAAAAAAAATTATTTTATCGAAGTATAGTTGATTTACAATTTTGTGTTAATTTCTACTGTACAGCAAAGCGATTCAGTTATGCATATATATTCATTCTTTTTCATATTATTTTCCATTATGGTTTATTACAGGATATTGAATATAGTTCTCTGTGCTATAACAGTAGGAACTTGTTGATTGTATTCTAACCTTAATTTAATTTTAAAGGTGATGCCATAGGTATGTACTCTTTGGCAACTCTTTAAAGTTTTGAGATACGGAGGTCTGGGCTGTTTGGTAGTATTTCCTAACGCAAAGCTACACAATTCTCCTGCGTGGAATTGTGTAAGGATATGATTCGTATTTCCAACCTTGATTCTCCACTGCTACTTTAGATTTCAGATCATTTCAGTTTTCAGGCTTTTATATAAATTTAACTTTTCACTTATTAAACTTAAGTCCAAACAAATTGTATCTGTCACAAATTTATTTTAATTTGCCATTTCTGATAAAGCCTATTTTCAGCAAGCTAAAAGCACGATTTTTACTCAATGTGTATACATTTTAAAAAATTTTTTCTAACTCAGCTTTAAAAATATTAGAGAACTGACATATGAAGTAGCAATTCAGCATTAGCATAATATAATAATATTCTTAGTTTTTACTTAGATTACTGACAAATATTCTAATCAATCACTTTAACCTTCAAATCTACGTTTAATATTATCTACTATGAACATGCTCAAATTGGTTTTCCTTTATAAATTATTGCACAATCAGATATATTTTAACAAAAGAAAAGATATGCTAAAAATACTTGAATTCACAAATAGAAAATTAACTTCAGAACAAGTTAACTATTGCTGCCTTATCTCAAGAAAAAAGTAGACAGACAGCATATATTTTAATTCTGTGCAACTCACTTTTAATAAGAAAGAAAGTGCTGGGGTAGTCAGCATTAGTAAGGCTGCAAGATTTTGAATATGCTAGAAGCTTATCAGGTATAATATGTTAATTTTTTCTAATAGTGTAACGAAGTCTGAAGCTTTCAGAGTGATGCAACTCTGATAATGGGTCTGTTTAAAACAGCATTAAGAAAACCTTGATTATGGGTTGCTCAGCAGCTTCCAAATGCTTAAGGAGAAACTAATTTCTTCATAGGAGGTTGTTACTCACAGAAAATGCATTTCCATTCCAAGTGATGCAGCAGCACATTTCGGCACCCCCAGGAGGGAATGGAACTCTCCAGCATACAGCACAGACGGTGCATTCTGGGGGATTGCTGTATCTGATACATAATTGCCATAGTACTTCTTTCAAGAGCCACATATTTCCCCTGGGACATTCCTGGGTGTCCCATACGTGTGCGTTGAGCACAGAGTAATCTTAACCTGTTCTGGTCTGAGGCACCTAAATTAGGTATTTTACCTCTGGTGCCAGTTTATATATATCTACCTGGATGGCCCAAGAATGAATAAAATACTAGGAATCTTGGGATCTTCATGCAGGCCTTAGAAGTGCTCCTTGAGTTCTCCAATCATATATTCTAGATCTTATTTATTCATTTTTTAAATGTCTACCAATTCTCTAATTTGGGTACCTCTACTCATCTTGGAAATAAAACCCAGTGGCAAGTTTATAAAAGGAGAGAGTGAAATACCCTGACACTTTTTACCAGCTTGTTAAAAAAAAGAAAAAGGCATTATCCTCAGAGCAATGCATTCTGACCATGAAGTAGGTAGTTCTTGGGCTACCCAAGGAATAAGAACACTTTTAGAGGAAAACATTTTAATATTATACTTTAGCTCATATCACCCTGAAAAATCCCCCATGCAGTGGAACAAGAGTTTGAAAACCTCATAGTTGTTCTTATGTTTCAACTTTAAGATGCATCCTGATTTCAAAAATATGAAAATACTATAACACAGAATTAAGAAAATATGACATTTATTATTAGGGATTTGCCTATATTGCTCCACAATTTCCCAGTCTGAGGACTTGATCTTAATGTGCACATCTATTGGAATGAAGCCCTTTTTAATATGTTTGTAGGAATAGCTGGAAAGATGAAGGCACACCACACTGTATAATCTATTTTATGCACATAATAAAACAGTCCTTTAATTTTAGTTGTGTAATTATTTGCCATACCAATAGTCATTAATTTTTAAAAAGGTCTCCTTTATTCATATTTGTTTCCATAGCTCTTCTAAAAAACAATAAACTACACTAACATTAAAATATTACATTTGATGCCAACATAGGTCACCTACCCTAATTTAACTGCAACTACATTATTTTCCCTAAATATGCAGCAAATACCTACAAAATGTCTATATGTGACTTAGTTGTGTTACACTGTGATCTATAATCTGGAAAAAGTAAAATTGTATTTAATACTATTATTATTATTGTACCATTTTTATTATTTCAGTAGATATATTAATAATATTAATTTTTCTGGGGAAAGAAGAAATTAAAAATTACTAACATTTTCTTTCAAGATTAAGGGTTTAAAATAATTTAAATTCAATAAATATAAAATTGGAACTCAAATTTTTCTCAAAATTTCATACTATTCCATTATTTTTTGTGTTTCTTCTATTTTACGTTTTTTTGTTTTTTACATAATTGGACTTCCACAATTTTAAGTTTAGACTAAAATTTTAAAGAGTTTTCACATAATATTTTTAAAAATTCTTTTTCATTTTTTTCAAAATAGAGTCTACTAATTAAACTCAGTATTTCATGATCTATTAATTCAGCAGTTATTATAATCCATCTTTAATTGGATTAGCTATAATTACAACTAAATGGCTCTCTGAGTCATAAAAGGTAAAATACAAGTCATTTTCCATTAAAATACTTAAATATGAGTTGATCATGGTAAGGAAGGAAAGATACTTCATCTTAAGGTTAATTGCTAAGCCTTTTCCCCTATTTTCATGAAGTCAGCTTCCTCATATCTTACTTTTGTTATGATTCATAAAACCTCTCGATTCTACAACGTACTGTCCAAGTACATGGTATATTTTTAATCATTTTTTATAATTTATAATTTTTATAATATAACCACCACTTACCTATACATGTGTGGAATAAAATAATTATTTTCCTATATTTTTAGCTCACATTTCCTCTTAAATTGAGTGTTTGTTAGTGGTATTACTGACAGAAGGGGAAAGAAAGATTGAAGACCCATATGGCCAACTCATTCTTTGCGAATTCTTTCTTTTTTCTTCTCTCTCTCCCCCCCCTTTCTCTCTCCTCCACCTCCTTCTCTCTCAATCTCTCTCTCTCATACACACAGACACACACACATTATGTCATTTTTGTAACATCAAGCTTTTTTAATTAACATTTTCTACCATTTCCATTTGGAAACAAGTCATTCAAAGGTGAACAATTAACTTTAGACTTATCAAAAGAACATTATACTCAAGGAGCCAGTCATCAAAAAGGTAATACATTACTGTATTGAATCACTAAGTTCAAATAATTTTGAATTTCAAATCAAGCAAAGCCCTTGATTTCCTGCTTAGGCACTTGGAAATTACCTATATCATTTGAGAAAATTTTAGGAGGGGAATAAAAGGGAAAGAAAAAAAATGCCTAGAAGAAATGATGAAATGAATTGCTACAGCATGACATTTATTTCAATTCCACAAATATTGTTTAGGGTGAAGGATGCATCAGATGTCCCTTCTTAATAGAGGTGTATGATAAATCCCCAATCATATATTGTCCAAAGTTGTATGAAATCAGGAACATAAAATACAACGTTTTATGTTCCATTGGTGTTCAGCAGAGGAAGAGGAGGAGAGATGACATCTAACCAAGTTATACAGAAAAGGATTCATGAGGGTGGGGCACCCCAGAGATATGAGGTAAGGGTTATAACAAGAAAATGAAGGTAAATGGCATGTCAAGAGGAAGGAAGAGCATGAACAAAGGCCTGGGGGCAGGTAAGTCCCAGGAACAAAACTTAGTTCCATTGAATTGGAATGTGGGCTATGAAGAAGGGGTTCATGAAATGAAATTCTGCAGAGGATGGTTGAAGTGGTATTATAGAGAGCCTCAAATGCCAGTTTGAGGAGTTCAAAATCAACAAAGAATTTCCAACAAGGAACTGATATAATTAGGGCTGTGTTTCAGGTTGATTCATAGAGGAAGAGATCAGAGTGAGGGAGTCTGGGAGTAGAGAGAGCAGGTATAAGGTGGTGATAATGGTCTGAGCAAGACCAATACAGGAGACAGTGCCAAGAAGTTCTCAGGAGGAAATAATCCTGAATGAGTCAGACTACATGAAAGGCCTCAGATATTTACGTACTTATACACTGAGCCTGACGGGTAACATATTTTTGGAAACACTGGCAATTTAATATTACAAGTTGAATTATCTTACCGGTATCAGAATACTTGTTGGGATTCAACTATGCCTGTGATATAGAAGACTGCTCGTTCAAAAGGAATAAGTCAATAGAAAAGGCAGATTCCATTTGCTTATTTTTGTTAAATATCGTATATTAACGCACATATGTGGAATCTAGTAAAATAGTACAGATGAACCTATCTGCAGGGCAGGAATAGAGACGCAGACATAGAGAACAGACATGTGGACACAGTGGGGGAAGGGGAGGGTGGGACGAATTGGGAGATTAGGTTTGACTTAAATACACTGCCATGTGTAAAACAGATAGCTAGTGGGAACCTGCTGTATAGCACAGGGAGCTCAGCTCAGTGCTCTGTGACGACCTAGATAGGTGGGGTGGGGGGGTGGGAGGGAGGTCCAAGAGGGAGGGGATATAGGTATACATATAGTTGATTCACTTCATTGTACAGCGGAAACTAACACAACATTGTAAAGCAATTTTACTCCAAAAAAATTTTTTTTAAATAATAAAAACAAAGCTAATAATTAATTAAAAAAAAAAGGGCAGGAACATTCTACCATGTGGTAAGAAGATGTACATCTGCTTGTAAACATGTGACATTAGTAGACAATATCTGAATCAACATAAGTGACTAAGGGATAATGTTCTGCATTGCTTCATAGTCAGAAGATGTGGATGTTGCTTTACAACAGTGCTTCTCATACTTTAGTGGGCAGGAGAATGATCTCAAAGGCTTGTTGAAACACAGAATGCTGAGACCCACCTCTAGAGTTTCTGCTACTGTAGGTCTGGGCTGAGGATCAGAATTCACACATGATGCTGATTTTGTATTACACAAATCACACAGATGTTAAAAGAGACAACTTGTGGGAAATTCAACCACTTGGACATTTACTAGAAAGCCCTTTCTCCAGTAAAGAGCATCAGAAACTTGCGCTGTCTTACTGAAACAACATTCCTCAGGTTGAAGACAAAACAATGAAGGGAGTTTTGATTCCTGATTTAATTTTACCAGCAAAGAGGAGCTTATTCTTGAATCTGAAATAATGGAAACTTTTAGAGAAAGCATCCATGACATTTTAGTAATCAAGAAAAGGCTACTGGGGCTTCCCTGGTGGTGCAGTGGTTGAGAGTCTGCCTGCCAATGCAGGGGACACGGGTTCGAGCCCTGGTCTGGGAAGATCCCACATGCCGCGGAGCAGCTGGGCCCGTGCGCCACAACTACTGAGCCTGAGCGTCTGGAGCCTGTGCTCCGCAACAAGAGAGGCCGCGACAGTGAGAGGCCCGCGTACCGCGATGAAGAGTGGCTCCCACTTGCCACAACTAGAGAAAGCCCTCGCACAGAAACGAGGACTCAACACAGCCAAAAATTTAAAAAAAGAAATAAATTAAAAAAAGATCATCTCTTCTTTAAAAAAAAAAAAAAAGAAAAGAAAAGAAAAGGCTACTAAAGCATACCCTAGTTTTTAGGAAATTATATCAAAAAACAATTTAAGAAGCAATAGCTATCATAGTTCCCCTTGGGGGTTCTGTGGCCAGAAAATTTAAAGGAGGTGGAAAGTAAAAACTGAAGATCTGATAATACAATCACAAATAATACTGATGAGGAAAATAATCGGTATCCAAGGAAACCAGCGTGGTTGCTTAAGGCTCTCTTTCTTCTGATGAGCTCAGATTTAAACGAAACGTGTACAAAATATGAAGGGAAGAACATATAACCGAAGATGAATACAAAAGAGAAGCAACAATCTTTAAGAATAGGACCAAGAGGCTGAAATAGCTGATATTTCTTACCTATACTAAGGACACTAAAGAGTTTTCTTTTAAATGTGCATGAAATATGTGTACATACGATATGAATACTATATCAGAGTAAAAAAGATTTTTTAAATGATGGATACGATCACTGCTTGGGAAGAATGATATACTGTTAACTGTGGTAAAATGGTGTTTGCTTCCACTTCTCTCCACTGGGAGAATTATCTTCACATTAGGCAGGATAGCATTGTAAAGAAGTAATTGAAGCACAAAATAAAAGCAAAGATTATGAGAGCATTTAGCCTTTTTAAATGAATGCTCAAGTCCAGACACAGATGAATTACATTTGAAAGGTTGTGAAACAAATCATTCTGGGTAATCACTGGGAAATGATGGTGAATAGAGGAAATCCCATAAGATTAGAGATGAGCAAATGACCCCATTTTCAAAAATGTATAAAATCAAAGTGTGGAATCCACAGACTTGTCATACAATTATTAACTTTGAAAAAATCTATAAAAGGACTGTCAGACTATCAGTTTGGACCCTCTAGTAAGTGGTGAATGTGGAAACCAAATAAACAAATAAATGAATAAATAAACAAACATTTAACACCAAGTGTGCACTCGGATAAAGGCACACCACACCAATCTCATATTTCATGGGCTTTCTATCATATTCTATTTAGATACTTAAAGAAAGTTCATGATGCCCTCGTAGCTATGACAGAGAATGTGCAACAAATGCTAGAACATTTAGGTGAATTTGGAGGTATATCGAAGAGCCCTACCTTAGGGGTTCTAATTATGAATCAGTAATGGACTCTAGAGAGCTAGCTTCCCTCCTTGGCTTTGCTCCATCAGTTAACATTTTTTTCTATCAGCGTCTTAGTTGAAGACTAAATCATGTCCTTATCAAATATGTAGTTGACTCGAAGCTGGGAAAACTGACTACTATCTTTGACACCAGAAACAGGATATAAATTGATCTTGACAGGCTAAAGAGATGAGGCAAACCCAACATAATGAAATTCAACTTGGATAAGGAAGGAGACAATGCCAACATAATGAAATTTAACTGGGATAAATGAAAAATCCTAGATTTGTGTTGGGATAGCAATTACACATGTTGAAGATAGATCTTTTCTTGACAGCAATTTGTGTGACAATGACTTGGGAGCTTTAATCAGCTACACATTTACTGAGATAACATATGTGGAAGGGCCTTATTGTGCCTGGCAGATAGCAGGCACTCACTAAGTGGTTGTTTTTTTGTTGAAGCTGACTCTGAGCCAACCACATGATTTGGCTGCTAATGTTGTAGGCTAAACTGCAGGATTGTGGTTCACACTTAGGGAGATAATATTTCCAGTGCATCCTGGACTGGTCAGATCATTCACAGAGCAGTTTGCCCTTTTCTAGTTTCCTCATTAAAAGAAGTAAAATGATAAAATAAGTAACATTTAAAAAGAGGGTGACCAAAATGGTGTCATACTAGGAAAACAGAACTTGGGAGTCAGGGGTAAGTGAGGTTTAACAGGGGAAGAGAATGACTAGGGTAAGCACTATATTAATATTTAAAACGTTGCCATGTGGAAGAGGGAAATGAGAAATTTTTAATATTTAAATTCCACAGGAAGAGCTGACAGCAAGGTAAAAAGAAGAGGAAAACATTTCAGGTCAAAACAAGAAAGAACTTTCTAATCATTTCCATTTTCCCACAAGGGAAAAGACTATATATCATGTAGTAATGAGATTCCACATATTTCTACCAGAAGCCAGGCAGTGGGGAAGGTATAGAGGGGATTTCTGAATTGGGTAGGAAGCTTGTCATAATGGCTCCTATGGTTTCTACCAAGTCAATTCAATAAATATTTATTGAATGTTTACTATGTGGAAGGCAACCTCCCCCTTCTGGGGGTATACAAAAGTGAATGGGATAAAGACATTATCCTAAACATGCCTGTGGTCTTACAGTAGGGCTGAGGTGTGGACTTCATTAATTTTAGGGCTGTAACACTTATAAATAAGTGATTTGAGCCACTCAGTGCTCTGCTAGTAAGGAAGGGGAAATACTTTGCTGAACTGGGCCCCAAGGATGAGTAAGATTTTTATCAGATATAAATGGTGAGGAAAAGAAGTAGGAAAATAATTCCAAGTAGATAGGAAATTGGGGCAAAGATACTGACCTGAGAGAGAAGCTAAATAGACAGCTGTTCAGTTTGGATAAAACTTGATGGTAAAGAGGAAGCAATGGAGAAGAGGCTCAGAAAGGGTCTCTGAAGCTATGCCCTGTCTTTTGGAGGCAGGAAGAATCCATAGCACATGTTGGAGTGTACAATTACCATAATCGGAATTTTGCTTCAGGAACTGGCATACGGGTATGTTTGACAAAATAAGTGCATTTGGAAAGAGGGTGGCCAAAACAGAGGCAGCTAAGGATATTTGTATTTACTGAGTATCATCTATATTCCAGGGCACTATGTGAGGTCCTTTACATAAAACATTTCTGTTAATCCTCACAGGTTTATAGAGCACATGTAACTGAAAAAATGGTATGGAATCCAGTACATATGATCACACTGTGATAATATAAGCCAGAAACACAGCCCTAACTTTCAGGCAATGAAGTCTTCCCAGGAAACATAAGAGAGTAATCCATTAGGATACCTTTGAAAGACCCTCTCCAGAGAGTCAAAGAGAAAAAGGAAGAGTTTCATGTGTGTTTTCATTATATCTAGGATCAAATTATTATATCTGGATCCTGTAAGAGAATGTAATTTGTAAACTTGAAGCATTAAATAAATGTTAGGTATCATGTGTTTGTTACCTGTAGATTGAAAACTTGGACTGTTCTAGAAACGAGCTTACTCTGGCATCTACAGATAACTCTGGTGAATGAATCACTTTTCAGTGGCTCAAATGTGGTGACTTTTGGTTTGAAAATCATATATATTTTATAACACTGAAGATACCACCTTTATTTTTTTTATTCTAAAACCATGAAGGAATGAGTGTACGTTAATTTGTATCACAAAGACAGTGGTTCCTTGTTGTTATTGAATTGAAAATCTGTCTAAAGATTGACAAATGATGAGAGTAGCAAATAGTAAATTCTCTGATTGGAACCTATTTAAACTTCCATTGTGAACCATAATTTTTTTTAGTTATTGTTAACAACAACAACAAAATCAATGGTATGGAATGCAAGAACTGATAGATGGGATTTATTGTGTGCACCTGAGATCTAGTGGCCTCATGAAAGGAAGACTTACACCTACAGACTGAAGGAGTTATCATTTATTAAAAGCCACCACTGATAAAACACAGTAGGCCATTTCATATTCATTAATCCAGAACTGAGAAAATGCAATGAGTCCAACCAACTAATTCCCTAATTGGTCAGATTTTAGCCTACTTATTAAAGACAACTCTACATGAAAACCTCTAAGGTCACAAACTAGTTATTGACAGTAGTTCTTCTGTGGCCCACTAGATGATTTCACCTGGCCACATTTAAAAATTAGGAGTTATTGCATAAAAATCTAGATATCCAGATTTCCATGAAAATCAAATCTAGCATGTGTGGATACAAACATGCAGGACAAGTATTAGAGAAACTAACTTGCTCATTTAGACAAGGCATGAACTCTTTAGTTTACCATGGACCTTACCAATCGCTATTACTCCTTCAATTTTTAAAAAAATACCCATGTTGTTCACTTATTTGCCTGATCTGTTTCTCTAATCTAATCCAGATCTGTTATTTCTCTGAGAGTTAGTAGCAAAGCTGGGCATTTGAAAACTGCTCAAATTCCTGAAGATGTGATGTATTGTTCAGTATTACAGCAATTTTTTACACATCAGATAACTTTTGGTGTATATGGGCTATTAAATTTACTTTGATTTATTTTTTTCCTATTAAAAAATGCCAAAAGTAACAAAAATCAGCCTTCTATTTTTATAAATGTATTTATTTATGGAAAAACATATGAGAAAATTAAAGTCATCAGTGAGTAACTCTATCTTGTATTTTCTGTGATCTTCAATGACAAAATTTGTCTAATTTACATATACTGCAAAATTGGTATTCATTTTTTTAATATCACGGGTGGCTAGACATTCACATAATAAATATCCTTTTACCTTGCATCAGTTGAACTTCAAGAAAAATTAATTACATTCATTATTTTCTGATTTATTTCTTTCTGTAATTTAAGTATCCCCATGACAACCACAAATTTTCGCGAATTTCTGAACAGTAGAAGCACCTTCCTGTAGCATTCTCTGCATTTATCAAGTGGTTTCTTTGAAGGATAGAAAACCTAAAGGCTTTTCTTAGTGATACTCTTTAATAGTCACCTTTAATTTAGAATGAAAAATCATATGTACATCACAGCTGTTTATTTCACTTGACTTTTTACTTCATTATGTCCTGTTCTTAGGCAGGTCTATATTCCATTTAACCATTACTAGGTGCTCACCCAAGCAGTTACATTAAAAAATAACTCTACACATATGTTGGATTCTTTTGAAACCATGGTTGATATCAAAACACTTACAAAATTGTAAGTCTTGACTTATCTGGTAGGAAAAACATATAATTCCTATTTTTAAAATAAATTCTGTTCATGTATGCTAAGGAGAACAAGGAAAACTCTCATTCATAAAGGCTTATAGTCCTCCCCAAATTGTCACTACCATCATCACTCTCCTCATTTTCTGATTTCCCTTGTTAAATATCACTTGGGAAGTTTTTTCCCTCCTTTTTCTGTGTTTTAAGAAATATTAGAATGAAGAGTTAATTTTTCCTAATTACCAAGGGCATGATATTGGAGAATCAGTAAGTGGATTTATCTGATGTTTTAAAAAATTTGCTTTTACCCTTTTCCATCCCTCTATTCCCATTCCATCTTCTATTTTCTCTGAGTACCACATTCTCTTTGTCCAACAATGATGGAATAGAGATAGAAGCCACTTTTAGTTTTAGCTCTTTTAGTTAACCTGTCACCCTTCCTAAAGTATTTTTACTGAATTGTTTCCCATACTTCTTTTAACTTGATTCAGTCCTTTGTTTTGTAAACATTCATACAGTTGACTGAATTAACATATGTGTGTGCACAGACATATATATGTGTGCATGTTCATGTGCGTGTGCGTGTATGTGTGTATATTTCAAGGTTGATCTGATAATACCCTGAATTTTGTTCAAGTGAGAAACAGTGAATGACAAAAGGTTAAGTAAATTATTTAAATGTAATAAGGATAAATGCAGAATTGTTTTGCTTTCATTTAGTTTTTAAGGTCACCTTATTCAGAGAAAATAATGCTCATATACATGTCAATAAGTAGGTAGTTTAACATATACAGATTCCTTATTAAAGATCATATTCATTTGTGGGATTATTTCTAGTTTTACTTTGTCAATGTCAACTCATATGATAGAATGATTAATTAAAGGCCAAATAATGACTAATTTGTGATTTGGGAGTTTTCTGGAATTAAAAAATAACAAATGTGAGAGGTTTTTAATAAATATCACTATGAGTTAAAATACTTGAAAGAAATGGGTATGATTTTCTGAAAAATTTTCCCTTTGTGGGGATCAGATAAACATTTTTAATAGAACAAAACCCATTTTCTAAGCATGTAAAAGTTCGTGTCATATATATACATATATATATAGTGCTAGTCATGGTACATAGAACATTGAATTATTTAAGAATATTCAACATTATTAATTATTTAACATTAACATTATTTAATACAAGGAATTTGATTTTGACCTTTTTGAAAGTTACATATTTTAATTTTCAACCAACATTTTTCATTAGAAAATACATATATATGTATCTACACTTCTGATTATGTATTCTATAAAATACCTAAAGAATGGCATCTATTATCATTGTATATATGAACCTTTAAATATATATGTATTTCATTTTATTATAAAATGCTAAGCTGAAAAGAGAAAGCAATAGAGAAGAATATGGTAACACATAGTGCCAATTTTTAAGATAATTTTTCTTTCAAATAAGATATTCATTTTTATATGAACTTGATAGTGACATTTTTTTCTTTTTTTAATAGTAGCGTTTTTAAAAGTCTATATTATGCTTAGAATCAGAGTGATTCCAATTAATGACTTTAACATTTTTAAAGTAGCATGTCCACCATCTGATAAAAAAGGACAAACACTCATCTTACATAACCATATGGGAATATCTCTTCTGTGCCTCAGTTCTCTTCTATGTATATATTCTATGTTTGTCACAATGATTAAATGTTTGATTTTACCTATAGAACTTAGAATAGAGAGCAGGATAGAAACAAGTACCATATAAATTTTGCTCTTATTTTGTCAGTGTGGCACTTCTAGAAGTGGGAGTCCTTTTGAAGAGAGAAGAAAAAATGGAAAAGCAACTTAGCAGTTGCTTAAGTGAGCTGATTAACTGAAAAGGCCCCACATCCAAATGGTAGCAGGTACATGAAACAAAGCATGTTTACTTCTCTGTTTATTATCAGGACACATTTGGAAGAATGAGCTCATGAAAGCAGGATATAAAAATAAGACCATAAAGAATCTTTGCAAAAATGTAAATATCACACAAGACAAAATAACTGAAATCCTGCCAGCATGCAAGGTGCCATCCCTATAGCAACTATAAGAAATTTAAAAATCTTTATAGTCAGAAAAAAATAGATATTCTCAGAAGAAGATAGGCCACTGGCCAATAAAAATATTGTGGAAAAATAATAAAAGAAACTCCAGGTTTGGTTTTTAAAGCGTTCCTCTGATACTTGATATGTTTTTGATATTGGGCTAGATACAACATGACAGAGGATGGGTATGGAAGGAGGAAGGGATCTAAGAACTAGAAAAATTAATGGCCTAAAAAGTATTTTAATTAATTTTCCACACTGACTTTCTTTAAGTGATAATTATGTTAGATTTTTAGAGTCTGATGACAGCATTTTCCCTACAGCCCAATTTGCAAGCTCTTCTCCTGAGTGTCTGCTTAGTCATCTGCTTAGTCATGTGGCCTGCTACATTTCTGATTCATTGAGAGAATGTGAATATCCTATTTTCTGAATTTGTAAGCTTTATAGAGTCCCATAGCAACAGCCTGTAATTTGTGTGTGTGTCTGTATGTGTAAATTATTTTCCAATTGCACATTTTCTAGCAACTCTTTCAAATCTAAAAAAAAAACTCTTCCAACAAACTGTTGGAAAATACTGGCTAGAGAAACTTGCGTAAGAGCACCCAATGCCAAATTAATGGTTTGGTGATTACCCTTGAACTACTTTCTACATTTGTGGGCTAGTGAAGGCTGAGCAATGTTGGTTTCTTTTGAAGCTGCATGGGACTATTTTATTTGGGAAATTCAAAGGAGGAACTGCAATTAGAACAAAGAAAACATAAGTATTTCAATTTTAATTTTTAAGATCTCATATGCAGTTTTAATTTTTAGCCAGAGTAACATATTAAGAAATGTCATTAAGGCACTATGGGTATATAAAGAGATCACAATTGGACTCCACTCTAGGTTGCTAATCTTGGGGGTCATCCTTCACCTTTAAAAAAGCTTAGGGCTTCCCATTCCAGTATTGTTGGTATCAGCAGCCACAGAAACAAGCAGGAACTCTTGTAAATGTATTAAAAATATGGACTGGTATCTAACAGTTATGGCAAAGTCTAAATCACAGAAGGTATACATATCTTCAGTATACGTTGGAGGCTAGAAGTAGCATACAATAGTTTTAAAGGCTTATAATGACAAATAATGCACTTTGTTCATCTTCCCTCACGTTTTATTTTCAACTAACATTAAAGAGAATTAATATCCAATTGTGCTACATCTTGATTCAATTTCAACTTACCCTTCTGTCTCATTACAACCAATCCCAGTAAGCATTTTCCTTTCTTCCAACACCACACCATTAGTTATTGGATGGCTATGATTTTTCAAGCAGTAAGCAGTTTGCTTTTTTTTTGCCTTACATCCCCAAGGTACAAGTAAATAGATACACTACTGTATTAATGCCTGTTTTACAAAACTGCTTCAGTTGTGATATACATTTTAATATAATAAACTGACTGCACTGTGAAGAAAAATTTCAGAAAGAATAAACTCATAAAAACTCATTGGCAATGCCTGTTCAATTAGGGAAAGCCTGTCTATCGAGCTTAGAATTGCTTGTTATGAGAGGACACTTTATCATGTTTCCCACAATCACTGAAGCTAATGCTTACCTTCAGGTTGCCTAGTTATTCATTTGGGCTATATTTCAAGGTCAAGTTCCACTGACGCTTCTGCTCTTTTCATCAGAACAAAAAGAAAAAAGCCTGATTTTTAAGGTCCTGTTACTATTCCATTTGGGAAAGCAGCAATGTTATTTGTCCAGATGTAACATGCATTCTGAGGAGAAGGTACTAGATCTGAAAGGTTTCATAGTTTCCACTATTACATGAATGTCATAGGAGGGGAAGACGAGGTTATCAGAAATTATAATCATACACTTGAGCGACAGTTCATGGAGAAACTTGAGATTTCTGCTCCCCTAGGTTTCTGTTTCCTTGCATTGTCCTTCTTCCCACACCTGACACGTAACAGCATTTTGACAATTGAAGAACATCTCTGGAGTACTGATTACTCTGCCTTTGATCTCCTTCCTATGAGGAGCTGTGTGCTAAGTCACTGATTATCAGAAGAGCCTTTAAAAAGACAGTTTACTCCTCATTATTACTGAAGAATGTTACAGTGAGTGATCTGAGGAAGTCCAAGTGGCCAAAGGACACATTTTAAATTTGTTTTGTTCCAAAGCATTACAGAGTAAAAGCATGGTGCAAAATTAATCTGGTCAGCAAGAGAAAGCAGGGCACGCAAAGCATCTGCTGGCTGTCCCTGGAATAAAAACACTGCATTTATCTAGACATTATTTATGATCTGTTTCTGGCATAACTAGTCGTTACTGCCAAAAGCCAAATTATAGCAGCCTTGTGTAACAGATTACCTCAAAAGAAGACAAATTCTAGAGCGGATGGCTTTTTAAAATTTTAAACAAATGTATTTTTAGACTATCTTCTGTGTCCAGGAGGCCCCTAAGTCCCGCAGCATCTCCAGCCTTTTTAGAGTGGCAAGAAAACCACAAAAAGAAGAGAGAGGGAACAGAAGAATGGCTTATTTCTTCCCTATTTCCCAGGATCACAACCCACTACTTTGTGACCACCATTTTCAGGCCTTTAATTTGTCCTCCAAATCCTGTTCATTGTCTAACAAGCTTTGAGGGGTTGGAAGGTCCTGTGCCTCATGTGTGTGGCCCTGAGAGGAAGGGAGCTGAGTTCCACAGGATGACGTTCAGTGAAAGCTTTTCCAGAAGCACTTGTTAGTCTGATGAGTGTATTTCAGTTTCACATCAACATTTTTTTCTTTTTGCAATTTAATTTGCACAAAAAGCAAGCAGTGCTCTTCTGCCTCCAAAAATATGTACGAGTGGGTGTGTATACAAGAGTGAGAGAGACAAGCATGGCGAGGGGAGAGGAAGGAGGAATTCAAGAAAAAGCTCAAATTATGCTTGTTTCATCCTTCAAGCTTCATTTGGGCTTTTCTTTATTAGAGAGCAGGGCTTATTAGAGACTATTCTGGGAGATTTTTAGTATTTGAAGAAATGGAGCTTTGGACAAAGAAGATGGGGAGGAAATATTAGAGCACACTGAATCTAAAAATTGCCTTAGACATGACGTTCAGAGTAAGAGATTAGTTGGTGAAGTTCTTTCTATACGTGCACCATGTAATTGGACTCAAAATTAGCGCTTATGGTAATGACGGTGGTGGTTATAGTCTTAACCCCTGAAGAACAGTAAATAACCTGTAATGAAATGTGTTGCAATCACATGTGCCAATGAGAGAAGGGCGTCATAATAAGTGTATCTTATACTTAACATTATATGCTTCTATACAGTTTCTTGGTAAAGGAGGTGACTACACACATGGTCCAATTAAAGCAAAATATTATATAACTTCATGGCTAACCTTCAAGTACAATAAATTAATATTTTGGTGCCTTATTAGGTAGAACTTCCACCTGGTATTGACTGGTTCAGAAGGTCCACCATAGAACAATCCCATCTTAAGCTCTGGAAACCAATGTTTCATCGCCATATACTATCCATAGCTGACATTAATAAATTGTGATTTTTGAGACATATCTTATTCTTCCATATACGTGGCTGAAAAATTAATTTAAAAATTAATTAGTGAGCAAATGAATGAACTACACTATCTTTTTGATTTTTTAAAATCTGTGTTTTTTTCCTTGATGGAAAGTCAGTTACCAAATTGTGTCTAAAAATATACCTAAACAAGGATGGTGACACATAGGAATTGTCATTACTAACAATAAAACATAGGCCTACATTGAGCAAAGGATAAATGGAGTAGCCAGGTGTCAGCCAACCCCTGAAAATAAGAACCACTGGGGAAGTTTCATTTGTCTTACTTAAGCTTTGATTCAACATCTTGGAAATACCCTCATTTGCTCAGCCCAACACTGTCCAGTTGAAGGCTCATTACAACGTTAATGGAACAAATCTAAGTAACAGAAACTAAAGCCATCACTCACAGGGTGATTTTGGTGTATCCCACAGTGCATGATTCTGCAGCGATACACACAACAGGTATAGCCACCTTTACATTGCATCCTAAGGTCTTTGCTTCACTCTTAGTTCTCTTCTGATTTGGGTCATTTTTTCCTAATGTGTCTCATCCGCAAGCCATTGGAAATGCTCCCTGGGCACACACTCCGTGGTCCAAGCAGCACGTACCTCACAATTTCCTTTGACATTCAGTTCTATTACAACTTCCTAGGGAACAAGGGGCAGAGGGGGAAGAACCTCCCACCTGGCATGCTTCTTTTCAGCCTCTCTCTGTCTTCGGTACAAGTCCTTGTCACTATTCCAAAGCTTTGTAGAATAGGCTGAATTTAATACATTGAGTTTATATTTTCATTCTCTTTAGAAAATTCAGGATAAGGTGGGTCTTCCAGCATTATTCCCTTTGAGCTTTTCTCCCCTAGAGATGACTTATTACCTGGGTTGAGAACTTACGCATCAGGTATTTTTTAAAAGCTCTCCAGGTGATTCCAATGTCCAGTAACATTTGAGAACCACTGACCCAGGTAACATTTTAAGATGATCACCATGACTGTTGTATGGAGAATTGTTTACGGAAACCAAGTGTTCCATTTTTGCATGTTAATTTTGAAATATCTGAAATCTGTCTGGGTGCAAATATGCTGATTGAAGAACTATAGGGGAAAATTGGGCAAGGTGAGTTGTGGTTTTTTAGTGAAAATCAAGAAAGAGATGATTGGGGGTTCATTTCAAAGAATAGCCCTCTAGATTAGAGAGGTGTAAGCAGAGTAAAGAGTAAAATGTTCTCACATAAATTTTTCTCTGACACTGGGAAGTATCATCCCTAAGGGACCATCCTGCCATGGCTGCCTTATTCTCCCCACTCCAGCAGAGGGGCTTTAGTGATGAGGGTTTATATAGTGTGCCCTTAGAGTAGCACAAACAGGTGGTAGCACCAGTGGGTTGAAGCTAGCAGGCCAGCACCTGGCTTTCTGAGTGATATGACCAAAGAGAGTTGGGGCCAAGAGGATGAAAATGGTAAACGTTCCACGTTGGCTGAGGGTAATTGTTCAGGAATCTTGTGAGTCAGGTCTTTAGGGGCTTTTGGAGTAGCTGGGAAAGATTTGTTCAGGGAGAAAGAGGTCTGGAGGCCCCATAATAGCAATTAGGGGGTGGTAACCTGGAGAAACGTGTTACCTGCAAAAGAATAATACATTCACACATAATTAAGAACTGAGTGCACTAGGATGGCTGCCAATTTTTATCTCATGCGTAACTCAGTGACCCTTACTGTCCAGCTCAGGACAACACTGGGGTGACTATGAGTGACTGTGAAGAGCTGTCTTTTGTGTTTTTAAATACTAAATGCAAGGCTTGCATCAAGATAGAACAATCGGCCATAGGATCTCTTCACCTTCCTATCTTTACCATTTTTAAAGGACTAAAATAGGCACTAGAATCAGAGATTTCTCTCCACTTGTATAGGCACTAATTATTTGGTAACACTGCTGTTGGAATTATTTCTAACCTCATGGAAGGTAAGTGAAGCAAGAGAGAGACCAAGACATCATATAATTCAACAGAGTCATGCAAAAAGGATTTGATGCTGCTGTAAAAGTAATGAGTGGCCCCAGGGAGCAGAGTCACACTTACCAATTGCAAAACTTCTTACTGGGAGTTGTAAAGATTGCCAAAGATAGCATCTATGAAGGTAGCTAGTATGGTGCTTGCACGTAGCAGACAGTCACTAAACACTTATTTTAGTAGAAATGAGCATAGATTATAGATTAGTAAAAAGGAAAATCATTTAATAAAATCAGAGTCATCTGATTCATTAATGATATCTGATTTTTTTAAATAAACTTATTTATTTTATTTATTTATTTTTGGCTGCGCTGGGTCTTCGTTGCTGCGCCTGACCTTTCTCTAGTTGCGGCGAGCAGGGGCTACTCTTCATTGTGGTGCGTGGCCTTCTCATTGTGGTGGCTTCTCTTGTTGTGGAGCACGGGCTCTAGGCACGCGGGCTTCAGTAGTTGTGGCTTGCGGGCTCTAGAGCACAGGTTCAGTAGTTGTGGCGCATGGGTTTAGTTGCTCCACGGCATGTGGGATTTTCCTGGACCAGGGCTCGAACCCGTGTCCCCTGCATTGGCAGGTGGATTCTTAACCACTGCGCCACCAGGGAAGCCCATGATATCTGATTTATTAACTAACAATTGCATTTGTCTAATATGTTCAAAAGAACTATGTTGGAATAACCTACAGATCACTAATATTAAAAAGCTGAGAAATGCTGAAAACTGTTTTTAACTTTTATTATAAGCAGAGACAACTATATTTAGAATACAGTTAATCAAAACCTTGTATGAGTGAATTAATTAGCATGCACAGTAGGAATGAACTAGTCATATGTCAGTCTCCATTAGAACCCTACAATTTAGAACCTTATGCATAATAATATTAATTTGATATCTCATTTAAACTGCATAGTAATGTTAAGTTTAAGAAAATTCTTCAGTAGTCAGTGGAGAGTCTACATTTAAATATTTGAATTATTACTTTTGATACAATTGTAAGTCTAAGAATTAGTTTTTGCTCAAGAGACCTTTATAAAAGAACTATGTTTTAGATATGAGAAAAAGGTAGAGACTAAACCAGATTATATGTTCATATAATTTTTAATGCTAACCCTTGCAAATAATTTGAATGCATTTTATACAGTAGGATATACCTAAATAAGGGTATTATTTTTGAAAAATCATGGATTTTCGTAGATGATTGTGCATCCTACCTTCCACTGAATTTTTTCCTGGTATATATATTCATTTCATATCTGCCAGTGTATTGATGCATGGCTAATTCTTAATGCATATTTGCGGATGCATCACCACTTCTGTGCAGACTCACTGATGCTGGCCAATGATGAGGTGGCAGTGTCAACTGTACTCCGTCCATGAGAGACCAACAACTATTGAGCAGGCTGACCATCAGGTATTTTGCCAATCACGGGACATTTTTTTAATGAGACTATTTTAAATCGTCATTCAGAAGACAGATCCTAACTCATGATGGCTAATATCTGTTGATTTACCATTCTTATATTTCCTGGGGGAGAAAGCAACACCTGTGGTAATGAAAAATGCATACTATAGACTGTCTGCAGTGTTTGTTTTCTGTTTAGAAAGATGCTGATCTGCCACAGATGCCGATGTACATTCTAATGCTTGAAATACTGTATACTCGAATAGGGCGAAAGTGCTGATCCTACTCAAATATGCATGAGATGGCTGATGCCTACTCGGGAATGCACCAGAACTGCTGGCACAGGTTCCATCAGTAAATAAACATAAAATAGCTTTTTCATTTTCAGATACAATTTTATCAAAACCAGCTTATATTCTTTCATGGCAGAGGAGAGGGTGAAAATAAAACTGTACTTGTATCTTAAATTTGAAGGCAGAGGAAATTAAATGCAATGCTAACTCCATTAACAGTTTTTGATTAGAGACATGGCTGCTCTTAAAAATGGGGAAGATTTCCTGTGTGTTCCCAGCGGCTCTCTTGGGTTTCTTTGATTAGAGGAGTCAAAGACTGTAAGGAAAAGGGACCTGACTTGGCAGTGTTAACACTTCAGTATTTAGAATCTGGGCTTGTGACTCGTCTTGCCCAGAAATGGTAGGTGTGCATGGAGGGTAGGGTAGCGTGGGGTACCAACTATTATATAACGTTGTATCAACTGTCTCTAATGGATAGAGCAGAGCTCGTTAGAGCTTCCTGTAAGAGAGAGATGGTTCTGACTGAGGGTATGGCTTGAGTACGTTGGGACACAATAACATGAACACTTTACCTCCCACATTAGTGTAATAAGCGTGCTAATTTAAATTTCTGATTCAGACATAACTGATATTCATTCCTCGAATCACACAGATCAAGAATAGCTGAGAGTTTCTATTTAGAAACTAAATACTTCAATGATGCCTGTGTTTCCTATGACCACAGAGAACTTCGTATCAACTTTAACAAATTTTATCGTTTTATCTTGTGTTTCATTTGTTTGGGGGCAATTAGTAAAGTAGTATCTCCTTTTAGTAATCCATCTAAATTTGTTCTGCCTTCGTATTACTGATAGCAGTCATATTCTTTCCTCTATTTTGTCTGGAGACTCTTCAGGCAGTCTCCAGAAGGCTGGGTCTGCTTGATTCCACCTCCACAGTCTACTAAAACACAGGAGTATCCTCATGAGGCTGGGGACAGTGCAGCTACCATCTGCATGCAGCTGATTTTGAAAACTTCCCTGATCTTCCCACCCCTGCCTTTGGAAAGCACCTTCCTCCATTCTGACAGGTTTCTGTAACCTTGCATCTTGGGGAGAAAGGCTTTAGAGGAGCTTTTTGTCTTTTTCCTGCCAGAAAGCCCATGAACTCTTTATGCAAAAATTTCCATACCCTTCCCAGAAACTTTAAATTGTATATCCATAATTCTTCCTGCAACAAAAAGTGAAGTTTCTCTCATGGGCCAATGCACCTCACTGGATGACAATCATCAGATTTTGGTACTGCACCTATCTCTTTCTTTTCAAAGCTACTGCTTCCAACAAAGTCATTTAGACAATAATAAAATATTTAAAATAGTATAAAGTTGGAAGTCACCTTAAATATCAGCATGTTTTTGACTTAGAGCCTACTGGGAGGAATAATTTAGTTTCATTAACTAAAGTGGCTGTCCTTGTCACTCTGGCAAGTCAACAGTGACTTGGGAACAGTGTCTGTACAGGAAAGAATAAAGAAGAAAGCATGGGTTTTTAATAAAATAAGATAAAGACTGTGAAAATCCTATAAACACTTGGTTTACATAACTGTAATTCTGAAGTATTATTATTAAAATTAAGACTGCATGTAAGATTTTATCAAAGTTAGGCTATTCAAAACAAGCATGAATTTGTATCCAGAGGGTAGGAGCCTGAATTTGGAATCTATGGTTCTAGGTCATAGCTTCTGATTGGACAAGGGAAAAGAGAGGTGGATCAGTACGTCTGGAATTTCTGGATTGCTCTTCTCTCTGAAGGCAGTTTAAAACCATCCAAAGTAGTTGGCAGTGCTGCCCAGCAGCTGCCCAAGTAGCCACTGCAACAGCTGGATCAATACAGCTACTGCGCAAAGAGCACTGCAAAGACCCAGGAAATGGCTAAATAACTAGAGGTCTGATTTTTTCTTACTTGTCAAAAAATAAAAATAAAAAAGATGAAACCTAAAAATTGTTTCCATGATATCTTAGATTTCCAGATATTTCTTCTTGCAATATCACAAGAAACTGAAACAGGAGCCAATCTAGAGACTAAAGCTGTTAGTTATCATTCATTATGTAATATGATTTAGAGCATACGGTATAATGCTTTTGAACATAAGAAACATTGAAACACAGGGGAAAGTTTGGAATAAACAGGATAACATAACTTTCAACACTGTCTAGAACTGACCTATTCTTTCATTCAACAAATATCTACGAAACACCTAATCTGAGCCAGGCACTTAGGTTGCTCTGAGGATATAGCTGTGAAAGAAAGATATAAAAACCCCTGGTTTCTTGGAGTTTACCTTCAATATTTGTATTTCATCCATTAATTCTATTGTTTCTCTAATTCAAATAAATGATCTCTTATCCAAAAATGCTAACAAGAAACATTTCCTGTATGTTCCTATGGACCAGGTATTGTTCTAGCTACTATACATACACTGGCACATTTAATTCTCACAGCAACCCTATGAGGCAGAAACTGTTTTACAGATGAAAAAATGAAGGCACAGAGCATGGAATTCACTTGCTGAAAGGTCCACAGTTGGGAAGTGACAGCACCAGGACTTATACCCACGGAGTGTGGCCACAGAGCCTGCAGCCTCAACCCCTCCAACCTACTACCTCCCCAGAGTCACTGGCACTCTGCAATGCCACGTACTCCTGATTATTTTGTTTCCATTGATTTAAAAATTAAACACAGGCACTTTGTTTTTAAAGAACAATTTTCTGTTTATAAACCAGGTATATCACCAGTAACAAATCCTACAGATGCCAGAAATATGCAGGCCATGAGAGTACTTAAAAATAAACACAAAAATCACAGTTCTCAAATCTGATTCTGAATTTGGCAGTTATAAATAATCACAGCTACAGTGTTCTCTCACCTCTGAGCCAGCATATACTGTATCTATAGAATTAAATGCTATTTATTTTGGACTCTGTGCAGAAACCTGAGGCCACGCAAAGGGACTCTTGAGGTTGTTAGTCCAAACCCTTCATTTTGGAGACGAGGAACTGGGATCAAGAGACGTTTCCTAAGGTCATGCTCAAGAGCCTCGTCTTACTTAGAGACTTTGTAATATTCCCACTTGTTCTTTACCCGAATTTGAGGATTAATGGGCCAAGATACAGTTTGTATAGAAAGCTGAAGATTGGATAGCTATGAAATTGTCTCCCTGGCAACCTCCAGAATGTTTAATATAAATATTGTGATTTAGGGAAATCGACGTTAACATTTCCTGACACATGGGACAGTTGAGGATTTAAATTTCCTTCAGAACAGAGTGTGTTCACATCCAAATATGATATAAAGGAAGCCTGACTAAGGAAAAGTGCCAGTGCAGTATAAACCATTAACCTTGGTGATGGGCAGATCTATGTTTGAATCCTGATTTTGTCTCTTAGAAACCTGGAAACCTTGGGCATTTTTTCCCTTGAGCCTCAGTTTTCCCATCTGTAAAATGGGGAGATGAATGTCTATTATGAGGTTGTTGTAGAAACTAGATAGAACAAGGCATTTTAAGAATCAAAACAATAAAAACACACATAAAAGTGAGTTTCAGTACCCTCTGTGGTCTTCTTAATTATTTGGACTGAACAGGGAAATAACTAGCTCACAAGAAGACACCACTTTGATACCACATATTGCACTTCTAGGCTTAAATATACCATTTGTTCCTCCTGTACTGAATATTTCAAATTTTAGTAAAAGTAAAGCAGCTTTCTAGACTATGGCAAAAGGGACAGATAAAATCTTTGATAATACAAAGTCTTTTTAAACTTAAGAAAATCTTTCATTGTCTGGCTTAAAATAACATTTTTAGCATCATGTGCACCCTTCCTCTCCCTGCATCTTACTTTCTAGTCATGCCAAACCATCTGTTGTTCCCTGAAAATGCCATGCTGTTCCACACTTCCATGTATTTACATGCCATTTCCTCTGTCTCTGACGGCCCTTGGCTTCTTAATCATTTGCCACACTCTTGCCTGTCCTCTTACACTGGTGCTGAGTTCCTTAGAGGCAGGATCTGTGCCTCCCTGTCACAGGGCCTGGAACACTGAGGGTAGGAAGACCATGCAAATGTTTGTCATATGAACGAATGAGGCAGGTGACCAAGAAGGGCAATGCCACTTTTCTTTAAATTAGATTTCACAGTAACGTAAGGAAATTTGTGCAGTTGTATACTGGCTCTCTAAGAAAGTCTAAAAACACAGACTTAGAAAATCTATTGACTGATAGCATTATTATTCAAGTGTGATTATAGTTCCATGAAGGATCAAATTGAAGAACAGCCCTTATTTGGATATTTGGATATATGTTTTAGAGATTATACATCTAATATACCACGTATCAAGAAGTGTGTAAATCTAGATGTATCATTTTTAATGTGAAAACTAGCTACCTCTGATACTAGCCAGCATTTTAGCCATCAGAAAAGTACATTACATGGCACATAGTTGGAGCTTATCAAATCTTCAAAATAATACTATATGATACTCAGTGGAAAATAATATATTCAAAATCTACCTTAACGCATTTGTATCAGAATATCACAAGTCATAAAAATTACCTATGGTTATAGTGATGAGACTGAAAATTGCTGACTTCCCCTATCTTTTTTTTTTTTAACATCTTTATTGGAGTATAATTGCTTTACAATGGTGTGTTAGTTTCTGCTTTATAACAAAGTGAATCAGCTATATATAAACATATATCCCTATATCTCCTCCCTCTTGCATCTCCCTCCCACCCTCCCTATCCCACCCCTCTAGGTCGTCACAAAGCACCGAGCTGATCTCCCTGTGCTATGCGGCTGCTTCCCACTAGCTATCTATTTTACATTTGGTAGTATATATAAGTCCATGCCACTCTCTCACTTCGTCCAGCTTACCCTTCCCCTTCCCCATGTCCTCAAGTCCATTCTCTACATCTGCGTCTTTATTCCTGTCCTGCCCCTAGGTTCTTCAGAACCTTTTTTTTTTTTTTTTAAGATGCCATATATATGTGTTAGCATACGGTATTTGCTTTTCTCTTTCTGACTTACTCCATTCTGCATGACAGACTCTAGGTCCATCCACCTCACTACAAATAACTCAATTTCATTTCTTTTTATGGCTGAGTAATATTCCATTGTATATATGTGCCACATCTTCTTTAGCCATTCATCTGTCGATGGCCACTTAGGTTGCTTCCATGTCCTGGTTATTGTAAATAGAGCTGCAATGAACATTGTGGTACATGACTCTTTTTGAATTATGGTTTTCTCAGGGTATATGCCCAGTAGTGGGATTGCTGGGTCATATGGTAGTTCTATGTTTAGTTTTTGAAGGAACCTCCATGCTGTTCTCCATAGTGGCTGTATCAATTTACATTCCCACCAACAGTGCAGGAGGGTTCCCTTTCCTCCACACCCTCTCCAGCATTTATTGTTTGTAGATTTTTTGATGATGGCCATTCTGACTAGTGTGAGGTGATACCTCGTTGTAGTTTTGATTTGCATTTCTTCAATGATTAGTTATGTTGAGCATTCGTTCATGTGTTTGTTGGCAACCTGTATATCTTCTTTGGAGAAATGTCTATTTAGGTCTTCTGCCCATTTTTGAATTGGGTTGTTTGTTTTTTTGATATTGAGCTGCATGAGCTGCTTGTAAATTTTGGAGATTAAGCCTTTGTCAGTTGCTTCATTTGCAAATATTTTCTCCCATTCTGAGGGCTGTCTTTTCGTCTTGTTTATGTTTCCCTTTGCTGTGCAAAAGCTTTTAAGTTTCATTAGGTCCCATTTGTTTATTTTTGCTTTTATTTCCATTTCTCTAGGAGGAGGGTCAAAAAGGATCTTGCTGTGATGTATGTCATAGAGCGTTCTGTGTATGTTTTCCTCTAAGAGTTTTATAGTGTCCGGCCTTACGTTTAGGTCTTTAATCCATTTTGAGTTTATTTTTGTGCATGGTGTTAGGGAGTGTTCTAATTTCATTCTTCTACATATAGCTGTCTAGTTTTCTCAGCACCACTTATTGAAGAGGCTGTCTTTTCTCCACTGTATTCCCCTATCTTTTTGTCTCCGCTATAGTTCCCTGCAGCAGAAGGTATTACTCTACACTTCAGTACCTCTAGAATCAGTAAGAGACTCAAAACTAAGCATTCAAAGTATGAATCCTCTCCTAGAGCTAGAAAAATAACTAAAACCACTCATAAAATGATCGGCTGAAACCAGGAATAAAAAATAATTGTGCCCTATCCATGTGTCAAGAGGAAATGTTTAGTGTGTGAATTTAAAAAGAAAGCAAATTGGAAAATGAAAAAAATGCTAAATTTTTCAAAACCTAAACTACTTTAAAGTTTAACTCATGTCCTATCTTGTTTTTGAGGTTCTCCCTGCTGACTACCTACCATCTTACCATCTGACCAGTCATTCCTTTCTGAATGACTGACTATACATCACGCTTTTTGGTCTGATGATTGTTTCATATATGTATGTTTTCACCCCCTTAAAGGACTATAAGCTCCTCTTCAAAGAGGAGAGATTATCTTATAAGATTCTTTCCTAACCCCACTGTGCTGTAAACATAGTAGATGCATAATAAATATTTGGTTCTTATTTGTTAACAAATGCCAAATGGGGAATTGCAACCACAATAATCAAGATTGTTTCTGCTACTATTATTTGTAGTTAAGGAAAACCCCCAAGGCAAGAGTGTATTCAAGAAAGAATAGAGCAGATAGTGTTGAGAAGGGAGTCAAGACAGAAGAATGGCATCGGGGACTAATTCTTCATTTGAAAAATAGATTGTCTCCTGTTCCCTAGGCAGTCTGCTGCTGAGCAAAGATGAGCTACAGTAACCAGATTAGTTCATTAAAATATGGTCCCTTTCATTCACCATGACTCATCTTTATGAGAAGCCGTGATTCAGGGAACTGAGTGTGCTAGTTTTGCTACTCTCATGACACCCAAAAGAATAACATAAAACTGAATTTTTAATGACTTCATATTCAGTTTACTGTCTTGTATAGCTTAACCTCTGTATGGACCCAACATCTAATAAAATTTGGTAATGCAAAGAACTGTCATAGCAGTCCCTTTGAGCAATGGGCTACTCTAACTGCTTAGTATTGGAAGTTTGTAGATGTGCCTCAAGGAAATACTCCAGATAATTAAAAAGTCCTTCTCCATCCTTCAACCTCTCTTACCTCACTGCCCTGCTCCACTAAACTTCACTACCACGTTAATATTATTGCCTGTTTTATTCACTTCTATATCCCCAGAACAAGTGCCTGATACATAAAATGTTGAATTAATGAATGAAAGTCATTTACCATGTCAGTTTTTTTGAGACCTAGAAGTCGAAACCAAGGACTTGAACTTCAGTTTTGTCTGAGAGCAGGGCTGATGACGAAAAGTAATAGGGCCAGTGAGAAGTACTGGGTCACCATTTCCTTTCGCAATGCCTTAGCCAGACTTTATGATTGCCAGAGGCTTAGTATTCTTTGGATGTTTTCCACTGTGACGTTACTGCCTGAGAAAGGGGCGCCCTGTTGGAACTGCCTTCTAAAATTTTGAGAGTCTTAGACCCCTGAGGAGGAGCAAATATGTGTGTATATGTGGGAAGGAGGTCAAGGTGAGTGGAATTGAGAAAATACCCCGTAGATTTTGCAAGGAGCCTAGTTTCAAAGTCATTATTGAGCCTGAAATATGAGTCTCTGAGTGAGTCATATTAATGGTGTATATCACCGTTTGGTTTGGCTCAAATGCTGTGCAATTTGTTGAATACATTCATGTGGTATCTATATCATAGTTCCTAGTGATAGAGATTTAAGATACCATATTTTATCAGAATTGTTGAAAAGGCCATTAAACTCTACTAGAAAACCTTGTGACACAACTCTGGACTAAGAAGCTGCTTGGGAAAACAAAAAACCAAATTGAAAATATTCATTAAGAAAAGAACCAGGGCTTCCCTGGTGGCGCAGTGGTTGAGAATCTGCCTGCCAATGCAGGGGACACGGGTTCGAGCCCTGGTCTGGGAGGATCCCACATGCCGCGGAGCAACTAGGCCCGTGAGCCACAATTGCTGAGCCTGCGCGTCTGGAGCCTGTGCTCCGCAACAAGAGAGGCCGCGATAGTGAGAGGCCCGCGCACCGCGATGAAGAGTGGCCCCCGCTTGCCGCAACTGGAGAGAGCCCTCGCACAGAAACGAAGACCCAACACAGCCATAAATAAATAAATAAATAAATTAAACAGCTTAAAAAAAAAAAAAAAGAAAGAAAAGAAAAGAACCAGCATTGCAACAATCTACCTACAGAACCACAAAACAACAACAACAGCAAACAACAAAATATCGGGTTGGCCGAGAAGTTCATTCGAGTTTTTCCAGAAGATCTTACAGAAAAACCCGAACAAACCTTTTGGCCAACCCAGTAACTGAAAAGTAAGCCAAAGATCTGATCCCTAAAACTCATGGGCAGAGACAGACCCAAGTTTCTGTAGAGCCTGAGCTTATACAGTTTTGTGGCACTTCTGTGGACAAAAATAAAACAATGCCGCAAATGCTCAACTATGTATAGAGGCCTGGAAGGGGCCTGTGCAAAGTGAGGGGCCCTGAAGTTGAAGTTACATGCATTCCACGATACAATAGCCTCCACACAAGGCCATGGTCAGTCTGCCCATGCAGGACTGGCAATGTTTATGGAACAGCTTCTTCAGGTGGGTCCAAGTCAGGAAGAATAAGATACATGGAAAAAGAAATGTGGGAAGAACAGGGAAAGAGGCCACTGCTGCAGCACTGATGCCATAATAATTAAGCACTGAAGTGGGAACAATAAGCAGCAGCAAAGCCGACAGCAGAAGAAAGTCTATTTTGAAGAGAGAGGAGAAAAGAGCTTTGCCTTGTGGGAACCAAAAAGCGATTTAAACCTGAGAATCCAGTCTAGGGTCATCACTCTGTCATGCTAAAGCCTTATCAACCATAGGACAGTTATTTTATTGCTAGAAAATTGCTAGACAATTGTGGAGCTCACCCTGAGGAAGCAGAGTAAATGCCCAGGGACATTTTACCATCTTCCAGTCTCCTTTTCCCATCCCCCTCACATTCCTCCCTGCTCCTCCCTCCCACTCTGCCACTTCCACACCAGTGTTTCCACAACAGATTCAACCTGTGAAATCGCACATTCATTTGGATGAAAATTGTATGACAGAAGTGGTTACATAAGTAAAGTCCATCCAAATGCAGCATTGTGTACTTGCAAATTCAAAGACTTTCAAATTTGTTATGCATAATGTAAGCAATTAGTCAACTGGCTTGAGTCAGGAATGGTTTGAAAGTCAAACATTCGGACCAGTTTGGAGACAACTGTGCCCTTTTCTTCTGATGAGGAAAACAGCTTTTGGAGCCATCCTCTTCCAAACACACCAAGTGGAGAAATGCCTAGATCATGAGTTTGTTGTGGGCAGAGACCTGTCTTGTTCATCTTTGATATTTAATGTCTTGTCTCTTGCTCAGTGCCTGGCTTTAAATAGGTGCTCAATAAAGCGTAAAGAACAAGCATTTCCTGTGAACACGTTAAATACGGGGGAAATGGAAAAGTACATTCAGTGCCATGAGGGGCTTGATGTTCACATATTAGAGATTCTAGAATTACAGAGAGTATGTTGAAGGGTGCTGACAGCTCAAAGGACAGTCAAAACAACCTTACAGAAGAAAAAGGAGTGGGAGAAGGATGCTTCAGGCCCTGCTTCCTTATTGATTTGGGTGAAAGTTAGCTAATCATGATCCTGGTGCCTGTCAGACGATGCTTAACACCAGTTTAGTGAGAAAGGCAAATGGCCCCAAAGCAAACTTGCTTAAGAGATATTTATGAGAAAAGCAAGTTTAAGAGTGCAAGCAGTATCCATTCAACCCCATCTCCACTGCCGCTCACACCTGCACCTGCCATGTTTATATTGACCTATAGTCATAAATGAACAGACAAAAACCCTTAAAATCAGGGGCTGCGTCTGCTATTTATGGAGGGAAGTCATACACACTAAGATGTATGTATTACTTTCTTGATAATACATACCAAGAAAGAAATCTTTCAACATGTTTTAAAGCCTCCACATTTCAGCCTTCTGAAAAATTCAACCACAGCATGCAGATTCATTAACCAAAGCCACCTAAACTCTCACTGTAGTTGAGATTTACAACTTTAGCAAATTTTCACTTTTCAGTTGGAGGAAATAAGTTTTATTCCAACCCAAAATCTTTGTTGCTTTTAGAGTTAAAATAGCTCCACCCTAACTACCCGAACCTACAAAGTAACTTTTCTACAACCCACAAAATAGGCATGATATGAGCTCCCCCTACTGGTACAGCACTGTTCCCTCTTCATGAATCCAGTAAGGAATCCCATCTGTGAGTTGTAGAGTAAAACAGAGTTGCAGTTTAGGGTTGAAGAGGAGGAAAAGCTAAATAAGTTTTAAAAAAACAAACAACAACCGCAAGCAAAACAAAACAGGAAAACAACTCTACTCACTCTCAGATAATCTCTCTGAAAGAAATATGCAAACGACATGCTTACAAATATTTGACAGTACCTTTCAAGCTCCCATCCAAGTGGACAGGTGACTGAACTAGATGGCTGTCACTATCAGTATGCTCTGGTGTCCTCACTTGCATTCAGATGTAGTAACAAGCAGAACTTAATTGTAGTGACGCTGTAGACAAATAGTAGAATATTCCCCTCTAACAGCACATGTGAAGGGCTTTGGAGAAATAAAATAGAGTAGCACCATGGAGGCTGAACAAAGTCTATCTGAGGGCCTTGGGTTTTCTGCATTTGAAAGTGACTTCACTATATTGCTACGTGAAATGGGAAACTAAAGGTGGAACCATAAGTTTTATATTTCAAGCCACTCAAATTGGTTGTCTCCAGAGAAGGAAATACAATGCAAGCATCAATGGCAAATATAGGTAAAGTGCTATGGTGGGGACATTCACACTGACAAAGCAGGAGAATTGCTATAAAGGTGCTGCTAGTGATAAGCTGTTACAGAAAAAATATAATGAAAGAAGTGGAACTCCCACTCTTTCAGTCAGCAGAAGGGAGCTGTTTCATGATATTTGCTATATTTGTAAGGCTGCAATTTTATTATACCTGATTCTGTTATCACAATCTGTTACATATCCTACATAGAATATAAATACATAAAGCCATTTAAAAGCCAAATTATAGAGCTGTCTATTTTTATATTTTACCTTTTACTGCCATACCAGTGATGATGCTTAAGTGGTATAAATTTAAAATGGTAAATGAAAAACAAAAACATCAATAGATGCAGGCTTTATTGAAAAGCCACTGGTTGAAAATCCCAAAAGTACCTCAATCTGCTTCCCTCTTGAAGTCTGAGAAAATTGCCTTAGATGAATACAGTAGGCTTAATGCATGGGCTTTGGTTTTTTAAAATGATACTTTTTATGAAACATTTTCATGTCTTAGAAGTAAACCTATATATTCATTCATGCTGAATGTGTACGGAGAATTTCAAGACACAAAATGAGGTATAGGATTGTTATCTTTTTTCCTTCTCCTTTCCAGATCCTTCTTTGTATTGGCATATAACATTTTTGTTCACACCAATGCCAATATGGAAAGAAATGAAAGGTAATTTGAGTAGACTTGGGACACCAGGATATCTGTCACCATCTCACCATCTTTTTTGCCACCACCCTAGTTAGATCAGGGCCATCTTTACCTATTCTAGGACAATAATCCATTTTGCTGATTTCTTTGCTTCCTCTCTTTTTTCATCTATAATTCATTTTCCGCACAGCAGCCAGAGCAGTCTTTTAAAAATATAAGCCAGATTATATTACTCTCCTTCAAACACTTCCCATGACACTATAAATAAAACCCAAATTCTTTATCACTTCTCCACTCTCTTCTTCTACCATCTTCCTGCTCAATCACTGTGTTCAAACTACACTTACCTTCTTTCTGTTTCCGGGTTTAACTAAGGTCTCCCTTAGGGCATTGGCATTTGCTTTTCTCTTTGCTCTGAGTACCCTGCCTCGGGTTCTTGGTGCACATTTCTTTCTTATAATTCAGGCGTTCATTGCCAATCTCCCTCTTCCCATAAAACCCAGTCACTCAGAATTACGTCACCCTGTTTTACGTTATTAAAAGAAATTATTACTCTCTGAAATGTTCTTGTTTATTTATAAGAAACAACTTATGCCTGTTTCTTTCCTTTAGAAATAAGCTTCACAAACAGGGACTTTTTTTCTGTATCTCAAGCATCTAAAACATGACTGTCACAAAGTACAATATTGTGCAATGGTATCAAATAAAGAGAGTATTTAATGTAACACAGAGGCAAGTACTGTATTATCAATAAATGCTAGTGGAATAAATGCTCTCAGTTAAAAAACAAAAACAAAACTGTGTATGTGTGTGCGTGTGTGTGTGCAAAGGACTAATAAGCCAAAGTCACATCACACAAAACAAAAAGCGTAGATGTTTCTCTGATTAGCGCAAAATTCCTATTAAACAGCAGAGGCCTCCTTTTAATCAAATTAATAAATGTTTAATATATTTTAATATGAAAGGTTATATATTTTCATTTTAAATCTCTGACTTTTGAATATATGGCAGACTACACAGGAAACAGTGGAGAAAAGAGTAACCATGGAGCTTCAGGGGCCTGGGTTTAAAGCCTGGCTGTGCCACTAACTACATGGTTGTGGAGAAGTAAATTAACCTTTGTGTCTTTTATTTTCTTCATTGGAAAATGGAGATGATATGTCTTTCTTGAAGAGTTATAACAAGTATTTACTATGCGGCTATAAAATACCTGACACAGAGTAGGTGATCATTATAAGTATCTTAACAAAAGACAGTATAAATCAGTCTTTAGATTGTTACACTGGGCTTATCAATTATTGGAACAGATAAGCTATATGAACTTTAGTGATTCATGCGATTATATGTGTATGTAAATTAGCACTGATGTGTCTCTATCAGTGTTTCTGTAATTGCCCAGTTTGAAAGCAGCACAGCTAAAAGCAATACACTATTTGAAGTACTTTTCCAGCTATTCCTTTTCATTCTCAGTAACCTCAGGGAGTAGTATGCAGCTCAAGCATTTTTCTTTTGCTTGGCCTTGTCCCAGAGGTACAAAAATTAGAAATTTTGTCAGAAGGAATGCTCCCTCAGCATTATCAGTAAATACAGTGTGCTAGAAATGTCAGAAATAGTACTTTTTAATTCTCAGATATTTAGAGCTGAAAACTACTTAGAAAAAGTTAGAAAAAAACTCTCTGAATTTAGAAAAATTTAAGTCTTTGTTGAAACAAACACATTATTCAGTGTAACGGAGTCTGTTTCATGAATCCACTCAGCCAGTCCTTTGTAGTTCATTAAAATGGGCTTTGCCTTCTATGACCAAATTTGCAGGTGCAGGAAGAGGCACCTGTACTAGTTTGTGATGCAGTGGCAAGTATAGGTTGTGCTCGACCGTACCAAGCCTTGAACTGTTGGCCAAAAAGAGAAAATGGTTGAATGGAACTAAGCGGCTCTAGATCTGAATTCTTCTCCCTTCCCAAACATTGAAAAGGTTTATATTCCATTCTAGGCATTTTTATCTCCTTGTCCTCTCCCCTCAGGTATGGTTATTCCTACAGAGAGAGGGATCAGAGGAGAGTTCCATGAATGCTTATGTTGTCATAGAATGGCAGCCCCCAAACTCTCTACTAATATATATATTTTTAATGTATGCATACTGCCCAGCATATATTCAAGACTCATCCAGAATTACATAATAGCAAATAAGAAAAGAACTTGGAATATAGATCTTTTAAAGATTTTCCTTACCTTCCTGCAGAAATTCCTAAAAGATCTGCATTAAGACAGGTAAATATTTGTGAAAGAGACTGAGAAAAGAAAATGGTTTCGAAGTGATGAAATACTTTCTATATGGAAATTCTTTTAAGTTTCCAGCTTAAGGCTTAAGTAGTCTAAGGTTCAGAAGGAGACTCAAGCAATTACAATCAGTAGATCATTCCTGAAGGTTTCCATATGCCCTGCAAGACAGGGCAATAAAGAGAATACCGCTAATGAGATTGCAGGGGCAAAGAGACAAATGGATGGGGTTGAAGCAGAGTTTCCCAAAGTGTGTAACGCAGATTACTAATTCCTTTGATTTTTAATATATCTGTTTAAGAAAAATGTTTCATGGTCAGGTGTTCTTTTAAAATATTGTTCAAACAAAATTTAGCAAGCTTCTTTACTGTAAGATTTCTTAGCCTTGCCTATGTGATTAAGGTGACCAATCATCCTTGTTTTTGCAAGACTGTGGAATTTCCTGGGATGCAGGATTTTCCATGTGAAAACTGGAAAAGTCTTGGGCAAATTGGAGCAAGTTAGTCGCCCTATCTGTGACTCTTCAGAGTGGGTCAAAATATGCTCCATTTCTCCATCTCACTTAACTGGATACCCTCTGGTATAACAGCATCTTGAGGCATTCAAGTTCTACTGAACACATTTCAAAAGTAAGGGAAAGTTGTCAGATCTCTTACTTAGCAGTATGAAGCATTGATTTCAACCTTTGTCTTGTCTGGCAAGAACAAAATCTATTTTTCCTAATGAAATATCCTCTGGCAGCCTTAAATGGTACATAGGTGAGAAAAATCTGTGCGGGGTAGAGTTAGGAAGAAACTCTACGCCTGGAACATGTTTTTCTTGATTTTCTTCTCAAAACATGTATGTGTTGGGGTATAGAAACTATTGAGGGAGAAATACACTAAATGAGTAAATATTTGCTGTGTTAATATGGAAAGAAATGTTGAGTTGGAACATATAAAAAAACATTAGCACAGCCTACCCAAGTCTGAAGCTATTTAACATTCCACATTTTTTGTTCCTTACACGGACACTAAAAAATCTCTTTCCACAAAACGTTGAAAATCGCTGCTTTCTCTCTTTTTCTGACATTTTACATTGAAAAGTCCTTTTCTCTCTTACCAGATTGCTCTCTTATCTTGTTTCTCCAAACTCTCCTTTTTATCACCTATAAATATCTTCTTTTATGTCTGAGCACAACATTACCATATTGTTCCAGTTTCATTCATGGGGGAAATAGATGGGAAAAAACAGAGCATGGGGATGTGGGGAAGAGCTGTGACTCAGAGTTGGTGGAAGAAATAGAATCACTCTGTGGATTTCTTGAGGAATGACATCTCATGGTATTTCTGATGCCCACTCTGAGTCGAGGGCCGTAGTTAGCAGTTACTGGGAGGTGGGAGAGTGGTCTCCTTGTTCACACATGCATCAATTAATTGCTATTGTAGGAGTTGACGTTGCTCTGCCAGTTCATTCAACCATGTACTAATTTCACAAATATTTATCAAGCACCTACTACATGCCAGGCGCAGTTCTATGAAATTCTGCTGGTTGCATCTTTACTTTCAGTCTGATGACAGCGCAGTGACTTACTTTAAAATCATTTCCTCTAGAATCTCCATGGCATCATATGGAGACTCCCTTTTCCCCCTCCACATACTGTTGCATATTTCATAAGCTGAAAGCTGAAGCTCACAGGGTTCTACTTTCGTATTTCGTTAAATTAAGAAACTTTCTACTTCTAAAGAACTAATACCCAGTGTTTTATTTTCCAACTAATATTATTCTATGGTTAAAGTACATTTTATGCGGGGTAATCATTATAATTCCTTGAAAACTCAGAAAAGACAGGCTTTTTTTCCAGGTTTTTTTTGTTTGTTTGTTTGTTTTTGGTTCAATGTCAAATTAAATGAAGGTACCAAATGGACTTCCAGACGATTCTATCTTCTGGCCAAAGTCATTTGGTATTTTAATAAGTAATTTGGATGTAGGATAAAGTATTCACATAGGGTAAAATTACCTCAATTACCTACAAACTAACTAGAATCTTAAAATAACTTCATTTTTTTTTTTCTCTGCACACTACTTTTAGGAGAATGAGGTAAATCACAAATGAACAAATTGATATCACTAGTATCAGATGCCATGCACTGATAGAAAATCCAAAGGAAATGCAAAGCCTTTTAGCTTAAACTTGCAGCCTATATTTTTGCTAGGCTCCTCTTGGATTCCCTTGATTTTCTTTAGGTCCTGGATAAGCAGGTGCTTATTTCTGAAGTCGTTTTAGGCTTGTGAATATCATCTTCTTGCCTTATTATTGGTGGAATGGATCATTCTCTTACTTTCTGTTTTTTTTAGTCCTTTTCTGTTAAGTTAAAATAATTCTACAGTTATTTTAGCACACAAAACTCTTCACATTTAACTTTTACTTCAGAATTTCAAATAATTTAAGCTGTAGTACACAAATGTGAAGAGAAACATTTCAAAATTTAAGCACACTTTTTTTTGGTTGGTTTTAGTTCAGCAGAGCAAATATTTAATGAGATCCTACTAAGCACGTGGCCTTGTGGTCTGCATTTAGGGGTATTAATAATTAGCTCTAGGCACATATACAAGCAGGCTATTTCAATGAACCAGATTGGTGATACCAAGTAGAATTGTATTTAGTCCAATCAGCAGATTGAAGGAAATCTTGCTGGATTATATTATCCCTGATTTAGTCTTGGAAGATGAATAATATTTAGGCAAAAGCATGGGACGGGTTTCAGGAAGAGGGAAGAGCATTAGCAAAGCAAAGAGGCATGAAATCTATTGACGTTGTATCCCAATGAACTACTCTCAGTGAAAAGGTACACTGGAGTTGTCAACTCTGAGGTGAAGAAGATTAATGACGAGGATGGAGAGGCAGGTACTGGAGCAATTCTGGCGGTCTTTGTACCTCCTACTGTGAAGACTGACTTTTATTCTAAGGATGATGGACAGCCATTGTTGGGTTGTAAGCAGGGAAATGATATGCTCAGATAAGTATTTTCTATAAATCATTCTGACGGTGCAAGTAAGAAAAATTTTAGGACAACAAAACTGGAAGAAGGGAGATGTGTTAGGAAGCTTTTTTTAATGCTACAGATGAGAGATGACTAGGGACTGAAATAGGGGATTGGTAAGGGTCTGGACATAGCGATCTGAGACCTATTCACAATAGAAAATTCGCACAGTGTGCTGATTTATAGGGTTGGACTGGCTTTATAACTCTGCCACATTCTATTTCGAAGCAGAGTTTGGTGTGAGGAAGCGCTCTCTTCATGAAAGGTCAAGGGTGTTCCCTGAATCCATGCCTGAACGCGGTTGGGCAGCATGGACCAAAAGCAGTGAGAACATGAGCTTCCAGAATATAGCGGTTTAATATCATCCCACTATTTAAGAGGCAGTATAATAACTCTACTACTAATTCCTTTTTTTTCTCTAAAGTGTCAGCTATTTCTCTTTAATTATATTTAAAAATAACACTTACTTTCAAAGATAAGCACATTCAAGCTGCTATTATGGTTGTCTTTTGAGTAACTGAATAAAATCTTCAACATTGTAAACTCTCCAACCCCTAAGGATTAGATCTCAAACTGCATCAGAAAGCTTGAAGTTTTCAGGAAAAGATGATACTATATGGCTCAATGTATCTCTTCACCAAGTTTCCACTACTACCACTTAAATCAATGTGTCAGAAATTCTGCTTGACAAAGGTCATGGTTTTCTGTTAGTGCTACAGTCTCTGGAGAGGACGGTCAGTGTGTCCAAAATGACTCTCACCCTAATTCAATGCCTCCAAGATAATGCAAAATTTCTCAATTTAAGCAGGATCAAATATGTGCAGAGTACATGAGTTTTGTGTAGAGGCCATACTAGAAATGGTTTCCCTCTTTAACTGATCCCACTAATACTGATTTTTCTGTTTGTGGCCTTTACCATCAGAAGGTAATGTCAGAATAGCCATCCAATCAGCCAAACTATGGAATTAAGGGGTTAGAAAAGCAGCTGGAAAATGCGAGAAAATGGGGGAGAAGGTTAAGTTTAGAAGAAATATATTTATTTATTTTTTTATATTAAATAAATATTTAATTAGGAATAGATCCAGTTTTAATGATCCACCTCTAAACAAGTTCTTGGAAGCATCGGTCCAGCCTTATTTAAAATCCAGTTAGTTCTCTTTTTAGTCTTCTCAGAGAGAGATCAGCAAAGAATGCAGAACTAAAGTATCTTCAGAACCAGTTTACTAACTGAAAGTCACTGGAATAATTCTTTTGGTTTGACTCACTGAGCCAGAATGCTGACATTATTTAAATGTATAGTTTTCCATTTATTCCTGGATTTTTTTAAAATCCCAAAGCTATAACAAGTATGTAATTTACCAGAGAAAATGAAATTGCTCTTTGTTAAGTACACATTGAAAATCATATGCTACACTATGTATTGTACATCTAGTACAGTAAAACAAAAAGCTATATTTTCAAATCCAAATTTGAAACAAAAGTCAAATGCAATTTGGCATGCACCGCAGCATGCAGAGAGATACCTATGTATTAAATACTGTCTGGTAATACCTGAAATGTTCTGCTTGCTTACAAATACCAAAACAAGAGAAGGACATCTTAAAGAAAACCCTAAATACAAAAATACCTTAAGAGAAAAAAATGGATTCGACTACTGCACAACCTAAGATATCTATTTGTAAAGGACCATAGACAGTGGTCAGATGGGTAGCAGACTGGTACATCTGAGATAGACAAGGGATACTCTGGAGGATATACCACAGACTCCTGAACAGCAATGAAAACCAGACAAAAAAATGTTATCTTTTTTCTTTTAATTACAGAAGTCTTCCCCACTTCCTCCCTTACTTCAACACAGTGTGTTCTCAACCCAGATCTTGTAAAATCACCAGTCAGATCACAACATTCTCTATGCTCCAGACCTTCAACAGCTCCCAGCTCACTCACAGGAAGAGCCCAACCCTATAGGAGTGTCTGCAGGGCCACCCCCATATCTCTTCCTCATCTCCAAGCACCCTCCCACTCACTTCAGTCCAACTAACATCCGTGATCCTCTTGGAACACCCCAGTTATGCACCTGCTTCAGAGCTTTTGCATTGCGGTTCTCCTGGAAGGCCCTTCCCTCGCTTATTTGCAAGCCTTGTTCCTTCATTTCCTCCTCATCTTTGTCCAGGCCTTCCTGATCATCCCAAATATATTAGCAACCCTGTACCTTCCCTTATCCCACTTTTCCCCACTTACATGGCACTCAGCATCTAACAATCTATATATATTTTTTGTTTATTTGTTTACTGTTTGGCTCTTTTCACAAGAAATCAACTCTACAAGGGCAGGAATTTTGTCTGTTTTGCTCCTTGTTTTAAATTTTACAGATCGTAGAGGATGCCATGGTGCAATGTGCACATTTCCCCTTCTCAGCTGCTGGGAATATTGTACACAGACAGCTCCCAGCGGAGTCCCTCTCCAGGTCTAGTCTGTAGCGGAAGAGAGCCACCTGGCCAGGGGTAACAGTCTCTTTTTGGGGTCACCCACATCAGTGGTGATCAGTGGTGGGGTGGGAAGGCCCAGCCCCATCATCCTGATTAAACACAACTTACAGGGGCCATCCCATATTGAGGGCTCCTTATGGGCCCCCCTGTGGCTTTTTAAAACTGCACCAGTCCTACTCCATCTGCCCAATCGTACATCCTTCCCTCCCACGGATGCTGATCCTGAGAGCACTACTCAGTGAACTTCGAATGTACAAATCTCAGCCTCAGAGTCTACTTCCTGGGAAACCGTGCAAGGATCACAGATGAAGAAACCGAAACAGATTGTGTAAGTAACATGTCCATGGTTACATAGCTAGTAAGTGGTGGAGCCGGGACCACACCCAGAGTCTACTTCCAAAGCCTCTGTTTTTAACTACCAGTTCCTGCTGTTACTCACACAATCATATTTTTCTCCAAGAAGTTAAAGTATATGAAATACCGGGGCTTCCCTGGTGGCGCAGTGGTTAAGAATCCGCCTGCCAATGCAGGGGACATGGGTTCGAGCCCTGGTCTGGGAGGATCCCACATGCCGCGGAGCAACTAAGCCCATGCACCACGACTACTGAGCCTGTGCTCTAGAGCCCAGGAGCCACAACTACTGAGCCCACGTGCCACAACTACTGAAGCCTGCATGCTTAGAGCCTGTGCTCTGCAACAAAAGAAGCCACTGCAATGAGAAGCCCACGTATCGCAATGAAGAGTAGCCCCCGGTCACCGCAACTAGAGAAAGCCTGTGTGCAGCAACAAAGACCCAGTGCAGCCAAAAATAAAATAAATTAAATAAATAAATTTAAAAAAAGAAAAAGTTATCAACACAAGAAGAAAAACAATGTGTAACTATGTGAAGTAATGTATGTTAACTAAGCTTTAAAAAAAAAATAAAGTATATGAAATACCTTACAGTGAATACTTATCAAAGAAAAGGAATGGGATTAGGGAAGGGAGATGAAGGGGAAAATTAATTGAAGAGAATAGATGGCGAACTATTATAGACTGATGAGTATGATTAACTTAGATAACAGACCACCACAAAAACCCATAAGGGTTTGAGTACTACACTATTCTGAATAGAATAGATGGTTTCAGAAATAAAAATGAGAGTGGGAAGGGGGTAAGATGGGATAATGAATCTCATATGATTGTTGATAGGACTTACGATTTGTATAAACCACAGACTATGGCATCTGTCTGATATAGATGTTGCAAACAGCTACCGCAAGAGGTAGGGTAATCTTGTAGACTATAGTTTCCTTCCTTCTTAAAATTCAAGGACTGGCTTAGTTAACATATGTACTGTTGTTGGCATTGTGGGTAAAATGCTATTTTTTTTCTGATTAGCATCCACACATCCAAAGATCGCTGTTGTGATTAAATAAGTTAATGTTATGATAGTGCTTTTTATAAACCATAGAGCATTTTACAAACAATTATACCTGAGTTAGGCATCCTTATGGATTTATCTAATTCATGCTCTGACATCAAGCAGAACTATAATAAAATCTTTCCATCTCTTTTAAAAGAATCTTTCTACAAAGTTCAAATCCCCTTAGAAGAGCTCTGCAGTGCTTAGCATCCAGATGAAAATTCTTCCTTGTAAGTATACTGAATCCCTCAAATTGTGAATCCCTCCCATTTCCTCTTTTTTAGATTTCTATGGAAGCAATATGCCTGCCATTGTAGTTTTAAGAATTATTTACTGTTTTGAATTTTAAAACGTTATTCCTTATTTCTTATTTATCTTATAGAACTGCAGTTCCTTTCATATCAACACTATGATTTCACACCCCTTCAAGGTGCAGAGCTAGCTATCTCCTCTAAATACTGTGGTTGGATTTGTAGAGTTCTTATTATCTCAGCATCAGTACTTTAGACCATGAACTTAAAAATCACTAATTAAAAGATCCAAATTTCTAATTAAACCCTTCAGAGAAATTATATTCTTAGAGTAAATGGGAAAAAAGAGCAAAGGTAACAAATTCTTTTAATTTCATTTTTGATTTTTTGGAGTCCAAAGTTCCTTGTTTATTATAAGTTTTAGTTTATTATAACCATCTTTTACTATAAGCAGATATTATTCTCCTTTACCAATAAAGTAAACGAATCTCTAAGGAGCTTAAGAGTAAAATCAAATAGGCATCCTTCAAGCCAATTAAAAATCTAGAATACAAATTACCTGATTCTTAACCCAAAGCCATGTCTACCACACTGCACACAATGCTTACATTTATTTTCCTGGATATAGTTTTTAAAAACCCAAATGGGTGATTCAGAAAAAAATGTTTGTGGTATCCATTTCACATTCCCAAGCAATCTTCTCTGGAAATTCAATCAATTATTACCATTCTACTGGGGAAAAAAGTTACTTTTAAGATGGTAGTCATGTGTGAAGACAAAGTACAGCCATGTTGGTAACAAAGGCTTCTCCTCCCTTTTCCGTTTCCATCATTCTCACTTTGTTTCCCTCCTTCTTTTATATTTTTCCAATTTCATTTTCCATTATCTTCATTCATCCTACCTCTATTTCATTACTACATCACAATATTGTTTCTCTTTGAGGTATAGAGAAAGCAAAACGGATTCTACTCCATGAAAACCTGAGATAAATTTCAATTGTGGTTCAGATATCTATAAACTCATCTCCAGGCAGAAGAGCAGCTCTAAGGTGTAGGACAGCAAACGCAAGGATCGTTTCTGCTTCCTCCCCGTATGTATTGCCCTGGAAAAATCTCAAACCTTGCGTACGTGGTAGAATTTTTTAGTTGAATCAGTATTTCAGATGAGGTTGCTTACAACTGACGCCTGTCAGACTTTGGCTGTAATGTGTACCCAATGGAGAAAACACATGGTGAGGCACACGTGCTTGCCAGAACTTGACCATGACAGTAAGGTGGAGAAGGTACGGATTGAGGTCAGGAAAGGGAATGGGTAGAGCAACATGGAAGAAAACATTACTTAGACTGATATAAGAATATTTTATGGAATGAATATTCAATTCCTTGTTATTTACAGTATACTTAACAATTTATTTCTACAGGGGATTATTTCTCTTTTGATAATTAGAATCATAATTTTCCCATTGTGTGATAAGAAAAGAATTTACATGTAAATCTCCTAGAATGTAAAGAACTGTGTCATATGCAGCTTTACAGCTCCAGAAACCTTACCACGGCCCTCAGGTTATAGGAGGCTTGTTCAATTTAACTTAATTCCTGAATAGCATCAAATCCACATTAGAAACAGTGGACATTAGAAAATTAGAAAGAATTTTTAAAAAATAATTTTTAAGTTCTCAAACTCGTTACAATACTGTTTTCTAGTTTTTAGCAATCTACCTATCAGAAACAGCCTAGGGTTGACAGTTTGTTGCAATGTAAATATTTCTTGTTCTATCCAAAGTATATATGAAATAAATGTCTTAATTATGTACATCCAAGTAATATTATACAAAGATAATTTGCGCAGGACAATTTTGCATTAAATAGAAACATACCATAACCGATTTTGTGCGTGAAAGTCATCGTAATAACAATTATCTGGATTATTAAAATAAAAATCAGACTTTATACAAATAATGAATGTAAATTTAGTTTTATTTGTTGCTGTACATATCTGACATTAATCTCTTAATTAAAGGGATTAATTATTAAAGAATTCTCTTAAAACTATATAATTGTGTAAGTTGTATAAGTAGGCCCAGTGTTTCATTTTACCTCATGAATTAAAAATATACCCATTGTACCTACGCTGTATATCTTAGAGACGTTTTATTTATACAGACATTATCATACAACTTCCCATAAGATGTTACTAAAATTTAATCATGAATTTTTCCAGACTTCTAGCAGGATAATATATTTATAATTATTTTAATAGTTAAAATATAGTTGTTATTTTACTGGACTTATTTTTTGTTTTTAGGGATCTATCAAAAGTCTAGTTAATCCAGAAATAATTGTTAAGAGCAATGGAAAATATTCATGGTCTTATCTTTATAATATGACTGAAAGACAATGAAAGAAAAGCAGGTGTTAAAAATTATCCCTTAATCACCCACACACCCTTAGATTTTGAAAGGAGGCTCCTTTAATACTTCTTCCTTACTGCAGTGTTTGTTGCTTAAGGAAGTCTGTGGGTGGAGAAGATGTTATTAACCCTCCTACACACACCTGTTTTCTTATTTACAACATTCAATCTCCACATATATAAGTACTTGAAACACCAACCCCTTTCTTTCTACTACTTTCTAAAATTCTTTGGAATTTGGTCCACACATGACCACATATTACCTTCCTATCGGACATATATAATTAGTTATAATTTATCCTGAATTGATTTTTCAAGTATGAGGCTATCCAAAAGATTCTTTGATGTAGATGCCTTTCCAACTAAACATTTTTGTTTGAAAACAAAGAATTCCATAAACAGCTGGTCTTATGTTCAAAATTAATAATACAAAATTATTCTTCGTATTAATGAGTTTTCTTAAACACTAAAACAAGAGGATACAGTCACTGAAATGGGAAAAGCCAACCTTTAAGATTTGTATGCAGTATTTGTTTCTTATTACTCTACAAATTACCTTGATGAATGAATGCACATTTTGCAGACCACGTTGAAGACACGGTAAACATGTTTTACTAAATAAAGTAATAAGCCCTTTGAATTGTTTCATCTGAATAAACAAATCGATAGTTAAAGATTTTTAAACCCTCTATAAAATGTATACAAACAAGTTCACGTAAATTTTATGAAACATTTAGATCCCTTTTATATTGTAGTAAAAATGTTCCCTCAAGTGCAGTAAATGACAGATATGACCTTGTGCAAATGAGCTAAACTTTAATTATTTTAAAAATAATCAGGTCTAATCTTCAATGCTAATGTAATATTTATTCGTTTAAGAATATAGGACAATCTAAAAAGTAAAAATTGATGTATTTTTAAAGTGATTTTGGATTTGGAGGTTTAATGATATCATTTATGATAGTCATACACATAAGTGTTTTCCAAATAAAATTGTTCGCTTCACTATTCAGATCAGTGCACTCTATTTGGGAATTATATTAACTTTTGTTAAAAGAAATTAGAAAAATAACCATTAACCATCCAAAGTGCTTGCAAAGATGCCCCAATTATTAACCAAATACACGTTATTGAGACTATATCCTACAGAGACTGGTTAGAACGATCACTAGCTAGAATTGTTGGATTAACCAAACAATCACAGGTAATTCAATCACTTCTGGTTAATTCAAAGGAAACTGATTCTGGCTCCTCTGATACTTTGGTAATAGGAACTCGGTCAGAATACAGAGCAAGTCCGTCCTCTGTATAGCAGAGGTAGCAAGTCAAACGTATTTTATGTACAATCCCATGGATATGTGAAATGGAACTGTGCAGGTCTCTCTATGTTTTTAGGTTCTAGTTATTAAGCTTTTTGTCATTTTGTACTAGAGTAAAAAAATTACAGAAAATTAAAACCATTAGTATTTCAGAGCAAAGTAACACATAGACTAGAAAAAATTAATTCAGTAAAAACAAAACAAAAACACTGTTGTGTCTCTGACTAAAAATGAAAAAGGATTATGCAGCTAGGAGTAAATACTCATTTACCACAACTTTCAGAACGACTCTTTAAAAAGAATACAACTCAGAATTAAATGGGTTATATGCTATTTTTTCTTCTCAGAGCAAAGGTTATATGCTTTTTTTTCTTCTCAAAGCAATTATCTCTTAAGAAGTTGCTTTGTTTTTTTTTTTCTCCAAGTTACTATAAAGTACCTATAATTGAAAGGAAGAGTAAAAATACAAAAGGAGAAAAAATAAATGAAAGTAGTTTCTAACTAATATATGACATTTAAGTTATAAATGTCATATTCATGAAATTAAAATGATTTCCTAAAAAAATCACCTTATTCAGATCACAAGATAAAATAATGAACCTAAGATTTCAATATAAAATGCAACAAGGAAGAGTGAGGTTGACTTCACTGTCAATTGCCTGTGCTAATTACAGTGAACGAAAAACTGGAAACTAGTGTCTGAATATCCACTACACCTTATTAAGAAAATGAAGAAATGATGTATGATATGAGGAGAAGACTCAATTAGAAAAACGTATACCATGATGCTTTAACAAAAGGAGCAATGAAGACACTCTGTTTTGGTTTTAAAGATGCTAAAAAATTAATGAGACATTGTGTGAACAGTGGAACAGTTGAAACAACACAGTATCTGCCAAATTAAGTAGTCTACACACAAAACTAAATAGCTGAAAAATATATAGAATTTTGCATAGAACTGCTTCCTTCCAAAATCAACATTTAAAACAATTGATTAATTTCTTAATATTCCAATAGTGAAATATCTACTCAAGGAACTATCTTTTTTCCTTTCTTTTTCTCTTTAAAATTTAATTTTCCTAGAGCTCTTCTTTTCAAAACTTCTAGGGAAGTTTTCTTGGGAATACTATATTAATCAGCTAGAGAAAAAAAATTTTATTAGAAATAGTAAAAGACTGTCTTAACATCAAATGACAGCCTAATGTCATATGCCTAATGACATGGAAATAAATTCATACTCTCACGGTACTGAGTCTTGACTCCTATTCAGTTTTAGTCTTTATGAAAAAAAATTGTGCTCCAATATGCTGCTCTAATTTTATTCTCTGGGTGTTGCTTATTTGAACTAGTTAAGCCTTTCATTCATTACACAGGGCGACTTGATAAATTTTTAAAGTGTTGCCCAAACCAGATAAGATGAGCAGTAGAGATCTGACTTTCCTGACTCCAAGGCCTTCGTTTCCTCATCTTTTATCAAATTCTTCATTTAAAAACTAAAATTTACTTGAAACATACATTTAATCATTTTATACAACTTCAGCGAGGCCTTGAGAGAATGTTTATGTTTTACTCATTCTATTTTCATTATTATTGTTGAAATTATATTTAGTTGTTTCTATTTTTTCTTGTTGTGTATAAAGGTAGAATTTTGTTTGGATTTTATTTGGAGAAGCAGTTTGGGAAATTTACAGTGAAGGTTCAATCCATAAATAAAATCTTATTTGACAGTAAGTATGTCAGATCAGATTTTGAAAGTTTCTGCCTGTCTCTTATCTTACATACTTCTTTAAACACACAACTAAATCATGAAAACATATATCTTGTTTTAGTAAAAATAACTATAGATTAATTTAATCAAAGAAGTAAAGACACTATCTTATTTTCCCTGGTTTAAAGTTTATCTTTTTTACTTTTATGAACTAAAGCTCCTTCAGTTTCAAACTATTAATTTGATAATTATGTTCTTATATACATGATAGTTCTTTCTGTATGTGTTAATATCAATACCTTGTAATTATATATTTTAAAAACCCAAAATTTAAATTATTTTCTCATGAGTTTTCTGTCCTGCCAAATATGCTTGGAGGCTTCTGTTAGGAAGTTTGACATGCAGATTTATGTCAAAGTTAACTCAAACACAAACACATAAATGAATGTGATATATTCATAAATACATCAAATAATTTACATGGTATATACATTTACTTAGTACGGAGAATGATTTTTTTTGTCTTCCCTTTCCTAGAATGCAAAATGTGAATTCGTCTCAGATATTTGAGATGGCAAATACATAAGTAAATATCCATGAATAATACCCACATGTAAGTCTTCAAATATATAAAAAGGCAACTCCTACCTCCATCTCCAGATCCTGATCCTGCATCTGGGGGGAAAAAAGGAAATAATTTGTTTTTGCTTGAAAAACATATTCAAAAAATGTGTATGACTTTATTTTAAAAAATTCATGTTTACTTTCTCCATTAATACGGTACTATAATTTTAAAAAATTACTAATATTTAATTTGAAAAACATTCACATCAATCTAATTTCTATACTATAACTTATAAAATAAATTCTTTATTATTTTCATTCTTAAACTTCATGAACAAAGTATTATCTAGCTTTGGAATAATTCCTAAACTTGACTATGTTAAAACTTCTCATTTTTATTTTAATCAAGATGAATTTGGTGCCTTTAACACAAAAAATTAAAAATGAGATACTTATAGCAATCAGTGAGACTTAGAAATTAAACAGTCTAAGACTTGTGGCAAATAAACACATAATTAAGGCTTATATTCTTGTACATTGCATTACAAAGGGAAAAACAGTTTAAAAATGAATATCTTTTTATATAAGAGCTAACATGTTTTCCAAATACCACAATTGTGGGTGAGTCTATCTGCACCCAAAAGCATCTTTCAGTTTTGAAATCAGTGGAAGAGTGAGCTTAACTTTTGCCTTTGTGATGAAAAGTGGCTATACCCTAGGTGATGCTGGCAGAAAAGACAATAACCTCCCTCTGCCTTTCTCTTTCTTCACGTTTCTCCCCTCCCTCCCACATAATTACAACTCCTGAAAGTTGTCAATTTCTGAGAACTCATTTCCCAGAAACACTCAATTTCCTAATTTAGAGTCAAGACCATGGAGTTTCCATTTGCTTCCACCTGTTAAGTGGAGACATCATCTTCCTTCTGTCTCCCCACTTCGTTCCATTCTAAATACATTTGGCTATATATTTTTAATGTTAATACTGGGAAATAAGACTAATACTAGTATTCTTTGTCTGATATGTCCTCAGTTTACATTGAAATCTCAACCAGGGTTCAAGGTTCAAGACCTATATCAAATGCCACTGTTACGAATTAGTGTTTGCTGTTTTAGACCAATTAAAATAAACTACTACTTCTACTTGTTTGCCTCCATGACACTTTATTGAGAGGCACTCATAGAAAGAGGCATGATGTATGAAAATCTACAGAAGGCTGACACAGGGAAGAATGGATGCCTCCCCAGTAGTTTTCTTTGTCATTATGTTAGACATTAGCACTGTCATGAAGGAGCAGTAGTTTGAATTGCCAGCCTTGGTGGAGACCCAGACTAACTAAATTCACAAGGTTTAACCCTTTATTAAGTCAGAATGTCAAGTCATTAACTGCTTACATGACTAAGGAGCAAGTCATTGGGCCAGGCTATCCTTTCCTTAAAGGCAAGCTAATTGGTAAAACAATTTATAATAAAAACCCTTCTTAGTAAATGTAGACTCAAATAAGGATTCTAATCATAAGATTTGATTGTTTTAAGGTAACAGATAAAGAAAGGCTGATGCATTCATCTCTATAATAGGAAAATAGTCCTGTCAACTGAACTGAGTCCTAAGTCACAGCACAATCACTTTGGACAGGACAGTGCTTGAATGGTCAACATTTGTCAAGTCTCCTTTTTGTATCTTTTCACAGCTAGAATTTTAACTGACTTTATTTGAATTAATTTGAAAGCTTAATTCAGTATTACTTATAAAATCATCAGAGGCTAATAACAGGTTGTACTATTAACAGCATTAATACATTCTACCTGTGTTTTAGTTGAATGTGTATAGTTTCTTATTCCTTTCCCACTAAGTGTAAACGTCTTTAAATCAAGAACCATGTCTTGTTTAGCTCTCTATACTTCCACACGCATAATAGAAAATGCATAAAAGCTTATGTATTCCAAGCTCCAAACATACTCATTGGATAACATAAGGAACATTATTCAACCTTCCTAGGCTTATTGGTCCTCTAGTCAGTGGGTATACTAATGTCTATCTCATTGGACTATTTTGAGGATAACTGCACAACAGCACATTTTAAATGCTTATCACTATGTCTAGAACATAATAATTAAAATTTTGAGTGAACATCTTGCCTATTCATCTATATGTTTTCTGCTAAGTACATATGGCTGGAGAAAATCAAGAAAAATGGCAGTAGTATTTTGGCTTGTATTCCCCATGTATGTTTCTAAAAATCAAGGACCATGATTCTTAAGACAATTTGTGTTTGATTTGACCCAAATTAAGTAGCTAGTGAAGAAAGGAGGAATAGACTGAAAAAAAAAATGGTCACTTAAGTCTATGGCATCGTTATAAAATAGTGATGGGAAGCTTTAATGGTTTCTTCACTATAAAATGAATCATCTTTGCAAACCAGAGACACGTAGCCTACTAAAGCCTTATTAGTGAGACAGAAACACCTAAGAAAAGAAGTCATGCTGTTGCACCTGAATCTGGGCTTCTAGTCAATACATTTCTTATAAGGCAAAAAAGTGAAATTGACAGTGAGGCTATTGAGCAGACTGCCCAATAGGAAACCATTTTCCAGACAAAAAATGATTTGTAAGTTCAATGAAATGTAATAAATATAAAGTTATATCTTCTACTGCCTTTTATTCCTAGAGATCACAACTTGTCACCTCCATTCAGTGTCAAATAGCATTAAAAAAAAAAAAAGGAAAATCTATGAAGAAAAGAATGAGAATCTCTTTTAGATCAAAAGTCAGAACTCCAATTTATTTACAGTCAGACCTGGTTAATCAAAATTACTTTGGTCCCGCCATCATTATTCAGATCAAAACGCTTTTAGATTTACAAGTCAATGGAAGATGCATTCAGCGAGACCAACTTACTAATTAAATCCTGCAGAAATCTAAGTTTGTGAATAAGCTAGGGATGGATTACTCAGCTGTGATTAAATTTTCTACTTAGTCAAGTGTTTATTTTCATAGTACAACCAACACATTAGGGACTAGAATGGAAAGACTGAATGAATCAGAAGAATGTGACTGCATGTGCTGACAAGAACTTGGAGGTTGGAAAGTAAGAAAGAGAGATTTTGCTACCATTGTTAGCCAACCCATAACTTCATGACTGCTTATTGTGACTACTGCCCACTGATCCTCATTGGCTATTGTCAGAGACACACAGATATCCTATGTGATCTTGAATAAGCAAATCCATTCCTCAGTACTCTCTAGTTTTTGCCTACATCATTCCTGGTCCAATAACTCTCACATGTTGCTCTTATTTCCATGCATTACTTCTCACTCATAGATTGAATGGCAATGATCTGTTAGCTCTAGCAAATAAGCAAGTGGTGCACCAGTCCAACTTGCCTCCCAATCACCCTTGCAGGAAGGACATCCACATTGTGAGGCAAAGAATCAAATAGGAGAAAAGACTACTTAAAAACCAAAACCAAAACGAAAAAGCCTACATCATTGTTCATGAGGAATGATACCTTTCTCTTCTGCTAATTCTTAGAAACTTTGGTAGTCACCAGTACAACCTGGAACATTGTCAACTGCTAACAATCAATAGGCCTAAGATAATCTTTTAAAGCAGCAGTCTCCAACCTTTTTGGCACCAGGAACTGGTTTTGTGGAAGACAATTTTTCCACGGACAGGGGTGGGGGGGATGTTCAGGCGGTAATGCGAGCGATGGGGAGCAACGGGGAGCGGCAGATGAAGCTTCACTGGTTCGCCCTGGTCTGTGGCCCAGGGGCTGGGGACCCCTGTTTTAAAGAATATGAGACTTTCTCTTGCTCATTTACCACCCTGCCCCAGCCATCATACACATAATTTTTAATATAATTCCCTAGAATAGAAATACCTGTTATCTTAGAGAGACTTTCAATAAAATAGACCTTTCTTGACACTATTCTATATTTCCAATTTTGAAGAAAGTCCTTATATCATTATTATTTTTCTTGAATATGCTTATACCTTCCAATTCCTCAGAAATTATGACTTTCCAGAAAGATGTTTATTTGCCATTAAGAACAACTATCAAGGGACACTAAAGTTTCTTTAATATATGTGACTTTAATGTTTCAAGCCTAACCTGAAAACTCAGCTTCATTTTACAGCATGGTTTTATCAAGTTGGGCTGTATTTCTCTTTTTTTTTTTTCCTTCCTGTAATGCTATTCAGTTCTAATAACCATTGTACTCAAAAGGAAAACCTGAAAAACCAAAGAGCCTATGAAGTCACTCTCCTTCCTTACTTTCTTTAGAGCATTCTTGGTACAATATAACTAAAAAGCTTTGTGGGAGCCCAGGCTGACTGTGTCAGAAAGGACAGATGTCATTAGAAGTCATGTCTATCACCAATACATTCTTTAATATAATCTGCTCACTGTTAAGAGGAGCATTTTGTAGGGCTGCTAAGGTTAGACACATCTTAACTTCCAAACCCAAATCTGCAAACTGCCTCCCACCAGACGATCCTATTGTTACAAACAAACAAACAAACAAACTTTATTCATGCATAGATAAGTTTCTTATGTTTGGAAACTGAGCAGTCAATCTAGATTTCTAATTATGTTATTCAGCTGTCTGTACTTCATTAAATAACATACATATTAAAATCTACCAATGTCCTTATGGTACATTTATCTTTCTTCCAGAAGTGACTTGAAATGTAAAAAGACATAGAATAAGAATAATGCATACTTTGTATGAAAGAATAAGAGGCCTGTCTAGCTAATAATATATAGTCTGGAATATTTATTTGGATAACAATAAACAGGACATAACGTGAAAAGCAAGACATGGTTTTTGGATTCAGAATCCACTCCGAGGGTTTTCGGGAGTCTTCAGGATCACATACATACCTGTGGCACATGATCCTTCAGACACCACCAGTATCTCACTCTGCTGTTTGCACGCAGCCTGCCGCAGGTAACACTCATTCTGGTAGCTCTCCCCATTGGAGCCACACACAGGCACATAGTCACTGTTGCACTGGGGAGCACACAGATGAAAGCCTATGGTTAGTACCGGAGTCTGCATGCCTCTGACATCTTGAACAGAAATCATCATTTACAAAAGAAAGCACTTGTCTTCATTTTCAGTGATCCCCCTTGTATCCAGCAAGTCTTTGACTTTGTAAGGACACCATTCAAAGATACACAAAAGCAACGTCAAGTCATCTGATTCAGATAGGGGGAAAAAGAGCTTCTAAACTGATCAGGCAATTCCAACAAAGTGATAGGACAAGCAATAATAAAAAGATATAACAACAAATGCATCAATATTATTTAATTTTTTTCCTGATATGTGGCCCAAATGATTTGGTGGAAAAAAATCAGAACATGTTACAGTATTCAAGCTATTCAAAAATAGTGTCTGTGTTTGGAGCAGAAGTATATAGCTGAAATGCCAAAGAATTCAGTTACTCCTTAGTATGTTTTTCCTCTGTTGAATTTGAATCTTTACAAATTTCTAAATATTTGGATAAGACATTTGAATTCCTAATTAATTTTTCATATATTTTTAGACCATTGGATGTTGATGTAGATATAGTGTAGAAAGAAACAACAGACCATGGAATACAGAAAAAAAAATCAACAACTACTGAACCATATGTAAACTTGATTATTCAAAAGTATGACTTAACCTATATTTCATAAAAAAAAAAAGGTCATTTTTAAACAACCTCATTACAAAAATGTACACATTTTACAATGGAAATTAGGCAACCTACAGGGTGTACTCATGATAATGTAATCACACTCTAAGGCATTAGAGATACTTGGCTGTGTTCTATACCTGCTAATTATGCCACTGATGTGATTATCTACAGATGCGTTACATCGTTTAATTATAACAAATGTAATGATCAAGACGATTATTTATAAATACTCACCCATGCCAGAAACTAAGTAAAACAAATCATACATATACATGTATGTGAAAACACTTTTCTGTTTTTTACTTCTTATTAAAATATTTGGATTTTTGATGTGCTAATTCATAACACATATAAAATAAACCAATAATTTAGTGAGATGGCTAGGGTTTTAATATATATGATAATAAACCTAAAACTCTATCAAAAGTTAAATTCAACTCAAGGATTTAAGCAAAAAAGCAAATTCTCAATATGGTTATAATCTGATGATAAAAACCTGAGATTCATTTTCTTACTCTATTTTCTTACAATATCTGTACTTCCTTACCAATCAACCATTTAGCTCTTGTTCGTTGCCTTTTTGTAATAGCTTAACCATCCTAACCATTTTTTAAATGGTATAAGACAATGTTCTCTGAAATGACAGTTTTTTGAATCTGACTTTACAACTATTATTGAAAAACTTAAATATAATTTTTAACTAATAGTTATGTACTATTCTCCTAATAGTAAATTCAAATTGTATGACACTCATAATCACCATAATTGCTAACAGGATAATTTAGATACTAAATCATATCTATTTAGAAATTATTTAAATATGATTAAAATGATTGAAATATTTTAAATATGACATATTTTTAAAATCTTCATTTCTACAATTTCTAATCTAGACATTCTGGAAGGTTCTATATAATAATTTCTTTCCACAGTTACACTATATGGCTACCAGACTCAGTCTATCTACATTATTATATTTTAAAAACTATTTTGATAGGAACTTTTCACTCAGGAGGATCTCTAATTCCGTAGGCAATTCACTTCTGACCAGGTGATACCTGTGTAAGGGCTGTCTTCCACAAGCTTTCCAAATATGTATATACCTGAAAACTGACCTACCATAAAACTGAACATCTTTATCACTACTGAAAAAAACGGCAATAAGAAAATGTCAGTAAAGAGTTGAGTTTTCCAATAAGCAATACTGAAGAGACACCAAATAAATGGAGGTGGTGCTCATGTCAGAACCATGGCCAGGGAGGCCGGTGGATGTACAGGTGCTTGATAAATGGGCTGTGTTCAGCATCGGGGACAGGAGAATGTAGGGAGGATTTATGAGGACCCACTACCACTACAATGGTATCTGAGAACATGGAAGAGGGACAAGAAAGAAGTGACCAGCTGGTAACATATTATAGTCAGTAGACTTGCTGACCTTTTCAGTAGGCAGATGAGAGTCATAATTAGTGTGAACGGCTGGGCTAGTTAGCTTCTCATGCTTGGTTCCTAGCTTCTTGTCCCAGGTTACCTTTTTTTTTTTTTTTTTCTCCCCAGGTTACCTTTTAATCTCCATCTCCAGCCCTGGTTACAATACTTTGGGTGTAGATTACTTGGGCCCATGTTTTCTTCTCTCTAATACCTAGAATTTCTCTATTTATCCTTCTCATCTACTTCTGTAGATTATTCAGATATAGTCAGAAGATGAGGAGTGAGGGGTGGGAAGTATTTATTATCTCTGTCAAGTGCTAGTACACAATGCTGATATGCATCTTAAAATATCGAATAAACTGATAAAGTGCTCATATGCCACTTCTGAAGGATGTAGTAAGCCAAATGTGAACAGTGCTAAAAACAGAGCTGCCAAGTTCCATGCACAAGCCAAAAGGAAGATTTGTATGGAGTTGAAAAGAGCTTAACTGTAGATAATCAGCACGATGTATTTGGCCCTTACTACCATGACTTGCACTCATTAAAATGAATAACACACGGAGGAAGCATACTCTAAATCATTAAGGCTCAGGAGTGGAAGTCTGTTCCCAGGTTCTCCCATTTCTCTCACTGCCTTAGTGTAGGACCTTGTGTATATCACTCAAAAATGAAATATTTAACAAGTTTATAGCTTAGTTCCCCCATTCGAAATGGTTAACTGGGGCATTTGGGAGGATTAAGAGTCATGTTTCAAAATGCTTTGGAACACTCATTTATAAAAAGAAATGTAAATTATATGCCTTTCATGATCTATATTTTAACTAGCAGAGTTACCATCTAACATCGACACTGAAGCATGCGTGTCTAAAATTAGAAAAACAAAGGAACACAGGCTAACCCTAAGTACAAAGAAATAAGCTAACTACTACATTAAAATATGCCAAATTATTGGAAATAATTTTCAGTGGTAATCATGAATACTGCTCAGTTTCAGAGGAAGGGACAGATTCAGATGTTAGGTGACTTGCTAAAGGCCACATAGTTGGCTGGTAGAGAAAAAACAAGACTCAGGGCCAGATGGTTAAGCTCATAAATGTATGTGTTGTCCAAACTTCCTCTCAGGGGAAAAGTGATTCTGCTTCCTTCAGATGTTTTAAAAATCTTAAGTTTATTTTCCAAATATGCGTTTTTTCAGTGAATGATTTTGTTCCAAAATGTCCACATTGCTTAAGAAAGCAGCAACATGTCACACCAGTGGATTCAATGAATATATGGAATTTGTTTTGCTACAAATGAACAAAAAATTTGTGAGAAAATTTTCATACGATTTTATTGCATGTTTGGTTAATAAGAATTTCTTTTAACTGAGATTTCAGCAACTAGAAGCTATGTATAACTTACATTTTATATATTGTCGGCACCTTCCATAGAGTCTGGCATATAGAAGGCGCTCCACAGATGTTAAGTGAATTCTGTTATATTCCCGGTTGTCAAAGGCTTAGGAATAATGGCTTAGGATATGGTATGTTTCTCTTCCAAAAAAGAAAGAGATAAAAAAACCCACATATGTCCCAATCCTTTGATCATTCCATAGGTAACTTTTACTTCTCTGTGACTACATTTTTTCATTATGGAAAATTTTTTATGATTTTAAGTGAGTGGGCAGGCCTGTGACTATGGTGAAAGTGACTCTGTGTGACTTCTGAGGCTAGGTCGTTAAAGGATACAGCCTCTACCTGGCTCTTTCTCACTCTCTGGATGCTTGCCCTTGAAACCCAGCCACTGTGCTATGAGGAAGCCCAAACTAGTCCAAATGGAGAGAGCCACATGGAGAAGGACCAAGGTCCCCAGCTGACAGTGCAGTATATGAGTGAGAGTCCTGAGAAGAGTACAGAACCAAGTCTTTGAGTTCCCTCCCCGGCTCAGCTAACGCCAAGAGGAGCAGGAGGTGAGCTGCTTCCATTAAGCCCTGTCCAACTGCAGATTCATGAGCAAAATAAATGTTCATTGTTTTGAGCCACTAAGTTCTGGGCAATTTGTTATACAGTCCTAGTTACTGGAACAATTGCAGATCTAAAGCGTGGCTTATTAAATGAAAACATTTCACATTTGAATTAAATGATACCTGAAAAACATAAGGCTTCATCATATTTTTAAATTATAAAGTGATCATTGATCATTACATACTAATTGATATGACCAGTGCTATCTATGAATAGCTGCATATGTGTCTTCTTTTCTTCCCCCCTTCCTTCTTTAATCCATCCACCCATCCATTCATCCATCCGTCCATCCATCCGGCCACCCATTCATCCATCCACTGTCTCTAAATTATCAAACCACAACGGATTTACCAGAATGACCAGGATATCATTTGGTATACAGAGAGGAAGGTAGGATGCATGAGGTTGCAGGCCATTTCTGGAACTCATATCATCATCCAAGAATTAGTTGTACTACTTTTGATATCAAGAGTTGTCTACAATAAACTGGTACTTTTGTTGTTGTTATGATGTTTTTATTTGCATGTATAATGTCCTAGAAAAAATTAGATTGGTGTCAAAGGACCTAGGTTCTTGCTTTAGGATCACCAGTTAATGGTAAGTTATTTATATTTATGGGTCTTAATTTCCTTATTTATAAAAGGAGGAGAAAATAATTATCTCACTCAATTGTGAGAAATAAATGAGATAACGTGTTTGAAGGGTAGAATATGCTTATCATAAATCATCTAAGAGAAGTGAAGATAAATATTTGTTCACCTTAGTGCTCCAATTGTAATCCAAACTGAAAACATAGATTATGCACTCATATACCCACTTCTCTTTGAAATTTATCTCTCAGCCAGAAAGACCACAGTTGGCACCCATTTTGAATAGAAGAATTTGGACTTGTATCTGAAAGCAGGAGAAACAGAGTAGATGACCTAAGCTAGTTTAGAACAGTACATAGAAAAATAGATTTTTCAGGACATCTGCCTTTTCATCAGACTGGGCAAAAAAAAATTCTCAAATTCATTTGAAAGTATTGGAAAGTACTGAGTCAAGATACTCTTAGCTTAAAATATCTATTATTCTTTGCACAACTTGTGATCTTGAACTTAATTCTGCCACTCTCTATTCCTGGTATGTACAGAGTCTAAATTTTCCACTAGGGAAATGTTTATTTTCTCCTGACAGACTGACAACTTTGCAACACACAAACTAATAGCAGCAGTAATCTAGTAGTAAATTTAAAATGCTACAGGCATTAGGAAAAGGAAATTTACATTTTAGTTTCTTATTCAAACTCGCATTCACTCCCCCCGCCCCCCGCAATCTATACCACTCAACGATTATTTAAATTAATGACAAATGTAACTGGCTGACTGAATGCATGAAAAACATAAATATCTTTGTTGATAAAAGTTATACCAAAACCCTCTGTGCAACCTGAAAACTGAACACAATTTCTTTAATAAGAAAATTATAAATTTTCTTTTAGTAGCATGCATCCATTTAGAATTTTGTGAACTCCTCTTTTTCTTTCTCTTGGCGAAATCTTGTTATAATTATGGCTTTCCATTTGAGGAACATTCTTCTTGGTTCATTTTATACTGTATATGAGTTCACTTCTTATGTCTACCCTTGGTTACGAAAATAAGAAAAATTTCTGGGAATTACAAACTGAAAAGGGAAAAATCCACAAAATCCTGTGGACCTTTAACTAATGATTTATCCAACTATATTTTCCCCTTAGTTAATGTTTGTATGAAGTATGACTTGCAGAGTTCTTGTGCTCCATCTCTCTCAAGTAGTTCACTGAAAGAACATAGTTACGTTGTTCAGTATGGCTAGAGACCTTAGAAATTGGTGTTGCATGAATATTAAATATGCATTCATGTTTCCAACACTGTCGTATGGTCTAATGACTGTAACCTGGGCACAGCAATACTTACCCACCAGGTGGTGGTGTACTTGACAAATATCAGCTGTTTATTACTTTTCTTAGGAAGAAAAAAATAATGTCCAAGAAGTTTCTAGCTTATCTATAAGCCATTCAAAACCATATTGAAATGTGAATTCCCTTCTTTCTCTCACTGGGAGGTTGAACTTAACCTAAAATATTTAAATTTCATCAACAATTCTAAATATTACATACAGTTGGCCCTCCAAATCTGGGGGTTCCAAATCCATAGATTCAACCAACTTCAGATAGAAAATATTCGAGAAAAAAAAATTCCAGAGAATTCCAAAAAGCAAAACGTGAATTTGCCACTTACATAGCATTTACATTGTATTTACAATGTTTACATTGCATATACGTTGTATTATAAGTAATCTAGAGATGACAAAGTGTACAGGAGGATGTGCATAGGTTATATATAAATTCTACATAACTTTATATAAGGGACTTGAGCATCCTTGGATTTTGGTATTTGTGGTGGTCCTGAAACCAATCCCCATGGATACTGAGAGACAATTGGGCTATAACAAATTTTAGACCTGAATTTGAATTCTAATATTTTATTTGTTTTATAGCCTTTTTAATTTTTTTTAAAGTTTTGCTTACAATCTTGGAAAAGTTTTCCCTTATCCCCGGTATATACTTTCATTAATGGGAATATTTTCTAGTTGAACCGTTTGTTAGATTTCATGTGTATTTTACGAAGTAATTCAACAACACTCAAAGGTGAACGTAAGATATCAGTACAGCATCTCTAATACTTGAATTATAAAAGCATATTGAGAGAAAAAAAGGCTTATACTTCACATGGTAGAAAGCATTTGTTAGATGATGACTATAATAATGACGTTGAGTTCTATCTTTAATAAATACTAATAACCTAGTTTTGATAATACCACAACTGCAATCGCTCTCTCTTTTAATTTTTATTTATTTTTTTAACATGAGACAAAGCACATCTTCCTCATGTTTATGAAATAACTTTTGTCTATTTGCCCTCTTTCGGATTCCTGGGAGATTCAGTTGTAATTGAATGTGGTATCCATGAAAAGTTGACAAATATTAATAAGTGCTGTGATTTCCAAACTAGCGCAGTAGTTTTAAAGTCACATTGATAAGGAGTTCATTTAAAAACTTAACCAGATTGCCAGGATAATAAAACCCAAGACCATTAAAACAGAGAAATATGACCGAAAGAAGATAGCCCCAATCAAAAAAACAAAAGTATAAATCCACACTTCTAATCCAGCAGTGATTTTGACTATTATCCCCAGTAGTTGACTTATAGCATGCATGTTAGAAGGGGCACAGAAACATAATTTTCCTTTGACACACCAAAAGAACAACCTGAAGCTTTCTACCTTCAGTGGCATTTATAACTGTGGCACATACATTTCTCCAAAAAGCTGTGCCTTTTTGACATCAGTTGGCTCTCTTGCCAGTACTTTTGTTTGGTGCCAGCTTTCCTCTTAGCTTGCATAGCTATAAATTGCCAAGTGATGGGCTATAAAAGACGATCTCTGCTTTGTCGTCTCATTAATGAATCAGAAGATGCAAATACCAGACTTCTTACCTTGAACTGACAGACGCAAGTCACAGTGTCTCCAATTCTTAAACATTCCCCATCAAATTTACAGGTGTTGGTGTCACAGAGGAAGAGATCATTTTCTCTGTCATCATAACCTCAAATTTAAGGAGAACACGCCAGTCATTAAATGTTATAGACTTGAACAAAAAAAGAAGTATCTTGAAGCTTTAAAAGAACTTCCCTAAATGTTAATTCCAACAACCACAGCTGTACTGCAAGGTCATTCTTTACTGACAACCTAAAAAAATTCTAGTTAAGTGATTAATGTTAGTTTCTTTTTTTCACTATTCTTTTCTAGTCAGTTGTCTTTTAATAAGCTTTTTTGATAATGCTCTTTTATTTTAGCTTGGGTTAATACTGGTAGAGGTGGATGAATATTTAACACTTGCTTCTTAGCTTCCTTATTATTTTCTCATTAAGTAGACTATAGTTTATGACCCTCAAACTTCACATTTTAGAAAAGAGCTGGTGATGGTCTCAGAATGCCTTTTACCATTTCTTCATCTTTAATCATTCTTTTGCTTTAAGGTCTGCAACAACCCCTTATTTGGAATTTTTCCAGACAAAGAGGAAACAAAGCCCCAATAATAAAGATAAACAGGCACAGTGTTTTCTCTGATGGTCTGTCTGGCTCAAATGAAGATTGATCACCTCCAAGTTAACAGGGGTAAAGGGGGGGGTGCCAGGTTCTTGACAATCTGCCTGGAAAACCAGTTTATTTTCTTTAGTTTCTGCAGATCCTTATAAGATATCTGGTAATAATGAATTTCTTGATTGTCAACCCCAATTTCATATTTAAGTTAGTTCCTAAAACAGTACCATAGTTAGGGATGAAGCAAACTAGTCATGTTGGGCTACAAAGCTATCAACATTCCAAACAATTGATTTTGCAGGTTACTTAATGTTCCTATGATAAAGCACCTAAAAAAGTGATTAGGTACCTGCAAAGTGGAACTTAGTCTATCCAAAATAACATATATGCATGCATGAGCCACGAATAAGTTAAAGAAAACATGCTGAGTTTTATAAAAATGCCAAATTTAGAAATCGCCAAAAACAGAACAAGGGCAATATATTGACCCAAATCTAACAGGGTTGCAAATCCCAACTTGTCTTTAAAAAGCGCAAACTACAATGATGTATAATAATTTTCCTTGTGGAATTTACATCAGTAACTACCCAGGACGACATATTCTTTTATCCTATAAGTTACAGTTGGTCATTCCCTCTTCTCCAAAGTTACATACACTTCAGCTCACACACATCCCCGAAAGCCACTTTATTCAGAGCTAGATTCAACTTTGGTGGAATTATATATACAGAAGATGAAAAATTACATACACACTTGCTAAAACTAGAGCAGACCAGACCTTGGGGACAATACCCAGGCATGTTAATGCAGTTTAAAATGCCAGTGAAATCACACCACAATCCCGCCGGTAGACTATGGGCTATCATACTGAAATGCGAAGCTACTCGGACAGTGCAGCAACTCCCATCCTCGGGCGCTATTTAATTAGGAGGCTTCAGCACAGCAAAGCTTGCCGAGCTCTCGCGTTCAGATTTTGAAGGGACCCGAGCAAGCAAGAAGAGCGCCTGACGCACTCCAAGGAAGCCTGCCCAAAAATGGAGGAGTCAGCGCCCAGTGGGGTCAGTGCTGCCCTCCGCCCGCCTACGCGTGAGCCTGCCCGGCCTCGGTCATGCACAGCCCGGCCTGGTAGACGGGCGAATGGTTGTTGTCTCAACTTCCTTCGACCATCTAGGAGCTTGGGGAGGCAAGAGAGAGGCAATTCGGGGATGCAAAAACAACGTCTTTTGCAGCCAACTAGAGAAGGAGGATGTGTATGCCTGTTTGTGTGTGTGTGGAGAGAGACAGAGAGAGAGAGACGCAGAGACAGAGAGAGACAGAGACAGAGAGAGAGAGACAGAGAGAGAGTAACTGAATCTCTTGAAACACAAGCTCCTTTAGAATTTCTGTGACCTGGTCTTGAATGCCAGACAAGTGCACCCTCATGGCACTTTTGCCAGTAATCAGTGTTTCCCCTGCAGTCACCATTTGATTTCTTGCTTTCTCGCTCGTTCTTTCTCATAAACTTATTTCTCTCTCTTTTTTGCTAGACTTTTTTCTTTAATGACAGAAAAGGTTCTGTTTTAATGTTTCCCCAAGGACTGGTGCTCTTTTCAGTGAATCCACAAAACCATCCCGCTTAATATTTCTTAAAATCTCCGCAGCTCCAGTTTAAGTGCAAGGATGCAAAGGTTCCTACACCTGCACTTTCTGTCCTCCCCAGGACCCCCGCCCCCTTTCCTTAGCGGCCTTCAACAGTTCTCTGTGCTCCTCTGGGTTGAGGTCGGTGGTCTCAAGGGTTTGGAGCGGTTGGAGTCGAGGGGCTGGGGAGACGCACTTGGGGAGGTTGGTCTGTACTGGAAACGCGCGTTTCCTCTGAGGGGTTAAGGGGTCGGGGGCTGGGGTTCTGGACTTACCAGAGCAGTTCCAGCCGGTGGGCGTTTGGCAGTCACTTAAGGAGGTAGGGAAAGCTGCGAGCTTCACCGGGCGGGCTACGATAAGTAGCATTACAGGCAGCAGCAGCAGCCAGCAAAAGCCCTCGCAAAGTGTCCAGCTGCTGCACTGCCGCGGGGACTCCCACAGCACCATGACTAGTTCGCGCAACTCTGCAGCAGCAAACGGCTTCGGAAGAACACAAGATCGCGGGGGTCAGGCAGCGGGCTACTGAGCATCCCGCGGACAGCGGCAGCAGAGGCGGCGGCGGTGGCAGTGGCACCTGACGGGGAAGCAGCAGCCAAACCCGCGCATGATCTCCAGAGTTTCAGCAACATCCAGTGACCCGGCTCAGCCCCGGGAGCGAGAGGGTCGTGCACCGAAAAGCCGCACCGGAGACGCGGTGAGCTGCTGCCATAAGCAGAGGGCTCTGGCGAGCCGGGGCAGCAGGAGGAGACCGGAGTCCAGAGGGCAGAGGAGAGGAGCCCAAGGGGGCTGGGTGGAGGGAGAGTCAAAGCGCCCAGCAGCCTAGCAGCCGCCTCTCGCGCTCTGCCGCCCGCATCCCTCTGGCGTTTGGGAAGCAGCAGGTCCTTAGCCCGCCCGGGATCACGTGGGAAGAGGCAGTCGGGCGTTGATTGGCGGAGCGGGATGCAGGTCCCGGAGGGAGGGGTCGGCGAGGAGGTGCTAGGAGGAGACGACGGCCGATGCCACAGATGGGCTGGCTCACCAGGCGCTGGCCCGAGTGGGGCTAGGCGGGGATGGCTCAAGTGAGAATCGCGGGCTTCAGAGCGGGAGACTCCCACACCTTTAAATACCACCTGCCCTTTCACTCTCCGCCGCAGGACGCCCCCTACCGCGCGCTGGGTCAGATGTCGCGCCCCTCTTCCGTGCGTGACCCCGGGCTGCGAGCGCCCGCCGCGGCTGGGTGGCGTCTCTCGGAGCTGGAGCTGGTGAGGGGGGAGGTGGCTGAGGAGCGGTCGCAGCAGGGAGGAGAGGGGAAAGAGGGCACGGAGGAGAGGGCGTCCTGCCGGCGCCCGGCGCGCTAGCGTGCGGGAGCGCGCCGCCTGGCTGTAACGGTATACAGGCCGGGAATATCGCCGCGGAGGGAGCAGCGGGAAGCAGGAGAGGGTGAGAGGCGGTGGTGTGAGTACAGCGCTGGCTGGCCTGGAGGAAGCAGCAGTTCCCACAGGAGCCTGCGAGCCTAAGGCTGCTCAACGAGCGGGCTCAAGCAGCCAGCCAGGCTCTCTCCGCTCTCTCTCTCTCCCCTCCCCTCCCTGGCCCCTCACAGCCCAGAATCAGCCCGAGGAGTGGAAGGTTTGAAGCCCTCTCCCCACCAAACACTCGTCTCCAGCCGGGAGCCTATTTGTGTGGCTGCCTGGGAGGTGCGGGCAAATGTGTTTCGAAGGACAGATTTGGTCGGGACAGGTGGTCAGAGAGTGGCCGGAAGGCTGCTCTGCATCAGCCACGGCGGGTTGCCGGGCGCATCCGCGGGGAAGCGGCGTCCGAGAGGAGCGGCTCTCTTTGGCGGCGCGGGTTGTGGCCCTGGGAGCTTTACGCGGGTCCCTGCCGGATCGCCAGAGACGTGGGCGAGGCAAGAAGGTCTCACTCGGCCAGTCTCTTGTTCTGCGCCTTTTCTTCTTTGGCCCCAGCCAGCGCCTGGCAAACGGCGTAATAGGACCCGCCTTCCGTCTGCTGCATTCTTCACGCAGTTAGACAACACTCTTCAGCCTAATGGTATTTTAGTCTCTAGTAACGAACGGGACACAGAGCTTCCCGGGACACGGATGGAGAGGAGCATCTTTCTCTCGTGACCCGGGTCGTTGTTGCACAGTGTTTTGGATGAGTTTTCTATGTGATTATTCAGTGTCTTCTATGCTGTGTGATTGTTTTGTGATTCAGGATTTTTTTTTCCTTCTCTTCCCGTACCCTCCTTTCTCTATCCCCCCTCTCTCCCTTCCTCCCCTCCTTCCTTCCCCTCCCTCCTTCCCTCCCTCTCTCCCTTCCTCCCTCCCCCCTTCCTTCCTCTTTCTTCTTTCTGTTTTTCTTTCTTTCTCTCTCTCTTTCTTTCCTTTATTTCAAGAGCCCTCATCTCCTCCTTATTTTTCTTTTTCAATCTTGCCTTTCTCCCTCTCCTGTGTCCCTTGAAATTAGAACATTGAGTGATAGCATCTCACAGGCAATTAGCGTCCATTCCCAATCACTTAACAGAGGCACCAATACCCTTTGAAAACAGAGACTATCTATCCTTTGCAGGCTCCACCAGAAAAACAAACTATACCCAAGCTATCTTTTTAAGGACTTTAACCTCCAACCTGCTCCCACTTCCTTGCTTTTTAACTTCTCCTTTGAGAGATGTGATCGTGCAGCACCTCAGTGCCTCAAAGAAATCTTTTTTTTTTTTTTTTTTTTCCTGTGTGAAACCCATCTCTTTATCTTATATCTCCGCCTCCGCCCGGAGAGTCCCCCCATCCCCCCGCCCACCTCCAAAGATTTCTGAATCTGTGTCTCTCGCTCCTGGCAATTAAGCAGCAGATCCCAGCATTCTAGTCGGTGGCATCGCGCTCCTCACCGACGAAGACTCCATTAAAACAGATCAATTTGACCAGACATTGGAGGCATCAGAAAATCGGCTTCTAGACAGTGCAGCTAAATTCTTTACGGAAACGGAATGCCCATTAGATAGAGCTGACAGCCGATATGGCAAAAACAAGGAATCAGAGATGTCTTTTCGCTGCACTCTTTCAGCAGAGAGGGCAACATAAATACACGCCTAATCTAGATCAAGATTTAACAACTCCCCAGTTCAAAGTGAGGACATGTCATTTTCCATAGCAAGGCTGGTGTGGTAACTAATCAGGCTTATGAAAATAAGTCATGCTTGAAACTGAAGGCAAAGTCCTTAAAAGTGTTTATGCAGGAATTATGATAATGAAACAGGACCTGCTAGGGTATCAGTGCTTGGCTATAGCAGTAGAATTTTACGGAACCTCTTAGCTGAGTAAAACTGTTATTGAATTCTCTGCTAAGTAAAATTTTGGCATGCTTTCTAATAATATGTACTCTTCCTAAGACATTTTGCCCAAAGTAACTTAAAACTCCAAAGGAGTTAATTACGGGTTGTGACTAGTTAACAAAAGCAGTTGCTTCCACAGAGGTTCTTTAAATTATTAAACAGTTTGAAGCAAAGCCTTTCCAATAGGAATGCTGTGATTTTGTTCAGCTTACTTTGTACTTACTGTTACAGTGCCACCAAGAAACAAATTCTGAAACTGGCAAGCACCACCAAGTGGCAGAAGAACATCATTCACTGAACAGAGCATCGTATTATTGAATACGTAAATAAAAACATATACACTCTTTAGCCTCATCATTAGTACCAAGGAAGTAGACAGGCCTTAATTTTTATGGCAATGAAGATCGGATTAGTGATTGGATTAGTGCTTCAACTTTCCCCCCAACAGGATCAAATCCGTTTACTTATTAGAATTGAATTTAAAACTAGGTCTATGAATTGTACTTTGCATGGTGCATTATATGATTACTAGCGGTACAATCCAATCATATCATGCATCTGTAAAATTTTTTATTTTAAAATACTACACCATATTTGCTTTCAATATTCCTGAGCTAAATCAGTTTATTTGCAGCATACACACTCTAGAATTAGCTCTTAGGGGGTCAAATTGTCATATTTTTAGATAGAAATAGCACAGAAAAATTTTTTTAAAGTTTTTTCCCCCGCATGGAAAGGACATCATTAAGAAGTATGAGATTACTCAGAGCTTTAATGGGAGAGGGAGAGGTTACCCTAGAACAAGAATAATTTAAGATAAATAAACGAACCTGGGAAAATAAGACACACTGACAGTCAGAGCTCTGACTCCTTTCTGCTCTCTAATACTTTCTGATGCTTCAATAATGGTAAGAGATGTAGTATGCTTTTTAGGTATCAGACCTTGTGTCATGCAGTAAGGACTATATTGTTTTTATTTAATTCCCACAACACCCCAGCACCTACCGTGAGACAAGGAATGCCATTATTCTTATTCTACAGAAAAGGCGTATGGCTTTTAAAGCATCAAGTAACTTGTCCCACTTAACAAACTAGCAGTGGCACAGCTAAAATTCAACACAGTTCTGTCTGGTATCAGAGCCTGAGACCTAAGTCACCATATTCTGCTGTATGGCTGCCTCTTAGTCTCTGAGAAAGGAAACAGTAACTGGGAACACACCTGCTCTGTCCATGCAGGCTCTTTGTCTGCCAGTAAGACCCACACTCATTAAATCTCAGACATGAGGAATGAGATCCAGTAGTTTCTATACTTGGAATTCATACTTGAAATTCATATGAATTACTTAAGCTTTTTAAAAGATAGACAAATTCTAGGCCTCACTAGCATGGATTCTAATTCAGAAAGTCTGGGGTTTGACTGTGGAATCTATATTTTAGTATTCATTTTTGAAAACTAAGGTAATTCTTGCATCTATATGAGAAGTGAAAGGATATCTGGGTTCTTGCTCAGTTTTCATAGGACTTTTGGCACAGAAGTTTCTAAAACAGGTTCTAAAAGGCTTGTACTCTGTGCAGATGAACTGTTGTACACGTCTGACTCTCTATCTACCATTAAGAATTGAATTTCCATATGCATATGTTTACCAAATATGTATTAAGCTTCGGTTATGTCTGATTTACTAACTCTGTGACTGTAGATGGTTTCCTCATTTGTAAAATATGGGTAATAATAATACCTATCTCCTAGGGTTCTTTTGAAGATTAAGGGAGATATAAAGTATGATTTAATGGTAATGGCCTTGGGGAGAATGCCTGCATAAATGAATGAATACATAAATATGTGTGTGTAGTTATATATATGTATATATATATAAAGTAATTAAAGATATACAAGTCATATGTATATGATATCAAAATACACAATATATTGATACTGATAATGAAGTACTGTATCATTTTCATATCTAACCCAATACCTTAAAATTTTGTCCCTTAATTTGTAGCCTACCTCAGATAGATAGGTATAATGTCCCAAATCATTATTCCCTCAGTTTTAAATAATTTATTAACATAAAATGCATATTATATTATCAGTAAGTAATAAATGTATTGAACTGTGTTTAATTTTGTAGATCAAATGCTATTGACAGTGTTTCAGAGAAGTCATCTTCATTTCTGGTTGATTTTTTTAACTGAGAGTAATTAAATTTGCTATTTCTCCACCCTTTGCTACTATTAGTTAATGATGCATAAATAACGAGCAGTAATTTAAAGTAATAATTTTATGGAAGAAAGTTTTCTCTGTGCCTCATCGATTCCTGTGTCTTTAATTATTTTTGATAGTTTATGTTTAGATTTCAGCACTGGTGAAATAGTTTATTTCCTCTTAGGGCAGTGGGCCCCAATCATGAATGTGCATTGTAATCACCTGGGGAATTAAAAATAACTGCTTTAGAGTCCCCACTCCAAGACTTAAAATCTCTGGAGGTGAGGCACAGTCATTGGTATGTATTTTTAAAGTTTCCCTGGTGATTGTAATGCATAGCCTTTGTCGATAACCATTGCCAGTGGGAAAGTGAAATCAGTAGGCATTTCCTCATTATACAAATATCCAAGTTTCAGCAGGTTAAAGAGTGATTTTTTTCACTTAAAAATTTAAAAATAAGCATCTCACAAAAGCTACTCCTTGATTAAGATATTTAACAAAAGCAATATGCAGCAGTTAATGTTTGCCACTAGTTTGCCAATAGTTTTGGGGAACAAAACCCTATTATTTAAAAAGAGCTAGATATGCAAAGCAGTAGACACCTCAGTATAATCTGGTGTCTTTTTATTTACAAACTCGAAAGTTTTCAATTGCTATTTAATTTAATCATAGCCTTATCTTAGAGTTTAGTTTAATACTGTTCTTCAAATCATTATGAAACATTTTTTTCTTTTCTGCAGTCAGAAGCAGGAGCTTGAATCAGTTTGGGATGAAACTGCTTTTTATGTCTGTCTTTGGCTACCTGTGGCTTTTATTGAACTAGATTAGAAGTGGACTACACCTGGCTTTGTGAAAAGAATTAGTAACAGGAGTTCTTCCAATTTGTGTAATTAGTATCATTTCTCCCTCTATTATCTGTGACACTGAATTGTTTTTTGTTTGGGTTTTTTTTCCCTCAAATTACTTGTCTGTGGCAGAGCAGGTCACTCAAGAACTGATGTTCTCAACCATATTGCTGCTCCTTCTAAGCAAGTGTTTCTCCCCTGCCTCGCCCCCCAATAGAGGAAAAAAAGAGGGACAAGGCTTCTGTCATAAAATAAATTTGGGAAATGCTGCAAGTAAACACCACTCAGCACTTGTAGCTTCACAACGCACATTTGCATATTAAAGGCTCTGAGGAGCCCTGCAGTAAAATCAGACTAAAACACATCAAATAAAACTAAGCACCTGTTTAACTTTATTGAATTCAAATTTTCCAATATTATTTGATCATGGAATCCCTTTTAGCAAGAAAACACTGCAATAAACTACGGCAATGGATTTCTATGTCTTACACCGTTAGTACCAAGAGTTTAGAGGAATGAGGCTTTTTAAAAAATGGTGTCAGTGTGTTAGATGAGAATGATAATCATTTCCTCTGACTTCTCTTTTCACAGAAACAGTAGTAAAGTTGGCTCACAGTAGGGTAAATATTCCTCAACCGTATGGTCCCATATGACTTTCCCTGTCATCATAAACATGTGGGAAGATAATTAAAATGTCAGCCCTACCACCTTACAACCTTTAAGATTTTTCCTTAATTTTGTCTTATGTAAACTCAAAATTAAATACTCTAATATCCTTAGCAGTGATTGTAACATAGGATCTGATACAGATTGTGTCTGATAACACTACTTTCTGAAAAACTGTATCTTACATTGTTGAACATGCTAAAAATGTTTAAATAGAAATTTTCACAAGATTTTAAAGAGAATTTAATTGACTTCTTTACACCTCTATACTTATCTCTTTGCTTTGCAGCAAAAATCTGGACACTTAGCCACTCACTGGCTATTATTAGAGCTTATGATATAATGGCAAGGCAAGGCCGCACAACAGGGGCCAGGCATCTGTATACACCTGGGCTGGAGTCTTTGCCCTGACACTTGCAAGCTGAGTGTCCATGGGCAAGTTACTTGGTTTTTCTGTGCCTCTGTTTTCTGTGTTGGCCAGAGTTCTTTTCATCACTTGAGTAACGAAGAATCTCAGCCTGTTGTAAGAGGGAGAATATGTGGTGGAGCTCTAGCGGAGGAAAGAGGCAGGCTACAGGAAGGATTGGAATCTGTAAGTAGAAAGTCATCCAGAAAGTTAAGGCAGATGGTCATTTTATCTTTCTGCGGCGGCGTCTTCATTTTATTTTTCCTTTTTTTCTTACTTTAGCTATTTCCATTCTTCTTTCTCCCCATAGACCAGTTTTCTCTGCAATCCTAACATCCCCACCTCAGATGTGAGTGTTTATAAATTGTATCTTACTGCATTAGATGTCTACTGTATGTTATATATGTATTATTATGAAATTGTATATATTTTAAATTTTAGTACATCTAATAATGGAGAAGAGATGTCTCCATGGAAACTTATTTAATAACTATAAAACTAGCTTAGTTTTTAGTTTATGTAAATTCTCCAATTTACTTTTTAGAGGTCCTGATTTTCGTATGTAAGATTTGCTTTTCATATTAAAATAATTAGTCAAATAATGTTGAATTTCAAAGATCTTTAATTGCAGCTCACGGACATAATTCTTTGTCCATGTGTACCCCAAGGATGTACCAAAATGCTTTATACATAGTTGACATTCAATGGATGATGCTAAATCAAATTAAAATGCTAAAGCTAAGCACATTAATCGTCACACTCCAGAAAGAGTACACCAGGAAAGTTAGTGAAATCACTTTGTAATAACCTGGAAGTTCAGTGTAGACCTTTTTTTGTTAGGCAACACTTTTGTTTGTTTGTTTGTTTGCCGTGCGGCTTGTGGGATGTGGGATCTTAGGTCCCTGACCAGAGATTGAATCCGGGCCCTCAGCAGTGAGAGCGTGGAGTCCTAACCACTGGACCGCCAGGGAATTCCCAGCAGCACATATTTTGGATTAAAAAAGCAAGAACTGCGAAGGTGATGTTTGAACACACCAGGGAGCACCTCAGCAATGGTTAGTGTTGTTGAATTCCTACTTCTGCCTAGGTGTTCCCTCAGGAGTGGTCATTAGTCTCAGTGCCTCATGTGGGCAGAGCTTTATTCATGGTCTCAGCCTGTAATTGTGCCTTTATTTTTCTCTACCTTTGTATTTCCCATTGCTTCAAGTCAGGAGATCAGCCACCCAATTCATCAGATCATAAGCAAAATAAAAATTGTCTTGATGTGAAATTTGAGATTTTCAAGTGACATGAGCAAAGAGAGAGGAAGGTAAGCAGCAGGTGATATTTGGAGGCCTCTCTCACACACGCTACGTGTGTGTGTGTGTGTGTATAAGCATATACATATATGTAAATAATATACATGTGTAAATACGTTTGTGTGCATGTATACGTCTACATGTGATAAACAATTCAAACCATAAAGAACAGATTATACAGAGTCATCCTGCCTTTCTAGCTTCCAGGTCTTCTTATTCCACAGAGGTAATTGCTGCTGCTAGACTTTTAGAACCCTTCTAGAATTGTCCAGGCATATTTTCTCTCTCTCTCTCTCACATTAAATACACAGACTCATTTAAAAATGTGCTGAGTAAAATGATCTTCCATTCTTTATATATATATGTGTGTGTTTATATATATGTGTACATATGTGTATATATATGTATATATGAGAGAGATCAAAATACAAATGTATACATATAAATATATACAGGCATACACACATATAAATATATATAGGCATACCTTGGAGATACTGTGGCCTCAGTTCCAGAACATCACAATAAAGAGAATATCACAATAAAGAGAATATCACAATAAAGCGAGTAACACATTTTTTTGGTTTCTCAGTGCATATAAAAGTTATGTTTACACGATGCTGTAGTCTTTTAAGTGTGCAATACATTATGTCGAAAAAAGTAATGTGCTTAATTAAAAATATTTTATTGCTAAAAAATGCTAACCATCATCTGAGCCTTTGACGAGTCAATTTTTGCAATAGTAACATCAAAGATCACTACTCACAGAGCACCAGAACAAATATAATAATAATGAAAAGTTATGAACAAATATAATAATAATGAAAAGTTATACTGTGAGAATTACCAAAATGTGACACAGAGACATGAAGTGAGCAAATGCTATTGGAAAAATGGCACCTATGGACTTGCCACAAACTTTCAATTTGTAAAAAAATGCAATGGCTATGAAGTGCAATAAACTGAAGAGCAAAAAAATGAGGTATGCTTGTTTAAATATATTTTTGTATATTTATATGTGTGTGCATGTGTGTATCCTTTTGATTTCAAATGGATTCTTACCATATACATTGTTCTATTTCTTGCTTTATTCACTTAACACAAGGAGAGCTACTTCATTTGGCTGGGTAGAATTCTATGTTGAATATCTCATAATTTATTCAGTCCATTATTTATGGACATTTATTTTATTTTATTTGCTAATTAAAATTAATGCAGCAGTGGTGTATGATCTGCTGTCTTTTCAACAAGGATATCTACCCCAGTCCCCCAGTAAAGAATCTAAAGGCCACAATGACAGCATAACTATGCTTTTAGGGGGAAATAATGAGGTAGCTAGCAAACAAAGCCTTACATTTTTGTTCTTAACTACTCTTAATAAGGAATGCATTTAACCTAAGTACAATATTGGAAATATTAGAAAAATCTTTCAAATTTAATTCTGATATTCTTGCACACAAACGTTGTAGTTAGAACATAATTTCTTACAAGCTGATTTTCTCCAATTGCTGGCATAGTACATAATGATCCCACTAAAATCTAATGCAATATTAGTTGTCGTATTATAAAATTCAATGTAATGTGGGTTGGTCTTGAACTCTTTCCAAGGGAGCTTAATTATATCATACAAAGATAGTTGCATCAGTTAGAAATAGTGTTTAACATGACACATCAGTGTAGACAGAGTGAATTAGCTCTTTCCTCTCATAAAGCCAAATCTTCCTTTTTCTGAATTTTAGAAACTTTAAAAATGGTGCTTTTCCACATACACAGGCATTTGGATATGGATTAGCAATCACACAAGCAGCTTTAGGGTAATGGCCAGGACTCTGAACTTTGCTTAGAATCTGATTTAAGTTCTGGCTCTGATTCTTGAAGCCGTGTGAGCCTCATCTCACTGGTCCTCTTTGTATCATCCTCATATATGTAACTGTCCAGTTACATATGTGAGGATTAAATGAGATCTGTTATCTGCAAGGCGCTCTGCAATTGGACAGGTATTATTTGCTATTGATACTTGCTGAAGTGTGTACAAGGCAAAGGACATTTATGTGATTTGTTCTTTGCTGCTGAAGTCTGAGTCAGAAACCATGAAAATTACTGGTGACGTCTCAGCCTTCAGCAATCTGTATTGAGAAATTGTTCCTAATGGAAGAGCAGGGTAGATATAAGTTTATTATTAAATCACTGTATATATGATATTTCATATTTTTTACATGTGGACTAATGAATTCCAGAAGACTAGTAAACTTTAGAAAATACGGCCTATATACTTTATTTTTATTTATTTTTAATTTTTTTTTGATGTGGACCATTTTTAAAGTGTTTATTGAATTTGTTACAATATTGTTTGTTTTATGTTTTGGTTTTTTTGCCCCCGAGGCATGTAGGATCTTAGGTCCCCGATCGAACCTGCGCCCCCTGCATTGGAAGGCGAAGTCTTAACCACTGGACAGCCAGGGAAGTCCCAGGGCCTATATACTTTAAACATAATTAAATCACTTTGTCTGAAGTAGAAATTAATGGATTTTCTTCATAACTCATCGTTTTTTTGAAATTTTGATCTGTGATTTTCCCTTAAGCAAATGAAACAATAATTCAGACATTTAAAATATCTTTTTAAAGAGTTTTGTAATTGACTTATATGTCTTTAAGATATTTGTGATACATGATGCCTTGTGTGACTGAGGAGAGAAACACAATGCTGTTGGTGAGTGTGGAAAAAACCAATGTTAATTTTATGACCAAATAATTCTTTTAGTAGGTGAACTTTTTAATTATGTATTCGTGTTAATGTTAATCATATTTACACAGCACTTGCTTCTTACGAAGCTGTTCAAATAATTCTCATCATTCTTACAACATAGGTATTTTTATTGCCATTTTAGGGGCCTGGAAATTAATATTAAAAGATTTATCCTATGTTTTCTAACTTAAGATTCAATGTTCTTTAAGAATGAACTTACTTTTTGAGTTGTCAGGATAACTACCAAGAATGGAAAGAAAGCTTTTCTAGCTAGACTACATGGATTGTAAATATCAGTTTTTTAAACTGTTATTATAAGGTAAGTGATTGCTTCCTTGTTATGCAGGTTCTCTCACTTGCAACATTGTACTGGAAATGGATACTAATCACTTGCCTTTGGCTTGTGCTTTAATGCAGTAGAATAGCACATTTCTTAACTGTATATCATTTAGAATGGTCTAGCATTTAGAAGAAAGCTCTGTTCAGAGGCTTTGCACACAGGACTGGGAGGATATTGTGGTGAAACAATATCAACAATAACTCCATTAATAGATGAAAAAGGTATCAACAGTAGCTTACACCTGCATCTAATGGGTCCTAATGCATCTTACATGACATATGTGAAGATAAATTTACAGCTTAATAGGCTTACAGCCCATAACAGTAACCTATTTCACTAACACGTTCTACTTCTCTAATAAAATATTGTCTTGCCAGTGTCATTTGATTGAAAGGTAAGAAGATAGATGATGCTGCTCTTATTGACATAGCAACAAAATGCCCTCATCTTGGTGAATAATATGTATTTGTATTACATATAACATATTAAGAGCATTGCCATTTTGTACAAAATTACATTTCATGAAAATGTATATTTAAGAAACATTAATTTATCTGTCTGGAGCCATAGGTCATTTCAGTTCAATTTTTAAATGTTATTTATTTTTCTTCCACTTTATTTCAGAGAAGATTTAAGACAAATTTAAGTGAGTTGATTTGTCATTTGGGTATGAAATTGTGCACACAAGGTGGCAATCAATCAGTTCAATCTTTAAAATTCTGACTTCTACAGACATGCTGAAAATTATTTCAGTCATAGATTCCTGTTCTTAAAATTACTTATCACAAGTTTTAAACACATGCAAGTCTAAATAATGTTAATTCAAACATTAAATAAATCTTAAATTTATTGTTTTCCCCACTTTAACATTATAATGACAGCCTTGTGTAAAAAGTCTTCTGAAATCTCATTAATTTCATTACCTATTTCACTGTGGAGTTGTAGGCTCTTTTCTAAACATCATTTGTACCTATATTTTAGAGGATCACATAACTGAGAAGTGGTTAAAAGATAAGGTTCTTCCAGAAAAATATTCATAAGCTTATACCACAATATTTTGCATGTCGTTTCAGGAGATTAAAAGACCTCTCCAAAACCCACATATGACCCTTAGAATAAACACTGTTTTATATGAGTTTTATTATTTATGGGGAAAATAACACCACCAAATTATATAAGCCATCTTCATGAAAAAGAAGCAATTTGTTATGGAAACATGATAGTTTCTTTCCAGATGACTTGGTTCACTTTCTATTTCTATCATATAGATCTTTCGAGCCCTTTCAAGCATTTCAACTGAGGACGTTGGTTGCATATGATCAATCAACTAGTTAGCATTATAAATAGTTTTATTATTAAATTGCATAAGATTTTCGACTGGGGAATATTGGAAGTGAAATAAAATATGAAGAACTAGGAAACTATGTTGAATGCATCTCTTATATCTTATTACCAAAGAACATATTTGTATAATATTCCTGTGATCATTTTAATATTTGTTTTTATATCAATCTAAAGTTAGACAAGAGAAAATATATTTCAAATATATGTACATCGGTATAGCTTACAAAGCATGTATATCAATATCAACGTCCCATTTCTTTCATGATCAATACTGTCTTTAGAAGTAAAACTTCAAACTAAAAACAAAAAAAAATGTCATCAAAAGAATTTTGTAGACCATTTTAAAAATTATGGTGACTTTGAGAATATTTCTGTATCTTTGAATAAATTGTATCTCAGCATGTAGAATTAGATGGTATTACTAACAAGCATGCAGGCAGTAGAAAAGTCCACTCCAGTTGCTGCTTGCTACAATTTTTTCTTGATTCACATTACTTGTTACAAGCACATCCAGTGAATTTATGATAAGATAAAATAAGTAAAGCAAAGAAACACCTCTTATAACAAGAGGGAGATGAGAATACAAATTTGATCTTTATATCAGTCATGTATTTAATTTTCTCAACTTTCAGCCTCACTTCTCTTCTACATACTCTCACGCTGCAACTTTTTTTTATTACTATCTGAGGGTTTTTTTTTTTTTTTCTGGGTTAAGTTAGGGTTTAATTAGGAAGCACTATTAGAACAATAAAACAGCAGAAATACTTAAATCTCTTATCAATGATTTTTTTTTTGTAAAAATAGGAAAGACTATGTTGCTGCAGGATTAACCACAATTTACGAATAGTTTTTATTTTCAGTTGTTGGGTTGCAACCTCTGCAGTTTCCTGGGTGAAATCTGAAACTGGCCTCTATACATGGAGGGCAAGGAGAGTCTGAAAAAAGGCAGACAGACCACTCCAGACTGGTAGGTGGTGGGTTTAATAAGCCAGGGAATTTATAAACGAGGCTTGTCTTGGGAGATAGCAAGACAAGTAGATCTCCACAATGACTCCCACACGTCACCGAATCTTAAAAGTTTATATAGAGGTCTTAAAGGGGTTTGGTCACATATACCGTCCAAATGGTCTCAACAACGCCTTACTCTCTCAAAGCTGCATCCTTGAAACCCATTCCCACTGTGGAAAGGGTGGGGAGAATGTACATTCCAAGGCCAGGAGAGAGAGTGAGATGCCTCAGTTGCCCTGGTCCAGCTCTTGGGTCAACCGGAAGTCACGTCCTTTGGATGACCTCCTCCAACATCAGTATATTGATTTATTGTTAGTAATTTAGGGGCATTCATCTACCTTTCTCATCACCTGGGCGTCATACACACAATCACACAGCTACATACTGAAAAGTATGTAGATGAGTGTGCAAAAATGTCGTCGGATTGTATATTCATTTCTTCTACCATGTTGAATGTCTACTATGAGTCAGATCCAAGTTACCTCTGAGGACATAGCAGGGAACAAGATTGACAATCTTAAGGGGTTTAATAGGGAAATGGGTTTAGTGGGAAAGATAAACATTAAATAAGTAATTACACAAATAAGTCACTCTGAAAGTTTCCATGGAGGAGCAGTGCAGGGTCCTACTGCACTTGAGTATATACAGTGTATAATAAACCAATGTGATCTAGGGACTTGGGAAATTGGTCATTCTTTTCTTCACTCACTCATTTAAATATTGGGGTTTCTCAGGGTTTCTGTCTCCCTCCCATACTTTTTTCATCTTCCACTTAGGTAGAGTTGAGGGTGAATCGTTAGGAGAAATTGAGAAGGTGTCCCTATTTAGGAAGGGGAAAATCATGACATACAAGTGTTTATAGAGGACTGAGTGAACAATCTGTCATAGGTTTTGGAGATGCTGAGTAAGATGAGGGTTAAAAATGTGCCACTTGACTTTTCAACGTGATGTTCATTGGTGACTTACCAAGGACAGTATTAATGGGATGGAATCCAGAGAGATGGTGGGCTGGGAAGTGGTATGAAGAGATTGACTCAGTTCATCTGACTGACAATGCAAGGTCTATGAGGGCAGGAATTCTGCATCCCCAGCAAATATAACAATGTCTAGCGTATTTTGCAGTCATAAATAATTGTCAAACAAATGAATGATAGGAGTTCTGGAGGGTAAGAAGAAGTCAAATCTTATAGATTATGTGGGGAGTTGTAAATCATGTTAAAGGCTTTTGGTTTGCTGCTTCCTAAGTATAATGCTTTCAAGGATTTAACTCAGAGCCTAGCCAGATTGTATTTATGTTTTAAATTGATCACTGTGGCTTTTGGGTGTGAAACAGATTTTCAAGGGAGCAGGCAGGCCAGTTATAAGGCTTCTTCAGTTTTCCTGATTGGGAAGAAGAAAATCTGGAGTAATTGAGCAAGCAATCAAGCCCAAATGACCAGAGAATGGGTGAACAGAATGTGGACTGTTTGAATCATTTTGGGGTAATGACCAGATCAATGACATTATCATGCAAGTAATAAATGATGAAAAGTGAAGTCTCTACTCTTTAAATTACTGACATTTGCAGGTAGCATAGTTCCTGTTGCTTTTATCCTTTAACAAATATGACCACTCTGTGACTGAGGAATGGGGCTGTCACAGTATAACTCTCAACTTGTAAGGACTATTTCAAACCTGTCCTAGAACCTGAAATTATTTGTTATTTTTACAAAGCAGTCATTCCGTACTAATTTATTTAGCTCCTACCATATTCAAGGCACTACGTATTGGGGATAGAAAGGTAAACAATATAGACATGGTCTTTGCCCTCATGGTTTAGAAGGAAAGGCAAAGATGAAATTAAAATCAAGTATGAGGAGTAGTGTGAAAGGGTAAGAACCAGAAAATGTTTGCAGACAGCATAAAACATGGACCTTAACCCTAGTGTAGGGGGGTCTGGAAACCCCAACTGGAGAAAAAATTTAAGCTGAGATATTGTTATGCAAGGTCAAATGGAAATGGGGAAGGGTGACATTTTTGGTAAAGAAAAGATGAAATATTAGGTCCAGGATTTATACAGTTTGGCTCACTAACAGGGATTCAATAGCTAGAAAAATATGAATCATGATGTTGTTTGGTAGACAAGGGTTAAATGGAGTATAGTTTGATAATTCATGCCAACAATTTTGGATGTTAATTCCAGAATAATGGAGAAAAGAAGAGGCTTCAAGCAAGGTAGTGATGCCACTCACAATTTGGAATTGTAAGCCAGATGTCATATCAGAATTTCTTACTTTTGAAGATTTTGTCTGGCTTGGCCTGAATTCCAATTCCTCCATCTGTGGTGGATTTCAAGGCCTTCCCCACAGTTTCTGCAAATTTCAAAAGCTTACTGTCTTTTGCTTCTCTCTGATTCTGTGCTCCAGGCTGCTTAGGGATTGTATCTGCATTTCTATCCATTGCCACAGGGATTTACAATTCAACTGCTTCATCTATTCTATAAGCAATCTATACATTGAAGTATTTCATGATTCTAGTGGACTTTACCAGGGCTTAACTGGGAAGAAACTCATCTCAAAATAATGCTCTTTTGCCATCTTCCTTGCTCTGTCTCATTTTCTCATCTTTTTTTCTTTCAAGATGTCTCAAGCAATGTTTTCCTCTGTCTTAATTAGAACTCATAATTATAATTCTTAGGATCTTACCTTCTGTAATCAAACACCTATCAATATATTTTCCAAACCGTACAGTTCTCTACCTAAGATGAATTTTGGTGACAGCTGTTTACATAGACCATATTTTTCATCCTGCAATAGAATAAACATTCTGCTGTGTAGAAAAATTATAGCTTGTTAGAAAAGACGGTAAAAGGAAAGATTCACAAAGATAGTTTAATCTAATTCTCTAAGAGATGAAGACTAAGCTCAAAGAGGTCAAGTTACTTGTCGTATTGTTAATGGCAGAGTCTGAACAAATATTCAGGCTGTTCTCCTAATCTAGCATTCTTTCTCTTGGGATGCTGGCCCTTCTTATTATGACTTTTGTCTCTCAGGAGGACACATCTAAGTTCATAAATCTTCTCCGTGGATATACTTTTGCCCCTAATTCCAAACTGCCTATGTGCCTTAGCCAAAATGTTTTGGCCATCCAAGGGAATGATAAAGGGCAGCTTTTATTGCACTAACTTTGTTGCAGAACCATTCCTGCTCCTTCACACACCAATGTTCTGCCATCATATGTTTATTTCCCACAATACGATCTATTTCAACGTACCAATGTGTAGTTTTGAGATTGCAACCTGGTGCAGACATGATGAAATTTAGATTCAAGGTTAAAAACCTAAGTGTAAGAACCCTGAGCTAGTGGTACAAAGGAAGTGAAATAATGTATGAGGAGATGTTCTGAGAAATCATCCATAAGAAGGAAAATTTTAATGGGGTGAGAGTGAATGCACAGGGAACAGTTATGAGGCAAAGGCACCATCTTACGGTACTGCTTTTCAAGATTTTATTTCTTGACAAAGTTTTCTGTACAACAAGTAAATATTTCAAATATAGAAATAAAATAAACTGTTATGTCTGGGAAATATAAAAATTATAAAGTACTGATAAATAGTTACAAGTGGGTCACAGAATCAAAGTGATAATAGCAGTGTTGCCTTCTTTCTTAAACAAAGAGAACAATGAAAAGATTGCTTATTTATTGAAGCGTAGATCAGCACATATGTAAAACCTAAAGCACATATGTAAAGCCTAAATCAATATTAGGCTTTGCCTAAATTCTGAGGTTTAGTCTTTGACCCTTCATCCTGTACTTTCTTGTTTCTATATGATTCTGTGCTCCAGGCTATTATTTTGCTTCACTTTCAATTAAACTTATTCCCATTAAAAGAACAATTCTTAAATCTATATATATGACTTCATTCTTATCTTTTTCAAATAAAAATTTGCATTTTTAACAACCTTTTGGAAAATTTGAGGTGGATATACAATTATCAATCTCAACATGTTTAAAACCCTCCCTGTCATTCCTCCAATTTTCTTCTAAATGTTTTTCTAACTCCACTCTCGTCACTCCATCTTATGGGCTATCGTCCTATTAGCCTTCCATAAAAGCAACTTTATCATTATTCTTCAACCATCAGGAAGGGAGTGTACCATCTGAGCTCAGAAGTTGAAAAGACCTTGTAATAAAGAATTCTCCAGGGTCTTTATTGAAAAACTCCATCTGATACCCATTAACCTGAAAATGAGAGAGCATGGTTATTTTTTCATCTTACCTAGTGAGATTGTGATTGCAAAAGCTGTCTCTAAATTCTAAAGAAAGACTGAAACATGATGTGTTTTTATCATTAAGCTTATTGAACCCACATAGAATGCCACCAAGGTGAAGCAGCAAAATTGCAAATATTCCACGTCAAACAATTGCTATAGGTAATATCTTTGGCAATAGGTAAATTTAGTTTCTTTTATTTGTTTTGCTTCTTGAGCTATTAATTTTTGCTCTTTTACAAACAATCCTATGTTCTATTTTAAGGATCATAATGCATAACATAAGTACATAACTTTTTCCCTGCTTACGTTTATTACATATTAAATTGCCTTAGAGCAAAATGTAAATATTTTAAGAGTAACAAATTTATTGTTTTCCCCCAATCAGAAGACTTCCATAGTAGCTGTCTTCAAATGTTAGTTTTCAATTTCTCATTGATCCCTTAGAGTTGAAGACACTTACCTAAACAAAACTGTAGACAGAGTTGTTTTTTTTTAAGTAGAGAATTTTCAAGACCGATGACTCCAATCTCTACATGATCTGAATACCAGTTAAAAAGAGAATAGAGGGAAAAAAACATGTACTTAAACGTTTCTGATTTTCTTTTTCTGTTTAATGAAAAGCCTTTTGAAAAAAATCTTTAACCACTCTATTATCCTTGGAGAGACATCAAATACTATACAGCCCTGGTCTGAATCCCAGTTCATCACTTACTAGCAGTATGACTTTGAGCAAGTTAATTAACCTCTCTGTGTTTTTGACTTCTCATATGTAAAAAATGGGGATAATAAGAAGGTTGTAAAGAAATTACACAGGGAAACATATAATAGACAATACTCAATAACTGTGTCTAGTGTCTGCCATAGAGTAAGTCCTCACTAAGTGTTAGCTGCTATCATTATTATGAAGAAGATACTATAGGATAAGGAGTTGGGAACAATATACAAGAGAAATTCTCTCATTTCATTCATATCACAGAATGTCATAATTGTTCGATTTACTAGCATGAAGAAGGAAGACCCATGTACTCAGCACATTTTTTAATGAGTCTGCGTAGGTTGCCTTAATCCATTACAGGTGTTTTCTGATTCCTCCTTTACCCAATTCCTGGTATCCGATATGGAATATTTAGGCCTTTGGTCTCCTTTTTGTATTTTCATTTGCGAAGGAAATATATCTAAGTCATGATAATAGGAACAATAAGATTATAAGTACTTATACCCAGCTTAATATCAAATGAGTACCCTAAAATTAATTGTATTTAATAAAGTGCAATGTCATCAATATATCATATATTTTAAAGCCTTACTGGAACATGTAAAATTATCATGATCAATAATGATAAAGTAAATTTTAATTCTGACAAATTATAGTGTCTAAAGCTTTTTCCTAAAATTGAACAATGTTTTTTTGACTGTATTTTAAATTATGAAGCAGATTATTCACAAACACCATAAATCCTAAAGAAATGCAATACTTATTGCACCCAGGAAACCAATATAAACATGGACTGAAAAATTTAATCAGGCCTATAATTAAGCTATTTTAAGCCAATTAGTTATTCTCTAGTAAGCATTTCATTAGGCAATAATATTTTGTGTTTATATCAAATCTCTTTCTAAGAAGAAGGAGAAGCAGTAAACATTTTTGATGGACGCTTATTTATCCTTTTAAAAGTTACTTAAAAATCAAAAGAAAAAAAATTAATGTGATGTTTCTACTTTATAGTTTCAGACAGATCACCTCTTTGCCTTTAGTAAAATGGGAGAACTGAGTAGGATTCTTAGCTATTACCCTTAAAAATGGGTAATTCACTACTCAGATTGTGCCAGGAAAGAGAGATGGCATCCCTTTCTATAGGTCTAGCTTACTGCTTCATTCACATACTTCCTTAGAAGAAGACAGGTTGCCCTAGATATTGCAAAACAATGGTGGCTTCACCATTCAAATAGTTGCTCAAGTTGAATAAAATTCCGAGGATTTTATCTAGTTCTCCTGCTGAATATCTTAATAGTATTAGGATGAAAGAGGTTTGTTTCTGAGGCTGATTTCTTTTTTCTTCTTAAAGCATAAAATCCGAACAGATGGGATCACAGATTCAGCTTAGTGAGAACTGAACTTGTTTCATACACTTTTTTTTTTTTTTGTCTTTAGAAACAAAAACCAACAGCATTAATTTAGCCTGAATCTGTACAGTACCAGTATTGTCCATCATAGCTCAATGATGGAGTGTTAACTGCAGCTGTAGATTCAGCCTCTAGGTCTTCGTTGTATTTTTCAAGAAGCCATTAATACGGCTTCTTTTTTGGTTTAGGGCTATCCCCCTTTTTATTTGCACGTGCTCTTTCAACAAAATACTTAATTTGCTAAAACCTGGCATCAATAATAAGAATGATACTTAAACTATTTTGAAATTAAACTTGAATTAACTCTGAGTTATCTCCTATTTCCTTAAGAAGGAGGAAAGAAAAGATTATGTGTTGTTAAATTTATGATTATATTTATTGGCAGCTATTTGTAAACTTCTGTCTTGCTATTGACTAGTGGATTGTAAAAGATTTCTGTTATTTCCCTTCTTGCTGGGTAAATCATTATAATTAAGTCTCAGAATGTCTCCTCTACTAGGTGTGATATAACTTAGAATCTCCTGGGTTCTCATTTGCCAAAAACGTATTTTATATCCTTACACTTTGAGAGTCTTTCTCAATAAATCTCAAGATATTTAGGGCATTAATTAGAGATACAAAGTTATCTCACACACTACTTTTATGAGCAATGATCATATATTCATTCATCAGGCAAGAAAAATTGTTACCTCATACCCAAAACATAGAGCTCATGTAACATACCCCTTGGTTTTCAGATGAGGCAGCATATTTCCAGGTAGGTTAAGTGGAAGGCTGCAGTTCATATACCTGCTTAGTGACAAAGCCCAGATGAAACCCCTGAATGCCAATACTCTCTGTGCTTTGATATCTCATAAGAGTTCTCAGTGGACTTGTTCCCTTTGTTGTTGCTTTTTCCCCCAATACACGATTACATTCATTCAAGAACAATTCGTCCATTGCATGAAAGCAGAATAAAGCCATTCATACATGCCAGGGTTTAAGCACACTTTGGACAATACATTTTATTGTGTTTTGTGAATAAAGACATTAAAACTTTCATATCCTGTGAGCTGAGAGCTCATGTGTACCTCTCAAACACAGAAAGAAAACTTCTCAAGAAAGATGAAATTCTTGAAAATGTCTTATGTCAATTGGTTGTGTTATTCTTTTTACTCACTACCTTGATGTCTTTAGTTCTTTATAGTTTATAATCACTTATCCAGACTTTTAGATACAATTCTACATTTTTCTTTACCTGGCTCAGGCAAGGAAAACAAACTTGGATTAACCTTAATGAGATTCATTAATTCTGGATGCTGCTTACAAATTTGTCACTGGCTCAAATGTTTTGGTGAAAAGATTCTTAATTTTAGTTCCCACCTCTGTAAAAACAACATATTCTTTATTGTGACTATGAAAACTTTGCAATGGACAGAACCACCAACCATACTAGGTAATAAATGGATTTTTAAGTCTGGGATACTTAAAGTGAAGCACTGAATTCTAAAGGATTCTTATGTATTTTTATGTACTACTTTACCTTATGTATTTGTATTACCAATTTATCACTTTAGGCAAACCTTATATCTACATAGATATAGATATCAACCTGTATGTAGAGTTCCAGCTATAGAGAGATTCACTTTCTCTCTCTTCATATATATATTTATGAAAAAATATATATACCCATCTGCATGTTACCTCTAAGGAGAATATTGTCCAGTCCCCTCTCCAAAGCTATATTAACTTAATTGCTCTTTTTTTGCTGTATCCTGACAGCGAGATGTTCAATTTTAATTACCTATTTACTTTTCTGAATCTTAGTCTGGACTGTGAACTCTTCAATGATGGACCCCCATCATATTCCTATTGTTTATCACATTGCCTGGAATATAATGTACACTTAACTTTTTTGCTAACTTAATAAAATAATAAGACAAATTAATTATTAAATCAATATTTTAGCACTTACATAATTACATAGAAACTTCAGGAACTCCAAAGAGAAGAAGAAAAAAAAAAGCCTATATGTAGATGGTAAGTGGTGGCATAAAACCTGAATCTGTTAATGTATACGTTGATGATGCCATCAGATTTCCAAAATTATATTTTAATTCAAAAATAATTTTGCACAGTAAAGAAGTATGACTTATCAATTTAGAAAAATCTTATTTTGCTATTGGTCCCTAACTACTTTTACATTCACTTTTTAAAAAAATTAAATCCAAAGATACAATAAAGATATTATTTCTTAAATGTCATCAGGCTCACAGTTTTCCTGAGAAAATTTTCTGCTCTGTCCTGTTCTTGGACTAACATGCTAAAAATTACTCCAGTACCTTTGAAATATTTATTCCCAACATAAAGAAGAATCTTTTATGTAACTATTATTTTTAAATTAATGTACTAAATTGTATCTAAATTAATGTACTAAATTGTATCTATCTAATTGTATCTAATGTACTAAATTGTATTTAAAATATTGACATTAAAATAAACCAATGTGTTTATAATTCAATTATCCGGTATTTCAATCTTGTCATTAATTAAAAAAATTAAATTCCATGTTTGATCTAGTTGTACTTATACTAGTTGAGGAGACAGAAATTGCAGTTTGTAGAGGTCAAGACAGCTCTAATTTGCAGTGTACAATCCCTAAGAGGAAAGGGGGGAGAGAGAGAGAGGGAGCTAATGGTTCCCCTGAGTCTTCGGCCGAATAGCAATCTATACGTACATAGACGAGACCTCATGAGGCCAGACAAGCACAACTTCTGAGGAAAGAAAAATTACTCTGGTGCTGTAAGATAGAAAATTCCCAGAGATTACATAAGACTGGGAATTGTACCTCCTACCTTGACTAGCTATCCTGGAAGTGTAAGGCCTTGTGCAAAGTGTTTTATCAGTCCTAGAATAAAGGCCGCTCTAGACTTGCCCTAAAATAGTGTAAGAGAGAGGTCAAAAGATCACAGCAATCTGCAAGTAATTTAACTGCCTGCCAGGAAAAAGAATACTAAAAAATCCAGCACTCAACAACATAAATTCACGTCTGTCATCCAATAAAAAATTACTAGATAACAAAGAAGTAGAAAAATACAAACCAACTTCAAATGTAAGTTTTTAATTTTCTTTCATTTCAATTAACCAAAAGTGGACATTCAATTATTAAATGAATAGCTATATTTTTACTGTCATTTATTCTATATGCAAACACCACATGTCATGGACACTTTCATATAAAAGCAAGCAATATATTTATAACACATCATCACTTACCAAGAGCTTTTCAAACTTTTTATCTCAATAAATATTCACAAAAAGCTTCATGGTCACAATTATTATTGGCTAAAATTTATACTCAGGACCAGTGAGGCTCAGAAAAGTCACAATGCTTGAAATGTCAGAACTCAGACTTAAATCCACCTACCCGAAATATACTTTATTTTTTATCCCATCACATTATCTCAAGTAGGTTTACAATTTTTAAAGTTTTGTGGTATTCTGATAAATAAGTATTCCTAACTATTAGTGATGTTTATAGCTTGTCTCCTAAACATATCTCTCATATAACTAATAATGGTACTGGGTTTGATGCAACCATAAGTTAAAAATAAAATATACATGTATATATATGATTTATATCTGTATACATATTTACATTATATTTATATATTCCCATGCAACCTTAAAATAATATTAAGTTCACATCTACAAGTAAGTCAACATGGAGCTCAATGGTGGTTTCAACCTCAATTCCAAATAAATGAGCAAGAGATCATTAAATATTCATAAACCTTAAGTAGGTCAGAATGGGATATTGAGAAGAAAAAGTGAAATTCAGATAAGAAAAGATTTCTTGGAGAAATCTAAAAAACACCTGTGGGAAACACAGCCAAGGGTAATTGACCTCCCGATGGTGAAATACGTAATAGAATAGACACTTATCTATCTAGTAGTTTGAGTGTTTTGTTGACTTTCCTACTTTTAACTTAACAACAAAAGTTTTGACTATCTAGTCCTTTCCAAATTCTTACTGCCTTTGTAAGGAAAAAGAATTCAGATTATCAAAATCACTTTCAAACCCTAAAATTTTATTCCTAATTTCAGACAACACAATTGCCATCAATGAAGTAAATGAAAAGCATTATTTTTTGATATGCAAATTAGAATATCAAACAAACAATTTTGTGTATACTTCACATATTCTGAAATGCCATAACAGGGAACATTTGAAATGTAGAAGGCCAGGTGTGCAATCAGAGTTAGGCTTTTTACCCCAGTAAGAGTAATCAATATGACTTAGTACTCTGACTTGATAGACAGGAACTTGGCTATATGATTCCATTCCAAAGAAATAACAATAGGAAAAAACTAAGAGAGTGGATTTGGGTTTTCCCTAGTTTTTATTTTTCTAGTTTTATTACTATTGTTGATACTACTTTAGTCTCATTTGATACCCCATTTTCTGTTTTATTCTATGGGTGGGAAGTTGAAGCTTTCTATAAGGTTGATTAAGAAATAAAATACAAGATATTTAGATGCATAGCCACCAAAGATACGTTTGTGTAGGAAATTTAAAAATTACATAATTACTGGCTTATTTTATCTGATTTGTGGCAATGTACTTGACCAACCTAAATATATGCCAGCAATGAAGACACTTATCTGAAAAATCCTTTTTGATAGAACTCTCCAGTAGTTCATTTCAATATTCATTTTAACTATTAAGAGAGGTTTAAAGATGTGATTCAGAGGAATTCAAGTTTGAGTGAACTGGATTTTTAATCCTTATTCTGACCATATCTGCATGCATCAAACCAAGTTACTTAATCATCTTGGGTCTAAGTTTTTTTTTTACCTGGAAGGTGGAAAAGTTGGCCTTTATAATCCCTGTATATAAAAGTTTATGCTCTGTCCAAATACCAAATACATTGCTTTTAATGAAGACAAGGTACATTACGGCATTTCTCCCTTTATCTTGCTAATGCTAGTGCCAAGAATTGATTGGAGTGGCAAGACAAATTTCAAAAAACTAGAAGGAACTTTACGACTGTGTCTTTTTAGGTCAACCAACATGTTAATTGAGTTCCTTTGGCTGTGGTGGTACCACAAGGAATGCAAGGAAACATAAAATATAGTCACTGCTCCCAGGGAATTTAAAATTACCACGTATATAAAAGACCAGTAAAAGCATGGTATCTTGTACCTTTAAAGAGTGACATTGACATATTAGTTTGCTATCTTTTAATTTCTAGTATAGAAATCAATTTTGAACTAATTTATATGAAAAAAGAATACAGTAATATCCAACATAAATCTAACATAAAATGTCACAAGGGTTCAAGGGTATAGATGGATCTCATACATGATTAAAACTGAGGTTACAAACACTCCAAAACTCTCAATCTCTCTCGGTCTCTCTCCCTCTGTTTCTCTCTCTCTCTTCTCTCTGCATGTCAGTTTTATTCTCTGAGATTAGTTACTTCAACATAGTTACTAGGAGATGGATCCCAAGTTCACATTTTTTAGATTTGCTATAAAAGATAGACTATGAATGATCTTCTCTCCTGTTCCAGGTTAAAAATGAAACAAGAGAAAACAAACACACTGACTAACAAAACACCAAGAAGGGAGCAAATTGGCCAGGCAAAGGAGTGTAATAATAGTTTGGCCTAGTGTTGGTCAGATGCTTACACCTGATTACTCCATATTGACCAAATGACAGTGGGGTCTGTAATCAGAGGCTGGGAGTTTGAGCAGGAAGCAAGGAAGGAGCTTGCACTAGATGAGGAGTACTGTCCTCGGCAACTGGAAAAGAGCTACCAATAAAAATAGATAACAAGCTTATTAGGGGAACAAAATGATCAGCCCCAGCTCCTGAACAAGGAAGCCATTATGAAATAGCTGGAGACTGGATATAATCCAGCTGGGTAACAACACAAAGTTGGGAGGACAAGAGCACCAGCATGAGGAGTGCAGGTGTGAAATGTGCTTGGGGGCAGTCAGTGGGTTAGTTTGGTGGGAGCACTGCACAAATCCAATCAAGCAAGGTCACTTCCCCCTGGAAGTGCTACTATTTTTATTCCCTCTTCACATTTCCACTTCAGAGCACATTTCCAATCTCTCTATCTTTAGAGGTTTCTACATGGCTGCTCTTTTCCTTTGTCATAAATGATATGACACATGCAAAAAACATGTACACTTGTTTTTTGAAGAGACCAGGATTAGTATAACCTGGGAAGACACAACTGATGTAATAGGAAAGACTTGGAGAGCTCATAAAAAAAAAAAAAAAGAGTACTCAACCTAGGTTATCTGAGCCAAGAGAGAATAGGGCTTAAAATTACTGCAGGCATCAGGTGGAGAGCAGTGGTCTGCTGGTAATTCTAATGAAACACAAAGAACTTAGACTTGATAAATAAACAGAGCATTTCACTCTCCATTGGGGAAAATTATTTCCATAGAAATAGTAATTTTTCTCTCCTAAATACCAAGGGAACTTAAATGTCAGGTAAAATTTTGCATGCTTGGTTTAGTTTAAAATACACATTTTAAACCGAGTCATTATTGCAGCTACTTTATTTTATTTTTAGATCCCATTTAATATTTTCTGAGAACTTTGACTTCTGTTTTATATATGATAAAAACATATTACAGCAGTAGAAATGCAGCCCCAAATTGATTATCTTCCATATGAACTGTCTCTTGGGATAAAAATGACTTTCTCACTCCAAAATAAATATGTATTTCTCGTCTTTTAGGACTAAACCTTTGATTATACAGCACTGTCTTTGTTATTTCTCTGAAGTACTTGGACATTAAGCTTCCCTCTTTTCCTTGAGTAGTTCACTTCCAAATGAAACCCCATTGAAACACCTATTAAAACCAGAAATTAGTTTTCATTAGCAGAAATTGTGGGTTCTTCCATGACTCAGAGAACAAGAAGGAACCATATCAACAATGGATTTATCAAAACCTGCAAGCAACCACTTCTAAAGCTAAGAGACTCAGAGTGGACGGAGTAGTGTGGATTAGTGCATCTTTCCAGTAGGCCTGATAGAGTACCAATGAGGCAGACTTTTGGCTCCGTCCTTATGGTAAGTCTGAGGTTCACCGCTATTCATTCACTTGCTGCATCAGCTTTATTGGATCTTGCTGTGTTGAAATACCGCATCAGACCACATATTAAAGAAATTTTTACTTAGAGTCCTATAACAGTTATTTATGTCCTCATAACTTTCTCTCTCTTTCAGTTGTGGAATTTATTCCTTCTTGCTCTCTGTTTGATTAATTGGGACTTTCTACTAAAACCTAAAATTGAAGTAAACAAAAAATTACTTCCAGGGAAATTTAATTAGGTGCAAAATTACCACTTAGTGGGAATATTGTTAAAAAGAGTCCGGGGGCTGATATCTTGAGATGAAGACTGAAGGACAACCTGGACTCCCACTCCTTCTCAGTCTATCTGTGGAATCATCAAATTTCTGATTTGTTGAATAATACTGAAACAAGTGAAAACTATGAAAATAGCACCAAATCTTTTTTGGAAAACTCAAATTAAACTTTATTAGTAATAAAAGTTTTATATATTTTAAAATAATAAAGCCACATTTATATAAAATAATATCTAAAATATGTTCATTTACCAATAAACAGTATATGCATATAATTTCATTAATCCTTCACAATAACCTTATGAAGTACTATTATCTCCTTATAGAAATAAAATTGGGAGTATGCCTAATTTCTCTAAACTTCTAGTTCAAATGCTTAAAAAAGCGGTTATCCCAAGATTTTAAGCCAAGAATGTTTCACTAAAAATGCATGTTTTCATCCAATCTGTCATGTGGCTTCTTAACACTGAGATTTAAGTGCAAACCAGAAGAGGAATATTAATTTTATGAACTAATTTACAGCCTTTGAATGCAGTCAAATACATTTCACATTAAATCCAGAGACATATAGAACTTAGGCATTTCTTGAGAACCCAAAGAAAAAAAATTACAAAAATTTTGGAGGAGAATATTGGTCCAATAGAGATGAAAAGATTACAAAAGAGATATGAATAAGCCAAGTTTTTTCATCATCCAATAAACACTGAAAGCAATAGAAAACTAAAAATTCATTTAAAAAATGTGTGTCAGGAACCAACAGGAAGCTTGTTGATATCAACAATCACTCTTTTAAATTTCATTGCTATGTCATTAAGAAGAGAGTCTGCTTTTTGCGGTTTTCCTAGAAAATAAAATATTATGCATTTATTTTAATTAAAATGTTTTTATGCTAGCCAATCAATACTTGATGTCTGGACACACAGAAACTACAATTTATTTATTTATTTATTTTTAAAATTTATTTTATTTTATTTATTTTTGGCTGCGTTGGGTCTTCGGTGCTGTTCGCAGGCTTCTCATTGTGGTGGCTTCTCTTGTTGCAGAGCACGGGCTCTAGGCGCGTGGGCTTCCGTAATTGTGGCACGCGGGCTTAGTTGCTCCGTGGCATATGGGATCTTCCCGGACCCAGGAAGGGCTCGAAACTGTGTCCCCTGCATTGGCAGGCGGATTCTTAACCACTGCGCCACCAGGGAAGCCCCCAGAAGCTGCAGTCCAATAGAGGAATAGGGATTTATGGAATACTGGTGCAAAATAATTCCACAGGAATACAAACAAGGGAGATACTAGTTTTAATGGGAAGATTAAGGCTTTATAAAGAAGGTGAATTTAAAGGATGGGAGAATAAAAACAGGAAGAGAGGCCAAAAATCACATGAAGAAACATGTGCGTAAGTGTTAACCCATTTCTATCATCTCCAAAAGCAAAGAGTTACATATATTTAAGGAAACTGTGAAGAGCTGAGTTTGGCTGGAAGTTGAGGAAAAGCAACAAAACTAATTTTTACTGACCACCTAATATATGGCAAATATCAATATTGCTGTTTAATATATGTTTCCTTATTATATTATTATAATCACCTTCTAAGTTAAACGTAACTTTGCATTTTTCTGCAAGAAACACAAGTCTAAAGACTTACCTGTCCAGGGTCAAACCATTGGTGAATACCAAGCTTGGAATCTGACTCCAAGGCCGTCAGATTCCAAATCATGTGCTCGTCCCACCACCTCAATTTTTCTTAAACTATCTCCTTCAGAACACTGTTCTCAATAGGTAGGTACTTCATTTAAAAAAAGGGTTTTTTGAAAAAACTCATTTGGGAATATTTCACTCTATATTCACTCCCCGGCTATTCTTAATTCACACTAGTATCCTAAAGGGTCTGAGAATTATAGAAGAAAAAAACTGATTAAATTTGCTTATCATATCATTTTTCAAATGTACTTGACCTTGGAGACTTTTTTTTAAAATTAAAATATAACACCTATTAGTCTCCTGAAATTAGTGTTTTCAGAGACATCCTGTGGGAAACATGACCTTCTTGGAAACTATCATAGAGCACATGAGTGGTGCTGTGCAGATTTCAGGAGATAAAACAAGAGATGTAAATCAGCGCCATATCACAGAATACTTACAATGAAGAGCTGAGGAGAATGGACTTAATTCTACAAGCAAGCTGGAAAAAAATCTTGAAGGATTTTGGCAAAGAAAGTGATGTGGTAATATCATACCCAGAAATACCCCATGTATCTTGAATATTTAATAATACGTACAGGTATTTCGGTAATAATTTTTCAGACAGCAAACCTCTGCTAACATTAGTGCCTCCAACTTCATACAAGAAAATTTGCATCTCTTGAGTAGAGTGAGTGCCAAACTTTATTAGAATAATGGTCCTTCTGTTTGTAGTCTGCCATCACCCATCTTTTAAAATCATTATTTTAATGGATTTATGATTTACCACAATGAAAAATTATTGAAAATAATACCCAGGATAACTTTAGTAGAGGCAGCTCTATGCAATTAATAGCTAAAATGTTTTCACCCTTGACACATCAATTGAAGTTTGCTTTTCTATAAGCTGTGTGAATTGTTTTTATTGATAAGTAATGTTTTAAATGGTCTGATTATAGCTATTTCTATTATACCTGCATGTACCACAGACGTATAAACCCTTTGTGGAAAGAGACTGCTCATAACTAAGTTTTTAAAACCACTAAAGTGCCAAAATTCCATGTAGCTCATCATTTGTTGTTGATATAATGTTACTCAAGAGTGTGGTCATCAGAAGACCTTCTCAAAAGTGTCTGGAATGTCAGTTAAAAATACAAATGGTGGGACTTCCTCCCAGACCAACTGAAACAATATCTTGGATGGGGCTGGGGGGAAATATAGGCATTCAGAAATTTTTCCAGGAGCTACCGATGCCCATGAAAGTTTGAAAAACCCTGGCCTATTAGGTCAGAGAAGGAGAGAAAAATCTCATTCGAATTTCAAAAGTTGTTGCAAAAGAGCAGTAAGCCACTGAGTCAAGACTTACTAAGCAATCATTATGTATAAAAGCTCCATTGAGGCTCCATAAGATGCCCTCATATAAGATTACAAAGTTGTAAAAGCAGAAGAAACTTAGCATAAATGAAAAAGACAATAAACATTGGATGTAATCTTATAAACGCATAGGATACATATGTGCAAATATATATAAAAGTCTCAGATTTTTATAAATATTGATAAATTACTCAACCATCGCATTTTATAGCTGTGAAAGCCAAGGCTTAAGAGCTTAGCTGTGTCTCAACTATCCAAGCATGCTCCTGATTCCAGGACTTGAAAATTCTCTCTGCCTACAAGGCTCTTTCTCTAGTAATTTTTCCTGGGTTTCTCATAAAGAAAAGCCTAAGGCAAAGCCTTATGTGTTATGATATAATTTGGGAGCGCAGTCCCAGGGATTCAGGAGTGAGGGAAAGAAAGACTAAGGGGAAGGGAGTAGAGAGAGGAAAACTAAAAATGCTGTGTTACAAAGTTGACCACAGCTTGGTATCAAGTGCAGCTAATGTCTCCATCTCATGGGACCTCTGAGGGCATAAAAGACTGTGTCTCAGGATTTACTTCTGGGATGAAAAGAGTGAGAAGAATTTATCCTTTAGCTCCCATCTCCTGTTAGTCAAAATATGCATCCTGAGGCATTGACTCCTCTGTGTTTCTAGATCACATGTGAATGGATACCAAGCAATTCAGGCAGTGTTTCACGCCTCAGCATCAACGGTGAGGCTACTATCTAGGGTGGTTCTGGGGCAATGCTGTGTCTGCTTGAAGGTGGTCAGAAACCATATGAAGTTAGTTTACATAGCAACAGCTGGAGAGAAACAAGTGTCTGAAAGACCCAGACAGGTGAGTCTGAGAGGTTCTGTGAGCATGGCTTCATCTCCCAAACATCATTTCCATAAAAAGGACTTTCTGATCCATTTAGTAGGGAGTAATATTTGTTGTAGCAATTAACACTTTGTGGTATTATATTACATATTGTTTTTGCATACTATTTTCTTCTCTCACTAGGATGTAAGTTCCTCGAGTTCAGGGACTTGGTTAAGGTCATTGCCTTCACTCCAGTGCTCAGCACAGTACTTTAAACATAGCAGATGCACAAGAAATACTTGTTGAAAAAATGAGTAAATGAATCGACTTGTCCAAGGTGGCTCAGTCAATGACAGAGACCAGAGCAGAACTTAGATAACATGGATTCAAATCATTTAACATCGTCTGTGCTGAAACGATGTTACAGAATTGGATTATAATAAAAGGAATAAAATAAAGGCAAACAAGCAATGTTTCATATGTCATAAATATTCGTAACATTCCTTTATGTCTTCACTTATCTAGGTCAGCACTGTCCAATATAAATTTACCTGATGATGAAAATATTCTATATATATACTGTACAGTATGGTAGCCACTAGCCCTATATGGGTATGGAGCACTTGAAATGTGGCTAGTGTGACTAAATAACTGGATTTTAAATTTTATTTATCTTTAATTAATTTAAATTTAAATAGCCACATGTGGCTAGTAGCTGTCATATTAGACAGTGCATCTATAGGTATTTATCTATAATTTAACAAACTAATATTTTAAAAACTGCCAACTTGACAAACGAGTCAGTTTTAAAGATTTAAATCAAGTAGGAGCAACAATTTGACCCATATTTTGTATTTTAAATTTTTCCTCTAGAAACTTGCATGAAGATTAGATAAATAAAGGGAGAGTTTGATTCAGAACATTGAAACTATAAGTGTTTGGGGGCAGGAGGGGCAGAATTCATTGGATTGTTTGAAGAGTCTAAGGCTTTTTAATTTCTCCCTGAATTATCTGGTTGGATTTAGTACTAACAAGACTAGGTCAAGGGTTCCTGCAAATGAAGTTTAAAATTTTTGAACTTAAAACATTACTTTTTTTTTTTACCCCCCCCCCCCAAAAAAAAGTATTATTTAAGTCTGAAGCTACCTGCTTCAACTCTGCTCAGACAGCTTGGTGAACTTGCTTGCTAGGAATGGTATCCTGAGGGCGAGAAACCACAGGCATACTGGTCTTGAGGAGGGCACAGTGCAGTGAGCCTTCCCCAAGCCTGCTCTCAATACCACTCATCAGGGGTAGAGGAATGTTTTAAAACTCTACATAAAACTAGCTGAAAGAATACTTGGAATATTGTTTCATTTTCTCCCGGATTTCAGTCTTCCTAGAAGCAGTCAAGATGTCCTAATCTTTTCTAAATGTGAAATCAATGTGGAGATAAGAATATTCCCTAAAATATCTGTGCTGAAAAGAAGAAAAAGACTCTGGGCTGGCACAAACCATTTTGGTTTTATTCCTTGTATATTTTGCACATATTAAAAGGAGAGAGTGAAAAGCATTCAGTCAAAGGAATAGATGCCATGATAATAAAAATATAATTTGTTATAATGCCAAAATAACAGGGGCAGTAATATGACAGCACTGAAGGAAACGTGATAGAAAATTAGAGACAGCATTAGGCTTAACCCAATTAAGATGGCATACATTTAATGACCTCCGGAGAAAGTTAATTTTTAGACCACTCTCTCTCTCCCTACCTGGAAATATCTCTTTATGTCTAACTTAAATATCTCATAGTGCAATTTAAATTCATTTCCTTTTTGTGATGCCCAGTGGAGTAAAAAATATGGACTACTTTCCTTTGAGGGATAAGCCATAATTTGTTTAAAGATCGATAAATAGGTAGCTTCTCAGATTTCTCCAGGCTAATGACTCTGTTTAATGTTTCCTTAGAGGTCTCCATTATTGTTGTCATTCTACTCTGAACTCTGTCTAAATTCCCTGCATTCCTTTTAAGTTTATGAGCCTCACAGTTACTTTTTTAGACTGCAACTGTGAATGGCACACAGCACTCAACAACTAGGCTTGGCTGCCATACGTGCCCTGCCATTAAACATAATCTTCATTGTGCCCGTTCTGCATTCTCGTAATGTACTACACTGGAGTGAAGTATGAACAGAGGTGCCAAGCATCTGACTCCACTTCAGTGATATTTGTAGATCTGTAGGTAAAAGCAGTCTGTCGAGTATTTACCTTTCCCACTTGATTTCTTTTTCCTCTTTCTTTTCTGCTCTCTTAAAAGGTGAATTACCATGATCTGGCTGTATATGGCTTGGTTGCTGTATTTTAGTTTTCCCCTGTGTTGTTCCTTTGAAAGCGCTAGCAAATAGATGAGGACACCCGGTTTGCTGCATTTTCCTTCCTTATTGCTGTTTTCTTTTTAAAGCCTTGAGAAAATGACTTGACATGGTGTACGAATGTATGCCTTTCATTCCTGTATGCTACCTCTGACTTTTATGGCTCTATTCATTTTTCTTCAAATTATTATTTCGTTAGTTATTTTACTGCTTCCCTACTGGTTCACAAGCAAATTTCTCTTTTACTTTCTTACAATTGTACTAAAAGTAGCAAAATCATGATTAGCCTGGAGCTTTTAAAGGCAGAATGGGTGTTAAGTGGACTCAAGTAACTATATCATCCAGGCTGGGGAAGATTATTGAATTTGGACAACTGAACACAAGCACAGTAAGGAAACTTTATGAACGAGCAAAAGCTGTATCTCTCAAAATGTTACTCTGTATTTTTGCTTCTATCTTCCCTCTTATGAATATAGTGTAGTGAGTTACAAATTCTCACTCAATTTGTAATTTTCTGTGGAATAACTGAGGTTATTGCTGGGGAGTTTTCTTTATATTTGCAAATTAAGCACTTAATTGTGACTTGTCTAATAGCCTACACTTGATGACCATAAGAACACATTAAAGAATACTGCTTTAAAAGATCAGTTGATCTGTGCAGTACATTATGTGTTGTCAAGGCATGTCTTCAACAATAACAGTTTGAGGTCTTTTAATTTCACAATTTCATGAGTAATTTTCACTTCAAGCTCTGGAATGCTGATAATTTTCACTTATTTTAGTACAATTGTCATAATTTGTTATTTTTGTTAGGAGATCTGTTATAGTCACAGTTAAATCTAGGCTTACTAGTTTTCTTAGAATCAATACAATGTCTTCTAATGAAACAAAATTTTTACTTTTTTGAGATGTCATCATTTACCTCCCCAAAGAACTTTGCATTGCAGTTGAGAATGCTAAATACCTACAATTACTTCAGAAACAAATACTTTACCATAAAAAATTAAGATGGGTGATTACTCTTATTTCGTGTAGTATCCTTATCAACAACTATTCCCTTCTCTAATAGCAATTTTTATAGCCAATTTTAGATTACTATGGATAACAACTTATGCTATCATGACAAAAATTAACCTAATAAGAATAAATAATATTTTACATGGAGTTCAGATAGAGTCCACGGCTAGTTTTTCTACTGGACAAAATGCATTATTCAACCAGACACTAAAACTGATTCTTAAAAAAAAGACATTATTGCAGTCCTAAAAATGGTGAGGGTCTATGTTTAGCACAATTGATACTACGCATAAAGAAAATATGAGGCCATTTACAAAAATACTTGACCAAAAACTGGGAAATATTTACTTTATTAATATATTTATTATGTAATTACCAAGCCAATAGTACCTTAGTCAATCTGTGTGGTGAAAGAGGTATGGGTTTTGGATCAAAATACATGCTGTGCCACTGAATAATTGTGTGATCATGAACAAATTACTCTGTAGAATTTATTTCTTCCTAGTATAAATGGTAATAACCACTTCATACAATTAAATGAAATAAATGTAAAAATTCTGATAAATGAACTATTCACCCAACATAGATTTTTTTTTTTTAAGGAGTCTACCATGTGGGGAGATAAAGCATATAAGTAAGTCTTAGGTGCCATTATTTTCAATAGCATTTGCTCACTTTGTATCTCTGTGTCACACATTTGATAATTCTTGCAATATTTTAAACTTTTTCACTATTGTTATATTTGTTATGCTGATCTGTGATCAGTGACCTTTGATGTCACTATTGCAAAAAGATTACGATTCACTGAAGGTTCAGATGATGGTTAGCATGTTTTAGTAATAAAGTATTCTTTAATTAAGGTTTGTACAATTTTTTTAGACATAATGCTATTGCACACTTAATATACTACAGAATAAACATAACTTTTATATGCACTGTAAAACCAAAAAATTGTGTGGCTTTATTTAGTTGCAATGTTTGCTTTATTTCAGTGATCTGGAACCGAACCCTCAATATCTCCACGGTATGCCTGTAATTATAATTTATTGCAATTGTGATGGGTACTATTAGAGAAAGGCAAATAGCGCCAAGATGGTACCTATATCTGGGAGCTAGCCTAGTCTCAGGTGTAAGTGCAGCCACACCCAAGGAAGGAGCATTTAAATTGGGATTTAAAGCAAGAGGAGGAGGCATTAGCCTGATAAAGAATCAGAGAAGTCTTTCTACCAGAATAGCTGAAGATTCTGTGATTCCAAGTTGAAGGTCAGTGAGATCACGGGAGGCTCTTAAATTTCTCTTTTATGTAACTCACCTGTTTGTGAATTCCCTAACATTGTTTACGATCTTCTTCTTCTTCTTTTTCCCTTTAATGCTTACTTAATATGTAGTATTGTGTATGACAGACAAAATAATTGCTGAATTGAAGTTTGGCTGTTTTAGATGGAAGGCCCAACCAAACTGTGCCTCGCTAAATATCAAACAGCCATAACTATATTTTAATTTGACAAAAAATTCTTTTGCTCCTTTATGTGAATGAGAATTCATTGACTGCCAGGCTGAAGCCATCAGGAATTACAGGAATCTCATGGACCTATTCCACATTTTAAAATTTGTTATTGTTTGTAGTTAATAGCAGTCAAAAAAGTGCATTTGTACTTAGTGCTCCATTCCTTACCAAATCAATTGGGATATCTCCAGCTGAAAATATTTTTTAAAACATGAGGAATTTTTACTAAACCTGTAGAGTTTGCTTTTTTCTTTTCAATTCCCTAAAGAATTCCTAACTTAAATTTGTTAAACTCTTTATGTAGGAGACTATTTAATATTTTGTTTTGAAAAACAAAAAAAAGATTGCTGAGCTATCTTCCAGAAGCCCTATCAGTAAATAATGTGCTCATTATTTTTAGTTTAAACATGAACAGATGTGAATTTTTCCTTATTTATTTCAGCTAAGAACTACCATTATCATAAGCAATTTAACAGCCATTCTGCTTTGGGCCAAAGGACTTAATAAATATTTATTGTGATTGTCCTTAGTGGTCACTTCTAAATTAACCTCTTCTACTACTACTACTGACCTTTAACATACTGCCTTAAATATGGAATTTAAAAGGGAAATTAGCAAATGTAGCATAGCTATCAAAATCAAGTCATTTTAGTTTTTATATTTCTTTGGTATATTGCAAATCCTAATTACATATTCCATATGTTTTCTGAGGGCACAAAACGTTAAAAGAACTTTCTTGATTGTTTAGTTTAAAAGTGTTATTGCTAAACAACAAATATATTCAGACTAAAATCTATCAAGTCAACCATCACTTAAATGAACAGGGAAAAGTGTGACAAACAGAGGTACTAAAATTATATCTTTTAAATCAGTAACGTCAGTACCAGTTGAAGTTGACTCTAATTGAAATGCATTTTCATGTATTCAATTCATTCCAAACACAGGCTTTATGTAATTACCTCATTAGCCAAGAATGGGCAAACATGAAAACATATTTCCGTTGACATTTAAAAGTTTGGATATTATTGACATACACTGATTGATTGCCTAGGCTATGCAGATATATCCAATTTCTAAGGAGCAAAACTGCAAATCTGTTGATAAATTTTTGTTATATTATGATTTTATTTTGGTAGAATGTCATGCTTTCTTTCTTTTCCTTATAACACTTTCTTATCTCATTATATCCTGTTATTTCATTTTCCTCCACTCTCTCTTTTTACCAATCTGGCTTTCAGTTTTTTTGTAATTTAAAATCTTCCCAACATAACAAAGAACTTTCCTCTTCCGTTTTATTCTTTCTCATTCCATTGTTCACATTGGCTCTCGGTTTTACTTGACACTCAGTCCTGTCAAACTGTATACTTATTTCTATTATCGGAAATGTTTATTCTAATTCATTGAACAAATAAAAGACAATGCTGAATGTAATATAATATGATCTTTCCTCAGTTGTTACCACTGACATAATGTTTTCCCCCTTTATTGATACTCCAGTCTTAAACATTACCTGATATTTTAATTCCGCTCCAATTCTCTAAATATTTAAACATTTTATATGTATACTTTCACATTATTATTAAAAATTCCTTAATAATTCAAAATTTGTCTTATTCTTTCTTCCAAATATGAATGAATGCTGCTTGACTTTTTCAAGATTCCCACTTCCTGACATGCTTAATGGATTAAAATGTAATAAGGATTCATACCACAGGTATTATATGATAAACAGTATACGGCTGCTTTCTTTTCCAGTGGCGGTAACTTTGACTGTTAATAAATTATGAAACCATGTTAACATGAAAGTGTTTTCAAAATTTCTATCAGCCATTTCAAGAATATTCTCATCCTAAAACAGTCCTAAGGGGCTAGAATATGAATTATTTTTATTTTGTTGGTGCTGTTTATTATTATTATTATACTGGATAGGAGAGGATAAGGTGGTATAACAGAAAAAACTTCTTTGCTCCCCAGGGTAGTGGAGGATTGGGAGTAGCTGGGAGAGAACTTCAAGAGATGAGATTGTCATCCTTTGGGCCTTGGGGAAACACTGAAGAGACATTGTTTATTTTCTAATTTTGCTTGAGCATGGCAATGGAGGAAAGGGACTTTGCTGTTCTTACCTTTCCTCTGTACCTCCCACTATTTCACTTTGAGTATCTCACGTCTTCAACTCTGGACATCCCTCTGTCTCCTGCATTTCTTTGTTTTTCTCCCTTTCCTGTGACCCTGATTTAGAATTTCTCTCTAACAAGTAGTATAAATGTTTGGAAAAATATTTTGGCACAAATGATTACAAACGTACCCCATGTCCAAGAGACAAGACTGTTTCTACACATAAACACATCTATATTTAAAATTCAGTTCTTTGGAGTACTACCAAATTCCCAACATATTCTTAGTACTATTCTGCCCTCACCCTGAAGTAATAAAGTTATATGGATATTGGTTTCCCCCTGATTTTTGTTAGTATTTCTTTACTTATAACACAATGTACCCTTAAGATGGAGTGTTCACCTTGATTTTGAGTTTCCTAATATAACATTTTCTAAAATAAGACTTGCATTTTTCGTATTGCTGTATCAAGAACGTGTCTATTGAAATTAAGATGATCTAATTTTGTTCTCCCTTTCTTCTATATTTGAAATCCTAATGCTCATCTTATATTTTAGAACTGTATCCAACGACGCTTTGGGAAAACAAAACTTGATTAAGTTAACTGTAATCATTTTCCATTGGAACAATCTAGTTTTTCCATTGTGTTAACAACAAAAGTAAAATATTTGAAAAATGTTAAATGCATTATTAATAATTAAAGTTAGAAAACAAAAATATTATAGTATGTCTAGTTATAATTGTGTAGAAAATTTCTGGAAATAAAATAATAAACTATTAAGGGCGTTACTCTCTTGAGCAGAGGACTTGAAGTCTAGATTAGGAAGAGATTTATTATTGTATACTCTTCATGGTTTTGTTTAAATGGTTTGGCTATTATAATAAGCAATTGGTTTTTATTGTTGAATAATGGATGATTAAGACCACTGAAGAGCGCATAACATGTGAAATACAAATTTGTATCTTGAGCAATAACAAAACTACCAAGCCAGGAAATGTATTTGCTGGAAAACAAAAAAACATGTTTTCCAGAATGTACTTACATTGCACACACAAAGAGACTCACACACACACACGCACACACACAGAGCTGCATTAGAGTTCAAATACTGGCTAAAAAGTTGATCATCATTTGCAAAGTAATATGATTTCACATGTATATCATATTTACTCAGAAATCTGAATCATGGACATCAATTATCATTATTTAGAAAAAATATACTAATCTTTTAAAGTGTGATTGTATATATTTGTTTCTAATATTGATTATACTCCTGAGCAGCTATGATTTTCACTCATCAAGGATTAATCTCAAAGCCAGCTATCTAGTCCCTTGCAGAGACAGTACATGCCAGGAATACTGGAGGCCGTCACAAAGACTCATGGAGGCTGAAGTCTCACTCCCCCTTTTGAAAGGATAATCTTGCCCCTTACCCTTTTAAAGATGGGTAGGCTGTGGTCCCTCTGGGGAAAATGGAGCCAGAGACAATGCTATATAAGCCTCATCATGACAACTTCTCCATTTTGCTAGGCAGGCCAACCCTACTTGAACTTGTTGAGAGAAATAAAGACAGTCAGGTTTCAAAACAATTAGGACTTTAATGCTCTTTGGAGATGAAATTCTTGGCTGAGAATCTAAATAAAATGATCATAGTTTAAACTACAAAGAATTCAAAAATAGTTTATGTTGAGAAGAAAATGGGAATCACCAGTGGTATTCTCATAGTGTTAATTTGATTGCATGTTGGTCTGCTTACAACCAGATGTCCTCCTTTGCTATTGAGCACATTGAGAAATTAAGATTCCATGCATTTCTCTAATTGCTCCCTTGAAATGAAAATTTCTATGCCTTTCTCACAGTCATATCAGAGATGAAAACTACACATCTATGTTAGTACATTCATCTTTTTCAACAAAGATTGAAAGATAAGAGTATTATTAGTTTAATCATGAGTGTGTACGAGGATAGCAATTATATTTTCTCCCTGCAAGTGTCAGCTGCCCATATGAAGTGAAACTCTGAAAGTTACAGCTACATTTTCCCACTTGCCTAAGGAATGCAGATACCTATAAATGAAACAGTGCTCTTGGCTAATTATCTAGCCAGTGGCCACTGTCATGTTCCTTACTAAGAAATCAATTTTTAAAAGTCAGAAGGAGATATAATAAATACAGCTTCAGTCACTGACCAGCAAAAAAGCATGCCAAGTTAAGTAGTCTTGGCCCTAGGAAGGAGGATGTTAAAATGTAGAGATTTTGAGTATATCCATAAGAAAATTTAGTTAAAGTTAATTTAAAAAAGTCTGCCAGTAACCTACATTGTCAGTTGTCTACAAAAATGCTACTCTGTAATATTTTATCTTGGTCACTTTAAGTTAAAATGGAACATTTAATGTATTAATTTCATTTTTCCTTTTAAAAGTTAAGTTCCAAGCTATGTTCTATCTCTGTACAAGGAAAAGGTTAAGAAGCTTAATTACCAAAATCCAAATAATTTATTTAGAATTAGAGAAATATTGAAATATTGTGTATGCCAATTATCTTCACATTCTCTAAAGAGAACTAATCTAATTAATTATAACTCTTTAATTGTACTTTATCAATCTGATGATGTATGTTAAATTTTATTTAGGTGGACTTTTCCATTTGCTACAACTACCCCTTTCATAATTGCTTTTGTGGTATTAATTCTCTGATTTATGCTAGGCAATCTGAGGAAGATGAAGAGAGAAAATTGACAAGTTAGCATTGTGCATATATTTGAAACAGGCAAAGAAGGTATTATTTTCTTACAATAGGAAATAAAAATGTATGATATAAAACTATTACTATATATAGAAAATATGAATCAATAAAACCATGAAAATTTGAGTTTAAGATTTTAAGAAAAACCTGGAGAAAATGGAGAATATCTGGAGGACAGCTGCTAAAATGAGAAGGTGAAAATCATGTCATATGATAAATAATTAAAGAAAATGAATATATCGGGTCTGGAAATTGTAGACTTAAAAGAAAGATAATTCTTGAACTTAAAAATGTAAGAATCCCAAAACAGGGATCACAACTGACACAGAATAACTAAATTTATAGGGAGGCAATATTTGGCTCCTCAAAGTATAGTGTTCTAACAGTTGCTTTTACTCCTTTGATTTGTTCATGTTTCTTTCTATTGTCTACCTCCAACCCCCCACCTACCACCCAGTTTAAGACAGACCCTATTTATCTCTCACGTGGACTATTATAATAGCTTGCTTAGTGACATCCATGCCTCAAGTTTCCCAATGTTAATGTTAGTCCTTTATTTTGCTTTCAAAAGAACTTACTGAAGTACATATATGAGTATGTCTTTCTCTTTGGAAAACTTCAGTGGTTTGCTTTCACCTAGAGAATAACATCTAAACCTTGAAACACATTAAAACCTTTCACAATCCACCAGGAAATACATTTCAGGTGCCTTCTTTTGCCTTTCCAGTCACTCCATGTGTCTTGTATTTGGATTACCATGCACACTCACACTTCTAAACATTTATCACTTCTACTATGCTTATTTGGACTACATTTTCTCCTTTAATTTTTAGTTACATGGTAAAAATTCCTTGTAATCTAGCTCAAATATTATTTCTTTTATGAGGTCTTTTCTGACTTTCCAAAGAGATAGTCTCTCTTTACCTCCTATTGATTTGACTTCATTTTGACACATATCCTACTATTGTCTAGTTATTTGCTTATTGGTTCATTTCTCCAAGGAGAAAGGGATCTCTCTGGGAACCAACACTCACAGTATTCCTGTTGATAGCTGAAGCAATAAGACAGTGTCTGGAACATAGTTGATTCTACATCTATCTTTTTTTTTAAGTGTAAAAAAAAGAAGTGCTCATGCAGGAAGTAGATGTTTGTTTTTCAAGACTGTTAGAAGAATTGGCTATATTGACTGAGACTGAACTTGGAATTTCCCCAAGACACTAACAAAACACTAAGATCCTATGTTTGCAGAGTAATTTCAGAATATCAGGTCATACACACACACATACACAAACACATACATAAACATACATACATGCACAACTGCAACAATAACACAAAAAGATCTCACCATAGAAAATCACTAGAATCAGTAATTGTCATGAAGTAATCATACTGGAGACATAGCATGTTGGAAATTTTCGTGCATTATTGCTTTCTGCTTAGTCTGTGGTGAAAATTCATTAAAAGAGCAGGTAGACATAATGAACATGAAATGTAAGTATTCATGACACATTTTTGACTAACTGGCGTGGTAAAACAGAAAGTTTCAAAAATTGGAACAACTTCTTTACCAATAAAGAGCATAAAATTTTTTTACACTGTTAATACATTATTAAATAGAAAAACCCCTACTGTTTACCCCCTCAAGAAAAAGTGGAACTTTTGTAAAAGTCCTACAGTGAAAACATATATGCCGTACGTCCTGAATGATAACTAGATGAAACAAAAAATAACTCTCAGAAATTCATAAAATAAGTTTGAAACATAAACAGATTACATTAATTTTTGGTATTAATTGCGATCAGAAGAAAGAAGCATATATTAAGATAAACACTAACATATAAACATAAAGAGACCTGCATACAAGAAGTGTATACATTTAAGATTCAGATAAAATTCAAATTTGATTTCATTATAGATCAGTGTATTAATACAGCCAAATGACTACTATATTTTAGTTCTTTGCCAGTCCTTTATTTTATCCGTATATTTTAAAAGATGCATAATATAAATTACATGCATTAACAGCGATGACAATAACAAATCAGTGTATTTCAAATTTGCCTGTGATGGGAAACACATGAACCCAGTGATACATGGTTGAAAAAGCTGTAGTGGCATTTTAAAGCTATTATTTCCATTGTGACACAATATATTTTCTTCTCTCTACTTAAAGAAAAACAAGTAAACATTTTGCAGGAGAAGAGATGTACAGATGGAGGTGGACAGAGGCATCTTAACTCTTAAATTAGTTCTTCACAACTTAGTTCCCAGATGTTTGTTTCTCATGCCCCCTGCTATATTGAGGAGAATTTGCTATTGTCTGTCAATGAGTCATATACCATCTTCACAAATTTGGAGAAAATGCAAAGCTACAGTTGGGTAGAGTATGAGTCACTGACAGACAATTGAAAGCTCCAAGAGGATGCACTCAGAGCTACTTTGCAGTTTGAAGAAAATTGATCCTCTTCTTTTTTTCTGACAACATCTTCCAAATACTCAAGGTTTTTCTTCCATGTCAAAGGACGCAGTCAACAAGAATAGGTAACCCATTCAAATGATAATATGTTTTAAGTACAGGCCATCCTTTTTCTTTCTGGCAACCTGTTCATCTCTCACTGCAAACCTTTTTTTACCATATATACTGAATATCTTTCTATCCTCAAGGTACAATACCGTACATCTGACAAGGCATACAGATGGGCAGCTTTTTACTGATTCTGTGTATTCTTGGCAGAGGCAATGAGTCCCTCTCACTACACTGGGTCACCTGTACTAGATTTCCTAACTGCCTCATCACAAGGCAGCATCCTGAGACCGGTGCTTTAACCTGCGCCCACCAAAACAAAGCCAAAACAGAACCTCTAACTGCACCTTTAAAATGCAGATAATTTGAAAATTCCATTTCTCAACAATGAAACATTTTAAAGCAGGTACTGTATGTATAGCTCTGCCATATTAATGTGTACAAGAAGAACAACTTAACAATGAGATGTTATTATATATTACAGTTTATAATAGAGTACAAATGTGCAAACATAAAAATTTATTTAGCCTAAGCAACAACTGTTCTTTAAACTTCAGATATCTGGATTTTCAAAAACACATATAAAGTTACTGAAGTTTTAGCCTGAATTAAAAAAAATGAGGGTGGGGTGTGGGTGGGATGCCACAAGGAGATATTCAGATATTTGAAGGGCAGCCGTATAATAAAGGGTGCAGATACACAATGTGTCATTCAGAGTAAATGGCTAAAACTAATGAATGTCCTTCATAGAAAGATAGACTTCCATGCAATATAAATAAATATTTTGTCCTATGAAGAAACATGACATCATAGGGGATCATAATCTTCCTAACAGTGGCTAAAGAATTTGTTGCCCATCTGCCCTGGATTCTTTGTAGAATTTATTGGAATGTAGACTTCTCGAGGGCCAAGTTGTTTTGTTTGTCTGTTTGTTTTGTTTATTGCTGTCTTTTTCCCTTTGACAAGAATAGTATCTGCCCCATGGTAGACACTTAATTTATCCCACAATGAATCAAAAGAATTAAGGACTCTAAAGATTTTGATGGAAATTTTAGATTTCCCAGAGAAATTCTCATTATATTCAATCTCCTTGCTTATAAGCATAGACTTTAATAAAAAACTAAAATTTTGATGGTACTTTAAAACCAAAAGATTTTTTTTAAGGTTAGTCAATATAAATGTATGGGGGACTTTGTTTAAATAACGTTCAAAGTTGCTTTCATTTAATTTTTGTTAATATTACCAAGAGCTAAATGTGAATTGTAAATGAAATTCAGAATGGAGGCACTGACTGTGAATGATGACCAATTAGGCATCACCCTTTTGATGTCCCATGGGCAAACCAAATGTACACCTAGACATTTTTGTTTTTACAGCAAAATTTTTCTATCAGATTTGCACCATGGAAATGGTATATGTTCTCTATTGTTCTGTAGCAAATTACTTTGAAATTCAGCAACTAAAAACAAAAATATATATTATCTCACACAATTGCTGAAGGCCAGGGATCCAGGAGTCGCTCTGGCTCACAAAGTTGCAGTCAAGCTGTCAACTGGAATTGCAATCAGATCATGGCCTGGCAAACTCGTGTGTTTATTGGCAGATCTAGGTTTCTCAGTTCTGTGCTGCCTGTTGTCCAGAGGTTGCAGTTCCTCAACATATGGGCTTTTCACAACGAGAGAGAGAGAGAGAGAGAGAGAGAGAGAGAGAGAGAGAGAGAGAATCCAAGATGGAAGCTGCAGTCTTTTATAACCTAGTCCCAGAAGTGGAATATTTATAACATTACAAGTATTACAACATATATTATTGGTCACACAAGCCATCCCTAGTACAGTGTGGGCATGGACCTACACAAGAGTGTGAATACCAGAAGAAAGCAGTCATTGGGGACCTTCCTGGAGGCTGCCTACCATAGAAATCAATGGGTCAATAATTTGTTAGTTACTTATAGACACTATGATTGATCACACAATTGAAGGTAGAGATTTGGAAACCATGATGGCGGGAGAGGGAGGCCAAAATGAATTTTCTAGTTTATTGCCTAAATGGATCAAAATCCTGCAGCTCACATTTATGTGATTGTTTTTTTTTATTTCATTTTAGTTAAAAATTATTTATATTTCTAAAAATGTAAAGATACGTAAAAGAGATGGCCATTTTTACTGTGTAATATGATACTGCATTCTTTAAAGAAATAAAAACTGAAACAATAACTATTTATAGTCCAGAATACCAAAACAGCTCCTTTCAAAACAATAGAGTACATATTAAAAATAGGTCTGTCTTGGCTCTTCATCTAAAAGTCCAAATAGTTGAAATAACTAAAGTACTGATTCTAGAAGTTATTCTTCTGTAATGCATACATGTAGTATTAAAATATTGCCCTCATGATTATTAATATCATCAAGCAAGCAAAAGAATGTTCTTTTAACTGTGGGTCAGAAGCAAGGTTTTCTTTGGTTTCTATGCACATGCAACAGTTCATTGGCAACTTTTCTAGAAATACATATTCTCTTCAAGTGTAATATCCTTGGGAATAATGGCCACAGAATGAAATGCTGGGTTTGTAAAACATTTTGAGCTCTGTGGGGAACAAAAGTTGGAAGGAAAGAACAGAGTATTATTAGCATCAGATTCACAATTTATTCTGATTCTTTCCCCAAATCCTTTCCTCTGCCCTGAGGGAAGAAAGTTCCAATAAAGAAGAGGCAGGGCCCAAGCTGTTAAGTCCAGTTTTGTCCCTGGGTTAAAATATCCTCAGGGCTCCAAGATGCACAAGAATCCTCTATCTGTCAGGATTCTTAGTTTCAACAACAAAATTTGTCTCAGACAAATTTAAGAAGAAAAAGGCATTTGCTAAAAAAATGTTGGGCAGCTCAAAGAATCCCTAGGAGGTCTAGAGAACTGGGCTTGGAAGATAAGCGGCCCAAGATAATTTCAAACTAAATAAAGAGGAGAATGATAAAGAAACATGGCTTCCCCATTTAGCAACAATATTTTGTTTTTCAGCCTTTGGCATACACTTCATAACTAAAGACATAGTAAGCAGGAAAAATTATCTACACATTCATTATTCAATATGCATTTAACAATGCATATTGAACCATGAACCAGGTATTGATTTAGGTATTGGGAATAGAGTTGTCAAAAACAAACCAAAGCTCTTGCCCACATGGAGTTTATATTCTAACGAATTTTGTCAACTAAAATCCTGTTTATACTGCTTTTATTGATATATTCAATTTTATCAATAAAGTTTTTATTGATTGAATTTTATCAGTTAAAATTTCAACTACACTCATTAAGTTTATTGTGCTTCTCTTATATTCCCACTCCTGTGAGATTGCTGGAAATTGTAGAAACCAGATCTTATCTGGGCTTCTTCAATATGATCCCAAAATACCAGACACAGTTAAAAAAACAAGATTTGATGTAAGCATTTGAAGCTTTTTCTTTTTAAAAAAATTTTTTTAATATCTTTATTGGGGTATAATTGCTTTACAATGTTGTGTTAATTTCTGCTGTACAACAAAGTGAATCAGCCATATGTATACATATATCCCCATATCCCCTCCCTCTTGAGCCTCCCTCCCACCCTCCCTATCCCACCCCTCTAGGTGGTCACAAAGCACCGAGCTGATCTCCCTGTGCTATGCGGCTGCTTCCCACTAGCTATCTATTTTACATTTGGTAGTGTATATATGTCCATACCACTCTCTCACTTCGTCCCAACTTCCCCTCCCGCCCCCAACCACCCCTCCCCCCTCCGTGTCCTCAAGTCTGTTCTCTAGGTCTGCGTCTTTATTCCTGCCCTGCCACTAGATTCATCAGTACTGTATTTTTTTAGATTCCTTATATGTAGTTTAGCATACGGTATTTGTTTTTCTCTCTCTGACTTATGAAGCTTTTTCTTTATAGCAAAATGATAAGCAAAACCTTATTTGTAGGATTTGCTAAAAGTTGTTTTATGGTGTAAAAAGTAGTTAATCTAAGTATTATTTTTAGTTATTACTAAAGAAGAAAGTTTCTATAAGTGCAAATATCATTATTCCATGGACTAATACATAAATATAATCAGTAGTTTAATAAATTCCACTTTTTTATGAACTAATAAAATGTTTTACGTGAGGACAGTTCCATCTGTATATTTTTAGTAGATCCTTTGGAAATTATATAATCAGTCTAACCCATGTCAAAGCAGGAGGCATGACTCTTTTATCCTTTATTTACTTCAGCTTGAGTTGAAGTCCATTGGAATCAGATGATTAAAGCTCTTTTAAGAAAGCTGGACCTGGAGGACAGAATGTTTGTGAGGGCTCTTAGACTGGGAGAGAAAACTCATTATATCTGACTCATGATTTTCTCATAGTAAACTCACACAGGATGTTATTTGCCACAATGTATCATCTAGTTTTGAAGGATAATTGTTTAGCAAATCACTAAGTTATGAGACATATGGACGACTTAGAAAGTGGAGGGAGAGATAAGTTACTTTGGCACTGAAAAAGAGATGTCAGAATTAAAAAACAAAAAAAAATCCATCTAACCTAGAAGAATTTGAAAGCCATTTTGTAAGGCAAGACTTTTCTTGACCTAAGTGCTACATGATGGGGAAAGAGAATTTGAAACACTCCAAAATTTAACAGTACGCAATCAGAAGAAAACTTCCATGTAATCCCACCATCCTCCCTTGTTCTTGTCTTCCCACTTGTTTCTTGGAAAAACTGTTGGTGGTCTTAGCAAAGTCCAGATCCTTCTCTTATGACCCTTATCAGATCTCATTCCCTTGCTTCTATTCAAGGACATATCTCCAGCAATTGTTCTAGCTGACTCTTGTATTATCCTAAAACATGCTGTAATCTCTGTAATCATTATAAAAATATCACACACTTTCTTAAGGTCCATTTTCTCTTTAGTTACAAGCACACTTCTCTGCTGCCTTTTATTACAAAAGTTATTGAAAAGTTGCTTCCAATTCATTTCTTTGGGTTCTCCCTTAAGCTCACCCTATTATTTCTTTTTGCCTACAGAATTCCATTAGAACTACTCCTATCAAGTCTACCAATGGTGTGTGTGTGTGTGTGTGTGTGTGTGTGCGTGTGCATGTATAGGTATTGCCTATCTCCAATAGGCAATACTCAGGCCTCATCTTATTGATTTAGCAACAGTATTGGAAGAAGCAGATTTATTTGAAATACTTCTTTCCCATTATTCTACTGGTTCTCTTCCTTCCTCACTGGCCACTCATATCCCTTAAGTTTCAATGGCAGTCAGATCTTGTATGTGTTTTCTTCATTTCACTCACTCCTTAAGTGCCCTCACACAGTCTCTTGGCTTTAAAACCATCTGTTTACTGATGGCTCCCAAATGTTTATCTCCAGTTTAGACTTCCCACCTGAAATTCTGAGTTCTAGATCTGTTTGTCTGCTTCAGAATCTGGGATTTCTTTACTTTGTTCAGTCTCTAATAGACACAGTCTCATAAGAGACTGAACAAATTCAAAGGCAACTCCCAATCTTCCCTTCTAAGTTTTCTCCCACATTCCTTCCCACTTCAGTTATGGGTGTTACAGTGAATTCTTTCTTTCTGTCACACACATTTAATGCATTAGCAAATCCTGTGGACTCTCTCTTCCAAACAGACTCAGAAAATGACCACTTCTTACCACCTCCACTGCTCCCACCATGGTTCATTACACCATCTTCTCTCATGAATCATTGCCAGAGCCCCCAAATGGTCTCCCTACTTATGCCCTTGTCACTCCCCACACAATTTATTTTCCACACATCAGCTAGAGCAACCCTTTTAAAATATACGTGGGATCACACCATTTCTCTGATAAAAACATGCTGTCTTACTCAGAGTAGATGAAGCCATTACAATATCCAGCAAGCCCACATTTCAGTGGTTCTTGACACAGGCTACATATTAAAATCACCTTGGGAGATTTTAAATGATACCGGTATCTGGGTCTCATACTCAGAGATTCTATTGATAATTTAACCAGTATTGTATGAGATTTGGGCATTGATATTTAAAAAAAATTTGTTAGGTAATTATAATGAAAGGGCAGCCTGGATTGAGGCAACCCTAACACTAACACCTTTTTCCCCCCGCACACAGTCTGGTTTATTAGCTCAAAAAATATGGAAAGTTTTATCTCATGATCTGGACCCACTGTATCTTTGGACTAATTTTTTCTCCTCCTAGTTCATTCTGCTTTAGTCCTATTCAGCTTCTTTGCTATTTGTAAAACATAATAAACATTTGTCTGCCTCACAGGCTTTTCATTTGCTTAACTTTCCTGCATAACTTTATTACATTCTGACATAGTATATGTTTGAATTGTTTGTTTATTTCAGTTACAGTATAGTAGAATATATGCTCCAGGAGGGCTGGGATTGTTTTTCTGTTTTGGTCACTGCTATATTCCCAGCCCCAATGACAGTCTCTTGTCCATAATTGGCTCTCAATAAATATTTATTGAATAAATGGTCTATTTCATAATCTTTAGCCCAATGCAAACATGTGAAATACAAAAAAACTCCCCCCCCCACCTTTTTTTAAAAGAAAGACAGATTTAAGAGGAGTGGAAAAGGAAACTTTCCTTTTTGATGTACTGTTGAGTCACCAGTTAAATACTCATGTGAAGATATTAACCAGGAAGGTGAAATAATGACTCTGTAGCTCCTGAGAGAAGCCTGGGGTTTAGGCATATACTTTGGTAGTTGTCCAATTAGAGTTGATGGCTGAAACCCTGGGAATGAATTCCAGTTCCAATAGAGAGCATTTAGAGGGAAAAAAGTGATTGATTTAGAAAAAGAAACATTCACAAGAGGTTAAAGAGAAAAGATTCATAAAAGGGACTGATGTGCTACAAAGCCCGTCTAGAGGCACAGGGGCAGCCCACCGAGAAGAGAGCTTTCCGCATGAAATGGCACGGCTTCCTCTGCTTCCCTGGCCATTGCTCCTCACCTCTTTCATTGCTCCCCTTACTTTCTCATGATCGCTGAGTACAGATGCCAGGAACCATCTGCACCAATATTGTTCCTTGTCCTGTTCATGCTGCAGTATGAGATAAATGAAGCTACCAGAGGCCCACAGAGGCCTCAATCTCTGTGTGTCAATAAGGGACTGATAAAGAGTCTCCTTTGTCTTACTCAGGTGAAGTCTGGGACTGCATCATGTGAATTTAGCTGGTGCTCTGAGTTTCCGTGAGGTAATAATACTACTTTGTATTCAAAATGGAGTTTAACTGGTAATGATAAGCCTCTGCAGAGACTTCACAGCACCCTCAGCAGCAGGGAAATGTGGAGTGGAAGGTGCTAAAACTGTAATTAGAACAAGGCATCTGTCTCCCAGCTCCTACAGAGCAGCTACTAATCAATGTGATCACTCGCTTTGAGTGGGGAAGTGCTCACCCATGGTTCTGCTGGACTTTTTCCAGCCACTAGCAGACTGAATGCTGGTGGAGAGCACCCTTGGCTTTGGAGAGGGAGAAGGAAGTAATATTGCTTAGTAAATGTAGCAGTTTACTTTTAAAAAGGTGTTTGGTGGGGGCATGTGTTGATTTACATTTCCTGTAAATAGCCTATTTGCAGAACAATCTGGAGGCCAATTATTGCTAAAAGTATGGTTCCCTTTGAAGCATTTTCAGGCTGATTATCCAGGACTTTTGACTCCTTCTCCCATATGTTTACTTGCCCTTTGGGATTTTGATCTCTTTTGGCAGGTTTATCAAGGAAGAAAAAGAAGAAGAATGCAATCATATAAATTTTCTGTCTATTACCAATTCTGATTTGGGCAGCATTTTCCAATGTATGGAAAATTAAAATTCATCTTCTATAAAATTCATCTCTAAGAATCTTCTTGAAAAAAAGGGTGCTTTAATCCAATACGTTGGAGAATGCTGGCTATTATACCTCCCTTTGTAGAAATTCACAGTGCACACTAGGGTATTAAAGGCATCTAGCTGTCCTGCAATAAAGAAACTGGTTTAAACTCTGTTGAATCCAGCACTGACCAAACTTATTGCTCTAGGGAGTTTTTCTTTTTCTTTTCTTTTTTTAGGGCATAAAACAGAAGTAACGTTCCAAAGAAAAGCTTTCAGTACAAGCTAGATTAAATATTTTTTATCATTGACATTTAAATTATGCCTAAAATGAGGTACAGAGATTTCCTGAGAATTTCTTCATCTTCACTTTCTATTACCACTGATAACTGCATGTTACATAATCATTCAGGATAAGTGGGCCAGGACTCCAGTTCATTCTTCTTCTCAAAAGAATAAAAATATAAGTCAATCCTTTTATCATTATGATCAGCCAACTTAAAAGCTGACTCCTGTTCTCATCCAATTTAGCCCCAGCAGACAGAGTCCTGGTGTATAGTCTATGTCTCCCACAGATACTGATGCCCGCTGTCTCTGAGAATTCTACATGCAGACTAAGACAGCCTTCTCCTTTAAATCTTCACAGTGGAGGGTGTTCAGGAACTGACAGCATTTAGGATAATTTCCTAAGAAGCTGAAAAGGAAGGCTCACTCACCAGTGCATTAGGTTATATGTTTATGTAAAGATATAAGAGGCAGAAATGAATAATGTAGCATACTATCCATTTCCATAAAGAATGAGTGCAGGACTTCCCTGGTGGCATAGTGGTTAAGAATCCGCCTGCCAATGCAGGAGACACGGGTTTGAGCCCTGGTCCAGGAAGATCTCACACGCTGCGGAGCAACTAAGCCCATGTGCCACAACTACTGAGCCTGCGCTCTAGAGCCCGCGAGCCACAGCTACTGAGCCCGCGTGCTGCAGCTACTGAAGCCCACTTGCCTAGAGCTCGTGCTCCACAACAAGAGAAGCCACTGCATTGAGAAGCCTGCACACCACAACAAAGAGTACTCCCCACTCGCTGCAACTAGAAAAAGCCCGCACGCAGCAACGAAGACCCAACACAGCCAAAAATAAATAAAATAAATAAATTTTTTAAAAGATTAAAAAAACAAAACAAAAAGCAAACAAAAAGCCAAACTTGGTTCTGCACAGCTGACCAGCTTTGTTGATCTTTTCTCCACATTCATAATCAATCTCTGCACAGAATCATAAGTGTCTCAGTCAATGTTCTCCAGAGAAATGGAAGCAATAGGATGTGAGTGTGTGTGTTTGTGTGTAAAGAGATTTAATTTAATGAATTGGCTTAAGTGATTACAAAAGCTGGCACATCCAAAATCTGCAGGGTGGGCTGGCAGTCTGGAGACCCAGAGAAGAGCTAGTGCTATAGTTCAAGTCCAAAGGCTATCTGCTTTGGATAAAGAAAAGGATAAAAGATAAGTAAAGACAAGAAGATGGTGGTGATGTAATAGAGAGGAACAACAACAGCAAGGGAAAACTGTCTATAATTAAAGCAAGAAAAAACAATAAGCCTTCATAGGTGTTAAAAACTGTAGAACATACCACTGAGTTTTTTTTCATATTTGGTATTTTATATGTAAAGAGCAATGCTAAAATTATTTTACACACACACACAAATAATGACAAACGAAATGAAAAATAAATATGTACAAATAAGCAAACATGTATTTGTAGACTGCTGATTTGCTCCTTTTACTTGAACAATACATCATATGTTCCTTTATTTTCCAATCACCCTCCTGGAAGGAGAAATTTTACCATGTTACCCCAGACTCATAAAAATCCAAGATAAATTCTAGATCTAAGTAAATAGGATTTAAGTGTCAACTTGCCAGTAGAAAGTGGGATTGTGCCAGTAGAAGTGGGATTCCACCATTTCAATAAATGCTGTCAAAAACATTCCACTTTGATATTCTTAAACCTAAAAGATTTAAATTCCTTTAATATTTTTGAACAGACTGTATCTGTTGCCTCTAGGGAACATTCTCTGTTCTCCTTTCCCCAATCCAACTCTATTCTCCATAGGGTGCCTATATTATTCTCAAATTGCACTATCTTTATTCCACTTACTTTAAACTCTCCAATAGGTAGGGTGTACACAGCAGGACCCAGCAGCTACTTGTTCTAAATCTGTTCAGAATCCTTCTATGCTAACTGCTGGCACGGCCGGGTCCAGTGCCAATCAGATAGTTCATTGTTCTTGATAGCTCACGCAGCTGCTCATCAAATGCACAGCTGCGGCACTGACCTTTAATAATATTATTCAGAGAATCAGCCTCATTTTATGAAATAGGCATGTCCTCATTTAAAATTCCCAAAGATCTTCTATTGGTTTTGTAATTGAATCTATATTTTCTTAAACTGTCAAGGAAGGTTTTTTTTTTTTTTTTTAATCAACAATCAATATTATATTAGTAAAACTTGTCTAGAACCTGTACAATGCCAGCTAATATAACCAGGATCAAAATGGTCTTTCTGCGTTATGCAATTCAGGGAAAGTAAAACAGAAGGGGCTTAAATGACTTGAGAAAAATGTTCATATGTTGCCACCTCAGCATTCCTGAGGAAACAGAATTATTATTAAGAGGTTTGTTTAAGATATGGTTTGAAGCAAAATAAAATAAGTCTACTATTTATTGGAATGAGAATTTTAGGTAATTGAATATCTATCATTGTCTAGGTCACATTTTTAGATATTTTGAGGCCTATTTTGCAACTTTATAAGATTTATGTGAGATGATTTTTTTTTACAGTGACATGACTATTAAGTAAATGCATATTCTCAAGGGATGAGGCCTGGTACTTCTTTTTTAAATTTTATTTTTAAGTTATCATACACTAAAACTGACTTTTTAGGGTGTACAGTTGTATGAACTTTAACACATGCATAGATTTGTGTAACCACCACAATCAGGAGAGAGAACTCTTACATCACCCGTCAAAACTCCCTCACGCTATATATTTAGAGCTTCAATTTCCCCAACCTCTCTACTCTTAACCCTATCACTACAGTTTTGTCTTTTTTGACAATGTCATAAAATATAATTATAACAAATGTGATTTTTTAAGACTTGCTTCTTTCACTTAGCATAATGGCTTTGAGATTTATCCATAGCTTGTCCCTTTTTATTGCCGAACAGTATTTCACACATGACTTTACCACAATTTTTTTCTTTTTGCCCATTGTAAGACATTTGGATTGTCTCCAGTTTTGGGTAATTATAGAGTTGCCATTAAAATTTGTGATCAGGTTTGTATGTGAACATGTGTTTACATATTTCTAGGCTAAATACCCAAGGATAGTAATCTGGTAAGGATGTTTTTAACTTTATAAAACACTGCCAGACTATTTTGTAGGAGGGCTATATCATTGCTGGTATTATACTAGCAATGTATAAGAGTTCCAGTTGTTCTGTATCCTCATCTGTACTTGATATTATCATACAACTTTGGTGTTGTTTACCTAAGTCATTCTAATATGTGTGTAATTATATCATATAGTGGTTTCAATTAGCATATTATTAATAGTTATGATGTTGAACAACTTTTCATATGCTCATTAGCCATCCATAGAATCCCAAAGTATCTGTTCAACCTTTTGCTTATTTTTTAATTATGCTGTAGGCTTTCTTATTTTGAGAGTTCTTTATCTAGTTTTAACATGTCTTTTAGTGATTGGTAATTTGCAAATATTTCTCTCAGTCTGTGGCTTGTATTTTCGTTCTCTTAACAATGTAATTCACAGAGCAAAAGTTTTTGATTTTTGATGAGTCATTTTATCGATTTTTTTTCTTTTGTGGATCAAACTTTAGATGTTTAATATATATAAGATCTATTTGTCTGGTCCCAAGTCATGAAGATATTTTCATTTTTTCCCAAAAGTTTCATAGCTTTATATTTTCTGTTTACATCTGTGATCCACTTTGAATCAATTTTTCATATAATGTTTGAGATTTAGGTTGAGATTCATTTTTTTGCATATGAAATTTTTAAAAAGATTATTCTTTCTCCATTGAATTGCTTTTTGCTCTCATGTCAAAATCAAATGGCCATATTTGTGTGGTTCTATTTCTGGACTTGTTATTCTGTTCCATTGATCTATGGGTCTGTCCTTCTGCCAATACCACAGTCTTGGTTACTGATATAGATACCTATTAATATTTGATACCCAAGGAGTGATATCCCATACACAGTTGTATTTAAGTCTGAAGATGAGAGAAGAAGTTGAGGTTGGGGATCTAAAGTTGGTAGTTATTACATAGAGAGACTATTTAAAAATCATGGGACTGAAGGAGAAAAAAAGGAAAGAGGTGAGAGAGAGAATGGCAAAGAGAGAATATGAGTTCAAGTTAAACCCTTTTATGCTCCAACACTTAGAAGAAAAGTAGAAGAGGTTTAGAAGGAGCAGCCAGTTAGATAATTGAAAAATTAAGAGAGTGTGATATCGTAAAATATGGAGGAAAAACATTTTGAAAAGCAGTATGTGAGAAACTGGCAAACACTGCTGAGAGTTAAAGGAAGCTGAGTATGAAGAAATGGCTATTATACTCAGTACCAAGGAAATCATTTGTAATTTTCATAAGCATATTTTTATGTAATGAGTGAAGCAAATCTTACTTTTCATATTTAAGGAATAAACAGGAATTGAGGAAAATGATAAATGGATAATAATAATTTTTTGGAGAAGTTTCAATGTGAAAGGTAGCACAAAAATGGAGAATTAGCTGGAGGGGGATATCAAGGTAAAGAGGCTTTTGTTTTTGTTTTTGCTTTTTTTTTGGTTTTGTTTGTTTGTTTTGGTAACCTGAGAGCATGTTTGATACAAATGGTCATGACCTAATTGGGCAAGAAAATTGTTGATTCAGAAATGAGGCACTAGGGACTTCCCTGGTGGCCCAGTGGTTAAGTCTCTGTGGGTTTGGTCCCTGGTGGGGAACTAAGACCCCACATGCCGTGTGGTGCAGCCAAAATGTTAAAAAAAAAAGAAATGAGGCACTAGATATATTTTTATACCAATGGGTGTGATCTAATAAGGAGAAATTGCTGATGGGAGAGAAAGATAAAATTCAGAGAGGGCATATTTCAGGAAATAAAGAATGAGAATCTAGAGCACAAATGGTATTTGACCTTTGATAGAAGCAAAAATACTTTTGTGTTTAACAGGAGGGAAGGCCAAATTTTTTTGGAGGATGGAATGTGGACTAATATTTAATTCCTAATTTCTACTATGGATCAAAAACAATTACAGATATACTGATACTTCAAATTATTTCAGATAATGTATATGTTAAAAAATAAGAGAACACAAAGAAAATAAAGGAGGATCTAATAATCTTGAAGCAAGTACATGCTTTCTAAACATGAGACTCAAGACAGAAAACATAAGGGATTATAGTGTGATAGTTTAGGTTCATTGCTTTAGTTGGGTGGACTTGGGGAAGTTATATGACTTTCTTTAAAAAGCTTTTGTTTTCTCATGTATAAAACGTAGAAGACAATAGTATCTATTTAGTAAGCTGTTGTGGAGTTAAATAAAATAAAAATATATAAAGTACCATCACAATGTTTGGGAACAGTTAGTACTTGATTATTGTTAGCTATTATTTATTGATTTAATAACAAAAGATAAAACTTTCCAAATTTCATATCTTTTTGAATTTTTAGTCTCTGTCAAAGCAGTATAAATAAAATTAAAAGGCAAATTGAAAACTATTCTAGTAACCTAACAGAGAAAGGATCAGTGCCATTCACATATAAAGATATCTTATTAATCAATAATGACACATGAAAATATCAATAACAAAAAATAAAACTTTAAATGGATAATAAATTTGTAAAATTAAACTTGGTATTAAATGAATTTCAAATTATAGAATAGAATGGTGGTTGCCTGGGGTTGGGGGTGGAGGAAGTGGGGAGATGTTGGTCAAAGGGTACAAACTTTCAGTTATAAGATGAATAATTTCTGTGGATCTAATGCACAGTATGGAGATTATAGCTAATAATACTATATTGTATACTTGAAATTTACTATGAAAGTAAATCTTAAGTGTTCTTACCACACACAATAAAATTGGTAATTATGTGAAGATGTGTTAATTAGCTTGATTGTGATAACCTCTTCATACTGCATATGAATATCAAATCATCACCTTGTACACCTTAAATATATGCAATTTTTATTCATCATTTACACCTCAATAAAGCTGTAAAAATACCCAGAAAACAAAACAAACAAAATTAACTGTAATTCACCAAAAAAATCATCACTATGATACCATTTTTTGCTTACTAATTCAGTAAAGTTTAAAGTGAAATAAAATGGCATGCTAACATCATGTGTGGATAAACAATTGGAAATCCACAGCAAATGTAACCACTTAGATCCCTTACTAATAGTAAATTAAGGAGATCAGTGGTTATTATTCAATTGCAGATATCAGATATTACCTTCTAGCATACACTGTCATGCCATCACAGCAATGATTGAGTCACTCTTGTCAATGCCTAGCACAACATTATTTACATAGGAGAATAAAAAAATACCTTCTGAACCTAAAAGCTTAATATATATATACAAATAATATTTATCAAATCAAATAAAATTATTTGACTTAATATAGCTTTTATAAAATAAGAAAATGAACTTAGGATACAGTGCTGTGTCCTTTTACAATGATTGAGGACTTGCATGCTTTCTTGGTGCAAACATAGATGGTAAACTTTGTGGCAAAGCAGATGATGATCAGGGAAATAGAAAAAATAATACATGAAAGCTATGTCATATCAATAAAAATTGTTCCAAATAAAAGTGAGGTTTTCTTTCCTTAGCACACTATTCATAGGGAATTATGACCACTCTAATTTCATAGCTAAATTATCTATTTTATATGTGGAACATGATTGCAAACTATTTCTTGTATAAGGAGGAAAAAAAAAAAAAAAAAGACTTGCTTTTCTATGTTCTATATATTGGCATACATCTATCTTGCTTTTTCTCTGAAAGATTTATATCGGTAGTTCTATAGATGGTAGAGGCTATACGGAGGCATAAAAAGCATTCGGTTAAAACTGTTGCAAACAAATTTGCTGGCAGCATAAACTCTGTTGACTGAGTCTTGTGAGTTCATAAATCAGATTTTCCCTAAACACTCATTCAGATTACAAAGCCAAAAAACACGTGAATTCCCGCTATATAATTTGTTTTGGACTTTTTTTTCCTACATTTTTAAAAATGATTTTTGAAATATGTGAGTTTTTGTTTTGAAATTCAGACAATAAAAACTCAATTCCTATACCAGTTATCTCCTCAAAACATTATTTGTATAAATTTTAGTTGCATTAAAGTCATAGTTTTATATTAAATAAATCCAACAAACATGTCCCTTTTTATTACAGGGTTTTTAAAAAATATAAGTAGCATGATCATTTATTTTGTTTGTTCTAAAATAAATAACAGATTCTTTGGTTCCCAGATAATGTTTCATGACCATATGGTGACTCATTTTGAATAATGCCTGGCAATCGAAGTGACAATAGCTATTTCTTCATAATTCCCAACAGAGATTAAAAAGTGAAAAATTCAATCTTATGAATCTTTTCAGAAACCTTGGTGCCTAATTAAAAAAATATGTAGGTGAGTTTCTTTTTTATGTATTGTTTTATGTATTGCTTTGGCTGTATTTAGACAGGGTCATGATTAAACTCTTATTTTCCTCAAAAAGAGAAACAAACAAAAAACTTAGGTCTTCTATGCTTTTACACAAAAGGGAATATAGTGCGGAGGAATAAATCCTGGGCCTGAAGTCAGAGGAGTTCAAGGATCGGCTCTGTCACTTTCTAAGTGAGTTGCCTAGATGCACTCCATCTCTCTAACTCTCAGTTTTCTCAACTGCAGAACAGAGTTGTAGCACCACACTCTTTCTATGTCACAAGGTGATGGTAAATAACAGATTGAATGAAATAATGCATCCTAGCTAATATCAACTGGGTGCCCAACAGGTCCCAGGTACTGTGATAAGTACGTTTTCACATGCTCTATTGCTTTTGATCCTCTCAACAACCCTATGAGGTATGCATTATGCTTATCTCGTTTTAGTAGTAAGGAGAGTCGGCCTAAGAGAGTTTAAACAACTTTTTCCAGGTCACATGAATAGTGGAGCCAAGACTCGATCCCAGATTTTGTGATGTAGGAAGCCATGCTCTTGCCACTAGCACTGGCTGAGAGAATTGCACACCAAAGCGACCACGCTTAACAGATTTTAATTGTTTTGAATAAAAAGATTCAAGTTATTTGATAGCTATTTTCATTAAGCAACATGTTATAATAGATTTTTAAAGAAACATTTGGAAAATCTAATGAATTTGGTTCCTTTCTCATCTTGCACAGAGCACTCTCTTTGCCTTGGTTTCTGCCAGTTAAAAATAAGGGAGCTATTAATAGGTAACCTCCTCTAAATTCAATCAATGCACTAGATTGAAGAAAAGAGATAGCAATTATCAATTTTTTCAAGGATGATTTTTTAAAAGAAATAACTTGGTTTTACCCATATCTTAGAAGTAAGGCGACCAACTGTCCCAATTTATCCAGGATTCAGGAAGTAGGACATGGGATTTTGAATGCTAAAACTGAGAAAGTCCCAGGCAAAACATGATGAGTTAGTCACTATACTTATAAGCTTAGAATTAACCTTCTTTTATTAAATAAGTCCAGGCTTAATTTCCACCCCACCAGGTACCCCTTAATTTCCTTCCAGTTGATCAGAGAGTCTCTGCCAAAAAAATTTTTTTTTACTGGAATTCTGACCCACACCTATTGTTCAATCCAGAACTAAACTGGAATAAACAAGTAAAAAACCTCAAGTCCTGATGAATTATATATCAACCACATAGTTTTTTGGCTACAAGCAGTAAAAACTAACTCAAGATTGCATAAACAAGAAAATCAATTCCTTTATTATAATGATATGGAAGCCAATGCAATAGGAATGCAGTTGTCCCAGGAATGAACTGGCACCAGGGACAGAAAGACTTCCCTTCGTTTCTCATTTGTTCTTCTTTTTGTATTTCCTCCTACCTCCCTCTGTCAGACTTGTGAACCTCAATTTCACATGATGAAAAACATGACAGGTACAGCTAAGGTGTAATGTATTACAGCTAAGGTGACAGACCTTAAAAGAGGAGTCTCTTTGGGCCCAATTTCAAATTCCTAGGAAAGAGACTGATGTCTGTCCTTCGATCACTGGCTCAATCTTTGCCCTGAAACCAGGGCACAGGGTCATGATATAGGAACAGGACTGTTGAGAATCACTTCTGTAACCAAGTGGATATGCCCAGGTAGGGCTGGTTCCCAGAAAAGAAAAGGTTAGGCAGACAATATATATGGTGTCTAATATGCTATCTTACTTAGCTTTCAGAGGCAAAAAATAACCCACACACATTTGCTGAAAAATAAAATGTTAAAATGAAACTGCAGGTTCATGCCTGATGGCAACAAAGAACTTGTCCAGGTTTCTCTGGTCTTCATCTTAAAGTCGTTAGTTTTTAAAATTGAAAATTCTGGTGCAGAGTTATGTCACACAGACCCACAAAGTATCCAACACTATCATTTGCAATAATTCTGGAGAAACAAGAACTTACTTCCTGCTCTAGGAAGTTACTTCACAAATAAAATAATTCAACTTACAAAGAAGAAAATATGTTTAGATAGCCTCACCAAGTTAAAGTTGTTGACTGATGTATATCAGACTACTTTGATCCTTTCTTTCAGAAGAAATGAAAGATAAAGAAAAGCAAATACTATTATGCCACCGATACCTTGAAATCGTATGACTAGGGTCAGCTTCTTTAAGAAGGCTTTTCTGACAATTTCAGTTCTTTCTCTGAATTTGTTTATATTTAGAATTAGTACTATTATATATTACTTGGTTATTTTAATTGATTATAGTAATGTATTGTGAGAGTATAAATTACTTGAGAGTTGGGCTAATATTTTTATACTTTTTAATATGTCTCCTTTTCTTCTTGATCTTTATTTTTCTTTTCTTCCCAGTCTCCTTTCTTGCAATCTCTTCTTCACCATTTATGGAACAATAAATAAATTTATGGAGCTATATACCTTTCTATAACCTGGGTGCTAGAACAGACATAAAGAATAAGTAAGAACAAATACTTATTGAGTGGTTACTATATACCTGGCAACTTTCTAAGTGCCTTACATTGATTGTCTCATTTAATCCTCCTCGAGAACTAAGGTGTTAGGTGTTATTATTTCCTTTATTTTACAGATGAAGAAACTAAGAAACTAAACTGAGACTTTAGTAATCTGCCCAAAACCCCAGGTAATAGGGAGCTTTCAACACTTGGCATACTCTTAACTACCATATTATATGCCATTGCTACACTTTAGAAAATTTTAGATTCCAAATAAATTTTGTGACAATTTAGGATGAGTACTCCAGTAATTTTATTCTCTCCTCTACTCCCACATTCTATACTGCCTAGTGGCTAATTTGAGCTGTAGATATAGTTGGAGTCTAGTAAATATTTTTTGATTACTTAATATTTTACAATAAAAAATAAATAGGAATTACATTGTATACACCTGGAATTTGCTTGCTTTGATCTGATGCTCTATTATAGAAGTTTGCTTTTTGTACTCAGAAATCTTGTTTAGTTTGAATCCTCATGACATACTGTGTTTCATTGCCAGTGTCTGACTAATACTCTATACAGAGATGAAATCAAAATTACTTATTTCCTGTACAAAGTTTATGAATACAAGAACTAGTTTTAGTCTAGCTGGGTCACAGACTGTGAAAAAATGATGTACATTCCCCTGTGAGGTCAGGGAGCATGCATTCCCCAGAAAGAAGAATCAATGATTAAGTGAGTGATCAAGTTAATATAAAAATATTTACATTAAACATAATTTATCTTCAAGCCATATTTTCCAGCACATATATAAATACAGATGGCTTATTAGGCTTGGAAAATTAAGATATGGAATTTACTAAGAGAACAGGGCTAACATTTAAGTGGAGAATTTCTATTTTAGTAAGATTTTATTTCTTTGCATAAAGTATCTTTTATTCTATATGTGCCATCTTCAGCTCACTTTCAATCATACCAGGTAATTTGTAAAGGTCTTGTAACATCAGTTGCTTAACAGTGTTTCAAACAGAGTCAAGGCAGGGGTTGTGGTAAACTCTATTGTGCTCATGTTAAGCCTTTGTTAACTTCCTTTAATAAAAATGGAACAAACAACAACAACATAAAGCCAATTATGCCAATAAAAATAAAGATATCTATTTAAAATGAGATAAATTGTTCAAAGAGTAATGTTGTATTAAGAGTTTTGTTTGGATAACCAAAATATACTCATCACTACAAAATACTTTTTGAATGATCAAGACTTGAGTTTTTTATGATTTATCTAAAATGGTAATGAAGAACCAACCATTTGGCAAGAAACCACAGAACTAATGAATCCTACCTAATGTTTCAGAACTGAAATCCTCATCCTCACAGGAGGCAGGAAAACATGGCAAAAGGATATACAGTTCTCACAACAAAGACAGCCAGCTGTTCACACTTAGAATAGGGATGCACTCACTGGAGAGAATGGAGAGGGGTGGGATATTCAAATGGTCCCAATTAATGTTTCTGTTGTTGGCAAGGCAAACCAACAGCAAACCTATAAAGAGAATGTATGGCACAGAAGAGGTCCAGAATTTTCTAATTCCTTGTTGGCAGAAGAGAATCTGTGGAAGGAGGAGGAACAGAATCAGAGAAGGAACGGAAATGCCAGCTGTTGAAGGCAACTAGGAGCTCTTTTAGCCCAAGAAAAAGCTGAAGCCCAGAAAAATCAACTGATATGCTCAAGTTCACATAACTCATAAGGAAAGGTGCTCTTTTTCTTCCAACTCTAAGAGTCCTTTCCACTACATCTTGTGGCTTGCATATCTCTTGCACTCCTATTAGCAAGTGAGAAGCCTCCTCCCCTATCTCCGCCTCTTAAATTCCTTTAACTGCAAGCAATTTATCTTGTGATTTCAGGAAAAGGGGCTATAAATATTCTTTGAATCTCTCAAGACCTGCCAGCTAATTAGTTGATCCATTACTCTTTTAAGCAAAAGGGAATATTTGTTATTCTAGTTATTCTATACATGAGATGCTTTCTTTATTTTTAGGAAAGCACATTTTTGCAATTTATTGATTTATTCTGGAGCTGCACTAACTAGTTATGCAGAGGTGTAAAGACAAAAATAATATTTTCTCTTGAAGCTTAATTTCTGTAGGGAAGATTATTAAGATTATTAAGATATTGAAGTCTCCAGACATAAAATCCTTGACTATTTATGGGAATATATTCTATATAATTTTCTAGCACTGAAGTAAGCTGGGTGCAAGTCATGTGCAGATAAACACTCCAAGATCTTTTATGACTTCTGAATCGGACTCCACTCTAACATTTCAACTTGTTATCCAACTTTATGACTCAAAACCCACTCAAGCAGTCTAAGTGCTAGAGATGTTTTACATTATTGAAAGTGGTATTTCAGGTACTAGGTCTTGTAACCGCAGTGCATGCATTATCCCATTATATACTCAAAGCAGCCTTATAAGTTATATAGTATTCTAGACCTCATTTTCAGATATAGTGATCAGGATGCAGGATTTATGCTACATTTATAGTAAATGGAAGAACCAATATTGGCACCCATGTCTATTTGAATCCAATGTGCCTGTACTTAATCACTATGTTACATGAAATTAAACTATTTTTTATGTCTCATTCTGAAGGACATACGATGCCTTGTTATGCCCCCATGTCCTTAGTTATACTAATCGCTAGAATTCAGTTGACCAGTATTCAGTCTGACATTTTCTACTGTTGAAATAATTTCACACATTAAGAGACTCACCACTGTCAATTTTTATATGAAACCTACTTGGATGCTTCTAATTAGGATTAATCATATCCACTTATGAGTTTCTGAAGTAGTGTTATGCAACTTATGGGACTTTGAAAGGCTATACATCGGTGTATAAACTACTTAATGGTAGAACTAGAATTTACTTGTCCTTAAATTTCCATGACCTAGATCAGCATGTAGAAATAGATATGGACTCAAATTAATTGAAATTAATTGAAGAAAAGCCTGTACAAGACTGTATTTTATAGCTCCTTCCCTATTTGTCTTTCTTCTGGTGTTGCATGTGGAAAAGAACAGTTTTGTAACCAAGTCAGATAGGTATTTCCCTTTGGTGAAAAACTCTTCTGTCTCTTGTTTTTCTTATAATTTTTTTTATTTTCCATGAGTTAACTTGAGTTAATCTTGAGTTAACTTATTTCCATACAGAAAATTTCACATAAGAATGAACCGAAGATTAACAATTAGGTATTCAAAACAATGTGTGAACATGTGTATACGTCATGTGAGTGTGACTGTGTATAATGAAAGAGTTACCTCTCAGGAGTCGGGGTATCTTTAGATATGCTGATCGTCACCCCCACCCCCCAGGAAAGACCTTTTCATCCTACTGTCAGTTTCTGCTTTTGTGATGGGTGTGAAACGACAAGATACCATTATAAGATTGTTGGCTGTCAATATCCTTATGGGATTTGATGAATGTGTCAAACAGTAGAGTGCATAACATGCTTTAAGAAATAGAACATTTGTTTCGGGAGGTAAATATTGACACTCTTTTCGGTTTTGTTAGGGGAACGAACTCCTGGAACACTTCAGAAGGTGAAATTCTTGTATGGAGCCTGTTGAGCATTTGGTTTTCTAATCCTTTACCCCTTGTAAAGCTAAATTAGAGTATGCCCAGGTTTTCAAATATCTTACTCAAGAGAATAGCAGTAATTATTAGAAAAGCAGCTTGACAACATTTCAAATGCACCAATTTTGGGGTTGTATTTGAAATTTGATAAGGAATATATATTCGAAGAAGCCAAACCTAGTCAAACAGGGCCAAATCTAACCAAACTTATTCTTGATTCTCAGAACTATTGACCCTGATCTTATAGAGAAAGGTGTGATGCTCTCAAACACTGAAATATCTGTAAAGTATTGCACAAACTAACATAAGCAATGCGTCTCCATGACCTGGCAGATGCGGTAATGTGTTAAAGCAATTTGGTAGTGGGTAAGGGTGACACCAAAGGGCTTCCTGTCAAGACAGAATATTATTTGAAAACATTGTTACACCCTCTGTGCGTCAGTCCTGTCAGGAAGCAGAGTCCGGTTCAGATAGGTTCAATATAGAGATTGAAATGAAGGAGTTTCTTGTGGAAACCAGGCAGAGTAAGTTACTACCATCCCTAACCATAAAGGCAGGAAAGAAGAAACTGTGATATAGTGAAAACTGAAGCCTTTGAGGAGGGACCTCTAGACAGAGGATTAGTCATCAAGGGACACAGCCTTTAACAGAAATGCAGTTCAGAGCAGGGTGGGAGCAGGAAAGATATGCCCCTCTTTCTGTTTTTCCTCTCTGATCTCCTCCTTGTGTCTGCCTTGGAAAAATGGAAGGAACTTTGGTGACAGATTGTGTGCGAGTCAGCTTCTTGAAGTATAGAGACAGGGAAGGGCAAACAACCAACCCGAGGAGACAGGATGTTAACAAAATAGAAACAGCACATTCTCTGCTCAACACTACATTGAGAAAAAAATATATAAAAAGAGACAACCAAAGCCTTATACCTAGAAAAAAATCTAAATGAACTTCTCTATCGAACAGACATTGAGCAGTAACATTAAAAAAAGTGAAAAGGAATGGAGCTGCAGACCAACTACCAGTAATTTGGTACCTACAGTGAATGCGGTTGTGAAATGTTCAGTGCCTTCATTAGAGAAGGTGTTAGAGCTAATACACAGCTTGATTTACTCTCATGGGTGTCATCTTCTCTCAGAGGGGTAGCCGAAAGAATTTGCTATCCACTGAGATACAGCCTTGGGGATCAGCAAATGACCCAAGTTCAAAATGAACAAATCTCACAAATCTTATGGGAAAAAATACTGTCAAAAAAGATAGCCGAAATCAATAATAAAAATGATTTCACTCCATATTCCAATTGCTTTATGTTATAATTTGCAAAATTATTGCATGTAAGTATAGTCAGGATTCTCAAAATGATATTAGAAATAGTAATACAAATTGTAAAGAACATGAATTTATGAACCAAAAATTGATAAATGAAAACAGGTCAATAAAATATTGAAAATAAACATATATTTAGATATTTAAGACTCCATAAACTTATAAACTCTATACAATAGTTGATACAACAGAATTAGTAAACAAAGGTAAACTGTGGCATTCTCTCCAATGCATAAAGATACACACTTGAGTGTGTGTGTATGCACAAAGAAATTAAGAGGCACCGAGGCTACATTGCGAACCCCAACTAACAATGAATCAGAGTTGCAGAGAAAGAAAATTTTAAAAAAATAGCAGAGAAGCTATAGCTAAAGAAAGAGCAGTGTTGGAAAATTTTCAGAATTGAAGAAAGTTCTGAGTCTTCAGATAAAAGTGCGAGCCCAAAATCAAGCAACTAAAATATATAAATTAATCCATTCTTGTTACACTGACACAAACATCAAGGATAAAGAGGCAGTCTTAAAACCCACTGTAGTCCTTCCTACTAAGGAATGGCAAATAAAATATCAGCAGACCTCTCATCAACAACAACAAGAAAACAGCAGATAGATCTACAAAGTACAGGTGAAAAACAGAAATTGTACTTATCCAAATCAGCATTCAATAAAGTGTAAAAATTTAAGTATTTTAGGTGTTTCAAAGACTAAGAGAAATTACAATGCACAGACCATCACCAAAAGAATTATTAAAGGGCTTTTTTTTTTTTCTTCAGTTAGAAACGTTAGCAAGTACAGGCAGGGAGGGAGGGCCTCTGGAGTTTACTTGGGTAGGCATATCCTATTTAATGTTTTATACCTTTTTTGAATCTTGCCATACTTAGTACTTGCTATATAGCACTCCAAAAGATCCAAATGGATCTCAGTGCTTGTGATGTCTTAGTATCAAGACCTCTAATTATACACATGCATACAAAACACATACATTAGATAAGACAAGTGCCTCGGTTAGATAAATCCAACATATCATGGGCAGGAGGGGAAGTGGATATTTAAAAATTTTTATTTCTTTTACAAGTTCCACGGGGGCAGGGATTTTTGCCAATTTATTCTTTTATTTTTTTTTTTAATTGACATGTAAAAGGACATCTTTTTAAGGAGAAAAAGTAAACCCAGAGGGAGAGCATGTGATATAAGAAACCTGGAGCAAAGGAACCAATTAATGGGTACAAGAGGGTGGTACATTTAGTTGACTGTTTATTATAAAAAGGAACAACATTATGTGTGTGTAAAAATAAGTAAAACTAAAACTTTGGACAGTAACAAAAAGATTTGAAAAGTGAAGAGCTGTGTAATAGTTTAAACTTGTTAAGGTCCATGTTGTCTTTAAAAGAAGATTAAAAAATGAATAACTTTAAGAGTTTTATAAATGAATATTTATAACTAATAGTGCATTTAAAAATTATATTTTTAAAGTTTAAAAATATTGGGAGAAAGCAAAGAGAAATACATTTGTAGCATCCAAGCTACAAGGATACAAAAGCTCAATAGAAAATATTATTAATTCAATATGGTAGGAAGGGAGAAAAGAAGAAGCAATGAAAACATAATAAGCAAAAAATATAAAATACATAGTTTTACATCAATAATTTTTAATAAATTAAAATATGTAATATTATTAATTGTATAAAATTAAAACCCAACTATAATCTATTTTCAAGAGAATATTTTAAGAGAAAAGCATACAGAACAACTAAATTAAAGCGGGAAAATGATATATCATTCTAATTTGTGAATAGTAATTTTATGTTACATCTTCTTTACCACAATAAAGAAGTGTACATCTCTATACCTCCATTTAAATAAAGTCAGGCACAGACACACACACACTCACACAAAATGACAGGGATTACTGGAAAAATAATGTTGAAGCAGACCACTCAAGTCTGTGTAACTTCATAGGCAATTAAGAAGGTGTAAAGAACTCCAAATATGTCAGTAATCAAAAATAATGTAAATGGACTAAATTAGCAACTTAAAAAGAGAGATTGTTATAGTGTATTTTAAAAATTTACAAATTCAACTCAATAAATGTTAAGCATTAGCTAAATGTTAATTTATGCTAATTCAATAATTACCACTAAATATAAGGAAAGGTTGAAAAATATGTAATATTGATACTAAATTAAATGGACCAATGAAAAAAGATAATTAGGGAAATACTATACTCCTACACATCTACCAGAATGGCTAAAATTAAAAAGACTGATACTAAGGATTGCTGAAAAGGTAGAAAAACAAAGTGGTTGTATCAATAAGAGCTGATGCCTATATAACACTTTGAGACTGAATTTTGAGAGTTTACTTGCAATGTATATCAGTATTGCTAGTCAAAACACTCACCACAGTTCCAAGCCAAAATTTTATTGATAACAGCAAGGGTAGCAGTATCTGTTTCCTTGTCCAGAAAGTAAAAACAGGATTTCCCACCTTTCACAGGAGCAAAATGAGATAAGCACTTATCCATTTTGATTGTTTATTGGTAAAATTGGATAATGCTAACAATTTAGGATTGTTTATCACAGATGGTTAAGATAGGTAGTGTTTTACTTTCTGTGACAAGGAAGTGACAGCTGTAGCAAGAAGTGACCCCATCATATTTGTTCAGGTAGTAAAACACAAGATGCTGTCATTGAAAAGAAATAGAGTTTTATTTTCAGGGAGGACACAAACGTCGGTTAACCATGGAGATTTTTGCCATGTTTTACATTCTTTGTGAAAATTGATAGGCCACTTTAAAAACTGTAGAGAAATATATTGATTAGAAGTAAATATATTATTATTTTAGCCATAATACTTTCATAATCAGGGTGATTTTATGAGTCACAAATAAATAGCAAATAATCAGTCTAATCACTTTGGCTATTTAAGTGCTCAGTGACCAATTTAATCACACAAACAGTGGCTGTGGTATTTGGTATTTAACATGAACAGAATGACTGAATCGTCCACAACACAGTTAATTTTATCTTATATCAGTATTTATCTATCTATCTATCCAACTTTAAAAGGTTGTTACTCCTTTCTCTATTGGCAAAGTTAGACATAGTAAGCGTCTTATGTGAGGGAGGAAGTTTTGTATTTTCTTTATATATTTTCATGTAACCTAGGATCAAGAGCAAATCTCAGTAATTGGCAGACACACTGAACACATGTTTATTATAGTAGTTGAACAAATTCTGTGTAATACTGTTTCTGACTAGTTTGTAGACAATGCACCATGTAATGAAGAAAAATCTGTAAAACAGAACAAACCCTTCTATCTCTTCTGTGTCATAACGTATGATTCACACTTTGTATTAATGTACAGATTGAACAATTTATTGGGAAATACTCTTATTATAAAAGTCATCATTGTAGCTGGATGCAATTGAAAACCACACACCTAGTGGTGGACTTTGTTAGAATTTGGTGACAACAGAAATTTGTTGAATTAAGTAGAATTTACAAACCTGCCATACAGATTAACGATAGAAATTTATGAAGCAACAGAAAAACAGAAAACTATGTCACACAGACATTTAGATTCTGTTAGTTAGCAAACAATACACTACAAAATCCCCTGATTTCTGTAAATTTGTTGTTCTCTTTTTTCTGAATGCTTAGGATATTTTATCTGCAGCTTGGCTTTCTTTACATACAACACTTAGTTCTTGTCAAGTTCACTGTCGAGTCAGAAAATATCTAGAGAAACAAATAGTTTCAGAGAATCCTGTTGCCTAAATAGCACTCATATAAGGAAATTATCTAAATATAGTTTTGAAATCATGGGGCATGCATCACAATCCTGTCTGTGAATTTGAGAGGTGAAAGACACCAACAAAGCCATCTGAAGAAGAATAAGAACATAGTTTCCAGCTTTTCATTCTTTGCCCTGTATGTATGTAATATTGCTGCACTTGAAACTTTGTAAAACAGAACTGATCAAGACTGTTATTGCATAAGGTGGTTTGTCCAAGGAAAACATGATGGTTTGTTATCTTAGCCATGAAAATTACTTACATAGTGAATTGCCCATCTGCACAGGCTTGGAATAGGAACAATACAAACGTCACATTTGAACTGATTTTACCATTTTATGAGTTTTCTGGTAAACCATTCATAAAATCAATTTCTGCAGTTGATCTCAGTCACTGGGTTTCCTGAACATTTTTCTTAGGAAGAAAAGCTTTCTACTTTTTTCTTTATTGCACTGTTCACAGCGGAGTAAGCTTGACCTTAAACAGACTAAAGACCTAATCATCACATTATCCGCTGTATGTGGGACATGGGTCAGAAGGTCAGCTGGATGCTATGCACAGCGCACTGGGCAATTGCCCAAGTCCCTGGTGCTGCTGCTTTCTTTATGCTGAAAGGAAGGATTCTGAGTGGAAAAAAAGACAGACTACTATGGGCTCTAATTTAAGAATTCTAAGAAATCCATTAAGGTCCACTATTTCTAGAATCACTGAGATAAATGTTATGAAAACTTAATTTTCTTTATGCATTTCTTGCTTATTCATTATGGCTTATGTTCAGAACAGGGAAATATAGAGAGGCAGAATGTTGATTATGCTTGCTAAGGGTTGGGAGTGATAGAGGATTGGGGGATAGTAGCTAAATTGTACAGTGTTTTTGAGGTGATGAAAATGTCCTAAAATTGATTGCGGTGATGGTTGACAATTCTGTGATTATGTTAAAAACTATTAAACTAGAAATATTAAATGAGTGAATTATATGTTATATGAATTATATCTCAAAAACATGTTAAATAATAACCTCTTTCCAAGCACATGGCATAAAATATTGTTTAATCTAGTAAATTGTTTAATCTAGTAACATAGAATTAATATATGTTGAGTGCTTAATATGTCCCAGCTATATTAATATATCCTAAATGCAATACATCTATTTAATGCTTTTCATGTATTATCTCATTTAATATTCATAATAACACTATGATGTTAGTGAATTATTATTATTACTATTATTATTCTCATTTTATTGATGCAAAAATTGGGACACAGAGACGTGAAATAACTTTGACAAGGATACACAACTAAATTAGGTATCTCCTCCTGGGTGGAAAGTAGCAAGTCTAATAAAGTGGAACATACTATAGTGATAGTAATCTGGAAACACAGTTCAGTTTTTAACACTCTCCTAAAGCACAGAGCAAGAGCTTCTGTGTACTCCATCTTTCCCCAGGTTACAAAATTTCATTTAAACCTTGCAGAGAAAAATGGATCCAAATGCTAACACTGGTACCTGAAAAACACACCTGTAAAGCACATCTAAAACAGCTCCTACATTTATTTTTATAAGTCACAAATTCTGTGTATTTGTTCATAAATGCACTTTCAAACTTGATTTTGTTCATCAAAGAAACAATTGTATGAACAGCAGACCTAACTGCTCAAGCAGAGTTTTTTATGTGGTATGTGGTTATGTACATAAGAATACGAAAAAAATATATGATGCATAATTTCAAGAGTAGCAAATAAAAATGAAAGGTGATAAAATTAGGTACTGACAGACAAATTAATTTATTAATTTATAAAATGAGTCATTTGTCCTGCGCTAATCTAGGTTTTATAGTTGCAATTTAAATTTTCGAGTGAGCTTTAGAAATAGATTTATTAAAGGATGCAAGAAGTAAACACAAACATCCATGGGGAGGAAATGAAATCCAACTAAATTCTGAACTGAAAAGTCATAAATCAAAGTTTCTTTCTCACTCTTCATCTAGCTCTCCATCTTTTATCCTCCGTTATCTTCTGCTTGAAGTAACTCGCATTCCATATGTCCAGATATGGCAGTCCCAATTTTATTTTATATCATAAGCTCTAAACACTGGTTAACTATAAACTGTCTTTTAATTCTAACTCTTGAAACTCTTGAAAGAAGGAATCTGACAAGTCATTGCTTAGCCAATGGATTGTCTAATTTTGGATCAAATTTCGTATATTCCATGGCTGAGGGTACAGAATCCTGTACCATTGGCCCTCTGTCTCTGTGGGTTCCATAACTGCAGATTCAACCAACTGCAGATCAAAAATATTTGAAAAAAATTCCAGAAAGTTCCAAAATTCAAAACTTGAATTTGCCACGTAACACTATTTACATAACATTTACAGTGTATTTGCAACTATTTACATAGTATTTACGTTGTATTAGATACTATAAATAATCTAGAGATAATTTGAAATACACAGGACGATATGCATAGTTTACATGCAAATACTATGCCATTTTATAAAAGGGACTTGAGCGTCTGAGGATTTTGATATCTGCAGGGATCCTGGAACCAATCCCCCGAGGATATCAAGGGACAACTGTAGTATGTAAATGTGCCCCTCCGAAAGTCTACAGACAGAGCAAGTTTCTAGAAGCTTCCCTGGGATGGGCATAATTAAAGATTTGAGGGCTTCCCTGGTGGCGCAGTGGTTGAGAATCTGCCTGCCAATGCAGGGGACACGGGCTTGAGCCCTGGTCTGGGAAGATCCCACATGCCGCGGAGCAACTAGGCCCGTGAGCCACAACTACTGAGCCTGCGCGTCTGGAGCCTGTGCTCCGCAACAAGAGAGGCCGCGACAGTGAGAGGCCCGCGCACCGTGATGAAGAGTGGCCCCCGCTTGCCACAACTAGAGAAAGCCCTTGCACAGAAACGAAGACCCGACACAGCCAAAATAAATAAATAAATAAATAAAATGCAGGAATATTAAAAAAAAAAAAAAAGTCAGGCTTATAAAAAAAAAAAAAAAAGATTTGAGAAAATACACCTTTACTTTTTTGTCTAAATTTGCAGCCCAGAAGAGTCAGAAGGCCATATTTCCAGAAGTGCCTTAGCTTTTTGTTCTTTATTACAGGTTATGTCTAAAGAAGGAAGGTTAATATTTTCTTATCCAAACTATTGCCAGATATTAACCCTGATATAAAGTGTTACCTCAGACCTAAAATTTATGTGTGGGAAAATATAATTCCCCTTAAACAAGCAATAAAATGAAAATTCAAAAAGAGGAAAAATTACTAGTACCATTGCCAGACCAGACAGCTTTTTATATATTAGAACAAATTATTACAACGTACCTATTGTAGGAAAATGACAGCAAAAATAACAAAGTGTTAATGAAGACTGGAACCTGTCATGGTTTCCTGTGCTGTACACCTGTTTTTCTCCAATATGGGGTTAGTCATGGCACAAGTTTTCAAAGTCTTAAAAAAAACTTCCAAAACGATAACTCACAAGAATTATAATAGCAACCTTCAGGCATTAACAAAAATATTGTATTTTGTTGATTTATCATATGAAGATGTGCCACACTCTTCATCCTACAAACACATAGCTAGCTGGTGTATTCAAAGTCATTTAGTTTGCTTTTGTATTTGAGGAAGACTATTACATTGGTGAATATTCAAATGTTAGAGAAAGTTCTTTACTATTAAGATAATAAAGTACTTTACAATTAACAAATGTGACAGTAACTATAGCCTTTTTGGCAAGAATTTATATTCTGGAAATGAACTATTTAACCTTTATCATGGTCTACTCCAATCATGTCTTAGGTACTGACAAGACTGGAAGGTACTGATGTTCCTTGCAGAGAACAGCTAGGATAAACTAACCGGGGTTCTAGAATGAGAAATTGTGAAGAGAAAGAGTAAGGGCTACTAAATAAATATTTTTAAAAGGTGATTATCTTTCCAAATTGGTATACTGTCTGGATCACTAGAAGTACAAACTCTAACAGCTGTTTTCCAGACATGCACAGCTGTTAGGAATGTGTGGGACTATCAATTTTCTGTAAGGCAATCTAGAAACATCCTTAACTGCTAAACCAACCCCTAAAAAAGTGTTGTTTTTTTTTTTTAATTGTTTGCTTATCCTTACCCAGTGTAGGAAAGTTTCAGAATTTTTTAGTAATTGTCATTTATAAAATGAATACAGCTAAATCCTTATGTATAACCCCAAATGACTCAGTTCATTTATTTAAAAGTATTTGAATTTAATAAGAACCTTTGCCTGTAGACTGAATGGTTCTACATAATGCCATATAATTTGTTTAATCTTTTACATTTTTAAGTTGGTAGCTTTGGCATTTCGTAGACTGACAGAAGTGCAGAGTTGCTTTTAGATACCACTAACGAATTGACGTTCATTAGATGGGGAGAAAGACTGTAAATGAAAAAGTTTGAAGTATCATATTTTTAATATTTGAAATGTTATCTAGCTCTAAGAAAATTCTTTAAGAATCGTTTGAGGTCCTAAAAGAAATCTATTAGTGCCTGGAAGTATCTTGTCCACTTTTCTTCTGCGAAACAAGAAAAAATAGTGTTTACTAGCTGAGGAAATACAGAGCAAGAACTGGAATCAATGGACGTTTCCTATTTTTCTTGCCCTGTTTTTTTGAGACACTCAGGTATTTTAGACAAGTTGGAGAAGAAATGTTTTTTAAGGTTTTTCTTACAGATAGGGTCCTAGCCCTTAATAGTTTTCATGTAGTTAGAAAGTAAGAGAGTATGTTTCTGATAATGGACTCCTCACGGTTCTTCCTTGGGCAATAGGATGAGGTGGGAGGTCATAGATTTGAGTGGAGGAATTCAGGCTTCAACAACAAACAGACCTTGGTTCAAATCCCGTTTTCACTACGTGTTAGCTATATGTTCTTGGAAAGTTACTTGCCTGCTTCCATGAGTCTCTGTATCTTATTATAAAATGATGGGACTGTAGACCAACTGTATAGGACTATTGTGATGATTATGTGACAACATGCAGGTAGACTCAACAGGTGCCAATGCTGAATACAAATAATTTCCTTATCCTTATCTCTACAGAAGAAATGGGACAGAAAACTTCTCACATTGTAATCGCTTTGGGGGCAAGAGAGCAATTGTACTTTTCTATCCTTTAGAGTTTCACTTGGTACTTTATTCACAATCTATATCTGTGGATTAAATTAAATTAGATCAACTCTTTACATTAAGCACAAAATTATTAATAGGACAATGTATAACCTATTAGTATTCTCCTGGAACATAAGGCCCAAGAAGATGCAAATAAGAGTCAAGAAGCATTTTAAAACCATAAAATTAAAACTATAATTTGAATTGTTAGCACTTAAAGCAAATTAGTTGATCAAAGTCTGTGCCATCCTGGCCTTTTTGTATTTCCATAATATTAAAGACATTTGATTCTATAAATCATTGTGACCTTGATAAATTACTCAGACTCTAACTTTTAATTTCTGCATTTATAAAACAAAAGAATTTAACTAACAGTCAATTAGATATGTCCAAACTACCTTTGATTAAAAAGTATTATAATTGCGGGACCTATAAACACTAAAAATTTTTCTGTAATACTTGGTTCTCTCATGCTGTCCATACAGTATTTTTCTGGACTTGATTTTTTCTTTCAATTTTATGTTCATAAGGTTTATCAATGTGGTGTCTGTGGTTGTATGTCATTCATCTTCACTGCTATATTATTATAGTAGTATTTTATTACTCATATATAATATTATTTTATTATTCACAATATAATATTTTATTATGAATATACTAAAATTTATATATGCCTTCTTCTGTAGATCACACATTTAGACCTACACGTATTTTCATAATAATTGAGATCAAACTATATCTGTAGTTGATATTACTTTTTACTACTTACATTTTAAGATAATTCTGCATGTTAATTAAAAACTCCTTGTGAAAAGAATTTTGACTATATGACTCTTGTTTATGTATCATAATTTCCTTATGCCATTCTTTAATGATAGAACTTGATTTTCCTCCAGTTTTCCCTGATAAGAGTAACATCATGAATATCTTCACATTAAAAACTGTTCTTTAATGCTTCATTTTATATTATTTCCTAAGGAAAGATTCCCAGAAATAGAAATATTGATTCAAAGGGAATAAGTATTTTTATGACATTTTAATACTTATTGCAGATTGCTTTTATGAGATTGAACTATATTTTACTTCTACAAATTCTATATGAAAATAGCTTTTGACTGCATCCTCTTGTCCTTGGGTGTTTTCAGACACAAACAAATAAAAGGCAAATAAAAACTTTGCCAATTTGTTAGGCAAAGATTTGTATTATATTATTTTCATTTGCATTAGTAAAATGGATGGTAATTCATTATTTGTTTTCTTCTCTTTTATACAGTGTCTGTTTATATAATTTGCCCATTTAATCCACTGCACACTTCTTTTTTTTGTTTTTTAATTTTAAATAGGAGGCAGGACTACTATTCTTCAGTGACTCATTTGATCATGCAGATGGTGCCAACCATAAAATGGTTTGTTTTCTGAACTGAATTGATTACTTTCTTGTGAAAGAACCCAGGGAAATGAATTCTAAGTGATGTGGCTTGTCCAATTCCCGGAAGCATAATGATTTCAGTAGAAAGAGTTATTTTTGGTGATGGAGTTTTCAGAAGAAAATATTTATATATCTCTGAAAAGTCAGTTTTCACATGCAAATTTACTCTTCTGCATTATATAAAGAGTCCAGTTGTGGAATTGCCTCATATTTTTTCATCACTGACATTTCAATATCCTTTTATCTCTTTCTAATCTCTTTTTCTGTTTTACTCAGCTCATGCAAACCAACAAATATTGGACCCAGACCAAATTTCTAAAGATGTTTACTAAACATTTTTCCCCCTCTTACAAATGAATAAGCATTGCTTTCAAAAACCCAAGTATATGAATTAGATCTTAGGATTACATCCGTGACACTCACTTTTCTAATGACTTCTCTCATCTTACTATACATTTTAAATTACTCCCATTTCTACTCACTCAGTGCAATGATCTCTTTCTAATCATAATTAGTTTTACTACAGATACTCATTAACAAATAGAGTTTTTAAGCATGTTCAAACAGATGATAAATTTCAGTATTTTATTGATGTTTAGTTCAAGGATGTTGAAGTCAAACCATTCTGGTTTAAAATCCCTTTAAAAAGTAGTAAAACTTTTATGCTGTGTAATCTACTAGTTGTATAACACTGGACACTTCTCTGAGCTATAGCATTGTGAGGATTCAATGACATACTTAGAAAAATTGCTTTGCACAATGGATGGCAGAGAGGAAGCACCCACTCATTGTTTGCTATCATAAGTTACCTAAACAATTTTAGTATCTTTTGTTTGCCGTCATTTGGGGAGGGGACCAAAAAACCCCACACTTTATAAAAAAAAAAAAAAAAAAACTCCAAACAACAAATTGTTTGTTTAAAGAAATATGTGCAAATTTTAGTTGTTAGATTAGTGGATACCTTCTGGATATTTATTTTTCTGGTTTGTCATCAGGGTAAACCCTAAGGCAATGGTTTCCAACCCATGTTTCATAGAGTTTGAAGATTCTGCAGACTTAACCTAGGGGTTCATAGCAGCAGAGACCAAATGGGTAGGAGTCCATCCCTCCTCTGCCAGAGCAGCTCCACTTTTATCTTTTTTTTATGCAGAGAGAGTATTTTGTTTTTTGTAGGAGGCTGCTATTTTGCTTCTAGATGTCAAAACTTCTCTGAGATTGGTCTCTCAACTCTCTGAGTCTATCAGATATTTTGGAAGATGGACAGGAGAAGAAGCACAATTTGTGGGTCCCATGCAAAATGAAAATGCAGGGCCCTTTGCTGAAAAATTACTAGGATGTTAAGACAGTGACTGCAGGCTCTTGAAGTCTGGGGCTTTTCTAAGTGTACAGCCCCATGCAGCTATACAGGTAGCACACCCATGAAGCCAGCCCTGAAGATGGGACAGAAAGAGGCCCAGGCAGACACATCTGTATAGGATTCTACTGCTGGGGCTGGGACAAAGGCCACAGGAAGGGAAGGAGGCAGCGTGTTGCCAAATGCTCATCCAAATCTGCGGGTTCCTCTTCCCCACTTCTGCCACCAGGACTGCTGAGCTTCTCAGCCACTGACTAACATCATTTGCAGGAATCACACCACCATAACCCTGTTCTGATGGAAAACAACGAAAAAGTAAATCAGCTTTAACATGTCAAACTAGGAGAAATGGAAAGTATTTGAATAGCTGTTTGTAGGTTACAAATATTCTTAAGGTACTCTCTGCTTCATTAAAAAGACTAATAAAACATTTAAAAATATTCATTTCAAACTGGGCAGATTGACTCTGGGAGGTATCCAACCCTTAGTAGAAAGAATCACTTGAGCATGAGTGTCCAGTAAACTGCTGCTTCATGGTTAATTTTTTTCCTTTGGTTTTAATACAGGCAGAGCCATAAGTCTTGTGTATTTCATTGGACTGATAGCCCAGCAATGTCAGAGCTATAGCCATAATGATGCAGAGCACATGTGATGGTGTTTGAACTTTATGTGTCTCTACCTTAACTTGAGACAAAAGCTCTTGTGGCAAAACAAAACAGACAAACACAAAAAAGTTTCTTTCCTAGACAAGGGTTCATTTTTCAGCCTCTTTCTCCTGGATTTATTTCAAGGATGCCATATCTGAAAGATTTTCAGATTCCACTATCTATGAGCTTTGATTTAGTAGGCTTACTCTTCAGGATATCAGGCTGCCAGATGTCAGATCCTGCCAATTTCTCTTTGATAAGCTATTCCCTTGCAGTGTGGAAACTGTATTGTAAAGAGTCTTTTTTGTCAGGGGACTCTTATAAAAACAATACAAAATTAAAACAGTAACCCCTTGAAATCTGTTAGAGAGGTACAGCAATACAACATCTGACATAAGGTCCAAACTTCCTTCTTTACTGATTTAGATGCTGTGTTGCTCTGCCCAGATCTCCCCTCAGGACCAAGACATTCATTCCCCAGCCGCAGGAAGGATGTCCGCTCAAGGCTTGCATCTGAGTTCCTCCCTGGGAGTTGCCCTGGTCTAGGAGGACCACCTTCCCAGGTCACCCTGCCTTTGATGACTGGCAGACACAGAGTATAAAGGCTGATCCTCTCACCCCAGCTGAGAACACCAGTGAAAGCTATGCCAGCTTGAGGGCTTCCTGTGGAGTTCACTGAGGCTTTTGTTGTAGTTGTATCACAGACTTCTCCCTCGGCCCAGTCCAGTCCTGCTTTCCCCTTTGTCCCACAGGTGTTAATCCCAATAGCAGGACCAGCTACATAATTTGCGGCACCCAGTGCAAAATGAAAATACATCCCCTTGTTCAAACAGCAGGAAAAAAAGTTCCATTAACTGTACTAAAATATAAAGCTTTTACCTTTTTTCCATGGTCTCTCTCTACTTGTCTGAGTTTTTTTAATTTGCTACTTGATGTTATTCTAAGTAAAAAAAATTAAACATTTAAATTATTACAGTGAATTTTACTGTTCATTTTATATTGTACAATGTCTGTTTTAAATGCAAACATAAGAGCATTTAAATCACATGCAGAATCACTGAAATTACACAATTCAATTTTTTATTCCTCATGCATACATTCTAGTCATCTCTTCCTTTGTGCTCCCTTTGTATCTTTATATACTTCTATGCAAGGACTTTGTCCCAGCATTACATAGGATAAAGTAAAGGCATAATTTAGACAGTCATGGGTTAGGAGGTATGGAAAGCTTACTAATATATTGTTCTGGAAAGTATTTTTTATCAATATTTCTTTCTTAAATTTTTATTAGCTATGATTCCATAGTAAGAAAAGCTTCCCCAGAGAAGAGAAATATTGGTTTCCCTTTAGAAATTCCATGACAGGCCATAGTATTGTTTATAAAGATCATTTAAAACATCTAACGCTTTTTGATTGAGCATAATATTTAGGTAATGTGATCAGTAATGCAAGCAGCATGCCTTCATATCAAAGTAATTCAATTTGGAGAATAAGAATTTTAATTATTTATGGGTTAGATAAATGAGACTGGAACCTATTCTTTAGGAGGTAATATACATCTTTGCGAATTTCTTTTACAAGTCTCAAAAATACTGAGCTATATACATTTGTCACCAATTATATGAATCAGAAATTTATAAGAGTTTTCACAGTTTCAGTGCTACATACTTTATTTCCAAGGCATATTCTTAGTGTATATATCACTTCTATTATACTTCATTAATGGAAAATAGAAATATGTTTATTAAAAGCATGACCATAACAACTTTAGTGGAAATAAAATATATGAATATAATCTTTTGAGAAATATTTTGTTATATTATTTGGAAGGAAGTATTGATATTCCACTATTTAATTATGCTAAGAAAGAAAGTACAATAATTCTCTGTTTATAGATCACTACTACTTATTACTGAATTAATTAATTAAGGTCATATTTATATGCTTTTTTTTTACTAAGTTCAGGAGAGATATTATATTTGAGTTTTTCTCTAAAGTAAAAAATATTCTTCATTTTACTGGTCAAAAAAGGGAATCCTTTTAAGAGGTGTTTCACAACCAGTGCACACATATCTCTTGGAAGGAGACAAGCCTAAACACACTAACCCTTTAGCACTGTTTTTTATCTTCCCCAGTGTGCTTGAATTTCAATGACAGTTTTCACCACCCAAGTAGAGTCTTACTTTACCGGGTCTATGGACACTTATCTTTCTCACTGGAATCGCAATTGGGATCTTAATTACCTTAGTCATAGATGTTTGCTTTCTATTGAGAAACATCTACACGGTTTGTTTGGCTTTAACATATACAAAGGAAATTTTTCAGGAGATGGTTTTTCAATTTTAATCTAATGCTTTCTTCAGCAGGCAGCTTTATTTAGAGGTTCTTAGTATGGTATCATTGCTCTTTTCAGGGCGTTAACTCTGTTTATTCTTTCTGATTTCTAAATTTACCTATTGCCTTAAGTCATAGCACCTTAATATAGCAGGGGGCCCTGAGGACAAGGTTACTGCAGGAGAATTGGAATATAATATCCAAAATCTATCCGCTTTCCTATCTTTGATAAATCTTAGGCCTTAAGCTACCCATCATTACAAAAACAGATCTATTTATGGATGGGGAAATAGGACCAAATTCAAACCTTTATAAATGGACTTATAGAAAAGTACATTTGAAAGTTCTCATTTGGAGTAGGCCCCAAATGAATCAAATAAATTATTTCAAGGTGCTTTGAAGTCATCAGGCCATGAAAGTTTTGATTCAGTGTCATGTGGAAGACCACGTTTAGTGCCAGACACAACAAGAGAAGGAAGAGGACAATGGGCCAGAACAAAAAGCTGGAATCAGCAGACGGAGCAGAGCTATAAGGTATATCTCATCTGTATCTATACCTATAGGGATAGATACAGATGAGATATACTTTATAGACATTGATATATGTATATCAATGTCTATGTTTATACCTAAATTCATTACCATGGACAACAATAAATATAGAATGAGAGGTTGGTAAATATTATGCATAAATAGAGCCAATCCAAAGTAGGGGATATCTAATCAGACATGAGGTGTTTGAAACCAGCAAGCCAGCTTTACTTCCCTCAATCAGCGAGAGGACAGAAGCAGAGTCTGGGCATAAACAAAACTTTTGTACTGGGCATGAAAGAATAGAGGATGGCAAAGTTAAGATAAGAATAAGATTTTACATTCAATATAGGTAAAACATTTTATTAAAAGTATAATCACAGTTGGATTATTTCTATTATTTTAGGAGCTACCTACTTCTGGTTATTAGTAACTCATTTGGCAAGTGTGTGCCAATACTGTGAGGTATTCTCCATGTGAGGTGTACTCTAAGATTTAGGATACCCAAGACAAAATGGCCACACAGTTCCAACGTACGGAAATATGGCAAATCTTGTTTATTAACTCAATAAGAGGCAATAAACCTAACGGTCCCAAGTGGCCTTACATTACCCTATGAATTTGGAACAGGCCACCAAACCTTCTTTAATAAATTTAATCAATTTTGTAATGGGAAAGTTTCTGCACACAAGATATAAAATGTTTACAATGCATTCACCTCTATTTAGAAATAGACAGCAATTGATATATATTTGAATGAAGCTTTAGAAATTGAAATTTATTTAATTTGATTCTGTCAATACTTGTTAAAAAAAGAAATAGTGATAATACTATCTCCATTTTGTAGATAAATGGATGTTTCAGAGATCACACACCCAATAAATTTCCTATGCCTAATATAGAAGAAAGCCAAGAATAATTACGAGAAATACGTCTTCTGATCACTGGCTAAATAATACTAAAGCAAACTTACATTCACTAAAACTACCAGATTCCAGTCACTCACCTTTTCCTTACTACTTACCTGATTTTGTTTTTGTTTAATTAAACCTATATAGAATACATGTAGCGTACTATTTAATTTTATTAAAATAGAATATCAATGATATCCATTCCATTGGTAGTATGGAAGTAAGGGAACTCTCTGGATCAGCAAACTTTTAAAACTGTAAAGGGCCAGAGGCAAAATAGTATGGGTTTTGTTGACCACATGATCTCTGTCACAACTAATCAACTCTGCATAGGCAATGTATAAACAAATGGGCATGGCTGTCTTCCAGTAACATTTATTTACCAAAACAGACCTTTGCTTTAGATGGTAAGGTGAGCAGTTTTTCTTACTGACTGTCAAAATAGCTAAATGGTCCCCAAAGCAAAGGAAACTCTAGCCTACTACTTACATCCTTTAGGAATGATTTTAATGTCCTATACCTATATTCAGCAGTTTCTACCCAGAAACCAGGAACTCTGCATGGAAAAATAAGGCTGATAAATAAAGGGTGAAATCAGATCACATATAGCAAGAAGTGAAAAATATTTCCAAGATTGCTTATGAATTTTTATATATACACTTACAGTATATCTTTTTTTAACCATTATATTATTATCTGAATTTAGTGTCATTTTAATGGAGACAATGGAATTTCTCAGAAAAATTTTTGGAGTAATGTACATGAGTAGTTAAAAATGTTTCTGGAATAATATATTAAAATTTTATAAATAGAAAGAATAAACTTAAGCTTAGATGTTGGCAAATTCTAATGATAGATCAATTTTTAAAAATGTTTTCATGAAATATATGAGTGTGCTTACAATCTAAAGATTAGTTTATTTTAAATTTGATTTTATTATTCTATTTGTCATATTTATCAAAGATTATCAATTTTTGAGAAATACTTTAATTCAGAGATTTTAGTTAAATTTTTTGAACTTATGTAACTTTCTTTGAAGTCATCATCAAGGTTATTTTTCTTAGGTGTATCTGAACTATAAAGCTGGAAAAGAGTGATGCGATTTAGAAATGAATCACATTCGCCTCCAGATATTATCATGACAGAAAGTCATGGCCAAGAAAATTGGAGAGTATACGTATTCCATTGAGATTTTCTACATTCATATAAAAGCTAAGATAATTTGAGTACCTTAATTAGCTTTCTGCTTTGCCTAATTTATAATATTAGCTCTAATAATATACTCAAAATTCATATACATAATTCAATAATTTATATAGAATCCAGTAAAGTAGATTTATGTCTTATAGTGAGAAAATCTAGGAAATCATGATTCCTACACACATATACATATCTAATTTTTTAATAGGGCCTTTTCTTCTTTTATCAACATATGTAAAAGAACATGCAATATACTTACTAATATTTTTATTTATATATTTTTCTGATTTTAAATGAATTTGTGCACATTTAAAATGTTTTGAATAATATGAAAAGGAAAATAATTATTTAAAATTTGTCTATAATCTCATTGTAGGGTATACATTGTTTTATCCTTGGTTGGTTTGCTGCCCAGTAGCCAGTCTTCTTTTTTAGAGTAACAGCTCAATGATTTTTTTAATAGGAAATCATAATTTCCCATTTATCATTTCATATGGTGGAGGAGCAAGCATTTGACCTAGCCTAAACTAATCAAATTTATTCTTTTTCCACAGCCACACCAATTGGTTCAATATTAAGCAAGTGACCCAACTGGAATGAGGAGGAATCAAGCTCAGGACTTTTTTTGGAAATATTGGGAAATAGAAGTGCTTTTTATTTTTGATGGTGTCCACTAACAATTAGGACGCAATCTTGTGGTACAGGGCCAATATGTAGAGTTTGAGAATGAAGTCAAGAGAAGAAGAAAGGGAACTGTGCACTGAAGACATAATGGAAATTTTCAGTTATATCAGCTAATAAAGCCCACCCTCTCTCACCCACTTAACTTTTCAATTGTTTGTTTTTTGCTTAAGCAAGTTTGAGATTGTTTTTGTCACTTACAACTGAAAGTGTCCTGACTAGTATACCCAGTATCTACAGATGATTACTAGACACAGTTTATTTTCTTTCCTTTAAGTGTTTACAGATAAATATATAAATACATTTATCATTATAATTTTTTACCGAATTATATGATAATTTAAGACAATTAAACATTAAATTACATGACTTTATTTTATCTTATATAGCTTTAATTAAACAATATGGTATATTGACAGAAAAAGATAGGTAAATTCTCAAAGAACTTTTTGTTACTAGAAGAAAAAAATATCAATCTATCTTTCAATTTAATACAAGAAAGACAAGAAAAAAATAAAACATAGAACAATAGATATAAAACACAGTAAAGAACAAGGCAATATAATAATCAATCAAGAAGGTGGAAAAAGACAAAACATATCAATGGTAAAATAATATAAATGGCTTAACATTTCTCATCAAAGGGATACACTTCATAATGGAGACATTTCATTTTATTAGTTTGAAAAAATTTTTAAATATCATTTTTGTCAGAGGTTCCATAAATTTATCATTCTTGTGCTACTAGATGGAATTCAAATTGTTTTAACCTTTCCAGAGGACATTTGGTGAAGAATATTGTGATCTAGAGGTTTGACATGTTTTACTTTAGATCTCATTCTCCTTTTTTTCTGAATTTGGGAACAACTTTTTAAGGTTATACTCTATACTATAGATTTAATTTTGGTCATATCATTTCTAACCTTTATGAACATGGGTCCTGTATCCAAAGTGCAGAACTCTGGAGGGTAAAGAATATTTAATATGTAATTTTATACCCACAAAAACTATAAAATGGCTTTCATGTAATACATTGTGAATAACTTTATTTTGATGCTAATATTTTAGACACACATGATTTATGTAAATAAAATATTTTAGTCCATTATCTTAAATAACTCATTGATAAAATGCTCTTTTTTTACTCAAGACAAAAATCACATGTATCAGTTGGTTTGAGACGTGCCATTGTCAGAAAAAAGTTAAATAAACCACTATTTTAATTTGTGTGATGTTTATGTGAACTTAGTAGAAAATTTTAGCATTGGAAATTAGAAAAATAATAATAGTTGCTTTATTTTGAATTATCATGTGTAAGACAATGTACTAAAAGACATATGCTTTCTCATTTAATTTTCTAATAGGTAGATGTAATTATCATTGTGTTGGGTTGCAACCTTGGGAGCTTCCCCAGGTGAAATCTGAAGCTGGCCCCCAACACAGAAGGCAGGGAAGAGACTAAAGAAAGAGGCAGACAAACCACTCCAGACTGGTAGGTGGAAGGTTGAATAAGCCGGGGAACATACCTATGAGGCTTGTCTTGGGCAGCTGCAAGACAAGTAGATCTCCTCCCCCACCTGCTTTGTATCAGGATTGTCTGACATTAACTACTATGTTAATCTGCCTCAGAGGAAGTAAAATTTGAGCTAATTATTAACAAATAAATAGGGGACAATAAAATAGACACAGAGATAAGGAGGAAAGGAAGGGTATTCCAGGTAGAGTAAATATCATATGGTGATAAAGATGTGTTATTAAAGTAGCAAACTTCTAGCCTTCCCACAGAAGTGCGTGATAAATTAACAGGAATATATATATAGATCAACATCACTCTTTGAGAACAGAAAATATTATTATAGTGATGGAAATACAATTAAGAGTAGGCTAATAATTTCAATAAAACATTAATTGCTGTCTATTACATTAATATCATAAAACTTCTTTAAATTAGATATGCAAAATCCAAACAGCTCCTCAAATATCTCCCCCCATAAAAGAGGGTAAATATTGCCTAAAACAAAACGTGATGTTTAGTTCACCTCACTCGTTTAACATTTTAAACTACTCAATGTGCATTTTTTATGTTATTTGTAGCTCTGGAAATTATATTTGTATTTTATAGACTCCATTAAACATCTGTATCTGTGCCTTCTAATATAGTAGCCTCTAGCCATGTATGGCTGTTGGACATTTGTAATGTGACTGGTTAAACCAGTTTAATGTGACCAGGAACATAATTTTGAATTTTACGTAGTTTTAATAAATTGAAAGGTAAAAAATGAAGCAGTAAAAAATATTCATCCATTAAACACAGCTTTATTGTTTCAGTAAGACTACATGGCACTTTAACCTTTGCATCACATAAAACATTATTATTGTAGTGTACATTGGGTATGTACTTCATTTTTAGTATTACACATAAACACATAGCTGATCTAGTTGGTTTTAACAGATTGATTGTTTGAATGATTATTTCTACACACTGATGGAACATTGTAATATATTTAATTGAACATTTTATGCAGAGTTATAGTGATACCTAAGTAAATCATAATTATTTAAAAAATGGAAATACTTATTATCTTAATTATAATATATTGAATTTTAAATAATTAAATTAATTTAGAATAAGTATGCACTACTAATGCAGAATCAAGTGGAGATGTAGAAACTGATAGTTACAGCTAGAAAACATCAATGGAAAAGAGACTAGTAGAAGGTATTGTTATTGAATTGGTCGACAGGACCCACGCTGGGGTCCTAGCCTGGGCGGAGTGCAAGACCCCTTGTCTCTGCCAGGGAGGTTCTTTTTCCAATCAGATTCATGTAGCCAATAACAAAACCAATGCTGAGACTGGAACAGCACAAGCTTTATTCAATGGCCAAAGAATGGAGAAGTGGAAACCTAGCTCACAAATCAACTTCTCAACCCAATTTGGGCAGAGACACCAAAAACTTAAGAGGGTCCAGCTAAAAGGGAGGGAATTGGAAAGAAAGGGAGGAATAGTCATGAGTTATCCAAAAACAGGGGTGTGGTTTGGACCTGGAATTGATGCAACTCTTCTTTTCAGTCCTTTTTGTATGGGATTGTCTGGTTGATGTCATGGCAATCGTTAACTGTCATGGCACTGATGGGTGTGTCATTTAGCATGCTAATGTATTACAACGAATGTATAATGAGGCTCAAGGTCTACTGGAAGTCAAATCTTCTGCTATCTTGGGCCTAGCTGGTTCCAAACAGTTCTTGTTGTTTCCTCTTTGCAGCTTCCTCCTGAAACTTAGATAAGGGTACAGTAATTGGTTTCTATTCAAGGTAGGGGCAGGGGTATGATTCTGGGCAACAGCCTTGGCAAGAGTATGTCACAAATCTAATGATGAATGGCAGTGTGATTTGCAGTGGCAAGAGCAAAATGAAAAAGCTGTTGTGTAAAAAAATTTAATGATAATAAAGTGGACAATAAGAGTTAATATCAGAAAACAGTGAATTTGATAAGATGTTTTCTCTCAATAGTCTAAAAAGAATCAATGAAATTATTCATCAGAAATCAAAATTAATTTCTAAAAAAAATTTAAAGTACTTATAACAGGATGTGATCTTTCAGCTTTGACCAGTTGTAAAATTGCTTAGACTCTTGCATGTGTACAGACACAAAAACATACACACACACATTTTTACATCAAAAGATGGCAAATTATTATTTTAGTTATTAAAGTTTTCTTACAAAATTATCAGAAAAAGATTAAAATCTGTTTTGTAAAAAGTGAATGATCTTAAGTTAAGCCACCAAACATTTGCTTGTGGGATATAAATCCTTTATAACCATAAAGAAAATCAACTGATCTAAACAATTAAAAAAAAAAATCAAGTACCTGATGAGCCATGCAATATGAGCTACAGCTCAATTAATATTTTGGTTGTGTTTTGTCTCAGAGGTCTGGCAAAGGTATGGTGGCATGTAAATTTATAGCCTAAAAAATCAAATTGTGGAGTAAATGTTTTGAATCTTCAACATAACAATGAAGAAGTTTACCTAGATATGAAAAAAAAAAAATTAGTTCCACTTTGATGGATAGAGTTCTAGCTATGTTAAGTTAAAAAAAAAATCAAGTTTATTGGTATTTTATAACAAGAGACTGAAATATCTTTTATTACTTTATTCTATTACATGATATACATTAAAATACTGGAGCTCAGTTTTCTGAGGCAGATCCTAAGAAAAGTATCATGGTTACAGTTGTCAAAAATTGTTCAGCATATGTGAAGGCTATGAATCTTCACCAGTTTATGGAACTGCTGAAAGAAATAGAAAACAAGGACTTTAATGATCTTGTTATTTGTCAATGTTATTGATTGAACTATGGAAAAGTTTTACAATGAATTACTATGCTGTTATTTTTATTTCGAGATTTTCTTGACAACAAAAGGAGTAATTGAAAAATATTCAAAAATGGCAGCATGACTTATATTCTCTCACTGCTTATCACACTATATAGGAACAAGCTAATTTCAAAGCTCCAAGGAAAGGAAAGCTTATTCGTCACCTAGAGAGGTAATGTTGACAGAATTTATGTTGAATTAAAAATTTTTCATAATACAACTCAATAATAAAGATTTTACATTTTCTACCATGAATCTATGTGGAGATTTAAACTGTAATCCAGTGTTATATAAATTGACTGCCAAAACGACAAGAAAAATTTGAAGAACAATTTTTAATATCAATACATTTAGAATTGCTTTTCAACTTATTCAATACTCTGAATTCAATATTAATAATATTGAGATGACACAAGACTTAGTGATATAGGTTTGAAACTAATACACTTTTGCTTCACAGCAAAATCAATTCTAAAAAAGATAACACTTTGAATATATTTGGTTTAGTAAAATACTTTAATTTCATGTATCTACTTTTTCACTGTGGCTACTAGAAAATTTTAAATTATATGTGTTCTTCACATTGTATTTATATTGAATGGCACTACCCTACATAAGCTAAAGAAATTTTGATTGTTCTTCTAGCATTGCTGATGAATGGATTATTTTTCCCTCTTTTATATTTGATTGGAAAATCAGACAGGATTATGCAAATTCCTTCCCTATCTCACTATTTTTAAATATTCACTAAGCAGGAAGAGTCATTATATAGCTCAGGCTCTGAATTGAATAGTCATTCTTTGGTCTTTTTCAAAGTACAGCATACAAAAATACAAACTGAACAATATGATAGATACATTATGAGACTGGAAAAACTCTATACTTATTTATATGTGGAATTACCATAATTGCTTAGGTCATTTTCATCAACTTGTCTGATTCTCTTGTGGACAGTTTTCAATGGCAGCTTTCCAAATAAAGTCATATTCCTTGCCTCAACACCTTGTCTCCAATTTATTGGCATGTCGTGTAGCGAGGAGAGCAAGCTTGGACTTGGTAACAGTTGCAGTAGAAGTAGTAGTAGTAGTAGTAGTAGTAGTAGTAGTAGTAGTAGTAGTAGTAGTAGTAGTAAGAGGTAATATTTATTGAGTAGATACTATGTTCCAGGCATGGTTCAGGTGCTTTGCAAGTATTTACATGTCTAATCCACACAACCACCTGTGGAGAAGGTACTATTACTGTCTGCATTTTATATACAAGTAAACTAAGCACAGAGAAACAAATTGACTTTCTGGAAGTCAAACAGCTAATAGGTAGTAGGAGTTTACTCACTAATACTCTGTGCCCTAAAAAGTAAGAATATGTTAATAGAAAGTATCAGTGATATTAAGGAATGCAATCAATAAAGACCTAAATGTAAGACTGCACACTATAAAACTTTTAGAGGAAAACATAGGAAGAACACTCTGACAGAAATCACAGCAAGATCTTTTGGACCCACCACCTAGAGTAATGGAAATAAAAACAAAAATAAACAAATGGGACCTAATGAAACGTAAAAGCTTTTGCACAGCAAAGGAAACTATAAACAAGATGAAAAGACAACCCTCAGAATGGGAGAAAATATTTGCAAATGAATCAGTGGACAAAAGATTAATCTCCAAAATATATAAACAGCTCATGCAGCTCCATATTAAAAAAACAAACAATCCAATCAAAATTGGGCAGAAAACCTAAATAGACATTTCTCCAAAGAAGACATACAGATGACCAAGAGGCACGTGAAAAGCTGCTCAACATCACTAATTATTAGAGAAATGTAAATCAAAAATACAATGAAGTATCACCTCCCACTGGTCAGAATGGCCATCATCAGAAAATCTACAAACAACAAATGCTGGAGGGGATATGGAGAAAAGGGAACCCTCTTGCACCGTTGGTGGGAATGTAAATTGATACAGCCACTATGGAGAACAGTATGGAGGTTCCTTAAAACACTAAAATAGAATTACCATATGACCCAGCAATCCCACTACTGGGCGTATACCCAGAGAAAACCGTAATTCAAAAAGAGTCATGTACCACAATGTTCATTGCAGCACTATTTACAATAGCCAAGTCATGGAAGCAACTTAAATGCCCATCAACAGACAAATGTATAAAGATGTGGTACATATATACAATGGAATATTACTCAGCCATAAAAAGGAATGAAATTGGGTCATTTGTAGAGACATGGATGGATCTAGAGACTGTCATAAAGAGAGAAGTAAGTCAGAAAGAGGAAAACAAATATCGTATATTAACGCATATATGTGGAACCTAGAAAAATGGTACAGATGAACCAGTTTGCAGGGCAGAAACAGAGGCACAGATGCAGAGAACAAACGTATGGACACCAAGGGGGGAAAGTGGTGGGGGGTGGTGGTGTGATGAACTGGGAGATTGGGATTGACATGTATACACTAATATGTATAAAATAGATAACTAATAAGAACTTGCTGTATAAAAAATTAAATAAAATAAAATTCAAAAATTCAAAAATAAATAAATAAAATTAAAAAAATAAGACAAGAAAAATTAAAGGTAAAATATTTCCTTTCAATTCTTTTTAAATTTAAAAGGACACCGTGTTTATATTTATTTTATATCAGTACACCTTTTCTGCTGGTTAGGTTACCTGCGACAACCCTCCATTTTACTATATTGAGCATTTTTTCCCAGATTAAAGATTCACAATTGGAAAACACCTTGAAAGTGTATTTAGCTATCATTGTGCTCACTCACCCCTTTGTTTCTTTATTTGGTTCCCAAGTCAAGAATCAATTTTTGACAGGTATACTGCTCAATATGAGTGTGTGGGAAAGGTGACAATTTAAGGTCATGGATCTTGCTTTCAGTTGTCTTCAGCTTATAAGTAGGCTTCTTGGCCAATATATATTTTATACGCACACACACACACACACTCATACAATTTATACAACTCAAATCCTCTTGGGTCCTCTTGTATTGGCCTTAGGTCATTGATTTCCAATTATGAAACATTCCTCCATTTTAAAACATGCTTTGCAAAACCAAGCTGACACTTGGGAATTTTAGGCAGAGCTCCTGCTGGAGGTCCGGTAACATTTTCCTTCTGAAGCCTTGAGGATGAATTAAATAACATTCAAAAGCCATTTCTGAAAACAAAGTTCTATTCTGAGAGCAACCAAATGATTGCCCTCAAATAGTTTCCTTTAATAAGAGTATGCAAATTTTAATTACGTTTCTAAGGAGACTATGCCTAGAGTTCTGAGAGAAATAACAAATATAGCAGTATTTGCATTTACATAGTACTTGCTTATCAAGAGTTTAAAGTATTTGAATAAATGCCATTGTGTTTGTTCAGATAAAATCCTGAAAAGAGGCGTCTGAGTAATATTAGCAGAGGGGTTACTTTTATCTGTTTGTTCTCTGTATTTGTTAAGGAGAGATTTTCTTTTCCTTGTGGGTCTCAGAAACTGAATCATTCTGCCTACCAATAAAGAAGAAAAATGAATTTTATGTCAAATATCATAACGTAATAGAAAATATTTACTGTCACCATCTAGCTATTTACCATCATAATAAAAATCATTAGACAATAATACACTCATAACTGTTCTTAACAGAAATGTACTTACTTGATTTCAATCTTTGAGCTTTCTGCTCAAAAACAATGTTTACTAGCTGTTTTCAATTTTAGCTGAAATAACATTATTCTGAAGTCTGTACTGATACATACATGTTCACAGTTTTGTAACCTCCTCAGGCAGGTCATCATGCTATATAACTTGTGATTCATGCAGTCATTTCATTAATATAATTACCATATTGTTATAAATACAGAAAAATCATGACAGAGTCCTTTCCCTGTTAGATTTTTTATCATCTCTTTATATCTCCCATTTATCCCTATGAGTATATGAACATTGTGGCTAAGTTGGATATTATTTTCTCAAATATACTAAAGAAGAAAACCTTTTGGTCACAAATGCTGCCATAATCCACTTTATGCATGAAGAGAGGCAGATAAACTATAAAATGATATACCTAAAAAAGCAATCATAAATAAAACACTGGTTTCTAATAACTTTTTTTTCTTTTTCTTCAATTATATTACTCTAATTTTAAATTTGGGTACAAATCAGTGTTGCTGATTGAATACATTTTTTTGGAAAGTGCCTAGCATTCTTTGTAGCCAAACAATAAATGTGAGTGTCATTCCTTTTTGCTTCCAGAAGAAAACAGATTAGAGAATAAAAGTTGAAATATGCTCTTGGGGTTTAAACTGCTGAACTATAACTAAATTCAAAGCAAAGAGATATATCATAACACAGATATTTATCTCTGTATAATGAATCATTTTATACCTAATTACTTTAACAATAGTCATGATGATCTTTGAGGAAACTGGAAGACAGGAAAAGTTATGAAAGATTGGCATAGGAAAAAATATCCTTGTTTGTGAAATAAAGACTCAGAGAACACTACACGGATTATAGAATAGATTCATAAAGGGAGGCTTTGCAAGCACCTAAACAGATTGGAGAGCATTCTTCAAATTGCCTAGGTGTGTCAGAACATTGTGGGCAGTTACAAATTGGAAAAGTTGCTCCCCACTTCCCTCTTATGACCCAGCATCTAAGTAGCATGAACACCTGGTGGGAAATAAATGCATGTAATAAAAAGTATTACTGCTTGAAGTGCTTCCAGGTACATTCAATGTGATGAAGTCTGAAGGTACTGTTGAATGTGCTGGCAAGGTGATTTTGACACATCTGCTATCTTTCTACTAGGTCTTAGACACCGTAATCTGAGATATAGGGGCCAACTCTGACTATAAAACTATAAGAAAGAACACCCAAAACTAATGATGACAGAAAAAAAACATAAAAACCTCTATGACCAGAATTTTAGTGGTGTTGCATCTACTTCAAATGCACATCAGATATCTTGTTAATTGTTAGTCACCATAGGTTTTAATGTTCAAGATGCTCAATGTGAGAAAGTAGCATGAAGTGATCTCCCACAAAAGCTAATGGTAATTTGGTCTGTAGTAAGATAATTATAATATTGAGAACAAGATAATGTTATAATGCTCTGGGTTGCATTAATAAAATATGTTAAATACATTGTTTTTATTTACTTTTAAATTTTTTTATGGTAAAAACACTTAACATGAAATCTACCCTCTTAATACATATTTAAGTGTGCAGTACTTATTGTTAACTATAGGTATAAAGTATATAAGTATATATAGGTATATAGATATAATACAGCAGATCTCTAGAATTTATTCATAGGGTTTAACTGAAACTTTATGCCCATTGATTAACATCTCTCTATTACCCCTCCTCCCAGACACTGGCAACCATTTCACTCTTTGATTATATGAATTTGACTGTTTTAGATACCTTATATAAGACAAATCATGAAGTATTTGACTTTCTGTGACTGACTTATTTCACTTAGCATATTGCCCTCAAGGTTGATCCATGTTGTCACATATTGCAGAATTTCCTTCTTTTTTAAGGCTGAATAATATTCCATTGTATGTTTACACCAGATTTTCTTTATCCATTCATCTTTGATGGACATTTATGTTGCTTCAATGCCTTGGCTATTGTGAATAATGCTGGAATGAACATAGACGTGCTCATACCTCTTTGAGACCCTGATTTCAGTTATTTTGGATAAATACCAGAAGTGGGCTTGCTGGATTATATGGCAATTTTATTTTTACTTTTTTGAGGACCCTCTATACTGGCTGCACCATATGTTTTCCATGCTGGCTACTCCATTTTGCGTTCCCATGAACAGTGTACAAGAGTTCGAATTTCTACAAAGTTAGAGGCATCACACTTCCTGATTTCAAAACATATTACAAAGCTACTATAATTAAAGCAATATAATACTGGCATAAAGACAGACATATTGACCAATGGAACAGAATGTTAAGAATACAAATTGGGGGAAAAGATAGTCTCTTCAACAAAAGGTGTTGGGAAAACTGGGTATCCACTTGCATAAAAATGAAATTAGACTCTTGTCTTACAATGTACACACAAATAAGCTCAAAATGAATTAAAGACTTAATCACAAAACCTGAAACTGTAAAACTCCTAGAAGAAAATGTAGGAGAAAAGTTTCATGACATTGGTCTGGGCAATGATTTCATGGATATGACATCAAAACATAGGCAACAAAAGTGAAAATAGACAAGAAGCATACATCAAACTAGAAAAGCTTCTGCATAGCGAAAGAAACAATCAACAGAGTGAAAAGGCAACCTACAGAATGGGAGAAAATATTTGCAAACCATACACCTAATAAGGTATTGCTTTCCAAAATATATAGGAAACTCCTATAACTCATCAGCAAAAAAACTAATAACCTGATTTTCAAAATGGGCTAAAGATTTGAATAGACATTTCTCCAAAGAAGACATACAAATGGTCAAACAAGTATATAAAAATGTATTCAACATCTTTAATCATCATGGAAATGCAAATCAAAACTACAATGAAATATCACCTCACATCTGTCAGGATGCTTATTATCAAAAAAAACAAAAGACAAGTGTTCGTGAATATGTGGAGAAATTGGAACCCTTGTAATTCAGTTTTAAGTATTTCACTTTAAAGTTTATATATACAAGCTATAATATACTTATATGACTGTTAGTAGGATGATGAACAATGTTGATGGCCAAAACACCCTAATTTAAAGACAGATATTTACAGAGTGGATAAAATGCAAGACCCTACTATATGTTGTTTGCAAGGCACTAATTTCAAGTATAAAAATAATGTAAATATAAAGTTTAGATAGGTTGAATGTAAATAGATTTAAAAAGGATATGTCATGAACACTGTAAATATAAGAAGGCTGGAATAAATATTTTAGTATCAGATGAAATAGAGTACCAAACAAAGGATTTTGCCAGATAAAGAGAGGAAAATTTCATAATAATAATAGGGACAATGCATCAGCAAGACATAACAAATATAAATGTGCATATGTCTAATAATAAAACCTCAAAATGCATAAAGAAAAACTGACAGATTTAAAGGGAGAAATATATAAACCCATAGTTATAGTACATTTAACATCCTTCTCTACAAAACTGACAGAGGAAGTAGTAAAAAAAAATTAGTTAAGTCACAGAAGAGCTGAACAACAATATTAAACACTTTTATTTAGTTGACATTTATAGAACATTACTTTCAACAACTGAAGAATTCATGTCCTTTTAAGAGTACATGTTAAACTCACTAAAATAGAGCATTCACTGGACCAGGAAACAATTATCAATAAACACAAAGTGACTAAAGTTTTACAAAGTATATTCTCTGATCTTAATGGTATTAGGAAATCAGTAATAATTAGATATTTATGAAAATCTGAACATATAGACATCAAACAACACACTTCTAAATAATTCCTAAATCAAATACAAAAATAACAAGAATGATTAATTTTGAACTGAATGGCAATGAAAATGAAACAAAAATTTGTGGGATGCAACCACAACACTTATTAGAGAGAAAGGTATACATTTAAATGCTTATATTTGAAAGAAAGGTATAAAAAAATAAATTAACAGAGTTTTCTTTGTTAAAAAGATAAAAGATTAATAAAGAAACCCAAAGCACATAAAAGGAAATAAATAGTAAAGAGTGGAAATCAATGAAATAGAAAACAAAACCAATACAGAGGAAAAATAACAGGGTTTAAAGTTTTTCTTTTTTTTGAAAAGATCAGCATAATTGACAAACTCATAGCAATACTGAAAAAGACAAAAACAGAGAAAACATAAATCACCAATATCGTGGATGAGAAAAAGGTCACAGCCACAGGTTCCAAAGACATTAAAAGAATAATGAGAGAAAAGCATGGACAAGTTTATGCCAACAAGTTTGACAGCTTAGATGTTATGCACAAATTTCTAGAAAAATTATCTCACCAAATATGATACAGGAAGAAACAGAAAATCTGAATAGCCCTATATCTAGTAAAGCTACTGAATTTGTTAATAAAACCCTTTCCCCAGTGAAACTCCTGGCCTAGGTGGTTTCTTTGGTGAATGCTATCAAATATTAAATAATGAAACAGCATTAATCTTACACAAGCTTTTCAGAAAATAGGGCAGGAGTTTCACTGTCCAACTTGCTTTAGGTGGAGTTACGAGGCCAGCATATAACCAAACAAAACAAATAAAGTACAAATGAGGAAATTATGGATCTGTATTCATCATGAATTGAGATGCAAAATTCTTAATAAAAAATTAGCAAGCTAAATTCAATAGGATGATAAATCACAACCAAGCATGTTTTATCCTGGGAATGTATGTTTGGTGTTACATCCAAAAATCAATGTCATTCACCATATTGATACAATAAAGGAGAAAAAACACATGATAATTTTAATAAATGCAGCAAATGTATTTGAAATACTCAACATCCACTAGTAATAAAAGCTATTAGCAAACTTGAAATAGTTGGAAACTTCCTCAAATTGAAAAACGGCGTGTAAGAAAAACCTAGGGCTAACAACATATTTGATGGTGAAAAACTTGTTTCCCCTGACATTGAGAACCAAGAAAGGATGCTGGTTTTGGATTCCTTAGCTATTGTAATAAGACCAGATAAAGAAATAAAGGCTAGAAGCCAAAAAAGAAAACCTATAACTTTTCTTATCATCGGGCAATGTTATTGTTTACATGGAAAATGCTAGACAATCTACAAAACAATTTCCAGCAAACAACTGGAAAAAAATTTCTAAATCCATTTATGGTAGTTCCCAAATGGTTAAAACACCTAGAAGTAAATCTAACAAAATATGTCCAAAAACTTCCACACTGATAACTACAAACCATTGCTGAGAAAAATTAAACATGATCTAAATAGTGGATACATGGATTGTAACACTCAATATTGTCAAAATGGCAAATGTGGCCAAATTGATCTATGGATACAATATAATCTCAATTAAAATTGCAGCAGTAGTTGTTTTGTAGAAATCATCAAGCTGACTCTAAAAATTATACAGGAATGCAAAATATCTATAATCACTTAAGCAATTTTAAAAAAGAAGATCAAAGTTGTGGGTCTTATTCTGCCTGATAGATATATAGCCCACACATGTATATTTATTTTGACAAATATGACAGGCAATTTAATAGAGAAAGGAAAATCTTTATAACAAATAATATAGAATCAATTAGATATCTATGCAAGAACAAATGAATATCAATTGTTACCTTACTTACAACATATGAAATTAAGTAAAAATGGATAATAGACCTAAATGTAAAATCTAGAATTGTAAAAATTCTAGAAGAAAATACAGGAGAACAAATTTTGAGACTGGTAGGTTTGAAACAAAGAAAGGAAAGTTGATAAGGTGGACTTCATCAAAATTTTAAAACTTTTGTTTTCCAAAGTCACTGTTTAGAAAAGAAAAAATGACTGTGACACCCTGAAAGACAATATTCACAACAAAAAATTAATAGACATGTATTGTGAATTTATAAAAACTCTTACATCTAAATAATAAGACTAACAACCTGATTGACAAATGGACAAATAATTTGAACAGACTCTTGACAAGAGAAAATATATTCATAGCAGCTAAACACATTAAAAAGATGCCTATCATCATCTCTCAGAGAAATGCAAATTAAAACTCTTTAAAACTACAGTGAAATACAATGAGATGCACCTATTAGATTGGATAACATTAAGAGGGCCGAACACGCCGAGTGTTAGTAAGGGTATGGAGCAAATGGAGTTCACCTACAATGCTGATGAGGTTGTAACATGGTAGAGCCACTTTTCAAAACTATTTGGCAGCATTTAAAAAAGTTAAAAATTACATCTTCCTTACTGTCTAGGCATTCTGTTCATAGGTACTTACCCAAGAGTAAGGAATATATGCCCCACAAAGACGTGTTAAAAAATGTTTACACCTTTATTTGTAATAGCCAAAACCTGAAAACTACTCAAATGTCCATCAACAGATAAACGGATAAACAGATTATGATGTACCTGATCCTTGAGAATTACTTGGCAAAGAAAAGGAAGTAAATGCTGGTAAACAAAATGACATGGGATAAACCTCAATATTATTATGCTGAGTAGATGAATTCAGGCAAAAAAATCTGTACATTCTGTGTGTTTTCACTAATATAATTTTTTAAAATGTAATCTAAACCATAATGTCAGAAAACAAAACAGGTTTGAAGGGAGGAGGGATTACCAAGGGGTAGGAGAAAAGTTTTGGGAATAATGGAAATACTTTTTACTTTGATTTGACAAGTGTAGCTATATGCCAAAACTGATTATACAATTTAAATGTGTACAGTTTATGATACTTCAATTCTACCTTAATAAAATTTAGAAAAATACACCTATGCATTTCATTTGAAGACACATAGAGTTAATAAATTTTTACAGCAATTAAAATAGCACAATCCCTTTTATAATTTTATTCTTAATCTGATGTAATTTTTTCATTGAAATCATTTAATCATTTTATTTCTATTTGTTCCATTTACATTTGGATCTAATGTACAGTTTATTTTATAAATGTATATAAATATTATAAAAATCTAAATGTTTCTTCTTTGCTTCCTTCTTTCATTTTCCCTCTCTTCCTTCCACTCATTATCTTCTAGATGATTTTAAATTATATTGACTAATTTTCTAAGCTTAAAATTTTCAACAATTTTCACTGGTCTCTATGGATCACGCTTTTGGTATCCTATCCAAAAATCTTTGCCTAGCTCAGGTTACAAAGATTTTTTTCCAATATTTTCTGCTAGAAATCTTAGAGTTTTAGCTTTTATATTTAGACCTATAATCCATTTTGAGTTATTTTTTGTTTATGGTTTAAGGTATGGGTTGATGTTTGTTTTGTATATGGATACTCAGTTGTTCCAACACCATTTGTTGAAATAGTTATCATTTTTCCACTGAATTCTCTTTTCATCTTTATAAAAAATCAGTGACCATAAATATGGCACCATTTCTGGGCTCTTTATTCTCTTCTATTATCAAGCTGACTATACTGACACCAATTCTGCATTGTCTTGATTACTGTAGCTTTATAATAAATCTTGAAATTTGGATAATGTAAGTTCTTCAAATTTAAGTTTCTTTTTCAAAGTTGTTTTTGTTTGCCAGTTTCTACCCCCAAAAAGCCTACAGACATTTTCATTGCAATTTGGTTGAATCTGTTGGTCAGTTTAGGGATGCCGTAACAATATTGAATCTTAGGAGCCATAACACAGGGTATCTTTCCACTTATTTTTTTCTTTAATTTCTGTCAGCAATGTTTGTATTTTTAAGTGTAAATACAGGTCTTGCACATCTTTTGTCAGCTTTAACCCTAAATATTTTATTAAAAATGGAATTTAAAAAATTTTATTTTATGATTTCTTATTGCTATTATATAGAATTAAATTGATTTTGTATATTGATCTTGATTCTTACAAGCAAATTTACTCAAGCAATATTTCTCTAAAAGAAATGCAAATTTATGGCCATACAAAGATTTGTACATGAATGCTTACAAGACTTTATTTGTAATAACTCCAAACTGGATATGACCTAAATGTCCATCAGTAGGTAAATGGATAACCAATTTTGATATATCCAAAGAATGAAATACTAATCAGCAATAAAAATCAATGAACTATTGTTACATTCAAAATACATGGACAAATATCAAAATATTTATGCTGCATTAAAGAAGCTAGAGAAAAAGTACATATTGTATCATTCCATTTTGATTAAATATTAGAAAATGCAAGTAAATTTCAAATGACACAAAGGAATTCAGTGGTAGCCTGGGGATGGGGTGGGAGGAGAAGCGGGTGGGAGAGATTACAAAAGAGCAGGAGGGAGTTTTATGGTAACAGATATGTTCAATATTTTGATTGTGATAATAGTACTCATGTGCAAAATTTTATCAGATAGTTCAAGTTAAATATGTGAGATTTATTGTATGTCAATTACATAGCAAAAATAAAAAAAAAAACCCAAAAAGATTCTAAGTTTCTAAAGATGTCTCAAAATATCAGGGCTGTGAAATGTAAGAATCTAATAGATGTCATAAAAAGAAAAAGAAAGCACCATTAGGATCTTGGTTACTTCTCTACTCAATCATTAATTTCTTGAGCCAATGAAAATAAATAGTTACTGTAAAAATCAGAATATTATTACAGTTTTTTTTAGCAGAAAATCATGTTAATTACCTCTTTCTGATCATTTTTTCATGTTAGTGAAATATTAATATAAGATACCACATCCAAAAAAATCAGGGTAGCTCATGGAAAGCAGAGCCCCAATTCATTTTTTTCTTTTTCTTTCTCTTTTTTTGGACAAACATATAAGATTAAGCCATACTTACTGCATTATTCAAGGTAAGTGTTGGTTGAGCAAAAGGTTTCTAACATTATATTGTATACATTATGTGAGTCCCTGCCTCATACTAAATTTACATACAAACACCTTGAAGTTATCTACAATGAACTATATCAGCCATTTGCATTTCAAACTTAAAAATAAAGCCAAAACAGATTTGTATGATAATCTTAGTTATTTCTATTCCTTAATTACTCTGATAGCACCATTGATAGTGCCAAATTTTCTATGAGACTATTGGTGGAAATAAAGACTTCAAAAAAATTTTTCAGAAGCATTTGGAATGTGACTAACTGAATTATATATATATACACACACACATATAATTCAAATGTACATTAGTGGACAATAATGAAGTAAGTATTTAGGGAAGAGCACATTCAGAAATATTATATATTGTACCTTCCTAGTATGTTTCTCTTGGATTTTTGTTTTTGTTTTTTACAACCAGTCCCTGAGGTATTTTAATTTTCCTCTTGCAAATTATAATAGAATTTGAGTCTAAAAATGTGCTTTTATTATTGTTTTGCAGAAAATCCCTCCTTTATGAATAGAAGGTATTCACTGTACTCAGTATATACTGAAAAACAAAACAAAATGAAATAAATGTATGTATGTATGCTTTAGGCTTTTCATTTCTAGTTAAAATGTATTCTTTCTTGGGTAGATACAATTTTTTTCTGAGAATAATGATTAATCATGGAGTATTTTTCATAGAGCTACACAAAATGAATTTTAAATACTGAGGCACAATGAATGTGGGGACATCTTCATGGCTGTAAATCGTTGGGTACACTGACAAGTACTTAACAAACTAACACAATTTTACTTAATTCCCGTAATTATAAAAAGATAAAAATTTATTTGACTAACCATGCAATAAGGGGCATTTTGACTTACATTATTGGTTCAACTCCAAGTTAATGATTAAGAGTTTTAATATTCATGTGGGGTGAAATATTTTAACATAGTAACCCTTCTGAACGTTTTTCACTGCCAGATGTCAATTTTAAGAAGCTTCAGATCATTTGAACACACAGATTTTTGTCCTCTTTTCCCAAAGTCTAAGCCTTAAATTAAATTATCAAGGAATGACTTAATAAATTTCTGAATAAATGCCCTGTGGAGAGATGTCTTTTAGTTAATTTTCATGCAAAACAGACTTACTTTATAAATAATCATTATTCTGTCAGAGCACACATTTAAAAAACATCTGAGAAACCCAGTATAAATTGTTGAAAATAAATGACATTGAAAAATTAGTGTTAAATTGAATTTTGAGACCATTAGTGTCTTATTTTCCTCTGAAATGTTAAAAAAAAAATGGAGAAGTCAGGGCTTGACTGCTCATAGAATATTGCAGTTTTTGAGTTTGAAAATATTACACAGGATTGAACATTTTCAACAGATATACAAATATGCAAGAATATTTTGTCACGTTTTCAGCAGGATGCAAAAAATACTTTTTACTAAAAATATCCATATTGCTAGCATTTAATATTACTTGTAATTTTAACATAAACTTTTAAATATAATCTATGATAAATCTTTCGTGAAATGACAATACATAAAGTACTACATCCTTTTTTCCCTTTGAAGTTTTGAATCTGAATGAGATAAGCATACTATGCAAACATTAATTTATAATATTGTAACACAGATAACCAATTGCACAAATATATTATCTAACATACTGTGGTTTAAACACTTGGGAGGATTCAACAAATTTTCTCCGTATCACATTCACTGGAAGTGTATATTGCGATTACCACTTACCAGGCATTGTGTTATTTGCCTTAAGGGTGTTGCCTCATTTTATCATCGTAACAACCACATGGGACAGGTTTTAAGATTCCCAATTTAAGAATATGGGAAGTGAAGAATGAGTAGTCAATGAATTTTGCTAATACTCCACTGTTTGTGATTTAAGCCCAGTCTGCTTTGTCGCCAAAATCCATACTCTTTCATTTTTTTACTTCTATTAGGTTCTGGGGATAAAGACTACAAAACATGAATCCCTTGCTCTCTAGGAGCTTACAATAAAGTAGTTGATCCAGATAAGCCAGTAGATGAAAAAAACGAGAGTTTAATATGTTATAACCTAGTGGTTAAGAGAAAAGAAATGCCTGGTGGGATAGCCTAGACGAAGGACGATCAACTCAGACACCACTGGAAGATTAGAAGAACATGGAAGTTTCCCCGGGGTAATTTCCTAAGGTACGAGGGAACATTGGCCACTCTAAACGTAACAAAAGGGAACCGAGAGGTCATTGTGTAGAAAAACCTCCTTGTAGATGTTTAAAATTTAAGGAGCACAATCTAAAAGTTGGTAATATTAGAGAAACGTTTTAGACAGTGTGCCTAGAACTTAATTCAAGGCTGTGAAGAGCAAAAGAAATGCATGGGCCTGAGGGTGAAAGTAGGTAGAAAGATGACTATGGGGAAGAACATTAAGATACACAGTGGTATCTATAGCCATTTTGCCAACAGCTAGCCTGAAAAAAAAAAAAAAAAAAACAACGTTATGGGTCTGCGATTTTACCCTACTATGCAAGCTAACATGTTAGCTCTTCACTATTTCATGGATGCTGAGAGAGAACATAAGACTCTTGGGTCAGAGGCTATAATTTGTTATCCACAGTAATAGCAGTAGCCGGCATATCAGCATGTGGGTGCTTGTTCTCTGAGCCATGGTTCCCTCAAGGTAACACTAAGAGGGCAAAGTGACCGCTGCACATGCAGCGGTTTGCATCACAGGAGAGGATCTGGGAGTTTAGTGAATCTGAGTCTTTTCTAGTGTGCAGTAAACATGCCTACACTTTGCTCCTGAAGGAAGAACTATCTCTAGCTTTCAAGGCAGTTTGCTATATATACATCTTTGAAAAGATAGTCCTGAACAAATCTAGTCAGTGCCTCACTCACAAGATTTGGAGAAATGTGAAATACTCAGAAAAATTGGCTTGCAACTCTGCCAAATAATAAATTTAATTGTTTTTAATCACTATAACTTATTGATATTTCTAATGGCAAATGGATACATTGATTTAAAATAGAATATATTTATTAATATAAAATGAGGTGTACAATTATTTAAAAGAACAAAACAGTAGTGGCAGTTAGTTTTTACATATTTTGAAATAATTTTCTTAATTCTGGAATGCTGTAAAACTGAACTTAAAATAATATCTGTAGTTAATACTTTTTACGGCTTGACTACTCCCCCCTTTTCATGTATTAAAGTTTTACTTTTATTTAAAGAGTACCTTTATTTAAAATAAAGTTTTAATTTTTTTAAAGTTTTTAACAGCACAAACCAACAACCTCACAACAATGAACTCAGGCTTTTCCCATTTTTCCTCAGTCTTTTTAAAAGCACTTAAATTCATTCTTTTAACTTAGTCATCAGATTTGACATCTCATTGTTAAGTACCTAAGACTCAAAGTTTTCATAACTGGCTTTGCATATGTTATGTATTTACTATGGATGGAAGAATTTTAACAGTAGTTATTACTCTACTTACACAACAGGAACTAAACAGTTAGAAACACCATACATAAAATGAAAAAAAAATTAGTAAGAGGTTTAGAAACAAACCCTTTTAAGGGCCACCACCAGTTCCTTAGATACTTTTGAGAAAGTGACACAGTTTTAACTAGGAACACACATTGTATTTCAGGGAACACTGACACTTCATCTAACACTACTGAAAAGACAAAGCAACTTATTGTATGACCTGATGTCTTCATAGCTGGGTAGCGACAGTAGAAAGACTCTTACATTTTACAGTGAATGGGACTGGTGTTCTTCACTTAGCATCTGATTTCTTTCATTGAGCAGTGGGTCAATAGCTCCAATCAAGTACAACATATACTGCTGCTGGTGGTAACTTCTGAAATAACTTATTATAATAATGCTATATTTAAAATCACCTTGCAAACAGAAGGGTCTCAAGGCATTTTGAAAAACTTTGACAACTAATTTACAATATACATATTATAGAAATCACATTGCTTGCTTCTGGAATGCAGACATTTCATGAGTGAAACATGGCAAGTGATTAACTGAGTACAGCAACGCTGCACAAGTGGTAAAGAATTCTCCACGTAGTGGGAGTTGGGGGCAGGAATCTTAAGATCATTGACAGAATACATATTAATAATTAGTGGTTGGCCTAGGCTGTAGGGTTAACATTCTTATTTTTGAAAAGTTTTAATAAGCACGAAAAGATCTGAGCATTAGAAAAAGAGAATCTGTAGTAGAACATTGTACCAAATAAATAAGAGAAATACTACTTCATTGAGCCACTACAATATGGAGGCATATATTTAAATTTAAGTGTTTCCTTCTTTAGTTTTCAACCACCTACAAGATCCCCTTTTGTTGATGTGCATTTGTGAGTACTCTTTCTTATAAACAATAAAGTTTGTCAGCAAATACTTTGGGAGCATTTACAAAGTGACAAACACTGTTGAAGATACTAGGATACAGACATGAACAAGGCTCAGAGCTTGAGAAATTCATCACACCGCTATATTTTATGGGAAGTGTTTAGTGTCAGGATTTCCTAGGTAAGATGTTAGAAACATTTGAGAGAAACATAAATTACAAAAATGTATTCAATTATAAAATATTAGTATGGATATTTTCAGAATAAAATTTAATTAGCTTCACTTTTAAAAATATAGCAATGTATATTTTTGAATGATTTTGGTGTATATTTTAAAAGATTAAATATAAGCAGTGGCCTATTTTGATTCTCTAGTACTTCAGTACTATACTTTTTAAAAAAATTCAGGATTTGAGACAAAATTAGAAGAGGCTTTTGGTTAATCAACTATTATATAAAGTGGGAATTATTTGTGACACTCATCCTGGGTCTACTTAAAGATAAAGAGCATACATGGACGTGAAATAAATTATTTTAATGTGTGAAAATGTCAGAAAGGAATGTACTTTACTAAGGTTCCTTCTGTAAGGGTTAATTCTGACTCAGTTTGCCCATTCTGCCTGCTCAGTATTTGATGGTGGTGATGTGCTGGACCCATTTGACTAGGTAGGGGGATCTTTTGCATAAGATTCCATGAAATAATTCTTATATAGCTTATTGGAAATGACTGAACCTACGTTTGGATTGAAATGTAGAAAGTTAAAAAAATGTATCCATGTATTAATAATATTTGCAACTTGGAGAATGGTCAAGACTTCAGCTGCACCTAACTGTTCTCTGTTCAAGTTTTTTTGTTTTATTTTCTTTTGCTTTTGTTCCCCCATTTCTGCATCAGTTGGTAATCCTCTTCTGTGTTATAGTAGTGATGATGATCATTTGATTTAGGGTTTTTATACTAATTGTAAAGATTTCTTAGAATTTATCAGAAATCACTCATTAATCAATGGAAGGAAAATATTCAAACCCCTCAGAGGAAGGAAGGATCTTTTAGAATTCATTCCTCTGCCTCCTTTTACCACCCTAAAACCAACTGATATACTATATGAATGGATGCTTTTATATCTTTAAGTCATGTGCTTTTGTTTGGCATATTTAAGAGGAGAGACCAAAAGTGAACAGAAGGTTAATATCCGTGTGATGGCAAGTGTGCAGACAGAATGGCCCATTTAATTCCCAGAACCTATTAATATGTTACCTGACATGGCAAAAAGGGACTTTGCAAATGTGATTAAATTAAGAACCTTGAGATGGGGATATCATCCTGGATCATCTGGGTTCGCCCAACGTAATCACAATGGTCCTCTTAAGAGAGAGGTAGAAAAGGCAGAATCAGAGAAGATGATATGACATGTGAAAAAAGATGCAGAGGTTGAAGTGATTCAGCCAAAAATCAAGGCATGCTGGTAGCCTGTAGAAGCTGGAAAAGACAAAAGAACACCCAAAGTGAATCTAGCCCAGCCAGCACCTTAATCCTAGGACTTCTGACCTCCTGCCATATAAGATAATACATATGTCTTATTTGAAGCCACTACATTTCGGCAATTTGTGATAGCAATGGTAGGAAACTAATACATCAAGGGACGCTCTGGTTAGATATTCTTTATTCCTTATCCTGAAGATTTATTTAATATGACAATCATTTAAACAAAAATGGGGTTAGAGCTATTTCCCAGAAAAATATTTATTATACAAGATTAGTCACTAAAGGACATTCTTTGTTTTTAGATGAACAGAGAACTGGACCTACATTGCATGTGCACATATGGTTGTTACTTTACACACACCTCTCCCAAGAATGGCATGTGGTCTCATGGCAAGGTATTTATCCATCCAAACCCATCCGGCATCCTTTGTGAAAAATTGTCCTGATAGTTTAGGACTTAAACACTTTTCAAGATTATATTGTTCTCCCATCTTCCCCTTGAAAAATCCAGGTAGTATAAAATAAAGTAGCTGCATAAGTTGCTGGAATAGTTAAGCTCAAAGTCATAGTCAATTAAAATATGACTCAAATAGGAAGAATTATCACAGAGCTCGGTTAGAAAAAGAACTTTAAAGGCAATAACTTCACTTTTTTCTTAGCTTAGCAATATTAATATTCTAGGGTTGGACATTAACATGCCAAAATCATCTAAAAGATTAATGAGCAACTTCAAAGAACTGTTAATGACAAAATGAAATCTCTCGTTATGTTTTCTTTCTTTCCTTCTTCCATGTTTTTCCACATCACACCTGTGAGATGCTCAGATGAGAAAGGGTATACACATGTCCAGATGTTTTCAGTTTTGAGTCCCTTTGTTTTTGGGAACAGCAGATAGAGGTGAGATAAAAGAGTAGTAAAATTTAATGCCTGCAACACCATTAAATGTCTTTTTTCATGTTCCCTTTGAATAATGCAATGCTTGAAAAATATAGACCATTTTTGTTCTCTGTACAGTTCAACGAATGACTTCCTAATTCACTGAGTAGTTTATGTAAGTAAGCTGAAATTCTGAAGGGTAAGCTCACTAAAACTTTCAAAATTCTTATGAAAGCTGGAAGGCATTTTGAAACCTCTCAACATGAACGTTCAGATCTGAAGATTAGATTAGTATCAATATATTATCAGTTATCTATTGACTAGCATGCAATGTGCTAGAGATGGAAAAGGGAGGTGAACAGCATCAAAGAAATCCAAATGCAGTGGGGAAAGCCTGCAAAAGAAAACTGTGGTGAATTCAAACAGGCCGACTGATATTAGATGAGTAATCCTATTATTAAGTGGTCTGGAGAAATCAGTGATGATACTGGAGGGGATAGAGGCTAACACAACTCCTTTTGTTTTTCCTCTTCACAAATCCTGTTTCTATAATTACTGGAAATAACTAGAATGTAGCTATATTATTGAATATGAAATTGCATACTTTTAATATAAAAAAACAGCCCATTTGAAGTATTAAATAGAAAGTGGTTTTATACCTTATATGTGTAGTATAGTAATACAATTTATAAGGCGATAATATGGAAGAAATTGGTATCATTTTTTGCCTTGCTCTTATGTGTCCTTTGGTATGTGCTTTACACACACAGTCTCATTTGATCTTCACCGTGAAACAATTATTTTAAAATAAATACATTTAATGACATAAACACATAAAATATATTTAAATAAATTTTTTTAAAAAAATCAAAAGTTATTGAAATCTGTATTATCATAAATAAATGCTCAGAAGGAAAAGGGGATTGGAACTGTTTCTTTGATGTGGGAATGTTCTATATGAATTAAACGAGGGAAAAAAACAATGTTAGCTGAAGGAACAATATGAATAAAACTTGGGAGATGGGAATTAATAAGGTGTTGAGTGAATATGGATTAGGTAAAGCATGAATTCTCAGTGGGAAAGATATTATCCCCAAGAGGACAAAACTGAGTTGGGTGGGGTGAGGAGAAGGTAGGAAAAAAATCTTATTACAATGGCTTGTGGTCCTCCAAAGCTCAACTATACTTGACAAGATCTTCTTTCTTAATATTTAATTTCTTTCATTAGGTAGATAGTAAATTAAATTAAAATTAATTAAATGAAATAGATTTTCTCCTTGGGACATGACAATGAAAAATAGGTTGAGAAACACTGGTTAAAAGTCTAAAAAGTTTGAAAAAAAGTCATAGTATTTTTCCAATTTATTATAAATTCAAGAACAAAGAATTCAAAGAAAAAATATTTATTTCAATTTCCTTGGTAGCAAAACCATAGGTATGAGTATACGTAATGAAACTTACTGTAATGTACATTACATTACTATTGTTTGTGTAAGCGTGTATGATGCAAAGGACCCAGTCCATTGGTTTTATAACGTCCTAGAAGCTAATCCAGTTTAGGCCCCCAGTAAAAGCTTGCTGAGTGAAAAATTTACTATAATAGCACTGTCAAAGGATTGTCTAGTCCATACCTAAACCTACAATCACTGATAAATGATTTAACTTGTAAAGGGCCTTCTTGAAGTGGACTGAACACTGAACTGAACACAGAACTCCCACCATGGTCTAACCAGCATAAAGTAAAAGGAGATTGAGATCCTTCTCTTTCTTAACTTTCTATTTTGACGGCAGCCTAAGGTATCATTGGATATATCAGCTGTGACATCCACTGTTAATTCAAATCTCACTTAACCTCAAAAATTACTCTTCAATCTATCTTATATGTGCTGTGGAACTATATTTTCAGCAGCCAAGATAGAATATTTAATAAATAAAAGAAGAATACTTAAAAAGTACTTTAGATTTCCTTGGAAGCACAAACATAGATATGACTATATTTAATGAGACATTGCAATCTACATTAAAAAATAATAATGAAATTTTATCTTACTGAATTCAGTCCAACATTCCAGTCTGGTCTGAATTTTTTTTTTTTTTAATTAATTAATTAATTTATTTATGGCTGTGTTGGGTCTTCGTTTCTTGTGCGAGGGCTTTCTCCAACTGTGGCGAGCAGGGGCCACTCTTCATCGCGGTGCGCGGGCCCCTCACTGTCGCGGCCTCTCCCGTTGCGGAGCACAGGCTCCAGATGCGCAGGCTCAATAGTTGTGGCTCACGGGCTTAGTTGCTCCGCGGCATGTGGGATCCTCCCAGACCAGGGCTCGAACCCATGTCCCCTGCATTGGCAGGCAGATTCTTAACCACTGCGCCACCAGGGAAGCCCCTGAATTTTTTTTAATGTGAACCTTCCACCTATATACCTTCTTTAAAACATTATGCTATTTGATCATTTGATAAGATTTCCATTCTTGTGAGCATCTGAGTGAGTTATCAAAATGGTGTAAGAAACCTAGCATTGCATATCTTACTTTGGGTTTACATCCCTTCATTAGTCATCAGTCTTGGTTAGAAACATTTAATAAATTAGAGAGGCACTGAATCATATTATTGTCTATCTCACTTTTAACCTTCTAAATCTCAGTGATATAATAGGATACTTTTAAAAATACATTCTAATTGCTAAATCCAAAACTCATGTTTAAAGCAGCCTGCTGATCTACCTATCCAGCAACATCAAAAAATAAAAATAAAAAAGAAAGAAAGAAAGAAAAAGAAAAGAAAAGGAAAACTGTTGGAAGATGGTACAGTAGGAAGATCCTGAGTTCACCCCTTCCCATGAGCAAACCAAAAATAAAAATTATCAATTATTTTAGAAGACACATGTGTTAAGTATTACTATTAAAATGCAGAGACTACCAAGTTTTGTTATTTTCACCATTTTCCCAAAATATGAATTATCTGTGGCTCTATTATGTTTACAAAAGATATGCTCAAAACAAATTGTGACATAAAGGCAAAAGTAAAGGAATTTTTAAAAATCACAAAAAAGTAAAAAGAAAAAAAGCAATGCAAAATACATGAATGGCAATACTACTATAAAATTAAAGATAATTCAATGTAAGAAGAGTCATTTATTTTTAGAACGAAAAGGTTTATTTAACTCATATATATGTTAGCGTATATTTACTCCAACAAAAAAATCTACCTGTAAATAATCTTTATACAATAATAAAGTGCCAAAATACACAAAACAAGTCTGTCTCTATGTCTCTGATCAAATGTTTTTCAACATTAATCTTGCTTTTAACATGTTCATTTAATTCTCAATATTGTATTCTTAGGTTAATCTGCACGACTCCCAATCCTACTCATCTGTTTTACTGGGCTACAACCCAGTGTACTCTGGGTCCTACTGAGACAGCAACCCGCTCCACCCCCATCTGTTTCTGCACTGGTAGAACTCTTGTCAAACTGCGATTTCATGCATGCTCAGCTACGTGATTCCCTTTCTCTGTCTCTGGTCTACAGTGCTGTATATATGGGGATTACATTGTCCAGAATATACACACTCATTGTTTCTCTTCTGGTGATTTCTGTTCAGATCTTTTCTGTCTAAAATAGTGTAATGATAGGAGAGAGTACACAGGATCAGAACCTCAGAGTAACTATCTACCTCATGGAGGTGGAGAGCCTAACCTTTTGCTGGTCTGTGTGCCATTTTCCCCAAATCATGAAAAGATTTTGGAAGTGGTATAAAGCCGATGTTTCTTACTCAGAATTCTGGTTACATTTTGTCCTGTCCAGTTCAAAATGGTCAATTTTCTTCAGAATTTACTTCTTATTTAACAAGTTACATTATACATTAATATCCTAAAGGCTCTGAGGATTTCGAATATAAAATAAACAAACTTCATTAACAAACTTCATTTAACTAAGAATTTCTCAACTATATTTGTCAAAGTTCCTTTGAATTAATAATATGTATTAGCATCTTAATTTTAGAATTCATGGAGCTCACTTTGAATAATTCTGACTTAGAAGAATTTCTTTGTTAAAAAGTAGCTTGGGCTATTTAATACATCTCTCTTTTTACCTGACCCATGGTTTTATTATTGAAAATGTCAATATGTGTACCATTAAAAGCTCATTTCATAATTTTTCCTACACATAAGAATTTTTAACAATATCTGACAGATGGCTGTGTATCTAGTTAGGAATGTTTTCCTGAGAAGCTATTCCATAATCTTCTCCAACCACCTGTTCAAATATCCAGCTGTCCCTCCTAATCAAGAAGTGTTTATTTAGATTTAATGAAAGAAGAAAATTAAATGTTTAAAAGTGAAAAAAAAAATCACAATGATTCCCTGACATGTCTGTTTTAGCAACTTATTCGAGGAAAATGAGGGAGACATAGCTATTTTCTAGGAGATTTAGAGTCTCTAGAGCTATTTTGAAAGTTCAAGTTCTGATTCTAGCAGTATTAATATTGAGACAAAAAATGTTCATCTCTCTCTGAATTAGGCCTGTCCAAAAATCTATAGTCCTCAGTGAAAAGTTTTGATATAATTCACAGAGTGGTACTTGACTTAAAGGTCCACTGAGAACTGCTTGGTATACTTCTTTGTATAAGATATTACTAGTTTCTTCCAGTCAGTGAAATGTAATCATACCAAAGGCTCTTGAACCATTTTCTGGAATGAGTGCAGCTCTGACCAAGGACTCGGGAAGTCTGAGTTGTGGGAACCCTTAGAGTGTGAGGAAGAAATGCAGAGATGTGCAGTGGGTTTTCCAGCACTTCTTTTATTTGTGTTGATGACATCAATGTTTCACAGTTCCTTGAGAAATTTTATTTATCCACATTCTGAGCAGAGAAATGGTACTATAAAATAATACTCTTCGCCCTTACTCAAAACTCTCAACCTAACCTGTCTCCAAGACACGTTCTTCTGATACATTTGCTTAGATGTTTATGAATTCTCATTTGAAAATACATTTCTTAGAGGGTAGGCATCTCCTTTTGAATACTGGATCTTAGGCCTCTATTTAGCACCTGATAAAGCATTACATATGTTCAGGGATTTAACATATACCATTTTAATTGTTTTGATTCTAAATTTATCTTAGTCATTTTAAACAATTTATTCTTTAGTCTCTGGAGATAGAGAAGATTAAGACTGCTCTTCAATTCAACGAACATTTGTATAAGCTTAATATAAGCTTCTTGTATTTTAACCTTTATTACTCTCCCAACAAGAATTGAATGTGTTATTCTTTTCTCAGACCTTTTCTTTTAATCAGAATTTTTACCCTATCCTTCCAGCAGTTAAATCATCTCTCCTAAAATTCTGGTACAAAACTTGTATCTGCCAAAAAGATTTTCCAGATTAATTTTACCAGCTCCAGTCATCTTATGCCATTTTTTTAGCACCTATATAATTTGCTAGCCTGCAATTGTTATCCTTCTTAATATGTAGTTTATATAATTATAATTTATAACTTTATCTTAGCAGGAAGAAGAAAATTATTACTGTCTCACAGGTTCGTATACAGTGTGTTGAGACTAATCTCACGTCTACATGTGTTACCAACAGACACTGTACTTACATCTCCCTGAGAATATCTTAGCATTTCTTCACTTGCTATATAGTCTCTTAGTTTAATTATTAGAGCAAGGGCTGGTCCAAAAGTGGAAGAACAAATGAATTCTGAGAGGCACCTCATACCCATACACCATTATTCATGGAAGATGATGTATTCTCAACTGAAAATAAATGTCCCGGAATTTAGGAGTTTACAAAAATTCATTGAGAATTATCATAAGCATCCATAATTTAGCCCCTTTTGTCCCTAGCTCCCTTTTCATCTCTTTTAATCAAATACGGCGAATAGATAATCTATATTATCAAGAATTTCAAGGTTTAAAGGAAACCTAATTAACAACCTTCTGATTTTTTAAATTTTATTTTTAAATTTATTTTTAAATTAATTGATTCTGAATCAAATAATAAATCAAGAATACAGGAGGAAATTTAGTTAACATTATTTTTTCCCCCTGGATTGAAGACCAACTTTGGGCCCAAGAACTAAATGGCCCTATTATTACTTACCCAGTTGAATTGCTTTTATTCACCCAATTGCAGGAAAAGCAGATGGAGAGCTACAGAGGCAGAGCAGTGCCGGGGAGCATACATTATAGAGGAGACTTGCCATTAACAGTGAAGTATGTCTCAGAGATGGAGCTACACAAGCAATAACTTCTAACACATTAATCTCACTTGATGGAGTGACCAGAAATGTCAGTGTCTCTAGTATTAATGAACGTTGGGTTGATTGAAACAGGTGGACAAAGAGCCCAGGAGTTTACGTTTTGTATTGCCTCTGCTGAGAAGTCTGCTCATGAAAAAATGAGAAAGCAAGAATAGTGCTTCTTCTAATAAAGTGCCAAGGGAAGACCCAAAGGGTATTCAAGGATATTGTACTCACACTGTTCTTGGAGAAATGGTCAATGTGGGACAGGATTTTCCATGTTTAATGATAAACCGTAAGGAGAAAAAAACCACATACATGGCACCAATACAAAACAGAGTAAAGTATAAGAAGTAGAATACCACACAAAAGAGAGTATTCAGAAGACTGTTTCTAGAAAGCAGTTGAAAATAATATTCCTAAATAAATTGTATTTGCAAGGAAACAAAAGAAAATATAGACTAAATGAAACAGGAATTGAAAAAGCAACAGAAAGAGACGAAAAATGATTTCACAGGGTTATGAAAAGAAATAGGGAAATAATGATACTAACAACTTAAAAACATTTACATGTAGCAAGATGCAGAATAGATATGCAAAAAAAAAAACAAATAAGCAAACAACAACAAACAAATCAGTGAACTAAACCATAACTTCAAGAACAATCATGGGGAAAAGCATAAACTACAAAAAAGATGAAAATCAACAGAGGAAAGCAAAAAGACATGGCAGGTGGTGGAGGGAAGATGATAAGACACCTGTATGTTTGCAAAAGAAATCCAAGCAAATGGACACAAGTTCAAAAATAAAATAACATTTTTATGTAATGAAAGAAATGTAGTTAGTCTAAAGGAAATCACTTTGTATATTAAAAAGATCAATTCCAAGGCACTTTCTCGTAAAATTTTTGAACCTGAAGACAAAAATATCAGTTTCCATAAGTGTTCAGTCCTGTGCAGCAGATCAATACAAAGGAAATATTTAAAAACACAAATGCATGCTTACTGCAGCTAGAAGGGAGTTTAAAATATAGACAGTTCTGAAGGAAGAGGGCACTCTGAGAATTGTGTGAATGGTCAATTTACATACAAAACTAACAGCAAGATGTTCTTACATGTGCGAGAGCTCAAGAGTTTTCACCAACACTTCCAGGGGTGCCACTCGCATTTGTTATGTGTATAGATGGCCCTTGTGAAGCTGTACCTCACCAATCTGTGGGCCTGCCTGTGCTTCAAAATAAAATGAAACAAAAGCAGTAAGATATGATTCAGTTAACCAAAGAAAAATCAAAATATAGTATCCACAAATGAAAAAGCCTAAGACTTAATAGTTGTCTAGAAAATAAATGCAGTGAGGATATTAAATATTATTATATAAAAATTTACAGCCTTCATGCTTTTATAACAAAAAAGTTAAATAATTAGAAAAAACACAGATCAGGAAAAATTTTTATTTAGGACAGAGAATGAAGACATTAACATAACCGTTGGAGATTTTTTTAAAAAGTAAGAAAACACAAAAACCATCAGTTTAAGAACTAATTCTTTAAAAACAATGAAAGAGATTACTCCTTGGATTAATCAAGAAAAGGAGAGAAAATACATATATTTGTAATTAGGAATGAAAAAGTACACAATCACAGAGGAGAAATAAAAACTATTATATTAAAGTGATTTTTACCAACAATATGCTGCCCGAAATGAAAATCTGGATAAATATATCCATTTCCTAGAAAAGTATAGATTTTGAAAATTGACCCAACACCCCAAAGACATTAAATAGAACTGTATCTATTTTAATACTCCTTATGTATAAGCTCCTAAACAAGTGAAAAAAATCAAATTTTCAAGTTCAGATAGTTCTAAATATTTAAACAAATAAATTTTCTGCTGTTTAAATAATATTAGAGAATAGGAAATGAAAGAACACTTTCCACTTGTTTTAGAAAGGCTAAGTAACTTTTAAATGTGAACAGTATAAAAGATAGCATAAAAATCTTTATACACAAAATATTAAATGATAAATTCCAGCAGTATATCAAAATCAACTTCACCTGGTCCCATCCCTACCCTGATATCCCTGAGAATTATATGGTGCCTTAATATTAGTGAATAAATTATTGTAATTCACCATATTAATAGGTTAAATGAGAAAAGCTGTATTATTAAATTTTTATGCCAGAAAGACATTGAAAATCGTCCTGTCAAAACTCATTAGTGAAATAGGACTAGAAAGATTTTTTTTCCTAAAGGAAAGTATTGTGTTTAATAGGAAATAATAGGAACATTTCTTTTAAAAGCAAGACAATATAAGAATGTCAGTCTTTATCATTTCTAGACATAGGCCATTAAGCAAAATGAATTGAAATATAACTAGCCAAACTGAAATAGTAAAATTTAAATCATTTGTAAAGAAAATCATCTAAAAAAAACTATAAATGTCAAAGGAACTCAGTAAAGTAGCTTATCATGAATTAACTATCTATAACCCCAAAGGTTCTTTTTGTTTTTGTAGTTTATTTTCATTAAAATTAGATGCTTATATGATTTACAAAGGGCAATGGATATACAAGGTCTTTTAACAACAACAAAAAATTAAAGAAAACAGTAGAAACAACCAATTTGACTTATAGTAGTTGATTATTGAATATTTATCTCCACATCTCTATGGAGTGTCATGCTTTTTTTAGTTTTAAGTATACTTTTTGAATTCTTAGTAGGGAGAAAAGACTTAGCTCTCTTTCCTATTCTTGTTGCACATGATTGTTTGCTTTCCATTCCATCATCCTCCTAACAGAGGTTTATGGTAATTTTGGTTAGATTGATATCCAGTATTTTGATTAACATTATTATGATTATATAAGTGCCATTTACAGTTGAGTGATCTACTAAACCATTGTTACTTTTTCCTATACAAACCTTGAATCACAAAGATCTTTCTTAGTAGGTGACAAAAAACAGAAATCATAAATGTTTGACTGATTTGACTACATAACCTGGAATGACAAATCCATGACACATAGATGTATATATCTCAAGCACATCCTAGAAACACTTTAAAACATATTACAATCAAAGGTTTTATTTCCTTAATAGACTGTGATCTTTCAAATCAATAAGAATAGGTGAATCCTTCGCTAAAAAGGAGAAAAAAAATGGACTAATGCAAACCAAAAAAGACACATTTGAAAGGAACAAAAAGCAAGAAAACATATGAACTTCTCTAGTAGTTTTCTAAATGCCAATAAAATACTCATGTATGTACTATTATTCTTGTCAAATTACCAATAATTTAAAAAAAAAGTGACATCCATTATAGAGGACGGTTTTGACATAGACTGACACGATGTCAAAGGTGTGCTCCTCTAGAAGCCATGGAGGCAAGAATTTAAGTACAAAGGGATCACTTTGGGAGAAAACAACCCCATTCAGTGAGGCAGGGAAGACAGTCAGGCTACCACTACACGAAACTGAAGCTCATCTCTGCTGAGAGCTCTGAAGGACTGTGTACAATCCATCTCAGTTTTCCTGTCTAAGGGACCAGGAAGCTGGGATATCTATCCTCCCAATCTCCATCTCTCATTGGCAGAGAACTGCCCCAAAGAGGAGTATCTGTCTGGCACTACCATCCTGCCCCATGTATATGAGCCTACGGAAAGCCCTGGCGTGAAGAGTCACAGATGCTTGCAGTTGAGTGTCACTGACAAGTGCTAGACCAGTGAGTGTTAAGAAGGTGTGGATGGGACTCCAACAGTGCCACTTTTACACAGTCATGCTATGAAATGGGCTTATAAATTAATGTGGTGTAATTTTGCCAGATGATGTCCATTCATCTATCACTTTGTCTATTATCCTTCTATCTATCTAGCTAGCTAGCTAATTAGCTATCTGCTGGCTATCTGTCTGCTAGTTATCTATTTACCACATATTTGTCAAATATATGCCCATTTTATAGTCATATATTTGGGTTCATTACACATTATTTTTTCTAAAATTTTCTCTCTGGATTTGTTATCTCATGACCTATACCAATAAGTCTGATTCGTTGTTTCCCTATTATCATGTTAGGGGAATCATTTCTTAAGTCTTCACACCAATTTTTCAATTTTCTGCTTTCTGTATGTATGTGAATATGTACCTGTTAATCTAGCAATCATCATTCAGTCACACTACCTGCTTCCCAAGGGTAGGGGTTATTTTACCAGGACTATTTGGAACTGGTTTATTTAATTTATGTATTTCCTAAGCCCATGATACATACATTTCTTGAAAACACATATATTTCTATTTTCCTACATTTTAGATTTGGGAATTCCTTTCCAGTTGTAAATTAAATTTTGATGAAGTTTCAAACTGACATTTCTCGAAACCCAAAATTATTCTTCTGTGTAACCATTTTTTGTTTTAATATTATGATCTTGAATCCCTCTTACCTACAAATTACTTTGCATAATTTTAAAACAGTTTGACACTTTAAAACAGATAATTTATTTAAAAATTAATACATTTATAATGTATTCAACAAATGACGTCCTGTTCATAAAGTATTCAGAGATCTTAGACCCTCATCTTTTAAAGATTTTGATCTCAGATTTTGTATGTAAAAAAATAGCTGCTTTATTTTTCTGTAGTTGGCATTTTCTTTTCTTGAGTTCTGTTATTAGCCTTCTCTCCTTTGAGTTGTTTCTTTGCTCTTTATTTCTGCAAGTTGCATTTAAATTTACTTTTGTCCTTTCTTGTTCTTTTTATCAAAATAGTAGGCTTTTCTTCTATTTATTCCTAGTAACCTGACCTAATTACCTATTGATGTTTCAGGCTTTAATAGCAACAACTTTCAATTTAGCCAAGTTGATTTCTTCTTTTATTTATAGTTTCTCTTATTTATTAGTGGAACGTTTTCTTGCACCCAAGTCCTAAAGAACATCTTACTTCCCTGAATGAGTTTGTCTCTCAGACTCTCTTTTTTTGGAAACTGTCTGCATAGTTTCCTAAGCTTCTCAATGGTTGGCATAATTAAATGCACTTTCTTAGTGTTTCTGGTTCCCTGTCTTTTTCTTAAAATCACAAAATTCATTAATTTGTAATTATGTTAATTAAGCTTATTTCCTTCGGCTTTAATTGGCATAAAGCAACACAAAAGAGCAATATCCATAAAGGAAATCTGGGACAATAGGACCTAGAAACCCAGTTCACTTTACTCCTCCCCCCCAATATTTTTCTATACAGATAAAATTACTGAGATATTCTGCCCTAAGAGAACATTATTTCAAGTTTTTATATCTTGTCTCCCCAGTACGTCTACAAAATTCATAAGGAAAAAATATCTGCTTACAACTTGTTCTCCTACAACATTGCTACTTAAAATGTGTACCCAGATGTGCATATTTGTCTTCTCCAGAAAGCTTGTTAGAAATACAGAATCCCTGGCCCACTCCAGATATACTGAATCAAAATCTGCATTTTACCAAACACTTCATGTGATTTGCATGCACAGCATACAAATTGAATTATATTGCTATATATCGTGGCTTACATGTGATAGGCACTGGTAAAATCATTGTTGTAGGTTTTTAGTCATCTCTGAACTAATCAAGATTAGTAATCAAGATCTAATGATCTTCATAGGGTAACTAAAATGTTTGCCTTCCAAATTCCCAAACCTAAAAAAACTTTGGGTTGCAAAAATAAATCTATAATTTTAATAAAAAACATTAAATTTTTAATACAGGTTTATTTTTAAATTTTCAGTAGTCAAATTTGAAGTTTGATGTTGCAGAGTGGGAACATGAATTTCTCAGCACTTTCAACTGGTACATTTATTTTGTGGTCACTTTAATGAATATTTTTGATTAAATACTGGCTTACTTTCAAGTGATATCAATTGCGAAGCATGATTTTTTGGGGATACCCTATTTTCCCCAAACATTTCCTTCTTTTTTTTCTGTATGGTTTATGTTCTCTATTATGTCTAGATTGAAAAATGTTGATCATGGATGTTGTCATTTACAATTTTTGGAATTGTTTTTTTCTTCTTCCCTCACTTAACTCATGACCTAAATTTCGTTAAATTACTAAATCTAATCAGTTCTTATAGATCATCTAAATTATTATGTTGTAATAGTAGAATAGACAATTCTGCAAAGATTTACATTATTTAATATCTGTTTTTTTGTCTTTCATTATTAATTTTTTTTACAAGTTAAATCACAGAAGCATTATCCTTAACTCATTTCACATACACGTTCTCTTAATACTTGTATTGTCAATCTATTACTCTATTTAACTATTTTAAAGTGATTACTCCTGGTTTTGTATACAAAATTAATAGTTTTTACATCATCATTTCTTACTGCATTTTATTTTTGCAATAGCAATAACTAATTTTTAAGAACTGTATTTTTATTGAACTTTTATTGAGATAATTATTGATTCACATACAGTTGTAGGAAATAGTACAGCGAGATCCCATGTACCCTAAAACCCATTTCTCTCAATGATAATATTTTGTGAATTATCTGACAATATCACAACCAGGATATTAACATGGATACAATCCACCAATCTTAGAGTTCCTCAATTTTACGTATACACATTTGTGTGTGTGTACATTTAGTTCTATACTGTTTTATCACATGTAGCTGCATGTATCTACCACAACAGTAAAGGTACTGAAGAGTTCTACCACGACGAAGATTCCAGTATTGTCATTTTATAACCTCTCTGCTATCCTCAACCCCTACTGTTTCTAACTCCTGGGAATCACTAATCTATTCTCCCATTTCTAAAATTTTGTCATTTCAAAATGTTATATAAATAGAATCATCCAATATGTTACCATTCAGGATTGGCTTTATTTACTCAACACAGTTCTCTGAAGACACATCCAAGTTGTTGCATGTATCGATAGTTTGTTCCTTTTTATTGCTGAATAGTGATCCCTGGTATGGATGTACCACAGTTTGTTTAGCCATCCATCTGCTGAGGGACATCTTGGCCATTTCTAGATTTTGGCTGTTTCAAGTGAAGCATCTATGAACATTTGTATACAGTTTTTTGGGTGACTATGTTTTCATCTCATAAGTTTTAATTTAATTTTTACTTCAATTGGCTGATAGTCCCAACATGTAAAGTACATAAGATTTTTACTCTAAGTTATACTTATAATTGAAAATGTACAATCATATAATGATAATTCTGAAGCATGTCTTGTCCATATTACTCATTAAATGGATTACATAAGATGGTAATCAGTGTGATTACATGATCATAGTCTTGCACAAGTTTGCTGTTTAATATGACTTCGGTTATTTAACCTTTCATAGGCCAAGAATGAAACTACACTAAATAGCAGATTTTATACAAATATTGCAGCCAAATGTTAGTGCATTCCTAACAATGCCTAGAACAAGCCTAACTACTGCACCTATTAAACTTTTAACAGTTGCCACCATTCACCTGGTAATAGTTATGCACATTACATGCTTAGTTCAAGTTAGTGAATAAGGAAGAAAAAATGAACCTCCTATATGACAGATACTTTACAGACTTCCAATAATTGTGTGTGTGTTTGTATATATGTATGTCAGTATTTGTGTATAAAGCTTCTAAATTTAACTCATCCATTAACCATCCATTCAACAAATTACTACTAAATGCCTGTTATATGGCTGACCTAAGGCTAATGCTTATAATTTAAAGGTTAAATAATATGATCTTTGGTATGAAAGGGTTCATTGTTTAAGGCATATATATATATATATATATATATATGGCTGAAATAAAAAATGCCATATTTTAGTTATGACTAATTAGTATTACTGGAAGGTGGTAGTGAATAATTTTAGTGAACTTACAACTATATAGAGAAAATCATTTTTTTAGTACTGTGCAGAGAACCAGAATTTCTTTGTGTGCAGAGAGAAAGAAAGACCAATTTTTATTAAACACACTTTTTTCTGGATAGATCCTATTTTGAGATATTAATTTGTATTTTAATTCTTCCTCCTTGTTTTCTTTCCCACATAAGTAGGTGACATTTTTTACTTAACTCCCTCAGTTATGTGTTAGGAATAAAAACCGAGATAATCTGCAACTTTTACTGGATTTAATTTTCTAAAATTAAATTCCCAGGGAACTTAGGTTTGCCCAAATGGAAGAAGAGGCTCCTTGGGTAGAGACTGAGTCTATTAAGGGACAAGAGGATTGGTTGGTGAGTTAAGCTTTTTTCCCAAACTGAAACAGATTCTCCTGTACTGGAGGAGATGTATAGAGAGATCTGCCTTTCCCTGAGTATTGATAACATGTCTTGACATCTTGAGGTTAGCTTTCTGGCGGGAGCACCAAGGATGTGGGAGACTATGAGACAAGGAGGGCTACCTGGTGCATCTAGGCATCAGGGTTATAGTGCCCATCGCAGATTTCTTTTACTCATAGCGTAGCATCCCCAGACCTGAACAGTCACTGAGGAAGGAGTGAGGGACATCTCAGTGACTATAAAACTGCCTCACTAATGTGGTGTAAGACCTTGACATGTGGCATAATGTGGACAAAAGGAAAACTTGTGCAATGATGGAGATTTATATTTCCTCCAGCTTGGGAGAATAAGGCACAAAAGTACAATTACAGTGGTTTATAAGGTACAAAGAAAAGCAATGTTTTATTTGAACACTTGAGTTTGTGGCCTGAGATCACGTCTGCTTATAGGGCCACTCTGGGACAGAAATGAGTTTCTCTGTCCTGGGTATTGGTCTGATGCTCAGGGTTTTCAAGGAAAAGGGCTGTGCTCTTTTCAGTGGAGAAGAAGGAGGAGCTGGTGGAGACAGCCACAGCTCAGGGGAAGAGCTAAAACAGAGGAGGAGATAAGCTTGGCTACATTGAAGAAGCAGAGCAAGGAAACCAGAGTGTCTAAAGAGGAAATGGTAAATGTGCATGATATAAACCTCTCCTCGTCTTCCTTAACTGATCTTTAATAAACCTAAAAACAAAAATCCTGAAATGATGAGTGTGACAGGACTGAAAAATAAAACAGTGAGGGGGCTGATGTTTGTATAGTGATTTGAATGAGCTAGACAGAGACAGGCTGTGAGGCTAGGGAAACACATGACAAACATCGGGGGTACAAACTGATTATTAAGGTAGCTAAAATCCAAGTTCATCATGATCTCAGTAATATAGGTATATATATAATAAAAACATAATATATATTGTGTGTGTGCATGCGTGTGTATGTGTATGTGAGTGTAAATTTCGAAAACAAATTTCTGTCTGCTTAGAGGTTGTTGATTTTGTTTTCTACGGCATTGGCTTTATTGGAAAGTCTATATGCTATATAGACTTTTAAGGAAGGAACCAAGGTAATAAGAGTAGCTATGTATTTTGGAATTCACTACTAGAATAATCTATGGAGTCTCCTATCACTGTACTAGACCCTTTGATTGTGTGCAATGATATTAAAAGAAACTGCAATTGTTTTCAATGTAGTAAGTTCGTTGGAGACCAAGCCTTGATATAGTTTTCATAGTATTATCATTTGTGTTATAAACAGATGTTTTAAAAAGCCCAACAGTGTGTTACTGAGATTTCTCTCTGGGTTTAGAAATAAAGGAGAAGAACATGAACATTTCCTATGCTGCAGGATCTAGTTACTATTGGTCTTATATTTTTCTTCTCCATTCATCACCTGGAGAGTTTGACATTTACAGTTTGCCAGTGATGAGTCTTAGAGGAGAGAGATGGGTCTGTCTGATGCTAAAATCAGCAGAGGCTATAACATTAACACCAATAAAGTCAAACGATCTTGATCTTGACACTCTCCTTTTTTGTCCCTTGGTTTTACTTTTCCCAGGAGCACCTGGAAGCTGACAGATTTGTGCAGTGCAAGGCTGGGAGTCACTTAATGCAGGCACACTTCACAGCCACAAGTTTCACATTATAGTCATGTGATGTTAAGACAAGTGGAAAAGAGCCTTCTGGATGTGTTCTGGGACAAAAATTTGCTCCTTGTTACCTCCTAAGAAAGACTCATCCATGGTGTAACTATCTCTCTTGTTCAAACTTGACTTCAGGTTAAAACCTCGCCCAATCTCTAATTTTACAAAATAGCACGAAATAATCTTGTCCAATTAGAAGTTGCACAGGATGGCAAAAGAATAAATTGAGAGAGAAACACAGCAGAAAGGTTTTAGAATTTTAGAGAAATTGCTAGGAGAAAAAGTCAATAATTGTATTTTTGATTGATGGAAAATTATATAAAAAGAGTAGAAAATAAAACATTTGCTAATTAATCAAGTTCTTCTTGTCAACTGACAAAGTCCAATTCACCAGTTATTTACTACACTTCTACACTGAACTGAGAACTTGTCCTTAAATAGTTAAAATCATGTCAGGAAAGTGAAACATTCACAGGCTAAAGAAGTTAAATAATGATTAAATTCATATAATTACAACCTAAGAGTAGTGACAGAGATAATGAATTAAGACTTTGAAGGGGCAAGAGAGAGTTTGGAAGGGTGAGCATCAGCGCCCTCTCTCTGCTGGGGAGCAAAGTGCAGAAGAGCCTTTGATAACGAGTGGGTAGTCTGAATAAAGGCAAAAACGCTCAAGGACTTTTTCCACCATAGAAGGTAGAATACTACTGTATATTCTTGAACATGGGCAAACTAATGAAAGAAATGACACTTTAGGAAGATTAATTTGACAAATATTCAGGAGAGATGGAAAGGGAAGAGACCGCATACTTTATACAGAGTAATAAAGCCAGTTACGTAGACTGCAACACATGAGAGGGAGGAGAAAATAATGTCGTAATTATCTTTGTTTGCTAATAAAAGGGAAAGCCATTCCTACGTTGTGGTCTCATTGCTGAATGCTAAACTTGAATCTGTCCTGATCTGAAACCACCTTTGGGATCTTCATGGCTTCTGATCACTAGAGCTTCCATGGGGCATGAGTTTCCATCTAAGTGAATTCCTACACCCTGTATAAGGGCCGAAGACACCTGGAATAATCTGTCCCCAGGTACAGGACAGAGCACATGTGTCAAGTCCTTAGAATAGAAAGCCACCTCATTTGTGCTGTCTTGAGTTACACTTATCTCTATCAGATGATGAGGTTTAGTTCATTTTTGCTGTTGTGTTGTTCTGAATTCCCTTTATCACTCAAAATTTAATGCCCAATTTCAGTTATTAGATGTTCACCCTGATATGCCACTACCTCTGTATTCATGTCCTGTCTCTTCTCTGGACACCAACTCCAACCCTTGGATTCACAACCTTCTTTCCCAGTTGACTCCTTAAGGACTTACACTGGCCTGAATGAATGCAAAACTCTACTTATTCAGTTGAGTTTACCCTGAGCTCAATATCTCTGAACGTGCCTTTGCCCTTGGGAAATGTGCTATTTTCATATTCACTCTTTCTGTATTTGATTAATTTCTACTTGTCTTTCTTGGCTTGCCTGCCATGGTACCCAACTCTGCTTTGGATATTCTTTGCTGATTTTGAACCCTATCTTCTATTGGGGAGGGGGAAATTTCCTCCCCTACCCCTCTTGAGTTCTTGTGGCTGGACCAGTAATCAAACTGACACAAGACAGATTAAGAGGGGAAAAAAAAGAAACAAGTTTAATTCGTGTGCATGGAGGTCTCATAGAAATGGGACCTAAGAAGTGGCCAAAGCAGGCAGCTTTTATACTTTTTAAGACGAAGAAACAATACCTTTGAGAGGAATTGACAGGACAAAGAAACTTAGGTTTGGGTGCTTAATTAGTAAGGAATTTAAGCAAAGTTTGGGCTTGGGTAGTAAATTAGTAAAGAAGTAACAAAGTTTGTTTACAGAGGCTTCTCGGCCCTAAATTCCCTATCTCTGGTGATAAGGATGTCTTTCTACTTCCCAGTACAGGGAGGGCACATTTCGCTTGGGAGATTTATTTCCTGCTTTCAGGGAAACAGGGAGGAGGGTCAAAGCCTCCCTCTTGTATCTGCTGGCCGCATCTTAAATAACTTTAGTTCAAATAATCAAAATGCAATTGAAGCATATTTTAAGGTAGCCTGCCCTGGGCCCCAACACTTCTTTGAACCCCTTCAAACTGCTTGCTGTCTTTTGACCACAGCTTGATCATGCCCATCTTTTCTTCTGCAATTGCCTTGTTTTTTGTTTGTTTGTTCTGAAGGGTCTTTCCATATTTTTACCATTGTGGGTCCCTCAAACATGTCAAAATCCATTTCAAATCCCACTGATTATAGAAAGCATTTTTGTCTGTTTATTCCCCACTATTACGCATTTTATTTAATTTCATTATTTAACACATCTTAAATAAATTTAAAGTACACATTTACATTCATTTCTAACCAAATTTATTCCAAAACTGGTTTAATGATTTGTGTATTCAGCAAAGTAAAATTAAAATATTTTCAAATTAAAGCAAATGAAAGAAAGGAGCACAAAATAAGATGAACATTATTATGTCCTAAACTCTTGGCTAGAGATTGGACACACAAACAATAAGCAAGAGACAAACACACCAGTTATCAGAATCAGAAACTGATAACATATCAGTTATCAGAATTTATTTCTAAAAACAAATTTTTCAGAAAAGAGATTAGACACTCATATTTGCATCTTCTCATAGAGAAAATAATATGCAATATAAGGCTAAGTATCTTTAAGAATACCCTTACAGTAACCATCTGCAAATTCTGAAGAAATAACATAACTAAATCTTATGAACTGTCATGCATGTCTTTAATTTTGTAGGTACAAAAATGGGTACTTCTTTTTTGGAAAATATGTTTAACCACACATTATATTATAGATTATTATTTTTTATTCAAAAAATTGAATAATAAAATATTATTTTTATTTCAAGAAATGAAAAATAAAACTTCAAAATTAAGATGCCAAAGTCTGATTTCAGAACAACTTTAAGCTGAAGACAATCCAAAAAAGAAAAAAAAAAAGAAAGCAAGCAAGGCCAACTCTTAGAAAATGTCTTCCAAGACTAGTCCTAAAGGTTTCCCTTTTGCATATTCTTTCTTTTTCCTCTGGCTGATTCACCAAAAACTAATGACTTGATACATTGACCCAGTGAAAAGCCAACTCTGAAAAGAAGAGTGCTGACAGTCCAGGGAAAAACAATGAATTCATTGGTCAGCTTCTCTGGCAGCCTTCTCATTTCCTGTAGGCTTCTAGGCTTCTCACTGGTTGTGATGTTAAAAGCCAGCAACCTCTTGTTTATTAGAATCCGAAGCTAGAGAAGTGTCCTGGTTTATACATATCTACTTCCTATAAACACACAAATTCACATACACATGCATTTTTCATTTTCTTATACAATATGTCAGGATGGAAACCCTCTACTTTTAAGCCCACGGGAGTTGTGCAGTGAATCATTATGTGTGAATCTAGAAACAAGTGTCTTTCTGAAAACATTTTTAGATGCCTTTAAACATCTCTGGATTCTTGTTTCAGTCAGATGAAGGATTCAAGTCTCAAAATCTACAGATTTTTTTTCTTTCCAGTGCTGCAGTTCTTAGCTATCACAGTTTCTCTTATTGGAAATACAAAATTCTTAATATCTGCAATGGCCCAAACTGATCATTTAGTCCTAGATACGGAAAGAAATCACCCAAGTTAGACGGTGTGACTTGCCCAGATTTAGCTTAATAGTTAATAGAAGAATCACACACCAGAAATGGGGAGTGATTTTCTTTTTCTCTTCCTTGGGGAACAATATCCAAAATTTGGCTTTTAGATAAATATTTGGAGAATATTTTATTTTTTTTCATTCATTTATAGCTTTCAGTGGCTTCCTATCTAACCTTGAGTAAAATCCAAAATCTTTCCTACCATCTACAAAGCAGGACTTGACCACCGCACACTACTTCTGTGATTGCACTTTGAGTCCCCTGAGCTTCCCTTACTCACAGTGCTTCAGCCATACTGGCCTCCTTGTAGTTTATAAAGAATGACATTATCTCTCAAGGCCTTTGCACTTCTTGTTATTCTTTCTGGAATGCTCTTCTCCAAATACTTGCATGTATTTTTCATTTCTTTTATGTCTCTCCTAAATATCATCTAACCAGTGAAGAGCTCATGCCACCCTATAAAAAAAAAACCCTCTTAGCCAATGCTAGTTAGTTTTCATTCCTCTTACCCCACTTTATTTTTCTTCACAGTTCTTATCTCGCCTCAAAATATTATATATTTGTTGATTTATTGTCATTGTTCTTGATAGAATCCAAGTCCCTTGAGAACAAGGACTTCATCATTTTTTTTCATTGCAGGTTCTCAGTACCTAAAGCAGTGCCTGGCACATAGTAGGTTTGCATCAAGGATTTCTTGTATGAGTAAAAACTGTATTTATTCATTCATATAATTAATCCGTACTGAATACTTACTTTGTGCCAGGTCCAGTATTATGTAGGGACAAGAAATAAAGCAGATAAGATCCCCACTATCAAGGCAAGTGGGAAGACAGATATTACACATGTTAAAACACATATGAAGATAAAGAACAATCAAGGAAAAGAGCAGGTTGTTATGGTAAGTAGTAAAATGGTGTGATCTAATTTAGATTGGAATCAAAGAAGAGATCTCTGAAGATATAACATTTAAGTTCATATTTGGATAATGAGGAAAATAAAACCATGCAAAGAGTGAGAGTAAGAATGCTTTATGCATGAGAAAAAAGAACTTAGAATATTGGAGGGACAAAAAAGAAGGCTGGTTTCACTGTACTGTCTGCCAAGTGAACTAAACTATACAGTTAGATATGCAGGTCTGGAATCCAGAAGAGACATCTGAGTTCTATATAAATGTGGGAATTATTAGCATAAAGCTGGTTTGTAAAAGCCTGGTAATGGATAATATCCCCCCTAAAGAGAGCACAGAGAGAAAGGGTCCTGACCAAGACTGAGGAACTACCACATGAATAATTAGGAAGTGAAGTGTGAAATGAAGGAGAATACAAAGAAACAGCCAGACTAGTTGAAAGATGCTGTGGCTTTCTAAGATTATGGAAGACAAGGAGGAAGATTCTCAGAAGACACTATCTGACAGTTTTGAATAGCTGAAAATTCCCAGGAAAAAACTCAAAATTGACAATAGATGTGACAGAACAAAGGCTAGTTTGCCTTTCCCCAGAGCACAGTTTTTCAGTGTCATGGAGAAGAAAGACAAACGTTCCTGAGAGAATGAGAAAGCGGAAGTTGAAGAAACAGAGACTGTGTGTTTATAAAATCTGTTCCAGGAGTTTGATTAGGAAGAAAATCTAGAAAATTAGTGGGAGAGTAAAAGGGGATGTGTGATAAAGGAGAGTTTTGTTTTGTGTTAAGAGGGAGTTATAGGAATATGTTTGCCAAATGGAAGAACCCTGAAGAGGGAGAAATTTCTTTATAAAAAAGTCACATATACACAAAATCCTGCCTTGGATTTCAAGGAATTCATGAACCTTGTTAAATCCTTTTAGATTTCATGGATCTCAGTTTAATAGCAGATGAGCAATGTGATATTGTGATTTATAATAAGAAATATATATTTGGTCTTTGTCCTATTTGTGGCACAGAGTTCCTAAAATCTTTTGAAATTTCTGATACAGGTGTCTTTTGTTATGTGAATGAGGTGATTTTTGGGACCCATTTAAGGATGGGGGCTGGTTGCCAGGGGAACCAACCATGTGATTGGAAGGTTGGAACTTTAAGTCTCACCCCTTGACATCCAAGAAGGAGGGAAGGGTTGGATTCAATTACCAATGACAATTGATTTACTCAATCAAGCCTATGTAATGAAGCCTCCATAACAACCCCAAAAAGACAGGGTTTGGAGAGCTTCCGAGTTGGTGAACACCTGGAGATTCAGGGAGAGTGATGTGCTGGGAGACGGCTTGGAAGCTCTGTGCCCTTTCCCCATGCCTTGCTCTAGACATCTCTTCCATCTGGCTTTTCCTGAGTTACATCTTTTTATAATAAACCAGTGACCTAGTAAGTAAAATGTTTCTCTGAGTTTTGTGAGCTACTCTAGCAAATTAATCAAACCCAAGGAAGGTGTCACTGGCACCTCCGATTTTTACCTGGTGTGTCAGAAGCATAGGTGACAACCTGGACTTGTGACTGGCATCTGAAGTGTGTGTGTGTGTGTGTGTGTGTGTGTGTGTGTCTGGGTGCAGTCTTTTAGGACTGAGGCCTTAATCTGTGGGATCTGAAGCTATCTCTGGGTAAACAGTGTCAAAATTGAGTTAAATTGTAGGACCCTCAACTGGTGTCAGAGTACTGCTTGGTAGTCTGAATCCAGTTCCACACATATGTCAGAATTGGATTCACAACGCCTTTACTCTAAGATGTACTTAGTCAATTTTTTTTTAAATGATGTTTTCATATATAATTTTGAAATATGAGATTGCTGAATTCATTCTGTTATCTCTAGTGGATATTTATTTATCAAGAAATCTACCTTGTCTCCTTTTTTACATTTCCCTTCTTAGTGTTACTTAGTTACCCAGTTGGAATTCAGCATGGTACAGTAGAAAGCTCATTTCTTCAAATGGGAATAAAATACTTATCACAGAGGCTTATTTGAAATAATAATCCTTTCACCAACTTTGGTCTCCATAGGAAAAAAAAAATGCTGACCCTACATAGGTGATCAAGTGACTGCTGGTATTTCTGCCTATTTCTCTAGTTCTGGGAAATCTACAGAGAAGGGTTATAAAGTTTAAGGAGGTGCTCTCTATTTTTAGAAGAATGACTTGGGGTGCACAGTTCAGTATCATGCTCATTTTAAAAGGATTTCTTCTGGTAGTAATGGCTGAACTGACTGTAAATTGAGAGTGCGTATGGCCCATTGGTCACCTCTGTGCTGAGTAGTTTTGTTTCTGGGAGTGTAATAGGGAAACTTGAGTACATCTGTGTTCTGTTGTAATACGAATCCAAGCTTTCCACACCCCCGCATCCAAGAATGATACAAATTAAGTGTAAATGAGAGGAAATATGCTATGCTTTCCAATATTAAATATAATGAACTATTTTCCAATGGAAGACAAAGAATACTTTCATGTCAGTATCAATAATGGAAGAATTCTTTATTTTAAATGCAGAAATTCTTATGTGTGATCTACCCCAGCAATTGGGGAGAAAGAATGAAGGTTTTACTTTGCTCTTTCAGTCCCAGTGCCTTCCAGTATCACTCTGCTAAAACTTCATGCCTATTTGAATGTGGCTATGACTTCATGTTTGGAGAAATGGTTCAGAACACTGTTTCAATAGAACTAGGAACCAAAGTAATGTACAATTTTGCCATTGTTCTAAAGGTGATGACTATGGAGAATGCAACGTGGCAGGAGGCAAAACTGGAGACTGGAAGAGACCCTCGAATGAAGTGCTCTGGCCCTGTTTTTAATTCCCTATCATCTCACATGTAGGTGAGATGTTAGTAGGGATTAAGGCTTGGCCAGGTTATATTAAGTCTTTCATTTATCAAACACATTATTCTGCTTCTGTCTGTGACCAATACCTGATAAAAATTCTTATCATTTACCCAGAACTTTGTATCTTCAATGTACTTTATAGTTATTAATGATACATGAGTATCTCCATGTGAGGCGCAATTTGTATTATATCCATTTTACTCTCTACTCCTAGCCTGTGCTATTTTACTGATAAACAAGCCTATCTCAGTAAGGTTTATTAATGAAGTATGTTCATCCAATAAATATAAGACAGTCATTAAGTCTCTAGCAATTTAAAGAAATCTCTTTATAGGTAAATACTTCAATGTATATTTATTTCCACAGGAATGGGATCATACAACACAACAGTTTTTAAATCTACTTTTCACTCAATTAATTATGGACACCTTTTTAAAGATCCATTTGTATAGTACATATTACCTACAAGATTTGATATGAAGGACAGTAGTTTTTTTAGCTCTTTTGATTGTCAGGAATACCACTAGCTCTTGAAGTGTCTTTAACCTCACTTAGCCCCAGAAATGAATGCAGGGCCCCAGACAACAGCCTGGGAGGGCTTTTCATGGACATATAGACTTGACATGATGTGGTTGATAGGTTACACCAGTAAGGCGGATGTGAAACCCTTATATCACGCACATATCTAATTACTATCTCTCTGATGTAGGTGTTATTTTCCTATTTTTATAACTAGGAAACCAAGAGTCAGTGATGCTGAGTAGTTTGCTCATATTCAAGCAGCTAACAAATACTGGAAACTTAGATGTGAGGCCAGCCTTTCATACCAAAACCCTTGTAATGCGTACAACCACTACTTTTATGATTATTATCAGTAGTTATTTGGTCCTGTTAACTGAATCGACTTGAAAAGTTGTGAAACTAATTTTAAAGAGTAAGAATTCCAAATTCTAAATTATCATCAATTTTGCACAGCTAGATATTAGCACTGAGTTAACTGTTTGCACTATAGCTGTGCTCTTAATATATGAAATAAGAAAAAGGCAGAGAAGGATGGATGTGCAAAGTGGTTAATCAATACTGGTTATTGTTTTGTTTTATATCTTGACTTTATAACCTTGGATAACATTTTAAAGTAAGAAGAAGAACTGACTATATGGAACAGGAGAGCTGTGAAGTAAGTGCTCAGGTGATCTGTGGTCAGGTGCTGGCCCGCAACTATCAGTCACATTGTAAACAAAGTAAGTATGGAAATTGAGAGTAGGCACTTAGAAACGTTTATAGCAATTTGCAGAATAATTCTGTGTTTGTTAAAGCTAATAATTAAAGAATAAATTTGAAATTTTGTCTTTACTTTTAAATTTCATTTAGTTAGTAATTTATTTTAATGTATATTATAGAAGTTTTAGTTTTCAATAGAACATTATTAGTTCAGTTTGTAATCTCTTTTATTTTTTAATTTTATGCTTTCATTATTTTATTTTAAAATATATTACAGAACTATTAGTCTTCAGTGCATTGGGGGAAAAAATCATCCTTCACTACAAAGAGTTTGAGGAATACTGATAGAAGATTTTGTAGGTGCTGTGAATCCTCAGGACAAAATCATGGTCAGCAATTAAATTTTCAAATGAATGAAGAGACTGAGAAGATAAGGAATTAGACCAAGAACTCTGGGGATCTACATCATGAAGGAGAGCACAGGCAGAGGCTGAGTACAGTTGCAAGAGGAGGCCAGCATCCAGAATTTCAAATTAGGTGGAAGGACACAGAAAGGTAATAAAATATACAAAGTGTGGAGAGAGGGAAACACACATGCTGATGGCAGGTAGGTCACCCAAAAGTTTGAACAACGTAAGGACAACTGACGCATCTTATTGTCCTCACAATTTGCTCTCTCCATGTAGGTGTGGTCAGAAAAAAGCTGGCTGGGGCTACTTCTCTCCTCAGTGAGACTGGGCCAACCAACTTCCTGGAGTCAGAAGAAAGCGCTTTTCTCTGGGACATTCCATAACTTTACTATCACCACCACCACCACCAAAATATTAGCAAAATCCAATCCTAAACAGAATGGTGAATTGTAGGACTTGTGAATACAATCACATTTTGGAAGAATGCTTATGCTTAAATTGAAAAATATTTTGTCTTTATGAAAGTATGTGTTCCCAAATTTAAAAAGAGATATAATCCTACAATCTAGAGATAATCACATAATTTTAAGTGTTCCTTTGCTGTCATTTTCTCTGCTTGTATACTGTTCAACATTTATATATGTCTGTCTGGACTTTTGCCTGTGTAGATTTTCTACCACATATTATATTGTAGTTGTATTGGTTTGCTAAAGCTGCCATAGCAACGTATCACAAACTGTGGCTTAAACAGCAGAAACTTATTGTCTCAAGCTCTGGAGGCTAGAAGTTTGAAATCAAGGTGTTGGCAGGACTGGTTCCTTCTGAGGGCTGTGAAGACTGTGAGGGAGGATCTTTCCATGCCTCTCCCTTGCTTTCGGTGGTTTTTCTGGCAGGCAATCTTTAGCATTGCTTTTCTTGTAGATGCATAATCCTGGTCTCTGCCTTTGTGCTCACATGACATTCTCACTGTGTGCATGTCTCTGTGTCCAAATCTCCCCTTTCTATAAGAACACCAATAATATTGGATTAGTGCCTGCCCTTAAGAACTCATTTTAACTTGGTTATCTCTGCAAAGACCTGATCTCTAAATAAGGTCATGCTCTGAGATTCTAAGGGTTAGGACTCCAACATATCTTTTTGGAGGGAGGACAAAATTCAACCCTTAACTGTCATCCTTTTTATCAATTCTGAAACTGTTCTTTGAAAATCTCAGTTCTAATGACTGTATAATATTTTTATTGCTAAGATAAAACATGTTTTATTTAACCATAAATAACCCTTTTATTGGACATCTATTTTTTAACGTTTTTCAGCTTTATACGTAATAGTGCTATGAATATCCTTACATAGGAATATTTTGTGTATCTCTGAGTTTATACTTAATTTAAATTTTTTATTTTTAAAATTTTATTTATTTATTTATTTATTTTTGGCTGTGTTGGGTCTTCGTTTCTGTGAGAGGGCTTTCTCCAGTTGCGGCAAGCTGGGGCCACTCTTCATCGCGGTGCACGGGTCTCTCACTATCGCCGCCTCTCTTGTTGCGGAGCACGGGCTCCAGACGCACAGGCTCAGTAATTGTGGCTCACGGGCCCAGCTGCCCCGCAACAGGTGGGATCTTCCCGGACCAGGGCTCGAACCCGTGTCTACTACACTGGCAGGCAGACTCTCAACCACTGCGCCACCAGGGAAGCCCTAAATTTTTAAAAATAAAAAGACATAGCATAAGAGTGTGAATATTTATGAAAGTTTCGATATTTACTGCCTAATTTATCCTATAAAATTGTAGGTGTTAACAAATATTTAAAAATCTAGTCAGCAAAAATTTAAAAGTCATTGTTGCTTTAATGTGAATTTTTTTTGCTTTTAATGAGGTTGAATATTTTTTATGTTATTGTGCTATTGCCCTTTTTTGTATGGGCCACTCAACTGCTCTTCCTATTTTAGTATAGAGGTATGTTAGTTGTCTTCTTGCTGATTTATAGGAGAAAGTTTCAATAAATATCACTTTTCGTATAGAGAGAGCTTATTTTAGTTGCCATGTTTGGATATACAATAAAAGCTCAAATGCAAAATTACTCAAAAATATATATAGGTTCATCATTTCATCAACAAAATTAAAATTAAAAAAATTTAGTCCATAGTAAATAATCTTTAGGAAATATTTAGAATTTTCCATTCTGATAGGAAATATAATTCTAATTATCCAGTTGCTGCAGCAAAAAGCTTATACATCAATGAAAGTTAATTATAAGTTTTCTCTGACACAGAAAGGTGAAGTGACTTTCCAATGTCATTAAACTAGAGAATAGCAGAAGTGGGAATAGAATTCAGGTCTACTGAATCCCAGTGCAATACTTCAGTGAGTAGACAACTATGATTTGTTGTGAAATAATAATTGCTAATTACTTTGGGTATTCCTTTCATCCTTGAAAGATCTAATAATGCTCACAAGTTCATAAAGGTGTTTTATCCAATGGACAGCAATGCCTTATAAGAGAATTTTTCCTTTAATATTATGTCAAATAAACTTTTAAAATTTGATGACAGTTCCAACTGAATTCTCTAATGGCATGTGTTGACTTTCTGTCTAAAGTGGGTGATGGGAGTATACAGGGTCTCTCCACCAAACACGCAGAATGCTGGCATTTATTGTGCTCTTTCTCAGCGCCAGGCATTTACCTTGGTATTTAATTTATTCCCCATAAAATTGCAAGAGGTAATAATTTTACAGATTAGATACTGAAGCTGAAATTGGCCCCAAGTCAAGCAGAGCAAATAGGAGAGTCAAACTTCACACTCAGATCAAACTCCAAAGATCCCATTCTTTCCATGACACTACAGTCTTCCTACTCTCTACGAAAGAGCACAGGTAGTTTATCTTCTATCCTGACTAACCACTGAAGAAAGCAGAGACAGAAACTCAGATGGTATAATGAATTCTGTGGGAATACAGTTTTTAAACAGCATAATTAGACAAAAAGCAAAGGTGAAAGGAAGTAACATTTATTAAAGGTGTACAAGGTATCATTTAATCTTCACATTCACAACTTTATTATGGCTGTTTCATTCATGGGGGTGTTCATTTTCAGAGAAGTTAAATAAATTGTTCAAGATCATAAAGCTAGCTAGTGGTAGAACCAGGATTGAAAGGACATATGTCTGGCTCCACAGTCTGAGAACTTTCCATAACTAACTTTTTGATATTGCCTCCTTTGTTAGAACAGTTTTTTTTCCAAATTGAAGGGGATATATAGACGGTTGATAAGAGTTACCTCTGATTAATGGATACATACATGATTTTACCTACTCATCAATACCGTTACTGTGCAGTTTGGAAAATAGGTTTAGTTTTTTTTACTTTTTAAAATGTATATTTATTAACAGACAATCAGAGTTCACAATGCGTGAGCAAATATAATTAGTCTACGGTAAATCTTAAGAGACAAATGTAACTTGCGACTTTATCTACATAATACTTGAATTTTATTTCTTTTAAATCTCTTGCTTAGTGCTATCTATTATGGTAATGGTACTTTAATATCAGTATGCATAAGACTTATCCAAAAAGAAAACATGCAGATACCTTGGCTCCAACTTACATATTTGGCTTAAGTATCTGGGGAAGAGCTTCATATTTTTTAACAACTCCCCCTAAATAACAAACATCGCTGTATTGTAGGAAAAAAAAACCTCTAAATAAATTCATATATAAGGCTAAATTTTAGAACTTCATGGAAAATTTTCAACGGAAAATCCCACCTTAGACAAGTAATTCTCAGACTTTGGTGTACATCAACATCACCAGGTTTGTTAAAGGTTTGGCTTCTGGAGATATCAATTCAGAAAGTCCTGGAAATGGACATGAGTGGGTTACACATATTTATTGATAAAAAGCTCACCAAGATATTTTATATTATATGAAAATTGGGAAAAGGTGCTATAGAATTATATAGATTAAAAATTACTTATGAGATCATTGATAAAATGACTTAGGAATACTAATATACTTCCTCTGGGTGGTTTTGGTAGAAAGAATTGTGCACTAAATTCTGTCTAGTCACATCAGATTGGTGATATCTGAAATCTATTAGGAATGAAAACTATGTATACTGACAGAATGAGGACTTTTAAATGCAATGTATTCTTGGGGACTTGGCTACCAAATGTTAGTGGGCCTTGCATTACCCATTTCCTAAAGTAGACACACAGTTTTTATCTGGAGTGTTCAGAATCCCATCTCCCCAGAAGTGTAGAATAGTCAATACAAGATCTCTTCATTTCCTGACTTCAATTTTCATGTATCAACTATGGATGTCAATACCAGGTAAATTTTTTTAAATGTGAATTCAATATAATACTTAAAAAAGGGTCTAAAATACCTTTCCTGGACTGAGTCAGAAAAATCAGAGCCCAGAGTACAGAAACTGCATAATTTTAGAGCATCATAGAAAAACCGACTGAACTTCATTTAGAGATTATGTAATAGGGCCTCATTGCATTCACCAGAAACATCACTAAGCAACTTATTGGTGACTTTTATTGTTGACGTTAAGTATGATGATGAATGGGTTGTTCACCAAACAAAGTGATGTTGTTATAAAGAAACACGAGGACTTTTCCTGTCAAGTATAAGAATAAATATTCTTGACCAGATAGTTTACTTTTATTTTATAGACACTAAGAATCATGAGTGATTGAGTTTCCCATTTGAGTTAGCCTCCAGAAAGCTCAGAAAGTTATAACCCACTTCTTAGTAAGAAATTATGTGCCCTAATCTCACCCCTAGATATACTGTACTTTTTCTAGACTTATTTTCCTTTTTGTCCCATTTCATTTATTTTAAATGCAAAATCAAACTTCTTGTAAAGCCACTACAAATCATATATTATGACATGATCAGGTAAAAGTAAATTAAATAAACTAATGAATAGTAAAAATATTTTTGATTAAACTAATTAATAGTTAATTTTTTTGTATGTTTTGTTGCTTCACATTAATCTAAAGATTGTTTTTTTAAAAAAACGATATAGTAACCATGGTTCCGTATTGTTATCAATATGCTCTTTCTACGATGAATATGTGTATTTAAAATGTGTGTCTTTACTGTCTTTATCACTTCCAATTTCATAATATTAAAGAATATTTGTCATCAATTATTTATCTGCTTTTAAAGAAGTAACAAAAATATCACTCTCAAAAATTATGATCAGATTTTTTTTTTAAAAATCACTTATGATTAAGAATAGCTTTATTGTGTAGACTGTGATAAATGTACTCAATAAATAATTGATAGCCACTCTTCTCACTGCTAACTTCAGAAAACCCATGATGGCCCTCACCTGAGCAGGATAGCCCCTGAATTCCTACGTGTAAAAACAATTATCTCCTGGATATTACCAGACCAGGTTTCTTCATAGAGGTGTGGAGCAAAGGGTAAGTTTAAATAATTTTAACGTGGGAGAAAATTCGGAAAGGAAGCTATAATGTGTAGGTGCGTGTCATAATAATTAAGCATTTGCATAGCTGACTGCAACCCTTATTAAGCAACGTGCCAAATGCCAGGCTGTTTTACATAATGGATGTGGGAGAAGAAGTGACAAACTCCAAAGTAATGGAACACATTAATAAAAGTTTGCACAGTGTGTGTCCTTCATGCAGGCTGTGGCGACAAATATCCATGCCTTTACAAACTACATGACATTATGTTGTTTGGTCCTCTGGGATTCGCCTGCCAATTTGCTGTCTATCATTTATTTTCCGCTGTGGTGTGTATGCTTTGAGTGATCTCAACAGAAGGTCACAACCAGTGAAGCTTCTTTACCAAACATTTCTTTTATTCCTGTCTGGGGCTTTGAGTGGTTCATTTTTAAAGTTTATCATACTTCATTTTAGTAAATGTCCCAAGGAGGTTCAGAGTAGGTCCTGGAACCCAGGTCTTCCATCAATGTGTTTGCTCTGTGTGCTCCTGTGGTCTTCCCAATTCCCATTTCTATAAATAACTGTTGAAACATTTGCAGTAACACTTTTATTGTCCTTAACCTTATCTCTTGTTACGTTTATGGTTCTTATAAAAAGAAAAAAAAAAGAAAGGAAGAAAGAAGCTTTTCTCAGTCTCTATTTTGATGCTTATTGGCTATAAGCAGGTGGGCAGCAGTATACAATACTGCTCTTAAAATTGCATCTGTCTCCATCAAAGTTCTCCTCACTCAGGCTCAGCCATCAAAGTAGAGGTGGGTGACTTACTGATAGTTAAATAGCATATCACCAGAGATCAGGATACAGTGTTCTCACTACATAAAATAACTTTGCCTGTTTTAAACTGAACAAGCACAGCAAATTATCTTTTTCCCTCCATTTTTATTTCCAAGCCAGTGTTTAGCAATGGACCTTTACAAAGGGACATATTAAAACATCACCCCATCATCTCAGGTTTTAGTTGTCCAATGGCGAAATTGAAAGAGGTGCACACACAGGGGGAGGACACTGTGCCTTTCCCAGAAGAGACAACCCTGTAATCTTGTCTAAAGCACTCAATTATAGCCCTGTGATGGGGGTAGTGGACATTAACACCAGGGCTGCTCTGAGCACCCCCAAGGCGCCAACACCTGGATAGTCTTTTATCCTCTGCCTCCTCATTTCCAGTGTAGTATTTTTAGCACCTCACAAAGCTGGCATGCTGGGCATCTGTCCCTCCTAGTTCACTATCTCTCACCCTCTCTCATTCTGAGGCAGGCAGGCACTGGTGTAACAGCTGAATAGTAAGCGAGCTCTGGACAGATGCACTGTTTCTCTACCTTTTATGCAAATATTCTGAGCTTGGCCAGGAGAAGAATCAGAACAGAGGAGAAGGAGAAATTTGCTCATCTTTGGGCCAGATTTCAAGCCTTTTGAGTGTGGTATTCATTTTATTTGGGAGGGGTAATGATGTGGTAAGCAAGTCCTTGATAAAACCCCATTATCTGCGATGTGTTTGAGGCTTTTCTTTCTGGGAGCAGAGGGAACCATGCTACCTGTGGCAATACATCATTTTAAAATATACCAAATATGCAATTACAAGGCATGAATTCTGAATTAAAGGGCTTTATGTTATTGAATTTTTTTAAATGGTGCCTACCGTTTGACACATCTTCTATTCAATCCATTCCAAACCTGCAGCTCTCAGTCATGTTCTATTTTCAACATTTTCATTAATATACATTTTAAGTTCACGTCTAAGTCAACCAACTGTGAAACCACATTTGATCTGTGCTTTCCAAACTACCAAACTACCGTCAACATGTTTTTGCGAATAAAATTCTTATTAGCGTGCTTATTTCTTATGCAGTAAAAAAAAAGAATATCTAATATTAAAAGTATTACACCTATTGCTTCTTCATTACTGATTGAAAATATGATTTTAAATTGAGGGTGTCTTTCATAAAAACACATTTTATCTTCCCAGTAGAGTGGCCTAAGTAACTTGTAGGCACTTGATTATTTTGACGATCATTGTACTAATTTGTCTGTTAATTCAGCATAAGTCCAAGATTTTTTAATCCCATGATTTGCTGTGCCAATCCTGGGCTGGTTCCCTCCCAAATCCATTGCTGACAGTTCCCTGATCTGCTCTGTACTGCAGGGCTCTGACCCTGCAATATCCTCAGTGTCCCTTGCCAATAGTTTACATTTAAGTTTGTGCCATGAGAGGTATTGGAAGGAGACAAGAAGAAGGAAGGAAGGGAGAAGGCTCCCCTCTCCCTCTGCTTTGGTAGATGTCTCTGAGAGTGACTGAAGTCTCTGCTGTGAACCCAGCTTTCATCAGGCAGTCCTTCCCTCCACCATATCAGCTCTCACCAGACCAGAACCTGGTCCTAGATTGTGTCTGGTGGCCCCAGCTGCTGGTCTCTACTAAAACCACTGCTTCTCTTGACTCCTGAGGGTGTTGGTAGCTTCCTGCTGTCCTCATCTCTGGTTTGCTTCATTATTTCAGCTCAACCAACAACTTTGTAACAAATCCAGTCGCATGGCCATTGGAGTGCTCTTCAAGAGAACCCACTGTGGGGAGCATAATTGGCTGACAGCTTTCAGCTGCTGCATGTTTGGATACACTGTGGATTTCTTACAAGTCTACACTTATCCCAAGCTACTCTCAGCCAATGACTACGAATGATGGGGTAATTAGAATCAGGCCATTACTGTACAAGGCAGGAGTCCTGTAATGGGCAATCTTTGCTTTGGGGCCTATGACAGTTCCCAGAACTGTACTGCGATCTGAGACAATTCCTACCCAATCGTCCTTCCTTCCTTCTCTCCTCTCATAGTCGTAGGCATGCCTCATGATTTGATGGCTCTCTCCAATTACTCTTGCTCCTTCCCCCTTTTCCTTAGTATTATAATGTATACTGTGAATCTGTAAGAAAGAGGATATAGAATTTTTCAAATGTACTTATTCATAGAACCCTATTTTAGAGAACTTTTGGGGGATATTATTCTATGCAACGTTCTTTGGGGGAATAGTCACATAATTTTTAAACATAGTAATTTATCACCTTGAAAATTTGCTACTTCTTTTCTAATTAATCAAGATGCGGAAGGTGAAACCGCAGAGTTTACTGCAATTAAGGCAGGAAGGAGTTCTTGCTGAACTGATGTTAGATGGCAGTGTGGGGAGATGACTGTGTTTTAGAAGGATGAATGTGGTCAATTCAAAGAGAAAGGAAATAATTATATTGTTAAGTGTCTCCAGTGTGCCAGGTTATATAGTAGGCTTCCCCATAACAGCAAGCTTTGTCTGACCCTAAAACCTTTCCATGAAAGCTCTAAACCTGATTATTATCAAGACAACCATTGGGTATTTCAACCTTGTGTTGAACACTTTGATGAAAATATTATATTTTCCATGAAACATTTTGTTCCTATCATCACTGTATCTTGATTTGATTGATTTCTATGTTACTATAAGATGGAAATGAATTTGAACATTTATTTTAACTATGTGGAAATAAATCAGTTTTATCATGTATGTCCTTCGGAAATGTGCTTTTTTGTTTTCTTTTTGCTTTTTCCTTTGGAACCTGATTATGAATTAAATGCATTTAAGCATTTAGTTTCCTGAAGGATCTAGATAATAACCTCTCATTTTCTTTCACAATCTCCTTTTTGGTTTCTTGTGATGTACTTATTTTTATATATCTAAATTGAATTTTTACTATAGGCCTATTAGAGGATGACAATCTGATATTTATTTGTCTTTATTTATTGGTTGAACCAGTACATCACTAAGGTTGTTCTATTTAAAGATCAGAGCACACTGAGCACACTGCTAAATAGCTGCTTAATTATAGTCAACAATCAAAATTAATGTTAAGCAAAAGTTCATGTTCATTAAAATAAATGTGCAAATAAAAGGCTTTCCAGTAAATAATTTATTTCCCCATGAAGCTTTTTGATTTTACTTATTTAGTAGCCACATAGAGATTCCCAAAATGTCATTCATTCATTTATTTGTTCATTCATTCTTTCATTCATAAGTAAAAACAGATTGAATGACTCCTTTGATCTTATATTGAACAGCTAATAGGGGATATAGAATATCTATGTATTCACGGATTAATTCATTCATTCACTATGCATTTAATTCCTACTATGCACAAGATACCATGTCAAGTGACTGTGGATATACATGTGATAAATAAGAACTAGCCCTGATGGCCCTACTATTTTTCCAACCGACTTTCCTGAAGCAGACCAGCTTGGATCTTTTGATGTTGTTTTGGTTTCCTATGATCGTATTCTCTCTAACTCCCCAAATGACTTCCCTGTTCCTAGATTGACTACCTCGTTATGCCATACTTGTTGCCTAAACAGTTGGATTTCTTCCCATCAAGATCATCTATAGCCTGTTGACAATTTTTTCAGAGCAAATAGTGCAATTATATTCCTTAAAAATCCTAACATTTTTAATCAGTAGAACACAGTCAGTGTTTAAGTGATTGCAAGTATCAAAGGAGGTAATGTATGTGAAAATTATTTGAAAAAATATACTGTGAAATTAATATTTAATGAGGGTTTGTAATTGTGCTGGGCACCTTCCCAAATTGGGATCTCAACTAGTCCTTCTAACGAAACCGTGAAGTGAGCGGCAGAGGTGGAGACTCTCACACAGTTCATGTCTGGCACAGCTGAAGTTCCAACCTCAGACTTCTGGTGTCACTGAAGCACAGTTTCCCTGCACCACACTGGAGCTTTAGTAGCAAGGACTTTAAATAGCATCTGATAACTTTGTGTTAGGCATGTGTTTTCATTTCTATGTTTCCTACTGACTTCCATTTTGGAGAAAAGGGTGAAAGGATATTTAACTTGTCAAGATACTTTGTTGTCAGTCTGGTTTAGAGGTGCGTTGAGCAAGGGACGCTATTGGTAAAAAAGTGATTGAGAATAAAGCTACTGGCAGTGACATCAATTCAAATCGCTTCTCTTCCTATAAAATGCCAATTATAAAGTAAAAATGAAAAATATCAGCTGGAATGACGTATTAGAAGTACTTTGCCCTTCTTTAAGATTTAACTATTATCATTATATTTAATAGGGATACGTCAAAAGGAGACTTATTTCCTGACTGTGAATGTGCAGGTAGAAGTTTTGCTGAAGCTTTTTTTTTTTTTTTTTTGTCAAAAGTGGTGAATAGAGTAGGAGCGACTCCTTTAGTCATTGTAGGAATTTATTATTATCTTAGATTATACAACATACAGTCTTGTAAAACATTTAAATAATTAGCAACTTGTGTCTTTGTGAGCTTTTATAGTTAAATTGTTTTTTTTGAAAGATATTTCAAGTCATAGCACATTCTCCAGCCTTGATGACCATCTGATTCTTTGCCCAGTCTTTCTCTTCCCAGTCTGGTGAGTAATGGCCAAGAGACACACTGACACTATGCTTTGCACAAAGCATAAATGGGCATAGGAAAAATAGAAACATGTGCTTTCCTCTGGGAAGCACATAATGTTTCCCTAGATGCTATAAAGGAGTGCAGAGGTGAAAAAGTACTCAGAAACAGACACAGAGCAAATAAAATGAAATAAATATATGAATGAATAAGCAATTTAACAGGAAATCTACAGAAATCTAGTGGATTAAAGGAATCAAATCTGTTCCTATTTGCATTGGAACATATCTCCTAATTGGACTTGTATCTTAGCTTCTTTGTACCTGTGGGAGATAATAGTTAAAGTGAGCATTTTGTCAAGTTAAAGGAAAAAGAGCCATGGATAGATAGGTGGACCCATCTTTATAACAGGGATGTTAAGGTGAAAAAAGGGAGTACAGAATGCAAAGAATATGGACATGTGATTAGAAGGAGTTGGGAAAAAGGATTCTAAAGAGAGTTATAGATAATTTAGTAATGATGCTTTTACTTCACCAGTGCCCACTATATATAAAAACATGTTTTCAATGTATTTTGGTGGTATCTTAGTAGTTTCTCCTAGTAGTGGTCAAAATCCATGCAAAATAGATTGTCAGTATAAATTACTGCTACATTGAGACTAAAGTAAATTACAAATCCTTCTTAGAAGTTTTATTTTTTTTTCCGTATACTACACAGTGATTTAATAAGCAGTTTTCAAGCATAAATTTATTTCAGTTTCTTCAGGCTCAATTTGGTTATAACATTATTGATCTATGACAGTGTATAAGCAGCACGTAGCCACTGAACAACAATAGAGGCAGCAGTAAAAGCAAATAGTTCTGAGTCATAAAGAAAAGAAAAGGAAAGAGAAACTTCTAATAAAACCTAATATCATTGCAATTTGAAATAACCAAATATGATAAATAAAAATATGAGCACTTTTGAAAAAGAAGATTCACATTTAAATCTTATTCTCAGTCTAGAGAAAAGATGTAGGTAACTATGTTACAGGGTCTGGTGAGGGTGCAAATTGATGGTACAAGTGCAAGTGCTTGGTAAACTAAACTGCTAAATCAGTGGAAGTACTTCTATTGTACACGAACACATTGAATCAAGTGGTGAAATGAGATTGGTCTTTTCTTTTGTAGATAGATAGAGAAGTCATCCTACATTGGGATGACCAGATTGAATTTACACAGGCATGGAGAGAGAAAAATTCCTCTGCCCTAACAAATGAAGAGTGAGATCATATCTGAAAGCTTTTAATTCACATAAATAATCTGTGGACGGTTGGGTTTGGCAGGAGACTCAGAGGCAGGAAACATACTAACTTTGTGCCAAGTAACTGAACACTCTTACTTTCTATAAGTCTGTCTTTGCAGAAACAGATGTTTGGACAACTGGGAATCCTTCAGCTAACTGAAGCATAAATCCTGGGGATGGGATGGTGGTGGTGGTATTGGTAAGATCATTCAACCCGTCAGAAATATAAACTATCTGAGATAAGAATATGTTTATGCTTGACCAATTTGGGCGTTATTTGGTTTGGCCATCAGTAATTCAAAATAAGAAATATTTTATGAATAATATTCAGCAGAGAGAGCATTAAATGCTAAATGCCGGTATTGTTCAGTTGTCAAAAACTATACTCATGTCACGTTTAAAAACACTGTATAACTCCAAACCCCTATGCAAACATAAGGTATAAGTCTCAGTTTGTAAATTATGAAAATGTACTAAACATTTTACATTTCTTGGCAAAGTATCTCAAGATCTACTGGAAAATTATAATTGTATTTATTTTATTACCATGGGTTTTTCATGGGTGTCATCACACTTTGAGCAGCTGTGAAAATTTACTGCTGGAATAACTCCATCCCAAAATTATTACTGTAAATTGAAGTCCTATTTTTCCATCCCAAGAGTATTCTTAATATTAACAGTTGGTAATTAGTCTGTCCTCTGGAGAGACTCTGAACAGTTCTGAAGAGCATTCTGTACATTTAATCAAGAGAACACTTTCCCTACAAAGGCAGACAATAAAATATAACATTAATTGAATTGTGATAGTTTTCACTAATTGCTGATGCTATGTCTATTTGTTGCTTTTAAAGTATGTTCTTTAATATTCTAAGGATAACATTTGTTTTGACTGTAATTCCTTCTCGAAAATCTGAATTTAGAGAAAACACAAGATACTTATAGACGTAAAAGCAAAGAGTAATTCATTAGAAACTGTTCTTTAAAGAGGCAAATATATATGAAATATTTCTTTTTGAAACCATTAAACAAACTGGTCATTCATTTTAATAACACTTACCTTCTTGGAGCATATACAAGTGAGCACATACTGTTTTTCATACCAGTCTAGGCAGTTGCAGTCTGGTTTTAGATAGCATGCTTTGGATTTAGACAGCATATATGAAATAGAGTTATCAGTTCAGAATAGTATTATACCTTTAAACATCTTCATTTTGTTTTACTTGATGTTACCTTGCTGTTTCCATTCAATGCTGCCATAAGACTTAGGAAGTAGATGAATATTTGAAAAATTTTGTTAAATTATTTTATGTCATTGAGACAGATTGTCTTTATAATTTATTTGATTTTTAAATATGAGTGCTCCTTCCAAACCCATGCTACTTATAACCAAGTAAACTAAAGCATCATCAATCTCTTTATTAAATTCTAAATTAAAATTTTGTACCAGAGGATAATGGATGGTTATGACAAGTTAATGGGTAGAGTAAAATAAGATAGTGAACAAGATATAAGAATGATTTTTAAACTTACCATATTAATAGATTTAAAAAATTGATTTCCCTGCCTAAGGACTGAAATAAATTTTGTTAAAAGTAAAATTAAAATTTGGCTAAATTATTTTCCTTATCTTAGATTTAGATACAGCTTTGCTTTTTTATGAGGTTTTATTTATCTGTAGGCACCATATTTATGTTTGGCGGTTTTCTTTTGCAGCTACTTTAAATGGTCATCAGTTACAAAATTGATAAGGTTTTATCAAGTAAACTCATTTATGTACTTTTCTTTTTTATAATCACAGTTTAGAAATATGTGAGAGACTTAGAAAATTATCTCATTAAAATAGCTGCATATAATGAAAAGGCACATCCTGCTGGCACCTTAATAGATCACTCAAATGCATATATCTGTGCTCATAAGTTGGAGAATATACTTTATTTAGAATAAAAGAACTATTAATAGACCCTTCTGCAAGGTCTTATTACAGAAATTTAAGAAATTTTTACTAAACCAACCCAGCAAACTTACAGATGAAGAAATCATCCAAAGCTTGTCTTGAAGTTACTGCCATGTATATATTACTAAAATAGGTTTTACTGGAGTCAAATAGAACATATGGGCTATATGGTCCAATGTAAATTATACATACACTGTTTCATTTATGCCTAACCATTTTAATAGTAAATTATTTGGGTAGTAGTTAATATCTCCTGGATATGTGCCAGAGAGAGAGTGATTATGATAATACATTCGGTTACTAAATAGGCTGAATACTTCCAAGCTTCCCATGATACAGCTGTTAACGACAGTGGCTTTGCTAGTTAATCAGATGTTTTGCCACTGGGGATTGCCCATGTGAATCCAATCTGACAGAGGCTTCTGCTTCACCTCAAATGTAATGACACAAGTGTGTCACTTATTAAGGACTCCAGGAAAAACGCACATGGCATTCACCCTCAAGCAGCTAGAGCTCCTATACAAGTATCATCCCCATTTATGGTATGATAATAAGTCATTCATTAATTGAATAATGATTCAAGAGTGAATGCAAGTGCTTTGCATATTTAATAGCATATATTTTTCTTTTGTATATGCTTCAGTTTGAGTTATTAGAATTTTAATGTCTAGCAGCACAGACAACATTATTTAAGAAACTGAGTTTGATTTGTTAGTATTTCCCAGAAGTAGAAATGAAAAACTCATTTGTAAGTAAAATGTGAACTATATTATCCATGTCTTCTCAGCCACAGTGCTATGAGGTGGAAAAAAATTCTGGCCTTAAATCTACTTCATATTATATGAACTATTTTATATTTCAGCTGACTTTTGGTTTACTTTTTCTGAAAAATTGTGTCTGTTAATTAACCTGAGGGAGGCTTTAAATAAACACACTTGTGACCTTTTTATATTGAGCAAGATTGTGCTCTTGGTGGTGTATCTGATGCATTGATTTTTTTCTAGTAAATTTCAAGGTTGTGAATAAAAAATAGGACAGAAGCTGCATTTTGTGGGTTTTACAAGAAACCAGATTCTCTTCCTCTTTCAGTAAGAGCAGTTAGCTGCCAGAATATTGACTGTTTTGATGTGAGAGGTAGGACTTTGGGTTCAGGGCTGTCCTTAGGGAAAAGAACAATTTGGGGTCAAACAACACTTTTCTGTGGTACAGCATTTGTAAGGCCATGGTAATAAACAATAATCCACAGACACGAGAGCATCAGCTAAGGATTTGTTAATCATATGAAAATAGAAACAATTCTTTAAACATGCTTTTGAAAATCAACAAGATTAAAGTCCATTTTGAAAAATGAATCACATTTCTCTCCATGACTAATGATAAAGAGTTACCATGCTCAACAATTCAAATTTTAAAAGAAGCCTGAAATGAGATCAAGAAAGTTCAAAGGAAATGATTTCTATGTTTGTAGGGAATCAGTGATGAAATAAAGCATCTTAAAAATAGCCTTATAATGGTATAGGGCAAATATCATCTACAAGATTCTTCCTCTTTTCCATCAGTTAGATTGATTGCTGTTAGTGACCTGTTAGTCTCCCCTGGGTCTGCATTATTCATAGACTAAGCATTACGCAGGCATAACTAGGTCACCTTAATTACCTTTGGAAGTAAGGTGTAGTTGTGAAAGTTTCACAATGATAATTACTCTAAAATGCCAAAATAGTATATGCAAACCTTGGAGGTACATACTGTAAATTATCGTACAACCAAAATCAATCAAACCAAATGGTTCATTTTTTTTCCAGTTCCCCAACATTCTTCAACACCTTTCTTTTACCACAATAGAAATACAATCCTTGCTGAGCAGCGCATTGATTGTACACCTTGTGAATTAGTCGTTAGGATTTTTTCTTTTCTTTAAATTCCTTTGCAGTATTTAAGAAAATCAACAGGCTATTGTAAAGGAACAAAAGAGAGCTAATCACTTTTTTAAAAAAATCTAAAATGATAGCATGGAACCCTTGCTAATCAGCATGTTTTTTCCCTGCAGACATTTCTGTACCTGTCATTTTGTCATAGAAATAAAGTGAGGAAGATTAGAAAATGTATGGTCTTTTTAAACAGTGAGGGAATGAAAAGTAGAAATGTTTTGCATTTTCATATGAATAGTTATAAAATATTTTAACTATCTGTTCACCAACGTATTTAAAACAATAACAATTTCATTGAAGATTCAAAACCCTTGTAGACACCTAGCAAATGACACAAGGTGACAAAGACCAAAAGTAACACTTCCGTTTGAGTAACACCAGCAATTTTGTTTTTTGTGTTTTTTTTATTTTATTTTACTTATTTTTTTATACAGCAGGTTCTTATTAGTTATCCATTTTATACATGTAGCAATTTTGAATTCTGAAAATTCCTTGAAATTTTTAATGGATTAATCTTTAGAATTGATGAATAATATTGGAGATCATTATTTTTAATAGGAATAATGAATAAGAAGTAATTATTCCACAAAAAGCAACTGAGTATTTTAAAGCCAATCAACTTTATATAAAAGGAGGGATGATTTTTTTTTTTAATTAATTAATTAATTTTTGGCTGTGTTGGGTCTTCGTTTCTGTGCGAGGGCCTTCTCCAGTTGTGGTGAGCGGGGGCCGCTCTTCATCGCGGAGCGCAGGCCTCTCACTGTCACGGCCTCTCGTTGCGGAGCACAGGCTCCAGACGTGCAGGCTCAGTAGTTGTGGCTCACGGGCCCAGTTGCTCCGCGGCATGTGGGATCCTCCCAGACCAGGGCTCGAACCCGTGTCCCCTGCATCGGCAGGCAGACTCTCAACCACTGCGCCACCAGGGAAGCCCAGGAGGGATGATTTTTATATTTGAATTATAACATATTTCCTGAAGTTTAAAAAGGTAAAATAGCACAAACATTTTACAAAGAATTTTGAAGAAAATAGAAGTTTCTGAAAGGATTTTTATTTTTCACCTTGAAAGTGAGTGGATTATAAGGCCAACTAGCGAGTATTTAAAGACCTGTGGTTACTGTAGGTAGTCTGAATTGATCCATAGAGTGAACTTTATGAATTTTAGCCTTCTGATATGAGACAGGAGACCAGAGAATATTTCAACTGGTTTTTTTTCCTTAAGTGTTCCTATGCTGATGAAGGTCCCCAAAACAGTGTTTTGTTTTTGTTCCTTTCCTTCACCAGAGTCTAAATTGGTAGTGATATAACACGATTCTCCTGAAAGAATATATTCAGTGAGAATTGGTGCTGCATTGGGTGGATCTTAAGGAAAGTACATAATTTGATTTCTGGGATTTTTCTATTTTAAGAGCCTCTTCACACTCCCCCCCTACTCAACAAAGAGCTTTACACATATTTAACACTTCTTGCAACACTGTTTGTTTATGTATTGTCTGCAAATCTAAACTGTGCTTTAAGCTCCAGTGGCCTTATTAATTATTTTTGTAATATTCATCTATCAAGTGACTTCATGATGCCATATTAGTAACTTCCTAAGACTCTAATCCCAGCTGCTCTTTTTTTTTAAATTAATTAATTAATTTATTTATGGCTGTGTTGAGTCTTCGTTTCTGTGCAAGGTGCTTTCTCTAGTTGCAGCGAGCGGGGGCCACTCCTCATCGCGGTGCGCGGGCCTCTCACTATCGCGGCCTCTCTTGTTGCGGAGCACAGGCTCCAGATGCGCAGGCTCAGTAATTGTGGCTCACGGGCTGTTGCTCCGCGGTATGTGGGATCCTCCCAAACCAGGGCTCGAACCCGTGTCCCCTGCATTGGCAGGCAGATTCTCAACCACTGCGCCACCAGGGAAGCCCCCCCAGCTGCTCTCTTAAGTGTTAACACTCATTATGGAAAAGACAGAGGGGAGCTGTACTGAATATCATCATTTATAAGAAATTGTAATTGCTAACATTTATCAAGCACTTATTCTATACTTTATTAATTTAACCTTATGAAGCTCATACTGTCATTATCATCATTTTACCAATCATGAACCTGAGTCTCAGAGACAAGAAACACATCCACGGTTGCTCAGTTGTGGATGGAATTTGACCTCAACTCTCCCTGATCTAGAGTCTATGAGTTTAGCCTCCAAAGGCACTGACATGTCAGCAATTGCACAAGGACAACAACTCTCAGGCTGCTCACCTGCAGTTTCTCTGATTGCTTGGGAAGCTGGGAGGAAGCTATTTTCACCGGAGATTGTGAGAGGCCATCCCTTTGGAATCATTCACTGTACCATCTTTGTTGTTGTTTTTCCTCCAATGTGAGATCCCAGAAAATGTTCTAATAGAGGGCCCACTGAAATGAAAAAGTCACCAGTTTTAAGTCACCAGTTTTGCTACTGGGATTTCATTTAGGTCTTACTCTGTGAGTAATTTGCTTGCTAGCATCTAAATTTTTATGTTCCAAAGTCAAGAATCATGCAGGTGTATCATCTAAGATTGTGAAATGGCTCACAGGAGAGTATGGCTGCACTTTAGTGACATGATATAGTTATCATACCTTATTTGACTCCTTTTACAATAGAGAAATTTACTCATTAATTTCTCATATTATAATAATGCCTTGTATTTCTGCAGTGCTTTTATATACATTATCTCCTGTGCACAGCTCAGCAATATTATGAGGCAGGAATTATTATCCCCATTTTAGAGATGAGGGCTTTAAAGATGAGAGTTGTTGATGTGATTTGTCCAAGGTTATAAAACTAGTAAGTGGGGGGCGGATTCAAGATAGCAGACTAGGAGGATGCAGATTTCGTGCCTCCACACAACTAGGGCACCTACCAGGCACTGGTGGGGGACCACGGACACCTAAGGGGACAGGAGGAGCCCCCAGAGACTGGGTAGGACATGGGGTGTGGGGGGAGTAAGGGGGAGGAGAAGTGGAGGAGGGATGGGACTGGCACCCCTGAGGGCTATCTGTGGGAGGGGAGGAGTTCCTACATCCAGCAGGACCCACCCACGGTTAGGGGTCCAGCGGTGATGGGGGAGACCCTGGGGAAGACAGTGGGGGAGGGGCGCAGAGGGAAGGGAACGCGGCCAGCGCTTTCCTTGTACACTTAGGCACCAGGGAGCCTACTGGGCTCCTGGGCCTAATCCTCTGCCCTCGGAGCCTCCTTCCTACCGTGCAGGGCCCAAGTCCTGCCTCTACACCCCCACCCAGGGCCCCACCTCTACACTCAGAGATGCCCTTTGAGACCCCCTCCAACCAGGCTGGGCCTAAATCCCACCCACACACCTTCACCCAGGGCCTTACCTCCAAACTCCAGAACTCCATACTCTGGAGGCCCACCCCCCCCCCCCTGCTTTGGACATGCTGCCTCTCCCCTTCCATGCAGGTCCTAAGCAGAGGCCCTGTCCCATGCTTGAAAGTCACCCTGCCTAGATCCCGCCCCAGAGGCCTTTTCTGGCTGCATGGATCCTGAGCCTGGGCCCTGCCCCATGCTCAAATGTCACCCCCCACCCGCCTAGGTCCTGCCCCACCCTAAACCCTGCCCCTGCCTAAGTTCCACCCCCACCTAAACTCCACCCCCCATAGCCAAGGCTTTTTTTTTTCTTTTTTCCTCCTTTAGATTGAGGTTCTGTTTTACCTTGTTGATTCATTGATGTTGATTCATTTATATTTTTATTTTTCCTAATAAATCTTTTATTTTTCTAATTTTATTTTATCCTTTACACTTTGTTAATGTTCTCTCCATTTGGCTTCTTCTCCCCACCACCCCCCTTTTTCTTTCTTTTTTCTGTTGAGGTTTTATTTTACCTTGTTGCAGTTGTTTCAATTATATTTTTATTTTCCTAATATATTTTTTATCTTTCTAATTTTTTTGTTTTTTATTCTTTGATATTGTACTGCTCCTTTTTTTCTTTCTTTCTTTTTTTTTTTTTTTTTTTGCCATGCCACGCAGCTTGTGGGATCTTGCTTCCCAGGCCTGAGGTCAAGCCCAAGCTCCTGTGGTGAAAGCTCCCAGTCCAAACCACTGGACTAATAGAGAACCTCAGACCTCAGGGAATATTAATCAGAGTGAGGTCTCCTGGAGGTCTTAATCTCAGCACCAAGGCCTGGCTCTATCCAACTACCTGCAAACACCAGTGTGGGATGCCTCAGGCCAAAAAACCAGTAACAGAAGAATACAGCCCCACCCCTCAAAAAAAAAAAAAACAAACAACTTAATGGTAAAAAAATATGTTACAGACAAAGGAGCAAGGTAAAAACCTACAAGACCAAATGAATGAAGATGAAATAGGCAACCTACCTGAAGAAGAATTCAGAGTAATGATAGTAAAGATGATCCAAAATCTCAGAAACAGAATGGAGAACAAGCAAGAAACATTTAACAAGGATTTAGAAGAACTAAAGAGCAAACATATAGTGATGAACAACACAATAACTGAAATTAAAAATACTTTAGAAGCAATCAATAGCAGAATAACATGAGGCAGAAGAACAGATAAGTGAGCTGGAAGTTAACTGGTGAAAATAACTGCCAGGGAGGAGAAAAAAGAATGAAAAGAATTGAGGACAGCCTCAGAGAACTCTGGGACAACATTAAATGCACCAACATTTGAATTATAGGGGTCCCAGAAGAAGAAGAGAAAAAGAAACGGTCTGAGAAAATATTTGAAGAGATTATAGTCGAAAACTTCCCTAACATGGGAAAGGAAGTAGTCAGTCAAGTCCAGGAAGCACAGAGAGTACCATAAAGTATAAAGGCAAAGAGAAACACGCCGAGACACATATTAATCAAACTATCAAAAATTAAATACAAAGAAAAAATACTAAAAGCAGAAAGGGAAAAGCAACAAATAACATACAACGGAATCCCCATAAGGTTAACAGCTGATTTTTCAGCAGAAACTCTGCAAGCCAGAATGGAGAGGCAGGACATATTTAAAATGATGAAAGGGAAAAACCTACCACCAAGATTACTCTACCCAGCAAGGATCTCATTCAGATTCTATGGAGAAATTGAAACCTTTAGAGACAAGCAAAAGCTAAGAGAATTCAGCACCACCAAACCAACTTTAAAACAAATGCTAAAGGAACTTCTCTAGGCAGGAAACACAAGAGAAGGAAAACAAACACCTACAAAAACAAAGCCAGAACAATTGAGAAAATGGTAATAGGAACATACATATCGATAATTACCTTAAATGTAAATGGATTAAATGCTCCAACCAAAAGACATAGACTGGCTGAATGGATACAAAACAAGACCTGTACATATGCTGTCTGCAAGAGACCCACTTCAGACCTAGGGACACATACAGACTGAAAGTGAGGGGATGGAAAAGATACTCCATGAAAATGGAAATCAAAAGAAAGCTGTGGTAGCAATTCTCATGTCAGACAAAATAGACTTTAAAACAAAGACTATTACAAGAGACAAAGAAGGACACTACATAATGATCAAGGGATCAATCCAAGAAGATATAACAATTGTAAATATTGATGCATCCAACAAAGGAGCATCACAATACATAAGGCAAATGCTAACAGCCATAACACGGGAAATCGACAGTAACACAATAATAGTAAGGGACCTTAACACCTCACTTACACCAATGGATAGATCATCCAAAATGAAAATAAATAGGGAAACACAAGCTTTAAATGACATGTTAAACAAGATGGACTTAATTGATATTTATAGGACATTCCATCCAAAAACAACAGAATACACTTTCTTCTCAAGTGCTCATGGAACATTCTCCAGGATAAATCATATCTAGGGCCACAAATCAAGCCTTGGTAAATTTAAGAAAATTGAAATTGTATCAAGTATCTTTTCCAAAAACAATGCTATGAGACTAGATATCAATTACAGGAAAAAAACTGTAAATAATACAAACACCTGGAGGCTGAATGATACACTGCTAAATAACGAAGACATCACTGAAGAAATCAAAGAGGTAATCAAAATACCTAGAAACAAATGACAATGAAAACACAACGACCCAAAATCCATGGGATGCAGCAAAAGCAGTTCTAAGAGGGAAGTTTATAGCAATACAATCCTACCTCAAGAAACAAGAAACATCTCAAATAAACAACCTAACCTTACACCTAAAGCAACTAGAGAAAGAAGAACCAAAAAACCCCAAAATTAGCAGAAGGAAATAAATCATAAGATCAGATCAGAAATAAATGAAAAAGAAATGATGGAAACAATAGCAAAGATCAATAAAACTAAAAGCTGGCTCTTTGATAAGATAAACAAAATTGATAAACCAGTAGTCAGACTCACCAAGAAAAAAAGGGAGAAGACTCAAATCAACAGAATTAGAATTGAAAAAGGAGAAGTAACAACTGACACTGCAGAAATACAAAGGACCATGAGAGCTACTACAAGCAACTATATGCCAATAAAATGGACAATCTGGAAGAAATGGACAAATTCTTAGAAAAGTACAACCTTCCAAGACTGAACCAGGAAGAAAGAGAAAATATAAACAGACCAATCACAAGTACTGAAATGGAAACTGTGATTAAAAATCTTCCAACAGGGGCTTCCCTGGTGGCGCAGAGGTTAAGAATCTGCCTGCCAATGCAGGGGACATGGGTTCAAGCCCTGGTCTGGGAAGATCCCACATGCTGCGGAGCAGCTGGGCCCGTGAGCCACAATTACTGAGCCTGCGCATCTGGAGCCTGTGCTCCACAACAGGAGAGGCCGCAATAGTGAGAGGCCCGCGCACTGCGATGAAGAGTGGCCCCCACTTGCCACAACTAGAGAAAGCCCTCACACAGAAATGAAGACCCAACACAGCCATAAATAAATAAATAAATAAATAAATAAATAATTAAAAAACAAAACAAAACAAAACTAAAAGGTTGCCAGTAATCTTTAAAAAAAAAAAAAAAAATCTTCCAACAAACAAAAGCCCAGGACCAGATGGCTTCACAGGAGAATTCTATCAAACATTTAGAGAAAAGCTAACACCTATCCTTCTGAACCTATTCCAAACAATTGCAGAGGAAGGAACACTTCAGAACTCATTCGACAAGGCCACCATCATCCTGATACCAAAACCAGACAAAGATTTCACAAAAAAGAAAATTACAGGCCAGTACCACTGGTGAACATAGGTGCAAAAATCCTCAATAAAATAGTAGCTTACAAAATCCATCAACTCATTAAATAGAAAATATGAACAGACCAATCACAAGTAATGAAATTGAAACTGTGATTAAAAATCTTCCAACAAACAAAAGTCCAGGACCAGATGGCTTCACAGGTGAATTCTATCAAACATTTAGAGAAGAGCTAACAACCTATCCTTCTGAAACTCTTCCAAAATATAGCAGAGGGAGGAACACTCCCAAACTCATTCTACGCAGCCACCATCACCCGATACCAAAACCAGACAAAGATGTCACAAAAAAAGAAAACTACAGGCCAAAATCACTGATGAACATAGATGCAAAAATCCTCAACAAAATACTAGCAAACACAATCCAGCAGCACATTAAAAGAATCAGACACCATGATCAAGTGGGGTTTATCCCAGGAATGCAAGGATACTTCAACATACGCAAATCAATCAATGAGATACACCATATTAATGAACTGAGGGATAAAAACCATATGATCATCTCAATAGATGCAGAAAAAACTTTCGACAAAATTCAACACCCATTTATGATAAAAACTCTCCAGAAAGTAGGCATAGAGGGAACCTACCTCAACACAATAAAGGCCATATATGACAAACCAACAGCCAATATCGTTCTCAATGGTGAAAAACTGAAACCATTTCCTCTAAGATCAGGAACGAGACAAGGATGTCCACTCTCACCACTATTATTCAACATAGTTTTGGAAGTCCTAACCACGGCAGTCGGAGAAGAAAAAGAAATAAAAGGAATACAAATTGGAAAAGAAGAAGTAAAACTGTCACTGTTTGCAGATGACATGATACTATATACATAGAGAATCCTAAATATGCTACCAGAAAACTGCTAGAGCTAATCAATGAATTTGGTAGAGTGGCAGGATACAAAATTAGTGTACAGAAATCTCTTGCATTCCTATACACTAATGATGAAAAATCTGAAAGGGAAATTAAGGAAACACTCCCATTTACCATTGCAACAAAAAGAATAAAATACCTAGGAATAAACCTAGCTAAGGAGACAAAAGACCTGTATGCAGACAACTATAAGACACTGATTAAAGAAATTAAGGATGATACAAATGGAGAGATATAGCATGTTCTTGGATTGGAAGAATCAAAATTGTGAAAATGACTATACTACCCAAAGCAATCTACAGATTCAATGCAATCCTTATCAAACTACCAATGGCATTTTTCACAGAACTAGAACAAAAAATTTCACACTTTGTATGGAAACCCAAAGACTCTGAATAGCCAAAGCAATCTTGAGAAAGAAAAACAGAGCTGGAGGAATCAGACTCCTGGACTTCAGACTACTACAAAGCTACAGTAATCAAGACAGTATGGGACTGGCACCAAAACAGATCAATGGAACAGGATAGAAAGCCTAGAGATAAACCCACACACATATGGTCACCTTATCTTTGATAAAGGAGGCAAGAGTATACAATGGAGAAAAGACAGCCTCTTCAATAAGTGGTGTTGGGAAAACTGCACAGCTACATGTAAAAGAATGAAATTAGAACACTTCCTGACACCATACACAAAAATAAACTCAAAATGGATTAAAGACCTAAATGTAAGGCCAGACACTATAAAACTCTTAGAAGGAAACATAGGCAGAACACGCTATGACATATATCACACAAGATCCTTTTTGACCCACCTCCTAGAGAAATGGAAATAAAAACAAAAATAAACAAATGGGACCTAATGAAATTTAAAAGCTTTTGCACAGCAAAGGAAACCATAAACAAGACGAAAAGACAACCCACAGAACGGGAGAAAATATTTGTAAATGAAGCAACTGACAAAGCATTAATCTCTAAAATATACAAGGAGCTCATGCAGCTCAATATCAAAAAACAGACAACCCAATTCAAAAATGGGCAGAAGATCTAAATAGATGTTTCTGCAAAGAAGATATACGGACTGCCAACAAACACATGAAAGGATGCTCAACATCACTAATCATTATAGGAATGCAAATCAAAACTACAATGAGGTATTACCTCACACCTTTCATAATGGCCATCATTAAAAAATCTACAAACAATAAATGCTGGAGAGGGTATGGAGAAAAGGGAACCCTCTTGCACTGTTGGTGGGAATGTAAATTGATACAGACACCATGAAGAACAGTATGGAGGTTCCTTAAAAAACTAAAAATAGGCGCTCAGGGTGGCCGCTGCGAGCGTGGGGTGAGCGTGGACCGCGGCGCGGCGGTGCGACTCCTTTCCTGGCCCTTCTCCCCGCCCCAGGCGAGGGCACCGTGTGGCGGCGGCGGGGCCAGCGAGGCCGGAGGAGGCGGCTGTGCCCGGGCATGGTGGTCTGGGGCAAAGCGGAAGAATCCTGTTTTGGTGGTGCAGCTCTTGGGATCAGTGCTCTGAGCACCCAGCAGAAGAGGCTCTGAATGCTTCGGGCTCAGTTAGTCAAGCACCGTGAGCTGCAACAGGGAACATACAGACAGGAGGCCAGGTGTGCTGAATCGACAGTCCTGAGTTTTGAAGTTTTCCTGGAGGGGACGTGAGGGGATTTCTCCAGGATCGATGGAACTCCTTTTGTGGTGCTTCAGTGCTTCCACCATGAAGCGCTCATTTCCCTATGCACGTCCCCCCGCCCCACCCCACTGTTTCCTTTACTCTCTCTCCTCCCACCCCCAATTCCCAGAAGAAGATCTAGGAATCAGGTCCAAACATAAGATCTTTGGAGAATCCTTGCGTGTGTTTTTTAAAATTTTTATTGGAGTATGGTTGATTTACAATGTTGTGTTAGTTCCGGGTGTACAGCAAAGTGAATCAGTTATACATATACATATAATCCACTCTTTTTTAGACTCTTTTCCCATACAGGTCATTACAGAGTACTGAGTAGAGTTCCCTGTGCTATACAATAGGTCCTGATTAGTAATCTAGTTTATAGGTAGTGTTGTGTATATGTCAATCCCAATCTCCCAATTTATCCCTCTCCCCTCCCCACTTTCCCCCCCTGGTAACCATAAGTTTGTTTTCTACACCTGTGACTCTATTTCGAATCCTTGTGTTTTACTCTCGTCCTGAAACTAGATAAAGCCTAGTCATCAATCAACAGGTGAGGAAGTAGAGCCAGGCATTGGTTGAGTGTTGATGTTTCTGGTACAAGCTGACTCTCCGCTCATCATCCCGCACCTTCATCAGCCATCATCATGCTGTCTGTCACCTCCTCTTCTCTGAAGAAGGCCCGGGCCATCTTTTGAAAATACAAAGTCCAGCATTGAGACCCTCCCAACTGAGAGAGCAGGAAGGGCCAGGGCTGCTGAGGTGCTCCCTGAACCCCACTCAGGGGATCTGTGTTGTTCCCACCTGGGTGTATTGTGTGGACCCCTAAAATTCCTCCAAACCTCTGCCTCTGCGCTTCCAGATTGCCCCTGAAAGAAATGAACAATAATCATAATACCCACCACGTACTGACCGCTGGTCTCTTGAGGGCTGCCTTGCCATTGGACAACATTTGTTGAGCTCCTACTGTTTGCCAGACAGTGGGTACATGCTTTATGTGTGTTTAGCCCTTCTGACAACACTGTGATTTAGGACCTGTTAATATGTCTATTTTGCTGAAATGGAAACTGAGGTTCAGAGTGGTTAAATAACAAGGAAAAGTCCATGCTTTTACCCCCTACACTAATATATATGTATATTTGTGTATATATATTCTATATATGTATATTTAACATATATATTATGTTGACTGAAAAAAATGCACAACCTCAAAAAAAAAAAAAACTAAAAGTAAAATTACCATATGACCCAGCAGTCCCACTCCTGGGCATATACCCTGAGAAAACCATAATTCAAAAAGAGTCATGTACCACAATGTTCATTGCAGCTCTATTTACAATAACCAGGACATGGAAGCAACCTAAGTGTCCATCAACAGATGAATGGATAAAGAAGATGTGGCACATATATACAACGGAATATTACTCAGCCTTAAAAAGAAACGAAATTGAGTTATTTGTAGTGAGGTGGATGGACCTAGAGTCTGTCATCCAGAATGAAGTAAGTCAGAAAGAGAAAAACAAATACCGTATGCTAACACATATACATGGAATCTAAAAAAAAAGAAAAAAAAATGGTTCTGATGAACCAAGGGGCAGGACAGGAATAAAGACGCAGACATAGAGAATGGACTTGAGGACACGGGGAGGGGGAAGGGTAAGCTGGGACGAAGTGAGAGAGTAGCATTGAAATATACACACTACCAAATGTAAAATAGATAGCTAGTGGAAGCAGCTGCACAGCACAGGGAGATCAGCTCGGTGCATTGTGAACACCTAGAGGGGTGGGATAAGGAGGGTGGGAGGGAGGCACCAGAAGGAGGGGATATGGGGACATATGTGTACATGTAGCTGATTCACTTTGTTATACAGCATAAACTAACACAACATTGTAAAGCAACAATCTCCAATAAAGATGTTAAAAAAAAAAAACAAAAAACTAGTAAGTGGAACACTCTGAACTGGGTCAAGTGCTTTTTCTACTCCAATGTAGCTCTTGTTATTTACTTGCAAGTGGGGGATTGTGCTTAGTGTTTTCCCATCCCTGGCTGTGTGTGAAACCATAATCCAGACATACTGAATCATAATCTACAGTACTGGGATTTCGACATCTGTATTTTCTGAAAACTACCCCCTGCTCAGTTTTGGGAGCTCATCTCCTAAATAATACTCTTTTTTTTTTTTTTTTTTGCTTGTTGATTCATTTGTTTCCATTTTTTTAGTGTGGCAAAAAACGCAGAACCATCTTAATCATTGCTAAGTGTACAGTTCAGAAATGTTAAGTATAGTATTCCCACTGTTGTAGAAGTCTTTAAAATTTTTTCATCTTGAAAACTGAAAGTCTAAACCCATTAAACACTAATTTCCTCTACTTTTTTCCATTATTTTATTTTGAAATAATTTTGAACTCACAGGAGAGTTGCAAGTACAGTACTGAAAACTTTTTTCCTTGAATTATTTGAGGTTAATCTGCAGTGTATTTTCTACAAACAAGGACATTTTCCCACATAACCATAGCACAACCATCCAAACCAGGAAATTAACACTAAAACATTACTACTATGAAATGCACAGACCCAGTTCAAGTTTCACCAATTCTCCTAATAATGTCTTTTATAGTAATAAGATCCAGCTGAGGATTACATGTTACATTCAGTTATATGTCTTTCATTTCCTTCAGTTTGAAACAGTTCTTCAGTATTTCTTTGATTTTCATGACCTTGACTCTTACAAGTGCTATAGGCCGGTTATTTTACAGAATTGACCTCAAATTTGGATTTGTCTATGTTTCCTCAATTTTCAATCAGGTTATACCTTGCAAGAAAAATATAGAAGTGATGCTGTGTTCTTCTTTATGAATCCTGTCCAATGGTACATGGCTTTGATTTGTCCTGTTACCAGTGATGTTAACTTTCATCACAAAATTAAGTGGTACTTTCTAAGTTTCTCCACTATAAAGGTATACTTTTTTAAACTTTGTAATTAATAAGTACTTTTGGGCAGATACTTTGAGACAACATGTGTTTCCCTTTTCTCATCAATATTTTACAGGCTAGTTTTAGCATCTGTTGATGTTATGATAATTATGACTATGGGAGTTTCCAAGTGGTGATTTTGTAAATTTAAATTTCATTCTACTTTTATTAGTTGGCATTCTACTATAAGGGAGAGCATTCACTTCTTTCCATTTATTTATTTGTTTATTTATATCTCCATGTACTCATAGATTGCTGTTTTATTCGATGAGCTATAATCTGTAGTATCATTATTATTTCTTTTGGTACTGAAGTTACCCCAGCTTTGCATGGAAGAAACTCCTTCAAGCTGACTTCTGTGCTCCTTTGATATACCACATTTCGTTTTCAGTCCTTCATTAATTTTTGCACCAGAATATATTCCAAGTTTTTTTGCCATTCCCTGAGCCATTTCCTGCTCTAGCCTTGTAATCAACAGTTTTTCAGTGAAGCTCTTTTTCCTTTTCATGAAGAAAATATTTGGAAACCAAGGTATGGGATCTCACTGATCAGTGTACTCACTGATTTGGGAAAGAGATGGGTCACTGCTCCAGGCCTTCTCAACAGATATATATATATATGTATTTAAGTATATATATATATATACACATGTAAAAAATCTCTTCACATATATATTGAAAATCATGTGTTCATACCAGTATTTCCAATTACACTTTTCCACCACAGTATTTATTCTAGTTCTCTTTCTCCCTATAATTGTGCCCCCCTTCTTGATCAGTGAAAACCTCTTTTTAATACACTCACTTATGATGAGAATCCTCCCTGCATGTAACCCATCTTCCACTATCAGCACTGCCTCTGTGTCCTCTTGCACAGGTGCCATTGTCAGCTCTGCTCACGCTCCAACCCCTCCCCTCCCTCCACAGCACACACCAGCTCACCTCCTTCCCCAGGTGAATCTCCACTTTGTGGAAGATACTATGAAGATTGTTGAAAAGACAGCAAGGGATTTAGAATATTATATATACTTAGTTGATAACGCAACAGTAGGGTTTGAGAGCACTGGCTGCAATTTTGAAAGAAGTTCTACTGTAGGTAAAATGCTATCAAACATTGTCGCATACTACACAGAAATTGTTTGTGAAAGGAAGAGTCAATCAATATAGCAAGCTGCATTGTTCTCTTATTTTAAGAAATCACCACAACTCCCCCCAGCTTTCAACAATCACCACCCTGATCAGTCAGTAGCCATCAACACTGGACCAAGACCCTCCACCAGCGAAAAGATTATGACTCGCTGAAGGCTCAGATGATGGTTAGCATTTTTTAGCAATAAGGTATTGCTATTGTGTACTTAATAGACTACCATATAGTGTAAACATAACTTTTATGTGCACTGGGAAACCAAAAAATTTGTGAGACTTGATTTATTGTGATATTAGCTTTACTGTGGTGGTCTGGAACTAAATCAACAATATCTTGGAGGTATCCCTGTGTTAATATTGTCCAAAATATGGTGATAACTTCTAGTTTAAACAATTATTTCTGCTACTAAACTGGCAATTTTCCAGCAATTGTAAGGATTTAAAATTTGAAAAATGGAGGCAAGATTGTTGAAAGAAATAACACAACAATATCTGGTGCTAAGTAGAAAGTTGCATAAATGTCTTTAATGCATATTTGGAGGAACTTTCTGAGTCCATCCTTTCTCCTTTCTCTTTTCCTCACTGCTTTGCTCAGCTGAATAATAATAACCTTATTCTCACAATATAATTTTTGGAGATGGATAGATCAAAGACTTGAGTTTTATTCCTCACTCAGTGATTATATGAGGTTGAAAAACTACTTTCATATTTAAATATTGATCTATTCATCTATGAAAGTGTATGAGATGTACATTTAGTGTTTCAAAGTGCTTCCCAAGTACAAAAATGTTTCACTTCAGAGCCCAGTAATTTGAATTGTAAAGGTATATAAAGCCTTTTAAATTGTCCATTATTATTATTTATTTACATTTTTCAGTCACTTTTTAAGTGTACATATTGGATTTTGTGGTCAGGTTTTAGCACCTTTATCAATAACATTCCTACTCAGTTGAATTTTTACTCTGGTGACTTCTTATTTGACCTAAGAAACTGGAATAATTCCAATTAGCATGCCAAAGTTTCCTCAAAAATTAATATTTTTGAGCCCTATATCCCCTGATTGTATTTTACTTTGGAAGTTACACATTAGCATGACCTGGGTTTGGAAATATCTGATGAAATTCTTAGGAAGAACCCCACATCTATTAAGATGTATGTAAACAAGAGGTATAGAAAACACAGATGTAATAATATGGAGGGAAAGAAACCACACACAAGAAGCTGTGCCATGTGATTTCATTTATATAATGAACAAATACAGGTAAAGCTAATCTATGCATTTGGTTATGGGATTATATAGATAGTGACTGGAAAGGAGCAAAAGGGAGCTCCCCGGAGTGCTGGTAGTTTTCTATTTCTTATTCTGAGTGCCGATTGCAAGGATGTGTTCTGTTTGTGAAACTTCAGCTAACTGCATTTACAATGTCTATACTTGTGTTTGGTATGTTATCCTTCAATAACAAGTTTAAAAAACCTATGTCCATGTTTCACAACACAGAGGCGTCTTCACTTGCCTATGCTCATCTGTTTACCAAACACAATTTTACTAAAATAGAAAAAGTATTGTTAGCTGCTACATCTCTGAGAAGAAAGAATTTTGCCGAGGCTCTCACAGAACTTGTGAATCATCCATTAGGAGATGTTTCTTGGGGCCAAGAACTCAAAGTCCGAGGTGACTTTTTGGCAAAGTCATTTGTCATTTTCAAGTCAGCATGGTTTTGGCACCTGTTTGTCAACAAAGACTGCCACTATTAGAAACTCACTTTTAGCAAAGGTTTTCTGCTTCTGACCAAATGGATTGTGATACAGCAGAAAAAGTCAGTAAAGTTGTCCTCGCCATATTAGTAATCAATACAGGTGGCTGATTCAATAATTTCATGATTGATATGACTTGTTGATTCTATAGTTTGAAGACAGACTATAGCAAGCAGTATTGTCTGGTCACACTAGCCTACAAGAATGCATCTTCTATAAATGTGTTCAAATTCAGCTTGGACTTACATGCTAGGTATTCTGGATGTTTACCTTTTAGTGAGGTATATTTCTCCCTTTGATCTGTTTTTTCTGTTGTTGATAGTGGTGATGATTTTTTGTTTTGTTTCTTTTTATTTTTTACAGGATTTTTTTTCAGGCATTAGAGATAATATCCTTGTGGACTTTATCATCTTTCATATTAGCTCTCAATACAAAATGACATGCTTAACAGCTACAATGATTTTATCCAGTTTTCTCTGGAACAATTTGTGACTGCACTGGTGAGTATGCGATGCCTAAGGGAATGCTAAATATGGTTAATGTTGAACTTTCTCTCATTTCACTTTCTCTCTTGTGCACATATGTAAAATAAAATTGCACATAAAAACTGGGCTGCAGAATAGCTGTTCATAAAAATAATCAAGGTAGGCATCTGGTTAAGACATGTGCTCAATTGCCTTGTTTAGCTTATTTAGAGCTCAGCATTTTTAACATTTCTGTAAGTAATTCTCTAGTCTTTATAAAGCATATTCCAGTCTGGATTGTTTGTACCTCCAAAAATAACTCATTAGAATAACTTTCAATGGTGACTATCTTCTATTTCTTAATATATTTAGTTGTGTTATTCTCATGCTCACTTCCAATTAAGGTAAAACTTTAAGAGATTATCCCCATGTTATCGTTGGTCAGAATGCAGCTCTGTTGAATTGCATTGTGCAACATAAACCTTACGTGTTATTAGAAAGTGGAGAACTGCCTTTCTCATTAGAGCATCTAAGGAATTGCTATAATTGATCATGCTTAAATGCTTGATAAATCTTCAAGGTTTTCTGTATTTCTGTTAAACTCAGCTATAATTAATGCCAGAATCTCCCACCATGAGTAAATATTTGGATTTATTATTTAAATCTAGTAGAAAAATAAATTTTACTTCTTGGAGGGTTTAGGAGATGGGAAGAGTAGATGGACATTCACTTTTATGGAAAATATGTAATGTTCTGAATATTAGCAAATATTAGTTGAGGTAATTTACATGGTTTGGTTATTCAGCTTAAATTGGAGCTGTGGCTTATATTACACATGTTGTCGATGTACATTGTTTCTAATTATTTTATATGGTTTAAAGAGTATGCCTTTAAAAGAAATTCAGAAAATTCGCCTGACATATGTGCTTTGACCTCCTAAGAAATGTACACTTGTATCAGTATTGAATATTGACCAGTGCTCCAATATAAGGAAGTTACTGTTTTGAAATAAAGCAAAGTTTTATTTTCCAAAAAATATCCCAAAAAACTCAGTTTTCTTAAATCTGATAGATCACATATCCAATTGATTTAGTTTTTTTTAATGAATAAATTTAGCTGCTGAATAAATAGTCATACCATTGAAAGTATGTATCAGTAATCATTTCATGCCTCAACCAGCATGGCTCACTGGCCAGTGAATAGACTAAATTTCATCAAATGGCTTAAATATTTGGAAGTTTTATCATATACAGTAAAATCCAGGGTCAGAGTTGTCTAGTAATATTACTTCTAAACTTAAATAAGTCCTTAGCTTTTGAAATAATCATCTTTTCTGTCTATCTGAAGAAAACATCTATCTGAAGTTTTCTGCTTAGAATGACTGTGAAATGATACTAAACCTGGTCTCCAGTTAAGCCGGTACCACATCACCATGGACAGATCTAGTTGTGAACAAAACTGAATGAGCATGAATTTAGTAACAGGAAAATCTGAATAATCCAAAGAGAGGCAGAGGGGTGGGGCTTGTTCAGGTAGGATTCTGATCAAGGCCTTATGAACAGTGGGCCAAGTAAGGGCATACTAACGTAGGGAAAATCCAAACTGTGACAGAATAAGAGAGGCAGACCAGATGCTTAGAATATAGCTAGTATTATTTCCGTGAGTGGTCTTTAAAAGGCAGTTCAGAACCAGGGCTCTATATTTTCCATTTTATTTCACTTTTAAATATATAAGCAGTGAGTATTTTTTTTTTTCTGTAATTTTATACCCCTTCACCTATTTCTCCCCCAACCCCTGCCTCTGGCAACCACCAATCTGTTCTCTGTATCTATGAGCTTGGGTTTTGTTTGTTTTTGAAAATTTTTTGTTTTCCAAAATCCATAAATAAAAGAGATCATGTTTTTTAAACATGAACTATTTCAATCACATAGAAAAGTATAGAGAATAATTTAACAAACACCTGTATACAAATAAACAACTTTAGAAAAATAATGCATATTTTCTTTAGATGTTTTATTTTTTTAAGTAAAGAAAAAACTTACTACAGGTAGAGTTGAAAACTTCTGCATGCCTCACCTGCTTTCATAGTCTTCCCTGTCTTCCAGAGTTTTCTACAACCCTAAGATTCATGTGTACTAATCTCATGCTTGTTTCTGTTATTGTATGTTTTTGTGTGTGAGTTTTTAACTGGGTTTTGTTTTTTTAACTTTAAATAATAAGCATTACTCTCATCGTTATAAAATCTACTATTTAATTTATTATTACATCTGTTAATATATGTATCTTTTGTTCAGGCAATTTAACTGCTGCATAGAATTCTACTGTATGAATATACTAAGCTCACTTTTCGTATTGATGAACTTATATCCGGGAATATATATACCTATTTGCTTATGTTTAGAACATACACTCAGTGGGAGCAGGGACTTCGTTTCGTTCATTACTATATTGACAGTTCCTAGAAGAGTCATTCAAAAATCCTTTGTTCAGTGAGTGAACAAATGCACGAATAAACATTTACATTTTATCCAACTGATATATTGCTTAATTTTACCATTGAGCAATATATCAGTCTAATTATGGCAGGAAATAGACGGTATGCTCAAGCTGAATTCTTTAAGAAAGAGTTCGATAAAGGAACTATTTAAAAAGAAACAGGCAAGGTGTAGGAAAACCTCAAGGGTTACTTCACAATTTCAAGGCTAATCACCAAACTTAAGCCTGAGGGAAAAGGAGGAGTGAGTGGTAATGAAAACTAGGTAGAAAGATCTCACGGAAAGGACTGCCTTAGCTGTGACCTTAACTAGAGACAATTTAACAGGAAGGAGGCTGGTGTGTGGAGTGGAAACACTCTGAACTTTCTCTCTTGTCTTCCACAGATCTCTCGCTTTGTGTCCTCTTTAGATGAACACAAGCAGGAGCCAAGGATGCCAAGGGCGCCAAGGAGTCCACTGATACTTGTTCATAGAGTTCAGCCCTACAGGTACATGGCTGGCTAGAGAGTGGCATTAAAGGGGCAAACAGAAGCTATCCAGTTCCAGCACAGTGTTTCAGTGAACTTTCTTACACTTTTCCTTATGCATATTATTTAGAGCTGCTTTAGTGTAAATATCAAGAAATGAACTTAGATAGTAGAATTTTCTCCTACTACACCAAATAATACAAAATTGCTATCTACACCTGAAACCTGTGATCCAATCTCACTAAAACTGGGAGAAACAGACATTATCTTCCTCAAGATGTAAGGAAATAGAAAGCACATTCCACCACCCATGAAATAGTCATGCCTAAGATGTAAAATGTCAACCTAAAAAAGATGCAAGATCAAATTATCAATTTACAAGAATGAATGGCATGGGGAACAAGTTAAGGCACCCTAAGAAACCATTCAGCCAAATCCAGGATGCGGGACAGTCTATAGGACAAGTGAACCAGTTTTTTTCCAACATACCAAATACATGGGGATAAAAAGGAAGGAAAGAGCATCTTATCAGTTTTAAGAGACCTAGGGGAGACATGAGCACTGAATGCAATATGTAGACTTCAGTTGAATTTAATCCAAACTTACAACAACAACAATGATATTGTTAAAAGAGTTTCAATATGGTCTGGGATTAACTGCTCATTTTTTAAGTGGGTGTTAAAAATGCCCATGTTAGTAAGAAATGCACAGAAAAGCATTTAACAGATCTCTTTATCTGTTAAATAACATTTGTGGGATTGTCTTTAAAATAATCCAGTAAACAAACAAGCAAGCAAAAAGTTGGGGGGACTGGAGGAGTAGCAGAGGGTAAATGACATAATTTGACAAAATGTTGCTAATCATGGAAGTCAAGTAATGTGTACATGGAGATTGATCATATAATTCTCTCTACTTTCGTGTATTTGATAATTTCCATAAAAAGTTTTAAAGGAAAAGTTAATAAAGATGACTCTAAAAATAATCAAGCTGATTTATTTTCACATTAGCAGAATATGAGTGTTCCCATTGTCCCACATCCTCCCCTTACTTACTATCCTAAGGTATAAGTATTTTAGTGAATCTGGCATAGGATTAATACTAGTTCATTTTTCTTTAAATTTTTATTTCCCTGGGTAATAAAGAGGCCAAACAAGTATTCACGAGTTAACTGACCGTTTCAGTTTTCTCCTATGTGAATTGTTTATATAATTTCTATTTGATTGACTTTTTCCTAATGATATCTAACTGCTTTTTGTACATTTTGTATATTGCTTGGCAGTTACATTCATTGCAAATATCCTCCTTCAGTTCAGTACCTGTTTTTTTTTTTTTTTTACATTATTAATGTTGTCTTTTATATATGATTTTTTTAAAGGTAATCACATTTCCAATATTTTCTAAGAGAAAAAAATCCCCCAAATATATTTTCTGCTATTCTTTTTCTAATCATTTACAGTTTTCTTTATCTGGATTTTATTTTATATAAATATATGAGGTGAAAATCTATATTTTTTCCACAGATGGGTAATCCATCATCTAATTTACAGAATCATCCACTAGTTCCCTACTGATTTGCAGTATGACCTCTATGTACAAATTTCCAAATCACGTGTGAGTCTGCTTCTAGATCCTGTTCCATTAGAGTATTTGTACATCTCTGTGAAGTTACTATACACTGAATTACTATAGCTTTACCATAAGCCTTAAAGTGTGCTTGTGCACATTCCCTGGACAGTTTTTTTCTTCTTTAAAATTGTCTTGTATATTCTTGTCTCTTATCTTTCTATGAACTTTACAGTCAAATTGTCAAGTTCCATAAAACAGTCACTGATATTTTGTGTGTGGATTGAAAGGCTCAATGTTATGCAGATGGCAAAGTTTACCAAATTAATTTATAAATGCAATGCAAGTCCAATCAGACATTTATCTCTTTATATATTCAAGTTTCTTCTATGACCTTCAGTAAAGATTTATCATTTTCTCCATAAAGACTTTTGCATTTTCTTAGATTTGTGTGAAAAATACCTTACATTTTTATTGCTATTGTGAATGTTTTTTAATATAATCTTTCACTCATTTATTGCACATGCAGAAGAATATTAATTTTGCATTCTTTTGTTGCCATAAATTTCATTAAACTCTTTTATTAACTGTAGTGATTTTACTGTATTTTTTTTTTGTATTTTCTAGGTAAAAACACAAAACTCAACTCATGGGTGCGTCAACAGTTGTATTTCTTCCAGCCTTTATACTTCCCTCCCCATCCCTAAACCTTATTTTGCTTTGCTGGCTAGGACTTCCAGAGCAGGGTAGAAAAGTGGAGATCATAATGAATATGTCATTTTTCTTCCCAGCTGAAATGTCGATGCTGCTAAAGTTCTACCAGTAAAGATAAGAATGTTTAATCTAGTTTATGTTGCTATCGTTTTGTTTTTTGTGCATATGCCTAACAGCTTAGGGTAATCACTTAACTATTTCAAATTTTCTAGGAGTCTATATCAGGAATAAGTGTGAAATTCTGTCACATACCTTTTCAGGGTCTATTGGAATGATTATCATATTTTTTCTTCTTTAATTTATTAATATGGTGTTTTATATCGATTAGTTTGGTTAGCTGAATTATTAACATGGACAACTAAAACAATAATAAACATCTGATAAATTTTACATGCTGTTATCTTGCCTGGAATTTTTGAATTGTATTTAAATATTGTCTATTTTTCTTATTTCTTTATACTTTGTTTCTTTCTTTAATTTTCTTTTCCCTTCCTTCCTTTTCTTTTCTTTCTACATATTTTTCCTTTCTCCATTTTGTGCTCTTCATTTTTACTACTATTATCATATGTATTACATCTATATACAATATAAATACAAAAATGCCTTGTTATAATCATTGCTTTATGCAATCATATCCTGTAAAAAAGTTGAGAAGAAGTGAGAACAAATCTATAGAGTCTTTTGTTATTTTTACCCATATATTTAACATTTATGGAGCTCTTCATTTCTTCCTGTAGATATGATTTAACATCTGATACTTTTTCCTGTCAGTCTGAAGGATTTATTTTAGAATTTCTTGTAAGGCAGGTCTGGTAACAATACATTCTCTTAGTCATTGTAAAGGAAAGATTTTTATTTGACTTCCATTTAAAAATGGATATATAATTCTTGACAGACAGTTTTTGTTTTTGTTTTTAAACACTTTCAATTACCATTCCACTGCCTCTGCCCTCTATAGTTTCTGAGGGAAGTCAGCCTTTATTCTAATTGTTGTTCTCCTAAACATGTTATTTTTCTCTTGCTGTTTTCAAATTTTTCTTTTGATTTTTTTTTTCTCAACAGTTTTACTATATGTCTAGGCGTCAATCTGTTTGTCTTTTCTCAACTTGGAATTTGTTGAATTTTTGACATTTATTGTTAGGTAGTTTTCAGCTTTTATTTCTTCAAATATTTTTTCTTACATCTTTTACTCTCTCCTTTCCTTCTGGAACTCATTATTATTCATCCACTGGTACAATTGATATTGTTTCCCAGGTTTATGAGGTTTCCATTTTTCTTCAATTTATTTTTTTCTCTCTGTTCTTCAGATTGGAAAATTTCTATTTCTCTATTTTCAAGTTCACTGATTTTCTTCTGTCTTCTAAAATCTTTTGTTGAGCTCCTCAAGTGAATCATACATTTCATTTATTGTACTTTCCAACTCCAGAATTTTCATTTACCCTTTTTAAAAATAATTTTCATCTCTTTTTTGAGATTATTTATTCACTATATCATTGTTGATATATTTTTTAGCATAGTTTCTGTTATTATTTCAACTTATTTATTATAGTTGCTTTAAAGTCTTTGCTTAATCTAACATCTTGGGACACTCAGAAAAAATTTCTATGAATGCCATTTTTTTTTCTGTGTTTGGACCACACTTTCTTGCTTCTTTGAATGTCTCTTGATTTTCAGTTGAATACTAGATATTTTTTGATAATGTATTAACAACTCTAGATTTGGCTCGTACCTCCCTCTAACCTGAGTTGTTGCTATTTGTTTGTTTGTTTATAAACTTACCTAGACTAAATCTGTGAAGTTTGTCTCCCTAGTAACGTTATGACCATTGATCTCTGCTCAAATGTTTGGTTGGTTTTATTTTTAAGCCAGGGTTCCTGGGTTGGCATAGGTTAGAGATCACCCAAAGACTGGCTAGAGTTAGTGCTGAAAAATTTCAAGCCGGTAAAGCTTCAACTCTCGGCTGATGAATCTGTGCATGGACTGAGGGTGCATTCAAATTCCAGGCCATTTTCAAATCTGCATCACCTCTTATATTCTGCTAGGCTCTCCCTTGACCATTCTGTGTTCATTTGCTGCCCCCGCCCAGTCCTGTGGACTGGATATGTATGGGTGGCCTGTGTCCACTCTGATCACCTCTGCACATGTGCATAGCCTCTGGTAGATCCTGGATATATGGCAGATTTATTACGCTCTCTATGGCTGTCTCATTTCCTGGAACTCTCTGTTAAATCCCCTGTTAGTCTGCTGGCACTCTCTGTTTGCTTACTACTGAATCAACACCTTGACAACACAAATCAAGTGAGTCTCTTCCAGCAGCGACAAAGCTGCCAGTTTTACAGCTTGCCACACCCATGCTTTCGGTGAAGGGCCGTGATGACAGAACTCAGCTGCAGGTAGGGAGCAAGAGAAGCAGCCTAGGAAAGAATGCCACATACCTACACTGTTCTTTCTCAAAGTTCATTAATAAATGTGTTTTTCATGAATAAACACTTCTCAGTTTGTTGTATACCTTTGGTCAAATTCCAGAGTGCTGATGAAATTGTTGGCTTTGGACATTTTGTCCCACTTGATAGTTATTTTTAGCCAGTGGAGTTGTCAACCTCCTTACTCCATCATAGGGGAAAGTCAGATCTCTATTATACGTTTTTATGCTCTATGATTTATAGGACAATCTAATTTGCCAGGTGATTACACCCTTTGAGTTCATTCATAAGTGTTTCAAAAGCCTCTGAGGTCTGAACACTTCCCTTTCAGAGCCCTTTAGTTGTGGTCCCCTGAATCAGCAGGATGTTTTACTGTCCCCTAAATGGTTTGTGTTTCCAATGTAGATTTGACCTATACTTGCTCTTTCCTGGCCAAGCTAGAGTTTTCTTCTGGGTAAATCAAATTTGGTTTATTGATTTATCAGCTTTTAGTAGACTTGAGATGTCACTCAGAAAATTATTTTATCTTAAATTTCTTCCACCATGTTAATAAATTCATAATTCTCAACCAGCAGCTCTGCCTCTGCCACAGCTGTCCCACATATTTAGTATGGCCTTGCTTTTAATATACAAATTTATAGTGAACAAACATGGACTTAGCTTTGCTGACACATATTTACTGAGCTACCTATAATAGGTTCCCTTGTTCCCCCTTTTTTTTTACTTCTATCTTGATACTAGCACATAATTTACTATTATTTCAGTCTCCAGTTCTGCATTACAATGGTTTTTCTTTTCATGAACAAATGATTCCTATGTAAAATTTCAGGTAGTAGTAGCTTCACTTATTATTAAGTAATAAGTGACAAGGAAAATGACTGTGAGATTCCTGGGTGATAATAAACATCAGTTACTACCTCACCCGGATGCTAGTTTCAATGATCTTGAGGGTTAATGGGAAGAGAGCAATAGCTATTAGTCTTTGATTACTTATGTATACCAGATGCTATGGTTTAACTGCATTATTTTACTTGAATTATTTAATGCAGTTCTCACAATAAAACTATGAAGTAGATATTGTTAATATTCACATTTTTAAAGTTAAGAGATTTAAGGCATGGGACATAGGTTTGAAATCTTACTGAAGAGACCAGTATGGTAAGGTCACATACTGATCAGAATAGATGCTGGCTTCATACAACCAGGATGGCTTTCCTGGTGCTTACAGAACTAGAGTTGCTGAGGGAGAAAGTGATAAAAGGGTGAATCAGTATTGCATTTAGCTGCAAATGACAGAAATTTCAAATAATAACAGCTTATTAAATAAGGGATTCTATTTCTTTCATACAACAATAAATCAAGGGTTAGACTGGTCCTGGATTGCATATGTCTTCACTATAATGTGTCCATGTACTTTTTATCTTCTTGCTTTGTCTGTGGCTTTTGTCCTCATGATCACAAGGTGGATGCTGAATCTGCAGACATCATGTCAGTATTCTCAAGAGGGAAAAAAAACCAGTGAAGGGCAAAAGGTCAAAGAGATAGGCTGTGCCTTTTATAAAGCTTTTCTTGATTCTGTCTCCTGAATGCACTGAATACTAACACCACCAGACATTAGGTGCCTCCTGATGTGATAAGATATAAAGTATCCACATAGAATTATATATTATTTTTTATAAAGTAGTCTTGCCAAGAAGTTGAACTTTAATCTAATGAATGAAAACTTAGGCTAACTTCCAATTACAGTCAATACAGGGCTAAAGAAACAAGTTAAATGACACCAAGAAGAAGCAATCATATATATTCAGAAAATAGGCCATTCTATGGGACAAGTAACCAGGTTTCATCAACAATTCAAAGACATGAAGAAAAATGACAGAAAAAGGATGGGTAAGATTATTCTAGATTAAAAGAGGTTTAGGAGACACCACAATCAAATACGAGTAATCTTTGTTTGCATCCTGATTCCAAATGTCATTTTCTGAGAGACAGAAATTTTAATTAGACTTAATTTTAAATGGTATTAATAAAATAATGTTGATTTTGTGGGTGTGGTAATAGCATCCTGGTTTTGTGAAGAAAATGTTCTTACTTTTGAAAGATGTATATGGACATATTTATGGGTGAAATGATACAGTTAGATATTTGCTTTAAATATTTCAGCAACAACGACAGCAATAAATAGAAAATGGGGTTTAGGAAAAAATGTGGAAAAAGGACCGGAAGCAGAGGACCAAGTCACAGAATCTGCCCAAGTACCTTTCAGTGCATGAACTGAAACAGAAAAACAAAAACAAAAAGGAAGATAGAAAGTGAAAAAAAAAAAAAGTGTCAAAACTAGGAAACAGCCTCAAAAAGTTAGGCTTTTTTTTTTTTTTTTTTTTTCATTCCATTTTTTTTTGCAGGGCTATGCTTGGGCTAATCTGCAAATTCCCTGGCATCTCACCTTTGGAGGCTATTCATTTCTTTCTGCTGTGCCGCTCAGAAGTTGTGGTTACTCACTCTCCCTTGATTTCACCAATAACCACAGATGTATTGGAATATACAATACATCGGAAGGAATATGACCACACTTTACTGACGTTCGGGGACTTAGCAGATGATCACATAGCAGAAACACAAACAACTTAAAATTAGGTTCAGGCTTTGGCCTCCCACACTATTTCTCAGCCCTCCCCCCTCTCCTCATTGTTCTCCCTGACAGTTCCCAGAAAGTTCCTATACATTATTATACAGAAGAATGTAGCTTTCTACGTCCATTTGTATTTCCAAATATCTCAATGTATCTGGTAAATGATACAGCATCTCTTCCTAGCTTCATCCTTTCTCTTTCCCCTCTGTAAGAAGACTTGCTTCCTCACTGATATAAACTATGTTAGGCCACCACCTCCCTACCCCCCAAAAGCAAAACTAGCTATATTAATTTTGGTTTTAAATACTTTTTTCTTTCTATGTCAAACGTGTTTACCTAATCAAAATCATACTTTATATCAGGTGGAATACAGTGCATCCGTTACCAGTCCCAGGGGAGGACTCTAAATGCTTTTGCCCATTGCCTCCTGGTATTGAGAGTCACCAAGGAAACCATGACGCAATCAAGCACTGAATGAAACAATGCTTTACTTATACAGAGAAGAGGCAGAGCAAGATCAGCTTTAGTAGTGGGTGTCCCTCGGTCCCCAAGGCAATTAACCCATGCACCGCCCACCCCCTCCTGTGCCTGAGTTGAAGGACGCTATCCCTTCCTTGCAGAGTACGGATATAAAAGTGGGTTTGCCCAGGTACCCTATGATGCACTTTAAACAGAGACAAAAAAAGTACTGATTGAGCCCTAGTAAGGAAAGATATTCCCACCCAAGGTGACAAGACTGACACAGGTTTTATGGGCTCTTTTCTCTCAGTAAGGATGTGTTCCAGACCCAAGGCCCATTCTCATGTGGCTGACTGGGGGTGGAAAGGCTATGCACATAAGACTGCCTTTCCTAATACTTTATATACTATTTTAATTTTTATTTTACATTTTTCATGTTCCTAAGTGTTACCGGCAATTTTATCATTCTTGTCTTTTATCAACCCCCAAAAGGAAAAAAAATGTTCTTACATACCCTTTGTTATTGTCACCCACTGTGGAAGATAGATTAGCTATATTCTTCTCTGTCTTCACAATCATGTTATTTCAGAACACTTTGATACAAAGACTTTTCCTTACTGTGATTGCCGGAAAAATGTATACTCCATAAAAGTCATGGCTGTAATAATAATATTAAAGAGTAATGATGAGCAAGCAGTTCTGGGCCTCTGTTTTTCCATCTGCAAAAGGAAGAATTTAGGATAAGCAATAATAACACCTCCAAATTTAAGGTTTTATTCAAAACTGTATATTTTTTTTATTTGCCAAATTGAGGAAACTCCATGGCATAAAAAGATCAACTAACCTCCCAAAGACAGAATTAAAAGACAAGGTAAATATTAATTTCTGTCCTCTTACTATATTTGCCTAAGAAGATAAAATTCCTAAGATTTACTTTTCCAAGTTACAACAAAATTCTATATGGACAGAAAACCCAGATATAGATGTTATGGACTAGCTTGCTCCATAGAAGTCACACACACCATCGAAACTTCTGTATCCACACACAGAGTTGGAAATGGAGGGCCATTTTTCCTTTTGGGAGGAGTGACTTTAAAGAGGCATCAAGCTGGACACAAAAGTAAAAGTCTATTAAGTGGTGGTAATGTCAGACCTCTTCAACGCCTTTTAAGGTAAAGTATTCCCAGCCTTTGAATCAATCTGTTTGAGCAGCATCCCCTATAAGCTCTAACAAATCCATATAAATAGAGGACAAGATTCACATCCACAATGTCTTTCCCAGCACTGAGATGATGATTACTGAAACACTGCTGGGCTGGAGATTTGTAAAGACTGGATGGCAGCAGGATTCCCCAAGGAGCTTCTGAATTGGAATTGAAGAAGATAAGTTCAAGCAGGGAGGGCAGAAGAAATGTTTTAAGGATGAACAAAATTGCAGCTTCAAGTAATGTATCCTAGATGTGGATTGCTGGGAAACCATGAAGAATGGGGTCATTCTTTTTGTTCAACGCTTCAGGTTGACTAAGTCGAAATTGTAGACCCATGACTAAGAGCAGGCTAAGTGGATATACTAGAACCACGTGGATTTAGACCCATAAGATAGAATATATGAATAATTTAAACAGTGGTCATCTGATGTCTTCTTTTGAACTACCTGTGGGAAAACCTCCTTGCTTAATCATTTGCAAAGTAAACACTTAAATTCCTGAGCCTACACAAATTTCCATTATTTTTAGGATCAACAATTTTAAACAAACAGTTGCAAAGTTACAAATAATTCCATTATTTGTAATTTCAAATAATTCATTACAAATAATTCTTTTACACCTGTAGTAGGTTTCTCATTTTCTTTTAAACCACAAAACCCCTTGTTCATCGATTTATTTTATAATCTTGAATCAATTAAATAATATTTTTATCATTTAGGTTTCCATTTAATTGAGAATACATTTCTGCATTTGTCTTCATTGGCTATAATTTATTTATTTTTAAGAATTATCATGAGCTTACATGTATCACACACTGGACTAAGGACTTCGTTTCTTAATTCATATAAAAACCATCTTATTAAATATTTTTGTATTCACTCCAACTTTATAGCAGGAACCTGAGGAAAAGTGAGTAGTAGTCACTAGTAGTGAATGGTAAAGCCAGGCCTCAATCCTACATCTCTCTATCTCCCAGAATAATCATATTCTAATATCTCATATAAGTTATGAAAGCACCCAAATCATGTTTTACCAATCCCAGGAACTCAATGACTCTTACTGATTTTTTTCCACTTTATAAATTTGCAATATAAACAGATTTTTAATCATTCATCAATCAACACGAATTTAGTAAGTTTCAGCTAATTTTAGCACTTCTAATATAGTCTGTGGTTGAGTCCCCAGTATTCATTCAGTCCCTGCTGATAATATAAACAAGTCACTTAATCTCAATCCTCTTGCCTGGCCAGTGAAAGGAAAGGCATGTCTCTTGGTCACTTTGGGTAAAGATAGGAACACAGAGCATGAGGATATTCTACTCTCTTGGGATCAACTAGCCTTAGATTGAGGCCAGTAGTGTGAATGAGAGAAAGAGCTTAAGTCATTTGTCACGTTGTGAGCCCCTGAATCTACTGCCTCTGAGCCCAGCCCTACTTATAAGCCTTTGTGAGCTGGTATACATGTAGTATTTTAAGCTAGCTTGAGTAGGGGTTCCTGTTATTTGCACTCAAAAAGTAGGAATAGTAAGAACTCAGGATTGGTAGTTATCATAGGATCAAATTAGAGTGTATCTGAAAGCCAGCAAAGTGGACAACTGGTTCTGTAGAAAATAAAGAGCCATTTTCAGTTTTCAAAGTGGTAATGGCATGATGCAAGATGTCATTAATACCACTGGCCTGGCAGTGTTATGTAACATAAATTGGTATAGTGTGGTGATACTTTGGCCTAATATTTAAGGCCTAAAGTGAACAGAGCTTGTATCAGAGGGAGGACAGGAGATGAACCCAAGATGTGGTAAGGAATTATAAGATTTTTATTCACTTACACTGAGTTATTAGCTAAATTCTTCGGATAAAGAAAAAGTAAATAACAAAGATGAATATGAGTTTCCCAGTTTGGATAATAATAACCCTTATATAGAGTCTTTCAAGGTGCCTATCATTGTTCTATATATTGACTCATTTAATTATGAAACAGCTTTTTATGTTGGTTATCATTATCTCTCTTTTAAAGATGAGAAAACAGAGTAAGTTGCCCAAGTCTCATAGCTAGTGAATGGCAGAGGTAGGATTAAAATTTATGTAGATAAATATCAAGTTGGAGTTTTGCGGGAAAGAATTTGGCCTTGGAAAATAAAAGGTCTTAAATATATTGGGTCTGAGATGATGATGAGACTCCTAGGTATCCAGGACCAGAGTTTAGGTGAAAGAATGGTCGAGGCAGTGAATAATCTTAGAACTTTAGATTTCACACCTATAAATCATAAAAGCAGTAACCTAACAATATTATATCAATTTGAAAAGCACTCTTCAAGACTATTCTTGGCAAGAATTCAAGAGACTTACTGAATTAATAAACCTTTAATTTATACCAGAAATATAAAGAGTAAAGATTTTAAAAATACCAAAAAGAAAAAAACAGACTTTGGCAGTGACTTACTTTGCTCTTAATATGATGGTTATAAAAAAGTGTGTTTTCAAACAGGAATAGGGTTATTGTGTGATTAAACTTTACCAGTTTATCTCACTATTATTCTGTTTTCTATCTAACTTGTTAGAAACACTGAACACTAAGATACGACCATATTATACATATGCTGAAACAGCTCTCATTCTTCTTCTCACAATTTAGCAGTTAATCTATCACTCTGCATATGATTCTCTTTTCTTCAAAGATGACTCTTTTTACTAAATTCCTTTAGGTATATAATCACTTGAAAAAGTGAGGAAGAGTTTGTTAAAGTCTGCTTCTGTGTATTTTGTTCTCAGGTTTACTTGATATATATGGAAGGAAGGAGAAGGAAGTGCCTGCCATTTTATGGATTAAGAAGAATGCCTGGAGTTATGCCAGGGAAAGTCATCATTTCTTACTCTATCAACTGGAGATCTTTTATAGTTTTGGGATAATTAGTAAGATTATTGATCTATCATTAATTCAAATCTGAGTTTCAATTAATTTAATCAGACTATCAGATGGAAATATAAGTAACTTGAGGCTTTGATTCAGTGGGAAGATAAAAGAAAGAAGGAAAACAAGTAATAAGGCATTAGACTCTATCTGTGTGGACCAATATTATATGCTGGCTGTATCACACTGCCATTTTAATTTTAAGACATTTTTTAAATTTGGATATACACAAATAATGTGATGTAATTAGCTTTATCAAATGAAATGTATACAGTAAGCATTATAATGTATACATGACCCATGAGGAATGTTTGATCTTAAGACTAATGACCCTTCCAGGGGCTTCCCTGGTGGCACAGTGGTTGAGAATCTGCCTGCCAATGCAGGAGACACGGGTTCGAGCCCCGGTCCGGGAAGATCCCACATGCCGTGGAGCAACTCAGCCCGCGAGCCACAACTACTGAGCCTGCGTGCTGCAACCACTGAAGCCCACGTGCCTAGAGCCCGTGCTCCACAAGAAAAGCCACTGCAGTGAGAAGCCTATGCACCACAATGAAGAGTAGCCCCCCACAACTAGAGAAAGCCTGTGCGCAGCAATGAAGACCCAATGCAGCCAAAAATAAATAAATAAAATAAATTAAAAAAAAAAAAAAAGAAATGCCTTTAAAAAAAAAAAAAAGACTAATGTCCCCTCCAGACAAAGTGGTTTCAAGGTGCACTATTCAGGCTGTGTTTCCTTAGCATCAGTTCATTTCAGGGAAACGTACAGCTACTGAGCTTAAATATAAGACACATGCACCCCAACGTTCATTGCAGCACTATTTACAATAGCCAGGTCATGGAAGCAACCTAAATGCCCATCAGCAGACGAATGGATAAAGAAGTTGTGGTACATATATACAATGGAATATTACTCAGCCATAAAAAGGAACGAAATTGAGTCATTTGTTGAGACATGGATGGATCTAGAGACTGTCATACAGAGTGAAGTAAGTCAGAAAGAGAAAAACAAATATTGTATATTAATGCATGTATGTGGAACCTAGAAAAATGGTACAGATGAGCCAGTTTGCAGGGCAGAAGTTGAGACACAGATGTAGAGAATGGACATATGGACATCAAGGGGGGAAAACTGCGGTGAGGTGGGGATGGTGGTGTGCTGAATTGGGCGATTGGGATTGACATGTATACACTGACGTGTATAAAATTGATGCCTAATAAGAACCTGCAGTATAAAAAAACAAACAAAACAACTAATACTAAACTTTCATTGGGTTATTTGTATGGAAATATGTTAATATAAATGTTTCAGACATTACATGAAATTTCTAAAAATCTTGTATTTGTATTTGTATGGAAATATGTATGGAAATATGTTAATATAAATGTTTCAGACATTACATGAAATTTCTAAAAATCTTATATTTGTATTTGTATGGAAATATGTATGGAAATATGTTAATATAAATGTTTCAGACATTACATGAAATTTCTAAAAATCTTATATTTGTATTTGTATGGAAATATGTATGGAAATATGTTAATATAAATGTTTCAGACATTACATGAAATTTCTAAAAATCTTATATGTTCTGGTATAATGTTATAAGTAATAATCCTAGTTATTACTTTAAAATGTATATCTCAGAAATAACTAATTTTCTTGTCAACTGCATTATTATGAACTTTCGTCAAATCTTTAACCGTGGTCATTTTTAAGTCTTTTGTCATTTACAGACAGTTCTGGGTGTACTCTGATGATTTTGCAAATATGTTCCTATAAAAGGGTTTCATCTTCAAGAAATTCATGGAAAAGACTCTGACAAGTACAGGTTTCTGGTAACTGACTGTACTGCTGAACTGAATGAATAAGCATTTTCAGAACTCTAATGAAAAACTGATGAATTCATAAAAGTGCTAACAAAAGATCAAGATGAAGAAAAAAAATTAATTACATGGGACTGAGTGAACTGATGAGGATGAGTATAATTTTTGTGACTTTCTGTCTGAATTTAAAAAAAAAAAAAATCCCACAAGGACTCAGAGGCAAAGAATATACAAATCAATTTTCACTGCAAAGTAAAGGAGCTGTTACAGTGGAGGATTACTGGACTGAACGTCAATATTATGACATAGTATGAGTGTGTTTCATGTTTGGTAATTGCAATCATTGTTGCTTTTGTTGTGGTCATCCATGTACAATACTTGGTGTCTGTCTATTTATCCCTTGTAAAAATAAAAATACAGTGTGTGTGTGTGAAAAAAAAAAACAAAAAACCAAGGATTCTTGATACACACAAAAACGTGATCGTATTCACAACTATTTGTGCTGAGTAAAATAAGCCATAACAATAAAAATACAGATAATAAAAAAAAAAAAAAAAAAAAAAAAAGACTAATGTCCCCTCCAGACAAAGTGGTTTCAAGGTGCACTATTCAGGCTGTGTTTCCTTAGCATCAGTTCATTTCAGGGAAACGTACAGCTACTGAGCTTAAATATAACCACCTAAACTATTTAAGCCATTAGAAGCTTATTATAAAAATCTGATCAGTTAACATGACCAATACATGTTTAATTTGAGAGTATATGCATGCAAATATTTAGTAGAGCTTTAATACCATTTGAACTTTTCCTGGTTTTGTTTTTTAATACTTATTAACTGACACCTACTATGTGCCAGGAATGGGGATACAACAGGAAAAGCTGCACTGACCTCATCCTCAAGTCACTTAGTGACAGCCTAGTAACAAACACAGATGACATGGAGACAAAATGTTTTACTTCCAATTTTTTTTTAATAGATTTGGCCAGTTCTTATTAATGAACTATTTTACTTTACCATATGCCTTTGAGTTTTGAAGTTTTCACAAAAGAGTTCTACCTCTGAAGCCCTCAGGGATAACTCTCCCATTTATAAATTTTCAACTTCATGGGAAAATATGCAGTTTCTACTTGAACTGACTTTCCTGAAATATTCTTTATGCCAGATAGTTTATTACTACTTCAAATATATACTTTATGTAATTTAAAAACATATTTGTGTCACTGAATTATTCTATTTCTGACTTTGGATTAATCTAAAATAAGTAACTAAATGAAATACAGTTAGGGAAATGTTAAGAAATTTTACAAAGGGAATATATCATACGAAAATAAGTTCTGCTCCTTTCCTCCATTTTTCTCTTTTCTGGAAATTAAAGTAGGGCTGTTCCCTTGTTACTTCCCCAGGTAAGAACTCCAATCATTCAGTTGAATCAGACGTTAATTGTAAATTACCTTGCATATGTTTATCTGGAGAGGATGAGTAATAAGATATACACCCCTTGTAACAAAAGTAATATGAGATTATTTTAATCTAAGCATAAAAGCAAGTATTTAAGAGAGAATTTTTAAATGACAAATATCCCAGATGTCCACTTGAGTTACATTCTGAAGAAGAAATTGGAAAGTCTAATATTTGTTTAAAGTCTTTAAGAATATGTTTGGATAGATTGCGAAAGAATTATTATGTCCTCTTTTAACACTTTTCAGAATTTTGACACTCTTTACTCTGCAGCATTCAGCAGAGGGTTTTATGTAAAAAGGGGTGCTAATGAATGTGTGTGGAGAAAATGAATAAAAACACTTTTATTGAAGAGAATATGACTTAGGTCATGTTTCTTTCCCTCCCACACCCATTTCTGAAAATGTAGCCGAAGGCAATTGAATTTGTGTTTTATTTGAGGTGATGCACTGCTATACATCCACTCCGGATGGCGAGGGAGCAGCAAAGGGGGTTACTGAGGCAGAATTAGACTAATCAAGTTTCCGTTTCCATTCTGCCTAGAGGGAAAGATGACACCTGCTTGTTGCAGTTTCAAAGTGTTGAAACCCTTTCTGCTTTCATGTGGTTACTATGCATATTCTCTGGTGGATTAAATGAGGGGAATGCATTATAGTTTTAAACTTTGATGCCCCATTAAGATGAATATGCACCTAATGAGCTGAAAAATTACCAAGGCTGCTTCCACCCACCCACCCCACCAACCCTACTCTCATGGGGAACTAGCTAATCAGGATGAGAGTGTGTCTTCTGTGTTCTTAAACCACTGGCTATGAAATTTGGCCAAGGACCATATTCAAACACATGTTTAGTATATTAACAATATAAGCAATAAGTGATGCTTCAAGTTTGCCTTTTAATAATGAATGCAGTAGTTTCATGCGATTTGGATATAAACAAGATATGAGCATAAAACCCAGTGGATATTATTCCTTGGCCAAATATACTTACTACTGTCAGCGTTTCATAATTCCAGTAACCACCCTCACATATACACCTCACCAAAACATATAGAATATTTTGAAAAACAAGCAATTTTTGTCACCCTAGTAACACTAGAGGTTTATTAAAAAAACAAAAACAAAAACAAAACTGCAATACAGCAATTTAAGGCTGTCTGAATTTAAAATAATGTCCTTGCTGCTTAGGTCAGGCGATATAAGAATGAAACAATTTCAGGGCACAACACCAGGAGCTGAAGCCAATTATATTTCAGTGTTATTCACGGATATTCCTACCTGCCAAGTGAAGTGTGGCAAGTTGTATTTACACTGTGATCTATGAGCATGGGTATGAAGCTCAATTTTCTCTCGAGGGAAATCTAACAAACAGTTGACAGAGCAAAACACAGTTAGAAAGGAACAAGTGAAAAATCTAATAAATATGATGCAAATTTTTCTTTAAACAGAGCATTTTATAATGTGTAATTCAAAGCGAAAGTTCAGCTTCTATATAAAGAAATCATGGCAGGAAACATGATGTTAACACTAAATCCTGAGCAAATTTGGCTCATAAGAGATCTCTTGCTTGGAGTGGAACTTGTATTTTTCCTATTTACTGACTTTTGATGTAGTTGAAGAGGAAATAAATGCAAATATGTATAGTTAGGTATTTTACTATTAATTAGAGTAATGCATGTATTAAGTATGCATGATAAATACTGAAGAAATATTCTGTCCTTAATCACATGTATAATTTTAATCTAGTTCAAGAACATTAATTCATTACCCTCAAAGAGATAAATTATGAGATAATGTTTTTAAAATTTTTGTTTAACTTCCACTAAATGTCAGAGCAAAATACAACTTCTTAATTCAAGGGTAAGAATTCATAGTCCTTTTAGAGAAGACTTACAAAAAATATTATTGCTTATGGATAGGTAAAAATCTGCATGAGTATGGGGTTATCAAAGCACAAAACAAATTACAGTCATATGATTTTGGAGTCAATCTTTTCCAAGGTCTTTGAGTAATGCATAAGAGGTAACATTTCAGAGTATAATTATAACAAAAATGAAGATGAGACCAAACCACACATTTCCAGTTAAAATTAATAAATGAGTTGGAATTTATTAGTTTCCTAAACCCAAATTTTCATGATTATGTTTGGTGAGTATAAACACTTCAAATCACCAAAATTAATGTAGATACTTATTTAGCCTAAATTCAGTATTTCCTGTTTTTATAAAAGTAAAACAAAAATGAATATAGCTTCAGTTCAAATATGTTTCTAATTTTTATAACTTTGGAGCATCCCTCCTTATAAATTATTTAGAATCTATTGGGAATTATTCACACTTCTTGCATTTAAGCTGAATATAATTGTCCAGCAATAAAATAGCATGATGCTCTTTCACTTAATAATGTTTTCCATCATTGTATTGTTTCCTGGACAACTTTTCCAGTTTTTACACACTGAGTTCTAGAATCATTATGATTAAATGCAGAGAAAAATTTTCTTCTTACCAATAATTGTAAATGCTTAATTTAAACACAATTTTAGTTCTCAGTAATTTCAAAATGAATAAATCAGAAAATAATTGTGTACATTTTATTCCCTTAAACATTTTTATAAAGGTATTTTCTTTAGACTTTTTCTTTCGTTTATCCTTGGTTGTTAAATATTTTTACAATGATAAGCTGGTATTATAAATAAGAAACCATTTTATCACATAGGAAATATTTTAATTGAAACTTAAAGCATACACACTACTATTAAAAAGTCTAGACGCATATTTAACTTTGCTTTTATGTTCAACATGCAACACATTTTGAGTATTTATCTGTATCCGATCTTTCAAATTCCCTTTTATGATCATATACTTTATCTATGTTTGACAGAAAACATAGATATTAACAGACATGAAATACATGCTGACAGAAATATGAATGTATTCAAAAGACTTTTGACAAATTTATGAATGAAAGGTCCATGAGTTATTGAGATAATTATCTATGTTGTAGAGAACAATGACTCTTTTCCAGAAAACATTTTTAGTGTGCATAAATGTAGCTGTTTACATTTATTTTCAAATTCTAGGGAATCTTTTTTCAATTATGGATATTATTGCCTTCAGTTCTTAGCTGGAATAAATACCTCTTGGTCATTTTTATTTCCCATCCTTGCCTTCATAAGAAAAATGTTAGCCTATATGTCACAATTTGAAGAGTTCAGCATTGCCATTGATTCAGAAGGTCTACCTGAAAGAAAGAAGCTCCAGTCTTGGTACAGCCATTTTATGATAAACTTGTTAAAGCCATTAAAATACGTGTGAAAGATTTTAGAAAGTGTAATTATACACCAGTATGCCTGTGTTTGTCAGAGTAGTGCTTCATTTTTCCAAGTACAATTGATTTAGGATGTACATAAAATCCTCTTATATGCCATTATCATATGTCATATTTCAGTAATTGTTTCCATTTACTTAAATACCAGTGGAGACAAGATAGACAGGAGCCCTTCCCAAACTGTCTCTTTAAAAAAATATTATTAGGAAAACAACAACTATAGTCTACAGGCAATTCACACAAACTCTAAACACGGGACTATTTCACCACGTTGTATTTTATACACGCGTATCAAAAAATCGCTATAGTTTGCAGTGCTTCGTTGCGAAAGTAGGTATAGAAAAACGATATTAGAGATTGTTTGCTTGTTCTATATCACAGGGGGAAAAAAGATCAGAATAGAACAATAGATTTCATAGAATTATCTTTCCCCTTTGAATTTTATTCGTGTCTTGTGTGTGTGTGTGTGTGAGTGTGTGTGTGTGTCTAAACTATATTTAGGATATCTAAAATGCACGTATGGAAACAATTACATTAGGTGCAGAGTCAGATAAAAACGGAACAGCAGCCATTTATATGGTAACCTTCATTTATTATTGTTTGTATAACAATGCAGTTATATGTTTTCAATATGATGGGGGAACTCTCTATCAATTCTTAACATAGGTGTTTAATATCACAAGTGGCACTGATCCTTTCTGTGGTGTCATTAAGTTAAGAAAAAATTATGCCCAATAGGAATTAGAATCCAGGAGTTCCTAACCATGTCTTAAAAGTGAGTACCAGGCAGTACCTCACACATCCAAGTTAATTTGTAATGATTCGACTAAGTGCTGATGTGAAAGAAGCCTTCAGGACCACCAGTGCTCTTTTTTTTCCCCCAATGACTCTCTACAAATCATCTCAGGTACCACAGCACAAGACTAGAAGCTAAAAAAAATGAATACACTAGTAATTTCTTTTTGACAATGATTTGACACTCGGCTGATGGCAGTAGCTAACAGTATGACCTCCAGACTGTTAGCTCTGTTAAAAGAGATTCACTTGAAACACCCATGGGGTTATGGATTTCTGCTAATAGCAGCAACAGGATGGATGATGAGTTTATAGCAGGACAGAAATGCTTTCTCAATTAATTTCCCATCATGGTAAGGCCATTATCATTGGATGTCATCTAGTGAAATGGGGGGAAACTCTCTGAAAGTTCCTCTTAGAACAATGTATTACAGCGGGTAATAGAAAACCAGACTCTTAGAACTCTTGACCTTCAAATAAAAGTTATAGTATTGATCTACAAGCACTGACAACTGAATTTGGCTTAAAAGTTATGTACATGGGAAGGGATAGAAATGTGCACTTGTGGATGGGATAGATTTTAAAATGAAAAATTTAAGAACTCGAGTAAGTTACTGGCCAAAGCAGCAAAAAAGGATGAATACATACATATATATATACGTATATATATACGGCAGCAGTGTACTTTTTTATGGGTTTCTTATGGCTTTAGGGTGATTCGCATTTAGGCTACTGGCTTCTGATGAACAGAGGTAAACAGAAAAGGAATATCCTTTAATACTGTCATTTTCAAAGTGAGAGAGTGGCATGGACATATATACACTACCAAACGTAAAATAGATAGCTAGTGGGAAGCAGCCGCATAGCACAGGGAGATCAGCTCGGGTGCTTTGTGACCACCTAGAGGGGTGGGATAGGGAGGGTGGGAGGGAGGGAGACGCAAGAGGGAAGAGATATGGGAACATATGTATATGTATAACTGATTCACTTTGTTATAAAGCAGAAACTAACACACCATTGTAAAGCAATTATACTCCAATAAAGATGCTAAAAAAATATATACTATGTCATTTTCATTTAAGCAAACTGTACAAGCAGTATTACTCAGTAGCTATTTAAATTCCATGACTATTTATTAAATCACACTAAAAATGTAGTGTGAACAAAAGGAGTTTCCTCCATATTAGGTGGGAAAAAGAGCTATCATGGACAAAGTCACGTCTTATTTTACATGCATAAAAATGTAAAGGGAGACAGATTAAGAAACTACCTTAAAACTTTGGGTATACATTAAGTTTTAGCAAAGTGATAAGGGTTTTTTTCCAGCAAAAATGGAGCTCATTAAAATCTAAATCACAAATTATTTTTCCATCATCAGGATTACTTCTTGTCACCATTCCTTCTTTGCATAATAACATGAGTATTATGTAAGCATTGACTAACAACTAAAATCGCATTTGTTGATCTGTCTTAAATGTCCAAGTAGAATAAAGTATACTTAGTTAAGAAATGATTTAAATTTCTTTATATGGGTCACGATTTCATTTGAAATTCAAGAAATACTTATGCTTACAAGAGACTCTATTTAAAAAGAAAAGAAATCCAGAGTCAGAGAAAAATTCTAAAGTGATTTTTGAAATTAAGAAAAATAAATGGTACAAAGATTCTTTTCAAAGCATTTAATTAAGCTTGTGACAGTATAGCATTCATGTAATGCAAACATGTTTTTGATTCTTTTCATTTTTTATATTGGGATATTCTAGATATTTAGCATCCTCTCATATCCCTAAAGAGTTATTATTAAATATAAAAGCATACCCTTAAGAGATAACAATTATGAGGCTAATTCTATATTTTCCCTTTTACTTACATTGGTATGTATACTCAAATGTCACAACTGTAGGAATTGGTCTAGATAGATATGCCTATCTGATTGCTTTGTATAAGTGCATCTCACTCAATTCTAGTTGCTACTGTTAGTTTAATAATTTTCCCCTCCACCTCCAGCTTTTTGATAATAGATTTTTTGTGTGCAAAAATATTTAGCACTATAAAAGAGGATGCATAGATAATCGAAACCAGCCTTCTCAATATATTGATTAGAACTCTACAGCTCAAAGAAAGCAGTTACTTGAGTTGTGTTACTTGAGCTTGTTAGTAACAGAATAGAGACTAAATCCTCGATATCTTGTTCAGTGCTATTCAGTAACTGTTGAACTATCCCTACACTATTGAAGCCAACATGAAGTGTGTGAGTTTATGTCTATATTTAAAATCTTTTGTTTTATATTTCAGTTTTTACATTAACTAAATTATATCAGTATATAATACATTTTAACTCCTCTTTTTATACAATGAATGAATTAACTATTTTTAATAATTTTCTCAATTTTTATCATATATAATAATATGCCTTTTCAATAAATGTTTAAATTTTGCATATATGTAGTCTCAGGATACAGAGTCCAAAAAGACAAAGATTCCTAGAAAAATGAGTACATTGAGGACTCTACTGGTAATTTCAGGCTAACAATTTTCAGGCTAACAATATTTTGAATTCTCTAGTAAAACACGTAGTAGTAAATTTGTATTGGTTATAGTTTAAATTTCTTACAGGACAAGCAGTAGTTCAGAGATTATGCAAGGAACATTGAATATCATTGACTGGAACAATGAGAAAGCACTATTTAGTAAAAATCTGGAGAGTATTGGTTTATATGTGTTGTGTGTGCGTGTTTCTTGTGGTGTTGTGTCCATATACTCAAAAGTGGATCAAAGTGGCAAAATGACACAATAATTAAGACTAAGCGCAGGAAACAGATAGCAATATGTTGAAATTCTAGCTTTGTTATTTGCTAATTGTGAAACATTAACCACTGCTTAAAAATCTTCAAATCTTGGCTATCTGTAAAACTGGTCAGTAATTCCTAATGTGATAAATTATATTATTGTTCAGCAAATTATCATCCTCTCTCTCTCCACCTTGGGATGAAGTACACTTCCTGGACCACTGATGTTGGGTTTGCTATGTGACTTGCTGAGGCTATAAAATATAACAAGACATAGGATGTGGGGGCTCTAAGCATGGTTTGCATGATTAGGATTGTCCTCTCTTGCTTCCAAGATCCACTACAAGAAGAACATCCCTCAGGTATCATTGGACCAAAGAGGACAGAAAAGCACTTGGAGAATACCTGAACAAAGTTGGTGAGGAAGTTCAGGGAACAAAAACAAGAAGCATTAGTCTTGTGAGTGCTTGAAGAAATAGTCTATAGCCCAGTGAGGCATAATAAATACCTTCAACGCTTTCCATTTGGGGCATACATCTGGGTTATTATTTTTTGTCTCCACATTACATTGCATTTGATATTTACTAACTAACTATCCCATTCATTTCTTCTAAACTTCTTGACTTACTTTTCTATATTTGGGGTCTTGCACAATGAAAAAAAAATCTGTTTTGAATATTCTTTTCTTTGAGGGATTTACTTCTTACCCCCACCCAGGAGGAATCAAATTCTATCTCTTGACCATATTGCCAGTTATCTTACAGTATTTTCTTCCCTATATTTTCCACTATTTTCTTTCTGAAACGCTTACCAATTTTATATAGTTTTTCTCTTATTCTACTAATTCATGGCTGAGCATGTTCAGTGAAGCACAACTATCTTATGCAATGAAACACTTGTCAGTTTCTTTCTGCTGCTTACTTCCAAGGAGTAATTAATTTACTGCAGCTATGACACATAAAACCTATTGTGGTTAAAAAAAATCAATTAAAATCCTTTTATGTAAAAAGTAACCTTTAGACATTGCTATGTAGCCATTGTGGTCAAATATTAACAGGAAGATGGTAACAAATTTATGTATGCATAATTGAACAAAAGCTAAAATGAAAATGTTACTTTCTAAATACTGACCCATCAATGTTTATTTTACTTCATTTTAGGTAAGACCTTAGTGTTATATAAATTAATGTTTTCCCTTATATCAGATTTATAGCTTCATTTTTTAAATTATAAAGTTGGAAACACCCCAAAAAAGAGAAATATTCAGTAGAAGGTTGTTTAGCATCACATATAAGTTATACTGTCAAAAATTTGACTCCAAGATTATTTCAAAATTGTAAAATAATGATGGTAGATATTGAAAAATTTACAGTAAAATATATAACACAGTTTATTACATTTGGTATATTTTATACATTATTATAAATACACATATTTAATACATGTGTAATATATAATAGATTTCATAATTAATTTATTTCACCCATGTTTTCTCTTTGGACCTCTCTTTCTTCTCCACTGGAAACAGAAAACCAAATGCATATTTTAGGTACCCGAATACATCATGATACCCTGCATAACCACCCACGTGAATTGACATAATTGGTAGTCCATGTTTATGGGAATAGCTTATCTCTGTTTTCATTCTCAAGCCTGTGAAATGGAGGCCACAAAAGAAGTTAAAGCAGTTAGAGTGATCATATTGGGTAGGCTTCTAGAATAATATAAAAACAAACAAATCACACCTGTCCATGCAACCAGTCTATCTTCATGGTTACTGAATGGAAAATGATGTTTCTTCATGAGAGAAAAAAAAAGGGGTTGATTGATGACTCAGTTTTAAAGCACAGAATATGAACCAATTTTAGTCGATTACAACTGAATTCAGCCTTAAATCAGTTTTATTTGAAGATCAATCACACTGATATCAAACTGAATTTTCAAACCTTTCAAATTTCTCCAAAAACTAAAAATGTAGGTATATATGAACCTGTGCAATGCCTCTGGCTTCTAACATACTTCTCTAAAGGAAGAGCCTCAAAGATCGATAAACCTTACTGTAAAAATCCATAGAGATTTTGTGCACACTTTAAATAAAGTATGTGACATTTTGTTTTGAGACTTGTTTTTATGTATTTCACTCTCTCACATTAGCCTCTGAAATCCTGAAGAAAAGAACCATGGGATTTAGCACTGTGCTTGCATAGAGTAGGTATTCAAGGAAGGTCTGTTGAATAGAATTATGCTTGGGTTCTATTCATGCTGATTCTCTCTCATATTCTCACCAACTTTACCAGCTCTGTGATGAAGAACAGAAAGAAGTTGGAGAAGATATATAGCTAAATAAACTTTAGATGGTTCTATTTGTCTCCCTTTTCAGGCAGTTTGTAATTGGGGAGATTTTGAGGTCGGACTATCTTTTATAAAGAAAAAAAATGTTTATATCAGATGATCTAGAAGGAAAAGAAAAAACTGAAGGAGAAAATAGGTTAAAAATTATATGAAGTGAGTTGTTTGAGATTCCTTTTACCTGGATGGATAATTAAGTAAAAAAAAATTGAGTTGGCATAGGAAGAATTTAGGCTTCTTCATGGCATCTTAGACTTGTGCATGTAGAGATATGTGGGTAGGTATATGGGTGCCTGTAGAGAGAATAAGGCAAGGATCTGGAAGGAAATGACACCCAATTTCATAGCTAAAGCAGGTCTTTGCTTGACTGATACTCAGCTTGGAGAGCTGAACACACTGGATTATTGATTCATAGAGTAGAGGAGTTTTGATTTCTCTGGCTTATATTTCTTTATACATTATCGCAAAAGGTCAAAGGTGTGCATGCTTACAACTACTGCATCAATTTTTCAATTATCAGGAGACAAGTGTGAAGGTTGCTATCCAGATACTACCTTTCTCTACTTAGGCATTTGTTGGAAGAGAAAATAGGCATGTGTAGTGAAAACATGTCACTTCCATGCTCCTGTATAAGGTAAAGTAGAACACTGGAACTACTGGAACCAATATATTTGCAGTAAGCCTTGGAAAGAACAAAAATGTTTGCAGAAGACATAATTCTACCACACAAACTACTCTAGTACTCTTATTCTGAATAAGGAGTTGTTCGGTAATGATGAAGGGAGTCGACAATGTACATGAACTTTTCACCATCCTTGTAATACAGACTAGTCAACTTTACATTGTCAACATCTTTTTTTTTTTTTAAGTGTTTATTTATTTATTTATGGCTGTGTTGGGTCTTCGTTTCTGTGCGAGGGCTTTCTCCAGTTGCGGCAAGCGGGGGCCACTCCTCATCGCGGTGCGCGGGACTCTCACTATCGCGGCCTCTCGTTGCGGAGCACAGGCTCCAGACGCGCAGGCTCAGTAGTTGTGGCTCACGGGCCCAGCTGCTCCGCGGCATGTGGGTTCTTCCCAGACCAGGGCTCGAACCCATGTCCCCTGCATTGGCAGGCAGATTCTCAACCACTGTGCCATCAGGGAAGCGCTGTCAGCATCTTTTAAAATGAATATCCTTTCTCTTTTTTTTGCCTTTCCTCCCTAACTTTGTTTCATTTGGCCAAGTATTTGACATGGTCTGCTTCATGTTTGTAAATGATTGTGTGTGTGTGTATATGGATTTAAATCCAGATGCTGGATGTGAACTCTGCAATCCTCTCTGGGGCTTGTACTGATATTACTCAAGTGAATAATTTATCAAACACAATCTTAGTAAAGAAACGGTTCTTGGTTTCCTCAGAGCTTTTAGAGCTATCCTTTTAGGATATGTATAAATTACTTCTATATTAGAAAGTATATTTCAAGATAGAATATAAATTACCTCCACATTAGTAATTTTTGTATTGCTTAAGGACCAAAAGCAGATGATTCTCATCTTGTTGAGCATGTATTCAAATGAATTAGTTAGATTTACTTTTGTATTAATTGAAACAGTTGCTATAACTGAGTTACCACCAGACAGAGATCAAATAATGATTATGGGATCTTAAAAATAAAAAGTTACGTATCTATTGCTGTCTGAATTTGTGCCCATTTTAAATTTTAGTGTCTGTGTATGTTGATCAGCATAGGATTCTACATAAAACTATTATTTAGGTATCAGGTATAATCCCTTTGCTTCCAAGAACATAGTTACTTGTACTATAAACCTTTACTTTTTTTCTCTCTCTCTTTTAGTAAGATTCAGGGTATTAGAGCAATGATAAAGAATGAAATTTATGGGAAACTGGGAAGTATCAAATTACTACAATATTAACATATTGTTATACCCTTCATTTTTTTATGATTTGGGGTTTGGAATACTTCCTAGTTACTTCAAGTTCATAGGTGAAGAATAATACACATTTTGCTGAGATATATTTGTATCATAATTCTCTCAGAGGAAGTTTGCTTGTTTGAACAAATTACTTAGCATAAGGAAAAGTGTTAAGAAAATAAAAAGTAATGAAACAAATAATACTGAACTTCAGTTTTCTCATCTGTATAGTAGGAATAGAAATGTTTATGGCTTGCAAAACTTAAATGAGAATGCTTTTTTTTTTAACTAAGGAACCAAGGAAAACTTAAATGAGAATGCTTTTGTTTTTTTTTTAACTAAGTAAGGCTTTTTACTTTCTCTTTCTGTTGAATGTTAATATACATTTATACTATATTATGTTATATTATATATTCACAAGAGTTTAATCTGTTTCACTATGTACTGAATAAACACCAGACATATAGAAGTATAATTCTCCACTGTTCACAAGATAATATGAGTCCTCAGAATAGAAGTAGAAATGGATTCTTGTTTTAACTTCCTCTTATAGTATCTATGTCACAATGCCAGAGAATTGTTTCTTACCCTGAACAGCACCCTAAAGGTCCTCTACCTTGTTGAACACAATGGAAGGTAATTCAGATTGCCTTTTCAGGGAACTCTCAGCAACCAGAAATACTCCAGTGAGCCTGAAAGTTCCCCTTGGGTTACCTGTGGGAAATAGGAGCATAAAAGTTCCACTTCTCCATTTCCCTAGGAGATAGGAGGTGTGGAAATTGATTTTCTGTCAGTCGTCACAGCGACCGTTCCCCACTCCCTTCAGAAAGCTTAGAATAGTTGTCTCTTTTATCTCCCATTCATTCTCTCTTTCTCCCTTCCTGCCACCCCCACTGTAATCTAATCAGCAGAATTAAGTAGATGCTTAGGATTTCAACGATAATTTTATTAAAAGAAAATGTTGATGGTAACTTCTACAATAAAATAAAATTTAAATGACTATATTTTTTCATAAGTGTAAATGTTAAGGCCTTTTTTTTAAATGTAGGTTTTTTGCCTGAAAAATAAAATAACTGGGTTTGGTTTGGACTCGTGTCTTTTTGAAATATGAATTTTCTTGCTCCAGGGAATAGACAGATGCAAAGAATATGAGCTCTCATGTAGTTAAAATCTATTAGCTAAACATAAAGATTTAATTCTGATCATTTTTTTAGGCAGAACAAGCTTGCTTACAATAAACCGTATCACAAAGCCGTGGATCATCATCAAACACTTTAAAATGAATGCAGCCTAGCAACTTAAAGCGTCCTTTGACAAATCATTTTTTGATATTAGTTTTACAATAATTTGCCTTTTCAAAATTTCAAATTGATGGCTTTATGGGCTTTATATAATGGGCATATCTTATGAAATACTTTCACCAGACATAGAAGTATAACCATTTGTGTATGGCTGTTAAAATTAATATCAAAGCATGGTTAACATAGTATTTGATCAGCTTTATATTTTTTATAAGTAAACTTTCTCTTTAAGTAAATATCCACAGAAAATAGCATAATGATTAAACATCTGATTCACAAATAATACTGCCATTTAAAGATAATGGCGGAATAGTAGACTGTATCTGATTTATATGAATAATGCTTGAATATCTCCCTTTTTGAAAGTAGCAGTGTAAAACTTGTGAAACTTGTTTATGTGCTTTTGTGTCTTTACCCACAGAAAGTAAAAGTACATTGATTTAATCCCTTGTTCTCTATCAGTCAGTTATTTTATTACAAGGAGACAGGATGATGACTGCAAATAACATTAAAATCTGACACAGCTCCTCTACTATTAATCCAAATACAAAATTCAGAATTAATCTTACTTGAAAAATCTACTAGTTGAGGCTAAGATTCTTTCTACCATATTCAGATTTCCATAATACTACACCAAATACAGATCACTGTAACCAGATAAATTGGGCCTCTATCCATAAAATGCTGAATAATTTAATTGACTAGGCCTAAAAAAAAACTGTTCAGCAGAAGAGGATGAGAAAATACAATAAAATATGAAACAAACATCTGTATTCAAACTTCAAAACTTTTAAATAACAATATGTCTCTCAAGTTTCCAAGACCACATTGTGCCAAAGGCCTCAATGAGTCTTTGTCTACAACCAATTAAATTTCTCCAAAGGGGAAATTTATCATTAATCTTTAATTTACATTCTTGTGCATTTTTAAATAGAGCACTTCAAACTTTTCTTTATGGAGAAAATTTCCAAGTTAATTCATATTCTCAATGTTGTAGGACTGGAAGAAATACAAATTAAGGATCAGAATGTTAGTTATGAAAGTGGGTTTTGTAATACAGATTTCGTTTACTGACCACAAATTAAAGTTACTGGCGTATACTATATACAGTATTAAACATATTTTCCACCTCTTTAATTTTATGCTAGTCTTATATAATTCTAAAATTACTAACTCATGTATAAGTATTGTATTACCAAAAAACACAAGGAATATTAGGACAAACTGTATGAAATTACTGTGTTTGATGAAGAAAAATGATCAAATATTGGCAATTCAAATATATGGTTCATCTTAATACTGAAATAAATTCTTCCAAGTATATACTCCTAGATTACAAAATATTTTCACCAAGGTTTCAGAACCCTTAGCCAGTACAAGATCCTCTCCATGCATTAAGCATTTAACCCAACCCATTAAAAAAAAGCCTATTTGCTGGAAACAATTATTGGCTCCATTTTACAGATAAGGAGCCTAACATTTAGATCTTACATTAATGTGTCCACGATCACACAACAAAGATGTGATAGCAGGAGTCTGGATCCAATCTGTCTGGCTCTAAGACCTGTGGTCTCAACCACCACAATAAAAACAGGGCAGATGGTAGTGTAGCTAGTTTTTCTATATTCTTGTTTTCAAATGTGAATTTGTTTCAGTGCAATTGATACATTAGGGAACAATTTGGGCATAATGCAAATTTCAGTTTGTTTATGCACGATTTCATCTGAGAAATACTAGGTAAATGTAGAATACTGCACACAGGTGAACCAAGCCACATTGGGATACATAAACCGCACACACACCTCAAACCTCTATCACTACCTCTGATGTTATGACCTTCCTTCCAATTTCAGATAATCCTCCTTCCTTCACCATTTCACAATGGTTAACAAGCTGGAACACTTCGCATGACTACTACCACAAGCAAACGTCAAGTCTTTTTCAAGATAAAGAGCCGTATTTGTTATGGCAATACGTATTTCTTAACCATTTAATAAACATAAAATTGCTCTATAAATGTTATGATATGTCCCTACCATTTTTAGGTATTACTGATGCAAATTTTGAGTATGTGTTGCTAATTCCATTTTCCCTGTAAACCGTGTGATTTTTATTGGCTCATCTTGTACAGTGCAGTGATTTTTAGGAACATACATGTCCCATTATAACAAAACCAACAGCATCCTATTTCATAAATAGGGAAATTAAAAGGTACTTCCTCAATTTCACTTACCTGTTAAGCATGGAACAAGGTTTTAAAATTGGGTCTTCTAATTACAAATGCAGAATTATTTCTACTACATCTTGATATTTTTACCTGAGGAGTAATATAGCTCAACTGACATATTCAGATCAGAAATGGGTTTTTTTAAGCTGCATTTATAGCATCCTCTAATATCTTCTTACCTTGTCCGTAAGTTAGAATTCATATCTTGTTTAATTCTAGAAGCATAACATATTTTTAGCCTAAGAATAAGGACTGGTATATGTAAAATATATTTTTAAATTTATTTTACTAGTTTTTTGAGAATAACTCAAAATGCCCATTTTAATTAAATTGTTTATTTTATTTTATTTTATTTGTTTTAATAGAGATGACCACTGGTTTTAGAAATCAGTTATCATATACTTGGCTGGTATCTTGAGAAGCTGGCATATACAATAAAGAGTCTAAATCCATTTTTGAATGTTTGACTTGATGGTTTTCTATCCCCACCTCTGCTTCCCATACTCTTGCCTCCCTTCTGGGCAAGCCAGTCAGAAAGCCCAGGTGCTCCCGCCTTTGACAATAGTTCAAACTACACAAGCCCCAGTCCAAACGTGGGAAGCCTCACCTGCCAAACCACGTCCTAACCACAAAAAAGCTAAAGCCTATCTCTTCCTGGCTCTTATTAGTCATTTTCTGACCTGCTTGGGAAGCTGCCCTTGTCTCCCCAGAAAGCTTCCCCAGATGAGTAATAAATCTCTTCATACCCTATTGGTGTGTTTGTGGCATCACCAGACTCAACATCTAGACCAATTTGGTGTGGCAGGGTCTCCACCCACCTCTCTAGGGTTACAACAGCATAAAACCATTCTAGGACTATTCTAATATTGAACCCTCTCTTAGTCAAACAAAAATATTTCTCATCTCTTTGGAATATTTCTCAGAACCACTTCACTGCTGGGTACAGAAGCATGGCCTGAATGCCATACACTGTACTTCGGTGTAATGGAGAAAAGGGAGATGTTGGCTAGACATGGAAAGATATTTATACAGAAGAAAGTGAAAAACTGCAAATGGATGACAAAAATGACACCCTAACCTAATTAATGTATCAATGTTTTGATCTTAAAAAATAAATAAGATCTTAAAAATAAATAAATAAATATAAGTTATTATATTTTATAGCTCCCATAAAACAAAAGCTTAAATTAGGATATTAAGAAAATACACCATTAATTGGTTTTATGTCTACCAGATAAAGATAACCCACAAAGAAAAAATAAAACCTAGTCTTCAAAACTACTGTGGATTTATAGGTACGTCCAACGTGACTAGAACTCGAGGAGATATCCATGTATGAATGTACAAGTGTGATTAGCAAGAGAGGAGCATTCCTCAAATGAGCAGGAGAATACATTGTACATACATGTGCCCTTTACATCCAGATTCACACCAAAATGCTAATTTACACAAGGCATCTGCATTTCAAGAAGAATTAAAAGAAAGAAAAATAAAATAAGTCTTTTGGGAACTTAGGATGGGCTAATTGAAAATAGAGGACCAATTTAGAGATGTGAAGCGTACATCAGAAGAATAGCTTGCGATTTGAGCAGGAGAACATGGCAGTCAGAGTCATTAGGAGGTTCGTGAGGCATGTGTCAGGTTATGGTCAAGAAAGAGCTGACTATTGACAGACTGAGACATGCAAATTTTTACCCTCAGAAGAATAAAAGAAAGCCCTGTTATTTCTCCAGAGATCAAAAATCGTTCCAAAGCTCAAGTATAGACTCCAAAGATTGTCTGATATATATGTATACGTATACACATGCACACATGAAAGTGGAATAAAAGTGAAAAAAAGTAAAGGAAATGAAACAAGAGAGCTGCCATAAATCAACATTCAGTTGCTCTAAGATAACTGATCAATGCAAGCTTGTGTACCTAACCTGTTTTTAATTTATTCCTTCATAGTCCATCCCAATGCAGTGTGAGTGATGATACACTTGAAATGATAGCATATGTGTTAAGCTGAGGTAGGTATGTTTTCTCTGAGTATTAGGGCTATAAGGAGGGAGAGAATAGAGAAAGCTGGTACAAAAAAATGTCTTAAGTCTTAGAGTGACTACTTTTTTCTTCAGTACTAATATGAAAATGTGAGTTCTAAATGTCAGCTGCTAGATTCAAGTTTAAAAATCACAAATATTGTGTGAGTATTCAAAGCTAGGGAAATATATTTTTCTGAGGCAAGTTATCTCCTGGTTTTAAACATATGTTCTCATAGATGATTTCTTAGAAATACATTTTAGTATTATATTTGTTTATTATACTTTAAAACTGAATACCATCGAATTGAATAACATCTAGTTTAACATACCTATGACTAAACCTATTGTCTATACACAAGGTTATTAATCACTGTCATTACATGGCAGGTATGTTGCAATTATTAGTAAGCCCTTCGAAAATGGGAAAGTAAAGACAGACCACTGAAGTATTTCAGAAACCCTCTCCAGTACCAAACACTTGAACAAAATCCTTCCTCATTTCTGGTGCCAGTACTATGTGGAATTCTTTCCCCTTAGAATAGTGTGATTGGTAGTTAAGATGTCTCTGAGGGTCAAGTGTTTGGACAGAATATTGACCCCTCTGAGTAGTTTCCAACATTGCTTCTATTCCAAGGAAACCTTGTGTTGGGAAGTAAGCACCCCTACCCCCAAAGTTAATCTCCTTGATAAATTCCCTTATGCCCACATTAGAGAGAGGGAAAAAAAACAGGTGATAGCTTTTAAAATAAATTAAATACAAATGTATACTCTGTTCAGTATTTGAGGCCATCTAAATAACTGCCTCTAACACCAATCAAATACTACAAACCATCCCTCCCCTCAAATTTTTCCATCCAGTGTTGTCCTTTTCAGAAACTCAATTCCTTGCCAATTGATGAGTATTTCTTACAACAGAACTTTTTTACTTCGTTTCAATTCAGAGTAAACTATTCAGAAAGATGCGTGTTCCATCTTTTGAAAACTATTTGGAACAGATAAAAGCTTCAGTTGGACCTGGAAAGGCAAAAAAGAATGTGTAAGATGATGTAATATTTTCTTGTTCATTTGTTTTTATCAAGAATAATTTATTCTTTGTTTTGCAAAAGTGAAAGATCATAAAAGTGGTCCCTTTTTTCTGAAAATGTAGGGTATAAGCGGTTTGCCAGTTGTTTAAGTTAGAACTTAATAGGAAGGAAGTGAACCTGTATCTAGGGGCTTATTTGATATCTCCACATGGTTGTCTTTAAATCACCTTTGTATGGGAAAAATATGGTATACTTTCAAATGAATTTAAGAGATTATTAGGTATCTTCAATAGAAAATTAGGTATTGTGTGATGCATCTTTCTAATGTACCTTTCATTGTCTCTGAGCTTTACCACTTTGTAAAATGTGGATAAATGATAGAACTGCAAATTATTCTTGTCCCTAGGCGTGCAAATGAATTTTGTCTCATCAAGTGCAACTGATTTCTCTTCTCCTCTATAAAAGATGCATGCTTTGCATCTACTAAGCAAGTTCATTTCAGCAGTCCTAATTGTTTCTATATGTGTCTACTCTTTTGGATGCCCCTTTGAACTGGTTGTAACATCTTACTGGTTCCCTCATTAATTAATGATTTAAATAGACTGACACATGCTTATTTCATATTTGTATGAGAGTCATGATTTTACCTTTTTTTTAAAAAAAAAATACCTTTTAACACCTCATATTTGCATCAAGTCTGTTCCTGGTCTTCTTCCACTGCTCCTTATATCAGAAGCATCACTATCCATTGTTTCATTAATATATGCAGTCAGGAACTTCAGGGTCATCTTCAGCATCTTCTTTCCATTCTCCTCTATTCTCCCTACTTTGTATCAAATCTATTTTCCAAGTCTTTTGTTTACAGGCGCTCCTATTCAAATACATCAGATCCTAATGGACAGTGTATCCAGGTTTTTGGTAGTGTGCATGCATTTGTCATGACATTCCATACCGAATTTTGTCATTTATACTTTCTCTGCACAATTTAAAAGCTTTTCAATGAGCAATATTTCACAAAGACATTCTCACATTCAATTTCCATGTCCCATATATTCTACTTTCCAAACATCTCTTCATTTCTCTACTTTGTTTCTTTTCCACCATTACTCTAGCTGCAGTATGGATAGAAAGTTTGATTTGGACAACTCTGGAAGGAGGTTGGTCAGTTAACAACAAATTATTGTTAAGTTTAAAGAAGATGGGCATGGCATGGTGTGGTACAGATTACCATGATATAAGTTCATATGTGTTGCAGGGCTCTTGTCTCCACTCTCTATTAGAATGTCATGTGTTTGTACAGAAGTGCTTGTGAGGCAGTGAAAAGAGAATCAGTAAATCATTTGGCACTGGCTGGAAGAGAACAATTTACTAATCCATCAGTTTATGGAGCTCATGGATATCAGAACAAAAGCCAGGTGGCTGAGTGTACTTAGTTTCACTGTATACTGACACAAATATCCTTTATTTGATTACTTTGACAGAAACCAGCCCAACCAATACTTAGAAAACAGGATTGCTATCTACGTTTGGCTGTGTTCTGAGGAGTAACTGAGTACATTACCTTCTGAGAAGAACAAATAGGGACCTTTAATTACAGTATTGCTTCAAACACACATAAAACTTTATTGTGGATCTTTTTGAAATGGGAAACTAATTTTTTAAAGATTGAATTAATTTGCTCTTAATGCAAATCCACATTTTAGTTACTCTGCATTTTATTCAAAAATAATTTCCAATAGTTCTCTGCTGCCAAAGTGTCAGACTTTTCAACAGCAAATTCATCAGAACTTTCAAGCTTATATTTTTAGTCTCGTGAAAAAGGAGAGGAAACAAGAAAGAATGGAAGAGGGGACACTGAGATTGTAATGCACTGATACCTTATATCAATACATATGAGAGTCCATTTTGGCTTACAAACCTAGTCATGAAGTCCTGTTATTCTTTTAAAATAGGCTTTAAAAATGTATTGGTGAGTTTTGTTTTTGTTTTGTGTTTTGGAAGAAACAGACAAAAACCAAATCATCCCTTACTCAGGTTTAGAAAAAACTGAGGTTTTTAAGCTGGCTAAATTTATGAATACTCATACTCAGTAATATCAATAAGTGTTATCTGAAGGGAGCTGCCAATCCAGTAGCTTATAGGTAGTTGAATGAATCAAGGGAGTGCCTTGAAAACATTTTCCTTTAAATAGACATGCACTGGAATTTGCACGTTCATGGAAGAGGTAGTCCATAATTAGGTGCGAATGATTTTTCCCAATCATTCTTCATCTTTTGTTTCTGATTTTGAATAAGAAAGCTGCACATATTATGAATATGAAAATGAAAAATTTCCTAACAAAAGCATCAAGTGGAGAGGAATTACAAAATTATAGCTATAACTTTTTTGGCTGATTGAGAATGGCAAGGTAGCAAATTAACAGCTTTTGGTTGTTCTATTGTCAGTAAGTATTTTAAAGCAGAACTTTCACTTCTGGTTGTACTAGTCTTTCCCTCCACAAGGGACTCCAGGCAAGGTGGGGGCAGGGGGCGGGGAATGGCAACTAAAATCCAATCCATGTTGTGTTTGCTAAGTCATGAATCCTGGTGAATGAATGTGTCCCTCTAAGCAAGGGATATTTTTTTCTTTAATTTGTGCAAAGTCTACCAGTGTCCCTGTTTAAAGCTTAGAGCTATGCTCTAAGGAGCAATTCTGACATACTGGAAAATAGATTCAGTTTAATGGACAGTCCCTCAGAAGACGACTCTGAGGAAAGACTCAAGATGAGCTTATGCTCCTTTAGTGCCAGATTGCTTTCAGTAATGTTTAAATTCAATTAGGCTATTTAAATTTTAACATGGCACAGGTTTTTAGCTATCTATAGGATTTGTGTTTCTTTAAATCCTGCTTTCAGGATCATTTCATTATTTGTACTTACTAATAAATTATTAAGTAATCACGTTTTAATTTTGGTCAAAAATCATGTGGAGAGCTGTGTACATAGCTGCACTCTTTTAGTTTACATTGCCTGTGAAATTACTGACATTTTGACTAATGTATCGAAAATGAGGTAACAGTCTCTTTGCCTACTGTATCAGTACTGTAGGAATATTAAGCGGATGTTGAAAATTGAAATCTATGCTATGGTAGCAGTATCAGAAATACATAAGATATCACAAGCTCTAATAATTATTTCCTTTGCTTGAAAATCTAACAAATTTCAAGCCTTAAAAACAGAATGAAAATATGAACGTTGTGCTTTCCAACAATGTAAAGGAATAAAAAATATTGAAAAATAATATGAAATTACACAAATGTTTGTTTTGTGTGTGTGCGCGCACATGTGCCTGTTCCTTGACTGATTAAGAACACGGTTTGTGTGCACGTTCAGAATTAGAGGTGGTTTTTGGGACATATTTTAATGTTTTTCTCTCTTGGAGGCTGCAGTCAGTTAAGGCAAGCAGATTCAGTAGGACCAGCTTTCATTTTTCTTTCTGCATATGCTTTCTTGAGTCCAAGAGTGCCTTGCTACATAGAAGTCATATGTTAGACATTACTTCATGTTGCAGAAGTGTATTATTTCAGCTAATTATTGGGCTGACTTTATACAGGACCTGGAGCAAGGGAAGCTCCAATGTATGACTGGCTGTTGGCAAAACTGCAAATTTGGGTGAAGCTTGTTTTTACCTTGACATTCTTCTGTTTCAGAACCTGTCCTTTCTTCCTTCCTCTAACCCTAAGCCAGCCCTCATAGCCAGTTGATACATCATCTCAGGCCTTTGTAGCAATATCATACTGTTCTCAACCCTCCAAATCTTCTCACCTAGGCCTGCTAATGCCGTGCTACTTGGCACAGACAGGTGTCTGCCTGACCATTCATCTCTGTAAGACCCAAGATATCCCTTTGCTAAACTGATAAAATAATCCTTGCTAGTGCCCGTCAGCAAAATATGTCTATGATAATAGCATGTATTTTAACAGGTCCTTATAGAAACAATATTTTTCTTCTACTAAATAATTACGTTGGGATATTTTCTGTGTGAGGAAGAAATTTTTTGAGTTTCTAAGATCAGACAGCATAATTGACCAGCTACATAACTAGAGTCAATTTTAGAAATGAAACAGTCATCTGGAAGTCAAAAGACTTGGCTTGTAGTCTCAGCTCCAGCACTACGCACCTGTCAGATCTTGGAAAGACACTCAACTTCTCTGATGTTCACTCTTCTCATTTCTAATCTACCGGAAAGTTGGACCTGGTGATTTTTTAAATACCTGGATATTTTTTAAATAGCAGTTCTGATGTGTTTCTTTATAAGTCTGTAATTGTGTAATAATAATCCATCTCCATAAGAAGGGAATTAAATGTAGACCATATAATCATTTCAGTCCATTCAGTTCAAGAGTCAAGGGATCGGGCTTCCCTGGTGGCGCAGTGGTTGAGAATCTGCCTGCCAATGCAGGGGACATGGGTTCGAGCCCTGGTCTGGGAAGAACCCACATGCTGCGGAGCAGCTGGGCCCGTGAGCCACAATTACTGAGCCTGCGCGTCTGGAGCCTGTGCTCCGCAGCGGGAGAGGCCGCGATGGTGAGAGGCCCGCGCATCGCGATGAAGAGTGGCCCCCGCTTGCCACAACTGGAGAGAGCCCTCGCACAGAAACAAAGACCCAACTCAGCCATAAATAAATAAATAAATAAATAAATAAATAAATAAATAAATAAATAAATAAATAAATAAATAAATAATTAAAAAAAAAAAAAAGCATGTCACGTCCCAGGAGAATGGTAGAAATTAATGCCACTCTTAGGGATCTAAAGCCAGGTGGCCCAAGAAAATTTAAAAAAAAAAAAAAAAGAGTCAAGGGATCACATGCTCAGATCTCATTCTTTAGGCAGAGTACCATGAAATACATGTTTAAATGGAACAAAACAAAGCACAGAAATGTTTGAATGTCCTTCAGACTTGCACAGCTAGTAAGTTTTGAATGGTGAATAGGACTTGAGTTTTCTGATTCCTAATTCAACCAAGGTTAAAGTGAAATCTGGGGCAGATTTCCAGAGATGATTTCTCATTCTCTGCAAGAATTAACACATGTGCCTGCTTAATGATTTGTTAATGCCAAATCTTTCCACTATAAAGAACATTTAGTAGTGCTTACTATACTGTAAGCAGTTGGCCATAGTGCTTGTGGAGTGCATTGTGGCTGCTCTTACCAGCACGGTCTGGCACTCAGACTCTTCTTAACAGATTCAGTATTTGCCTGCACTAATTACAAAGAAATTTGTGCCCACAGAACATAACTTGCTGATCACTTCTGTTTACAGTGGTTGAGGTCAAGATTAGAAGGAAGATGGGAGGGAGAGGGATGGGAGGAGGGAAACACGGAGAGAGAGACACAGAGACAGAGAGAGAGAGAGACACTGTCTCCAGGTGAATACTAAGGGGAAAAAATGAGCTTCATAAAGGAATAAACAGTAATAAAAAAACAAATTGAACCTGATCATTTCACAGTTGAAATGGATAACAACACCACAGAATTATTCCTTACATTTGTCCAAATGGGAACCTGCTTCTTCACCAATTCCGTGAAGATCTGTGAAAGTCAAGATTCATGTAAAAGGTCATAAGAATGGAGACAATACCTCTTCGTTTTTGTTGAGGGACTGGAAGCATCTGGCTTAGTTAAGCATATTCTTCAAATTGTGGTCCATTATTTTCATCCTTTCAGACAAAGATCTTATCTCCAATATTCAACACATTGATATTGGGGTTTGTTTCCCTTTATTACCATTTCCTTCCCACCTCATCAGCAACCATACCAATATAAATACTGATATCTAATGTTGGTCTGTGATCTTGTAGAAATGTGATTATTTTGTTTGAATATACAGTAAACGTACTTAAGTGGTATTATGTTATATATCATTCTGCTTATTAATATTAACCATTATTATTATTTTATACAAAACAATATTTCTGGATCTATATATTGCTATATGTTTATCAGGTCTATCAGCCTCTGATTGTGGCATGGTGTGCCTCTGCCACATATTGTCTCCCCACCTTTCCAGGGATGAACACCCAGATTGTCTCCATCTCTGGACCACCATGAACAGCACTGCAATTCACATAACTATATGTGTCCCTTATAGACCGTGGGGTAATTTCTTTGGGGTAGAAAGCCAGAGCAGAATTGCTGCCTGATGGAATATTCATCTCTTTACTTAGGCTACACCAATCCCATCAACAGGGTATGAAGATTCTTCAGCCCATGTTTCCAGCCACACTTGACATTATCCACCTTTCTGATTATAGCCAGTCCAGAAGGTTTAAATCGATCTATCCTTATCCTTACCTTCATTTGCATTACTCTGAACGAATTTGAACATTTCTTTATATGCTTGTTTGCCTTTTGAATTTTATTTTTAAAAATTTAACTTGTTGATTTTGTAAATATACTGTGCCTTTTCTAGTCATTAGTTTCTTGTTGGTTTTAGATGTTTCAACATCTTTCCCAATATATTATTTTCTTTTAAATTTGACCTTGTGTATTTAATATTCCCGTAATATATCAATTTATACATGATGGCTACATTTTCAGAAAGAAATTGGAATAGTTTATATATGAACAATGTGTCCTCCTGGGGGAAATTTGACAGAGAGGCTGACCAGTTGTGTTAGACCCAACGTTACTAAAACATGTCAGGTAGCTGGAGGAGCCCAGACAACCCCCTCCTGTCAAGAAAAGGTAGTGATCATAAGTTCTTAATTTTGGATATAATTAAATTAATCAAGTTTTTCCTTACTGTTTTTGACTAATTTGAAGACATTCTCCTACATTTTTGTGTGTTATATATAAAAATTTTATATAACAAAATTTTGTATGACATTTTTATGTTATAACTTTATAGTTATACATGTATAACAAACATATGTTTTGGTTTCTTCCACTGAAATTCTATCTCTTTGTCCTCTCAGGACTACTACAGTGTGCTCCCAGTATGTCCCTGCAAATATATTCAATTTGCTAGTAAAAATCCAGGGCACGTGAACAAAAACACCTTTGAGTAGTTACATGCTACAAATTCTCAATTTGTCTGACTGGGTCTTAGCAGCTCCTAAACATGGTGTCACTGACATCAACTTAAAATTACGTGCTGTCAGAGGATATTGTGTTCGCTCTAAGCACCTTTTCAACATCTCCTCCACTAGACGGGAGTCTCTCAGGCAACTTCATTTCTGAGTTGTTTTTTCAGTCACTTATGTTCGTATGCAAGGGAAGCGAATTTATTGAATTATTCAAGAGAACAACAGAGAAAGCACATGATTTAGGCATATGTCACTATCTTTTGTTTAGAAAAAAGTGGTGAAGATCATCTCAGTGTCAAAGGGATTAAGAGGACAGGTAACAGGGGAGAGGATTATCTCATTCTCCTTTCCAACTGGGCTGGGTTCACCTTATCAACCCAGCATCAGTGGCAGCAGGAGAAATTTTATAGGCTGTTTCTCTTCCCTATTTATAGAGGTCTGGTGCCTGGAGCATTTCATGATCATTTTTATTTGCACCAGTCAACCCTCATTACCCTACTTTCCTAGGACAATAGAATTATAAAATCACTATGTCAGTCTGCCGTATCCTTTTCCACTAATAACTTTTGATCCCGGAGGCTAATTTCAGCCAGAACTGGCAGAGTGGCAAAGAGCTTATCAGTTCTGTAAAAAACAAAGTCACTCACAGGAAAGTATGGCAGCCTGCACACCTCGATCCATGAATGGACCTAATAGGGTAGGCTTAGCTAAAAAGCCTGAAGTGTGCAAACTGATTACACATAAATTTGCTGGGTGAGCTTGAAAATAACCTAATTTCAGCAAAGTGTGTTCAACTGAAATCATCTGTTTGAAATATATTTAATAAAATCCAGATCCCAGAGCCTATTCACATAATAACCCAGCAAAAGTATTATTAACAAATATAAAAGTCTTTTTTTAGCATATTTGTAACCTATTTCAGTTTTCTCATTACCTCTAATCATATACTGCCGTATTTTTTAAATTATCACTACAATGTAAAAAAGAAAAGATGTATAAAATCATCATTTATTGTTACTTTTATCTATTTCAGAAAATACTAATTTTAAAAATCAATGGCAAATACTAATTTCCCTCCTAATGGCTTTTTTTCCCCACATGTATTAACTTCCTTTTCCACTATATTTTCTTAAAAAATATTTTTTTTTCTTTTATAACTATGAGTCTATAAAGACTCTGTTTGACAAGCTTTGTCGTGTTTTCTTGTTTTTCTGAAATTTATTGTGATCAGTCATCTTCAACTAATCCTGAATTCTTTTTTAATATATAGTCCCAAATTTCTGATAGTTCTGTGTCCATTGCTGGTTCGCTTTTGTCATTGGATTTTTTGAAATTTATATTTTCCCACCCAATAACCAGGTGTAATCAAACAATAATTTTCTATGTAAAACATGGTATTTTAACTAAGTCCCCACAAAAACAAAAGCAAAAAACAAAAAAAAACCCCAGTAATTTTAAGAACTTACAGTGCTAAGGACACTTAAGTGTTGTCTTCTTATTTGGTTTATACTTGACTTTATGAATATACTTGCTCTTATTGTACTTTTTGTTTATGAAACGGGAGACTTTGAGTCAGGGCTTATAGGGAACCACCTCTCCATTTGCCTAATATACATATATATATACTGAAATGTTATGGAGACTGACATATTATTAGGAAGGAATCGGGCTAATGTACATGTTACACATATAAGCAAATGTTCTCGTAGGGGAAATTAATGGAAACATTGTCCAGTTGAGTTAGAGTTTCAAAGTTATTTATTAAAACATGTCAGTTGGCGGAATAGCCTCTATCAGAGCCAAGTGCCAAGAAAAGGTCAGGAAACTGCTGAAACAGAATTCAACAAGAGAACAGGAGGGACGCCTTCTCCACAAAGATGGGGTCAGGATGGAACTGGAGTTCTGGATCTGCAGTACCCTTGAGACTCAAACTCTTCATGACCCAAGCTTCCTGACCTTGCAGGAATATGCCTTTGGGGAATGATTGTGTTGCATTACTGACATCAATTTTATAAATAAGCCACGGAGAGAAGTATCATTCCTTGCTCATGAAGACCTTCTACATCTCCATTAAGGCATCAGCCTCAGGAGTGATGGTAGCACCAAAATGAGAGGCACAGAGTCACAGAAGTTTGCTCTTCAAGCGTCCACCAGGTAGTATCACTGAGCTATGCTCTGACTGGTAGCAAGAGACAGGACCACCTCTTAGAAATGATCAGGGTTTTTTGTTTACTTGTTTTGATTTTTATTTTGTAACTCTGGGTCTTCTCTGCTAGTAGAAATGGTACTATAGCCTCAGATTTAGGAACTGTTTGCAGCTGGGGCAGAGGTGATATGTTTCTTCAAATTTCACTGGCTAGACTAGAATAGCCAGGAATGCTTTTTGGATATATGCAAACATTCTTTAGAATGCATTTTTGCTCTTTCTTTTTCTCCCACCTTCCCTCCCTCCCTTCCTTCCCTTTGGTTTGAAATTTTTCTTTGCCTTTTTTTTTTTTTTTAATCCTCATGGAGGCAGTCTAAATTAGCTTGCAATATTTTCATAATTTTTGAACTTTTGCTATATATATTTGATTCTTCAACTGTATAGCATTATTTAGTGTTTGAAAGTTTAAATAACGTACTAACATTTTACTAAACCTTTATCAACTAACTTATTTTAGTCAACATTGTGTTTTTTTATGCATTCCTCAGTGTTGAGATATTTATACATAGTTTGCTCATTTTAACTGCCATATTACATGATTTTAATAAGACATCATTATTTTTTGGTCAATTTCCCTATTAGAAGAGTTAAGTGATTTTTTTTCACTATCAAAAGCAATGCTGCCATGAACTTTTTTGTACATATTTCCTTATACCCAGTGTCAGAGAGTTTCTCCAAGGTAGATATATAGGAGTGGAGCTGCTTTGCCAAGGATATGGATGGGAGTCTTCAAATTCCTTCGTATTGCTGAATTGCTTTTTAAAGTGATCTTAATAATTTAGACTCCCATTTTTAAAATGTTATTGAACTGTAAACACTCTTCCGATTTCAGATATCTTATTGTTTTAATTAGTAGAGATAACAATGTACTCCAGTATTCATTGGCCATTCAGTTTTCTTTTCTAGCTTATCTGTTCATATTTGCTCTTTTTTAAAGTCAGGTTTTGGCCTTTTAAAATTGAATATATATATATACATATATATAAAATTAGGGCTGGTCCTATTCTGAGGGTAGGTCACAAGAAGTTTTTTTTAGCTTTCACCTTGGTCTCTTGAAACATGCTTCTTGGAGCCCTGAGCTTCCATGCCAAGAATTTGAACTACCCTGAGACTGCCATGTGGGAAACCATGCAAAGAGACTGCATGAAGATGTCTTAAAATTACATCAAGAAAGATGCCCATGGAACGTGGAGTAGAAACAAGTCATCCCTGTCAAGTATTGCCCATAGTGCAAATTAGTGTGCAAAAATGAATGATTTTTGTTGTTTTAAACCATTTTGTTTTGGGGTGGTTTACTGAATGGCAATGTATAAATGAAACTATCTATCTAGCTATCCAACATCTATCATCCATGTAGCTATCTATCTATTTCTATAAGTTCATACACATTCATGCTTTGTATACAATTTTATCATTTATATGAATGCAAATTTCTCATATATTATATCATTTTTTCACATTTTGTTTTTCTTCAAGCCTCACATAATGTTTTCATTTTAGAGAAATTTATTATTTTCCTTTATGGTTTTTGCTTTTATGTTTTTTAGAAATAATTTTTTTCTTATTCTACTGATATAGAGATATTTGTCTATATTCTCTTGTAAAATTTGCACTTTTATTATTTTACTTTTTACCTTTAGTCATTAAAACCTATGAAAATTATTTTTGTGTATAGTGTGATACAGAGATCTAAGTTGATCTTTTCTCATTTGGGTAACTAATTTTCCCAGAATCTTCATTGGTTGATCTACATTTCTTTCATGATTTGTATTGTCACATTTTCTATTGCTTCTTACATTATATCTGAAAGTGTTTCTGGGTTCCTAATCTTATTTTATTGGTTGCCAAAACCACACTATTGTAAATGTCTTTGGCATTCTGTTAATAGACTCCTTATATCTGGTAGTTACCTTCTCAGTTAGTTCTTAGTTCTATTAGTGATCTTCCTATATATTTTTTTCGTGACTACTTGAGCTCTTTCTCTTGCACTATGAGATTGGACAGTTAGTCAACATCTGTGAAAACAAACTGTTCCAATTTTTATTAGAATTCCCCTATAATTATAATGATGGACATGAATTACATAAGATGTGTCTTCCAACCTATGAAGGTTTTTTGTTTATATGGATCTTCAGGACAGGGATATTTCAAAATCGAAGTTGGGGGAAGATTTTATTTAGTGGTGAAGCTGCATGACGGGTATCATAAAAGGCAATCCAGCACTGGATGGAAAGTTGGACTGCATAACCTTCAAAGTCCCATCTAATTTTAAAGTTCTAGTTAGTAAAACAAGTTATGCAGACTAATGTTTGAATATTATTTCTGACTGTGAAAGTAGGAAAATTGTTGAGCTTTCCTGAGCTCCTTTTATTATCTCTAAATTGGGGTTGATCATATTATTTCAAAATATGCTTGGAAGGATTAAGCTAACACAGTACTTGTTTTTCTGCCACTCAACACATTTAGTTGCCTTTTCTATCTCTGAAATAATTTGCAGTGTCTTCAGAGACTAAGGCACTCTTTGTAAAATAATAATGGTCACTAAATTATTAATGATAACCTTAAATTTATATGATAAACTATCAGAATCAAATCTCAGAGTTTACATTAAAATACATATGGTTTCTGAAAACTCAAGACTAGATTAGTTCAAACTATTGCATGGGCATGCTTTTTGAGTGCTGAGGAGACTTATTTCTAAGTCCATATCAGACTACTCTTACAGAGCTCTTGCCAGAGTTTTATATTCAGAATCACTCTCTAGCAATATATTCCCCAAAATAAACAGTTTTTAAAACCACCATAATGAATATTATAAACCTTTGGTAATTTATCTGCTTTAAGTGCATCAAGCTTTTCACCTTTGCCAAAACCATATTCTTTACTCCTTTTCTCACACTCTCTCTTTTTCTGAATCTATTTTTTTTTTTAGGAAAAGGAGAAAGATTAGTATTACACCAAAATTGCAAACACATTTTCCAGCCACTCCCAATCTGCAGGTTCTTTTATTATGTTAAATATTAATGAACTGATTATTACTGGCATACAAAATCCTAAATAAAATTGAATACTTTTTTGCCTTTTAATACTTTTCATTCTTAACTTCTCTCTTCTTTACACTCCTTCTGACTAACTATTTTTCTTTTTCCCTCTAAAATGTGCTTTCTATCCCCAAATTCATTCTCTCTCTCTATGCAGACACACACAGAGAAAAACTTGCAAGAATGACATAAGTCCTGATTGTAGTTATGTGGGATTTACAGGAAAAATAAATCAAACTTGTCTTTTTTACAGATGAGCTCACACTCTTCCTTTTTCCCCACTGAAAATAAAAAGTCAGGGAAGAAATCCAAATCAGAACCTTTATCCCAATGCCAGTAATTTGTTTCCAGCTTTTCTGCTTCTCCAAAAAAATCTCTTCCTGAAACTTCTCAGCATTGCACCCTACTCAGAAAACAAAACAAAATGCACAGAACTAGAAACTCAAGAAGAAAGAACAAAGCTAGGTAGTTCAAACCTTTGACAAATTGTTATCAAAATATTGTATTTTGTTTTAAGTTCATCGTTCTCTTTTTTATTGCAAATAAAGATGGGGTAGGAATCGTGCCACTTCCTGATGTAAAAGCTGTGTATAAACTGTGTAAAAATCCTCAGCGGCTTCTTATTAAATTTAGAATTCAGAATTTAATCCAAACTCCTCTCTATGAACTGTAAGACGCGCCCGCCTAGATGTAATTGGACATTTCCTGTCACCTTTCCACTAACTCTCTCCATGACCAGCACAAAAGCCTCTTTTGTCTCCTTGAACACACTTTACTCTGTTCCTGCCTCAAGGCCACTTGCTGTCACTCCTGTCTACAGCACAGTGCACCCGGCACCCCTAGATCTTCCCAAGGCTGGCTCCCACATATCAACCCCTTAAATGTCCTCCTCATCTAAAAGTTCACTCCCATCCAGACGCTGTCACCTTATTCTTTTCACTTTCTTCATAATATTTATCTTTACTTGAAATAACCTATTTAATTTTTTACTTGGTGTTTCTGTCTAGCCCAGTGGAATTTAAGTTCCTTAAGATTAGGACACTTGTTTGTTTTGTTCTCTTTACTCACAACACCTGGGTGAGTTATATCATTGCATAGGTTTTTGATAAACATTTTTAGTTGTATGAATAAATGAATACCTACAAAGGTAGTATTTTAAAAATACACTATAAAAGACACTAATAAATGAAATTTCTCATAGCTAAGTTACCTACTGTTCCCTCATATACAGGTTTACTTTAATAATCTGTTTCTTCCTGAAATGATTTGTCTACTGTAGGAGGAGTTCCTACACCCAGTGGGACCAACCCACTTTTAGGGGTCCAGCAGCAACAGGGGAGACACTGGGGGAGACAGTGGGGGAGGGGCACAAAGGAGCAGAAGGGAGTGGGGCCAGTGCTTTCCCTGTCCACTTAGGCACCAGGGAGCCTCTTGGGCTCCCTGGCTTAATCCTCTGCCCTAGGAGCCTCCTCCTGCTATGCAGAGCCCAAGTCCCACCCCTACACCCCCACCTAGGGCCCTACCTCTACACTCGGAGACCCCCTGCAACAAGCTGGGCCTAAACCTCACCCACTCACCCTCACTCAGGGGCCTACCTCCAAACTCCGTACTTCACACTCCAGAGGCCCTCCTTTGGATGTGCTGCCTCTTCCCTTCCACGCAGGTCCTAAGCAGAGGCCCTGCCCCACGTTTGAATGTTGCCCCGACTAGGCCTTACCCCAAGCTCAAACATCACCCCCACCACCTAGGTCCTGCCCGACGCTAAACCCCGCCCCTGCCTAAGTTCTACCCCCGCCTAAACTCCGCCCCCATAGCCAAGACTTTTTTTGTTTTTTCCTCTTTTAGATTGGGGTTCTGTTTTACCTTGTTGAGTCACTGTTGTTGATTCTTCTATATTTTTATTTTTCCTAATAAATCTTTTATTTTTCTAATATTATTTTATTCTTTATACTTTGTTATTGTTCTCTCCTTTTGGCTTGTTCCCCCCTTCTTTTTCTTTTTTCCTTTCTCCGTTGTGGTTTTATTTTACTTTGTTGCAGCTGTTTCACTTATAGTTTTATTTTTCCTAATATATTTTTTATCTTTCTAATTTTATTTTGTTTTTTATTCTTTGATATAGTACTGCTCCTTTTTTTCTTTTTCTTTTTTTTCTCTGTGCCACGATGTTTGCGGGATCTTGGTTCCCAGGCCGGAGGTCGGGCCTGATCTCCTGTGGTGCTAGCTTCAAGTCCAAACCGCTGGACTAACAGAGAACCTCAGACCCCAGGGAATATCAATTAGAGTGAGGCCTCCCAGAGGTCCTCATCTCAGCACCAAGACCCAGCTCTATCCAACTGCTTGCAAACTCCAGTGCTGGATGTCTCAGGCCAAACAACCAGTAAGACAGGAATACCACACCACCCATTGAATAAAAAATGAAACGACAAAAAAATGTTACAGATGAAGGAGCAAGATAAAAAACTTACAAGACCAAATAAACGAAGACAAAATAGGTAACCTACCTGAAAAAGAATTCAGAGTAATGATAGTAAAGATGATCCAAAATCTGGGAAACAGATGGAGAAAATATAAGAAAAATTTAATGAGGATCTAGAAGAACTAAAGAGCAAACAAACAGTGATGAACAACACAATTACTGAGATTAAAAAAACTCTAGAAGGAATCAATAACAGAATTAATGAAGCAGAAGAACGGATAAGTGAGCTGGAAGATAAAATGGTGGAAATAACTGCCAGGGAGCAGAAAAAAGAATGAAAAGAATTGAGGACAGTCTCAGAGACCTCTGGGACAACATTAAACGCACCAACATTCAAATTATAGGGGTCCCAGAAAAGAATAGAAAAAGATAGGGTCTGAGAAAATATTTGAAGAGATTAAAGTCGAAAACTTCCCTAACATGGGAAAGGAAATAGTCAATCAAGTCCAGAAGCACAGAGAGTCCCATGCAGGATAAATCTAAGGAGAAAAACGCCAAGACACATATTAATCAAACTATCAAAAATTAAATACAAAGAAAGAATATTAAAAGCAGCAAGGGAAAGCAGCAAATAACATACAAGGGAATCCCCATAAGGTTAACAGCTGATCTTTCAGCAGAAACTCTGCAAGCCAGAAGGGAGTGGTGGGACATATTTAAAGTGATGAAAGGGAAAAACCTACAACCAAGATTATTCTACCTGTCAAGGATCTCATTCAGATTCGACGGAGAAATTAAAACCTTAACAGACAAGCAAAAACTAAGAGAATTCAGCACCACCAAACCAGCTTTACAACAAATGCTAAAGGAACTTCTCTAGACAGGAAACACAAGAGAAGGAAAAGACCTACAGAAACAAAGCCAGAACAATTGAGAAAACGGTAATAGGAACATACATATCAATAATTACCTCAAATGTAAATGGATTAAATGTTCCAACCAAAAGACACAGACTGCCTGAATGGATACAAAAACAAGACCCATACATATGCTGTCTACAAGAGACCCACTTCAGACCTAGGGACACATACAGACTGAAAGTGAGGGGATGGAAAAAGATATTCCATGCAAATGGAAAACAAAAGAAAGCTGGAGTAGCAATTCTCATAGCAGACAAAATAGACTTTAAAATAAAGACTATTACAAGAGACAAAGAAGGACACTACATAATGATCAAGGGATCAATCCAAGAAGATATAATGATTGCAAATATTTATGCACCCAACATAGGAGCACCTCAATACATAGGGCAAATGCTAACAGCCATAAAAGGGGAAATTGACAGTAACACAAAAATAGTAAGGGACTTTAACCACCCACTTTCACCAATGGACAGATCATGCAAAATGAAAATAAATAAGGAAACAAACTTTAAATGACACATTAAACAAGATGGACTTAATTGATATTTATAGGACATGCCATCCAAAAACAACAGAATACACTTTCTTCTCAAGGGCTTATGGAACAGTCTCCAGGATAGACCATATCCTGGGTAACAAATCAAGCCTTGGTAAATTTAAGAAATTTGAAATCGTATCAAATATCTTTTCCGACCACAATGCTATGAGGCTAGATATCAATTACAGGAAAAAAAAACTGTAAAAAATACAAACATATGGAGGCTAAACAACACGCTAGTAAATAACCAGGAGATCACTGAAGAAATCAAAGAGGAAATCAAAAAATACCTAGAAACAAATGACAATGAAAACACAATGACCATAACCTATGGGATGCAGCAAAAGCAGTTCTAAGAGGGAAATTTATAGCAATACAATCCTACCTCATGAAACAAGAAACATCTCAAATAAACAACCTAACCTTACAGCTAAAGCAATTAGAGAAAGAAGAACAAAGAAACACCAAAGTTAACAGAAGGATAGAAATCATAAAGATCAGATCAGAAATACATGAAAAAGAAATGTAGGAAACAATAGCAAAGATCAGTAAAACTAAAAGCTGTCTCTTTGAGAAGATAAATAAAATTTGATAAACCATTACCCAGACTCATCAAGAAAAAAAGAGAGAAGACTCAAATCAACAGAATTAGAAATGAAAAAGGAGAAGTAACAACTGACACTGCAGAATTGCAGAATTACAAAGGATCATGAGAGATTACTACAAGCAACTCTATGCCAATAACATGGACAACCTGGAAGAAATGGAAAATTTCTTAGAAAAGCACAACCTTCTGAGACAGGAAGAAATAGAAAATGTAAACAGACCAATCACAAGTACTGAAATGGAAACTGTGATTAAAAATCTTCCAACAAACAAAAGCCCAGGACCAGATGGCTTCACAGGAGAATTCTATCAAACATTTAGAGAAGAGCTAACAACCTATCCTTCTGAAACTCTTCCAAAATATAGCAGAGGGAGGAACACTCCCAAACTCATTCTATGCGGCCACCATTACCCGATACCAAAACCAGACAAATATGTCACAAAAAAAGAAAACTACAGGCCATTATCACTGATGAGCATAGATGCAAAAATTCTCAACAAAATACTAGCAAGCAGAATCCAACAGCACATTAAAAGGATCATACACCATGATCAAGTGGGGTTTATCCCAGGACTGCAAGCATTCTTCAATATACACAAATCAATCAATGTGATACACCATGTTAACGAACTGAAGGATAAAAACCATATGATCATCTCAATAGATGCAGAAAAAGCTTTCAACAAATTTCAACATAAAAACTCTCCAGAAAGTAGACATAGAGGGAACTTACCTCAACATAATAAACACCATATATGACAAACCCACAGCCAACATCGTTCTCAACAGTGAAAAACTGAAACCATTTCCTCTAATGTCAGGAACAAGACAAGGCTGTCAATTCTCGCCAATATTATTCAACATAGTTTTGGAAGTTTTAGCCACAGCAGTCAGAGAAGAAATAGAAATAAAAGGAATCCAAATTGGAATAGAAGAAGTAAAATTGTCATTGTTTGCAGATGACATGATGCTATACATAGAGAATCCTAAAGATGCTACCAGAAAACTACTAGAACTAATCAATGAATTTGGTAAAGTAGCAGGATACAAAATTAATGCACAGAAATCTCTTGCATTCCTATACACTAATGATGAGAAATCTGAAGGAGATATTAAGGAAACACTCCCATTTACCATTGCAACAAAAAGAATAAAATACCTAGGAATAAACCTACCTAAGAAGACAAAACACCTGTATGCAGAAAACTATAAGACACTGATGAAAGAAATTAAAGATTCTACAAACAAATGGAGAGACATACTACATTCGTGGATCGGAAGAATCAACATTGTGAAAATGACTATACTACCCAAAGCAATCTACAGATTCAATGCAATCCCTATCAAACTACCAATGGCATTTTTCACAGAACTAGAACAAAAAATTTCACACTTTGTATGGAAACACAAAAGACCGCGAATTGCCAAAGCAATCTTGAGAAAGAAAAACGGAGCTGGAGGAATCAGACTCCCGAACTTCAGACTATACTACAAAGCTACAGTAATCAAGACAGTATGGTACTGGCACAAAAACAGAAATATAGATCAATGGAACAGGATAGAAAGCCCAGAGATAAACCCACACGCATATGGTCACCTTATCTTTGATAAAGGAGACAAGAGTATACAATGGAGGAAAGACAACCTCTTCAATAAGTGGTGCTGGGAAAACTGGACAGCTACATGTAAAAGAATGAAATTAGAACACGTCCTAACATCATACACAAAAATAAACTCAAAATGGATTAAAGACCTAACTGTAAGGCCAGACACTATAAAGCTCTTAGAGGAAAACATAGGCAGAACACTCCATGACATAAATTTCAGCAAGATCTTTTTGACCCACCTCTTAGAGAAATGGAAATAAAAACAAAAATAAACAAATGGGATTTAATGAAACTTAAAAGCTTTTGCACAGCAAAGGAAACCATAAACAAGACGTAAAGAGAACCCTCAGAATGGGAGAAAATATTTTCAAATGAAGCAACTGACGAAGGATTAATCTCCAAAATATACAAGCAGCTCATGCAGCTCAATATCAAAATAACAAATAACACAATCCAAAAATGGGCAGAAGACCTAAATAGACATTTCTCCAAAAGATATACAGATTGACAACAAACACATGAAAAGATGCTCAACATCACTAATCATTAGAGAAATGCAAGTCAAAACTGCAATGAGGTATCACCTCATACTGATCAGAATGGCCTTCATCAAAAAATCTACAAGCGATAAATGCTGGAGAGGGTGTGGAGGAAAGGGAACCCTCTTGCACTGTTGGTGGGAATGTAAATTGATACAGCCACTACGGAGAACAGCATGGAGGTTCCTTAAAAAACTAAAAATAGAACTACCATATGACCCAGCAATCCCACTACTGGGCATATACCCTGAGAAACCATAATTCAAAAACAGTCATGTACCACAGTGTTCATTGCAGCACTATTTACAATAGCCAGGACATGGAAGCAACCTACGTGCCCATCAACAGATGAATGGATAAAGAAGATGTGGCACATATAAACAATGGAATATCACTCAGCCATGAAAAGAAACGAAATTGAGTTATTTGCAATGAGGTGGATGGACCTAGAGTCTGTCATACAGAGTGAAGTAAGTCAGAAAGAGAAAAACAAATACCGTATGCTAACACATATATATGGAATCTAAAAAAAAAAAGGGTTCCGATGAACCTAGGGGCAGGACAGGAATAGAGACCCAGATGTAGAGAATGGACTTGAGGACACAGGGAGGGGGAAGGGTAAGCTGGGACGAAGTGAGAGAGTACCATTGACATATATAGATACGACCAAATGTAAAATAGATAGCTAGTGGGAAGCAGCTTCACAGCACAGGGAGGTCAACTCGGTGCTTTGTGACCACCTAGAGGGGTGGGATAGGGAGGGTGGGAGGGAGATGCAAGAGGGATGGGATATGGGGATATACGTATGCATATAGCTGATTCACTTTGTTATACAGCAGAAACTAACACAAAACTGTAAAGCAATTATACTCCAATAAAGATGTTAATAAACAAAGAAAAAAGATCCAATGGAATAGAAGAAATTTATGATATTCCATGAAGCACCATCTTGGAGCAGGAAGAAGTAAGCAATTCAGAGCAAATGCGCAAGTCAAAAGTTAAACCCTAAATGGAAGGATGAATGCTTTTTCCTTTTAAGGAAAAGGACAAAAGATGAGGATGAGTGAATTATCGATAAAATTGTACAGATAATTGAAGAGTAAGGGTAAATAAACTGTGTGAGGAATGCCCTTTACCTCATAGCAAAGCCTCCACCTTATCATTTCAAGTTGTCATCAGAAAGTGACGAAGATGGGGTGGGATGAGGGTCTATGGAAGGCCTAGGATGTGAACAGCTGCCACTGGGATTGCAATGAGAGCTGCCCACTGGCCCATGAAAGGGTGGCTGAGAAGTTCTAAAGGCTTAACTGACACTGGAGTTAATGAATATCTTTGTCTTGGAATCAATTTTTCCTTCAACACTACTTGGTTGTAAAGATGGCTAAAGATGGTGTTGTTAGGGTTAGAGGATTTTCAGTGATTGTGTTAAAATTGCAAGGGCAGATAAATTTGAGGGAGTTAGTGAGAATGCATTTAAAATATACATTTGAGATAAGTCTTGGTAAATAGAGAAGTAAATCTAGAAGGAATTCAATAGACTGGATATTGGAAAGGCAGCCAAGAGCTGTGTGCCATGAGACAAATGAAGAAAATTGTGAGTGTGAGAACGAGGTAAGAGGCAGTTCTCCCTTTGTCACTGGTTGCCTAAGGAAACAAACCCTCTGTTTTTTTGACACCTGCACATATCCCCAAATCTGATAGATATAGTCGCTCCCTGAATGAATAATGATTTAAGCACTCCCAGATAAAATATATGTTTAAGAATTTCAGAAAACCTCCTTGTTTTTTACCAGTTCTTTCTCTATTAGGTAAAACTTTTGTTTTTTCAACTGTTTAGATCTAGTTTTCAGTAATTATTTTTCTTAACTAGTACAAAATTTTTAAAAATCTGCAATTATTAGAAAATGGGAGGATTATGTCTTTAGCAGAACTGGACCTCTTTACACTGGTGTTTATAACCTCAGTGCCCCTCGATATCTCTGCATATTAATATTATGGAAGTATTTCCCAACTGGATAGAATTCCTAAATAGAAAACCCATTTATTGCATTTATTGCCAAGTCATTTATTACAGAAGTCTTCACTACTTCAGTTCTCCCCAATCAGTGAAATCATTTTGTCACATGTAGTAATTTATTTTTAAAAAGCTAAATAAAATGTGAGTGAAATTTAGGAGAATAGATGGAGGGAGATAAGATTAGTATATCAAGTTTTACAGATCCAGTGATTTCTGAAAATCATGTGAATTAATGTATATTTTTAAGGTCAAAGGTTCACTCACAGGTCTTAGTAATGATACAAACTTCTCTTGTATCTCCTTAATTAGGTAATGTTTGGGTGTTTGTGAATGGTTTTAAAATGACCTAAAAACGTAATTCATCATGACTAAGGCCACATTTGGATTTAGATGCCAAATGTGGATCTTTGGGGAAGAGCTATTCACCAATGTATTAATTAAGATAATATTTGAGGTTCTATTTCAACAATCAAGGATTTATTAAAGCAAAACTTAAGCCTTGTGGAATGTACTGAGAAAATATTTCCTGAAGCTGGGCCTTAGCTAAGTAATTTAAGACTTTGCAATAATGATGCTAGTAAAATTCTTACATATTACTTCCTTCTAGTATTGATACTAGTGAATCATTCTAAAAAAGAAAAAAAGAAAAAAAGAGGTCTCAGTTAGCCCAAATCATTACTGTTAGCATAGGAATGTTAAAACAATTCTACTTAATCAATAAGCAAAATAAGCACACTTATTATGAGAAATCTAAATTGCTTGTTTAGGCTAGTGTGAGTATGCATGTGTTTGTGTAGGTGTGCATTTCTTCTATGTAGATTTTGTTGATATTTCTTTAAATATTATTAATTGTGACCTTCAAACCAATATTTCCTAAGTATTATGGACTTCAATTGCTACTATGGTTAGCCAAAGCAAATTTCATTTCACTTTATGTTTTTAACCTAAGGCTGCATATAGCTGAGCTATTGAAAATAATAGTAACTATCATTTGTATATAATCTTTATAACTTAAAATTACATTTAATTCTTATGTGACAATTTTTGAAGAGACTTAAACCAACTTAAAAATATGGGAACTCCCATAGTCAACTCTGCACAAATCATATGTAACAAATCACAGTGCAGAACTGAAAATAATTTTAAAACTGTTTTTAAAAGTTTTACTTTTATGTCTCTAAGAACTTTAGAGAAAATTAATTTCATAGCCACAATATAACCTAATAAAAACACTGTTGCTGTCTTCCCTGTTGCTCCCTTCCCCACTTCTGGAGACTCCGCTTTTATTTCTTAGAACTTACTGTGGAAGTTTGCTTCCCCGTTTATTCTTTGCCTCCTTGCTCTCTACCCAGTCTTTTGCTTTGGAATCATAAGATATGCACTGGTGACTGGTGAAGTTTCCTTGGGTTGGAATAAGAGGGGGGAAAAAAAAGGAGAATTTGAGTTGGCAAAGATAGAAATTTTATGAGGTATGGACGGAATGAAAAATCAGGGACACTCATCATACAGGCATCATAATTCTTATTTTTCAGATTTGAAATCTGAAGGTCAGAGAAACTGAATTACTAGCTGAGGAGAAACGAGAAGTATGTGAGATCATTGCTATTCCAAACTTTTTATTTCAATCCTAGCACCCTTCTCTCCGTATCACATAGACTTTGGCTACTCTTATTTATAAAAAATATTTTAAAAATAAGAAGAAAATTATCTTAGATAATCATATACTGAAACTCACTTACCATCTTCAGAACTTATTATACACAAATACGCATGTGAGTCACACATGTGCATATATGTTCATACACATACACCTTTCCATCTCAGTTGGCAAGTAACTCTTTTGCTGTCTACAACACTAATAACTGAATAATGGAAAGAGATCCATTCTTAAAAGTGCCTGTGTAAACTCCATCACTGGATTTAACCCGCAATCCCTGAATATTTCAGAAAGACAGACAAAATAAAAACAGAGTAGCCAGAAAGAGTGACATGGTAAACAGATTTGTGTCAAAGACTGGTAGTGCTCACATATATCTGACTGGTTCTCTTTCCTGGTTATACAACTAGGCTACAGGTTCTGGCATCTCTTGTAATCAGATGTGACTCTGTGCTGAATTCCGCCTAATGAATTGTAAGTGAAAGTAATACATACATACTACTACCAGGGTTGGTTTTGTATATCTCCCATGCCCCCAGTCAGACCTCTTACCCATCTCCCAGCTGAATAGATTGGGCTTCAAGGATCTGGAAGAGGGTGAAGCTACAAGATAGAAGGATTCTGGGCTCCCAAATAAACCCATAGAAAGGTGTGAATAAAAAATAATCATTTACTTTGATAACCTACAGATATTTTAGAATTTGTGTGAATTACTTAGAGTAGCTAAATCAGGCATCTGAAGGACAGTGCTGACATGAAAATATAGAATAATATTTAGGAAGGATATTTAAGAAGAGAGAAGGTGGGAAAGAAAATGTTTCATTTTTTTTTTTTTGAAAATGTTTCATTCTTTTTGTCACTGTTTTATTTCTTTCACTTTTTTGGTGGTATTTTCTTTAAGGTCACCAGTTCATTCTTACTTTTCCTCTTCGAATCTCTTTGTGACAGTGGCCACAAAGTTCATGCAGTCTCTACCTTCTATTGTTTACGCTATCCTTTGGTATTTCTAAGTTCTCAGACACACGGACTTACAACAAAATAAAACAAAACAAAAAAAGACTTGGTTCTTTCACTGACAGTCCAACATGTGGTATCTGTAGGGTTACTAGATTTGGCAATGGAAGTTAGTTAACCATAAGATATCTACAGGATGGATAAGAAATGTTTGATTAGGGACAAGGGCCCACGGATCTGCCTCATAACACATAGAAGCCCAGGAGGCCCTTGAAAATGTAAAGACACAGTAGAAGCCCAAGAGTCCGTTGAATATACTAGGATCCAGGCATCTATCTACCTTAGGAAGAAGGCTACAGAATTTGGGGAGCTGACATGAGGCGAACAGAGTGTTTCTATGTTCACCACAAGTGAAAATATGAGTCAGAAAGTACAATTTCTTTTATATAAATACCATTATGAGTGCAGATGCAGAGAGCAGATCTAAAGCTATATCTCAGATTGCAAGACACATTCATGCTACAGAGGTTTCTATATTCTAAGGATCAGCCCAAGTGTTTGACTATAGACTATGTACATATACGTCTGTATAGAGATATAACAATTGAGACAATCAGACAAATATGAACATATCTTGAAAAACAGACTGAGGGGGCATTATCATCCTGCCTTGAGTATAGCCTACACTCCTCTCCCACTTAGTAATAATATTAGCTAACAATTATTGAGTGTCTACCATGAACTATGTATAGTAAAACACCTCAGGCTAGACTTTTAGAATTAAAAAACAGATTAAAATATGCTTGCTGGGTACAAATTAATAAGTATATACTGTGTCCAACAAAATGAGATGAGGTATCAGTAGATAAAACAAGCAAAAAATCATGTAATCTTTGGAAGCCTAAGAGTTCTGGAAACATCTGACTCGGCCAACAGCCTGAAGAATCGAATAACAGGAGAAGATTCTGACTGGAGCAAACTGAAGCCTCATTCGTGGTGTCACGCCTGCTTAGGGATACAGCTTTCCTTATGGTCTGAATTCAAAAAATCCCCAAATAGAGCAGTCACGTACTCCACAGACCATTCCTCACAGTGTCTGGTGCATGCCCAGGGGGGATTCATGCAGAAGGTGTTGGCATCACAAAATGTTGCCAGGCCAACATGAGGATTGGGCTTCCAGCCCAGTAACACTAAGTACCAGGAGAAAGGAAAGGGGAACAGCTGGCAGCTGTTATGTCCCCACGCATCAACCTCCCCCCACTTTAGTCTTGAAGGATGCAAACAGTCTTCTTACATCTGGGACAGGAGTTGCCATCGCAACTCATGTAGCCCTGTCAGGGGGCTACGTCTGGAATAATATAAATATCAACAGAGGTTTTCATCCAGGGACAGCTCAAAGCTGTCAGGTAAAAAATGAAGGGGAGCACACAAGTGTTCAAGGGACTCAAGCAAGCATGTTTCTGGATTATATCCACTTTTGTTATCAGACACAGTGACGCTTGAGAAACTCTCCTTCCACAGTAAGACCTGATCATTAACAATGTATTTTAGCAACTTCACTCTGATGCAAATTTTTCATCCTTTTACTTCTCTAGCCTTAATATGGTCCTTAATCTGAAGAAATGGCTCATATTAAAAAAATTTATTTGAACATTATTATGCATATATATACTAATATCACCCATGAATATGTGTTATTATTTGTTTAGAACAAACTAGGATATGTAAAAGGCAGGCACTTTTATGCCCATCTGAAAAGTGGGGCTACTCCTAATTACATTAGAGTGTGATGTATTAAAATAAATAATACATGCTAGAAGTCTTTAGACCAGTCCTTGAAAATAATAATCGCTAAGTAAATGTTATCTTTAAGCTGCTCATTTTTTCAGTATTCTGACAGGTCTTTATCCATATTGCAATCCTTTTTCATGTTCCTTGCTTCTATCTTTTCTATTTTTTTTCTTTTAAATAAATTTTGATACGTGGGATTTATTCACAAAATGCTAAAACAGATTATCTTGGTGTGGGTCTGGGCACTCTGCATATTTAAAAATGTTCATAGCCTTTCTCACACTTCTGAGTTAAAGATGTAGCATTAATATTTGGGCATCTCTTAATAATCCACGTTTTCTTCTCTTTATTTCTACACTACTATAGAAAGTTGATTCCTTCTATTTTAAATAAAGGAATCACAAACTTCTTAATCATTCAGACATAAAATCTTGGCGTCATAATCATCATTTACTGCTAACTCATTACTGTCACTCCAAAGTAATGGCTAAGCGCAGTACAGCCTATCTCTGTGGTGCCTGTCGACACTCTGTGGATTACAAGTTATGTGTTCCAGTCAGAATAGTCAATTTCAAATAACAGAAAAGCAGCCAAATCTGGCTTAAAATTTAATAAAGATGATTTGCTGGCATATGTATTTCCAGCTTACAAATGTAGGGATGATGTCAGGGTAGTTTGACCAAGGTTTCTGCTCCATCTCTCTATGATTCTCTTGGTTACTCCTTCTTCTGTTGTAGGTTTTTTGTTTTATTTTGCTTGTTTTTGCTTTTTGTTCTTTCCTTTTATTCAAGATGGCTACTCCCATAGCAGGAAAATGGCCATAGCAATTCCAGTGTCAAACACACAAACCACAATACCCAGAAGGTGAGAGGATTCAGGTTTTCACAAAGATCACATCAGTGTATTGTTCTGCATTCTGATTAGTCTAGTCATGTACCCATCTTTTAACAAGTCTCTGTGACTAGGTAACTGTGATGCACTGAGTGGTTACAAGCTGGGTTATGTGTCTCTCCTGCTCAACTTGTATCTATCAGTGTTTGACCTGTCTTAGAATCTTCCTCATCTGAGTATGGAAAAGTTCCATTCATCTCTACAGATACTGTACAAATGACTAAAGGTATGTTGATGCCGACCAGCCAATGACCACCAGGGACACACCTGTGGTCAAAGATGTATTTTTTTGCTGCAACGATGGAGATTGCTCACCATGAAGAACTGTGAGATGTCTTGGTGAAAGGAGTATTGGTAGTGGAAGGTTATAGGAGACGGGACTGTGTTTAGTGAATTTAATAAAGATTCAAGGAAGTAGAGATTTCCTCTGGATTGAGAATTGTCATAAAGCTGGGACATTTCAGTGATTGGTATCTTAAAATTTCATATCTAGTAATGGGGGTACATGAAGCTGCTTTTATCTTTCTCAAGTGGAATGGATTCTGAGCAGGCAACCACAAAATTTACCATATTCTATAAATTGTATAAGGATATGAATCACATTTTACTAATTCTTTAAATCACATCCACAACACATTAAAATTGCTGCATATATAGTATCTGTTAAATTCTTATTCATTGAGTCACATTGAAAATTATTCTTCAGATGAATCAAGTGACCCTATTGAATTTTATGTGGTTTACTCAAGATTTAGCCTGATGATAAAAACACCTATCATTTATAAGATGTTAATTTTGACATGAAGTCTTTTAGGGACTTTACATTCATTAAAACATTTAGCCCCCAACAAAATTAAAATATCTGTACTGTTTTTCTCATTTTGTGAATGAGCAAACAAGACTGAATAAAGTCTAATACTTTAGTCAATGTCATACAAATAGCATATGGTCATACTTGTATTTTTATACTAGGTACCAATGTTTTTTGAGAGAAATATGAACATTCTGGATTTCTAGAAATCTGGTTTTGCAAAAGCTTTAACAGCAGCAAGACACAAAGCATATGATTCTCTAAGCAGCAATATCTGACTTCAGAAACTATATGCAATTCAGAGTGTTCTTCATATGATGGGAAATGTTAATCTACTAATCAACACTCAGCTTCTCTATCATTGATGGACTATAATAAAGATCAAATCTATTTCATTATAAATGGAAAAATAAAGAAGCAGAACAAATGGGACATTTTCTTTGGTTACCCAATATCATAAACTACTGCATTTTTTATGACTATAGTCTCAATATTAATCTCTGAAGGTATTTTATGTTTAGTTTACTGAGCTTATTTCTTTGATTAAATTCATTTTTGCGCAATGCAAATGTCATACATCAGGGCTGATCTTGCTCTAACGTATGATTTTTTTCATTTTAATTTAGCACTTGTGAATAAGTCCTCATAACATGACTGCTGAACCTGAATCTCGGCTTCACTGAACTAATGCACACAAATGCACCAAAACCTTGAAGGTGCTCCAAAATGTAGACATTTTAAATAGGAAAGTTCTGTTCTCAATAAAGTCAAAAATTGTTAAGATATCTTTGGTTTTGCCAGAGATTGAGAAAATAGAGGAAAGAAAAAACTGCAGAACTCAAAGGAAAATGATTACCAAAGACTTTTTTTTTCTTGCTGCATGGTATTTTTTTTTAATTAATTAATTTATTTATATATTTTTGTCTGTGTTGGGTCTTCATTGCTGCATGTAGGCTTTCTCTAGTTGTGGCGAACGGTGGCTTCTCTTGCTGCGGAGCACAGGCTCTAGGCGCGTGGGCTTCAGTTTTTGTGGTACACGGGCTCAGTAGTTGTGGCTCACGGGCTCCAGAGTGCAGGCTCAGTAGTTGTGGTGCTCGGACTTGTGGGATGCTCACGGCATGTGGGATCTTCCTGGACCAGGGCTCGAACCCATGTCCCCTGCATTGGCAGGCAGACTCTTAACCACTGCGCCACCAGGGAAGTCCTGCATGGTATTTTTCATTGGAGTGTAGTGTAAACGTATTCTTTCATTCCTTCTGACCAAGAAATAGACTATGGTCAATGTGGGAAAATGTAGTTTAAAAGAACTTTATGGTACCTTGTAAATCATGGACTATATAACCTACAAAAACATAAATCTTATCTTTCTTGCCTCTCTTCTAGATTTCAAGAAACTCCTTGCATAGTTCAAACTTCCTTTCCAAAGACCTAATTTCAAATACTGCATTTTAATCTTCAGGGGCTTTCCATGTTATATCAGAGAATAATAAATGTAAATGTAACATTTAAACCATCAGTAATTCATTCTGTAAGAACAGTTCAAAGGGAATACCACATTGAAGCTATTGACTGAGATGTGAAATTACAGAGGCATTACATAAAACTAACTTTTTTTCTACTTTAAGAGGAATTTATATGGGCAAAATCATCAAGCAGGGTAACCAGATAGGGCCTGATTAGCTACTTACACTTTAATTTTTATAATGCACTTGCCAGAAGGAAATGATTTTGAAATTTGTTTTTTTATTCCATCAGGGTTAAAATTAAGTCTTTCTTAGACTATTTAGTCAAAATAAGCAAGTATGCAGGTATCTAAACAGTGGTCTATAATCTGATCTACTTGTCTATTAAGAGAGAATCTGTTTCACAAGCTTAGCTATCAAAATAATTTTGAGGTTCCTTTAATATATATGACAAAAAGGTAATAAGATATGGTTTTAATTATAACACTGTAAAAATAAGTTTCCTTCATGACATTAACAGCTGTTCATAAAAAATAAATAAAATAATGGGGAGCAAGTGTGTTTCATCCATTACTGACAAGGAAAGTGATGTTTATAGAAACATTTTAATCACTTAAATTGTTGATGTAGCTTGATGGCAAACTGTCTCTCCAAAACATATGTTTTTCACTGTCTGAATCATATTTTTCCATCTCAGCAGGGAATTAACTTGAGCTGATGTTACCATAATAACAGAAAGATTTACTGATATTCATTTCTCAAAAAACAGATGTTGACTTCTATAGAGGTCAAAGTAGAAAGTACCTGAAAAGAATATTGCAAGTTATTTCTACTAACGGCTATCAGATATTAAACAACTGATGTAATTCAGAGTGGTTAATTAGAATAATTTCTACTTTCCTTTTTTATATATAGAATAGCTCATACCAACTTCCTTTCAGGGCTGTAATTGTCATGTTTGTCCAATCTTTAATTCACTGCATTGCTTGAAAAATTATGATAAATATACACTCTTATTAACAGAGGTTTATTCCCAGGAACTTAGACATAGCCATTTAAAAACTACTGTAAAATGAGAAAATTCCTGTTTGAAATTTATTTCCAATGCTGAATGCAAAGCTTACTGTGAAAATGGCCACACACTTGGCATTTCCTGGAACAAAGTTTAGATCCTTTCATCATGAAAAGCATTTATGAAGAGTCTTCAGGTGTGTAACTCTTGGCAAGCTATTGTACAAAACGATTCAAAGGAAAGCTGTTCTCAGCTAGAAGTAGGCTATCTGTGAATTAGTGTCACCTCTGAGCTATGCTGATGATCAAATAGAAACCAATTATGAAGGTATGGAGAGTTGCCATTAAAACAGTGTTCACCACAAGTCATCCACTCCCTACCAGACTGCCAGGCTGAAGTACATGCAGCAAGGATCACCATGGTAGGGAAAGAAGTACCTGTCTTAAAATATACAATGCAGTGGTTGATTACTGGAAAGCATTAGTAGAGTTGAAACCCCAATGTGCAGCTCTCTGAAAGCACATATCTTTTTGAGTCAAGGAATGCTTAACACCCTAACAAATATTCATGTGAGGACCTGGTTGAAGAAGAAGAGTATACAGAGTATTCCAAATCAATATGACAGAGAAGTAAAAACCTAAGAGGAATAGATATGCTTGGCATTAACAAGGAACAATTAAAAGAATGACCTGAGAGCACATATGAAGACTAGGAGGAAGTATGCTTACATATGTGAAGTAGGATAAGATGATGATTATGGAAAGCTAAGCAGAGGGGTTAAATTTTAATTACAGATCTTGGAGAGACTTGCAGATATTTAAAATTTAACTTGCCTAAAACTGAACTTTTCAGTCTTTTCCCCATTTAGTAGGAGGAATCCTCGCTCAGTCAGAGACTTGGAAGTCATTCTTGAAACCTACCTCGACCTCATACCCACAAAATACTCATTCTAATGAAACTTCTAAAATATCTTTCCACTTCTCTCCTTTGCTAATGCCAAGACTCCAGTCCAAGCCATAATAATTTCTTGGGTGGTCACTACCTTAGCCTCTCAATTAATCTCCCCATTTCATCTCTTGCCAATTCTCTTATCCATTCTCTATGTAGAGCAGGAGAAATTAAACATTATATATATATATATATATATATATATATATATATATACTTATATGTACATACATACATTTTGAACATATCAATTCTCATATTAAACCACTTCAATGGCCTCTCATCCTCTTAGAATAAAATCCTCCACTTCAATGGCCTCTCATCCTCTTAGAATAAAATCCTAACTCCTTAGTGTGGCCTATAAGGTCCTGCATTACTTTGCCCCACCAACTTCTCCAGTATTACCTGTTCCACTCTTCCTCTCACACACAGTGATTAAGACACTCCAGTCTTCTTTCTGTTATTTGGAAAAACCAGGTTTGTTTTTGTCTCAGGACATTTCAACATGCAGTTTCCTTTGCTTGGCATCATCCTTCTCTTCTTAGCTTGATTGATTTCTTCTCATTCTTACATCTCAGTGTAAAATTCAGTTCTTCAGAAAAGCAGTCACTGTTCACACAACAAAAATTTTTTCTACACATCTTATTATTCCACTCCATATCCCTTATTTCAGTTTGAAGTTTAAAGCACATACATTTTTTGCATGTTCATCTGATTAATTTCATTTTTTCCCAATATATTTTTCAGCCTAGTGAGGGTAAGGGACATATCTGTTTTGTTCACTGCTTTATACATAGGGCTGAGCCCAGGATGGGAAGAGATCAGGCTTTCAAGACATGGTTAGATAATAAAATATGACTGACCTTTGGGATCCTTTCATTTCTCAAGTGAGAAAAATGACATTAATAGTGATTAACTTTATAAAAGCATACAGTGAATCAGTACTGGAGATAGAACTCCTGAGTTCCAACCAAGTATTAGTTTTGTTCACTTTACTGCACTTATTTGCTGTATTAGGTAATAGAAAATCATTGTGGGCTTTTGCCAAGGTGGTGGGAGTGAAGGTGGGTAGACAGTACAGGTAGTGGGGGGGAAGAGTATATATGGCATGATACTCATTCTGGAAGGTGCCACATATTCAACAGGCTTTACGAAGCCTATTGCACAAGCTTCTTTGGACTCTGTTTGAATACTTCCAGTGCAGGGGCTTTCACTTATTTCGTGAAACTGCTCACCCCTTTGCCAGAGAGTTTTACTTTTATAGAGCACTTTTTAAACAGTGAGCTAAAATCCATATAACTTTATTTGATCCTAATTATGTCCTCTTATAAAATAAAAAGGATCTTGATAACACGGGCCATATTCAGTAACATGCATTCATTACATATTGAAAACAAAATTTTGAGTTTGGTAAATTGATCTAATCAGATGGAAATTTATGTTTGAGTAAATATCTATCTATCATCTAGAAAGATGAAGAATCCCATAAAAACAGTTTTGTAAGAACATTTTTTATTAGAAGTAATTGAAATGGATCCACGTAATCAGCAAATAAATATTTTCAATATAAAATTTATAAGAGAAAGAGAAATGAAAATGATAATCCATTATCACAAATCATCAGTGCTAAAAAAGTTTTCTTTATATTAGTATCATTTATAAAGTTAAACTCTATATGAATAAATCCTATAATATATAATTGATCAAAGACACTATTTTTGTATCTAAATCCTGAAGTAGGGTAAAATATGTGTATATTCAACTTCAGAAGCCTGATGGCTACATTTGAATGAGAATGAAAATCAATAGTTAGTAAGCTTTCAAGTGTACTGTGAAGGAAGAAGATGGGAAAAGATACCTGAAACTTCTTAGAACTGAAATTTAAAATACTAAGAAAACTCTCAACTTAGTAAAGCAGTTTGACTTTGAAGAATTAATTCTACAAAACTTATCTGGAGATTGAAAACCGTTTGGTAGTCATTATTTATCATGACACTTTGATGTCACAGAAAATAATTATCTTGCAAATGTTTAATGTAATAAGCTATACCTGATACGTAGTAAAATCTTTCTTGTGAAAGATGAAAAGAAGAAGGAAAAAAATAATGCACCTCTGCTGCTCCACAAAAGGATTCAGAAGATGTGTTCAATTTTATGTGGGGTTTTCCTTAAATTTTTTATTATGGAAAATTTCTAGAATTCAGAAAAGTTGAAGAAATTGTAAAATAAGCACTATATATCCACTACCTAGATTCAACTATTATTAACATTTTTCCAAATTTGCTATATTCATATCAATGTGTGTATCATCTATGCACATACATATTTTTATTTGTTTTTATAGAACCGTTTCAAAAAAAGCTGGAGACATCATGGAATTTCACCTCAAACTATATCAACGTGCCTTGCCCCCAAATAAGTGCTTTCTCACACATAACTACTGTATCATTACCACAGCTAACAAAAATTAACAATAATTCTCTAATATTAGCTTAAGTCAAGTAAGTTCATATATAATACAAAGTCTCACAAGTATCCAAAAAAGGGTCCTATAAAACTCGGTAGTTTCAAACAAGGATTTAAACCAAAGTGCATTTGGTGATTATATCTTGTTCCTAAAAGTTCTGTATCTTTGCTTCCTTTTATTAACCTTTTGAGAAGATTAAGTTAGATGTCTTGTAGAATGCCCCACATTCTGCATTTATGATTGTTTCCTTATGGTGTTATTTACCCAGTTTCTCTGTCTTCTGTCCTATAAACTAGAAATTATATCTAAAGTATTTATTACATTTAGATTGTGCAATTTTTGTCCAGAATACTACCTAAGTGATGCTTTTGTACTTCACTTTGCATCAGATGAGAAGGTGTGTAAATTCTGGTTGTGCTCTTATAGGTGACATTCACTTTCATTACTTAATAAAGTGGTAGTAACTAAATGTCATTATTTTAAGATATCTATATCTGTATCCATCTATATATATATTTGAAATTATAATTTGTGAGGTGATATTTTGGCATCATGTGAATATTGCATTCCCCAACATTTTACTTTATGGCTTTAGCATCCATCTATGATACTTTCCTCAATTCATTATTTTTATTAGAGGCTTCATAATGTTTAATTTACATTTATTAGCCAAAGTTCCTTTGTAAAAGAAAAGAGCCTTCCTCATTGTCTACAGGTGAACAACAGTATCTCCAAAAAACAGTAAATGTTTAATTTCTCATTCTATTATTAAACTAAGGAGTTTGTATAATATCCACCCCCAATGTTTGAAATTTAGTTTGTTTTTCCTGCTTCCTTAATATCTCTACAAACTTATGAATATTTATTTATTCAAGATGTTACCATCAATTACAATCATTATTCTTTTTAATGTTCAAATTGTGACAAACATGGAGAATGGGATTTCCTTCAAGTTGGCTCCTGTGTCTTTTTGACATTCTTTGCATTAGTTTTTTAGTACATCTGTGCTTTCTGTTATGACAAAATATCCCAGATTCACCTTCTGTTTTCCCTGTCCCAAACACAGAATCAGCCATTCCTCCAAGGAAGCCTGATTCATTTTAGTCTCAAGTAATGTTTAGAAATGTATACCAGGACATTAAGTATGATTTCTGTCACTAGATTGCCATTGCTTTTAAGACCCTGTTATGTGCAGAGCCAGATATGTTTTTAAATTACACATTCATATTACTATTCCAAAATCAAATTTAACATTAATTTTTTTCTTGAATGTTCTGATTTATTTTGTTATCTCTCTTCTTTCATATTGAAAATACTAGTAATACAATTCTTTGATTTATTCTATGATATACATAATATACTCTCAAAACCACAATACATGTTCTACCAAAAATATTGAGTGATATTTAATATTTATTATTTAGGATAATTCCAGTGATTCCACTGGTAACTACTACACTCACATATACATACATTATTTTTCTTCATAGTTTTAAGAAAGGTAACATAATATCTATAGTTTTTGTTTTTATCACTTAAAAAATTTTGCATATTTATACATATCAGTGCAGAAATTTTCCTTACTCTTCTTCCAGGCCTCCATTGCATGGATATATGATATATATTTAAACTTCCTATTAAGTGACATTATTTTTAGATATCTGTTATTCAGCGTCGTGTATGTTTAGAGGTTTATTTTGTTTAAATGTCTTTACTGTTTAATACTGTGTTAGTATTGTATTAAGTGTCATTTTAATATTAAATGAGAAATATCCCAAATGAAGGTTAAAATTAATACAGGTATTATTTTTAAGAAAAGGAGGATCTAAGTTAATAATCCCCAGGGGATTCTGTTGTGACATGAATTGTGTTTCCTCACCCACAAATTCATATGTTGAAGTCCCAAACCCCAAGTATGTTTATCCCTTGGTATCCACAGGGGATTGGTATCAGGACACCTCAGCCCCACCACAGACACCAAGACATGATGCCCAAGTCTCATAATAAAATGGCATAGTATTTGCATATAACCTATGCTCTCTTCCCATATACTTTAATTTTTTTTTAATTTTTATTTGAGTATAGTTGATTTACGATGTTGTGTTAGTTTCAGGTGTAAAGCAAAGTGAATCAGTTATACATATATTCACTCTTTTTTAGATTCTTTTCCCATATAGGCCATTACAGAGTATTGATTAGAGTTCCCTGTGCTATATAGCAGGTTATTGTTAGTTATCTATTTTATATATAGTTGTGTGTATATGTCATTCTCTATCTCACAATTTATCCCTCCCCCCTTTATCCCCTCAACTCTAGATTACTTTTAAAGCCTAATACAATGTAATACAATGTAAATGCTATGTGAATTGTTGCCTGCTTGCAGCAAATTCTGGTTGCTTTTTGGAACTTTTTGGAATTTTTTAAAAAATATTTTTGATCTGTGGTTGGTTGAATCCAAGGATGCGGAACCAGGTTGGTGAACACATGGAGGTGCTGGGAGAGTCACGTGCTCAGAGAGGACATGACAGCTCTGCAACTTTTCCCCATGTCTTGCCCTAAGCATCTCTTCCATTTGGCTCTTCATGTGTTATATCCTTTTTAATACACCAGTGATCAAGTAAGTCAAATGTTTCTCTGAGTTCTGGAAGCCACTCTAGCAAATTAATTGAACCCAAGGAAGCTGTGGGAACCTCTAATTTACAGCCAGTTTTAAGAAGCATAGGTAAAAGCCTGGGCTTGCAACTAAAGTCTGATTTGGTGGTGAGGGGCAGTCCTATGGGACTGACCTATTAACCTATGGGACTGACCTATTAACCTATGGAATCTGACACTATCTCCCAGTAGACAGTGTCAGAATTGAGTTGAATTCTCAGACACCTGTCAGAGAATTGCTTTGTGTTGTGTGGGAAGTGCTCCCGTCTCCCAACACGACACCGGAATTAGATCCAGGAATTTAAAAGACCATTTAAGCCATCCAATCTGTGGTACTTTGTTATAGCAGCTCTAGCAAACTAATATTTATTTCTTCCTTCCTTATAAGCTGTTTTATGTGGAAAAAAACCACACTAACAAAAATCTTGATGTATAATTTTTAAAACTGCTAGATTTGATTATATTAATTGAGAGTAAACATTGATTTTTGAGAATTACCATTTTTCACTTAGTTCTGCCATCACTTAACATACACTATCATTTTTAATTTTTATATTTCTTTCTATTAAAAATTATAATTCCTTCTTATGGTTTTTGACATATTTCCATACATATTTATACCCATTTAAAATAATAATGATAACAATAATAAAAATAACATATTACACTCCTGTAACATGTACCTATCACTTAATTTTAAAAGCTAATACTACCTGTAAATTTAAAGTCCTCCTTTTCCTCATGTGTCCAATCTCTCTGATTAGATCGTCCTCCTTCCCCAAGGTAAATTTGTATTAATCAAATGTATACAAATTACACATACATACACATATAATTAATTTTCCCTATTCTAAAAACTTAGTGTTTATTCTATAGTTTTAAAGGTGTTGGGTACAGTGTTTTGTATGTATCTCATAAACAAAGCTTGCTAATTGCATTTGTAAATCTCCAATGTCTTTACTAATTTTTGTGTCTGATAGATCTCTCAGCTACCAAGAGGAACAAGTTACAATCTCCCACTTTGTTGGTGATTAACTTTTCTTCACTTGCTTCTGTTAAGATATACTACAAATATGTGCTTGTCTTTTATTTATTTTTCTGATATTAATATACTTTTCCAGTTATATTTTGGTTAGAGTATCTTTGAGATATTTTACCTTACAATTTACTTTTAATTATTCTGTGTTCTTATTATAAATATACCTCTTCTAAGCAACTATTAGCAAGATTCTCATAATCCAGACTGACAATTTCTATTTTTTTAAATAGAGGGTTAGCTGATTTATATTCATTGTGGATTACTCTTACATGTGAATTTACTTATATTTCCCTATTTTTATATGATTTTTTTCCTTTATTTGCCTTTCAAATAATTAATTGTTTTATTTTCCTCACTCCACATTTTCCCTTGCACTGTATTGGAATTTACACAATTTCCATCCTTTCTGGTCACTGTAGAATGTTCTTTTACATTAATTTGTATATTTAATCTTTACCTTAATAATACAAGAGCCTTAGAAAAATTTCATTCCCATCTCACCTCTCCTCATTTATATGCAGTTTTATCCATATGGATATTTTAACCCCGGTATACATTATTTTGTTGTTTTATGCAATTAAACTTTATGTAAGCACACGTACACAAATCTATTTTTCTTTGTTCATCTTTCATTGTTTCAATTTAGATCTCTTTTCTATGATCATTTTGCATATATATAAATGAAATTCCCTTAGAGAGAGTCTTTTGATAGATATTTTCCTAGTTTTTGTCTGAAAACGTCTCCTTTTGCTTCCATTTTTGAAAGTTAATTTTTTCATACTTATATTTTTAGGTTATTTTTTTTCCCTTTGGCTTTTGGAAAATATTTCCATTATTTTACTGGCTTTCAATCGTTATTATTGAGAAGTCAGCTATATCTACATTTTAAAGGTAATTTTTCTCTTATCTTTGGCTCTGTTTAAAAACACATCCATGTTTATTTTCTGGTTTAGTATAGAGTAGTCCCCCTTTATCTGCAGTTTTAGTTACCTGTGGTCAACCTCAGTCTGAAAATATTAAGTGGAAAATTCTAGAAATAAACAATTCATAATTTTAAATGGTGTGCTGTTCTGAATAGCATAATGAAATCTTGCACTATCCAGCTCCATTCCACCCAGGATGTGAATCATCTCTTTGTATCCCACCCATTAGTCACAAAGTAGCCATCTAGGTTATCAGGTGGACTGTCTCATCACAGTGCTTGTGTTCAGGTAAGCCTTATTTTACTTAATAATGGCCCCAAAGCACAAAAGTAGTAGTTCTGGCAATTTGGATATGCCAAAGAGAAGCCATAAAGTGCTTCCTTTAAGTGAAAATGTGAACGTTCTCGACTTAATAAGGAAAGAAAAAAAATCGTATGCTGAGGTTGCTAAGGTCCACAGTAAAAACACATCTTCTATCCATGAAATTATGAAAAAGGAAAAACAATTATGCTATTTTTGCTGTCCCACCTCAGACTATAAGAGTTATGGCCACTATGCATAAGTGCTTAGTTAAAATGGAAAAGGTGTTAAATTTGTACAAAGTATTTTGAGAGAGAGAGAGAGAGACCACATTCACATAACTTTTATTACAGCATATTGTTATAGTTGTTCTATTTTATTATTATTGTTATTAATCTCTTACTATGCCTAATTTATAAATTAAACTTTATCATAGGTATATACGTATAGAAAAAACATAGTATATGCAGGGTTCAGTACTATCTGCTGTTTCAGGCATCCACTGGGGGTTTCGGAACATATCCCCAGAGGATAAGGGGAGACTACTATGATACATCTAGTTGGGAAATATTTTGTTGAGCTTTCTGAATCTGAAGATTTGCATCTTTTTTCAATTTGGAAAAATAGAACTGATTTTCCCTTCTAATATTCCTGTGGGAAACAATAAAATGTCATATAAAACATTTTTTAGTTTAGAGGTAAGAAACTGAAACAAGCATTGTTTTTTGTTTTTTTGAATTATAGAATTCAATGGCTAAATACTTTAAAAATATTGATTTCAGGTCCCTATACACACACACAGATTGAAGATCTACAATAATAGATATCACAAATTTTATCTAGTATGTGACAATTATAAACACCACACAGTGCCATTTATGCAGTTCATTATAGCCAAAATTATTATAATAGCTACAAAAAGATCAAGAAACAAGCATTGTTTTAACTTTCAACTACATAGCTTCATCTTAGCTTTGGAACAATTTCCTAGACGATTTCAAGGTTTTTTGGAGAAACACAGAGGTGCAAAGAATTTATCATCTTACAGAGGTCATTTAAACAACATACCACATGTCTCTAGCTCTGGGCTTCCTACAAGGTCAAATTTACTTTACTGGGAAAAAGAATTGCTTCTTGAGGTTTCCAACTGAAACTATAAAATGTTGCCTTTAACTGCATATTTTAATCTATATAAAATGTATTTTCCTAATCCATTTGTCCATATGCTGTGTCATATTTTCTTTCTAAAGGGGGCAAGCATTCAGTTTTTTAAAAATCCTTTTCCTTTTCAATATGAGAATGAGAAAATTTCAATTGCATTCAAATAATTAAATGTAATGTTTGGACAAGAGCTTTAAATTTATCATTCAAACCACATATTTTAGAAACAAGAAGACTGAAGTAATATTTAAAAAAAAAAAAAATGGTTCTGAAGAACCTAGGGGCAGGACAGGAATAAAGATGCAGATGTAGAGAGTGGACTTGAGGACACAGGGAGGGGAAAGGGTAAGCTGTGACAAAGTGAGAGAGCCGCATGGACATTTTACATTTTACCAAATGTCAAATAGATAGCTAGTGGGAAGCAGCTGCAGAGCACAGGGAGATCAGCTCAGTGCTTTGTGACCACCTAGAGGGGTGGGATAGGGAGGGTGGGAGGGAGATGCAAGAGGGAGGGGATAGGGGGATATATGTATATGTATAGCTGATTCACTTTGTTATAAAGCAGAAACTAACACACCATTGGAAAGCAATTATACTCCAATAAAGATGTTAAAAAAAAAATGAATGAATGATAAACATAGAACTCTAATTGTAAACTAGAAACTTCTTAAATATGATCACTGTTTTAATCCCTCTCTCTATCCTCAAATTATTATACATGGAACCTGGTACATAACTGGTCTCAGCTAATACTGAGGATATAAATGAAAGCATAATTCAAATTGAATCATATATACTATTTTTGAGATCTGAAAAGTTTATCCCTATCTTTTATCAGAACCTTCTGTTAAGGCACTAAAAACAACAACAACATAAAAACAAAACAAATACAAAAAACTTTGGGTATCCTGGCCTTTAAATACATTAGCAAATGAAATAACCTTCTTGTGCATAGAGAATTCCTCCTTTGTTCAAGTGAAAGCTAAAATTTTCTAAGCAGTCTTCATAGGGTAACTCTACTGAGGAGCCACACAGGAATATATCTTCCAAGGTATGGGGCCTGGACCTGCCAGTCTTCCCCCATAGGCAGGATTCAATCCACGACTGTGTTGTTTAGGACACATCTTTTTTGGTTTTGCTCAGTTCAATAGAAAACATCACCTTAGTTTTGCCATCCTCATCTTTGGCTCTCACTTCTCTTAAATGTGCTTTCCTTTTTTTTTTTCCTCACAATAAGATAATACAAATCTTTAAAATCTTTTCTGGTTCATTAGTTATTCCAATATGAAATAAACTTTGGCTCTATCTGCCTGTCATATTCTAAATATGTTAAAATAAATAAATAAATAAAGGAGAGTAAGTTTTATACTTTAAAACATCATACTTGATAATTCTGTAACAGTTATTAAGCATACTTAAAATTAGATATATTTTAAAAATACATTTCTGTCACTCATCTGAACCCAATGATTTCACAACTTTTATGTGAAGAAGTAGTACAAACAATATTTCCAAAATGTATATGTCTTTTGAATGAAAATTTTCCTTTGGAGGGAGGCAACAAGGTCCTATTAAGAGTCAACATATTTAAAACACAAATTAAACCAGCTTATGTTTTCCAATAAAATTGTTAGAGAAGGTCTCCAGGTTTCTGAATGTCTTCCAAACTACCCAGTTTGATGTGATTCAGGGTATTTGAAAAAGTTCATACTGCCCAAAATTGCAAACGGATTAAAACATTTTTATCTATCTCTAAGGTGAGAAAACATGCTTTAATATTATAGTTTAGCTATATTCCTTAAGACTTTTTCTTTCAAATTTTATCATCTTATTGAAGCATTCCTAACAAACTGAAAAAAAGTTTAGATTGATTAAAGGCCAAATCTTCTTAATGTTTGCAAAAAGAAAAAATTATATTGTCTCCTTCTGAACATTCTGACTGAGATTTTAAAATAGATATGTAAAATAATTTGATAATGATCATTTTTATGCTATATACATCTCATATTATAAAATCATTAAACTTTGTCTTTGGGAGATGTAGGGAAGAGAATTGAACCCCTCAGTCTATATTGCCTTAGGGACAATGATTTGAATCCTGAGTGAATAGAGGCATTTCCTCTCTCCCTTGAGTTTGAGAAGCTGCATATAAACTCAAAATCTTCAATTATGTTGGGTTTATTAGGTTCTTTTGTTCCTAACTTGAAGTGGAGGCACATAGTACATTTGTGAAAGGGAATAGTTTAGGAATCAACTCTAAGCACACAGAGGAATTCAAGATTTTGAACATGATGACTAGTCCTAGAAGTTGGATTTGTAATTCTTTTAAGAAGCCTGACCTAACCTTCGACACCTCATCTTTTTTATTTCTAGCTCTGTTAGCATCCATTTCTTCCTCGTGCCTTATTTCTATACTAACACCTAAATACATTACTTGTATATATTTACATGTCTGTTTCTAACATTAACTGTGAATTCCTTGATGTCTGTATTGTATCTTCTTTCTTAGTGTGCTGGAATTTAGCAAACTCCTTCCAATTAACAAATTTACTAAAAAAGTCTGCCACTTATATGGGAAAAAACTCTTAGATTTCCAATTCATTAGTACAAAAGGGTTAGAAAAATATTATACAGCATTTATAAAACTATACTTATGGAAAGTTGTTAACTTGCATAATTTAGATAGGTGGTCTGAGCAGATCTTGTAGAATAGGAGACAGTATATATAGCTTGATGAATTATAAATCTGTCCACTCTTTTTTTCCTTGTTAACGCATGTCTGCTTCTACCTTGTCCTCTCATATTGCTATTGTTACTTGTGCTTCCTGTCAAGTAAATAAAGGTGGAAATATTAATATTGAAGTATGGGATACTGTCACATTCTCTGGAAATGAGGGAGGAGGGAAGAAATGTTTGAACGATTGCCTAATATAATACTTATATTAGAAGATTTTTCTTTATAATTTAGTTAATTTTACAAATTGATCATAATATAACTATATTAAAAAGTTATTGTTTATAAATTAATGCCAAAGCTAAAGAATCCATTATGATAATAACTATCCATTTGCTATGCTAATGATTCAAGCATCTGGTGATAGTAGTAAAAAATATTTTCTTTTAGCTAAGATGGCTCACTCTAGTCCTGAGAGGGCAGATGTCACCATTCTTTTTATTAAGTTAAAATTCTTCATTCTGAATAATACATTACAGTGAAAATGCATTTTAGAAAAAAAAATTCATGGACAGAGAAATCTATGTTAGCCGACTTGTGAAGTTATTAATGTTGCAACTGGTATCATCAATCTGAGAATGGATTTTGTATTTGTATTCTAAATGAGATCACAGTGTATGATTGCCTCTACCCTTTTCTTTTGAAAACTAATTCTAATCATTCTAGCTTAGTATTCATCTCTCCACTGAGAAATTCCACTAATACAATCATAGATTGAAATTAAAACTTGGTTCTTAAAATTATCAGCATTGAAGACCTAGAACATTTAAAATCAGTCCTTTGAAAAAGTCATCACTCAATTATGGAACAATTATATATCATCCATGTAAAAACTGAAACTACGTATATTGTTTAAAGTATATTGGAACAAACATTCATTAGATATATATGTAGAAATCTTGGACTGTATATACATTGTTAGTTCAAATAATATTTTAAGAGATTTTAATTAAAAAATAACAGAAGCATTTATAGACTACAACAGCAAGAATTTCAGCAGAATCATGAAGATGACATTAAATGGAGAATGATACCTGTCTTAGCTAATAAGAGAAAGCTGATAGTTAAGCCTTCAGGAAGAGAAGCCAATGAAAAGCAAATGGATTTACAAGGTAGAACGTCCAAAAAGGCTCATAACTTGGAAAGAAATCTCCAGAAGTGGGGGTTTAAAGTAGGGCCAAAATATGAAGATTAGTTCAAAATTTGATTGAAGAATTTTGGGACCCCTTAATCTCTAGAATGTAAGCACCATTAGAGTAGGGGTCTTGCCTGTTATTTTCATTGATATATCTCAATTACCTATAACAATGTTTGACATATAATCAGAATTTTTTTTTAAATGTGTTAAGTGAATAAACCTCCTCCCAAACCTCACACAGCAGAAGACTACTGACCCCCTAACAGAAACTAGGGATTCTAAGAAGAGGTTTGCCCCACTGAGAATGCTTGAGATGCCATTGTAAACACAGGTTCAGGATACTAAAGTTTACATATTCACCAATAAGACTACCCTGCACCTTGATAGATCCCATAATGCTGGCATGGAGATGTATCCCCATCCCTCTCACTATGCAAGTGTTTATATTTCTCTATGTGGGGAAATTAGTCATTACTCAGGGAAAAATATGGTTCACTGTCTTATCAATTTGCTTTGAAGCCTAACCTTCAATAAACTCCATCCAAGAACTGAAAACTTTCAATTAGCTTCTTAGTTCCTTCTTCTTAATTATAAATGAAAAAATGAGATCAAAAGAAAAATATGGTGATCATGGGGCAGGGTCGAGATGGCGGAGTCGGAAGACCCTGAACTCACCTCCTCCCAAAGGCACACCAAAATTACAGCTACTTACAGACCAATTATCCCTGAGAACAACCTGAAGACAAAAGAAAAGACTTTCCACAACTAAATATATAAAGAAGGAGCCACACAAAATAGGTAGGAGAAGCAGAGATGCAGTCTAGTAAGGACCCACACTCCCAGGGTGGCAACCTACAAATGGGAGGGATACCACAATTGCAGAGGTCCTTCCCAAGGAGCTAGGGGTCCAAGCCCCACATTGGGCTTCCCAGCCTGGGGGTCCTTCACTAGGATGAAGGGGATTAAGAGGTTAAAACTTCCAGTTATAAAATAAATAATTCTCAGGGATATAATATATAGTATAAGAAATATGTCTGTAATATTGTAATAACTTTGTGTGGGGACAGATGGTTGCTAGACCTATTGGGGTGATGATTTTGTAATGTATTTAAACGTCAAACCGCTATGTTGTGCACTGAAACTCATGTAATATTGTATGTCCACTGTATTTCAATTGAAAAAAATAAGATCAAAACACATTTAAGGAAAGCTTTGTGAAATATAGAAACTAAAACAATGAAATAAGAATTATTTTAGAGACAATAAAAACAATGCAGGGCTTCCCTGGTGGCGCAGTGGTTGAGAGTCTGCCTGCCAATGCAGGGGACACAGGTTCGAGCCCTGGTCTGGGAAGATCCCACATGCCACGGAGCAACTAGGCCCGTGAGCCACAACTACTGAGCCTGCGCGTCTGGAGCCTGTGCTCCGCAACAAGAGAGGCCGCGATAGTGAGAGGCCCTCGCACCGCGATGAAGAGTGGCCCCCACTTGCCGCAACTAGAGAAAGCCCTCGCACAGAAACGAAGACCCAACACAGCCAAAAATAAATAAATAAATAAACAAATTAATTAGGAAAAATTAAAAAACAAAAACAAAAACAATGCAGAGATCAGGAGAAAAACCTCAAAACAAGTATAATCAGTATCTCCTAGGAGATAGAAGGCAATGCATCATGGATTTATAGTACTATAAAAATAACATTCAGATATAAAAATACTCTTGGAAATCTAAAATATGACAGTAGAAATAAAAAGTACTTTAGCAGATTAAATGGTAAATTTGAGAAAAACTCTCAGAAGACTCAAGGTTATAAAATGTCTAAAAGTAGAAAAAACAAAGGAATTAAAGGATGGGTCTTGGAGAGATGAATAATAGGAGTTTACAAAAGAAATACTAGAAGAAGAAAAGCATTAAAGAACTAATTGTTTAAAAAGTTAAAGCATCTACTGCATGCCCTACACAGTAAGAAAAAAGACCCATTCACACAAAAGTACATTATCGTGAAATTTCAAACAATAGAGAGAAAGATGCTAAAGTCTTCCTGAAAGAAAAATGAATTGTAATATGTACAGGATTAGGGATCTGAATGGAATTAATTTCTCACCTGTCACACCAGGGTTTAGAAGAAAAGAAGAAATTCCTTCTGAGTTCTGAAATACATGGTCTTCAACCTAACATTCTATACTCAAACTATCATTCAAATATAAGGGTAGATCATATTTTTTGGAAGATCATGGTTACTTCCTTTATTTGAACATATTTAAAGGAGATGGATAATTATTCTTTAGTGTCTGGGCTGAATTAGTGGTTAGCACATAGAAAACTAAACAGGTAAAAATGAGGCAACATAAACATGATGAGGCAAAAAAAGATATTTTGATCATCCTACATAGCTTGAGTGTATATTTTCATAATTGATATTATGTAAGTAATAAATACTGAACTAAGCAGAACAGTATATAACTATATTGGTAAGTTAGTTGTAGATAAATTTTAAAAATGAACCAAAAATATTGTCACAATTGAGTATTTGGAAGCAGATGCCAAGATGGTGTCTGAGGTGTAAGATGTGAAGGGAAGGGGGACTTCCTGGAGGTCCAGTGGTCAAGACTTCTTCCAATGCAGGGAGTGCGGGTTCAATCCCTTGTTGGGGAGCTAAGATCCCACATGCCTCGTGGCCAAAAACCAAAATATAAAACAGAAACAATATTGTAACAAATTCAATACAAACTTTAAAAAAAAAGATGTGAAAGTAAGGAAGAGGAATTACGACTGAAAGAGGGAGAAATTGCGTCTCACAAATACTCAACTTAGTGTAGATAACCGAAGTGCATATTGTCTATTAGAGTTGTCCCACATATGGTACAAATAGCAATCCATTTACACTCCTACTACTCTCAGCTACTGATGGTGGCTTCCATGGGGAGAGTGTGTTCTCTAATGAGACAGCTCTCTGCAGCTGATTCACATCCTGAAGCAACTGACAAGTGGAAGCTCTCTGGTAACAGTGCTCCCCACATATGGGCAGCAGCTTAGAGGAAGGCCTGGACACTGTCTACCAAAGATGCTAATAGATGTCTCAGGTCTATGAAAATATCACTAACCAAAATGAAACAGAGAGTGACTCCATACAAGTTGGAAATATAATTAAACAAAAACAAAATTTCTCAAAATTCCTTCATGCTAAATTAAAAGAGCATGAATCCAATTAAGGAGGCACTCAAAATGAGACTCAATGAGAGATTTCGAACTTATTGAAACATATTGAGGACCAAAATTATACCATTTTGGAATTAATAAATTAAAAGCAGTGAGTTACAGAACAGAAGCAAATACTTATAGAAAAAATGATTTTTGATAAACAAAGATACCAGAAAAAGTAAAATAATTGGAGAAACCTTAAAGGCAATAAAATAAAAGGAAATTTGGTATTCTGATGGTTAGAATACAAAATAAAAGGAGCAGTACTACATTTAATAACATATTAATTTTAAAAATCTTGGCAAAGAAATATAAATGGTTCTAAGGGAGAAAATTTATCCCATTCTCAGATCTTTCAAAGGCCATGCTCAATGGCAGAAGACAGCTAAGTCTTAATTTTACTCTAAGGCAAGTATGACCTAAGAATATTATGCTTAGCCAAAATCACTATCTGATATAAAGTGAGATGACAGACCTTTTCAAATATGGAGAAACTTGAGAAAGCAAACATTTATGAGTCCCTCTTTAAAAAACTATATTAAAACAAAATTCGTGCAGTTCTGAGGCAAAGCAAAATAGAGAACTTTAAAATACAGAAGTTCTGGTAGCAGAATTTATGGTGGCCATTCAATCCAATTAAGAAAGGGAACAAATTGGGAACATATTGGGAATGATACATAGGGAACAAATTGGGAATGATAAAAATCTAAACAATGCAATAATAATTTTTGAATAACTTTTGATTTTGAAATAGTTTCGGACTCATAAGTAGTTGTAGAAACAGTACAGAGAATTCCAATCATCCAGCTTCCACCGATGATAATATCATACAAAATCATCACACATTATCAAAACCAGGAAATTGACAGTGGTATAAACTTATTCAGATTTCACTAGTTTACTCATTCACTGTGTGTGTGTGTGTGTGTGTGTGTGTGTAGTTCCAGAAATAATTTTATCACATGTGCAGATTCAAGTAACCATCACCACAATTAGGATATAGAACTGTTCTATCACCACAAAGAAACTCTCTAATGTTATACCTTAATAATCACACACCCTTTCCCCAATCTTAACCTCTGACAGCAGACATCTTTGGATTATTCTAAAGTGGAACCATACTGTATGCAATTCGTCAAGATTGGCTCCTCCTCCCACTCCCCTTACCCCAGCATAATGTCTTTGAGATTTATCCAAGATATCACATCAATAGCTGTAGCAATAGTTGTTTCTTTTATTGTTGAGTAGTATTACATCATATAGAGGTACAACAGGTGAAGGGCATTTAGGTGGTTCTCAGTTGCAGCCCCTATAAATAAAGCTAATATGAACATTGGTGTTCAGAATTTTGTGGGAACAAAAGTTTCTATTTCTCTAGGATAAATACCCAGTAGTGTGATTACTAGGTCATGTGGTAAGTAAATGCATAGCTTTATATACAGTTGTCAACTGTTTATAAAAATGACTATAATATTTTACATTATCACTAGCAATGTATGAGAGATTCAGTTACTCCATATCATTTCCAGCATTAGTATCATCAGTATTTTTTATTTTCATCTTGTAATATATATATGGTGGTATCTCATCATAGCTTTAATTTGTATTTCCCTTATGGCTACTGATATTGAGCATTTCTATTGTCTTATTTACCATCCATACATCCTCTTTGTGAAAAGTCTGTTCAAATATTTTGCCCATTTTCTAATGGAGCTGTTTGTTTTATTACTGTTGAGTTTAGAGAATTTCTAAAATATATTCTGGATACAAGTCCTTTATCAGATATATGATTTGCAAAATTTTTCTCCTAGTGTGGATTTTATTTTCATTCTTTTAACAGGGTCTTAATTTTGGTGAAGTCTAATTTATCTCCATTTTTTCTTTTATGAAGTGTGCCTTTCATGTCAAGTTTAAGACCTCTTAACCTGACTCTAGGTTACAAAAATTTCTCCTATGTTTTCTTACAAAATTTTTACAGTTTTATGTTTCACATTTAGTTCTATGATACATTTTAAGTTAATTTTTGTAAAAGGTATGATGTTTAGGTTCAGATTCTTTCTTTTCCTTTTCCTTTTCCTACACATGAATCTCCAATTGTTTTTCCAGCACCAGTTGTTGAAAAATCTATCCTTCTTTCATTGGATCGCTTTTGTACCTTTGTCAAAAATCAGTTAGCTATAATTGTGAGATTCTATTTCTGGATTCTCTCTTCTGTTTCATTGAATATACACTTACCCACCAAACAATACCACACTATCTTTATTATACATATAAGTTTGTATAAAAATCAGGCAGTGGGAAATCTTCAACTTTATTATTTTTCAAAACTGTTTTGGCTATTCCAGTTCCCTTGCCTTTCCATATAATTTTAGATAGACTCCCACTGAAATTTTTATAGGGATCAAGACAGATCAATTAGGATAGAACCAATGTCTTGATTAGAACAATCAATATTGTTAAGATATCATTGTCCCCAAATTGATCTATAGGTTTATGCAGTCTGCATCAAAATCTCAGTGGCTTTTTTGTTTCATCTAGTATTTCTATAATCTCGCCATGTTATAAAGCTACAATAGTCAATATAGTGTAGTAGTAGTAGTGAAAGACATATATACAAAGGAGCATAATAAAAACTTCAAAAGAAGATGCAAATATATATGGGCAACTAATTTTTGGCAAAGGTATTAAAGAAATTCAATGGGAAATGGATACTCTGTTCAAGAAATTGTGCTGGAAATACTGGACTTCCATTTTAAAATAAATGAACTTTAATTCATAACATACACCTTCAATAAAAATTCCTTGAACTGATTATAAATCTAAATGTTAAATCTAAAGCTATGAAACTCTCAGAAGAAGCCATGGGAGGACATCTTTGTGACTTTGAGTTAGGCAAAAGTATCTTAAGGTACAAAAAGAAGACTTTAAAAGAAAAAATAACAATTTAAATATCATGAAAATTTAAAAACTTCTGTTCTTAAGACACAGTTAAGTAAATGAAAAGACAGTCAGATACTAATAGCTGCAAAATATTTATCTGTTAAAAGACTGGTCCCCTGAATATATAATTTTATAGCTCAATTTAAAAGAATTGGGCAAAAAATTTGAATAGACATCTCTCTTAAAAAAAGATTTGTTATGTAAAAATATGGCAATATGTTCTACATCATTAGTCATTAGGGAAATACAAAACAAAACCACAATTAGCTATCACTATATACATATTAGAAAGGCTCAGAAACAAATAACCAAATAAAATGTACTAATACGAAGTGCTGATGAAAATGCAGAACAAGTAGAACTCTCATATATTGCTGGTAGGAATGCAATATAGTATAGCCATTTTGAAAATGGCTATAAAGTTTGGCAGTTTTTTATAAAATTAAACACATGCTTACAATACAAAAAAAGAGCAGTCTCATGCCTACATATTTATCTTAGTGAATGAAAACATAAGTCCAAGTAAAAACCTATATAAGCAGAAGTTTATAGACATTTTTCATTATTACCCTAAACTGAAAGTAACCCAAATGTTCACTGATTGGTGAATAGATAAACTGTTTTACATCCATATAGCAGAATACTACTTAGTGATAAAAACAAATTAATTACTGATATATGAAAAACCTTGCATAAATTTCAAGCATATTATGCTAAGACAAAGAAGCTATGGTTAAAATCTATAGTGTATGAATTTTATTTCACATAGAGGACTATATTTCAAAGGAGATCTTAGATTACTGATAGCTCTATCAATACTTGATAAAATCTACTTTTAGTTTTGAGGTATGATTCATCAACAGATAATATCAGGTCGGGATCTTAATGAGAGTCCCTAACAAAACAGAGTGAGATAAAGTTTCCTGAGGTTAGACAATTATAATGTTCCTCTTCCGAGATTCAGTGTTGCAGTGATAGTAATGTGAAAAGGAGAGAGTAACAGAATCTCCCAAGAGGGTCATCAACTGTCTGAATGTATTTTGTGTTCTCAGTGAGTAGTAATGTCTGCACTTCATAAGGAACCATGAGGTCAAATGTGGAGTCTAGAACTGGTTCAGCAGAAGCATCAAGTTTTGCTATAGCAGCTAATGCTGTATCACAAGAAGGATAAGACTTAGCAACCTGGTCAAGAATGAGGTGTTTTTGTGAGGCGTAAGTAAAGCATTTTTGATGGTTCCCATGAATTGAGTTAAACCCCAAGGGTCTGTCCGGATCACTCATGCACAAATAGATGAAATGGTTCCTTGCAGTTAGGGATACATACAGAAGGAGGCTGAGATCACCTACATAAATCAGAACTGGACCACAAGGGAAATTTAGCTCTTTTAAGTCTTTAATGAAGACCTGAAGAAAATAGGAGGGAGCTTCACTGAACCAAATGAAGGGGTCACAAATATCCAGGTGTATTGTTATCCTCAAGGTGAAGGTAAAGTGTATTTATTCTCTTGGTGTAGAGATACACTGAAAGTGGTAGAGCAAAGAGGTAGAGTAAAGTGAGTGGCTTCAGGAGGAACTGATGACAGCATGGTATTTGTGTTAGGTACTACCAGGAAGTGAGGGATAACATTCTTGTTGATGACCCCAAGATCTTGAACAAATCAATCTCCTCATTTGTTTGGTTTCTTTCCTGGAGAATGGGAGTGATACAAGGGTTAGTTCAGGGCATTAGAGGACCCCTTTGGTATAAGATTTTCAACTATAGGTTTGAGCCCTTTCTTTGCTTCTGCTTTAAGAGAGAGTGAGGAAATTTCAGGAATGGTTTAATGGGATTTACCTGAACTTGCATAGGTTTTGCTCCAATTATCTTTCTTATGCCAATGGAAGTTTTAGCCCATATAATGTCAGGTATCCTTACCTGGTGTATGTATCAAATACAATGGAGGAGACAAAGGTATATGCAGAGAAGACATACTTGATTATAAATAGAGGAGTTCTATGGAACCTCAAAAAATATTCCCTCTGGTGCACATTTAATATTACAATTTTGTATGCAAAATAAATCTCTCCCTATTAAATTTGCAGGAGTTGTATCACAAAGCAGGAGGAAAGATTTTTCAGTCAAGAGCCCAAGGGTTCAGTTAAGGGCTAGAAGATAGGGAAAATCTATGGGTTATTTGCAATATCTATCAACTGTGTAGTATGTTTATTCTGAGGCAAATGTTGAGCAAAAGTGGTAGGGTTTAATGGAGAAAGATGTACACATGTACCAGGAATTGATGAAGATGATCACCTAGATTTATGGTTAATTTACCTTTAATGAATGTTTAAGGGTAAGCAGGCTATTGGGCAAGTTTTCCTTTTGGGGGACACTTTTACTGATTTGAATTGAAGGATTTTTCTTTGTCTTTTGTTATTCTTTTGTAGGAAAGGAAAATTTTCTCCCAATGTCCCTTATGTTTACAATATTTATAAGTGTTCTTGGCAGTAGGTGGTTGGTTGGAAAGTGGACCATCTAGCTGTTTGATCAGTAGGGCCACAGTTTTTTTTTAAGACCAGTCTCATCTTGCTCTAAGGCCCTTTCAAAATGTTCAGTGAGTGTCATAGTTAAGATAAAGAGGTTATTTCCCATTCTAATTTCTGTTTACTAATTACGTGTCTAATTTCAGGATTAACTCCATGGACAAGATGAGAAGAAAGAGCTGCTATGATATCAGCACTTTCTTTAACTCACAACTGTTGTCAAAAAGTATTTTCTAGTCAATACTGAAAATTTCCTATAGTTTCATCTTTTCTCTGTTATCAATCATTTCAGTAAATCAAACTATTTGAATCAATTAACTTATTCAAATTATGTTCAAATAATTTTTTTGGAAATGCTCTGGGGTGGCTTATAAGAGCTTTGCCTGAGTTTGGGGGCCTTTCTCTTGAGCTTTGGGTTTATTGTGGAAATAGGAATCCTGAAGGGCCCTTTCTGAGTCAATCCAATCATCTTTTGCCTCAGGAATTAGTCTCTGAGGTTCTAACTAACATGTGTGTATGTTGATATAGATCATGAAAACTTGAATCATATGCACCCCCAAAATTCAAAATTCTTCTATGGGAAATCTTTAATTAGAACCTATAATTCAATTCAGGTCCCTTAGGGAAGATTTTAATTCTGTAGTTGCCTGCATATCTTGCTCATGAGATGAAAGAATCTTTAGAGGCATCTGTTATTTTGGGAGTTTGGGGAAAAGGTAAGGAACCTGCAGAGAAGAGGAAGGAGACAACAGAGGCCCAAAAGAAGAGAGATCAGAAAGATTAAGGGGAAGAGGGAGAGTTGGATATGAGGAAATCACTGGAGGACAAGGAAGGGAGGACCCACAAGGAAAATGAATCTAGTTCATTTTTGCCTAAGATGATCAAATTGCTCATTAGCTTTGGCTAAAAAATCTTTTAGTGAAGCAAATTTTGATTCAGACTTTCATTTGGAGGTCTCTGCATAGCAGTCAAAATTTGCTGCCCACTGGCCCTAAGAAAACTTATTCCCTTTCTTTTCTAAGGAGTCGCTGAAATGAACATTATTGTTCAAGTCAAATGTTCCCCAAAGTCGCCACTGAAAGCCCAAACTATCTTTGGTGAATTTATGCCATGTAGAAGGAAAGGCATAAGAATAAGGATTATGCTGAGAGTACATACAAGAAGGATTTTTTTTTTTTTTCTGGAAAAGGAAAGGTTATAGACTTAAATGACCTCGTGAGAGCTGGCAATAGTCAGCAGGAACATTATGCTTGTATATCTTGTGTCTCAGGCCCCCAGCCTGATAGCTGGCCACCTCTGAAGGCAAACCCCCAAATCTGTGCCTTTTGACAGGTAGAAAAACAGAAAGAATGCTCTCTGTGGCTGAAAGTTGAGCTCTCAGGAGTTTATATGAAGGAGAAACTTTGGTGACAGAAAAACTTGGACAGAAAAACTTGTCCAAGCAGATGTCGGTGTGGTAAAACTGCAAATTCATTTATCTATGAGGCCAGCTTGAACAATAAGGCTCGTATGCCCTATCCCTGTATTCTACCATTTTCCATCTTATGACAACGAGCACTTTTAGACAGTACAACACAAAGGAGTAACAAAAAAGACACCAAAAACAGATGAAAATGAATAGCTTGATTTCACCAAGGATGCCCAAGCAAATGGAAAGCAATAACAAAACCCAGATGCCAAACTGAGAATAAATAAGCAAGGAATTCAATGCAAAGACAGCAGAGTTCAGACCTGGGGCTACCTTACAATGCCAACCCAGACTCAATCAGCCTCTAGCAACAAGGCATAATGCCTCTGTAGGTACCACACCTGGTTGAGGGCTGGGGTCTGCTACTACAGTGTCTTGATGGGACCTCCAGGAAAACTCTGGAAATAAATGAAACCACCCAAATGGGAACAAGTAAAGCCTATATATTCTGAACTTGCTATAGCAAGTGAGTCAGCCATCATTATTTGCATTTGACAGAGACTTAAAAGCAGACAGGGAAGTTGGACATATGTGTAGTGGGAAAAAGAGGATTCAGGCATGCCCTGATTGGAGGTTTTGGCATTGGAGCTGGGGGTGGGCTCACTAAATTTGGAATCTTATGTGATTCATTAAGGGAGCATATTTAGCTTTCTCTGCTTAGTCCTAAATGAAGGCAGAGGCAAAAACTGGGGAGACTGGTAGTTATTGATCAATCCTGGCTGTTCTAGACTTACAGCCACAAAGGTTTGGCTTCCTGGGTTGTTTGCTGCAGTTCATGGGTCACACTTCTATTTTTATATATGGTCTGGCTATCATCAGTTAGTATACTCTGTCTTTCAATTGCTTGCCAAGGGTAGGTGGTGAGGGAAGATGATTGATTACAAAGGAGTCGAAGGGAATTTTCCATATCTTGATTGTGGTAGTAGTTACCACATACATATGCACCTGTTAAAATCATAGAAAAGCGGTTTGCAAGGCAGAAATAGAGACACAGATGTAGAGAACAAACATATGGACGCCAAGGGGGGAAAGTGGGGCGTTGGGGTGCTGGTGGGATGAACTGGGAGATTGGGATTCACATATATACACTTATATGTATAAAACAGATAACTACTAAGAACCTGCTGTATAAAAAAATTTAAAAATACAAAAATAAAAAATAAAATAAACTGAGTTTATGTATAAAAAAAAGATTCAAACTCAAAATCATAGAAAAGTACTCCTAAAAAGGATAAATTATATTTTATATAAATTATAGTTCAACAAACCTGACTTAGAAAAATAAAATTAGACATATTTGTTCTGTAATTTTCTCCAGCGAAGTTCAACTGTGTTTATGTGGCTACAGAAGTATATAATGAGTTCCATTCGGTACAAATAAAATGGAAAGGGAGAGAGTCAAGGAATTAAAAGAATTTGCAAAGGTGGGTATGATATAACACAAAATCAAGGCTGTTCAAAGAGGAAAGTAAATCCAGAAAGAGACTGATGGGTAGTATATAAAACGGGTGAGGTCAAGGATCTCAATGAGAGAAGAAATTCATCAGTGAAGCTAATTGTGCCAATGAACTAGAAGAAGAGTCAGCGGTAGTCAGGTGGATTTTGAAACTATGATTTCATAGATAGTGCAGTTTTCACTAGTGACAAATTCTAGGTTTGGCTATAGAGTAGTACATTTAAGAAAAGCAATTGAAAATAAGAAGCTGAAGCAACCGATCAATCATTGAGAGGGATAGATCATGTGTGGGGGTGGTAGGGGCAATGTGAATGACACAGTAGTTTCAGCGGAGCGGAAGAACGAAATCCATTTTCTAAAGTTATTAATAAATGAAGGGAGTTTTCCAAAAGGTTGGTAATGATCAGGAACAGATTCCTTGTGGAAATGGAATGGGAGAGAATAATGGGGTCAGATTCCACAAGCCTCAAAGGAAAATTATTTTTTTCACCTTGTTTTTAAAAATGAGAGAGGTGGAACTTTAGAATGTAAGTTACATTGATTTGTGGGCAGAAAACATAATCAACTTCCTACCCAATCCTGATATATCACGAGTGTTTGAGAATCCTCCTCCTGGAGAAGACTGTACCAGAAACCCAGGGTCCTCAGGAGATAGTCAAATTTCACTTGAGTCAAGAAGCTGTGGTCAGGGAAGATTGAGGGTATAGGGGAGTTATCAGAAAGAGCTAGAAGACTTCCCTAAGCTCCAACTGCCATGGTGCATCATTTTTGGTGCCTGTTCTGTCATTCTTCATGACGTTGTGCCTTCTGCCTGTCTAGAATCTAAACTCCTGATCTGTTATCTCTGGCTGTCTTGGATGTTTTCCAGCTCCGCTTAATCTAATATACTTAACTCATCCCCACTATTTCCATCACCAAAGACATGGACTTAATCATTTAGTGGGAGGAAGAAGGACCAGAAGGAAGGAGGGAGGAAGTAGTGAGGAAAGCATGGAACAAATATTTTATTCTTCATTTTAGATTATCAAGACTTTTTCCCCCTTCTCTTCTACATGCCTCTTGTTTTATGCTTTTTCAACCAGGCAGTGGAACTATTGGTAGGTTCTTTTCTTTTGTCATTCAGGCATCTTGGATGTATATGTTGTTGGTTATGTAACATATGCCATAATCTACCAATAACACACCATAAAATATTTAAATATGTTGCTTAATTATTTATTACTGTTCCAAAAAGAAGATGAAAACACTAACGTTGGAGCTGCTTTTTTTCTTATAAAATCATTAATTACTCTGGAAGAGATGTTTTTCTGTTTCTAAACATTTTTCAGATTTTGTCTTCTCTGTCAAGTAACTGAAATGCTTGTGAACCATTATTTGTATCTTCTCTTTCCCTCAAGTCCCAGAATGTTAATGAAAATGTAAATTTTGAATAGGTAAAACAAGGATTAGAAAAATGAACAGAAGTTATATCTGGCTGCTTAGATGACTAAGGATATGATAGCATTGTACACACATGACCTTTGCAATGCTACAGTAAAATTCTCAATATCACAGTAGCTTATTAGTACACTAATAAGCAGAGAGGTGAAAATCTTCTGATATGGATGAATGTGTATATTTTCAATATTCAGGGTATTAGGAGAGCTTATATAGTCTCTGGAAACACAGCTTTCCATATCTTAAATTAATTATATTTCTAGCTCTACTGAAAGCAATGATAATTTTTAGCAAACAAAGATTGCTTTAACTCGGCTCACCTACCCTGACAAACAAAAGAGCAGTCAAATTCACTTTCTCTGTTACTTTCTTTGTGTCTGAGCCCATAATTGATTTCCATAAAAAATATTGTTACAATGCTACACCACTTCAGGCTTTCATTACTGATTATTACACCAAAAATAAGAAAAGAAAGCAAGGAAAAGGGAACAACGAACGAAAGAAAGAATAAAGGAAGAGAAACAGGAATAAAGAAGAAATGAAGGAAACCAGATGCTGACATGTAAACAAAGCTATGCCTTTCATAATATTATTTCCATTTCTAAGTTTATCTGTAACAGATTGCCAATGGGACATCATGGAATTGAGGTATTATTGTTCATTTCAAACAGTGTAGTCAGTAGTAAAAAGGAAGTGTCAAAATGTAATTGATCATTACTGGTCAATACAGCTGAAGCAAAATAAAACATCAGCCCTATTGACTCCTTTTTTGTTAAAATGAATAAAAACCAAAAAAAAAGCACGAGTATGTATAAACATAACCTCACATACATCCTTGAAAGTAATTTAGTTGGTACTATCATATTTATCATCCTTAGATACATCCCAATTATCATGGCTAACCAGCCAACTCAAGTGTACTTTATTATTCACAAAAAATAACAATACAAACCGAAGATGATAAAAAGAGCCATTTGGGATTATATTTTTGCTCCATGCCAATAGATTATTCTGAGGGTAAAGTGCAGAAAAGTTATCTGGATGATAGAGTTGTGTTATTTATCACAAAAACTTTAAAGTTTAAGGTAGTCTTAACTAGATATTTAAGTTCTCAGAAAAAAATAATAACTTTGTTACTTAGCATTGCTATTTTTCAGGTGGCTGGAAGCTGTGGTCAAATAATAGCAGCCAATGAATTGTCTAGTCTGGGAAGCAAAAGCTATAAAATAATAATTTCTTAAGTTATGCTTATACAATAAAAGTGGCATGTTCATAATCACAAAACTATATAATGCAAAGTGAATATTATCATATTAAAAATAAAATTTATAAAATGTATAATAAGCCATCTTATTTTGAGACATAATCTCTTAGCATCTAGTCAGTTGGTCTCCTACGGTCACATCTTGTCAGTAAATTAAAGATGCTCAGTGTCAGCTCCTCAGAATATTAATGCCCCTTTAGTTGAACTAGTTTAGATATATACAATTTCTAAATTAAGTTTGGGTTTGCTCTGCCTGGATTATCCTCTCATCTAGAGACACTATCCTTTCTCTACCAAAGTGTAATAGAATACACTTTCCATAATCTTGCTCAGATTAGTCACCCAAGGCTCACAAAATTGAGTGTCATCTAATGTTAATAAATTCCTTAAAGAGAGCCAACAACGAACATGTTATTTGAGGCTGGTGTCTCAAATTCTATTCATAGTTCTATTCAAAGTTCTCTCTCAATATCCTCTCTCTGTTGCCTGTTTCTCAGTCTCTATCCCACAAACCCCAGGATTATTAATCTCCCATCAAAGAAGCAACCTTGCTTTCAACTGTGCTTTTCACTCTCTCATCTCTCTCATTTCAATCCAGGGCACCTTCGCGTCTCACTGACCCTTTCTCCATGTTTGCCAATCTCCATTCTAAACTCACTCCTTGTGTTATTAGAACTCATAATGAATTACATCAAGAGAATGATTCCTAAATCTTCTTGCCTTGATTTCCAAAAACCTGTCTAGAAGAAGCAATACATTTTCCCTTAAATCTCATCTACTCCAGGGTAATGTTTTGGCAGAACTGGCCTCCTCTCGGTTCTACTTTGTTACTTCTAAGTTTCTCCTCTGTTGAAACTGTTAAAATGTAGTTGTGATTCAATTTCCATTCTTGTTTTCTATGAACCTATATTTCACTGCTTACTTTAGCACCTGGTTTCCACCTTCCATAAATTACTTTGAATAATATGTCCACTTCAATATCATACTGAGAACTTAACTAACATACTAACCTAAAAGATCTTTTAACATTTTCTACTCTAGAACAAGTGTAGGAAAACAACATCCCACAGGCCAAATCTGGCCTCTTTCTTAGTTTTGAAATAAAGATTTAATGGAATCAAGCCATACCTACTTGGTTGCATATTGTTCTATGGCTTTCCCTGAGGACAAAGTGAGTAGTTGCAACAGAGACCATAAAGTCAAAAATATTTACTATCTGCCCTTTATAGAAAATACTTGCAGATCCCTCCCTGTTCTAGAATTCCGCAAAAATCACTAATCGTAAGAATCATTATTAGCAATCAGTATCTTCAGAGGGAAGGTCTGTGAACCTCTCTTATCAGGTGGATTTTGAAATATTTCTTCTACCCTAAAAGTCTTAAACATACAAGGAAAGGAGCATGAGCTTTGATTCCCCCATAGTCTAATCCAGTGGTTCTAAGGGTGGCAGAGAACAACTTCACATAGGAATATTTTAGAAATGCAAATTCTCACACTCTGCCTCAGACATACTGAACGAAAATCTCTGGGGGTGGGGTCTGGCGGTATATGTGTTTTAACAAATCCTCCAAGAGATTCTGGAGCATACTTAAGTTTGAAAGCTATTGCCCTGAATAAAGCAATTACTCTTAACACTCACTGCAAAAATCTCTCAGGAAATCACCCATTTTCCTTTCTGCTTATCTCTGCATCTATATACATAATATTGCTTTGTATCTTTCCCCTTTGGAATTTGCATGAGAGATTCATATGCCTTTGTAAGGCTAACCCCTCCACTGGTCTCTTTAATATCATTTCTTTCCAGCTCCACCAGTACTTTCATACATCAATCCCTTCTCTCACCAGCCTACCTCCACCTTCCTCTTATATCTACAAACTTAATTTATGCTTCACTCTCTGTTTTTGTTTACAGATATTCTCAAGGCATGCCTTATGCCCTCTGTTTCTTAGTTAACATCATCCTCCAGCTAGTTGTCTAAGCTAGTAAACAAGAAACAAGTCAGTCACACTTGACTTCTCTTTTTCAGAGGCTCTGTTTCTGATTACTGATTACGACTTGCTGATTTTATCTCTTTATTAAGATAATTCTCTTAATCTTAATTCTCAGATTCAACTCCTCTCCATCCCCTCAGTCCCTGTCCTAACCTAGGCCAGAGGAGGCGAATTGCATGGTCCTGAGTTTACAGCTAGTAGCACTGATTGACTATCTCTCTCTATCCCACAGAGCCCAGATTTAGCCTCACAATCTTTCTCAATTTATCAGCCTAGACAAGCATTTCTATCTGATTACTTTGATACCAGTTCATTGGTTCTCAATTACTGGGCTGAAGACTGGTATCTGGCTGGTTGCATTAGAATCATATGGACTTTTACCACTGCAGATTGCAGAGACCCATCATTGATTTAGTCCCTTTTGCGGTAGGAACTGGGCATATTTTAGAAAGCTCTCTAGGATATTTGATGAGTATACTCATTGTTCTGGATGAGACCTATTGATGACCCTGTTCTAGTAATATCCCATTTTGACTATTTCAGTTGTCTGAATGGCATTCTTATCTCATCTCTCTCTTTAAAATTAATTTTTCTGTATTATAGCAGGGTGACCCTTAACATTTTTTTTCTAAACTCAGTTATGGTTGTCTAACCCTACCTTTACAAGACTTTTGTGCTTTTCCATTAAATATAGAATAAACTAAAACTTTCAACCTTGATGTATAAGGCCACTTTCAACATGCCACCCTATATTCCAGACACATATTTTCAATAGTCTTTCCCCTGTCAATTGTCTGCAACATTCTGGCCATCCTGACTATTTACTATTCTTTCAATATGTCATGGAACATCACACCTCTGTGCCTTTGCTTATGCTACTTTTTCTGTCTGAAACATACTCTTTTTTATATCCACCTATCCAATTCAAATGTGACTTTCATTCTTTTTCTTACTTTGTTGTCACTGATCTTGAATCAGCCTTCCTTAAAATGATGGGAGGTTTTGAGACTAGCAGCAAAATTATGTTTTAATTTCAAATTCCCAAATCAGTGCCTAGAAATTAATAATCCCTTTCTGTTTCCAAATCCAAGTCTCCAGTTAAATTCTCCCCAAAATTGAAATTTTCTTTCTGAGAATTTTAATTTCTTTGAATTAGTTGACAATCCCATAAGTCTTTGCCACAGTGAGAATTCCACAAGTAGAGAAATAGGAGATGACTGTGAAATACTGGGAAGATAGCAGAAAATGGATGAGGTATTCTGGTCATTTTGTAAAAATGTTATAGAAAAATTTTATGACTAAAAGATTATAATGTTCATGGTAATATGGCCTTCAATTGTGGAAGTTGTCTAAAAATGCATACAGGGAGCAGAGGGATTTAATTACATTCAGGAGTGATATACTGCTGGGATTTGTGATTGTAAAGATAAATATTATCATAGTAAAATAAATATATTTTATTTATTATGAAATGAAAAATGTAGTAATATAAATATCAGTTTATCAACAAGTCCTTTCATATTTCTCCCTTTCTATTTCTCCTGTAGTGTTGACAGTTTTCTTTAAGCCTATTATTTCTTGTCTCTTCCCTGTAATCGCCAATGACATGTATGTGAGACAATTGACCAGACTTAAAAAGGTGGCCTAAACTCATGGAAAGGGAAAAACTAATTGGCAATGATGAGCACTGAGAATTTAACCTAAAATCATTTGCATCATACCTTGAGAATTCATCATCTGTAATAGATATTTTCACTTATGACTCAACATTTTTATGTGATAAGAATTTCTCTAAAGTCTAAGCTAAAAGCACATAGCTGTTTGACGTCAGAATTAGAACTAGTACTTAATTTTTACTATTCTTCTTTTATTTTGTTCTATTCAGTAGAATTAAATTACAACAAAAGCAATAATAAATATTGTACCAAGCAAACTACCATAATATATATTTTTTTAATTTTGAGAATTTCTATAATAATTACAACATATTTGTTGTATCTAAGAACAGCAATAAGTTCAACTGATTTATTTATTACAAAATTTGGCTGCTTAGGGAAAAATCCAAATTATCCCTTGGAAACATATTTTTCTCAATTATCAGTAAATTATTTTCCTATTTTACATTATTTTTTAATCTTAATTACATTTTATTTCTTCAATCTGAATCTAAAAAAGGGAAAGAAAACTTTTGTTCTGTTTGTAAGTGCCAGTTGAGAAATCATTACGTATCAGTCTTCTAAATATGGTATTAAATGGATCACGATTACTGAAACTGAGTTTGGTTTGTTATATCTAAATGTCAAGGAAAAAGATTTTCACCTTCTCATTTGTCCAATGTCCCTTGTCAGTGATTATTTAACCTTTGAATAAACTAGATTGTAATACCAAGGAAAACTTAATAATACTTAGAACGAAAGATGTATTTGCTATTGTAAACCACCAAATTAAAAACCCAGTTGTAGATTAAATGTTCATCTGTAGATATCATGATTGGAAATATGAATACATTAATCTTTTATAAACAATATTATAAATAATAGTTCACCAATCTTTCCAAAAATTTATATTTATTCCTTATGAAAAATGGGAAAATATGCTGTAACACTTGTACACATTTAAGAGAAATTGAATGGCAAATGTTAATTCAATTCAAATGATTCTCTTTCTGAAGGAAAGCAGGCTTCATCATAGGAGAATGGAGAGTCAGCTGGATACTTTTTGGAGCTTCTGGATATGGATATTTTCAAAAGCTTTAGAGTTTTATGTCACCTGTTTTCAACGTATATAGTTTAATTTCCAAACATAACTCTTTTTTTTACTTCTTAAACGTGTTTCATTTTTTATTTTTAAAATAATTAGCCATGTCTTCATACAAAAAAAATAAGTAATAATAAAGGAAATCAAGGGACTATAGGAAAAATAGCATCAAATAAAAGAATAGAGGGATAGAAAAAGATTTTACAGAGAAGGAAGTAGTTAGATTTACCTACAGCAAATGGGCAAGAATTAGAACAGAGGAAAAGAGAAAAGCCATTAATAAAATATCTTCAGACACATTTGTAAAGGTAATTGCCATTGGTGGAGGCTTAATGGGTGCAACTCTTTAGTGATATGGAGCTTGTATATCTTCCTCATGGATAATGTCTCTGTCATTGTCTTTACCCTGAGAGGTAGAAACAATGGGTTAGTTACACCTGTGGTCATCCCTAGTGCATTGTATAAAGGAGATATATTATTACAATCTATGCTACTGGTTATGAAATAATAGTCTATATGGTTCCTACTCTTTCTTTGGAAAGGGAAATATATTAACTGTATAATTTATTGTATTGTTCTCATTAAAAAGAATGCCTGCTATATGCATAGCATTGATCATGGTAATTGGATAAAAGAGAAATATTAAAAATGTTTATTGTCCTTAAGAATTAACTGGGATACTAAGATAAAACATAAACATGATTCACTGCTACTGGCAGAAAGTAAAAATGCTACCCTGTATCAATACACATCCCAATGTTACTTTGCAGTTCCTCCCATGAAGAGGTAGTGTCTATTTTCCTATCCCTGAAAGTTTGGCTGGGCTTGTGAATGGTCTATTGTCTTGAGACCCTGCTCAGCCCATATTAGATTGTTGTAGGTTGAGAAGCTATGCTGAAAGTAGAGTCATCACATTTGTCCTAGTGGAGGCCCCAGAGATGTGAGAGAGCCCAACCAAGACCAGCAAATACTTTTCCTCCTTCACAGTGACAGCATATTCATGAGTAAGTAAAATTGGACCAAAAAAGAACTGCCCAGTTGACCCACAGCATCATGAGCTAGTGATAGAGTTGGTCTTTTAAGTCACTATGTTTTTTTGGAGTAATTTTTAATACAGCAAATGCTAACTGACGAATATAGAGGGTGGTAAGGGCTTCCTATCTTCCTTTCCTCAGAAAAGATTTTGCTTAACTGGCCATAATATTAAAGTAACGTTTTCACAGTCAGAAATTATATTTATAGAATGAATACAATTCTTCCAAAAAGCTAGCAGAAACTAATAGACCACATATCTTTATTTTGCCTTATAATTATTTCAGCCTTCAGTAAAATTAAATAGAATGGGATATCTCCTTATTTATATATTATATTGGAGAATAGCAACAAGAAAATAGTCAACAAATAAACCAGGTTTTAGAAAAAACACCTCTTCCTACCACACAACTTCTAAAATATTTCAGCCAATAGCTACAAAAACTCAGGAGAACCAGCATATACAAAACAAAATTAATATTAAATTCTGTACTCTGATACACATAGCATTCTTCCCTAATTCCTTAGCATAATCTTTCACAGGCAAGGATACACATTTTAAAAACTAAGTCTTCAAATCATGCCAGAAGGCTTAGAAAGAGCAGGTGAGTCCATTTTAGCAGATTCAGAAGCCAAAGAATAATTTTTGTTTTATCAATTTTCTGGCCCGGGAGAATGCTCAATAGTCTCTGAAATAAATGGTGCCAACTACATTAAATATGGGAGCACAACCTCCCCTTACTTTATTCTGGATCATTAAAATAACGGCCCTGTGACCTTAACTTTATGCTTGATAGTTCATATTAAAGACCTCAAAGAAGACTCTAGGTCAGAAAGTCAGAAAGTTTTACTGTTGACCTTTCACACACTTCTACAAGAAATGATTATTTACATATTTTGTAACTTTAAAAGCATATATATTTTATTGTTTAAAAATAAATTTATTAAAATATGTAATACTTCCATATAATAGAAAGCCACAAAGCCATTAAAACCTTATCTTGAATAATATTTAATAAAATAAAATGAAGTTTAATGTTGTAAGATAAGAAGGATGTTAAACTATATATAGTATGTTTCAAAATAGGTAAAAATATGTATATATGTGTATTTATACATACATCCATGTAATATGAACGTCTGTATTACAAGACAATGAAAATATGTCAAAATGTTAACAGAGATTATTTTTTCCTGTTATGATTATGGGTTATTAAAAACACTTTTACCTCTATTCCTAATATTTTATAAAGTCCTTAAAGTCAGCTTAAGTGGAAGCTATTCCTTATTGGAGACAGGAGAGTTGGGTAAATCATAACTCATTATATTCTCCCCAAAGTTTATCCTCCTTCTTTAAGCTCCCACATTACTAAGCTGTTTGTTGCTTTCCAATAATATACATTGCCTACCTGCCTTTGTTCCTGCTTTTTCCTCTACTTGGATCATGTTTCCTTCACTTCTTTATTCTTCTTCCATTTATTTTTCAAGATTCATCTTGGTGATCTTTTTCTTTTTTTCCAGTATGTCCTCCCTACTCAACTTGTCCTTCTTATAGGTGGAGCTAAGTGGGCCCAGGGCCTCTATATCAACTTGTTTATAACACTTATCAAATTGTTACTTATGATTGTGTCCCCTTCAATGGATTGCAAGCATCTCAGAGAAAGGACTCAGTTGAGTCACATTTATAATATATTATCAAAGCTTAGCATAATGTCATAGTCATAATATCCATTTCATATAATATTAGTATTCACTCATTTATGCATTCACCCACTCAACAAATTTTAATTGAATCACATAGTGCTATGTACTAATACCAGAGCCATGTATTAAATGAATAATAAATGAAAGCTTATGAAGATGTCACTTTTTTCTCAACTGATCATCAGCCTTGTATGGACATAGTTTCTGCCTTTTTCATCTTGTAGCTCAAGTAAATAGTATAAACATTCAAGAAGCGCTCATTGAAGCTATCAAATAAATGCAGCTACTCCATATAATAAAGAACGAAGTTTTGTTTTGTTTTTTTAAATTTTATTTATTTATTTATTTATGGCTGTGTTGGGTCTTCGTTTCTGTGCGAGGGCTTTCTCTAGTTGCGGTAAGTGGGGGCCAGTCTTCATCGCGGTGCGCGGGCCTCTCACATACCGCGGCCTCTCTTGTTGCGGAGCACAGGCTCCAGACGCGCAGGCTCAGCAATTATGGCTCACGGGCCTAGTTGCTCCGTGGCATGAGGGATCTTCCCAGACCAGGGCTCGAACCCATGTCCCCTGCATTGGCAGGCAGATTCTCAACCACTGCGCCACCAGGGAAGCCCCAAGAACGAAGATTTTTTTTTTTTTTGCTGTTTTTATACAAGTGCATCCTATGTTTTAACTGCCATCATGAAGCTATCTTTGAAATAAGGCATCACATAAGGACTTCTAGAAAATAGGAACTTCTTGAACCATTATCCTTTTCCAATGGAGCAAGGAAATTCTGAATGAACTGAAGGACAGTAGCCCATAAGTGTGTAAGCCAGCTGCAGTAGCATTAATAATTAACTGTAGCTAAATATGAATTACATTGACATACATTATATTAGTTTCAGGTGTACAGCATAATGATGTGATATTGTGAAATGATCACCACAATAAGTATTGTTAACATCTGTCACCATTTGTGGTTATGGATGTTTTTGTCTTGTTATGAGAACTTTTAAGATCTACTCTCTTAGCAACTTTCAAATATGCAATACAGTATTATTAACTATAATTGCTATGCTGTAAATTACATCCCCACGATCTATTTATTTTATAACCGGAAAATTGTACCTTTTGACCCCCTTCACCCATTTTTCCCACTCCCAGCCCCTGCCTCTGGCAACAATCAATCTGTTTCTGTATCTATCAGTTTGGTTTTGTTTATTTGTTTTTTAGATTCCAGATATAAGTGAGATCATTCAGTATTCATCTTTCTCTGTCTTATTTCACTTAGCATAATGCCCTCAAAGTCTATCCATGTTGTCACAAATGACAAGATTTCCTTTTTTATGACTGAATAATATTTATATATATATATATATGCCATATTTTCTTTATCCTTGTATACTTAAGTTGTTTCCATATCTTGGCTACTGTATATAATGCTGCAGTGAACATCGGGTGCATATATCTTTTTGAGTTAGTGTTTTTATTTTCTTCAGATAAATATCCAGAAGTGGAATTGCTGGATCATATGGTAGCTCTAGTTTTAACTTTTTGAGGAACTTCCATTCTGTCCCACCAATAGTGAACAAGGATTCCCTTTTCTCCACATCCTTGCCAACACTTGTTATTTCTTGTCTTTTTGATAACAGCCCTTCTAAAAGTGTGAGGTAATATTTCATTGTGGTTTTGATTTGCATTTCCCTGATGATTAGTGAGGTTGAGCATGTTTTCATGTATCTGTTGGCCATCTGTATGCCTTCTTTGAAAAAAGTCTATTCAGATCCTCTGCCCATTTCTTAAATTGGATTGTTTGTTTTTTGGCTTTTGAATTGTATGAGTTCTTTATATATTTTGGATATTAACCCCTTATCAGATACATGATTTGCAAATATCTTCTCCCATTCAGGAAGTTGCCTCTTCATTTTGTTGATGGTTTTCTCTGCTGTACAGAAGCTTTTTAGTCAGGATTTCTGTTTTAGTGATTTATAATGCATTTGGGCATCATTAGGGTAATTACGTTAGTATCATTTTAACACAAGCACAACCCTGGTGGCACAGTGGTTAAGAATCTGCCTGTCAATGCAGGGGACAGGGCTCGAGTCCTGGTCCAGGAAGATCCCACATGCCCTGGAGCAACTAAGCCTGTGTACCACAGCTACTGAGCCTGTGCTCTAGAGCCCGCAAGCCAAAACTACTGAGCCCGTGTGCCACAATTACTGAAGCCCGCGTGCCTAGAGCCTGTGCTCCGCAACAAGAGAAACCACCACAATGAGAAGCCCGCACACAGCAATGAGAAGCCCCCACTTGCTGCAACTAGAGAAAGCCTGCGATCAGCAACGAAGACCCAATGCAGCCAAAAATAAATAAATAAATAAATAAATTTTAAAAATGATAATATGAGCATGATTGGTTATAAAACTAAATTAAGGACAAGTTATTGAATTATATGTACATATTTCTTCCAGTTTTCCCCTTTGCTCAAATGGTACATTTCCACACTCACATATGAAATGGTTTAATGGGTGAATTCAGAAACAGTGATACTTTTAAACCACCAGAACTTTGAAAAATAAATCAATAGCTTCTGCTAGTTGAATTCTTCCGATGTAATAGATGCTTTGAACATCAATTTCTAATTCTGTTTCTCTATTTCTTTCCCTGAAGCTTTTGGTCCACACTCATGTAATAAAAAGCAGAATCTTATCTATGAAAGATCCATAATATGTATTTATAATACTCATCCAGCAGCTTCAACTATATGATTGTTCAACAACTATCACAAATATGCAGTTCTGAATTATCAAATATTCAAACTAAGCATTTGTTTAGGATACCATTATAAGCAGACGATAATTATATACTTGAAAAGAAGCATCAGGTTTAATATCAAAACTTTCTTGATATATTTAGATTTATTTTAATATTAGTATTTTATTTTTAGTTGGAAGAGGGAGGCAGTTTAATGTGTTTAATCCTCAGGACTTTGAACTTCTTATTATAGTCTTGCAAGTGTGTCAAGTAACTTTTGCTCCTCTATACTTTTCATATTATTTACTCTTTGTTTAATGACCTCCACTGAATAGTCTTTCATGGAAAGTCTAACCATCTTTGAAAATGCAGATAAATCCCTTATTCCAGGAACTACTGACTCAAAATTAATAGGTAAGGAGCTTTGTGTGCCAAAATCATTTTAACTTAAAATTTTTACTTTAAGAATTACAACTTAAATTTTGCTTCATGTACAACTGATTAGCACATATGTCTTAAGCACCTTCATAAGCTTACAAAAATAAAAATATGTCTCAAAATCAACGATAACTTTTTGAACTGAGAAGGCGCCTAGGGCCCTGCTTTCTATAGCCAATTAATCCAAAGCTCAGAGAATTTGTTTCTACAAAGCCAAAAAACTGGTCTAGTCGGAATAGAAACTACTTTTCCTGACTTCTGTTTCTGGGCTCTTTACCAAACTGTTTTACATGGTAATTTCCACATAATGACTCTTCAGTAAATGATTGATGAATTTAACTACTTTTAAATTTTGAATAAGTCAAGAAGACTCATAGTCTTATTAAAATATTTTGGAATGCAGGTTTACCTTCTACTGGCACACCTATATGCAGTGTTCACATTTATCTTAAAATCGTGTTCATTTCGGGGCACATTAGATTTGCTTTTTAGTTGCTTTATTCATGTTTTTTTTTTCACTCCCTTAACAATCAGAAGTAGTTTATGCCAAAAATCACAAATGCATTACATATCATTGAAACGAGGAAAAAGAACAAGAACCAGGTAATGAATCAGAAAACAGGATAAGACTAAACTACTGGTCTGAATATAAATTAAAGCTTTGCGCCTCCTGGAAATTGAAGCACATGAGGGGCTATGATATGCTATGTCACCTCCTTATTAATTTGTGAAAGTGGATCAGGGCAATACAATGCAATATTTTCTAATGCAAGTTAGACATTTAATTTGATGAATCTTTATGTATGGGACATTAGACCGTTTATTGGAAGGTAACTTCAATAGTACTTTTAGAAAAGATCAGGAACATCAATTACATTGTTATTTTTAAGGTATCCCCTTAATAAAAGACAAAGGTATAATATTATACATTTTATTTCATGAAGACAGTTCTAAGTGTAATGAACTGATATATAATCTACCTAGCTTTCAGATGATTTCTTTTCAATTTAAGGTTAGAGGTTAAGGGTAGGTGTTGAAAAACCTAATGACTGACTAATCAGCATGTTTTTCTCTAACTGTTAATTGTGTTATTATTTCTTTGGATAGAAACTAGAAGGTAAATAATTCAAAATGAAACTATTATGGTTTGGTCTTGAAATACAAGTTAAATTCTGTATTATTTATGGAAATATCTAAATGTTAAGAATATACCTGGCAAGCTTGACACTTTGTTTTAGAACTCAAAGGGTGTGACATAAATATGTGACCCATGTATGTCTCCATTGGGGTAGGCTACAGGAAATCTTGTAGGCAGGATAAAGTCTTTTTCAAGTAACACCATTTAAACTGCTCAAATGCTTAAACGAGTACTTTATTGAAGTGCCCAGCTTCTTCACTATAATGCTTGAAATGTATGAGCTGGAGTTTTGGGGATTTTAAAAATTAGAATTGCATTATTCTAAGTCTTGAGAGATAGATCCAATATTCTCCAGATACCTACAATTCAGTTGATAACTGGTTTTGCTACTATCCATCCAGGGTGCCAAAAAGAATGTAGGACTTGCCTCTGTGCTATTAGTCATAAATCTCTGTAGAGTTATGGATTTTTAAGTTTAAAAAAAAAAAGCTTTCATCCTACCTCAGGACATATAAAGGTACAGTTTTCTCTGTTGGGATTCCATTCATAGCATGCAGCTATTATGTGATATTGTGATAAGGTTATGCAGGTATCATCAGAAGCACTTTTCTACATGTAGTTCTTTCCATTTGACTCAAAGGCTAACAACAGATCAATAAATACTACAAAATGTCTTAGGTTGTTCCACGTTTCTCAACACATGGGAATAGAATGTCGTAGCAATTATAATTAGGAACTAGCATAATGAGCCTATAGCCTTGCAAGGCTTTTGAAAAGGTGGTTCATAATGGCACTTACAGAAAAGGAAAAATAATAAAAATAATAACAATCATCCCAAGTTATGAGAACTTCTGTAAGAATAAAGCCCAAACTCAAAGGAAAGGATTTTGATAATTGAGTAGACAAGGTTCTTTATAGCAGCTTTCTAAGACTTAAGAGTTATTATTAAAATGAGTGAGATCAGTGAGATTGTGGCCTTCCAAGGACAGATCTATTGGTCTAAAACCACAGGAGCAAAGATTTGGCTGAAATTGTTTAACCAGTCATTGGTAGAAAATTGCACCTCTGTAACTCTTCTTTCTTAATTTATATCAAAGAAAGCTTTGTCTCCAAATATCATTCATTTCTATAACTAATGACAAATAAAATCTCTCTCACTAAGATATGTTTGAAAATGGTGTAGTGCTTTTAATCGACATATACTATTCACCTTTGCAATGTTTTGTTAGCTTCTTACGTTTTTTGTTTTATCTTTGTTGTCACTGCTGTTAGATTTGTTTTTCTTTTCTTTCTTTCTTTCTTTTTTTTTTTTTTTGGTTTTGCTTCCCCCAAATACTCAGATGGCCGTGGCCTACTGATGTCACTGAGAGGAGAGTTAAGGATTTTCAATCTCTCTCACCTATGGGCATATATCTCATTCCTCATATAGTTATCCTGCTATTATGGGCCTTCTAACTATAAGTCAATTTCTGAGTTTCCCTGGCTGATGACAAAAAAATAATAATAAAAATTAAAACAAACAAACCAAAATGTCCTCCTCAAGGAAAATGTGAACTATTATGACAGACAAAACCTGAACTACATTCAGAACATTTTATACTGCATAATGGTCTCTTCCTGCAGCATCTCTAAACAGCATCAGGCTATAACACCCTGTAGTCTGATAAAGGCCAGGGGTGTCCAAAATGATTTAAAAATATTGAGCATTGGTATATCCTGTACTCTGCTGACTTACTCCTTCACTCAGGTTCATTCCTTTGTTCCAGCTACATGCTTCTGAACACACACAACCTTACAGCCACTGTTCTGAGCAGACCCTTGCTAGAATAAAACCTGAACAAAACATATCATGTTGGCAAGGGTTTTCTATCCTCTGGTATGGGTAGCACAAACATTAAAAAGTATTTCTTTAATTCCTATTATACATAGTACTGCAATCTCATTAGTTGCTGCCATTAAAGACCCACTATAAATGTCAATTTTATTTTCATCAAGAAGCATCATTGAGGTGTCGTTATGATACATCTGTAAGAGGACTTCGTAATTCTGTCAGGCAGTGGCTCTACAAAAAAGATCTCTTCTTTGATGGAGTTTCAATTTCAGTGAATACCATCTAAAACTTGAATATTTGAATATGGATTTGACATAGGGCAAACCTCTGAATAATAACACAATTGGAGTGCAACTAAGTTTGAATTCCATAGATAAGAAAGAACACAGTGTCCTTCCTTTTAGGAAACTGTATATCGTTGTTTGCAAATAAAATAAACTTTTCTAGAATATTAAGAAACAAAAAGATATCATCGACTTGTCCCCAGTCACATGTTTTAAGCACAATTATGCCCTGTTTCCTGACAACAGGTAATGTTGTATTGCTTATTGATGTTTCCAAGGAATTGGAATTTCTTACTTACTGTTGACTGCATTGTAGGAAAAAACCCGGAATCTTATGGCTATCACCAGAAATTCACTAAATAAGCACTTACAAGAGATGTATCAACTCAAAACTATTTTATACTCACTTCTCTATACACACACACATACCCATTAACTAACTTTATTTGGCAACCCCAAAGGACTTGATATCTCTACTTTAATCAAACCAAAAGAATCTTTTTAGAGCCAAAAGAGTTGGATAACTTTCAGATAGTATGCTATGCAAAATTCACCAGAATAAATTATTGAAACTCTCATAATAAACAATGTAATCATTTCCAGACCACTTTCAGTGTGTAGATCTGAAGTGAAGACTATTCACCATAAAAATTGTTTTATATTGATACAAACAGTAATTTTTTACCAACATTTGAAAAGTTGAATCTTTAATGTAAAAAGATATTTCACATAAAAATCTAGATTTTGAAATTCCCTTGGCAAATCAGAAGACATGACTACTATGGGCACATGTTTTTGCAATGTAAGAATTGCTACCATTTAGTAAGGGGGGTATTTTTCCTGTTTTTTTCCCACAAATCCCTACTGTGTTGATTCTGAGCCAGTTGCCATGTTCCATCTTATGTGTGGCTGGATTCATTCATTTAACCCCTTTCTCTGGTCTCTTAGGGATTCAAGGTATGGCCATCACCTCAGAAAGTCATACAATGTCACCTAAGATTTTAGATAATAAAATCTGAATTTTCCCCTATTCCAGGCTTTTTTTTCTTTTTAGACTAAGTTTTAAATTTTCTAGATTTATTTACATTCTTTCCCTTCTACTTGAACTTACATTTTTATTATGCAGACAAGATTCAAGTAGAATATTATAGAAGATTCTTCCCAATGCCCTATGATTTCACATGTAGCTTTTAACAGTACCAGAACCTTATGTTCCAAAGCATCTCCTTTCACTGCCAAGAGTTCCATATTTCAAATATATTACTCTGATTTCATCCTTAGTTTCTTTATACATCATGGATAAAACCTTCTTTGTGAAGGTATTGAGATTTAGTTACTGGTTTGCCAAAGGGTTTTGATGATGAAAAAGATTATTTAGGTTGCATATTAATGTAAAAGTCAGTGCAAGAACAAAATCTGCTAAATAAAGGTTTTCACTCTATTTTGCCTTCAGGACTTTGTTGCACAGCATATAATATGTTGATACATTATCTGATAAAATCGCTATTTGCAATGATACAAATTAATAGATTTATCATTTTTATCAAGTGATATAAACAAGTACCCTCCTGGGAAATAGGACTTATCTCTGAATTAAGGCAATTAAAATTATCCCACTGAACCACACAACCTTAGTCTTGTGAGGTTATTTAAAATTGCTTCTGGTCATAAGAAATACATTTTTAATGAGCAGCGTAGAGGGATGGAAGTACTTAAGGATATAAAGATTTCTTGGTAAACATCATTTTGAATCCCTGTTAAAGTATATATCACTTCAAATCCTATTCCTATTCTTCACTTCTGATGGGAAAGTTATACTTCCACTATTGTCTAGGGCTTTTTAAAGTAGGAGCTTGTGTTATTCCAAGAATAATGTAGAGTAACTCATTATGTTTCATGGTTTACTATTGATATGCATCTCTTTTCTTTTATAACTATGTATCCACACATTTTTAATTTATGAGTTATATATGCAAGTTTTCTTTAATTACTTAGGAATGTGTCTTTATATAATTTTAGAAGTGTGTCTATTGATAAATTTTAGAAAAAAAATTTTACACTTTGTCCAGCAACTAAGGATATTAGTGATTATTCCAATGATCCTGTCAGCATTTTGGACTGTAAAAATATTTAGATTAGGAAATATATGCCATTTAAACATCCTGAAAATGGGTATATTGGATTGTATTTTTCTTAACGATACTAGAATCACTGAATTATAGAGATAAACGTGACACTAAAGTCAGTTTATAAAATTTTTACATAAATACTTCACATCCATAGTAATGTAAAAAATTTTATATCATAGGGAAAATAAGGAAATATAATGCTATCTGTACCCTATTTTTGTGTTGTCATGATATTAATTATTTTGAGAAAAGATATTGTATTATGTAATCTCAGAAACAATCTTCTGGAAGTCAGACAGGCACAGAACTGAAAAACATGTTAACAGATGAATAATCATACAGCACATCTATCTTTCACTCCTTGGATTCCTGCCAAGAGATCTTTGGGAAAGTGAGATGTGATCATTAATCTTAGGTGTTAGTTTGACTGGATTACAGGGTGTCCAGATATTTGGCTAAACATTTTTCTGGGTGTCTGTTAGGGTATTTTCAGATGAAATTCCCATTTTAATCCATAGACTCAGTAGAGCAGTTTGCCCTCCCCAGTGTGGGTGGGCACAATCCAACCCATAGAGGGCCTGAAAGGAACAAAGAGGCAAAGGAAGGAAGAATATGGCTCTTCCTGTCTGATTGCCTGAGCTGGGACATGGATCTTTGTTTTCCATGTTTCTGGTTATCAGGACTTCTGACCCAGACTGCAATCTACACCATCACCTCCTCTGGCTCTCAGGCCTTCAGACTCGGTATACACCAATTAGCTTTCCTGGGTCTCAAGTTTACAGAGTGGAGAATGTGGGGCATCTCAGTTTCCATAAATGCATAAGCCGGTTGCTTACAACAAATTTCTTCCTATATTTATATCCTGTTTGTTCTGTTTCTCTGGAGAATCCTGACTAACATATGAGGTAAATAATGCCAAGATGTAAACACATTCTTTCTCTGTTTCCTGAGTTGATAATACATGGTAGATAATTTAACTGGGAGCAATAAAAGCATATGAAAAAACTTTCAAATTATTATCCCAATAGCTATCATTATTATCTATTGTGTGGAGGCCATTTTCTATGTATATATTTATATACCTTTAGAAATACCTGCTGCATATTTATTACAAGTCAATGACATGATTTTCACTAGAAAATTAAAGTGTCACAGCCTAATCTAGTAACAATGCTTTCAATATTTATTTAACTTAAATTTTTTCCTTATACGTTTGTTTAAAATTTTTTTTTTTTCCTTTCTTTTTGGCCATGTGCTTGTCTTGCAGGATCTTAGTTCCAAGACCAGGGATCGAACCCGGGCCAGGCAGTGAAAGCTTGGAGTCCTAACCACTGGACAACCAGGGGATTCCTTAAATAAGCTTTTAAAAATATGATACAGGTATCATAGTTACTTCTCTAAGAAGAAATTACATTTTCTTTTAGTTTGAAAGCATATTATTTATTTGCGTCTCACTAATCTAGATGCCTGGTTTTCTCCAGACTTTCTGCTTCTGTGCCATACCTCTTACCCCCACGCCCTCAGATGATGTGTCAGTATATAATGTAAATATTTGACAGACCCTTCCAAGACAGACAACTATTCTTTTTTTTCTTCCCTTTGGATTTTGATATCTCACAATTCTAGTCAGTCCCAGTTAATCAGACATATAAGAAGAATACCATAATTGTGAAAGTTGATATTACACTTAAATGATAAAAAGTATTACTGCATTTTAGTCTTTTTGTGATGAAAATAGAAAGCAGTGCACTGACTTGGTGATTCTACTGAGATAGTATAAATTAAATATTTAGAACATTTTCAGGGCCACAATTACAAACGATCTTTGCATGCAGAGTGCTTTTGGTGTATGCAAAGAATTTCTTAATTGGTATACTCCCAATTAAGGAATGCTCTTAGCTTCTTATAAATTCAGAAAATATTATACAAAGAGAAATCTCAGAAAGAATTCCACTAAATCACTAATGAAAGGCATCCCCTAAATGGATGGGGACAAATAAAGGGAGGCAAAAAAGAGAAAGCTAGGGGCAAAGAACGTTTAATAGACTATGATTTACAATTGACCATTGAACAGGAGAGGTGAAAAGTATCTATGTATAAGTGGAACCATGTAGTTCAAACCCCTATTGTTCAACTGTATTATGATTCAGCCCTTTGTAATGTGACTTTGTCACCCTCTATCAAGAAGTGGGTTCTAACTCTTCCTTGGATTTCAGTCTTGATCATGTGACTTGCTGTGGCTAATGAGATGTATGTGAATGCAACACAAGCATAGACTTAGGACATGCTTGCTCATTGATGCATGCCTTTACTTATTGCTTCTGGAACACAGCCACTAGTGCATGCCCTTTTTCATTGCTTTTGGAACACAGCTGTGATATGAAGTTCACAGTGGCATGTTAGATGTTGGATACTAGTGGCCGAGTTGCTCCAATTCCCCAGTCAAATGCCAGCTTATCTACCAGCAGACTGGAACTGCATGAGTGAACCTAGCAAGAGCAGCAGAAGAATGCCCAGTTGAGCCAAGATCATATTTCCTACCCACTGGATCATGATCTAATAAATGTTTATTGTTTTCAGCCACTAGTTTTGGGATTGTTTTCTATGCAGCAAAAGCTAAATGATATAGATGGAGTCTTTTTTTTTTTCTTCTTCTTTACCTTCTCTGTATTGAATTGAATTCAGTAAGAATCAGAGGACCAGTGAAGTCCTCTGAAAGTCATCCATTATTTTGACCTACCTTCAGGACTTGCCTTCAGGAATTTCTTCACTCATAACCATGCCTGGACAAATTTGAATCATATTTCTCAGCAGTATTACTTAAAGAATCCTAGGAAAAATGGCAATATGCTTTGAGAAAAAATTTTTTCCAATTGATTAAAAAAAAGTAGCATGTATAGGATTTTAAAAATTGCTTTCCACTTTAAGAGCAGAGAAACTAGGACGAAAAATCAGAGTAAAAAATCTGCAATACTACTGAACTAAGAAATAGGCAGATAGCAAGGTAAAGTGCAGTTAACATTATTAGACTTAGGGCAGAAATAAAATCACCTTTTGGAAACACAGATAGGTAGTAAATGGAAATACCTGATAAGTAAAAATACCAAAGGAGACCTAGGCAAACACAGCAGACAGTACATTAGACCCGTCAAAAGCAATGAAAAAACCAATCCAACAAATGGAAAAGTTGTCCTGGATTTGTGGTATAAGAAATTTTTTCTACTTGATTTTGATGTTGATTTCAAACACAGATTCAGGAACAGACAAACTGGAGGGAGTTATGAAAAGTTTCTCAAATATGATTAAGGAATCGAGGTACTCATTTTTGAAGAAGGATTAAAGGACATAAATGTAGAGATCCTGGCTAAAGGTAAGTGGATGAAAATAGGACAGCAGTCTTCAAACCCCTGAAAGGCATAGGAATAGTTTTTTAAAGGGTTTTCTTATTCATTTCAGTATTCAGAACTCTTTGAAAACTTCAATCCAGATTACATTGTTTTAAAAATTAAGCAGTTTTTCTCCATATTCCAGATAGAAACATAGAGAAGAAACATAGAAAAGAAAATTTAATAAACTATAGTATTGTTCCAAAAACGTGGACAGAAAGATCATATATTTAAAATTATAACTTGGCTTAGCTGGTGATGGTAATAACAATCACTTATTATTTCTGATTAAAGCACAAAATAAGTTATGTAGATGCTGCCACTGTATGTATTTATTTTCACAGTTGGCTTCCCAAAAGATTTGTAATTACATGTTATAGCACACATATAAATTAAAACCAAATAAATTATAAATACAATATCAAAACATGATGCACCAAAAGTCTTTCCTAATATAATTGTTGTGATTAAGTGTTAAATTTACCTCTGTGATTTCTGTTATCCAAAACAACATTTCAGAAATGCCAGGTTATAACTTTTGTAGTCAGATGAGGCAAGTCTATTTATCAGAAGAGATAAATAGAATAATGATAAAGTCAAAATCCAGAAAGCTCCTCATGCCTCTTCTATATTTCTGTTTCTGATTTTATTGGAGTTTTACTCTAATACCTTAGGAAACCTACGTAACATTCTCAGCCTCATTTCACTGGCCTATACAATGACAGTTATTGGAGTTATTTTATCTCAGGCAGATGTTTTGGGGTAGTTCTTTGATGCTGTAACTTGAACTCCAGTGAGAATTGTTCTAACCCAAGTTAATAAAATATCCTTATCTGCAATGTGTTGTGCAATACTTTTTATTATTTATTTTCCACAATAACAGCAGAGGGAAATTTTAAGCTCAAATACCACTGTGATAAATATTAAACCATCTAAGTCTACTGGGGAAAAGGTAGAAATAGCAGAACTTAGGAGGGAGAAAGTAGAAATTCCACCATAATTTAGAGTAGAGATGATAAATTAGATTTCATCTGAATAGGTACAGAAAACATATTTAGGCAATTAGAATACTCTGAAGATGTGACTTGTGTACTTAGAAACCAAAAAAGATCAATTTAGAAAAAGTCTGGGGACAATAAGAGCCTTGTCAATATTTCTCAATTTGCCATTACTGACCACTTATTGTTATAAGAATTTATGACTGGTTTATGTTCTCACTTGACATTGGGAAATGTCACTCAGAGCAGTGACAAGTGCTTCCACAGTATCTGTGCTGCCCAGTCAAGGAAATGATATCATTCTTATACAATCAACTAGCTCATAGTTGCTTGCCAGTTTCCCTGCCATCTTTTCATTGTCATGATCATCATTATGAGTTATAAACCTCTTACCAATAATTTGAATGACCTCAATTTCTCTCTACTTTCTTCTTTAGTGAATGATATGTTCATTTTACTTTTTAACATCTTTCACATTTTAGCAAAGTAGTCATTTAAAATGCATGCAGAGCTAGAAAGTAAATTACTAGGGTAAAGGGCATTTCAAGATGATTGAAAATATGCCTCATGAGCTGTTGCCTTTTCTATTTCAGAGTTACTGAAAAGGTGTTAGAAATGAGATTTCACAAGTAAATATATATGTACTGCACAATTTTTCTGTTTCAATGTACCTTTCTTTAATGTTTTTACATCATCCTCATTATAGTAAAACCTGAAATAATACCATCTATGACATAGTATTGCAGAATTTAATACCATGACAGATTTAAAATATTTAGGCCCTTAGTTGAAATTTTATATTTAAGATTTCACCAAAAATTTGAGGCCTTTTTTCAAGGTTTGCTGATATCCTTTAATTCCTTATTTATGACAACTAATTTCAGATGTATTTTTCCATATGTTACATGAACATATATATCTCTTAGAGTTACTTAGAACAATCAGTATTTTTGTTAAGATAAGACAAGTAAGAACTTAGATTTTGAAAAGCAATGTTTATCCAGCCATGGCCAGTGAAAATAATTGTTGACCACTGTTACCATAGTGTGAAATTTGTCAATGACTATATAGTTTGAATACTCTTACATTAAATTACCTCTCTCTTTCTTCTTTGAAAACTTTGTTCTGCAAGCCTAATACAATATGTTATGTATGTTCCATTTTCTTGCGTTTTTTTTTTTTTTTTTTTTTTTTTTTTGGCCATACCTCACTGCTTGCAGGATCTTAGTTTCCTGACCAGGGATCGAACCCCGTGCCCACAGCAGAGAAAGCACTGAGTCCTAACCCCTGGACCACCAGGGAATTCCCCTCTTATGTTTGTTATACAGTGAGTTTTTTGCAAAATATGATTTCCCCCATTTCTCAAAAGATGAAATTTTGAATGTTGTACATGAATAGGCCAAAAAAATAATTTGAACCTGAGAAAATTTTCCAGAATTTAATGTATTATATTAAGCTATTTTTAATGAATATTTCATCCATTATTTAGTCAGACTCATCTCTGGGAAAGGCCTTTGGAAAAGTGAACCAAACAGGTATAGCTTGAGGGACACTGAGAAGGTTCCATACAGCAATCTTTGTATACTATAGTTTAGCCATTTCTTCCTGAAACTTCATCCTTTTGGTCTTCAAAGGCTTCTGTTCAAAAGTTAATTACCCGGGGCGGAGGAGAAGATGGCGGAAGAGTAAGACGCGGGGATCACCTTCCTCCCCACAGATACATCAGAAAATACATCTACATGTGGAACTGCTCCTACAGAACACCCACTGAACGCTGGCAGAAGACCTCAGACCTCCCAAAAGGCAAGAAACTCCCCACGTACTTGGGTAGGGCAAAAGAAAAAAGAAAAAACAGAGACAAAAGAATAGGGACGGGACCTGCACCAGTGGGAGGGAGCCGTGAAGGAGGAAAGGTTTCCACACACTAGGAAGCCCCTTCGCGGGCGGAGACTGCGGGTGGCGGAGGGGGGAAGCTTCGGAGCCACGGAGGAGAGCGCAGCCACAGGGGTGCGGGGGGCAAAGCAGAGAGATTCCCGCACAGAGGCTCAGCGCCAAGCAGCACTCACCAGCCGGAGAGGCTTGTCTGCTCAGCCGCCGGGGCGGGCGGGGGCTGGGAGCTGAGGCTTGGGCTTCGGAGGTCGGATCCCAGGGAGAGGACTGGGGTTGGCTGCGTGAACACAGCCTGAAGGGGTTAGCGCACCACAGCTAGCCGGGAGGGAGTCCGGGAAAAGTCTGGAGCTGCCAAAGAGGCAAGAGAATTTTTCTTACCTATTTGTTTCCTGGTGCGCGAGGAGAGGGGATTCAGAGCGCCGCCTAAACGAGCTCCAGAGTTGGGCGCGAGCCGCGGCTATCAGCGCAAACCCCAGAGGCGGGCAAGAAACACTAAGGCTGCTGCCGTCACCAAGAAGCCTGTGTGTGAGCACAGGTCACTATCCACACCGCCCCTCCCAGGAGCCTGTGCAGCCTGCCACTGCCAGGCTCCCGTGATCCAGGGACAACATACCCAAGAGAACGCACGTCGCGCCTCAGGCTGCTGCAAAGTCACGCTGGCCTCTGCCGCCGAAGGCTCGCCCCGCCTCCTCAGTACCCCTCCCTCCCCCCCGCCTGAGTGAGCCAGAGCCCTGGAATCAGCTGCTCCTTTAACCCCGTCCTGTGTGAGCGAAGGACAGACGCCCTCAGGCGACCTACACGCAGAGGCGGGTCCAAATCCAAAGCTGAATCCCGGGAGCTGTACGAACAGAGAAGAGAAAGGGAAATTTCTGCCAGCAGCCTCAGAAGCAGCGGATTAAAGCTCCACAAACAACTTGATATACCTGCATCTGTAGAATACCTGAAGAGACAACGAATCATCCCAAATTCAGGAGGTGGACTTTGGGAGCAAGATATATTATTTTTATCCCTTTTCCTCTTTTTGTGAGTGTGTATGTGTATGCTTCTGTGTGAGATTTTGTCTGTATACCTTTGCTTTCACCATTTGTCCTAGGGTTCTCTCCGTCCGTTTTTGTTTTTTTTTTTTTTTTTACTTAAAAATTTTTTTTCTTAATAATTATGTTTTATTTCTTTATTTTAATAACTTAATTTTATTCTATCTTACTTTATTTTATTTTATCCTCTTTCTTTTTTTTCTTTCTATTTTTTCTCCCTTTTATTCTGAGCCGTGTGGATGAAAGGCTCTTGGAGCTCCAGCCAGGCATCAGGGCTGTGCCTCTGCGGCGGGAGAGCCAACTTCAGGACACCGGTCCACAAGAGACCTCCCAGCAACACGTAATACCAAATGACAAAAACCTCCCAGAGATCTCCATCTCAACACCAAGACCCAGCTACACTCAACGACCAGCAAGCTATAGTCCTGGACACCCTATGCCAAACAACTAGCATGACAGGAACACAGCCCCATCCATTAGCAGAGAGGCTGCCTAAAATCATAGTAAGGCCACAGACACCCCAAAACACACCACCAGACGTGGATGTGCCCACCAGAAAGACAAGATCCAACCTCATCCACCAGAACACAGGCACTAGTCCCCTCCACCAGGAAGCCTACACAACCCACTGAACCAACCTTAGCCACTGGGGACAGATACCAAAAACAATGGGAACTACGAACCTGCAGCCTGCAAAAAGGAGACCCCAAACACAGTAAGATAGGCACAATGAGAAGACAGAAAAACACACAGCAGATGAAAGAACAAGGTAAAAACACACCAGACCTAACAAATGAAGAGGAAATAGGTAGTCTACCTGAAAAAGAATTCAGAATAATGATAGTAAAGATGATCCAAAATCTTGGAAACAGAATAGACAAAATGCAAGAAACATTTAACAAGGACCTAGAAGAACTAAAGAGGAACCAAGCAACAATGAAAAACACAATAAATGAAATTAAAAATACTCTAGAAGGGATCAATAGCAGAATAACTGAGGCAGAAGAATGGGTAAGTGACGTGGAAGATAAAATAGTGGAAATAACTACTGCAGAGCAGAATAAAGAACAAAGAATGAAAAGAACTGAGGACAGTCTCAGAGACCTCTGGGACAACATTAAACGCACCAACATTCGAATTATAGAGGTCCCAGAAGAAGAAGAGAAAAAGAAAGGGACTGAGAAAGTATTTGAAGAGATTATAGTTGAAAACTTCCCTAATACGGGAAAGGAAATAGTTAATCAAGTCCTGGAAGCACAGAGAGTCCCACACGGGATAAACCCAAGGAGAAACACGCCAAGACACATATTAATCAAACTATCAAAAATTAAATATAAAGAAAACATATTAAAAGCAGCAAGGGAAAAACAACAAATAACACACAGGGGAATCCCCTTAAGGTTAACAGCTGATCTTTCAGCAGAAATTCTGCAAGCCAGAAGGGAGTGGCAGAACATATTTAAAGTGATGAAGGAGAAAAACCTACAACCAAGATTACTCTACCCAGCAAGGATCTCATTCAGATTTGATGGAGAAATTAAAACCCTAACAGACAAGCAAAAACTAAGAGAATTCAGCACCACCAAACCAGCTTTACAACAAATGCTAAAGGAACTTCTCTAGGCAAGAAACACAAGAGAAGGAAAGCAATAACAAACCCAAAACATTTAAGAAAATGAGAATAGGAACATACATATCGATAATTACCTTAAATGTAAATGGATTAAATGCTCCCACCAAAAGACAAAGACTGGCTGAATGGATACAAAAACAAGACCCATATATATGGTGTCTACAAGAGACCCACTTCAGACCTAGGGACACATACAGACTGAAAGTGAGGGGACGGAAAAAGATATTCCATGCAAATGGAAATCAAAAGAAAGCTGGAGTAGCAATTCTCATATCAGACAAAATAGATTTTAAAATAAAGGCTATTACAAGAGACAAAGAAGGACACTATATAATGATCAAGGGATCGATCCAAGAGGAAGGTATAACATTTGTAAATATTTATGCACCCAACATAGGAGCACCTCAATACATAAGGCAAATACTAACAGCCATAAAAGGGGAAATCAACAGTAACACAATCATAGTAGGGGACTTTAACACCCCACTTTCACCAATGGACAGATCATCCAAAATGAAAATAAATAAGGAAACACAAGCTTTAAATGATACATTAAACAAGATGGACTTAATATTTATAGGACATTCCACCCAAAAGCAACAGAATACACATTTTTCTCAAGTGCTCATGGAACACTCTCCAGGATAGATCATATCTTGGGTCACAAATCAAGCCTTGGTAAATTTAAGAAAATTGAAATCATATCAAGTATCTTTTCTGACCACAACGCTATGAGACTAGATATCAATTACAGGAAAAGATCTGTAAAAAATACAAACACATGAAGGCTACACAATACACTACTTAATAACGAAGTGATCACTGAAGAAATCAAAGGGGAAATCAAAAAATACCTCGAAACAGATGACAATGGAGACACAACGACCCAAAACCTATGGGATGCAGCAAAAGCAGCTCTAAGAGGGAAGTTTATAGCAATACAAGCCTACCTCAAGGAACAGGAAACATCTCGAATAAACAACCTAATCTTGCACCTGAAGCAATTAGAGAGAGAAGAACAAAAAAACCCCAAAGCTAGCAGAAGGAAAGAAATCATAAAGATCAGATCAGAAATAAATGAAAAAGAAATGAAGGAAACAATAGCAAAGATCAACAAAACTAAAAGCTGGTTCTTTGAGAAGATAAATAAAAATTGATAAACCATTACCCATACTCATCAAGAAAAAGAGGGAGAAGACTCAAATCAATAGAATTAGAAATGAAAAAGGAGAAGTAACAACTGACACTGCAGAAATACAAAGGATCATGAGAGATTACTACAAGCAACTATACGCCAATAAAATGGACAACCTGGAAGAAATGGACAAATTCTTAGAAATGCACAACCTGCCAAGACAGAACCAGGAAGAAATAGAAAATATGAACAGACCAATCACAAGCACTGAAATTGAAACTGTGATTAAAAATCTTCCAACAAACAAAAGCCCAGGACCAGATGGCTTCACAGGCGAATTCTATCAAACATTTAGAGAAGAGCTAACACCTATCCTTCTCAAACTCTTCCAAAATATTGCAGAGGGAGGAACACTCCCCAACTCATTCTACGAGCCCACCATCACCCTGATACCAAAACCAGACAAAGATGTCACAAAGAAAGAAAACTACAGACCAATATCACTGATGAACATAGATGCAAAAATCCTCAACAAAATACTAGCAAACAGAATCCAACAACACATTAAAAGGATCATACACCATGATCAAGTGGCGTTTATTCCAGGAATGCAAGGATTCTTCAATATATGCAAATCAATCAACGTGATACATCATATTAACAAATTGAAGGAGAAAAACCATATGATCATCTCAATAGATGCAGAGAAAGCTTTTGACAAAATTCAACACCCATTTATGATAAAAGCCCTGCAGAAAGTAGGCATAGAGGGAACTTTCCTCAACATAATAAAGGCCATATATGACAAACCCACAGCCAACATTGTCCTCAATGGTGAAAAACTGAAACCATTTCCACTAAGATCAGGAACAAGACAAGGTTGCCCACTCTCACCACTATTATTCAACGTAGTTTTGGAAGTGTTAGCCACAGCAATCAGAGAAGAAAAAGAAATAAAAGGAATCCAAATCGGAAAAGAAGAAGTAAAGCTGTCACTGTTTGCAGATGACATGATACTATACATAGAGAATCCTAAAGATGCTACCAGAAAACTCCTAGAGCTAATCAATGAATTTGGTAAAGTAGCAGTATACAAAATTAATGCACAGAAATCTCTTGCATTCCTATACACTAATGATGAAAAATCTGAAAGTGAAATTACGAAAACACTCCCATTTACCATTGCAACAAAAAGAATAAAATATCTAGGAATAAACCTACCTAAGGAGACAAAAGACCTGTATGCAGAAAATTATAAGACACTGATGAAAGAAATTAAAGATGATACAAATAGATGGAGAGATATACCATGTCCTTGGATTGGAAGAATCGACATTGTGAAAATGACTCTACTACCCAAAGCAATCTACAGATTCAATGCAATCCCTATCAAACTACCAATGGCATTTTTCACAGAACTAGAACAAAAAATTTCACAATTTGTATGGAAACACAAAAGACCCCGAATAGCCAAAGCAATCTTGAGAACAAAAAATGGAGCTGGAGGAATCAGGCTCCCTGACTTCAGACTATACTACAAAGCTACAGTAATCAAGACAGTATGGTACTGGCACAAAAACAGAAACATAGATCAATGGAACAGGATAGAAAGTCCAGAGGTAAACCCACGCACATATGGTCACCTTATCTTTGATAAAGGAGGCAAGCATATACAGTGGAGAAAAGACAGCCTCTTCAATAAGTGGTGCTGGGAAAACTGGACAGGTATATGTAAAAGTATGAAATTAGAACACTCCCTAACACCATACACAAAAATAAACTCAAAATGGATTAAAGACCTAAATGTAAAGCCAGACACTATCAAACTCTTAGAGGAAAACATAGGCAGAACACTGTATGACATAAATCACAGCAAGATCCTTTTTGACCCAGCTCCTAGAGAAATGGAAATAAAAACAAAAATAAACAAATGGGACCTAATGAAACTTAAAAGCTTTTGCACAGCAAAGGAAACCATAAGCAAGACGAAAAGACAACCCTCAGAATGGGAGAAAATATTTGCAAATGAAGCAACTGACGAAGGATTAATCTCCAAGATTTACAAGCAGCTCATGCAGCTCAATAACAAAAAAACAAACAACCCAATCCAAAAATGGGCAGAAGACCTAAATAGACATTTCTCCAAAGAAAATATACAGATTGCCAACAAACACATGAAAAAATGCTCAACATCATTAATTATTAGAGAAATGCAAATCAAAACTACAATGAGATATCATCTTACACCGGTCAGAATGGCCATCATCAAAAAATCTAGAAACAATAAATGCTGGAGATGGTGTGGAGAAAAGAGAACACTCTTGCACTGTTGGTGGGAATGTAAATTGATACAGCCACTATGGAGAACAGTATGGAGGTTCCTTAGAAAACTAAAGATAGAACTACCGTACGACCCAGCAATCCCACTACTGGGCATATACCCTGAGAAAACCATAATTCAAAAAGAATCATGTACCAAAATGTTCGTTGCAGCTCTATTTACAATAGCCAGGACAGGGAAGCAACCTAAATATCCATCATCGGATGAATGGATAGAGAAGATGTGGCACATATATACAATGGAATATTACTCAGCCATAAAAAGAAACGAAATGGAGTTATTTGTAGTGAGGTGGATGGAGTTAGAGTCTGTCATACAGAGTGAAGTAAGTCAGAAAGAGAAAAACAAATACAGTATGCTAACACCTATATACGGAATCTAAGGGGGGAAAAAAAGGTCATGAAGAACCTAGTGGCTAGATGGGAATAAAGACACAGACCTACTAGAGAATGGACTTGAGGATATGGGGAGGGGGAAGGGTAAGATGTGACAAAGTGAGAGAGTGGCATGGACGTATATACACTACCAAACGTAAAATAGGTAGCTAGTGGGAAGCAACCGCATAGCACAGGGAGATCAGCTCTGTGCTTTGTGACCACCTGGAGGGGTGGGATAGGGAGGGGGGAGAGAGGGAGATGCAAGAGGGAAGAGATATGGGAACACGTGTTTATGTATAACTGATTCACTTTGTTATAAAGCAGAAACTAACACACCATTGTAAAGCAATTATACTCCAATAAAGATGTTAAAAAAAAAAAAAGTTAATTACCCAGTATGAGTTCTAATTCACATGTTTTTTTTAACTGACAATTTCTTCCAAAGGAAACATAATTCTAACTCTTGATATGTGCAAGGCACTCTTCCAAATATTGTCTCATTTTATCTTAATAACAACTTGGCATTATTTTACCCTTTTTGCAACAGAGCAGAATGATTCTCAGAGTTGAAGTAACATATCCACGGTCATCCAGGTAGAAACTGATAGTGTTTGGTCAGTGGGGACCTTGTCTACTGCACAGGAAGGAAGTAGCAAGAGGGATGAGGAAGCCATGGGGTTGAGAAAGACAGAGAATAGGATGCTACAAGGGATGTGAAAGAGTAAAAGGGTTTTAAGGATAAACTTTAAAAATTATACCATTTAACTGTGGTCCAACTTTGTGTCACAGGTGTAATCTCTTTTAACTTGTCAGGATTGTATTTTTACCTCAGGACATATAACAAAGAGTATTATATGGCTGGAATCAAGTCCAGAGGAGAAAATCTACATCAGACGTTAAACTGTCTGACTAGACTGCATGCAAAATTACCATAATTGATTTTAAATCTTCAGGTATTTTTATTATGACACAGTTAATAAAATTTCTGATGACTATAGAAGACCCAGTAAATGTATTACTATCTACTAGCACGCATTCTCAGATTGCCACATTGTACTTTAACATGAGGAAAAAAAGAAACATATGGTTCTCTGTAAAAATTTATACAGTTTCTGGGCAGCAGACCTTATAGTGGCAATAGCACTGCCCTCAGAATGATGTGCCAGGTAGTTTTATGAAGATGAAATAAAGTAAAAAAAAAAATGTATACATCATTCTGAAAGGAATCGGTCTACTAAATATCTGTCATATGGCTGTTTTGTCTAGACACCCACTAAATTGAGGCAAATTACAGCAACTGTTAACAATTGCAGTTCTATGATGTGTCTAAATATTTTCTCCCTCACCAAGGTCTTAGAAGTTTGACATATTAACTGCTCTATTATATATTAACTGAAATATCACAAAGTGTAGATTGCAGTGAATTTAAATTTACACAGTCACAACATTCTGTCTTCAGAGAATGGGGCTCATTCATCTTCCCTGTTGAAGGTACAAACACACCTTTACCTCATTTTAATAGAAAAAGTATTTTCAACCTAGAGTTCATGAATGGACTGTTAGTCCCTTGAAATTGTATGCAAAAATTTGGATTCATAGCCAAAGTGAATTTTTCTAGGGAGAGAATTAAAAGGGGTCCATGATTTTTAAAGGGATTAGAAAGACTCTATATAAAAATTGTATGGAAGTAGCTATAATTTATTTGGCTTCCCATTTATTTATTTAATTGGCAGTTTTTCTTTCCATTGATTTTTTTACATTAATGTATATTATCACTTTATATTACAAAGAGTAAATAGTATCCCATATCCTAAGAGCTATTAACAAGCTGTTTTTAAAATACAATTAAAAAATAATCTGTATTTGTTAAATCTTCTCTAGAGAGTAACTAAATGAGTGTAATTAGGTTTTATTCATTATGAAGTGGATTTATTTTCCAACAATGTAATGCCATTTGTCAATCCAAGATTCACTGCTGCTTAAGAAAATGGTTATCAGTTTCTTAAATATGTTCTGAAATTCTATGGATTAGATTATACCTTAATGCCAGAGGAAGGGATGTTGGAGAGAGTCCAGTGACATTTTAGCAGAGTAAACTTTGCTCTTCTTTTCATTTTTTGCAGAAACTGTCACTTTTTTTTTTTCTGAATGTAGCTATTCAACAGAACAGTAAAATCAAGACATGTTTGATTCCAAAGTTTCAATAAAAAAGCAAAGCATGTAATGCCACAGCTGTTCAACTTCCAACTCTAAAATAGGCACCATTAGACAAACAAAACTCCCAGTATTTTAAATTTCTCCAGCACACATTCCAATATAGATCTTCTGAACTGTAATCAGCTAGTAATTAATAATGGAAATAGAACCTTAGAACAGAAGTTATATTGCTTCCCTGCACCCCTTTCTCTTACAATTAGAGGGTAGAGGTATCAAGGGATACAGAATCAAAGGAAGAAGAATTAAAAATAAATTCCCAAAGTTGCTGTTGTTTGGACTAGAAAGGAAGACAGCGTTTTACAAATGTTCAAAAAATCCAAGGCAAGTAACACAATTCATTCACTATCACTCCTGCTAGAAAGGATAAAGACATCAGCATCTTATTATATAAAACTGTACTTTCAGAAGTGTATTATAAGTGTATTCTGGAGTAACTAGTAACACCACTCTAAACTTTTTTATCTCTGATTTTAGTCCTGATTGGTGACAATTACCTTTATATTTTAGAATAAATCTGAATTACAACTAGGTACAAAATTAATGTTTCTGTTGGCGGGTAATGTTTTACTTACACAATTACTTTGCAAGAAGTAATATATGAAATGATTCTTCCAGGTCTGGTCATCTTAGTTGTCACATACGCAAAGTTTAATTTTCCTAGTGTTTTTTCTGTCCCCAACTCAGTTGATGCTCATAAATAATTTCACCTCCCAAAGTTGGGAATATGAAGGGCAGATTAGAATAATATTTCCCTCTTTACGTTTTAAGAAATATTTTAGTCCAATAAGTTATCAGTTGAGACAGTGAGTATTATTAGTAAAGTTAAACATGATTTACTACAACTTCCAATTTCCTAATTGCCATTTCAAGTAGCTAAGTGAACATCAAAATGTTGTATCCTAAAAGTCACTAAACTCAGAATATTTGAAATGTCAACAAAAGAGCTAAAGAAAAATTTTCCTCACTGCTATCCATGTCTTCTACTTGTTAGTGCAAGAAGGCTTTGAATATATTTTAAAAGTTAAGGCACCTGGGCTTTGAAATAAAACAAACCATCTCATTAAATACAAATACTAGCTATGTTTTAGTCTAGCACAGAAAGTGGTTTAATAAGCTGTCCATAGAATTGACAATATCATTCTTTCCCAGAGCCAGTGTCAAACACGATATGACCAAATTATTCTTTGAACTTTCAAGGACCTGTTTTGTTAGAATTTTCTGTACTTAGTAAGGCAGAAATAACAGACTGTTTGTGCAACATTTTTAATGGTCCTCAAAAAGGAAAGAAGAAACAAGAGGAAAAAGAGAAATATAAAAACATATAGGCAAATTATGCTTTAGAATTGTTTGAAAGACTAGAAAAATCTAAGAATGTATAAAATATATGTATAATACACTAGGTATTTCAATTTTATTTTCTTCATATGTAACATTTTAAGAAGTAATAGTTTTGTTGTTTTGTATTAGTTTTTGAGGGCTTTTTTTGTTATTAATGTTGTTTGTCTTATGAGTCCTCAGTGGAAAAATATTTTGTATTCATAATAAATATCATATCAATAACTAATACTGGCATAAGCTAATTATGAGTCAAGTACTAATCTATGGTGTATATATATATATTTACATATTTATATATATTGACATGACTTGTTTAATCCATACAATGACCTAGGAGTTATATACTATTATTAAATTTGATTTTAAAGAAAGAAAACTGAGACCTATGGGCATCAGCTAGTAAACTCTGAAGGTGGGATTTGAATCCAGGCAACTTAGCTTTAGATACCAGGCCCTTAACCATTAGAACCACCAGGCTGTACTGCTTCTCAATATGTAATTTGTCAAATATGACAAATAAGTTGTATAAGTTTTTAATTTACAATTATTTTTGCTGGAAACATATTTATGAACTCATATTTACAAATTATTTATATTTCTCCTGATTCATATTGTAACCACATGCACAAAAGGAATGTCTTTTAACTATTTTTACACTGACGGCATGCTGAAATAAAACTATTTTAGAAATATTGGGGTAATAAAATATATTATTAAATTTAATTTCACCTATTTCTTTTAACTTTTATTAATAAGGTATTAATTTTTTTTAATTATATGTTATTTGCATTAAATTTCTACTGAACAGTGCCACTATAGGCAACTTTACAACATAACATCATTTCTTCAGCTCTTAAACATATGATTTTACTTCACATTATCTCAATTGAGTAATGCAAACATATGCTATGGCTTTTTACTTTCAGTGCATTTCATTCCCAATAAGTTGGATTGTGAAATATTAGAACTTAACGTGTTGTCATTTAAAGGTAAGGGACCATGTGTTCAGTTATAAAAATTAACAAAAATTCATAAACATTTTAAACAGGGTTTTCTAAAGATAAATTATTCAATTAAAATTCTAATAAAACTAATGGAGAGGCAGAGGAAGTAAAGTCCACTCTGAAGAAAAAATAATATATGTGTCTCAAAATTAGAAGATACTAAGTTTTTCCAATGATCAAACTTTAATTTGATCTGAAACTTTAATTTGTGCTAAAACTCCTATTGAATTATAAGTGTGCTTATAAATAGAATCTAGATTGTTGAATTCTATTTATTTGGAAAATTTAAAAATCATAAAAAAGCTACATTTCCTGAAATATTCTTAACAGAGCTAAGCATAAAGCCTTGGGGACTTTGTTCAAGAATAAAACTGGAGTGTAGTTTTCTTATTTTGTAGTATCTTTGCCTGGTTTTAGTATCAGAGTAATGCTGGCCTCATAGAATGAATTAAGAAGTAGTCCATAGCCTTCAATTTTCTGAAAGAATTTGTGTAGAGTCGGTATCATTTCACCCTTAAATATTTTGTAAAATTCACCACTGAGTTTTCTTTGTGGAGAGAACTTTGTAATTTAAATAATTATACATTCAATTTGAGCTATTTAGGTAATCTCTTTCCTGAGTGAGCTTCGGTAGTTTGTTCTTTCCATGTAAATTGAAGCATCTATTGACAAAAATTTTTCATTATATTCCCCTTTCATCCTTTTTATCTGTAGAATCTGCAGCAGTATTAAATTCCTCATTCTTGATAATTTGTGTCTTCTTTCTTTTTATGTGAATAGTCTGGCTAGATTTTAGAATAATTATTTAATTTTGATATATTTTCATATTCATTCAGTGAAAAATACTTTCTAATTTTCTTTTGATTTCTTCTTTGGCCCTTGAGTTATGTAAAAGTATGTTATTCAGTTTCCAAATATTTGGAGATTTTCCAGACAGCTTTCTATTATTGATTTGTAATTTAATTCAACTGGGATTGATCACATAGCTTGTATGATTTGAATGCTTTTAAATATTTTGAGACTTGTTTTATTTTGTTTGCCCAATAGTTCAAAGTGATATATATTGAATATAAGTTTCTTTGTGTGTGTTTGTTATATAAAACAACTATATAGTTGATTTATATTTATTGCCTTTTACTTATTTTTTTTTTTATTTCTGCAGCTGACATTATCTTCCATTGATGTAAGTGTATGAAAAAGAGAGAGAGAAGAAGGAGAGGAGGAGGTAAAGAAAACAGGTAAAGAAGAGAGAATAGATACAGGAAAAAGAGAAGGAAAGGAGAGAATAATATAGTTAGACTAGTTGTGGCAGAAATAGACTTGAGATTGTATTCTTGTATCTCTCTAAAACACTTAGGACATAATATTTAAGATGTAACTCATATATCTAGTTTTGTTATTGAAGAAAAAAGAGGTAAGAATGATCATGCATAATCCGCAATAGCATGAAATTGTGAGGTTTGATGGAAAAATTATTTTTACATATAGGTTTTCCTTGTCATATTATATGATATATATAGCTTAAAGGCTTTAGCCAAAGGGAAAAGGTATTTAAATACTAAGATTAAAAATGCATCAGAATCCCAGATGATTAAATTCATTCCATATACTTAGTATATGGCCATATATTATATTGCACTTTTTGTTAAGTTTTCATTATAACGGTACTGTTTCAGCTTTTACCAGGAGTGCTAAGTAAGTCTAAGTCTACGCTACCCTATTCCGTATTACTAAATAATCATGAAAATGCAAGTAAAAAGGCAATGATTTTGATGTTACATACTGCAAAAGGAATTGGAAAACATTTCAAAAAGTGTCATTTGTAGGAGGTATAGAAAAAAATAAGGTAGATGGTATCCCGATTGTTAAAATATTTTACATCTTTGGAACTAGTATCTATCATCTATCTATCTATCTGCTTGTGTACTGTATTCACATGGCCATTGCATTTTATGTAAAAAAAATAAATGCTGATTCAGTGTTTTATTATACTTTACCAGGAATATTTGTTTCATTTTCTGCCATTACTCCACCTACTCACTAAAATTAGGCATAAGAAATCTGATTTTCTTTATACTTGCATTAATCTTTAGGCATTTAGTTGCAAGCAGCTGAAATCTGTCTTAGGCAAAATTGAGATTTAATACAATTGTGGCTACCAACAACTATGGGCTCATATTCACTGCCAACTCCCCTGCCCCCAATCCATGTTCCAATTTTGAAAAGTCAGAGGGGGTAATTATTTGGCCTCTTGTCTTGTATATAAACCTTCAACCATGATAGATAGAGGCAGGAAGGTGAATTAAGATTGGCAGATTGTTGAACACTTGTCTATACTTTGACCATCACTATAAAGGAATGTGGTTGAGGAAATGGATCTCTAACTCACTCTTTGGATAGGATGCTATTTCCAGAAATAAGAAGAGTAGCTGGAGAAGAAACAAATAGAACAGATCTCCTGATATTATTCACCTGTTGTTTAACAAAAATTCCTACATTTCTCTCCAGCTCTAGCCAGGTAAAAAATTATAGTTTGTAACTTGCTTAGCATATTTTTCTGTAAAAATTAAATTCTCCAAATTCCATGGAGGCAAAAAAAAGTAGATTCTTTTGGGTTCCTGGACCCAATTCCAATTCAATGTGTGTACGTGCGCGTGGGGGTTAGGTCTTCCCACAAGACATCAGCAGGGTGTCCCAGAATTCAACTCAATCTGACACTATCTGCTGGAATTAGCATCAGATTTCACAGGTTAATAGTTCAGTCCTACAAGACTGCCCCACACCCCCATGCTCCACTTCAGACAACAGTCACAAGTTCAGGTTGTTACCTATACTTCTGACCAACTGGCTCTAAATCAGAGGTTGCCGCACCCCCACTCCCTCCTTCCTTGGGTTTGATTAATTTGCTAGAGCAGCTCACAGAACTCAGGAAATATTTTACTTACTAGATCACTGGTTTATTATAAAAGGATAAAAATCAGGATGGAAGAGATGCATAGGACAGATATTTGGAAAGGGCAAGGAGCTTCCATGCCCTCTCTGAGCCTGCCACTCTCCCAGCACCTCCACATGTTCACTGACTTGGAAGCTCCCCAAACCCTGTTCTTTTGAGTTTTTATTGAGGCTTCATTACACAGGTATGATTGATTAAATCACTGGCCATTAGTTATTGAACTCAATCTCCAGCCCCTCTTCCCTCCCTGAAGCTCAAGGGGAATGGGGCTGGAGGTTCTAATCCTCTAATCACACAGTTGGCTGTCCTGGAAAGCAGACGTTAGGTACAACCAGACCTCAGTCCTTAGGTGCTTTCCAAAAGTTACCTCATTCAACATAACAAAAGACACCATTATTGCTCTTATCACTTAGGAAATTCCAAGGGTTTTAGAAGCTCAGTGTCAGAAAGGTTGACAAAGACCAAATATGTGTTTATTTTAAATTACAATATCACATAGATCAAATGTATAAAAAATATAATATAATGAAAAATGTTAAAGGTAACCCAACATGTAGGAAAAAACCAGTAATAAGCCAATGTGACACTCACATTAAAAGAAACTACCCCCTTGGTCACCTGTGGGTGGTTTGTACCTTTCCCTCTAAATTCTGGGCTGTCTTTAATCAAGGCATAAATGTCCATCATTCATAGCATTTCCAGAAGAAAATATGGTTTACTTGTACTATTTTCTCTTTAAAAGACCTGTTTTCTAGGGAGAAAAGAGATCCTTTTGTTGAATAAGAACATCTATCACAGTTTAAACAAAATTCCAGAAATGACAGGTACCTTATTTAGATAAGGTGACACATTACAGCTTCCTTTCCCCCTTCCTTTTTCTTATGTGGTGAGATCTATATAGAGACAAAATTGCTCTATCAGACCAAGTAAGTATCAAAGTCAGGCCTCATCTTCTGGATTTTATATTTCGTATCCCCTTGAATTCATCTTTAGCTATTTGAAGGACATTTGAAGTAGATTTCTGGTTTCTGTTGGTTACATTGAGTGATAATGCTGACTGAAACTATTTTTTAGTGAAAGGTTATTGGCAGAAATTGTAATGCTTCTGAAATGCTGCTACACTCTGTTAAGAATCTGGATTTAAAAAGAATGAAATAGCCCAGAATAAAATACATTTTAAATCTTTATAAAGTTCTAATTCACAATGTTTTTTATGTATGGCATGGAGATATCCCATTCCTTGTGTTTTAATCCCTGTATAGTACCTTTATTTGCAGTGAAACAAAAACAAAAACAAAACCTCAACAATTAATCAATTAGTGAAACAGGATGTTAATGAGCATTTTTCTCCTCACTCTGAATTCAATTGTTCAAGTTGATGTGATCATAAAAATTGAAAATAATTTAGTCAAATACTTAAGCATTTTAAGATATAAAGTGAAAACAAAATTGATTCCTGGGAAAATTATAAAGGGAGCAAATACATATATTTGCATAATAGCAGATTGTTCTCCTTTATATTAAAAAGAATGGGGGCTTCCCTGGTGGCGCAGTGGTTGGGAATCCTCCTGCCAATGCAGGGGACACGGGTTCGAGCCCTGGTCTGGGAGGATCCCACATGCCGCGGAGCGGCTGGGCCCGTGAGCCACAATTACTGAGCCTGCGTGTCTGGAGCCTGTGCTCCACAATAAGAGGCCGCGATAGTGAGAGGCCAGCGCACCACGATGAGGAGCGGCCCCCGCTTGCCACAACTGGAGAAGGCCCTCGCACAGAAACGAAGACGCAACACAGCCATAAATAAATAAATTAAAAAAAAAAAAAAAGAATGATGCTGTATACAGGACTTGAGAGGTAAAATTCATCTTTATGTCTAGATAGTCACCAGTGAGGTCTGATTTAAGGATTACGAAAAGATATGTCAGCTTCCAAATGACCGCCTCCCTAGGTAGACTCATTGCCACGGAATAAAGTAGTTTTCTAATTCTTGTTAAAATGTATAGATCATACATGGGACACTGACAAGGGATTTTAATATACATACCCAAGATTTGCAAAAAGCATAGTTTTGAAAGAAAGGAGAACGCATTACTCAGTTCATTGATTCTGTTCAGTTTTCATTTTATAATATTTTATTATTTTTATTCAGAGAGAAACATAAATTCAGGAAAAAGGAAAGAAGAAAATAATCATCCATCTCCACTAGATAGACTTAGTCATTATCAATATTTTTTTAGTATCTTTGCCTTCAGTCTTTATTTTTAAAACAATCTCTCTTTGTTTTTAAAAATTCATACATTCAAATAATGAAGTTTTCAAACAAGCCAGAAAAGCGTATAAAAAGACAATACAAATCCTGCCATTCATGAGCATCATTAATACTGGGTAAGCATGTGTGCAGAAATCTTTATATGCACATATAAGATGTATCTGTTGTAGAATGCATGGATGGAGAGAAAGATGAAAATACGAATGGAACACATATAGATAACATTGAAATAGAGTAAATATTTTGAGGGAGAATCAAATTACTCTCTGCTATGAAATCTGAGTGTTTTAAAGTCAGCTCTTTTGCTCCTGTGACCTTATCCTCAATTATTTGCTTGCTAGTTAGGTTATTATTTATATATTATCTAGGCTTTTTTGATATTTGCATTCTGTCCTCCATAATTCTTTTAGGTGTTTAATGTTCATAGAATATTTTAAATGAATTAGTAGTCACCATTGGCCTTGTTAGAATGACTTTTCCTTTCTGCATTTTTTAATTTTAAGTAATCAGAAAATACACAGATTTTGAAATGTATACTTTAAAATATTCTATCATGTCAAAAATTTTTTGTTATACCAGCTCTCTCAGGTTTGAGAGTGTCTGTCTGTTGCCTTGATATTTGCCAACAACCTTGGCTTGTGGTGGTGTACTTGGGTCGTGATTTCCCTTTGAACTTCGTAGATTGCTCTGCTGTATTCTGGCATTAGCAATGATTTGGAAAAATTTGAGGTCTACCTTTTCCCTATTGTCTCAATCTTTTCCCTATTAAGACATTGATTTTTTTCTTTGATCATGATTGAAGAATTATTTCTTTAATCTTAAAGTTGAATAGATTAATGAAATTACATAACTCTTTTGAGAATTTTCTAAATAAAAATTTCCTGAAATATCTATTTTTTCCAGGTAGGGAAAACTTCTAGAATTACAACAATAAATTTATATATTTTCTATCTGCTGGATTATATTACTTTTAATTATTCTCAAATTTAGAGATATCAAATATTCATATGTTACATGACTTTTAATTTCACATCTTTTGTACCTTTCTCATTGCTCTAAATCTTTATCTAACATATTGATTAGGATTATCTAAGTCATTTTTCTTTGGAAATAGCTTGATTTTCAATGGTGCCTGTTCTGTTTATTCCTGATTTTAATTAATTAATTTATTAATGACTTTATCAGTTTACATTATTTGGTCTTTAATTTCCCCTTTCAATATTTAAACCTCTTGCTATATTGAATTTAATATTCATTAATTTATTCTACATCATGAACAAATTATGACAAATTTTCTATTATTCTACAAGATATACTTTTCTAGATTTTGAACTCTGCCTTTTGCATACTGACTGTGAATGTGTGTTTAGTCTAGTATGTGTTCAGAGTTAAATAACCAGTTCTTTTAATTTTTTTTCATTCTCAATGCCTTTGTCTTGACATTACATTTATTTTGATATAATATGTAGGATTTGATTTTATTTTCACTGAATGAGAAGTCAGTTTTTCTCTTCCCTTCAACTTAGCCATAAGGGTTGTAAACAGTCATTGTATCCATTTTTTTCTAATCTGAGCTAATGGTGGATAGGGAAGTAGAGGGGGACTTGGGGAGGGGAAGGATCAGAATTTAGTAATAAAGGTATGTAATCTCTTCTGAGATGTTATATATATCACACTTGGATTTTGTTCACCTAGTGTATGAATACTATTCCCATGATGAGATGTCTTTGGATTTTTGAACTACCTCTACAGTTCAATGTGCAAAAACAGGATCTTCAATTTATTTATTTATTTTTCTACCAGGTTGGCAATTTGGTTTTTTTAGCTATGTCTTCTTCCACATGTCAATTTTTACCACTAATAGATCTGAAAAGGAAAAAAAAAAAATAGATTTAAGGGTACTCTATCACATTTTTAGGTGATGACAAACTGTTCTCCAAAGAGATTGTATACATTTCTACTCCCACTAAAAATATATGAGAATTTACATTGTCCCCTATTCTAACAGCACTCAGCATTTTCAGAATTTTTGTTTTGCAAATCTATTGGTGTTCAGTGATAACACATTGTGGAATTAATGTGTACTTTGCTGGTTACTAATAAATTTGAATATATTTAATATGTTTATGGTCTATTTGTATATCCTCCTCTGTCAGAAATCCTTTCATAAATTGTGTGTATCAATCTTTTTTGTGGCTTAACTTTTTCTTATTGATGTGTTGTATTTCTCAATATATTATGGATACAGAGATCATTTCTTCACTTTTTTATACTGTCCTTTACTGAATATGATTATTAATTTAAATGTATTCAAATTTAACAATATTTTATTTACAATTTATACCTTTTGAATATTGCTTAAGAAATCCTATTCTGAAGTTTTAAATATATTCTTCTGTAATATAATTTTTTAAGTTTATACTTTTTTTTTTTTTGGCATTTAAGTAATTAATCTGCCTGGAACATAGTAAGGGATAAGGGATCATTTTCTTTTCTTTATAGATAGTGTAGTGAATTGAATTATGGCCTCCTAAAAATATATGTGAAAATTCTAATCCCTGGAACCTGTGAATCTGACCTTATTTGGAAAAGGTTCTTTGCACATGTAGTTAAGGATCTTGAGATGAGATCATTCTGGATTAGTTTGATCCCTAAATTCAAAGATATGTCTTTATAAGAGAAACAATGGGAACAGACACACAGAGGGGAAGGCCACGTGAAAAAGAAACAGAGATTGGAATTATGCTGTCAGAGGCAAAGAACACCTGGAGCCAATAAGAGATGGAAGAAGAAAGGAAAACTTGTCACTTAGAGCCTTCAGAGGGAGTGTGGCTCTGCCACTACTTCTGTGAGAGAATAAATTTCTCTTGTTTTAAGCCACCAAGATTGTGGTAATTGGTTATGGCAACCACAGGAAACTCATAGGTACCTAATGCCCCAACACCTTTATTGAAAAATCCACCTTTTCCTTATATTTATCTACAGCCATCAAATATCAGATTCCTTATATACATGAATCTGTTCCTGTTCTGTCCAATACCCTCTAGCTTTCCTATCTTATGTAAGGGTGGTAAAATGTAAGAAACACCTCTAAAGGTTAAAACCCAAGGAGACAGGCCTACCTTAAAACTGAAATTCAATCATAATCATAAGATTATAGAAATTTCTGCTCTCTCATACCTTACCACTACATCAACACAGCTCCAATACAATTGCAGTGGATTATAAGTTAAAGATGTACAAAAAGCAGATTCTATCTAAGTAAGACTTAGAGTAGCCCAAAGTAAACAGAGGAGACAAAAAACAGGGACACTGGAGGAATCTGAAGCTTCTAGCATATACAGCTACAGCAAACAATAAATACAGCTTAACTCCTAGCCAAATTAACACAAAAATTCACACTAAAGTCCTAATTTCTTCAATTCCTATCACCCAATACCTAATACCCAGGTTTCAACAAAGGATTACTAGGCATGCTAAAAGGCAAAACATAGACTGAAGAGAAAATGCAATCATCAGAACCCAACCCAGATATGCCACAGATGTTGGAATTACCAGATGGGAAATTAAAAATAACTGTGATTAACATGTTAAGGGCACTAATGGAAAGAGTAGACAAAATGTAACAGATGGGTAATGTAAGCAGAGAAATGGAAACTGTAAGAAAGATTCGAAAGGAAATGCTAGAAATTAAAAACACTGTAAAAGAGATGAGGAATTAAAGTATTTAAAACAATACTGTTGGGCCACCATTAGACTAAATAAGAGCAAGAATAGAATCAGTGCATTTGATAGTTAACAGAAACTTGCCAAACTGAAATTCAAAATGCAAAAATAATGATAAAAAATAGAACATACTAAATGTGTGTAATATGTGTGTGTGTATATATATATATATATATATATATATATAATTATATATATAATTTCAATATATATTAAAATTTCAAATGGTACAATATATACATATATATATATACATAAATATAAAATTGCAACACCCAAAGGAGAAGAGAGAAAGCAGAGAAGTAATATATTAAGTTAAAAAGTCTGAGATTTTTTTCCAAAATAGTACCAGAGACCAAACCGCAGGTCCACAAATTTCAGAAAACATCAATCAAGGATTAAAAAAAAAAAAAAATGCAACTGGCATATATTCAAACTGCAGATAATCAAATACAAAGAAAAAATCTTTAAAGTATCCAGCATGGGGTATAGGACACCATTCATAATGAGAAAAATGGTAAGAATTACAGCAGATTTTTTATTAGAAACCATATAATCAAGAAGAAAGTGCTGAACCAAGATGGTGGAGTAGAAGGACGTGCTCTCACTCCCTCTTGTGAGAACACCAGAATCACAACTAGCTGCTGGACAATCATCGACAGAAAGACAATGGAACTAACCAAAAATGATACCCACATCCAAAGACAAAGGAGAAGCCACAATGAGACGGTAGGAGGGGTGCAATCACAGCAAAATCAAATCCCATAACTGCTGGGTGGGTGACTCACAGACTGGAGAGCACTTATACCACACAAGTCCACCCACTGGAGTGAAGGTTCTGAGCCCCACGTCAGGCTTCCCAACCTGGGGGTCTGGCAATGGGAGGAGGAATTCTTAGAGAATCAGACTTTGAAGGCTAGTGGGATTTGATTGCAGGACTTCGACAGGACTGGGGGAAACAGAGACTCCACTCTTGGAGGCCACACACAAAGTAGTGTGCATATCGGGACCCAGGGGAAGGAGCAGTGGACCCAGGGGAAGGAGGAGTGAACCCAGGGGAGACTGAACCAGACCTACCTATTACTGTTGGAGGGTCTCCTGCAGAGGCAGGGGGAGGCTGTGGCTCACCGTGGGGACAAGGACACTGGCAGCAGAAGTTCTGGGAAGTACTCCTTGGCGTGAGCCCTCCCAGAGTCTGCCATTAGCCCCAACAAAGAGCCCAGGTAGGCTCCAGTGTTGGGTTGCCTCAGGCCAAATAACCAACAAGGAGAGAACCCAGCTCCACCCATCAGCAGTCAAGCAGATTAAAGTTTTACTGAGCTCTGCCCACCAGAGCAACAACCAGCTCTACCCACCACCAGTCCCTCCCATCAGGAAACCTGCACAAGCCTCTTAGATAGCCTCATCCACCAGAGGACAGACAGCAGAAGCAAGAAGAACTACAATCCTGCAGCCTCTGGAACAAAAACCACATTCACAGAAAGACAGACAAGATGAAAAGGCAGAGGGCTATGTACCAGATGAAGGAACAAGATAAAACCCCAGAAAAACAACTAAATAAAGTAGAGATAGGCAACCTTCCAGAAAAAGAATTCAGAATAATGATAGTGAAGATGATCCAGGACCTCGGAAAAAGAATGGAGGCAAAGATCGAGAAGATGCAAGAAATGTTTAACAAAGACCTGGAAGAATTAAAGAACAAACAAACAGAGATGAACAATACAATAACTGAAATGAAAACTACACTAGAAGGAATCAATAGCAGAGTAACTGAGGCAGAAGAATGGATAAGTGACCTGGAAGACAGAATGGTGGAATTCACCGCTGCGGAACAGACTAAAGAAAAAAGAATGAAAAGAAATGAAGACAGCCTAAGAGACCTCTGGGACAACATTAAATGCAACAATATTCGCATTATAGGGGTCCCAAAAGGAGAAGAGAGAGAGAAAGGACCTGAGAAAATATTTGAAGAGATTATAGTCGAAAACTTCCCTAACATGGGAAAGGAAATAGCCACCTAAGTCCAGGAAGGGCAGCAAGTCCCATACAGGATAAACCCAAGGAGAAATATGTTGAGACACATATAATCAAATTGGCAAAAATTAAAGACAAATAAAAGTTATTGAAAGCAGAAAGGGAAAAACGACAAATAACATACAAGGGAACTCCCATAAGGTTAACAGCTGATTTCTCAGCAGACACTCTACAAACCAGAAGGGAGTGGCACGATATACTTAAAGTGATGAAAGGGAAGATCCTACAACCAAGATTACTCTACCTGGCAAGGATCTCATTCAGATTCAATGAAGAAATCAAAAGCTTTACAGACAAGCAAAAACTAAGAGAATTCAGCACCACCAAGCCAGCTCTACAACAAATGCTAAAGGAACTTCTCTAAATGGGAAACACAAGAGAAGAAAAGGACCTACAAAAAAAAACCCAAAACAATTAAGAAAATGGTCATAGGAGCATACATATCGATAATTATCTTAAACGTGAATGGATTAAATGCTCAAACCAAAAGACACAGACTGGCTGAATGGATACAAAAACAAGACCCATATATATGCTGTCTACAAGAGACCCATTTCAGACCTAGGGACACATACAGACTGAAAGTGAGGGGATGGAAAAAGATATTCCATGCAAATGGAAATCAAAAGAAAGCTGGAGTAGCAATACTCATATAAGATAAAATAGACTTTAAAATAAAGAATGTTACAAGAGACAAGGAAGGACACTAAATAATGAACAGGGGATCAAGCCAAGAGGAAGATATAACAATTATAAGTATATATGCACCCAACATAGGAGCACCTCAATACATAAGGCAACTGCTAACAGCTATAAAAGAGGAAATCAACAGTAACACAATAATAGTGGGGGACTTTAACACCTCACTTACACCAATGGACAGATCATCCAAAATGAAAATAAATAAGGAAACACAAGTTTTAAATGACACAATAGACCAGATAGATTTAATTGATATTTATAGGACACTCCATCCAAAAACAGCAGATTACACTTCTCAAGTGCGCATGGAACATTCTCCAGGATAGATCACATCTTGGGTCACAAATCAAGCCTCAGTAAATTTAAGAAAATTGAAATCATATCAAGCATCTTTTCTGACCACAACGGTATGAGATTAGAAATGAATTACAGGGGGAAAAAACGTAAAAACACAAACACATGGAGGCTAAACATTAAGTTACTAAATAACCAAGAGATCACTGAAGAAATCAAAGAGGAAATCAAAAAATACTTAGAGACAAATGACAATGAAAACACGACAATCCAAAACCTATGGGATGCAGCAAGAGCAGTTCTAAGAGGGAAGTTTATAGCTATACAAGCCTACCTCAAGAAACAAGAAAAAGCTCAAATAAATAATCTAAACTTAAACCTAAAGGAACTAGAGAAAGAAAAACAAACAAAACCCAAAGGTAGCAGAAGGAAAGAAATCATAAAGATCAGAGCAGAAATAAATGAAATAGAAACAAAGAAAACAATAGCAAAGATCAATAAAACTAAAAGCTGGTTCTTTGAGAAGATAAACAAAATTGATAAACCATTAGCCAGACTCATCAAGAAAAGGAGGGAGAGGACTCAAATCAATAAAATTAGAAATGAGAAAGGAGAAGTTACAACAGACACCGCAGAAATACAAAGCATCCTAAGAACCTACTACAAGCAACTCTATGCCAATAAAATGGACAACCTGGAAGAAATGGACAAATTCTTAGAAAGGTATAACCTTCCAAGACTGAACCAGGAAGAAATAGAAAATATGAACAGACCAATCACAAGTAATGAAATTGAAACTGTGATTAAAAATCTTCCAAGAAACAAAAGTTCAGGACCAGATGGCTTCACAGGTGAATTCTATCAAACATTTAGAGAAGAGTTAACACCCATCCTTCTCAAACTCTTCCAAAAAATTTCAGAGTAAGGAACACTCCCAAACTCATTCTATGAGGCCACCATCACCCTGATACCAAAACCAGATAAAGATACTATGTCTATAATTACTTTAAATGTAAAATGTTTTAAGTATATCAATTAAAAAACAGAGATTATCAGAGTGGATATAACTTAAGACTCAACTGTGTTTTCTACAAGAAGCTCACTTTACATATAAAGGCCCAGAAAAGTTAAAGGAAAGTTATGCGGAATCAAACATTAAAGGATAATAAAGGAAAAAATGAATACCTTCAGGCCCACAAAACAGATAATTTAGATGAAATGAACCAATTCTGTGGAAGACATAAACTACCACAACTTATAAAAACACGTAGGTAATCTGAATAGCATGGCTTTATTAAAGATATAAAATAAATAATAAATATTACTTTCTATTGCTGCTGTAACAGCTACCATAAACTTAGTGGCATAAAGCAACACAGATTTGTGTTCTTACAGTTCTGGATGTTAGAAGTTTGAAAGGGTTATTCAGGGCTGCCTTCTTCTTGAGTTGAGAGGGGAGTCTCTGGTGGAGATTCCGTTTCTGCCTTTTCCAGTTTCCAGAAGCAGCCAACATTTCTTGTCTTAGAGCCACTTTTTTCATCTTCAAAGCCAGCATGGTAACATAGTTTTCTCCCCTCAGTAAATTTGTAATAGAGGGGAACACCCTCAACCTGATAATGAACATTTACAAGAAACCTACCACTAACATCATACATCAAAAATGTTGTACTGTATTTACTAGCTAGTGCAGTAAGACAAGCAAAGAATAAAAGGTATACAAATAAGGAAGGAAGAAATAAGATTGTCTTTTTTCACAGGTGGCATGATGTCTATGTATTGATACAAAAATCCCATAGGATTGACAAAAATCTCCTTTAACTAATAAGGCAAATATAGCAATGTCATAGGAAACAAGATTTGATATAGAATAGTGGTTGCCCAATGATGTCTATGTCCTAGTCCCTGGAAACTGTTTTGTTACCTACATGTAACTTTACATGACAAAAGGGACATTGAAGATGTAATAAGTGTGCCATACTAGTGTAAGATGTTAGTAATTGGGAGAACTGAGTGTGGCATATATGGAAAGTCTCTGTCCTATCTTTGCAATTTTTCTGTAACCCTAAAACTGATCTAAAAACAAAGTGTATTTAAAACAATAAATTCTTTAGAACACCTGAATTCTAGTTACATATTATATTACTTTATCTTACTTTATTGCATAAAAATTATTAATGGTTTTATTATCATTTAGATATTACCACACATTTACTCTTTACTTTTATCTTTGTTTCTATTTACATTTCAGACTTTTGATCTGAAATCACCTTCCTTCTGTTGATAATAAATCATTTAGAATTTTGTTTAGTGATAGCCTGTTTCAAACTTTTTCATGTTTTCCTTCTGTGAAATGTTTTATTTCATTTCATTCATGAATGTATTTTTGTTGCATATAGCTTTTCATATTGCCATGTATTTATTTTAGTACATTCTACTGTTTTTCTGTGTTCTACTGTTGCTGTTGTAAAGTCAGCTCTCAGTCTAATTGCTACTTGTTTGAAGATAATCTCTGCCTGCCCTGGGCTATTTTTAAATCTTTTATTTGTTTTGGAGGTTTCAAATTGAATGGGAAATATCTATTATGGATTTCTTCTTAGATATCCTGCATGAAAATTTCTTTGTCTTGATGCATCTCTAGCTTATTTTCTTTCCATTAGTTCTGGAAATTTTTCTGCCATTATCTCTTCAAAAATTGCCTCTGGCTCACCCTCTCTTTTTCTAATTAGATATGTTAGATTTTCTCACTTTATCCTTCCTGTTTCTTACTCCTTTTTGTATTTATAATGCAAATTAAGACTTTAAATACTAACAGCTGATAATGAATGTAAAAATGTTAAATTATAAACAATATTATCAATCAAATTAATCATTATTACCAAGAACTAAATAATAGTACCTCATTGGCCAATATTTAGAAAATCAAATTTTCTGTTATCTGGGCTTCTGGTTCAGTCTCTGTCTTTTTGTCTTTTTGGCAATTAGCCAAATAATCTCTCTCTCTCTCTTTTTTTTTTTTTTTTTCGTTATCTTAAGGGGGGAAAAACCCCCAGAAATACTGAATCATTACATTTTCTTTCAGGTCCATGATGCTTTATCTTTTAATTAGTTCAATAGATATTTACTGAGCATTATAATACTTTCATGCAAAGCATTATTCCTGACACTGTTTCATAGCAGTGAACTGAGCAGATGATGGCACTCCCTCAGAGAGTTTGGAGTTTATTGAGAGGTAGATATCAAACAACTAGCTACAGCAGTAATTACTTACAAACAATTTTTAAGCACTAAAAAAAGTCTACAGGGTATACTATAAGTAAACATAACTAGATAAATGAGATGCAATTGGAGTGGTATTCTGGAGTCAGGTGGGAGTAAATTAAATGGCACTGGGCTAGACCATGTCTGTTCTTAAAGGAATACAAGGGGCTTTGGTCACTTACTTAAAAGTCATAGGAAACCATATAAAGATTTAAGAGTGGGAAGAGTTGACATGACAGGATTTACATTTTTAAGAGTTAAGTCCTGGAGAATAGTTTGAAAGAGGACAGGAGTCAATACAGAAACAAAGCTTGGAGAAGATGGTACTAATCCAGATGTAAAAGCAGGGTATGTGTCACAATAAGACACTGGGAATTATGATTGGGACCTTTCCTTAATCAATCTATCTCTTTATCTCTTCTGATGTGGAGCAATTTGATTATATGTCTTGCCCATTGTTCATGGATTCTATAAGAAAAACACCAAGAATTTCTGGCACTTCTCATGAAATGATGAACTTGTCCATTATATTACTTTTTAAAATAAGTCATGCAGAAAAGGTCAATTAATGTAAGGAAAGATGAAAATTTTAGTAGAATTCAGAAGATGAATTAAAATTTTAATAGAATGAGATCTAACACTGGAAAGAATAGGAGTAAATGTATTTAGACAATGTGTTAGAGCTCAAAATAAGGGAATCTGGAAGCACCGTTGTAGGACTAACATAATCCCTTGTATGTCTAATTTTTTGCTTAGGCAGACTGTTCTTAAATGTCCATTACTTTACTGTGCTCCTTGCCTGCCTTTTAAAAAACTACGAGAACAAAAGATTAGCAGAAGAATAACTAACTGTCAGTAAAATGATGAAGTAAACAAAAAAGTAATAAAAAGAATAATTAAAATTAACAAAAATATTAACAGAAATGTGATATTTTATTTATTTATTCATTTATTATTTACTGAAGTCGAGTTGATTTACAATGTTTCAGGTGTATAGCAAAGTGATTCAGCTATATATAGATATAGATATAGATATTCTTTTTCAGATTCTTTTCCATTATAGGTTATTACAAGACACTGAATATAGTTCCCTGTGCTAAACAGTAGGACCTTGATTTTTATCTATTCTGTGTATAGTAGTGTGTACCTGTTAATCCCAAATTAATTACCCTTTTGGTAACCAAATTACCCTTTTGGTAACCATAAGTTTGTTTTCTATGTCTGTGAGTCTATTTCTGTTCTGTGAATAAGTTCATTTGTATCATTTTTTTTAGATTCCACATATATTTGCCTTTCTCTGTCTGACTTCACTTCGTATGATAATCTCTGGGTCCATCCATGTTGCTGCAAATGGCATTATTTCATTCTTTTTTATGGCCAAGTAATATTCCATTTTGTGTGTGTGTGTCTGTGTGTGTGTGTGTGTGTGTGTGTGTGAGACATCATCTTTATCCATTCATCTGTAAAACGGACATTTAGTTTGCTTCCATGTCTTGGCTATTGTAAATACTGTTGCTGTGAACATTGGGATGCATGTAGCTTTTTTTTTTTAACATCTTTATTGGAGTAAAATTGCTTTACAATGTTGTGTTAGTTTCTGCTGTATAACAAAGTGAATCAGCTATAAGTATACATATATTTCCATATCCCCTCCCTTTTGCGTCTCCTTCCCACCCTCCCTATCCCACTCCTCTAGGTGGACACAAATCACCAAGCTGATCTCCCTGTGCTATGTGGCTGCTTCGTACTAGCTATCTATTTTACATTTGTTAGTGTATATATGTCCATGCCACTCTCTCATTTCGTCCCAGCTTAGCCTTCCCCCTCTCTGTGTCCTCAAGTCCATTCTCTGTGTCTGCGTCTTTATTCCTGTCCTGCCCCTAGGTTCTTCAGAACAATTTTTTTTTCTAGATTCTATATATATGTGTTAGCATACGGTATTTGTTTTTCTCTTTCAGACTTACTTCACTCCGTAAACAAGATGAAAAGACAACCCTCATAATGGGAGAAAATATTTGCAAATGAAACAACCGACAAAGGGTTAATCTCCAAAATATACAAGCAGCTCATGCAGCTCAATATCGAAAAAACAAACAACCCAATCCAAAAATGGGCAGAAGACCTAAAGAGACATTTCTCCAAAGAAGATATACAGATTGCCAACAAACACATGAAAGGATACTCAGCATCACTAATCATTAGAGAAATGCAAATCAAAACTACAATAAGGTATCACCTCACACCGGTCAGAATGGCATGTAGCTTTTTGAATTAGAGTTTTCATCTTTTCTGGATATATGCACAAGAGTGGGATTGCTGGATCATATGGTAACTCTATTTTTAGTTTTTTAAGGAAACTCCATACTGTTTTCCACAGTGGCTGCACCGATTTACATTCCCAACAATAGTGTAAGAGGGTGAATGGTGAGAAAAGCAAACTATAAAAACTAAAAGAAACCTAAAGAAAGAAAGAAAACAAAACAACATAAGAACAATTCAGATACAACATACAGTCAAAACCAATGACTAAGAACATACATATAATTGCAATCTGGCCTCTTAAAACTAAGGCATCTACAGTGACTTTCTAGAACACAAATCCTCATAGATTTATCTTCTAAAGGCTTTGATTTTTCTGTGGACTTTTTCAAAGTGTATATTCTCATAATGAATTATCTGAATACACATGGCCATTGGACTTTCACCCATTAGCTCATACCACTTCTGTTTGACACTCCTCCGTTTGCAGAGGGGTAAAGTTGCCTATATTTCCTCCCATTGATTTTGGTTGCCCTTATGAACATTTCAACCAATAGATTATAGTGGAAGTAAGGCTTTGTGATTTCCAAAGATGTTAAAAGTGCATGAAGTTTCTACAGGATTCTCTTGTGATGTTCTCTCTAGGAAAAGCCATGAACCATGTAAGAATGTTGATCACCCTGAGATCACCATGCTGGAGAGGCCATGCATAAATGATCTCTTAAATAGTCCAGCTGAGCTCTTAGCTGTCACTTAGCCTCAACTGCTGTGCACTTGAATAAGCCATCTTGAAGCCCAGATCATTTGAGCTTTCAGGTGACTGTAGCTCCATTCAACATCTGATACATGAAAGTCCAAGCAAGAAGCACCTACTAAACTATTCTAGGATTTCTCAATCACAAAACAGTGTGCAAGACAAAATGGTTGTTTTTCACTGCTAAATTTTGAGGTAATTTGTTTTGCTGCAATATTAATCCAAACAAGTGTCTTCTTCTGGCAGCTTTTATATCTGTCTGGATACAATCTGTCCTTAACTCAAGCTGTTCCAGTTATTTTTTTCTGCTTAATCTGTAATCTGTAAAATGAAGCACATACAATAGAAACCCTACTAGATAAGATAATTTAAAGATGTAGTGGTTTTCTTTTTAATTAATAAAAAATTAAGGATATTCTCTTTCTTTCTTTCTTTTTTTTTTTAATTGGGGTATAGTTGTTTTACAATGTTGTGTTAGCTTGTACCGTAGAGCGAAGTGGATTTCCCTGTGCTATACAGCCGTTTCTTATTAGTTATCTATTTTATACATATTAGTGTATATATGTCAATCCCAATCACCCAATTCATCCCACTCCCCACCCCCCGCCCCCGCTTTCCCCCCTTGGTGTCCATACGTTTGTTCTCTACATCTGTGTCTCTATTTCTGCCTTGCAAACCAGTTCATCTGTACCATTTTTCTAGATTCCACATATATGCGTTAATATACAATATTTGTTTTTCTCTTTCTGACTTACTTCACTCCATATGACAGTCTCTAGGTCTATCCACATCTCTACAAATGACCCAATTTTGTTCCTTTTTATGGTTGAGTAATATTCCATTGTATATATGTACCACATCTTCTTTATCCATTCACCTGTCATTGGGCATTGAGGTTGCTTCCATGATCTGGCTATTGTAAATAGTGCTGCAATGAACATTGGGATACATGTGTCTTTTTGAATTATGGTTTTCTCAAGGTATATGCCCAGTAGTGGGATTGCTGGGTCATATGGTAGTTCTATTTTTAGTTTTTTAAGGAACCTCCATACTGTTCTCCATAGTGGCTGTATCAATTTACATTCCCACCAACAGTGCAAGAGGGTTCCCTTTTCTCCACACCCTCTCTAGCATTTACTGTTTGTAGATTTTCTGATGGCCATTCTGACTGGTGTGAGGTGATATCTCATTGTAGTTTTGATTTGCATGTCTCTAATAATTAGTGATGTTGAGCAGCTTTTCATGTGCCTCTTGGCCATCTGTATGTCTTCTTTGGAGAAATGTCTATTTAGGTCTTCTGCCCATTTTTTGACTGGGTTGTTTGTGTTTTAGATATTGAGCTGCATGAGATGTTTATATATTTTGGAGATTAAAGGGATATTCTCTTTCTAAAATTGACTGAGTCCACTTTTGATGAAAACTTTCAACTATCATCATATGGAGTAAATAATTAGATTAGCTGAATCAAAGCAATTCTAGAAAGTTAACTGGCACTTATCAGTGGCACTTCAGAGGTGTGCTTCATCTAATTACAAATTTCCCTGGGCTTCCCTGGTGGTGCAATGGCTAGGAGTCTGCCTGCCAATGCAAGGGACACGGGTTCAAGCCCTGGTCTGGGAAGATCCCACGTGCCGCGGAGCAGCTGGGCCCATGCGCCACAACTGCTGAGCCTGCCCTCTAGAGACTGTGAGCCATAACTGCTGAGCCCGCGTGCCACAGCTACTGGAGCCTGCTCACCTGGAGCCCGTGCTCCACAACAGGAGAGGCCACTGCAATGAGAGGCCCGCACATCGCAACAGAGAGTAGGCCCTGCTCGACGCAACTAGAGAGAGCCTGTGTGCAGCAACGAAGACCCAATGCAGCCAAAAATAAATAAATAAATTAATTTTTAAAATATTTCCCTTTATTATCTATACATAGTTCTTCAACAATAAGTTGTACTTTTTCTCTGTATTATTATAATTTGCCATTTCCTGCTATACCAAGTCATAATGCCTCTTTCAAATTATAAAATACTCACTGTCTAAACTGACAAAGTCACTGACAGAGTGTTCCTAAATGGGTGTTCAATATATTATATTGTAGAACCCTAAATTTTCTTTAGAAAATACAATGGTAGGTTAAAATTGACTCTAAAGAGACACATGAGAAATTTTTGGTGTGATATAAAATTTCTATATCTTGGTTGTGTTTGTGTATAAACAGTTGTATATAATTTCAAAAATCTTCTAGCTACATGCTTAAATTTGGTGCATTTTTTATGTAACATGCCTCAATAAGAATAATAAAAGCTTCAGAACAAATTGCAATAATTCTGAATACAGATAATAGTATATTCTTACTTTGGTGTTGTCAAATTGATTTCTATTGATGTTTCTTTGTGTATTGCTTGAAGTTTGCACTAAATGAATGGCATTCTGAAAAAAGTGATTAAAAAGAATATGAAAACTGAGTTATTCACAAATGTGTGAGATGGGTTAAAAAAAAAAGAAAACAACAGGATAGTGATTTCCTTAACTCCACCCCAAATCCTGGAGTTTAGCAATAGTTGAAATCTTTGAATACCACCTAGGACTGAAGGGTCAAGAATACAGAGAGAGTAAAATAACCCAAAAGACTTGTAGCTGAAGTAGAGGTTATGCCTACTGGTAAAAGAAGGCTGAAGAAGGAAGGTACTGGCAATCCATGATCAAACAGGGGATGAGCAAGTGAATAAATATTAGAATATTTTCTCTTTCTTCATGTCTCTGGTGTCAACTTCCCATTAACCACAGTCAACCAGAAGCTGTGATAGCCCATCTTCATGATGAATGTCATCAATATGTCCATTTCTCACTTTTAATTCCCCCATCAAGAGATGAACTCTATTCCTACCATGCTTTTGAATCTGCACTAGTGTTACGGACTGGCTTCACCAATAGAATACTCCAGAAATAACTTTATGAGACTTTTAAGGGTAGGTCATAAATAGCCTTGAAGCCTCCCCCTAGTGGTATTTTTCTTTTTTTGAGGTAAAAGAATTTATTTTCCATTGCCTCCAATATGGACATAAGATTATGTATTATTTAAACATTACTGAATATGCATCCTTTGGAGTCTGAAAGAGTTGAATTAAAAACTTAGCTCTTGAATTAATAGTTGTGTTGTTAATAGGAAATTTATTTAAAATTTTGGATTCTCCTATTTCTTATTGATGAAATTAAAATGACAATAATTTATAGGGTTGTGCTAAGGCAAAATTAATTTCCCATGTCAGTCTTAGCCTAAGAGTTGGTATTTTTTTTACCTTCCCACTAAACAAAATCCAGGTCACCATAAGCAATGCTTCACAGTGCACATTTTCTCCATAAAATGTGTTCTTGAAGGATGGAGCTAGAGACAAATAATCTTTTCTTAGTTTTTTTTCTTTTCTTCATACTGCTTCACTGGTAGAACACTTGGCATTTAGGTAAATGTTAATTCAATTTTCCTTACATGTGCACATTATGTAAAAATCATCCAGAACAAATACAGCTCTGCCAACACCTTGATTTTAGCTTCCTAAAACTCATTCTAGGCTTCTTATCTCCAGAACTGTAACATAGTACATTTGTAGTTGTTTTAAGCTACTATTGATACATTTGTGGGAATTTGTTACAGCAACAATAGAAAATGCATACATAGTCTCTCCAGGATATTGGCTCCTCAAGTCCTCCCTCTCTGTCTTTTTCTCTCTCTGTCTTTCTCTCTCTCTGTGTCTCTCTATCTCTCTCTATGTCTCTTTCTGTATTTTGTCCAGCTTTTCAGCTGTTCTCAGCAGAGTTAGTCAAATACCAGCTACCCCTTCACTCTGGAAGTGGAAGTCTCAAATATACTTAATATTCACAAATGATTCATCCCACAATTTTCACAATATGTTTCCTGACTTTATTCAGCTACAAAATGAAGGTGATAATAGATACTTCACTAGGTGACACTGTGGATTACATGGATTCAAGTATTAAACTATAACAGCCATGTAGCCATGTAGCATAGAGATATAAATGCTGAGGGGTTAGTTTTGCAGTTAGGCTCACCACTAGAGTTACACCCCTATTTCAAAATTTGGAAAATTAAAACACGTGCCTCAGTAACATGAAAATTTTCTACCTACTCATTGTTTTCAGACATTTGTGAATAGATGGGGAAAAAAACTTAGAAACTCTAGAACACAAAGTATATTATAAAGTATTATGGAATCTTCAGGACATCAAAGACCAATAACATGGTTTGATTTTGCCATAATGTAAAGAATGTTATTGTGATAGATCTCCTTGGAGAATAGATCTTTTTCTACAATGGACATGTATACCTTTTCTCTTTGCAATTTTTACTCTATTTTGAATTATATAATATAAAACCAAAATTCTATATGCTTCTTGAGGAAAAAGACAGTAACTTTAAACACACTAAATTATTGCCATGCACATTCTAAGCTTTTAATAAATGATGATTAAATTAATAAAAACTGTAAAACTCTATAAATAAGAAAAGTAGTAATTTTACTTAGTATCATTTTAATGCTAAAGTAATTTCTATACTACTGTACTTTGAAAATTAGTAATCCATATGTGTTTTAGATTAGAATCAGAAAAAATTCATATAATGAGAACACAACAGTTCCCTGTCAAGCTAGATAACAGGAACTGGTGGTAATTGAGAGGAATAAGTTTATGAGTGGACATGGGCGAAGATAGTCACATTTGAAATTACATGCATATGAAAAAATGGAAGGCAAGATATGAATGAACTGGCATCTAAATTATACTACGTGTAAAGTGCTTAAACATATCAAGAATTAAAAAAATATAAATACACAGTAGTCATGGTAAATATTTTTAAAGTTTTTCTGTATTCAACATATCATACTTGCATTTTCCTGACTCACACTGAAAAATGTCCATATTTTCTTCTCTCAATTGACCTATTTTCTTCTGCAGTTCTTTATCTGACAAGGATATGTGACATTTTTCTATACAGAAATACACAAAATGAACTATTCAAAGTTTTTTTTTATGAACAAATATTCATGCAAACAAAACACACGCATACACATATATACACACAAAGGGGGGGAGAATAGGAAATGTTTATATTTTAATTATTGCTAGAGATCATTTTTTTAAAATGCTCATTCCATTATACGATATTTTGAAGAACATTCTCCAAATATATTGGTTACATATTCATGGATGCCACTGTCCGAAATATGGAGAAGTCGTAAATCTTTTTCTATATTTCATGTTGTATTTCGTTCATCTGTATACTACTCCAATGTTCATGTGACTGCCTTCTGTCCAAATGCAAAATTCTGTCGCATCATGCATTCTTTAGTATCAACGACTCAAATTTTAACTGTAAGTTTGATAATTCTTCACAAGGGCCACTACATCAATTTGTCTCTGATTAATTTCCTATTCATATAAAGTATTATTTATATAATTTGAAAATTTCTTCCTGAAATCTCCCATTTTGTTCCTTGATACAGACAGCATGCATATGATTAATGTGATTGGTTATCATTTTGATTACAGATCTCTCTACTAAGGTCACCATCATAATTTTAGTAAAAAATTATACATTGATTCTTTTCTTTGAGATTATAGCTAAAGTTATTTTATTTGTAATTCTGCCTGTATAGGAGGTAAAAATCTTGAGTTTCATTGTATTACCAACAAGGTTTATTTTATGAACCAGAAATCTCTTCATATGAGCTGTTGTTGCCTGGCAACATCTGGAGAAAGCTATCTGTGGAGCTAGTGAAAACACCAAGCACAGTATTGTCTGGTAAGGCCCATTACATTCTACATTTTCTGATTCAGTTTGCAATACAGTTGGCTTTCATAGCATAATTTCAAAATCTGGGCAATACAATCTGGATTATTAAATTGCATTAAGGTTTACTTCTCCATAATAAGATAGGGAGACTATGCTCTTCAGTTTTATTTAGTTCCCTTTAATTCAGTGAAATAGTGTGAGCATTGGTTAGAAACATTTACTCTATGGAAGTGCCATTTGCTTTGCCATTTGGAAAGCTTAAAAACCTGATACAAGTTGTGTACGTTGTCACAATAGAAAACAAAATGACACTTGTTCATACTTTTTCAAAAGCATTTATTTATTTTTGGCTGTGCCTGCGGCATGCAGGATCTTATTTCCCAGTTCCCTGACCAGGGATTGAACCTGTGCCCCCTGCATTGGGAACGCAGAGTCTTAACCACTGGACTGCCAGGGAAGTCCCTAAATCATTAGAAGTAGAAGGTCAAAAGGGACCTTAAGAGATTAATTAACTCATCTATTTGCCATCTGGTATGAATACGTATTTTATTCTATACAGATGAATACATGTTCTATTCTATACGGATTTTGTAAAGAGGATACATGATCTTGTTTTACAATCTACTTTAATAACAATTTTAACACAAATTTTTTTACTAATAACATCTTGTAATAACCAAACTCAAATTTAGAAATGTAAATTTGTTGCTGTGCTCACTTGTATGTATTATGTATTGTACATGACATCTTCCTAGAAGGTATAGGAAGAGCTTCATAGAAAAGAGAATATATAAAATGTACACAGAATGTAGTGTGGCAGACAGTATTTACCAAGACCTGTTTCTTCTTGTTTCTGGGTACACAGCCAGGTTACATTGCCAGACTCCATTGAAGTCAAGTGTAATCATGTGACTAAGTTGTTGACAATGGAATGAGAGCAAAAATGATATGCACCAGGTCTGGCCCATAAAACCATTCACATTCCTTTTCTCTCCACTGACCTGATACAGATGAGCATAGTAACCTTGGAAGTAATGAATTGAAAATGTCCGAACCACATGATTGAAGGAGACTGGGTCCCTGAATTACCCTGTATAAGAAAGCTGCCTTCCAAGCAGGGGTACCTACTGGGGGTTTCCCATGAACAAGAAGTAGATTATTGTCTATTAAAGTACTGAAATTTAGGGGTTTATCTTGTACAACAGTTGCCTTACTGTCACCTTACTTAATACAAGTGGGAAGGATTTGAACACAAGAAGCTTCTAAGTAGGGAGAGGAGTCAAGACAAAAGAGGGATTCAGCACAGCTTGAGAATGGGGCAGAAGCAGGCAAGTGAGAGACATATATGTAGAGTATCAGGTGTTCTGACTGTACTAATAGATAGTTGTAGAGAATAAGGGGAGATAATAATAGTATAAAGTATATTGAGGCCATATTCTGGAAGGCTTCAAGTGTCAAGCTGAGGCTCTTGAATTATTTGGGAGGCAACGGGGAAATAATAAAGGCTCATCAGCAAAGGAAAATACACAATTTTTAAATTTTATTTATTTATTTGTTTATTTATTTATTTATTTATTTTTGGCTGCATTGGGTCTTCGTTTCTACGCGCGAGCTTTCTGTAGTTGCGGCCATTGGGGGCTACTCTTCGTTGAGGTGCACGGGCTTCTCATTGCGGTGGCTTCTCTTGTTGAGGAGCACGGGGTCTAGGTGCACGGGCTTCAGTAGTTGTGACACGCAGGCTCAGTAGTTGTGGCTCACTGGATTAGTTGCTCCTAGGCACATGTGGGATCTTCCTGGACCAGGGCTCGAACCCATGTCCCCTGCATTGGCAGGCGGATTCTTAACCACTGAGCCACCAGGGAAGTCCCAAAAATACACAATTTGAAGTGTAGTATAGGCCTATTAATGCAGCAGGTATAAATAACATGGTTTGGAGGCAGGGAGTAATAAAAATCTTTGCAGTAATGCTCACGAGTAAAAACCATATAACGTGAATAGATTGAGGAAAGGAATAATGGTATTGCAGAGGTAGGATTCCTAAATGTGTGAGCTGATTAGAAGGTACAGGGGAAAATAACAATATTAATAACTGTATAAACTGATGCTTATGTTCTTATGATAAGCTAACCATTTTATGTGGGTTACCTCCCTTAATATTCACAATAATCCTATAAAATAAATACCAGTATTGCCCTTATTTTACAGAAATGATACAATTTAGAGAGCTTTAGTACATAAGCAAAGGTCATATTAGTTGTAAGTGGAACAACCAGGATTTGAAACAAACAATCTAATGTTTGACTCTTGGCTCATAACTCTTGGCTCATAACTCTCAAATCCAGATTATGAGCAATATGGAAAATTTTTTACAGATGTGTGAGAGAAAGAAGTACAGATTCAACCGATATTTTTTTGTTTTGGTAAATTTTTAAACTGATATAATTTCAAACTCACAGACAAATTGCAAGAATGGTACAAGTAACTTCAATATACCCTTAACCTAAATTCAGCAGCTATTTATACTACATACGCACACACACACACACACACACACACACACACTCAAACTATGCACAGAATTACTTTTGTCTTCTTTTTTTCATTTATTAAGAGTGAAATGATGCTAGCACATTTACATATTGACACCAGAAGCCAATTGGAATTTGCAATTTGTGACTGACCTTTTGGAGAGAATTTAGATCTGGAGGTAACGGTATGGAATAAATTAGTATAGACAGAGGTTGGTAAAATTCGTAAAAATCAATCAGATTCCTGAGTGAAAGACTAGAGAAACAAAAGGACAATTCATTAGGAGTAGGATAATCCTATGCAACAAATGTCCAGAGAGGAAAAGTTACGGAGGTACAGTCATAAGGTTAAAAACTTCAGAAAGTTCAAGAGACCTAGGGAAAGGTTAGATTTAGAATTCAAAACGTCTTCAGTGACCTTCAGTACAACATTTTGGGTAGCATACTGAAAAGGAAACTAAATTACAAAGGTTAAGGAGAATAATCAGTGAAGAAAATTAAAATAAATGTTAAGAAACATGTTGCTCATGTATGAACAATTAACATGTTTTATTTTCCCTTCTGTGAGTTTGCTACTCATATTCTTTTCTTTCATCTAGTACATTCTGCATCAAAATTTTTCATAAATACTTTGGAGTGGTTGGACAGGGAGTTTGGGGTGGCACAGTATACAACAATGGCCTTCCTGGTGTTCATTCCTTCAGTCTGCAAGGGTCCAGCTTGAGGCAAAGGGAGGATTCATTTTTCTGGGAACACACACAAATCTCTGGATGCCCCAGTGAGGTCGGTGCACAGGTTAGAGTAGGGCCATTTTTACCAGTAGTATATTCATCCCTGTCTAAATGAGCAGCATAGGATTTGGCTCAAGTAATTTACTACTTAGAAACTAAAATAAAGAGTGGTGCTTTGAATGAGGTATTTGGGGTAGAGTGGGGTATTTGGAACATATATGTAAACAACTGTGTGAATATATTCCATGAATATATCTATGTACATATGGGTAGGTATATATACTTTACCTTGTATCGTGGCTCCAGTTTAGAGAAAACTTTTGTTCTCTACAACTCAAGTCAGTGAATTCATTTTATGACTTAGGTGAATAAATTCAATTTTGTTAAAAAATATTTTCAGTAAACAAGTTCAATTGCCCTTATAGATACATTTTATCTGCACTGTATTTATCACAAGGGCTATTTCTTTATAGATAAAAGCTGAATAATCTGGAGGGTCTATTTCTCCTCATAAAAATATCAGAGCAAGGATCTGTAAGTCATCATCATCATAATATACAATCAAACTTAAGATATTTTCCTTCATCTGGTTATGTTTTTCAAAAGAATTTTTTATCCATGGTGTCTCCATAGTCATTAGAATGAAGTTACTCTCTAAATGTTTTCTGCTTCAGTTTCCTTATTTTTAAGTGACACAATATGTATAGCTAATTCCTAGGGCTGTTGTAAGGTTAAATGTTACATTTTGTAATAGTGTCTTCTTCTACTTCCAACTCATGATAATCTTCTTCCTTCCTCAGATATCTAATTCAAAAGATATTTTAACTGAGCAGTATCAAAAGCTCAAGAATGAGTTATCTACTACCCATATTGGTAACACCAGTGATGCCTGTCTTCACATGCTGTGAAGGGTAATCTACTTAACAAAGAGGAACTATTTAAAACTTATACTTAAAATTATTTGAATTAACACATACATCCTTGTTTCTCTCCTCTGTATGTTAATCTCTCACAGCCCTGATAATATGAAAGCCACCAAGTTATAAAAAGTATTTTTTTGCTATTTTATATTTTTAGAGGACTTATAATAGTGATCTTGAAGGGATCTCAGGATATCATTTAAACTAACACCATTGGTCTGGCTGGGACTATACCTCTAAAGTATCTGACATCTGACACTCTGACATCTGATGTACCTGAGAGAGGGAGGAGGTACCATACACACACTCAGTAGCCAGTTCTCCTCCATGACAACTTAAATCAGGAGCTTTCCTATTAAGGAAGGAAAAAAATAGCAGTAACACCATACACAGTGTCTTGAATACGACAGGTCATCTTTAGTTTTTAATAGACCAATGTTTGAAATTTTGTCTGTTTCCCTATTTAACACTGTGGCTAGGCAAAGGGAATGCGTTCTAAGTAGCTGACCAGGTTTTCTCTCAACTATTGTCTTCCTTTTCTCCTTCCTCCACTTTCTCTCTCACTCCCTTTCTTCCTTCTTGCTTATCTCTCCCTACTTCTTTTTCTCCCCCTTTTCTGTGAAAGGAGAACCATAATTTGAGGACTGAAGCACTGAGCCTAAGCCACCTCTATGCTACCCGTTGAGACAGGGACAGATTTTTAGACTTTCTTGTTGATTCTGGTTCTGTACATTAAAGTATTGGTATGACTGTTAAATAGAGAAACCTGAACAGATAAAGTTTCATTATATTTAAAATGTATTTAACAAATATCAAAATTAATTGTGAACGCCTGATAGGGATACAGAAAACTTTAATTTACTTACTGGTCATTAGTCGAAATTTTAATTTCAAATACATTTTAAACCACATTAATTTGTCAATAAATTTTTAAATTTGATACCACTTGCAAATAAAGTTATGGTAAATTAAAATATTTTAATATAAATTTTATTGTATAATAATATATAATATTATATTTGAATATGAATTATGAAAATATGTGAGGTGTTATTGCCCCCTTAATGAATAATGGTTGGTCTCAGGTCATCAAACTATAGTTTGTTGAATCCTTTCTTATAGGTTTAAACTCCCAAAGGTCAGCATATTTATAGCATATTTACTGCAAAGTGGCAAGTTATCCTGATAATACCATGTTAAAATTCTGCTAACATTCTTTTCATGCAGAGACTCTCATTGGGATTAACATATGTCACAATTCAAAAACCTAAACAGAATTCTATTTAAACCTACTGGTTCTGAAGGAGAAAGTGTTCAGGTGTTTATCTGTAGCACTTCTGGGAGAAATGCCAAACTCCTAGACCATTAGTATTCCTGCAACTTTACATTCTCTTCCTAGAAATTATTCCTCTGAAAAATGTACAATAATGTTAAAATGTTAGATAATTATACTATATGTGGTCATATCTGTAATGATTTACTGATAGCTAAGAAAAGAAGATGAGCAGGTGTACAGTAAACATTTAAAATAAAGGGTAAACTTGGCCTTACTGTGCTTTCCCATTAGTAAATGTATATCAGGACGATTGTGCTGCCACCATGATTGAAATACTTAGATTAGTATTAATAACAACAGGAATAATATAAATATCAAATCCGACTATATGTCAGGTGTTTTACATCTTCATGGAAGATGAAGATGCTTTAATCTTCATGGAAGCCAAGCAATGTAAGTATTAATAGTTCCACTTTAAAATTGAAAAAACTTAATTGTTGACAGCTTAAATAAGTACAAGGTAACTAATAAAACAACCTGCATTATCTTCGCATCCCCAATATCTGTAGTAAGTTCTACTTATAGTAAATGTTAAATAAATATTTATTTTTAAAAATGACCATATAACTCCTGGGAAGTAAATTAAATCCATCCACAATGTTGTATAAATATTACCATCTTGAACTACAAGGCTTGTCCAGTAGGATGAGGGGATTGAAGTTTCTAGTCAGAGTACCATCAAAGTGCATGGCAGTAAGGAATAAACTTATATGAGGTGAATTTCATGACTAGAAAAATGAAGAGAGGTGAGGAAACAAGATGCTTCAATGAGACCGAAGAATGGATGTTTTGGAAGGCAGGACATGAAAGATTTGAGGTTCCAAAAATTTGATGTGTGTATTACCAGGTGTATCTGTGGGTATAAAAGTGGGGAGATAAAAATCAAATTGCACACCTTTTTATATTATATTCTCTTTTAAGGTATTTAATTTGCTTATGTTTAAATGATTTGTGAGATAAACTAATTCAGGCACTGAGTTCTTTTAATTTTATTTTTGCCAGTGCCTGCCCAGTGCCTGACACTAATTGATGTTTAATATTGTTTTGCAAAGTATGATTAAAACAACACAAGAAAGAGAATAATTTCACTGGCAATAAAAGAAACAGAAAGGACAGAATGTTGTGTTCACAGAGGAATGTTACAGCCTTGAGAATCATAGTAGAGATATTTTGTTTGAAAACGGGTTATGGCCATATTTGTGAGTGGCTGAAGTGGACAAAAATCTTGTCATTAACTCTTTTAAGTTCCCAAAAGGAGTAGGAGAGGAATGGTGTTTAATGAGTACCTATTTTTAGATAGATGCCAAGGCTCTGCACTTACTTTATTTACTCGTCATATCAACTGTAACAGCTAAACATTAATAATCCCATTTTACATATGTAGAGAAAAGGCTGATAGGATTAAACACGTTTCTAAATGCAATGCAGCTGGTTTTTGTTGAAAATAGAAAATTTGAAGCAGTTTTTTGCTGAACCACAGTTATGAGTGAATGTGTTTTTTCTCTGTTTCTCCCTCTCAGTAAACATCAGATTTTGACTTTGAGCATGAATATCAAGTTCCTCAACTCAAAATTAAGCCTTCAAATGTTGTGCTCCTAAAAATAGTGTTCTTTTATTTTAATATGTAATCAGGAGTTTTCTAGGCCTCGTAATAGATTGAGCATTGGTAAATTAGTCTCATAATTACTCTAGGTGGAAAAAAATCCTTTCAAACCCATATTATATTAAAATTGACTTGTCACTTTATCTTCTTTCCTTGCACTTGAGTAAAGCCCTAATAAATGCATTTTGGAAATGGATTTCCCTCAAGAGCTATTCTCACTCATTTGTCACAGAAAAAAAAGTAAAGAAAAAAGGCAGAAAATATCCAACATCTGCTTCATGTTGAAGATAAAATTCAATCAAATAAATTTTGCTTATTTTTCTTTTTTGCACATTTGATCATATTTCTAAATGTACCCCAAAGAATTAATTATCTAATCTGATAAGATGTTTCTCTCTTTCTATTGGTTATAATTTCTAAACCATTGTGTGTGTATGTGCTTGTGTGCGCGTGTGTAAATAAATCTTTCACTCATGGGTTATGGGAACTTTGTCTATTGCAGGTGGCTTGATTTGCTGATTGTTATGTCTTTGATTCAGTTAGTAATCATTAAAAACTCCTCAAACCATCGCAATAAAAAAATAACGTATTTCCTGACCTGCAAGTGTTCTTTTAATACTTTTGGTCAATGGAGGCTTAAGTTTTTTTATTATGCCGCTTCTATTTCCAACTTGCCTTCAAAGGAGTTTGATTCATTTTCATTTCTTGCTAGCTTGTTTTTCTTTTTTCTTCAAATACAGTTTTAAATGCAATCAAATAATTTTTCAAGCATCTTATAAAAGCGCTCTGGAGACAGGCAAGTTTACCAGGTTTAATAAACTTTATTCAGTAAAGTATCTAGAGCAATACATCTTTGAGGGTTCCAGACGGTTGATGAACCATTGTGAAGGCATTAGCACCTGCTTTCACACTATATGTAAAGTGTCCCTGCATTTGCACTGCACTGCCAAAAGCAAGAACAGTTATATGTTCCAGCAAGAAAAAAATCCTGAAGTATAGTATAAAAAATGAGTTTAGTACTAAGACATAGTTTTGTTTTCTTTTCTGTGAAGAAAATAACCCATGGATATGTTATAATATAATGCCCTTTAAGGTATTTTTCAGCATATAGAAAATATATAGCTTTCAACATATAGCTTTATTAGCCCAGGACAAAATACTTTCTCAGTACCCGGAAAGGTCGTGGGAATCAGATTCCACACGCCCTCCCTGCTGTAAGCAGCTGGGGACCACTTCGACAATCAGGGTTCCCAGAATTCTCTCTTCCGAAAGGGGCCTGGCTAAGGCCGGCAGCACTCAGGAGATCTCGCGAGATCTGGTTTTAGGCGAAGAGCCGCGTTTGTTTGGGAACTGGCTTGGAATTTGGCGGAGGCGGTGTGATTCCCAGGACCCCAACCGGTGAACTGGTCTGTACCTCCCCGGCCTAGACACCAGGACGGGCTAAAGCACCCTGGAAGACGAGAGTCGCGCGGCGCCTGTGGGCACGCACCCGCCACATTGGCCCCCTCCCAGTCCGTGGCCTTCAGGCCTGGCCTTCAGCCTGGGGCTAGCGGGACCCCGCGCTGCTCCCCTGAGGAGACGTGACGGCGAGAAAACTCAGGAGAGCCAGACCTCATATGGCCCTGCTGCGGGGGACGCGTGGCCTCTCGTCTGAGGAGGAACCACGGCTTTCGTGATCCCGCGTGGTGGGGCTTTGTCTTGTAAGTATGGTCAGCTGAGACTGGGGCCCATTTCTGCCTTTCTCTGTGGTCCCTACGTGCCTCATAGAGACCCGTCCTCTTGCAGCCCCTGTATCAGTTCCTTCATTTACCTCTCACTCATTACACACTCAAAGCAGCAGAATTTACCTATAGAGGGCACCGGCCGAGCCCTGCCTGCTTTGTTCAGCAAGCTCACAGTCTGCCCACTCAGACTAGAATCCAGCCCATGAGCCACGCTCGTGCTGTGAAATGGAAACATGATGAATCATAAAATGATAACACAACTGAAACAGCAGTGGTAAAACAAACCAGAAAAGCAGACGACATAGGCATATCATATTCAAACTGTAAAACCAAAGAAAAAGAGGCATTGAGTGGAGTCTGTAAAACTAAAAGCATATCAGCTGTGCATAGGCCCTGTACTTTAGTTGACAGTTATTTTCCCTGGGGTACAGGTTATTTCTGATACTGCTATACATATACACTGGAACTGAACAATTAAGTACATGGATGGCAGATGCTGGGAGCCGGGTTTCTCAGTGTTGGAGTGGGATTTTACAGAGAAACAAGAAAAGGAAGTTAGAATAATCTATGTGGTAATGGATTTGAATTGGAGATATCAGTATGAACTCATTTAAGGTAAGATAGATACAGATGGTTACATATAGAAATAATTATAGATATGTTTATATACATGGGTTACTAATTGCACATGTACTTCCTTGTTCTTTCCACAAAGAGGGCCCAGAAGCAGCAACACTTCAGTGGTGAGTACACCAACTCTCAGATACTGGTTTCTTATGCTAGTCTCCAGTAAAAGGAACCAGGCTTTTTGAGAAATGGCGGATTCTAGGACAGGTGTAGGAAATAAATACTATGAGGCCAGAGCACCTTAGTGAGAACATGTAAGGAAGTGCTCAGAAAACAACACAATGATGGAAGTATGTCAGAGGGACACAGGAGCTGACTGAAAGAGCTTCCAATGGCCAAAGATGGACACATCTGAGCAACAAAATAAATAAAATAGTATTTGATTATAAACTAGAGTATAAAATAAATATAAGTCCATATTCAAATAAATGATTAAATAAATAAACGAGAAGAATGGAAGAATAGAAAAAACTTCCTTGCAGGAGAATTCCAAATAATTTATGTAGATGCTTTTTAAGTCTAGGCAGTGCCTAGTGACTTCCTTCCAAATAGTATCTATAAAAAGAAGGAAGGGGAAGTAACTTCACAGTGAAGAAATTTGACAGACACTACCTTAGCCAGGTGATCAAGGTCAACATCAACCTTTGTAAGTCATGTTGATAAAATATGCACTATAAGAAGGCTCTGTGGCTTTCCTTCTCCAAACCCATCACCCCAGTATAATCATAAGAAAAACATCAAATTCCTATCAAGAGATAGACAACAAAATACCTGACCAATATCCCTCAAAATTGTCATCCAAATATGGAAAGTCTATGAAACTCTGACAGGCAAGAGGAGATATGAAAACTAAATGTAATGTGGTATCCTGAGTGGGATCCTGGATCGTAGAACATTAGGCGAAAACTAAGGAAATCTGAATAACATATGGACTTTAGTTAAAAAGTATAATGGTTAATTTTATGTGTTTATTTGACTAGGCCATGGGGTGCCCATTTGGTCAAACATTATTCTGATTGTGTCTATGAGGTAGTTTATGGATGAGATTAACATTGGAATCTGTAGACTGAGTAAAGCAGATTGTTGTCCCTAAAGTGGATTAGCCTAATTCCAGTTGAAAACTGGAATAGAACAAAGGCTGAGTAAGAGGGAACTCCTCCTGACTGATTGTTTGAGCTGTGATCTTGGTCTTTTCAAGCCTTCGGACTCAGACTGAAACATCTGTTTGTCTTCGTTCTAGGGACTGCTGGCTTTCGGACTAGAAATTATACCATTGTCTTCAGACTTAGACTGGAACTACACATTTGCTTTCCTGAGTCTCCAGCTTTCCTACTACAGATCTTGGGACTTCTCAGACTCCATAATTGCGTGAGTTGATACCTTATAATAAATCTCTTTATGTTTTCTATGGAGTAGCCTAACTAATACAATAAGTATACATCAATATTGGTTCATTAGTGGTAATAAATTTAAGATATAGTACTTGGGATTCTAGGTGCCAGGTATATGAGGAGTCAGTCTCTGTACTATCTTTGCAGTAATTTTTGTAAATCTAAAACTACTCTAAAATAAAAATTTTATTTAAAAAAGAGTTGATGTTGGGACTTCCCTGGTGGTCCAGTGGCTAAGACTCTGTGCTCCCAGTGCAGGGGGCCCAGGTTCAATCCGTGGTCAGGGGACTAGATCCCACATGCCACAACTGGGAGTTTGCATGACGCAACTAAAGATCCCGTGTGCTGCAACTGAGACCCAGTGCAGCCAAATTAATAAATAAATAAATATTTTAAAAAATAAAATAAAAATAAGATAAATAAAAAACAGTTGATGTCAGATTTTGAGCCTGTGTAAATGAATGGTTGTTACATTCCTAGAATTTGAGGAGCTGGCATTACAAAAAAAAATTAGGGTATATAGAATAAGTATTTCTGTATATTCTATATATCTTAGTATATATTGAATATTCTACATATTTTATATTTGCTTCAGTTTTGAGAAATCTTAAATTGGTGCTTTATTAAAGTAGTTAACTCAGGTAACATACCACATAAATATTTTCTTTTGTTTTCATATAGCTATTCCTAATTTTATGTTTTGATATTCAGTTTTATCTAATGGGTAGTTTAAAAATCTTCCTCAAATTATTTTGAAGTGGTTAGAATATCAAACATAAATAAATAATAATGATAAGGAAATGAAATTGGGTTCAAATGTCAGTTTTTATATATCTGAATGTCATTTAGCATTAATCCTATTGACGGCATTTTTACTGCTTTGACATTTTTGTATAAGAAGAGGTGAAAAAATAGTTACAGGATGTAAATTAGTTTATGGACTGAGACTTGTAGGGTTAAGAATATTCTTTTTGATTGTTTTTGTTTTTGTGTTATTTTGGGCAACTTATTACAAACAGAATTATTTAAAAACTCATCCATAACTGTTTACTCTAGACTTGTGCACATCAGCAATTTAAGTACTTACAAATAAAGTGGAATTAAAAGAAGACTCTAACTCTGCTCATTCTGCTTAATTAAGTGGATATGATTATATCCTTGTGAGATAGACTTGTGAGGTAATTAAGCCTTGGAAACAACTTGAAGTACTTTGACTCCAGATCCTAGACTCATGATCCAAGCTACGCCAAAACCCCTAGATTGAGTGGGTCCTAGTTGCATAAGACTCTCTCAGCAGCAGTTAGTAACCTGTATCTGAAACTCCAGTTTGTCTGCTTCACTCAGTAGTGGCTTCAATACACATGGTCAAACTTCTTTCACTCACCTCTAAGGGCCAGTGAGTCATTGCTACTTCACTACTCCTGCAACCGAGATAGGAAAGAAATAGTCTCCCTTTATGCAGTTGCTGTACAACCAATTTGGGATAAATTGCTAAGGGACCCGGTCTAAAGACATTAAACTGACACAACCTCACTTTGAGCTCTATATCACTAGGCATCATTGTTTCAGAAACTTCACGGCCTCCCATCTCTTGATAAATTCCCTTTCACTTTGGGAGAATTTTGGCATAAGGGAATTCCCCACCTTTCCCCAGAGGTCTGTGTCTAGAAAATTGTCACAATTGTCACAATTTAAACTTTTTACCTTGTGCTTTTTTTGATATCTCTGATTCTAAGATGAGCAAGCAAATATGATTGCTTCCTCCCACTTAAAACTACCTATCATGAACCAACAAAGAATATGAATAAAACATCATCCATATTTTCATCCAATCCATATTTTCCATTATTCTTTGGTATGGGCATCAAAAAACTTTCTTTAGTTTCTTTTATTTAAGGATGTCATAGCAACAAGGAGGAAGTAGCCTAGATACACTAATCACCACTCAAAAGAGGTGATGTACAAATACCACACTTTGTATGAAGGAAAAATAAATTTTTATTGGGGAAAAATTCTCTGTGATATTGCCATGAGTCTTGTGACAAGCTTTTGTTCTGTTCTGTCGTTTCAAGGATGTTTGTTTAGCAAACAGCCATGGAAACTGGATCTCCCCCTGGGCAGAAGGTAGATGTATTTACTGACCAGAAAGGTAAAGATAGTATCTGCCTCTGCAGAGAGAGTTAGCTGGGGTTGGTGGTCTTCTTTAAAAGATGAGAGCTTTCCTAAACTTGGGGTTCCTCGGCTTTGACATGAACCCACTTTGTGCATTGCATCCATCCATGCCCCCATGGGGCTTGTAGAGCAAAGAGAACCCAAGTGAACCTGAAGCTTCTGAGGCCTGCTGTGCCATGAGTACTAATGTCCTTTGTCTCTAACACAGAAATCCTTGTCCATCTATGTCACTGTGGCATCCTAACTGGTTAGTTTGAAGATAGGGTAAAATCTCAGACCGTTTACAGTTGTTGACAAAGTTTATGGGTTAAGCTACTGATATTTCAGGCTTTGCTTATTTCTTCAACGTAGATTAGCCTGTCTTAATAAACACTCACAGGGATCTTAAGTTCAATGTGTCCCAAATTGAACTCATTTTTGTTTCCCTAAACCATTCTCTCTTCAAGTGATCCCTATTCCAGTAAATTTTACTACGAATTACCAAAAGCAGAAACTTGAGAGTGACCAGCCTTCACTTCCAATCAATTACTGTCTTATTCTTGGACTCCCAAACTGGACCATTTGCATTCTTTGCTTCTACTATTCTCCTCTCATCTATTCTCGAACCAGAGAAAAATCTCAAAAGGGAGATCTAATTATATTAATTTCTAGTTTAAAATCTTTCAGTGACTTCTGTAAAATCGAAATAGTTCAACTTGGCTTCTAACACCTGGCCTTTATGTCCAGCCCCACTGCTCATTCTTCTCTCTCATGAAATCTAAGCTCCAGTTGTAATAAACTTCTTTGAATGACTCCTGTGTGTTTTAGTTTATCCCAAATCACCTGGTTATACTGTTCCTTTGGCCTGGGACATTTTCTTTTCTATTTTTCATCTGCCTAAAATGGGTGCAGACAGCACAAAACATTGAAGAAACCTCTCTCCTCTCCAAGGAATACAAATAAGAGAATGTCAATACGACCTAATTAACAGTGACGTTTCTAGAATTAATACATTCAGAAATTTGCTTCACAAATTTGTAGAATTAATTTCTTCAAAAGAAGTATCAACTTATATAGAAACTAGAAAAAAATAAATCACACTTTACTAAGGTGATGAAATAAGCATTTGTGTGCATGGATGAGTGTATTTTATGAGGGTACGATTAATTTTGAAGGGTAAATAAAATTATGATTTTTAAAATATGTCTTTGATCATAGACAATGCTAAATTAAAATATAACTAATTCTGATTGGCTGTATTAAATGAGGCATTATTACTAAAATTAATGACAGCTACACTTTGACACATTTTAAATCACGCACTAGACCAAGTTGCTTACATATGTTATATCATTTAATCCTGATAATATTCACATGGGTGGATACTCATATTAAGTCATTTTACAGATGATGTAGCTCAAGTTTAGAGAGGTCAATTTGCCTAGTGTCTTTGAGCCAGATGGACATAAGCAGAATATGAGCTCTGGTCCTCAAATTCCACAGTAAACCTCTTTACTCGACAGGCTCAACTGCATGCTATTAGCAGAGTGTAAATGGAAGTATATGGTGCCCTCTCTGAAGCAGTGATAAATGTGATGGGTGAAAATAGGCTGCTTATTTATTAGGAATTATAATATCACTATTGAACACCTGTCTTTCATACAAGTAAAATTATTTACAAATGAATTTGGAAATCTGATTAAAAGAAAAATCCTACTATGGTGAATTATTTCACCATTATTACTAAGCAGGAAAACTGAAGTAGGATATGGTGTTTCATCTAAATCACTTAAGTTCCAAATCCTGGGTTCCTCAGAGTGTGGGGCTATTTCATCACCACATAGCACATTGCCCTGTGGTGAGTTCTGTCCAGACTATCCTGAAGACTCTTTAAAATTTTAGCTGATAACACCTATCTTAAAATGTGTGTTCACATTGGAACCAGCATGAAATTATACAAGGGCATACTTTGTCCCATTCAAATTATTTAGAGAATATTCACCTGTTAAGAATCAGGCTTTGTGATGTTATTGAAATGCTCGAAGATAAAGATACTATCTTGCTGCTAAGAATATTCAACTAAACAATTAGAATTAATTCTTAACTTTGTGAAACTCATAGGAGGCTTTTTCTTCCAAAGCTACTGTGAGTTGAAAAATTTTGTTTCAAGCATTTTCAAAGAGAAAATTAATTCAAATTAAGTTTCATTTGCAGCTTGCTAAAATATGAAATATGAGATAATCAAAATGATAATACATATATGATTAAATTTATATAACATTATGAAAATTGCAGTTTACAGAGTTAATATTTGTTACAGAAAAGTGTATGTCCAGTGGTTACTACAAGAGGCAGTAAAGAATAGAGATTTGACGTCAAAACTCTAAAATTAGTCTGGCTAGTCCACTTAGGCAGTACCACTTCTTTGCTGTGTGATCTCACTGATTCATCTCCTTTGCTTTGGCTTTCTCATCTATAAAATGTGGATGATCATAATACCAATTCCAAAACATTTTTTGTGTGTGTGTGAGAATCAGTGTGTTCATGTAGAGAGTTATAAAAATGCATGAAATATAATTTAATAAATATTAGCTATTTTCATGGGCCAGACACTGCTAAAGATATGTACACATTATCTCACTCAATGTACTTATATTATTATGTGAGATATAATATTCTCATTGATGGTATGAGGAAACCAAGGTCTAGTGAGGTTAGGTTAACTACTTCATGGACATATTTTTTTATTATCCATTATATTCAAACCTTTATGAAATAAGATTTAAACAAGATTGCCCTGAAGCTTCCTAAAAGGCTCATCATTGGTCTAGATTCTTGGTGTCCTTGTGCTTGTAGATCATAAATATAATTTTGTAATTAAATTTAAGACACCATTATCATCAATATGCTACATTGATATGAAAATACCTTCAACTAAAGCTAGATTCTGACAACATTGCACTATAATTACCAAGTCTAATTCTCACTTCTATTTCAGAATTTTTTTAACTTTTATTGTATTTCATGTTTAATGTTAGTTTTCCCTTTCATAAAATTTTAGCATGATATTAGTGTTATATACTTGACTCATTACAGTTATATCTAAATTGTATCATTATTTTTTATATTGTGCCTACTGACTTAATAGCTTTTCTTTCTGACTACATCATTCTGTGTGTGTAAGGAAACAGGTATCCCTGCTCACAGTTGGTGAGGATATAGAGTGGTATAATATTTCTGGAGAATAACTTGAAAATACCTACCAAAAGCCTTTTTAGTTCATATACCCTTTAGCTGTAGATCTACTTACAGTAATCACAGGATTCTTCAGTGGTACATAGTTTATACTGGTGAAAATAAAGGGCCTAGTTTTTTCTATAAAGGGAAATCAAGTAGATTAAGATACACTATATGATTGAATAATTGGGAATCATTAAAAATGATATGAAAGAAATACATATAACAGTATGTGAAGTGTATGCATATATATATAGATCTTCTTTATCCATGAATTTGTAAATGGTAATAGTTGTTCAGTTAAAGAAGACATAATTTCAAATATGTTCAAAAATGTTTCTGCATTTACAGCATTAGCTTCATGGACATGGAACTGGAAAGGGTCATTTCTGAGGAATCCAACCTTGTCTCAGTAATTCTTCCAGTATGAAGACATGCTTTCCAGTGTTGATCCTGAGTACTTTTATTCTTTTTTTTACATCGTTATCCGAGTATAGTTGCTTTACAATGTGGTGTTAGTTTCTGCTGTATAACAAAGTGAATCAGCTGTATGTACACGTTTATCCCCATATTCCGTCCCTCTTGCGCCTCCTTCCCGCCCTCCCTATCCCACGCCCTAGGTGGCCACAAAGCACCGAGCTGATCTCCCTGTGCTATGTGGCTGCTTCCCACTATCTATTTATTTTACATTTGGGAGTGTATATATGTCCATGCCATTCTCTCACTTCGTCCCAGCTTCCCCTTCCCCTCACTGCACCGTATCCTCAAGTCCATTCTCTGCGTCTGCGTCTTTATTCCTGTCCTGCCCCTAGGTTCATCAGAACCATTTTTTTTTTAGATTCCATATATACGTGTTAGGATACGGTATTTATTTTTTCTCTTTCTGACTTACTTCACTGTGTATGACAGACTCTAGGTCCATCCCCCTCACTACAAATAACTCAATTTCGTTTCTTTTTATGGCTGAGTAATATTCCATTGTATATATGTGCCACATCTTCTTTATCCATTCATCTGTCAATGGACACTTAGGTTGTTTCCATGTCCTAGCTATTGTAAATAGTGCTGCAGTGAACATTGTGGTACATGACTCTTTTGAATTATAGTTTTCTCAGGGTATATGCCCAGTAGTGGGATTGCTGGGTCATATGGTAGTTCTATCTTTAGTTTTTTAAGGAGCCTCCATACTGTTCTGCATAGTGGCTGTATCAGTTTACATTCCCACCAACAGTGCAAGAGGGTTCCCTTTTCTCCACACCCTCTCCAGCATTTATAGTTTGTAGATTTTTTGATGATGGCCATTCTGTCTGGTGTGAGGTGATACCTCATTGTAGTTTTGATTTGCATTTCTCTAATGTTTAGTGATGTTGAGCATCCTTTCATGTGTTTGTTGTCCAGCTGTATATCTTCTTTGGAGAAATGTCTGTTTAGGTCTTCTGCCCATTTTTGGATTGGGTTGTTTGTTTTCTTGATATTGAGCTGCATGAGCTGCTTATATATTTTGGAGATTAATCTTTTGTCAGTTGCTTCATTTGCAAATATTTTCTCCCATTCTGAGGGGTGTCTTTCATCTTGTTTATGGTTTCCTTTGCTGTGCAAAAGCTTTTAAGTTTCATTAAGTCCCATTTGTTTATTTTTGTTTTTATTTCCATTTCTCTAGGAGCTGGGTCAAAAAAGGATCTTTCTGTGATTTATGTCATGGAGTGTTCTGCCTATGTTTTCCTCTAAGAGTTTGATAGTGTCTGGCCTTACATTTAGATCTTTAATCCATTTTGAGTTTATTTTTGTGTATGTTGTTAGGAGGTGTTCTAATTTCATTCTTTTACATGTAACTGCCCAGTTTCCCCAGCACCACTTACTGAAGAGGCTGTCTTTTCTCCATTGTATATACTTGCCTCCTTTGTCAAAGATAAGGTGACCATATGTGCATGGGTTTATCTCTGGGCTTTCTATCCTGTTCCATTGATCTATATTTCTGTTTTTGTGCCAGTACCATACTCTCTTGATTACGGTAGCTTTGTGGTGTAGTCTGAAGTCAGGGACCCTGATTCCTCCAGCTCGTTTTTCTTTCTCAAGATTGCTTTGGCTATTTGGGGTCTTCTGTGTTTCCATACAAATTGTGAACATTTTTGTTCTAGTTCTGTGAAAAATGCCATTGGTAATTTGGTAGGGATTGCACTGAACCTGTAGATTGCTTTGGGTAGTACAGTCATTTTCACAATCTTGATTCTTCCAGTCCAAGAACATGGTATATCTCTCCATCTGTGTGAATCGTCTTTAATTTCTTTCATCAGTGTCTTATAGTTTTCTGCATACAGGTCTTTTGTCTCCTTAAGTAGGTTCATTTCTAGGTATTTTATTCTTTTAGTTGCAGTGGCAAATGGGAGTGTTTTCTTAATTTCTCTTTCAGATTTTTCATCATTAGTGTATAGGAATGCAAGAGATTTCTGTGCATTAATTTTGTATCCTGCTACTTTACCAAATTCATTGATTAGCTCTAGTAGTTTTCTGGTAGCATCTTTAGGATTCTCTATAGTATCATGTCATCTGCTAACAGTGACAGTTTTACTTTTTCTTTTCTGATTTGGATTCCCTTTATTTCTTTTTCTTCTCTCACTGCTGTGGCTAAAACTTCCAAAACTGTGTTGAATAATAGTCGTGAGAGTGGGCACCCTTGTGTCGTTCCTGATCTTAGAGGAAATGGTTGCAGTTTTTCACCATTGAGAATGATGTTGGCTGTGGGTTTGTCATATATGGCCTTTATTATGTTGAGGTAGGTTTCCTCTATGCCCACTTCTGGAGAGTTTTTATCATAAATGGGTGTTGAATTTTTTTTTTAAATTATTTATTTAATTTTGGCTGTGTTGGGTCTTCGTTTCTGTGTGAGGGCTTTCTCTAGTTGTGGCGAGCGGGGGCCACTCTTCATCGTGGTGCGCGGTCCTCTCACTATAGCGGCCTCTCTTGTTGTGGAGCACAGGCTCCAGACGCGCAGGCTCGGTAGTTGTGGCTCACGGGCCCAGTTGCTCCGCGGCATGTGGGATCTTCGCAGACCAGGGCTAGAACCCATGTCCCCTGCATTGGCAGGCAGATTCTCAACCACTGCGCCACCAGGGAAGCCCCCGGGTGTTGAATTTTGTCAAAAGCTTTTTCTGCATCTATTGAGATTATCATATGGTTTTTATCCTTCAACTTGTTAATATGCTGTATCACATTGACTGATTTGTGTATATTGAAGAATCCTTGCATTCCTGGGATAAACCCCACTTGATCATGTTGGATGATCCTTTTAATGTGCTGTTGGATTCTAATTGCTAGTATTTTGTTGAGGACTTTTGCACCTATGTTCATCAGTGATATTGGCCTGTAGTTTTCTTTTTTTGTGACATCTTTGGTTTTGGTATCAGGGTGATGGTGGCCTCATAGAATGAGTTTGGGAGTGTTCCTCCCTCTGCTATATTTTGGAAGAGTTTGAGAAGGATAGGTGTTAGCTCTTCTCTAAATATTTGATAGAATTCATCTGTGAAGCCGTCTGGTCCTGGGCTTTTGTTTGTTGGAAGATTTTTAATCACAGTTTCAATTTCAGTGCTTGTGATTGGTCTGTTCATATTTTCTATTTCTTCCTGGTTCAGTCTTGGAAGGTTATACCTTTCTAAGAATTTGTCCATTTCTTCCAGGTTGTCCATTTTCTTGGCGTATAGTTGCTTGTAGTAGTCTCTTAGGATGCTTTGTATTTCTGCAGTGTCAGTTGTTACTTCTCCTTTTTCATTTCTAATTCTGTGGATTTGAGTCTTCTGCCTTTTTTTCTTGATGAGTTTGGCTCATGGTTTATCAATTGTGTTTATCTTCTCAAAGAACCAGCTTTTAATCTTATTGATCTCAAGATTTATATTTGTCCTGTATTGGACTGTCTGCACTTCCTGGACTTGATTTACTATTTCCTTTCCCATATTAGGGAAGTTTTTGACTATAATCTCTTCATATATTTTCTCAGACCCTTTCTTTTTCTCTTTGTCTTCTGGGACCCCTATAATTCAAATGTTGGTGTGTTTAATGTTGTCCCAGAAGTCTCTGAGACTGTCCTCAATTCTTTTCATTCTTTTTTCTTTATTCTGCTCTGTGGCAGTTATTTCCACTATTCTGTCTTTCAGGTCACGTCTCAGTTTTTCTGCCTCAGTTATTCTGCTGTTGATTCCTTCTAGAGTATTTTAAATTTCATTTATTGTGTTGTTCCCCATTGTTTGTTTGCTCTTTAGTTCTTCTAGGTCCTTGTTAAACAATTCTTGTATTTTCTCCATTCTATTTCCGAGATTTTGTATTATCTTTACTATCATTACTCTGAATTCTTTTTCAGGTAGACTGCCTATTTCCTCTTCATTTGTTTGGTCTGGTGGGTTTTTACCTTGCTCTTTCATCTGCATATTTCTCTGTCTTCTCATTTTGTTTAACTTACTGTGTTTGACTTCTCCTTTTTGCAGGCTGCAGGTTTGTAGTTCCTGTTAATTTTGGTGTCTTCCCCCAGTGGGTGAGGTTGATTCAGTGGCTTGTGTAGGCTTCCTGGTGGGGGAGACTGGTGCCTGTGTTCTGGTGGGTGGGGCTGGATCTTGTCCTTTTGTTGTGCAGGGCTGCATCTGGTGGTGTGTTTTCGGATGTCTGTGAACTTAGTATGACTTTAGGCAGCCTCTCTGCTAATGGGTGGGGTTGTGTTCCTGTCTTGCTATTTGTTTGGCATGGGGCGTCCAGCACTGGAGCTTGCTGGCCATTGGGTTGAGCTGGATCTTAGTGTTGAGACAGAGATCTCTCGGAGAGCTCTTGCTGATTAATATTACATGGGGCTGGGACGTCTCTGGTGGTCCAGTGTCCTGGACTCGGCTTTCCCACCTCAAAGGCTCAGGCCTGACATCTGGCCGGAGCACCAAGACCCTGCCAGCCGCATGGCTCGGAAGAAAAGGAAGAGGAAAAAAAAAAAACCGAACAGATAGAATCCCAAAACAAATGTTAAAAGCAAAACTAAACAAAGTCACACAGAGAAACATACACACACACACATGAAAAAGAGAAAACAAACAAAAAACCCCGAAACAAAACAGCAAAAAAAAAAAAAAAACCGAAAAGACAGTACCCTAGGACAAATGGTAAAAGCTAACCTAAAGAGACAAAGTCACACAGAGAAAGATACACACACACACTCACAAAAAGAGGAAAAAGAAAAAAAAAGGAAGAGCGCAACTAAACCAATAAAGAAATCCACTAATGATAACAAGCAGTAAAAACTAAACTAAGATAAACATAAAACCAAAAACCAGTCAGACGCAGAAAGCAAACCGCAAGTCTACAGTTGCTCCCAAAGTCCACCGCCTCAATTTTGGGAACATTCATTTTGTATTCAGGTATTCCATGGATGCAGTGTTTATCAAGCTGATGGCGGGGATTTAATCTGCTGCTCTTGAGGCTGCACAGAGAAATTTCCTTTTCTCTTCTTTGTTCGCACAGCTCTTGGGGTTCAGCTTTGGTTTTGGCCCTGCCTCTGTGTGTAGGCCACCCTCAGGTGTCTGTTCCCTGCCCAGACAAGAAGGGGTTAAAGCAGCAGGTGATAGCTGATTAGGGTTCCCTTGCTCACTCAGACCGGGGAGAGGGAGAGGTACAGTAGTTATATTTGGAATATGGAGTGAGCCTGCAGTGGCAGAGGCCATCGTGACGTTGCACCAGCCTGAGGCGTGCCATGTGTTCTCCCAGGGAAGTTGTCCCTGGATCACAGGACCCTGGCAGTGGCATGTTGCACAGGCTCCCGGGGGAGTGTGAGTAGTGACCTGCACTTGCACACAGGATTCTTGGTGGTAGCAGTGGCAGTGTTAGTGGTCCATGCCCACCTCTGGGGTCCGAGATGATAGCCATGGCTCACGCCGGTCTTTAGAGCTCACTAAAGCAGTGCTCTGCCGTCTGTGGGCACACGGAGCAGGAAGCTCCTCTCCTCACGTACCCCAAAACAATGGTCTCTTAACTCTCCTGCAGGTCCAGACTTTTTCCTGGACTCCCTCCTGGCTAGCTGTGCTGCATGGTGCACTAGCCCCTTTTAGGCTGTGTTCATGCAGCCAACCCCAGTCCTCTCCCTGAGGTCTGACCTCTGAAGCCAGAGCCTCAGCTCCCAGCCTCCACCTGCCCCAGTGGGTGAGCAGACAAGCATCTCAGGCTGGTGAGTGCTGGTTGGCACTGATCCTCTGTGCGGGAATCTCTCTGTGTTGCCCTCTGCACCCCTGTTGCTGTGCTCTCCTCTGTGGCTCTGAAGCTTCCTTCCCCATCACCATCCCCACCAATGAAGGGGCTTCCTAATGTGTGGAAACTTTTCCTCCTTCACAGTTCCCTCCCAGAGGTGCAGGTCCCATCCCTATTCTTTTGTCTCTGTTTTTTCTTTTTTCTTTTGCCCTACCCAGGTACCTGGAGATTTTCTTGCCTTTGGGGAAGTCTGAGGTCTTCTGCCAACGTTCAGTTAGGTGTTCTGTAGGAGTTGTTCCACATGTAGATGTATTTTTGATATATTTGTGGGGAGGAAGGTGATCTCCACATCTTACTCCTCTGCCATCTTGAAGGTCTCTCCCTGAGTACTTCCAGTTAGCTCAACATGTTCCCTGTAGGAAATGGTATCATGTTGAATCACTAGGAATAAGTAATAAGCCATTCCTCCTCACTGCAATAGGATTGCACTGAAACTGAAATAGCCTTTTGTTATAGCCTTCTTAGCTTCCCTTAATACTAGGTGCAGTGTCAGGTGGAAAGAATTCCAAGACTATCCTCATGCATTTGTCAAGCTTTCTGTTGGCTACTTTTTCTTTAATGAAAGAATCTATGTATATGAAACATTTCTTCTTTTGAGAGTTTGTGTTTGTGAATTTTTGAGTTACTCTTTATGGCTGTATTATTTCTCTGTTGAATTTCTTCTTCTTGGATTTAATCCATGAAAATATAAGCAGGAGACATTCATAAATATTACTGAAGTCACTAAATTCATTTTCACAAATAAACTTCTCTATTTTCCTGAGGACCTCATTCTTCTCTGACATAAATTACCCCTTGTGATAATCTCCTGGTTCACCAAACCAAGTAAATATAGCTCGTTTTTCTCCTCAGATGTATCTGACCCTTCTAATCCCTTATATTATTTCTTTTTAAGCATGCCAGAAGGAGGAAAATATTTTTTATTCCAAGGAAATATTTTTATCTTGTATTTGAAATGCTCTTACTCGTGAATGTGTTGTGTTTATGGGTGTATACAATCTCTGAAATGACATACGACTTCTAGATCAGGAACCTGAAAACTTTCCCTTTATGGGTAAATATTTTATACTTGTGGGACATAGCATCTCTCTTGCAACTACTCAATTCTGCCCTTCTAGTGTGACAAAAGCCATAAACAAGGCATAAACAAATGGACATGACTGTATTCCAATAAGACTACTGCCAGCCTGTGCACTGTAGTTTGCCAACCTATGTTCTAGATTACTAGGAAAATTAGTATTTTCTATTTTTGCTTGATTTTTCATGATTACTAACTTTTGCCAACAAATGTATTCATGTAGTGTCCAGAAATCACATCTCAAAAATTTAAAATATTTTTTCTAATATTTAGTAAAGAAAATACAAATATATACCTGCATTTATATTTACACTAAACGTATTCATCAGTTGTTGCTGTATGAATACATCTCCTATAATTATTAGGCTAAATTACATCAAAGTGTGTATACTATTGTTTTGGTCCCCTATGTCATATTTATATTTAATTTCAGGATTTATAAATACTTTAAGGTAGCAAAGACTTGAAATGTTTATTTTATTAGTCGTTTTGTAGGGATCCACATTTGATTTCACAGAAATATTACCTTCATTTCCCCCCATCCTATAAGTTTATTCATGTGAAAACCAGTTTACTTCTTTGATTTATGTTATGTACTATCTTAGTGTGTTTGGGCTGCTATCACAAAATACCACAGACTGGGTAGCTTATGAACAACAAAAATTTATTTCTCACAGCTCTGGAAGCTGGGAAGTCTAAGATAAAGGAACCACTGCCTTCCTCACTTTGGGTGAGGGCCCTCTTTTGACTTACAGCAGATGACTTCTTGCTGTGTTCTCTTATTGAAGCTAGAGTTTTCTCAGGAGCTTCTTTTATAAGGCACTGATGCCATTCATGAGGGCTCCACCTTTATGACTTAAGCATCTTCCAAAGGCTCCACCCACCAACATGACCACCTTGGGCATTAGGATTTCAACATAGGAATTCTGTAGGGACACAAACATTCAGACAATAACATGTACCTTCTTGAAATACAGTAATACGATGAAACCACCAATGCCTGTGCAATGTGCTTTACCTAGTTTGGTCAAAGGCAGAGGGTAAAAGAAATGAAGAAAGGAAGAAAAATCAACTGTATTGTCATATAGCATTACAATGACATCTTTGACTGAAGTTTCCAAAGCATTAACTTTTTAATCAGATAAATAAATTTCCTTGACAGAACGTTAAAGACAACTGGTTGACAGAAATAGGCACACAAAAAACTGCACTGTATCTTCAGTAAATTAATATCAGTACTATTAAGGTTGAAAATAATTCAGTGTGTTGTTGGTCTTTATGTATGGTCACACATTTTAAGATATGATATTTGTTTCTGTGTAAGGTTACTATGCAGTTAGATAATCTTTTTAATATCCTAGAAGCAGAAATAACACTATTTGTACATGGATCCATCCATATCTATCTGTCTAATAAATACTGATCAAATTCAGAAAAGCATATTTATAACAACCTTTATTGGTTTAATATAGTTTAATAAAAAATAAATTTCAGTTTATTCTCTAATTTGATGTGACTCACAACCTTTTAATAGACGCAGATAAGTACATTTATCTCTTTATTAATAAGGATATTGAGATCACAGTGATTATTCATCTTGTGCATGTTTATACAATATGTAAATTGAATGGTTGGTGTTAGAGACCATGTATTATGATTTCTGGTCTACACTCCCTGTTTGTGGTAATCTGCTTTCCCTTATACAGTCATTTGTAATGATCAAGTTATGACTCAAATACTAGTATATGTAAGATGTTGCTCAAATTATTTTGCTTTGCCATGCTACAAATGAGATTTATTTTAAAATCACTTTTGATCTCTTTTATTTTCTTATGAAATAGGTACTATTCACTCAATTTTTTTTTCTGATAAAGTTGAAGGAACAAATAGGTTAGGTGAGTTTCTTAGATGTTATACTCTGGGTGTCAATATTGGAACTAGAGTTAAATTCATATATCTTCATTGCTAGTCCATTAGTTATTCAGCTAACTATAGCCATTTGCTAATGCCAATATCAAAAATCACAATGACTACACAAATATTGTAAGTGCAGATTGGTGTTTTCTGGGGTAGAAAAAGAAAGATTTAGTCGTGTAATAAGAATTACAATAATGATAGTAGAGCAGTGATAGTAGGTAATACTCATATAGCTCTTAATATATGCCAGATGCTTTTCTCAGTGCACTACCTATTAACTCATTTAACACTTCTCTAGAGATAAGGAAATAAGGCACAGCAACTTGCCTAAATACAAAAGCTACTAAATGATAGAGCCAAGGATTCATTTAGGTAATCTTACTACAGAGTCTGTGCACTTTACCAGTACACTATGTATGCTGCCTCTTTTACTAAACTTAAGTTCTAAGTTCCATGTATAAGACAAAATCAGCATTGGTGAGCAGTCAGTGGTACATACAGTTATCATAAGGTTAAGCAAGATGATGAGTTTAAACTAGTCAGGCAATCAAGAAACAAGTGTACTACTATTTAGAAAACTATGCAAATCAAATATAGATGTAGACAGTAATTTACGTATTAACCCTTATTTCAGAAATGTCTCACATATATTATTTTATTAATCATGATGATGTATCCAAAAAAGCAGTGGCTGAAGACTGTCCCTGTATTATTTCAATTTTTTTTAGTTGGTTTTACTTACAATTTAAAAAGTTATATTTAAGCTTTAGATCTTTATCCATCTGCTTCTGATGTTATTGTTTAACTTATTACCCTTCAGATATGGTATTAGTGTCCTCACATTTCCCTTCAAAGTTTTTTTATATCTGCAATTAGGTCTTCTTCATGCTGTCTACTCGTTGATTCAGAACACTTGAAATCTAATAAATAGATTTCACAATTTTATCCTTTTACAACTACTATTCACTGAAGAACCAAATATTACATTTGTGGAGAAAAAGGCAATTGAAAGAAAATATTTCATATATCAAGGTCAGTGGATTTTAATCTCATAACATTCCATTAAACTTATCAAAATCATGCTACCAAGGACCATGGTTCTCTCCCTTTTTAAAAAATAATTAATTAATTAATTTATTTTTTGCTGCATTGGGTCTTTGTTGCCATGTGCGAGCTTTCTCTAGTTGCGGCGAGCGGGGGCTACTGTTCGTTGTGGTGTGCGAGCTTCTCATTGCGGTGGCTTCTCTTGTTGCAGGGCACAGGCTCTAGGCATGCGGTCTTCAGTAGTTGTGGCATTCAGGCTCAGTAGTTGTGGCTCGGGGGCTGTAGAGCGCAGGCTCAGTAGTTGTGGCACACAGGCTTAGTTTCTCTGTGGCATGTGGGATCTTCCCGGACCAGGGCTCAAACCCATGTCCCCTGAATTGGCAGGCAGATTCTTAACCACTGCACTACCAGGGAAGTCCCAGGACCATGGTTCTCTTAAAAAATTATTCTCCCTGAATTTTTAATGGACTCTTTTTTTTTTTTTCCTTGTGAAAGGTGTCAGATGACTTCTGTGGCTTATTTAATTACAAAATTGTTAAATATACTAACTTGATTGTTTTCTAGGAATGTTTGTGCCTACCATGATAAAAAAAAATATGGCACACATCTAATTTGAATCTGCACTTTTGAAGATCCCTTTCCTTCCTTTGTTATATTTCTAGATTTTTCATTATGCTAGGTGGCATTCTCAGGTATTTTTATAAAAAATAATGAATTGGAAAAAAAGTAACTTCTTTGGGTCCAGATACATCTAAAAATGTCTTTACTTTTCCCTTTACGTTTTTATTGAGCTTTAATCTACATATATCACTGCATAAGTTTAAGGTGTACAGCCTAATAATTCAACTCACATACGTCATGAAATGGTTACCAAAATAAGTTTGGTGAACGTTAATTATCTCAAAAAAATAAAAAAAAGAAAAAGAAAAAATTATTTTTTCCTTGTGATGAGAACTCATAGGATTTACTCTCAAGAACTTTCATATATAACAGACAGCAGTGTTAATTATATTGTGTTTTACATTATATCCCTAGTTCTTATCATTATTGGTTATATAGTTTTGATTTTTTGCACATCTGGTTATTTTTTGGTTGATCCCAGACATTATACTTTTATAATTAGAAGATGGATACATATGTATGACTTTAAATATTCATGAGATTTGTCCTCAGATGCAGTTAAGTTAGTTGGACATTGTTTTATCCTTTCAACTCATTCTTTTACTATTTGTGGGGTGGTACAGGTTAGCATTTAAGTAGAGCTGAGTATTCCTCACTACTGCTTCTGGTTCAAGACCTTTATGAGTACTCTATTCATTGAACCATAAATATGAGATTTTTTTCAATCTGGTTAATGGAAGCATCCATTAGTCTGCTCTTATGTGAGTTCCATGTACTGATACCTATTGATACCACTAATCTTTTTGTGTGGTTCCTTTCACAGCCTCTGGTAATTTCATTATATGTATGTGATGATCTGTACTCTACTGAATACTCTAAAGGGGTCCACTGTGGATCTACAGATATTTCTCCTGTGCAGCACTCTACTTTTGCTATTCCGTCCTGTCAGCTCTAGCAACCTTGGTCTTTCCAGAGTCTCAGCTCTGATTCCTTGTTGTAGGGATTTCTTCAAATTCTACCTGGGTTCCTTTTTCCCTTGCTCCTGACTAGAAACTTTCTCTACAGGAAGTGGGGGTAAGAATAGGGCTAATCTCATTATTTATTTTTTCATTCTTTTCAGAGTTATTACCTAATGTCCAGTTACTTAAAATCATCGTTTCATACTTTTGTATGATTTTTGAGTTGCTTAAATAGGAGAATAAATATTGACTCTGTTTATCTTGGCTGGAAGTTAATTTTATAACATTAAGTACATAAGAATAGAAAAAAAGAAGGAAAAATCGGTCATATAAAATTAAAGAGTGTAAGAAAACTGTAGCAAAATTAATATTGAAGAAGGAAGAAAAAAGTTAATGTACAGATGAAACTAATAAGATGTTAACAAATTTAATAAACAGAAACTGGATAAATAAAACCAAAAATTGGTTCTGTGCACTATATAATAAAGTTAATAATAAAATAATGAAATTCCTAATATTGGCAATGAGAATGGGTCTTCACTACAGATCCTAAATACTAAAAAAAAAAAAAAAAGAGTTTATGAATGACTTTATTCCAAAAATAATTGAAAATGTAGGTGAATAGGATAAAACCATAGAAAAAGAAACTAATGAAAGCAGACACAATGGTAGAAAGGATATCCAAATTACACTATATCTGTATATCTATTAAAGATATTGAATCAGCAGTTAAAATTCGTCCTTCTAAAAAACCTCCAGGCACAGATGCCTCAATTGTAAATTATACAAAAAAAAAAAGGAATAAATAATGCCAGTTCACATCATTTTCTCTATATATGCAAAAAAATCATTTGAAAAAGGTAATACCAAATAGAATTTCCAGTCTTGTGCATTATGGGTTTCTAACCTCTCAACCTAAATAACTATGAAAGCAAGACAAAATTTATTAAAAATTTGTTTGCAGGTGTCAGAGAGCAGCCAAAAATGAAAAGCACTTATGTGATCCCACATTTTATTCATTGTTCTCCTTAAAGACATTTCAAAACTGCATTGCAGGTAAAGAAACCAGTTGTAGAAAATCGTAGTTTTTCTGGGCAGAGGAAATGGGGATTAGAATTAAAAGTTGCCAAAGCAGTTATGATTTTGGGAGACAACTCACCAGAGAGGAGATCTCAATTATCTGTGAAAAAAGTCCCCTAAGCATATGCAGGGATAAACTTCACAGACTCCCTGGGAGGCTGGAAAGCTGAGCAGAGATTTAAGAGGCTACACAGTGCATACTCCAGCAATAAATGCAAAATTAAAACAGACAAAGCCTGTAGCCAAGCTTTGGCAATATTAGGTAATTGATTTTTATATTAAATGCCTTCCAGAAACAAAACAACATTTTTTAGAGGAAGATAACATAATATAGTGCCTCTATATCTTATTACATACAGAACAAAATAAGGAAAATATGGAGTAAATTGATAATTTCAAAAAGGAATTCAAATCTATAAAAATAATCAGGTGGATATTTTAGAACTAAAATATTCATTGTGAACATTAAGCACTCTTTGGATGCATATAATAATGACCGATAAGAGCAGAAGATCAATTGAACTTGAAAATAGCTTAATGCACAGTATCCAAATTAAAAAAAAATAGGTAATCAAAAATCAAAATGACAAAAAGGATGAGAGGTATTTGTGTTATATACTGAAAATGTCTCACACACATATAATTTGAGTCCCAATGGTCCAGAAGAAATACTCCAAAAAAAAGTGGCAAGAATTTTTTCACGTAATGGAAAGTTCCAACCCTCAGATCCAAGAATCTCAGTAAATCTCAAGCAAGATAAATGGCAAGAAAATAAAACTACACTATAGCCAGATTTCTGGAAATCAAAGACAAAGAGAAAATCTTAAAAGCAGCAAATATAAGACATACTATCTTCAAAGGAGCAAAATTAAGCCTGGTAGATAACGTTACAAAGACAGTATGGAGCTCTAGATGATAATGGAAAGAGATGCTTAAAGTATTTAAGTCAAAAAGTGCCAGTCTAGAGTCCTTTAGCCAGTGAATATGGTCTTCAAAACAAAAGCAAAATAATATTTTCCAACAAAAGAAAAAACTGGAAAATACGTATTTCCAGCAGACATGCACTACCAAAAAGGGAAAGGAAATTCTTCAGACAGGAACAACATTATCCAAGAGTGATTTAAAAAATTAAAATTGTGGCAAGGAGGGACTTCCCTGGTTGCGCAGTGGTTAAGAATCTGCCTGCTAATGCAGAGGATACGGGTTCGAGCCCTGGTCCGGGAAGATCCCACGTGCCATGGAGCAACTAAGCTCGTGTGCCGCAACTACTGAGCCCACGCTCTACAGCCCGCAAGCCACAGCTACTGAGCCTGTGTGCCATGACCACTGAAGCCCACCTGCCTAGAGCCCGTGCTCTGCAACAAGAGAAGCCACTGCAGCGAGAAGCCCGTGCACTGCAAGGAAGAGTAGTGCCTGCTCGCCGCAACTAGAGAAAACCCACGCGCAGCAACGAAGACCCAATGCAGCCAAAAATAAAGAAATTAATTTAAAAAAAAAATTGTGGGAAGGAATGAGGACCTCCAGAAAAGGTACGTTAAATTCTTTTATAAATATAAATAAAAATTGGTTATTTAAAAGAACAGTAATAATAATGTCTTATGGTATTTATTACATTGGCAAATGTATATGATGACAGTGGCACAAAAGGTTGGAGAGGTTCAATGGGACTAAACTGTTGCAAGATTTTTATGTTATTTCAGAAGTACTGAAAGCATTAAATGAAAATATATAAATAAATCAAGGGTGCATGTTGTAATCTATAGGCTAACTGCTAAAATAATTATAACAGAAAATAGAGTTAAGTAGCTGATACTGTAAAATCAAAAATAAATCATTAACATTTTTTTAATCCAGAAAAAAAAGAAAGGAGAAATAAAAAAGATACAGTGTTGAAGTTATAAAACCAATTATATTTATGATTATACAAAACTTAAATGGCATAAACACTTAATTAATAGAGTATAAGACTGAATTTTAAAAACTTCAACTATATTCTTTAGTCTCTGAAAATTTGGATATTAAAAAGCATATACTTCTAAATAACCTAGGAGTCAATGTTGAATCACAGCAACATTTAGAAAACATATAGAGCCTAGTAAAAATAAAAATATATATCTGTCAGTGTGTTCAGGCTGCTATAACAAAAATACCATACACTGAGTGGCTTATAAATTATATCTCATACTTCTGGAGGCTGGGAAGTCCAGGATTATGGAGCCAGAAGATTTGGTGTGTGGTGAGGACACTCTTCCTGGTTCATAGATGGCCATCTTCTCACTGTAAACTCGTATGGCTGAAAGGACAAAGGATCTTTCTGAAGCTTCTTTTATAATAGTAATAATCTCATTCATGAGGGCTCCACTCTCATGGCCTAATCACCTCCCAAATGTCCTACCTCCTAATACCATCACCTTGAGGGTTAGGATTTCAACATACAAATTTTGGGAGGACACAAACATTCATACCAAAGCAATAATATAATTTATAGGATATAGGTAACAACACTTAAAGGGAAATTTGGAGCTTTAAATAGACGTATCAAAAAAAGAAAAAGAAGAGCTGAAATTTAATTATGTAAACTTTCAACTCATGAAGCTGGGGAAAGAAAGCAAATTAAATATAAACAATATTATCCTTTTAGCTCCTGCACAGTATTTCACTCCACAGATTTCACTAAAAATGTCAAGATAAACCTTCCTTTACATTTAAAACTAGCTTTTTGGTTATGATGTTAGATGTGTGGTTATCGTCTAGCTCCAAATCTGTTATACTGAAAGATGAGTTTGAAAAGTTGAGTTTATGAAATAAAGAGCATAAAATAATGTATTTATTAACAGATAAAAGAATTGGTAGGAAAGCAAATAATGACTCTAAATAAAATGAAGTTTTAAAAGATACTGATATAAAAAACAACTGAACATATTTTTTAAGTCTATATAACTTTATTCATATAAACCTGGATAGCTAGTAATGGCTACTATATGACCAGATAATTAGGATACATTTACAAAATATCAGTGTTTATCTTTGTGTTGTGTGATTACCAGTTTTCTTCATTTTGCCTATATTTTCAGTATTCTTATAGTGATTATCATGTAATAAGAATTTTTAAATATACAATAATATATTTCATTTATTAAGTACATAATACTTACCGATTGCTTACATGTATTTTCCTAATCTCGTAAGAATCCTGAACAGAGATATTTTTTATACCTCCTTTGACGGATGAACAACAGTTAGAATTTTCTGACAATTATCACAAGGGCAGCAGGTGGACCAGGGTAAGGAATATTGCAAGTCCATAATTAAGAAGTTACCAAGATATTGACAAAAGAGGCTCCTGCATTTCCCTTCTCCTATGGGTATACTGAATATACAGCTATACAGAGAGCAGTTCTTTTTGAGAGAAATCCAGAAACCAGCTGAGTGATTCCTACACATCAGGTAATTGAGAAAATATGCATATTGACATGGGTAGGAAAGGCTGAGACACACTCTCGCCATAAACCCATCTCCTTGGCAAAGCACCATACAAATTGGAAGGGAACCCCCAACTCTGAGCTTCTCCCTGAGGCATGAAAAGTTTGGACCATACATCTAGCACTCCAACTTTTAAGGCTGCCAGTCATATTTGAGTTGTTGAAAGAGAAAAACATCTTCCAACGAGGAACACTACCCAGCAAAGTTGTTTGTCAGAATTGAAGGAGAGAGAAAATTTCCCAAACAAAAGTTAAAGGAGTTCATCACCACTACACCAGCCTTACAACAAATGTTAAAGGGAGTTCTTCAAGCAGAAGTAAAAGGACAGTAATTAGTAATGTGAAAACTTATGAAAGTAAAAAACTCACTGGTAAAGGAAATATATATTTATGAGTATTGTAATGTAATGATAGTAGGTAAATCACTTATAACTCTGCATAAAGGTTTAAAGACAAAAGTATTAAAATAATTATAACTACAATAATAATGCATATACTGTAATGTAAAAACATGTAAATTGTGACTTCAAAAATATAAAATGTGAAGGGGGATTTAAAAATGTAGAGCTTTTGTATGTATTCAAAGTTAACTTGTAATAAGCTTAAAATAGACTGTTATAACTGTAAGAGGATTTATGCAGTCTTCATGATAACCACAGAACAAAATGATACAGTAGTTACACAAAAGATAAAGAGGAAGGAATCTATGCTACTACCACAGAAAATCCTCAAATTACGAAGGAAAGTAACAATAGAGAAAGGAACAAAGGCTACAAAACCGAAAAGCAACATAATGACAATAGTAAGTCCATACCTATCAATAATTACTTTATATGTAAATAGACTAAATTATTCAATCAAAAGACATAGAGAGAATGGATTAAAAAAATAAGACCCAACTATATGCTGCCCACAAGAGACTCATGTCAGCTTTAATGCCACAGTCTAAAAGGAAAGGGATGGTAGAAGATATTCTATGAAAATAGAAACAAAAAGAAAGCCAGGTAGCCATACTTATATCAGACTAAATAGACATTAAGCCAAAATGTGTAACAAGAGACAAAGAAAGTCATTATATAATAATAAAGGGTTCAATTCATCACAAGAGTATCATGATAGTTTAATCTTATAGGTATATAAAATTAGAGTTTAATAAATTGATATATAATTATATTTTATTTCATATTGTATATTAATGTTAGTATAATAACAGTATATTACAATTACACATAATAAGAGTGTAATTGTAAACATTTATGCTCCCAGCATTGGAGATCTAAATATATAAAGCTAATACTTAAAAGATATGAAGGAAAGAATAGACAGTAATGCAGTAAAACTCGGAGGCTTCAGTACTCCACATTCATCAATGGCTAGATCATCCAGACAAAAAAATCATAAGGAAACATAGGACTTAATTAAACTACATGTTTGATCAGATGAAATTAACAGACATATACAGAACATTCCATTCAACAGCAGGCAAATACACATTCCTCTCAAGAACACACAGAACATTCTCCAGGATAAATCATATGTTATGCCACAAAGCAGTTCTTAATAAATTTAAGAATATTGTAATCATTTCAAGCATCTTCTTAGACTACAGTGGAATGAAACTAGAAATCAATTGCAAAAGGAAAACTACAAAATTTACAAATAATCTGGAGACTAAACAACTTGCTCCTCAATAACCAATGAGTCAAAGAAGAAATCAAAAGGAAAATTAAAAAAAAAACTACAGACAAATGAAAATGGAAACACAATATGCCACAAATTATGAAATACAGCATAAGCAGTTCTACAAGCAAAATATATAGTGATAAACACCTTTGTTAAGAAAAAGAAAGCTCAAATAAGCAACCTAATACTGTGCTTCAAGGAATTAGAAAAAGAAGAAAAACTAGTCTCAAATTTAGTAGAGGAAGGAAATAACAAAGATCAGATCAGAAATAAATGAAATATTGGATGGACCTATACATTATCATACTAGGTGAAGTAAGTCAGAGAAAGACAAATATTATATGATATCATAAGTGGAATCTAAAAAATAATACAAATGAACTTATTTACAGAACAGAAACAGACTCACAGACAAAAAAACAAAATTATGGTTACCAAAGGGGAAAGGTGGGGGGAGGAATAAATTAGGAGAGTGGAATTAAGAGATACACATTACTATAAACAAAAATGATTTGCTGTATAGCAGAGGGAACTATAGTCAATATCTTGTAAACCTATAATGGAAAAGAATCTGAACAAGTATATATATACTTCTCTGTACACTTGAAACTAAACATACAATATTGAAAATCAGCTATACTTCAATAACATTAAAAAAATTAAAACAATATTGAATATCTTTAATTTTACATTAAAAAAGGAAATAATAAAATAGAGAATAGAAAGACAATAGAAATGATCAGTTAAACTAAGAGCTGAGTCTTTGAAAAGGTCAATAAAATGACAGACATTTAGCTAGACCATATAAGGAAAAGAGGACTCAAATAAAAAGTGAAAAAGGAGATAATAGTCAGACAACTGACAACACAGAAATACTAAGGTTCGTAAGAGACTACTATAAACAATTATATGGGGCTTCCCTGGTGGCGCAGTGGTTGAGAATCTGCCTGCCAATGCAGGGGACACGGGTTCGAGCCCTGGTCTGGGAAGATCCCACATGCCACAGAGCAACTGGGCCCGTGAGCCACAATTACTGAGCCTGCGCGTCTGGAGCCTGTGCTCCACAACAAGAGAGGCCGCGATGGTGAGAGGCCCGTGCACCGCGATGAAGAGTGGTCCCCACTTGCCACAACTAGAGAAAGCCCTCGCACAGAAACGAAGACCCAACACAGTCATAAATAAATAAATAAATAAATAAAAAAAAAAAAAAAAAAAAAAACAATTATATGAAAACAAATTGGACAATCTAGAAAATGGTTAAATTCCTAGAAACATACAACCTACCAACACTGAATTATGAAATAGAAAATTTGAATAGATCTGTTCCTAGTAAGGAGATTGAATCAATAATCAAAGATCTCCCAACAAAGAAAAAATCAGGACCGGAGGGTTTCACTAGTAAATTCTACCAAACATTTAAAGAAAAATTAAAACCAATCTTCAAACTCTTTCAAAAAATTAGTCAAGAGGCAACAATCCTAAACTCATTTTAGTAGGCCTGCATTACTCTAATACCAAAACCAGATAGGGACACCACAAGAAGAGATGATTACAAACCACTATCCCAGATGAATCTAAATGCAAAAATTCTGAAAACAAAATATTAGCAAATTGAATTCAATTGGTCATACAGCATGGTCAAGTGGGATTTATTCCTGTGATACAAGGATGGTTCAACATTAACAAATAAATCATTATGATACACCACATTAACAAAATGAAAGATAAAGTCATTTGATCATCTTGATAGATTCAGAGAAAGCATTTGATAAAATCAACATCTATTCATGATAAAACTCTCAAGAAAGTAGGTATAGAATGCAGGTACCTCAACATAATAAAGGACATATATGACAAGACCACAATTAACATCACACTCAATGGTAGAAAGATGAAAGCTTTTCCCTAGGATCAGGAACAAGATAAAGATGCCCACTCTAACCATTTTTATTGAATGTAGTTCTGGAAGTCCCAACCAGAGCAATTAGGCAAGAAAAAGAAATAAAAATCATCCAAATTGGAAAGGGAATAGTAAAATGATCTATGTTTGCAGATAGCATGATATTATTTATAGAAAACCCTAAAGACTCCACCAAAAACCTGTTAGAACTAATCAGTGAATTCAGTAAAGTTGTAGGGTACAAACAATATACAAATATCAAGTGCATTTATATACACTAGCAATGAATTATTGGAAGGAAAAATTTAAAAATCAGTCCTATTTACAATAGCATCAAAAAGAATAAAAGTACTCTGGAATAAATTTAATCAAGTAGTGAAAGGTCTGTATGCTGACCTATAAAATCTTGATGAAATAAATTGAAGGAGTCACAAATAAATGGAAAAATATTCTGTGTTCATGAATGGGGAGAAGAACATTTAAAAAATGTCCATGCTACCCAAACTGATCCATAGAATCAGTGCAATCCCTATCAAAATTCTAATGGTATTTTTCATAAAAAAATAGAAAAAAACCCTCCTAATAGTCATGTGGAAACACAAAAACATTCTGAATAGCCAAAGCAATTTTAAGAAAGAAGAGCAAAGCTGGAGGTGTCACACTTCCTGATTTCAAACTATATTACAAAGCTTTAGCAGTAAATACAGTATGGTACTGGCATAAAAACAAACTCAAAGAACAGTGGAGCAGAAAAGAAAGCCCAGGATTAAATGCATGCATGGATGATTAATTAATTTTCAACAAAGTAACCAAAAATATACAATGAGGGAAGAATATTCTCTTTAATAAGTGGTGCTAGGAAAACTGATTATTCAAATGCAAAAGAATGAAACTGAACTTCTCTTTTACAACATACACAAAATTGACCTCAGAATTGATTAAGGACTGAATCTAAGACTTGAAACCATGAAACTAGAAGGAAATAGAGGGTAACCTCTGTGACCTCGGTTGTGGCAGTGATCTTTTGGATTCTACACCAAAAGTAAAGACAACAAAAGCAAAAATAGACAATTGGTGCTATAGCAAACTAAAAGTTTTTGCACAGCAAAGGAAACTATCAAGAAAAAGAAAAGGCTCCAAAAGCTATCCCAGGAAAATTAGAATGGACATTACCTTAGTAGGGCATAACTTGCAGAGATATTTCCCTACCCATCTCCTATAGCCCAATAAAAATAAAAATGAAACAAAACAAAAAGAAAAGGCAACCTATGGAATGGGAGAAAATATTGGAAAATCACATGTTCAATAGGTGTTAATATTCAAAATATGAAAGGAATTTATATAACTCTATAACAAAAAACTAAATAAACCAATTTAAAACTGGGCAAATGACCCGAAAGACATTTTTCATAGAACACATACAGATGGCCAACAGATACATGAAAATGTACTAAACATCAACAATCACCAGGGAAATGCAAACCAAAACCATGAGATATCACCTAACACTGTTAGGATATCTATCATCAAAAAGACAAGGGATAACAAATGCTGGTGAAGATGTGGAGAAAAGGAAACTCTTGTCCACTGTTGGTGGGAATGTAAAGTAGCACAGTCACTATGGGAAATAGTATTGCAGTTCCTCAAAAAACAAAAACTAGAACCACCATATGATTCAGCAAGCACACTTCTGGGTATATATCCAAAGGAAACAAACTCATCTGGATGATTTTCCAGATTATCTCATGTTCACAGCAGCATTATTCACAATAGCCAAGGATTGGAAACAACCTACATGTCTGTTGACAGATGAAGGGATCAAGAAAATATGATATATATGACAGAGAAAGACACATACTGCACGGTGTCATTTATATATGGAATCTAAAAAAACAAATGAAAACAAAACAAAAACCCCTCAAAATCACAGTTTCAGAGAGTAGAATGGTTGCCATCATTCTGGGGAGTGGGAGAAATAGGGAGAGGTTGGTGAAAAGGTATAAATTTTTAGTTACAGCATGAATAAGGTCAGGATCTATTGTATGACATGGTGACTATAATTGATAGTAATCTATTGTATAATTGAAATTTGCTAAGAGTGTAGAACTTGTGTTCTCAAAAAAAAAAGTTAACTATGTTAGATAAAGGATGTATTAACTCGATAAGAGATTTCTTCACAATGTATACATTTATCAAATCATCACAATGTATTTGAAATATATTACAATTTTGTCAATTATACATCATTAAAGCAGAAAAAAGTCAGATTTTTCCACTGAAATTTCAAGGAATGTTGATTTAATTAAGCAAATTAAACTAATCCTCCATCAGAATGATTCTCTTTGGGGATGAAAAGTTAAAAGACAGATGGAATTCCATCAGTAAAAACCTGTAAGATTATTAAAACTTTTTTAACATCTTATAATTTAATTTTTGAGAAGCATTTTTCAAGTTGCCTATTAAGTAAGGTAGACCCCATTCAAATTTCCTAATGGCAATTATCAAATTTTATTTTTAGTATAGATGCTTTAAACAAATATGAAAACCAGTGTGCATGTGTGCGTGTGTGTGTATGTATATATATATAGTATATATATTGATACATACTAGTATGCATCATTGTGTGTATATGTAATACAGTTGACCCTTGAGCAACTTGGGTTTGAACTGCATGGGTCCACTTATCAGGGTTTTATTTATTTATCTATTTGTTATTTAAAAAATTTTAAAGGTTATTTCCCATTTACAGTTATTACCAAATATTGGCCTATATTCCTTGGGTTGTACAATACATCTCTGTAATTTGTACCTGCCCCTCCCTCACCTCCCCTTCCCCCCTCACTGGTAATCACTAGTTTGTTCTCTATATCTGAATGTCTGTTTCTTTTACATTATATTCACTAGGTTGATGTATTTTTAATATTCCACATATAAGCGATATCATACAATATTTATCTTTATCTGACTTATTTCACTTAGCATAATGCCTTCCAAGTCTATCCATGTTGCTGCACATGGTAAAATTTCCTTTTTATGGCTGAGTAGTATTCCATTGTATATATCTATTCTTTATGCATCTGTTGATGGATACTCAGGTTGCTTCCACATCCTGGTGTATTTTGTAAATAGTGCTGCAGTGAACATTGGGGTGTGTGTATCTTTTAGAATTAGTGTTTTTTTTTTGTTTTTTTGTTTTTTTTCCAGATATGTACCCAGGAGTGGAATTGCTGGGTCACGTGGTAGTTCTATATTTGAGAAACCTCCACACTGTTTTCCACAGCAGTCGCACCAATTTACATTCCCACCAACAGTGAACAAGGCTTCCCTTTTCTTCACGTCCTCACCAACATTTGTTATTTGTAGACTTTTTGAGTAACCATTCTGACAGGTGTGAGGCAATATTTCATTGTGATTTTGATTTGCATTTTCCTGATTATTAACAATCTTGAGCATATTTTCATGGGCCTGTTGGCCATCTGCATTTCTTCTTTGGAAAAATGGCTATTCAGTTCTTCTGCCCATTATTAAATTGGGTTGTTTGTTTTTTTGATGTTGAGTTGTATGAGCTGTTTATATATGTTGGATATTAATCCCTTACTGATCACATCATTTGCAAATATTCTCTCCCATTCAGTAGGTTGTCTTTTTGTTTTGTTGATGGTTCCTTTGCTGTGCAAAAGCTTTTATGTTTAATTAGGTCCCATTTGTTTATGTTTGCTTTTATTTCCTTACGGAGATGGATCCAAGAAAATATTGCTGCGATTTATGTCAAAGAGTGTTCTGCCTGTGTTTTCCTCTAGGAGTTTTATAATATCCAGTCTTACATTTAGGTCTTTAAGCCATTTTGACTTTATTTTTGTATACAGTGTTAGAGAATGTCCTTAATTCATTCTTTTATATGTAGCTGTCCAGTTCTCCCTGCACCTCTTATTGAAGAGACTGTCTTTTCTCCATTGTATATTCTTGCCTCCTTTGTTGTAGATTAATTGACCATAAACGCATGGGTTTATTTCTGGGCCTTCTGTCCAGAAATTTATTTCTATAGATCAGTATAGACATATTGATCTATATGTCTGTTTTTGTGCCAGTACCATGCTGTTTTGATTACTGTAGCTTTGTAGTATAGTCTGAAGTCATGGAGTGTGAGTCTTCCAGCTCTATTCTTCTTTCTTAAGATTTTTTTGGCTATTTGGGGTCTTTTGTGTTTCCATACAAATTTTAAAATTATTTGTTCTAGTACTGTGAAAAATGCCCTCAGTATTTTATAGGGATTACATTGAATCTGTAGATTGCCTTGGGTAGTGTGATCATTTTAACAATATTGATTCTTCCAATCCAATAACGTGATATATCTTTGCATCTGTTTGTGTCATCTTCAATTTCTTTCATCAGTGTCTTATCACTTTCAGAGTACAGGTCTTTTGCCTCCTTAGGTAGGATACCTTAGGAGTAAACCTTAGGTATTTTATACTTTTTGATGCAGTGGTAAATGTGACTGTTTCCTTAATTTCTCTTTCTGGTATTTTGTTTTTAGTGCACAGAATTGCAACAGATTTCTGTATGTTAATTTTGTATCCTGCAACTTTACTGAATTCATTGATGAGCTCTAGTAGTTTTCTGGTAGCATCTTTAGGATTTTTTTATGTATAGTGTCACGTCATGACAGTGACAGTTTTACTTCTTACTTTCCAATTTGGATTCCTTTTATTTAGCTTAATTGATATTCCTTTTATTTTTTTAATATATATACATAGAGAGAGAGAGAGTGAGAGAGAGGGAGAGAGTGTGCATTCTATCCAAAGGCAGCAGCAGAATACACATTCTTTTCAAGTGCACATGGAACACTCTCCAGGATAGATCATCTGCTTGGCCACAAGACAAGTCTTGGTAAATTTAAGAAAATTGAAATCATACCAAGCATCTTTTCTGACCACAACACTATGAGACTAGAAATCAACTACAAGAAAAAAAACTTCAGAAAACACAAAACACGTGGAGACCTAACAATATTCTACTAAACAACTAATGGATAACTGAAGAAATCAAAGAGTAAATCAAAAAATACCTAGAGACAAATGAAAATGAAAACACAATGATTCAAAACCTATTGGATGCAGCAAAAGCAGTTCTAAGAGGGAAGTTTATAGTGATATCAATAGAAGCTTACCTCAGGAAACAAGAAAAATCTCAAACAATCTAACGTCACACCTAAAGCAACTAGAAAAAGAAGAATAAACAAAACCCAAAGTTAGTAGAAGGAAAGAAATCATAATGATCTGAGCAGAAACAAATGAAATAGAGACTGAAAAAACAATAGAAAAGATTAATGAGACTAAAAAGCTGGTTCTTTGAAACAATAGACAAAATTCATAAACGTTTAGTTAGGAAGAGGGCCAAAATCAAAAAATCAGAAATGAAAAAAAAGTTACAGTCAACACCACAGAAATACAAAGGATCATTAAGAGACTACTATGAGCAACTATACACCAATAAAATGGACAAGCTAGAAGAAATAGACAAATTCTTAGAAAGGTACAGTCTCCCAAGACTGAACCAGGAAATATGAACAGACCAATTATCAGTACTGAAATTTAATCATTAATTTAAAAACTCCCAAGAAACAAAAATCCAGGACCAGATGGCTTCACAGGTGAATTCTACCAAACATTTAGGGACGAGTTAACACCTATCCTTCTGAACCTGTTCCAAACAATTGCAGAGGAAGGAACACTTCAGAACTCATTCGACAAGGCCACCATCATCCTGATACCAAAACCAGACAAAGATTTCACAAAAAAGAAAATTACAGGCCAGTATCACTGGTGAACATAGGTGCAAAAATCCTCAATAAAATACTAGCTTACCAAATCCATCAATTCATTAAAAGCATCATAGACTATGATCAAGTGAAATTTATTACAGAATGCAAGGATTTTTCAATATTCACAAAACAATCAATGAGATATACCATATTAACAAACTGAAGAATAAAACCCATATGATCATGTCAATAGATACAGAAAAAGCTTTTGATAAAATTCAGCATCGATTTATGATAACTCTCCAGAAAGTGGGCATAGAGGAAACATACCTCAACATTATAAAGGCCATATATGACAAACCCACAGCTAATGTCATACTCAATGGTGAAAAACTGAAAGGATTCACTCTTAACATCAGAAACAAGACAAGGATGCCCACTCTCACCACTTTTATTCAACATAGTTTTGGAAGCCCTAGCCACAGCAGTCAGAGGAGGAAAAAAAGTAAAAGGAATCCAAATTGGTAAGGAAGGGGTAAAAAAAATTATCAGGTATATTTTTCAATAGTAAATATTACAGTACTATGCTGTCTGTGGTTGGTTAAATTTACAGATGTGGAGGAATCATGGATAGGGAGTGCCAACTATAAGTTATGTGCAGATTAATCCTCACATTGTTCAGGGGTCAACTGTATACATAAATATGTTTAAATATATTATATCTGTATATGTCAATTGCTATGTGATTATTTTGAAATTTAATAGGGAGATAAATGGGATGAGTCAGGAATAAAAAGCTGATGTACTTTTTCTCAAATTTTAGATAGTGAAATATAATAAAGCTTTGGAAATGGATGTGATTTAGAATCGCATTACAAAGAAAATATTAAAAATATATAAAACTTTATTCCTCAGTCAATGGTGTACTTAGGTGAAATGAACCAAATGTATTTGTTTAGGAATCTGCTTGTTGGGAAATGTGTGATTTAAATGTATTTCATTTTTAAGTAGTTTTAATTATACCATGGACTATATGGTGGACACTTGTAAAATATTTTTTAAAAATATGTGCACAAAACTTAAAAAGTAAAATTACTCCTTCACATTGTCACATCCTACATTTGACAGAATTATAGTGTTATGCACATTCTTCTTTATACAATGGCACTTCATATCTGGTTTCACAGAACTAAAAAAAAAGATAAATTGAGCAGCACAATATTGAACATTACTACAAGTCAGAATTACACAGTTTAATTTTTTTCAACTTCGAAATTGTGCTTCAGACATCTAAACAATTTGAAAAACCCTGTGACCATTATATCTTTTCTGTGTAATTCGTGTTAAAAATACTTGTTAATAAATCTGGATCCAAGTGCCTATAATCACAAAGTGCAAATTAAGACTTCTGTTATCATTAATAGAAGTAAACACAAATCAGGAGAAAATGGATCTATATATTCTAAACTTTGAAGTTTATATGAGAAATAAATTAACCATAAAATTAGAATACAGGCAGCTTTCTGAAGAAAAAGTCTTAAAGGTATTCTAAAATACTTAAAAGGCAATATTTCCTTAACAAATTTAAACAGAGACACGTAAGTTGAACAAGGCAATTTGAAAATTAGGCAAGGTTTAGATTCCATCAAAATTAACCTTTGCTTAAGTTTCCTGGAAAATGAATTGGACTCACTGTAAGCTGCTATGCTATAATTAACAGATGAAATGTTCCATTTACTCCCTAGCTACTGTAAACCTAGATATTCATAGCACTCTTTCCAAAATGGCTACCACCAACATTACTTTCCCAGAGAAGGAGAAAGGAATTCTTTTGAAGAACATAGGAGTAATATAAAAGAAAGTAGATTAAAAACAAGGACAAATGAGTATGTTTGAGGTTTTAAATTTTTATTCAGGAGGGATTTGCACTTCTTCTTATGCAGTCCTTTTAAACTTTTAATTTATAGATAACTGTATATAGGAATGTGTAAAATTCAGATGATGTGTTTCATAAAATAATTAGAAAAGAAAGATCGTTTAGAAGGATAAGATCTTAATATATGAACACTAACTTCTTCTGGGATGACAATGTAAAAACAGAAATCTTGTAACCATAAACCATGAAACATTCTCAAGATTTGATTACAGAATATGAGACCACGTCCTGAAAGGCTGATAATAGCAAGTATCTAGATAAATGTTGTATCTATCTAGGTTATCATGGATAACCTATACTCATATGACTGTTAAAAGTGAGGAAAATATTTTAAGACCTTATTACAATTTAAATTTATTCCATATATAATTTTAATTTGATCTAAAAAACTAAGGCATACTTTAATTTCAAATCAGATATATTTGGGGTTTGCTAGATCAAGTTTGAACCACTTAGTTCAAAAATTACCTTTCTTTAGGCTTTGCTTTTTTCATTGCAGTTTTAAAAAAAGTGACTTCATATTTTAAAACACTTTTAGCCAAATCGAGAGGAAGGTACAGAGATTTAACGTATATCCTTTGCCTCCACACATGTGTAGCCATCTTCATGATCAACATCCTCCAATAGAGTGGTACATTTGTTACCATTGGTGAACTTGCATTGACACATCATACCCACTGAAAGTCCATAGTATATGTTATGATTTACTTGTGGTGTTATACCTTTCATGGGTTTGGACAAGTGTATAGTGACGTATCCACAAGTGTAGTATCATACAGAATATTTTTACTGCCCTAAAGATTCTATGTGTTCCACCTATTCATTGCTCCCCTCACCCCCAACTTGTGGCAACCACTAATCTCTTTGCTGAATTCATAGTTTTACCTTTTCCAGATGTCATATAGTTGGAATCATACAGTATGTTGCCTTTTCACATTTGCTTCTTTCACTTAGTAATATGAAGTTAAGATGTCTCTGTGTCTTATCATGGCTTGGTTTTTGTTTTGTTGTCGTTCATTTCTTTTTAGTGCTGAATAACATTAAATTGTCTGGATGTACCACAGTTTATTTATCCATCCACCTATTGAAGGATATGTTCATTGCTTCCCAGTTTTAACAATTGTAAATAAAGCTGCTAAGAACAACTGTGTGCAGATTTTAGTGTGGACATAAGTTTTCAACAACTTTGGGTAAATACCAAGGAGCGTAATTACTGGATGGTATGGTAAGAGTAGTTTTGTAAGAAACCACCAAACTTTTTCAAAATGGCTATATCATGTTGCATTTCCACTAGCAATGAATGAGAGTTTCTGTTGCTTCATCTCCTTGTCAGCATTTCTTATTGTCAGTGTTCTGAATTTAGGCCATTCTAATAGGTGTGTAGAGTAATCTCATTGTTATTTTAATTTGCATTTTCCTGGTGACATATGATGTTCAGCATCTTTTCATATGTTTATTTGCTATTTGTATATGTTCTTTGTTGAGGCCTCTGTTAAGGACTTTGACCCATTTTTAATTGGGTTGTTTTTTAATTGAATTTTAAGAGTTCTTTGTGTATTTTGGATAATGGTCTTTTATCAGATGTGTCTTTGCAACTATTTTCTCCCAGTAAATGGCTTGTCTTTTCATTCTCTTGTTATTGGCTTTTGCAAAGCAGAAATTTTCAATTTCAATTAAATCCAGCTTATCAATTCTTTCTTTGGTGTATTGCATCTTTGATGTTGTATCTAAAAAGGCATCCTGTACCCAAGGTCATCTGGGTTTTCTCATATGTTATATTCTAGGAGTTTTATAGTTTTACATTTTATATTTAGGTCTGTGATGCATTTTGAGTTAATTTTTGTGACGTGTGTAAGGTTTGTGTCTAGATTCTTTTTTTCTTAATTTGCATGTGGATGTCCAGTTGTCCCAGCATCATGTATTGAAGAGTATCTTTGCTCAATTGTTTTGCCTTTGCACCTTTGTCAAAGATCAGAAAACTGTATTTATAGGGGTCTATTACTGAGCTCTGAATTTTACTCCATAGATCTATTTGTCTATTCTTTTGCCAGTACCTCCTTTCTTCATTATTGTAACTTTATAGTAAAACTTAGAGTTAGGTAGTGTCTGTTCCCCAGCTTTGGTGTTCTCCTTCAATATTGTGTTGGCTACTCTAGGTCTGTTGCCTTTCCATATAAACTTAATTCTTTTTTAAGAAATTTAAAAAAACTTTTTTATTTTTAAGATTTTTTTTTTTGATGTGGGCCATTTTTAAAGTCTTTATTGTATTTGTTACAATATTGCTTCTGTTTTATGTTTTGGTTTTTTGGCCGTGAGGCATGTGGGATCTTAGCTCCCTGACCAGGGATTGAACCTGAACCCCCTGCACTGGAAGGTGAAGTATTAATCACTGGACTGCCAGGGAAGTCCCTCCATATAAACTTTAGAATCAGTTTGTTAATATTTTAAAAAAATAATTGCTGAGATTTTAATTGGGATTGCCTTGAATCTGTAGATCAACTTGGGAAGAACTGACATCTTGACAATATTTTTTCCCATCCATGAACGTGGAATATCTTTCCATTTTTGTTTTTCTTTGATTTCATTCATCAGAATTTTGAAGTTTTTCACATATATATTTTTTACATGTTTGTTAGATTTACATCTAAGTGTTTTAGTTTATTGAGTGCTAATGTAAATAGTATTGTTCTTTTAATTCCAAATTCCATTTATTCCTTGTTTGTGTATAGGAAAGCAATTGACTGTTATATTAAACCTTGTATCCTGTAATCTTGATATAACTGCTTATTAGTTTCAGGAGTTTTTTGTTATTGTTCATTCTTTTAGATTTTCTACATAGATGATCAATTCATCTGCAAAGAAGGACAGATTTATGTTTTCCATCCCAATCTGTATACCTTTATTTATTTTTCTTGACTTGTGCATTAGCTAGAATTTCCAGTTGAATAGGCGTAGTGAGAGGGGGCATCCTTACCTTGTACCTAATATTAGTGGGAAAGCTTTGAGTTTCACAGCATTGCATATGATGTTTGCTATAGGACTTTTTTGTAGGTAGTTTATCAGGTTGAGAAAGTTTCTTCTATTCTTAGTTTACTGAGAGTTTTTTTTTTTTTTTAATCATGAGTAGGTGCTGGAATTTGACAGTTGCTTTTTCTGCATCTGTTGATATGACCATGTGATTCTTCTGTTTTAGTCTGTGCTTGTGATAGGTTACATTAATTGATTTTTGGAGTATAAATCCACTTGATCATGGTGTATAATTTTTAAATACTTTTTTGTATTTGATTTGCTAATATTTTGTTGAAGATTTTTTCTTTGTTCATGAGAGATATTTGTCTGTAGTTTTCTTTTCTTGTAATGTCTTTGTATAGTTTTGGTATTAGGGGTAATGCTGGGCTCATAGAATGAGTTAAGAAGTATTCCTTCTGATTCTTATCCTTTGAAAGAGATTGTAAAGAATTGGTATAATCTCTTTCTTAAATGTTCAGTAAATTTCATCAGTGAACTCATCTGGGCTTGGTGCTCTATTTTGAAGGTTATTAGTTATTGATTCAATTTCTTTAATGTATTTAAGCCTATTCAGATCATCTGTTTCTTCTTGTGTGAATTTAGGCACATTGTGTCTTTCAAGGAATTGGTCCATTTTATGAAGGTTATCAAGGTATAGGGCTGTTCATAGGTATTCTTTCATTATCCTTTAATGTCCATGGGAGCTGTAGTTACGTGCTCCCTTTATTTCTGATATTAGTAATTTGTGTCCTGCCTCTTTTTGTTAGATCCCTCACTAGAGCCTTATCAATTTTATTGATCTTTTCAAACAATCAGCTTCTGGCTTTGTTGATTTGTCTCTTATGTTTTACTACTTTCAATTTTATTGATTTATGCTTTAATTTTTATTATTTCTCTTTTTTTGCTTCCTCTGGGTTTAATTTATCCTTATTTTTCTACCTTCCTGATGTGTAAACTTAGATTATTAATTTTAGATATTCTTTTCTAATATATGCATTCAAGCCTATAACTTTTCTTCTAGGCACTGCTTTTGCCACATCCCGCAAATTTTGATAAGTTGTGTTCTAATTTTAATTTAGTCCAAAATATCTTTAAATTTCTCTTCAGATTTCTTCTTTCACCCGTGTATTATTTAATACTGTTTTTTAAAAAATCTCCAAGTAACAGGGGGTTTTCTGTTGTTGATTTCCATTTTAATTCCATTGTTGTCTGAGAGCAGACACTATGATTTCCATGCTTTTAAATTTGTAAAATAGTCGTTTGTAGCCCAGAGTTTGGTCTATTTTGGTGAATGTTACATGTGAGCTTGAGAATGTGTATTCTGTTGTTGGATGAAGTACTGTATAGATATCAATTATATCCAGTTGATAGATGGTGTTATTGAGTTCAACTATGTTGAGTTCAACTATGTCCTTACTGATTATCTCCTTGCTTGATCTGTCCATTTCTGAGAGAGGAGTGTTGAAGTTTCCAATAATAGGAATAACCTAATTTTCTTTGCAGTTCTATAAGTTTTTGCCTCAGATAATTTGGTGCTTTGTTGCTAAGCACATACATTTTAAGAATTTTTATTCTTCTTGGAGAATCCACCCCTTTATCATTAAGTAATGATTTGTTTATCCCTGATACCTTTGCTTGCTTTCAAGTCCACTCTGACTGAAATTATTATGGCTACTCCTTTCATTTGATTAGTGTTAGCATGGAATATTTTTCTTTATCCGTTTATTTTTGATCTGTATGTTTCTCTATATTTAAAATAGGTTTCTTATAGACAAATATAGTTGGGTTGTTTTTTTCATCTACTCTGACAATCGCTGTCTTTTAATTGGTGCATTTAGACCATTAAAGTTCAAAGTAATTATTGATATAGTTGCATTAATATATACCATATTTGTTACTATTTTCTATTGTTTTTGTTCTTTGTTCCTGTTTCGTCTTCCATTTTTTTTCTGACTCTTTGGTTTTAATTGAGCACTTCATATGATTCCATTTTCTCTCCTTTCTTAGCATTCTTTTTCAGTTTTTTTTAGTGGTTGCTTTAGAGTTTGCACTGTACATTTACAAGTAATCCAAGTCCACTTTCAAATAATACTGTACTGCTCATGGGTAGTATGAGTACCGTGTAATAACAAAATAATCCTAATTCTTTTCTCATGTCCCTTGGATCATTGCTATCATTCATTTGCTTAAGAATATGCATACATAAGCATATACATATACACACATAAGATATTTATGTAAGCATGTGTGATTGAAGACATTGTTGCTATTATTATTTTGAAGAAACAGTGAACTGTAAGATCAATAATAAGCAAAATAGTTTTTATTTTACTTTCACTTATTCTTTCTTTGATACTTTTCTTATGTAGATCCTAGTTTCTGACATATTTTCCTTCTCTCTAAAGAACTTCTTTTAACATTTCTGGCAAGGCAGATCTACTGTCAGTACATTCCCTCAATTTTCGTTTTTTATAGAAAGTCTTTATTTCTCCTTCACTTTTGAGAGGGAATTTCACAGAGCACAGACATAGGTTCTTTGTTGTTTGTTGTTTTTTCTCTCAACACTTGAATTATTTCATTTTACTACTTTCTTTCTTGCATGGTTTCTAAGGAGCTGTCAGATACAATTCTTATCGTTGTTCCTCTACATGTAAGATATTTTTTTCCTCTGACTTCTTTCAGGAATTTTTGCTTGTCTTTAATTTTCTGTAGTTTGAAAATGGTATGCCTATGCATAGTTATTTTAGCATTTATACTGCTTGGTGTTCTCTGAGGTACTCAGATCTGTGGTTTGCTGTCTGACATTAATTTGGAGAAATTCTTAGTTATTACTGTTTCAAATATTTCTTCTATTCCTGTCTCTCTTTCTTTTACTTCTGGTATTCCTGTTACGTGTATGTTATATTTTTTGTAGTTGTCCCACAGACTTTGGATATTCTGTTCTGTTTTTCTCAGTCTTTGTTTTCTTTGCTTTTCTGTTTTAGTGGCTTCTATTAAGATATCTTAAAGTTCAGAGATTCTTTCCTCAGTTGTGCCCAATCTACTAATTAGCTGATCAAAGGCATTCTTCATTTCTGTTACTGTGTTTTTGATCTCTAGCATTTCATTTTGGCTCTTTTTTGGATTTCCATATCCCTACTTACATTGTTCATCTGTTGTTGCATGCTGTCTACTTTATCCATTAAAGCCCTGAACATATTAATCATAGTTGTTTTAAATTCCCAGTCCAGTAATTCCAGTTCCCCTGCCATGTCTGGTTCTGATGTTCTGTTTTTTCAAATTGTGTTTTTTGCCTTCTGGTGTGTCTTGTAATTCTTTTCTTAATGGTGGGACATGATGTACTAGGTAAAAGGAACTATTATAAATATGCCTTTAGTAATTTGGTGGTGAGGTATGGGGAAGGGGAAGCATTCTATAGTCTTAAGGTTAGATCTCAGTATTTTATGGAGCCTATGCCTCTGTCCTGTGAATTTCACAAGTGTTTTTCAGGTTTTTTTCTCCCTGCTTAGGTGGCATAGTATGGCTAGAGTGATTTGGAGTTGGGTATTTCCCCTCCCCCAGGTCAGTTAGCCTCTGATAATACCCCAGCAGGTTAGGCCCCAGTTAACTAGTTTCTCCTGATGGCAGGACTTATTAAGAAGAACAGTATTGTTATGTACAGTCGGCTCTCTATATCTGCAGATTTCACATTTTTGGTTGGTTGAATCCCCTGTTGCAGAATCCATGTATACAGAAGGCTGACTGTACGGAGTCATTTTATATAAGGGACTTGGGCATCTGTGGATTTTGGTATCTGTGAGAGATCCTGGAAACAATGCCCCGCAGATACTGAGAGACAACTATATCTCAAAATGGTTATTTTTTCCCTCCCCTGCCAGAAATACAAGGGAATTTTCTCTGATATTTACTGTGAGAACCTTGTGGAGCTCCTAGAGGTAAATCTCACAAAACTGTGGGGCCCCCCTGTGACTGGATTCACCTTGGAGTTTTTAAATTTCAGAGTCGTTCACACTGAGCCTCCAGCAAATCATCAATTACAGTTTACATTTTCCGCTTCTGGTACTGGTTCCCATGGAGGTAAGTATGAGCTTCCTGTATGCACCTGTAGGTCTCTCCAATCTTGGAGGCAGAGGTTTGCCAAGACTCCTCACTTCTCTTATGAATCCTAGAAAAGTTAATTGTTCAGTCTGTTTAGCTTTTTGCTTGTTGCTAGGATGGAGTGGCAACTTGCAAGCTCCTTAAATGTAGAACTGGAAACCTAAAGTCTGTCATTGCAATTTCAAATTGAAAATCTCGGGCAAAATTTTGAGGGATTCAAGATAATGTGTTGTTTCATTATATAAAGTCAGTTATATATACATGTATATAAGGAAGGAGTAGAAATTTCTATTGGTTTATTTTTCCACATTATGTTTTTAGTTTAAATGTTTTCATTATTGAATAGAGTGGCCATCTGGCATACAGTATTCTCTTTTCTTAAGTGAATTTTAAAAGGACGTTATATTTCAATGTTTCAGGTCTATTTAAATTAACGAAAAGGAATATAGCCAAAATCCTTTTACTCAGCATGCAGCTCTTCTTCCTTTGGTAAATTTTATTTCATATATTTTTTTCTACATTTACATATGGATTCCCAAACTATTTATAGTTTCATATTTTAAAATTTGAAATAAGTACTTTCATATTGTTTGTATTCTTCTACAAAAATAATTTTGGCTTAAACTTATGTTTGAGATTCTCCATAATTGTTTATATATCCCCATATTTATGTGCAGATGTTTCATCTTTATTTTTGTATAGTTTTTATTGTTTGAGTATACCCCCTCACGTTTATCATTCCTTCCCTGTGTAGGATATTTAGATTGCTTCCATTTTTGGACAGTATAGAATATAGTGTAAATAAATATTCTTGTGCAGTTCTACATGCATGTGTAGGAGAATTTTTTTCTGAAAGAAATCATAGAAATTTCCTAGTATTACTTCCCTCTGAACTGGGAAAAGAGTTCCTGAAGAGGTATATCTGCAGTAATGCTTTGTGTTTTCAGAATTTTTATCTTTGCCTATCTGGAGGTAAAAAATGGTGTATTTTTGTCACTTTAATTTGCATATTCATAATTATGAAAGATGTTGAGTGTCCTTACATATATGTACATTGGCCATTTTGGTTTCCTCATCTGTAAATTGCTTGGTCACACTTTTACCGAATTTTATTTTGGTTATTGTGCCAGATTGTCTATTTCTCTCTCTTACTTTGCTCTCCATTTACAGGGACTGTGAGAATAATTCATTCTTGAAAATGTATTAAGTAGGTTTCTGGGTTATGTTTTGCCAAAGAGTTGTGACAGAAAAATTACCAAATTTTCTGTATCAAATCCATTATGCTTGAAATACATAGTGTAATTTTTTCTTGACTAAATCATGATTGATAGAGTTTATAGAGTTTTTATATTCTAAGTACTTATCCTTTATTGGGCTTATGTGTTGTAGATATCTTTTTCATTGTGTAGTTAACCTGTTTATTTTGTTTTGATGTTTTACACTTAACCAACGGTTTCATTGTTACTCTATTAAAAGGTACCAATATTTTACATTTTAATTTTAATTTTTATATAGCTAATTTTTATCCTTAAATTTATAAATTTATCCTTAAATTTATAAGACTATTCTCCTAAGTTTTCTTTGATAAAGTTTTTGATGTCATATTCAGAGCAGGTTTTATATATTTTTATTTATTTATTTTATGGATAACTCAAAGCCTTAGCTTTGTCCAGTGGCTCTTAATCTCAAATTTAGTTATTGAGTCTCATTGTCCATGAACATGGTATATCTATTTCTTAAAATATTTTTTATGTCTGTTAACAAAATTTTATATTTTTCCAAAAAGTTCAATATTTTTATTAGCTATATTCTTAGGTATCTTTTAGTTGTGTTGCTATTACATATGATACATTTTTGGATTACAAGGTCTTTTAATGTTATATAAAACATAATTGCACTGGTTATGTGTGTATTATATTCTGCAAAGTTACTTATCTGATTTACACAATTTGTTTACAGATTTTCATGGTTCTTTATCATATTGTCTGTGAAAAATGAGAGTTTATTTCCAAATTTAATACATATATCTATCTATCTATATATGTATATATTTCCTCTTCTTACTCCGCTATTTCTGCACAGAAATAATGAGTAGTGGTAATTTTGTATTAGTGAGTATTGGGAGCCTTCTATTCTTCACAATTTAAGGGAAATGCATCTTGTATTTCAAAATTTATTAGTTTTCTGTGGGTTTTTTGATAGATAAACTTTATCAGGACATAATTTCCCTTCTGATCATAATTTTCTTTTAGAAAAAGAATTCAATTGTAAAACTCAAATATTGCCTATAAGTAAATTTCAATGAAATTTAAGTATAATTTAAATCTCACTTGTGAAAAACATATAAGCTTTAAGTGGATATATGTATATGTATGGCTAATTCATTTTGCTGTAGAGTAGAAACTAACACAACATTGTAAAGCAACTATACTCCAATAAAAATTAATTTAAAAATAAAAAAGAATTCAAACACAAAACAAAAACAAAAATGAAACAAATCATCAGTATGTATCTCAGATATAAATATAGGTAACTCACATACAAATATACAGCAGTCAATACAATCCAGCAATATATTAATTGAATTGTGTTTCTCAAAAATCATTCCAGAAATACTAGAAGGGTAGTTTCTTTACACAGAATTGAAAATCCTACAGATGATTTCTTATAGACATGAATACTGGTTCTTTACCTTAGCACTGTGTCCTTCAGCAAACTATTTAAACTCACTAATCCTTTCCCCACTGTTAATTTAATTTATGTTTTCAGTAATTATAATAGTAACTGAACAATAAATAATACCTACCCTGGACTTCATATGTTTATTGTTTGTGAAATCATATAAGTTTTTATAAAGAGGTTAGCATATATTTATACAAAATAAAACATTCATCATTTTTAACAATTTTTAGCTATTGGATTGACAGCATTATTTTGTATTTTACCAAAAAGTAAATTAGTAAATAAAGACCAGTAAATATTGACCCAAATAGGATATATAACTATTATCAATTTCTGGTTATATACTTTTAAAGATGTTTTTTATTGTAGGCATTAAGCAACATTTTAGGCTACATTAAGAGTGTGAAACTATGCCCCCCTCCCAAAAAAACAGATCAATGGAATAAAATGAACATAATTTAAGAGTGGGCCCCCAGCTTAGTGAAATCTTATGGATATTTCTATAAATAGTGTTCAGTATGGTGGCTGGCCACTAAGAGTCGAATATGTATGAATAGTTATCTCTTATTGGCAAGTCCTTGGTTGATTTTGTTTTCTTTAATTGCCTGACTCTTGTAAATGTTACTCAAAGTATGTAGTATTTTATACAACAAAAATAACATATTTTCATAACAGGTAGTGAAATATAAATTACCTCTTTGTCTTCAAAGTTTTGAGTAGATCCTACAACTGAAAACATGAGGTATTGAGTATCTTATTTCCTAAGGTGAGTCATTAACAACTAGGACTTTTCCCTCCGTGATAATTAAGAGCCCACAGAGTCAACTTTAGTACAATCAACCAAAATTTTCACCTCATTGTAGATGAGGAGAGTATTGATAAAAAATAGGAAAAGAGGCAAGACTATGGAGAGAGTAAAAATATTAGAAGTTACCCAGGGTTGGGGAGGAGGCAGGGATGAATAGAGATGAAATGATGAATAGGGATGAAGGTGGAGCATAGAGAATTTTTGCTGCAGTGAAGCTCTTCTATGTGATAATACAGTGGTGGATATATGTCATTATACATTTGTCAAGATTCACAGAATGTACAACACCAAGGGTGACCTCTGATGTAAACAATGGACTTTGGATGATAGTAGAGTATCAATATAGGTTCACCAGTTGTAACAGTGTACTACTGTGGTGTGCAATGTCCATAGCGGGGGTGATTGTACATGTGTAGGGACAGAGGGTATAAGCAAACTGTATACTTCCCACTCAATTTTGCTTGAACCTAAAACTGCTCTAAAAATAAAGTTTATTAATTAAAAACAAGAAAGACATTTTTTGATTGCTTGGTTTTATGGTAGTAATGTATCTAATTAGATGCTTTCCCAATATTCCTGATCAGAGTGGGAGGATGGCAGGTAAGGTGTTGATTTGTACCCATTACAAACAGAGGGAAGCAGAGTGCTAAGGAGAATCACTTGTAGATATTGAATGTGTCTTCAAGAAGGGAAAGATGACTTATGGTAACCTGCTGGTTGATTCCTGGTGCTGTAAAAAGGACAAACATGGTACAAAATGTTGGGTTTGATAGTTATTTTCCATCTTCCTATTTTAATTCCCTGATTATTTCTTTTACTATATATTTTTAATTTATTTTCTTAATGGTTTACCTTGGGTTTCTTAACTTAAAACAACCAATTCTAATTAAAACAACAATTAATGCTAACTTCAGAAGTTTATTAAAAACTTTTCTCCAATAACCTTCATTCCCTACCCTCTACTTTGGTCTATTTTTTGTGCTATTATTTTAATACAAATTATATCTTTCTACATAATAAGTCCATCAACATAGTTTATAATTTTTTCTTTTCTCAGTTGTCATTTAAATCAGAAAGAAGAACAAATGAGAAAATACATGTATATTTTTGTATTTACCTATGTAGTTACCTTTACCAGTGTTTTTATTTCTTCAGAAAACTTGAGGTGCTATCTAGTGTCCTTTCATTTTATCTCAAAGAACTTCTTTTTAATTTTTTGTGTGGTTGATCTGCTAGTGACAAACCATCTCCATTTTTGTTTATCTGGGAATGTCTTAAATTCTCCTTCATGTTTGAAGGATATTTTTTCTGGATATAGAATTCATGTTTGATAGTATTTTTCTTTCAGAACTTTGAGTGTATCATCACACTGCTTTCTGGCCTCCATGATTTCTGATGAGAAGTCAGCTGTTAATCTTATTGAGAATCCTTTGTACTATGATAATAGTTTTTCTCTTGCTACCTTTGAAATTTTCTTCTTGTTGTTGTCTTTCAGTGGTTTGATTATGAAGGGTCTTAGTAGTGATCTCTTTGAATTTATTCTATCTGGAATTCATTGACCTTCTTGGATGTGTAGATTAATTTTTAAAAGTGAAATTTGGGGTATTGATATTTTCATCCATCATTTTTTTAATTGATATACAGTTGACCTACAATATGCTAGTTTCAGGTATATTATATATTGATTAGACATTGGCATGCATTATGAAATTATCCTAGTGATAAGTCTAGTAATCTGTCCTGATACAAAGTTATTACAGTATTATTGACCATATTCCTTATGGTGTATATTAACATCCCTGTGGCTTATTTGTTTTATGACTAGAGATTTGCACCTCTTAATCCCCTTCACCTATTTTCCACTCTTTAGTCCCCACCCCTCTGGCAACCACCTGTTTGTTCTCTGTATCTATGAGTCTATTTTTATTTTGTTTTGTTTGTTTTGTTTTTTAGATTCCACATACAAGTGAGATCATGCAGTATAGTATTTGCGTTACACTGTCTGCCTTATTTCACTTAGCATAATACCCTGTACATCCATCAATGTGTCACAAATAGCAAAATTTCATTTTTTATGACTAATAGTTCATTGTACATAAATACATATTCTTTATTCATCTATTAATGGACACTTAGGTTGCGTCCGTATCTTGGGTATTGTAAATAATGTTGCAATGAACATAGGGGTGCATGTATCTTTTCTAATTAGTATTTTTGTTTTCTTCAGGTAAATACCTAGAAGTGAAATTGCTGGACTATATGGCAGTTCTATTTTAAATTTTTTGAGGAACCTCTGTATTGTTTTCCATAGTGGATCCACCAATTTACAATCCCACCAACAATGCACAAGTGTTCCCTTTTCTCCATATCCTCCCCAACATGTTTTGTTTGTTGTCTTTTTGATAATAGGCATTCTGACAGGTGTAAGCTGGTGTATTTTTGTGGTTTTAATTTGCACTTTCCTGATGATTAGTGATATTGAGCATTTTTTTTTCATGTGTCTCTTGGCCATCTGTATGTCTTATTTGGGAAAATGTCTCTTCAGGTCTTCTGCTCATTTTTTAATTGGATTGTTTTTGTTTTGATATTGAGTTGTATGAGTTCTTTGTATATTTTGGATATTAATCCCTAATCTAATATATTGTTTGCAAATATCTTCTCCCATTCAGTAAGCTGCCTTTTTGTTTTGTTGATGGCTTCCTCCATGAGCCAAAGCTTTTTAGTTTGATGTAGTACCCTTTGTTTATTTTTGCTTCTGTTTCCTTTGCCTGAGGAGAAAGTTTCAAAAAAATATTACTAAGTCTGATGTCAAAGGTTGTACTGTACATGTTTTCTTCTAAGAGTTTTATGGTTTCACGTCTTACATTTGTCTTTAATCCGTTTTCAGTTTATTTTTATATATGGTGTGAGAAAGTAGTTCAGTTTGAGTCTTTTGCATGTAGCTGTCCAGTTTTCCCAGCACCATTTACTGAAGAATCTGTCTTTTCCCCATTGTATATTCTTCCCTCCTTTGTCAGAGATTAACTTATCATTTAAATATGGGTATTTCTGGGCTCTCTACTCTGTTCCATTGATCTATGTGTCTATTTTTGTGCTAGTACTATACTGATTTTATTACTGTGCTTTGTAGTATAGTTTGGAATCATGGAATGTGACATCTCCAGCTTTGTTCTTTCTCTAAATTGCTTTGGTTATTCGGGGTCTTTTGTGTTATCATACAAATTTTAGAATTATTTGTTCTAGTTCTGTGAAAAATGTCTTTGGTATTTTGATAGGGATTGCATTGAATCCATAGATTTCCTTGGGTAGTATAGTCATTTTAACAATATTAATTCTTCCATGCATGAACATGGGCTATCTTTCCACTTGTTTTTGTTGGCTTCAATTTCTTTCATCAATGTCTTAGAATTTTCAGAGTACAAGTCTTTTGCCTTGTTGGTTAGATCTACTCCTAGGTATTTTATTCTTTTTGATGGAATTGTAAATGGGATTGTTTTCTTAATTTCTCTTCCTGATAATTAATTTTTAGTATATAGAAATACAACAGATTTTTGTATATTAGTTTTGTATTATGCAACTTTACTGATGAGTTATAATTTTTTTTTTGTGGAGTCGTTAGGAGTTTCTATATATAGTATCATTTTATCTTCAGTTAGTTACAGATTTACTTCTTTTTTCCCATTTGGATGCCTTATCATTTTTTTCTTATTGTAGTGGCAGAGTTTTTTCGATACTATATTGAATAAAAGTGGTGAGAGTGGCTATTCTTGTTTTTTACCTGACCTTAGAGGAAATGATTTCAGCTTTTTCACTGTCGCGTACGAGGTTGGCTGTGGGTTTGTCATATATGGCCTTATTTGTGTTGAGATATGCTTGCTCTATACCCACTTTGTTGAGAGTTTTTTAAATCATAAGTGGATGCTGAATTTTGTGAAAAGCTTTTTCTGCATCTGTTGAAATGGTCATATGATAGTCATTCATTTTGTTAATGTGGTGTATCATATTGACTGATTTGCAGATATGTGCCGTTCTTGCATCCCTGGAATAAATCCCACTTGATCAGGGTATATTATCTTTTAAATGTATTGTTTAATTTAGTTTGGTAATATTTTGTTGAGGATTTTTGCATCTCTGTTCATCAGTGATATTGGCCTGTAATACTTTTGTGTAGGTTGTCTTTGTCTGGTTTTGGTATCAGGATGATACAAGCCTCGAAGAATGAGTTCAGAAGCATTCCTTTCTACCAAACTCTTTGGAATAGTTTGAGAAGGATAGGTGTTAACTCATCTTTAAATGTTTGCTAGTATTCACACATGAAGTTGTCTGATTCTGGACTTTGTTTTTGTTGGGAGTTTTTTTTTTTTTTATTACTGAATCAATTTCATTATTGGTATTCATCCTGTTCATATTGTCTATTTCCTCCTGATTCAGTCTTTGGATATTGTACATTTCTAGGAATTTATCCATTTCTTATAGGTTGTCCATTTTACTGGCATTAATTGTTCATGGTAACCTCTTATGATCCTTTGTATTTCTGTGGTATTAGTTATAACTTCTTTTTTGATCCTGATTTTATTTATTTGGGCCCTCTCTCTTTTTTTTTTTTTTTCCTTGATGAATCCGACTAAAGGTTTATCAATTTTGTTTATCTTTTCTAGAATCAGATCTTGGTTTCACTGATCTTTTCTACTTTTTTGTCTCTGTTTTATTTATTTCTGCTCTGATCTTTATTATTTTTTTCCTTGTACTAATTTTGGACTTGTTCTTTTTTCTTTCTTGTTCCTTAAAGTATAAAGTTAGATTGTTACATTTGAGATTTTTCTTGTTTCTTGAGATAGGCTTGTATCACAATGAACTTTTCTCTTAGGATTGCTTTTCCCTTGTCCCAAAGATTTTGCAAATTATGTCTCCATATTCATTTGTCTCAAAGTCATTTTTGATTTCTTCTTTGATTTCTCCATTAAACCATTGGTTGTTTTGTAGCATGCTTTTCAACCTCCATGTGTTATTGTTTTTTCAGTTTTCTTATAATTGGTTTCTAGTTTAATACCATTTGGTTGGAAAAGATGCTTGATGTGATTTCAGTCTTCTTAAATTTATTAAGACTTGTTTTGTGTCCTAACATGTGATCAATCCATGTGCAATGGAAAAGAATGTGTATTCCACTGTTTTTGGATAAAACGTTATGTAATATCTATTAATTACATTTATCTAATGTGTCATTTAAGGCTCTCATTCCACATAAAATATAATTCTGCAATGAACATAGAAGTGCATATATTTTTTCTAATTGATGTTTTTGTTTTCTTAGATAAATACTCAGGAGTGGAATTGCTGGGTTACATGGTAGTTCTATATTTAATTTTTCAAGGAATCTCCATAATGTCTTCCATAGTGGCCACACCATTTTACATTCCCACCAACAGTGCAGGAGGGTTTCCTTTTGTCCACGTCATCAACAACACTTATTATTTGTTGTCTTTTTGATAATAGCCATTCTGACAAGTGTGATGTGTTCTCTTACTGTGGTTTTGATTTACATTTCCCTGATGATTAGTGATGTTGAGCACCTTTTCATGTGTCCCTTGGTCATCTGTATGTCTTCTTTGAAAAAATGTCTATATAGATCTTCTATCCTTTTTTAAATTGTGTTCTTTGTTTTTTTGTTGTTGAGTTGTTTGAGTTCATTGTATATTTTTGATATTAATCCCTTTTTGGGTATACCATTTGCAAATACCTTCTCCCATTCAGTAGGTGGCCTTTTTGTTTTGTTGATAGTTTCCTTTGCTGTGTAAAAGCTTTTTAGTTTGATGTGGCTCCCTTTGATGATGTGCCCTTTAACAGTGGAGTTTCTGTTTCCTATAGCCCTCCAGCTCTCCTAAACATAAGCCTTCCTAGCTTTCAAACCTGAGCATTCTAGGGGTTCATCTTCCTTGTGCAGAATTCCCAGTCTGGGGAGCCTGATGTGTTGTTCATACCCACTGTTCTTGGGATGTACCTCTACAGTTATGATACTCCTCCTATTTGTGGGTAGCCAAACTTGGGGTGTGAGTCCTGACCATACTGTGTCTCCGTCCTTCCTACCCATCTTGTTGTGATTCCTTCTTCATGTCTTAAGTTGTGGAAAAAATTTCTGCTAGTCTTCAGGGTGTTCTGATAGATAGTTGCCCTGTAAATAGTCATAATTTTGATGTGTCCATGGGAGGAAGTGAGTTCAGGGTCTTCCTACTCTGCTATCTTGGCTACTCCATTATTTCTTGAAGTATTTTTTCCTGACTCTCTTTTTCGCTTCTTCTCTGGACTTTTAATTATGCATATATTGGTACATTTGTTGGTTTATTTTTATTTGTTCTTTTTTTATTTCTGTTCCTCAGACTGGAAAATTTCAGTTGACCTGTCTTTGAGTTTACTGGTTCATTTTTCTATCGAATCTACTGTTGAGTCCCTCTAGTGAAATTTTCATTTCAGTATCATCGTTTCTGACTCCAAAGTTTCTATTTGGGCAGTTCATTAATTTATATCTTTTTTACATTTTATATTTGGTGAGAGGTCATTTTCACACTTTAGTTCATTGGACATGAATTTTTTTTAGTTGTTGAATATATTTCAAATAGCTTATTTAAGATCTTGGTCTAATAAACAACATTTTGGCTTTCTTTTTTTTAAAATATTTTACTTTATTATTTATTTATTCTTTTATTATTTATTTTTGGCTATGTCAGGTCTTAGTTGTGACACACGGGATCTTCTCCAGGGCACATGGGCTCTGTAGTTGTGGCGAGTGAGTTCCAGAGCATGTGGGTCTGTAGTTTGTGGCACACAGGCTCTCTCATTGTGGCTCACGAGCTCAGTAGTTGTGGCGCGCGGGCTTAATTGCCCCACAGCATGTAGGATCTCAGTTCCCTGACCAGGGATCGAACCCACATCCCCTGCATTGTAAGGCAGATTCTTTACCAGTGGTCCACCAGGGAAGTCCCAACATTTTGGCTTTCTCATGGACAGTTTCTATTGACTTCTCCATTTTTTTTTTCCTGTGCATGAACCATTTACTACTGTTTGTGTGTCTTATGATTCTTTTTGTTGAAAAATAGATATTTTAAATCATGTAGCATGGCAACTTTGATAATTAGTTTATTGTTTTGGTTTGTTGTTGCTAGTTGTTGTTGTTATTATGATTTTTGTTTGTTTAGAGAGTTTCCTGGATTAATTTTATAAAGTCTGTATATATTATATCATGTGTGACCACTGAAATTTCAGCTCAGTTAGGTTAAAAGTCACCTAGTGATTAGTCAGAGATTCCCTTTAATACCTTTTGCCACCCTCTGTTGAAGTGTTCTGTTTGTATGTTGGGGCACACTTTCCCTGCTTTGGCAGTTTACAAATCTGCCTTAGCCTTCACTTCCTGCTTTTGTAGAGTCTCAAGATAAGCCAGAGGTGAGAGATTAGATACTTCTCATGATTTTCCTGAGCATGCACCCTGTCCTTCCCATGTGTATAATGTTCTAGGTCCCCAGAAATATGTCAGAGCTTGCAAAAGCCCCTTATGGATATCTAATTTCCAAGATTTTCCTCTTAAGTTTTTTGAGCCTCTTGTTTTCCACAACTGGTATTGCAGTCCTGAGTAGCTGCAATATTAAACAACTGCTGTGTTGTTGTTTTGTTTCTTTCTTTCATAAATGCCCTATGGGATTGTGGCTTTTCTCAGTAAGTGAACTCTGAGTTAGGTCAGGTAAAGAGCAGCCTTGTGAATGAAGCTGCTAAAAAGATAAAATAGTGATAATTCTCTGAGAATGGAACTTTCAGCGTTGCTCAAAGCCAACTTTTCCCCTCCATTGGCTGCTAGGTTGCTTGTTTTTACACCTACCATGGTTGTGAGATTGCTGGTTTCAAAGCTACCAGGTGGCTAGGGAGAGGGAGATGGGAATAGAGCAAGTAAAATATTACAAATGTCACTTTTAGTTAAACCAAGATTCGGCCAGTTTCATATATAAGTGCTCCTTGGATTGTTCGAAGCCTTTGGTTGATAATCAAATTTGTAAAAAGAAGTTGGCTTTTACAGTATTTGCTCCTGTTCTCAGTGCTTTTATAGATGAATAATTTATGGAGGTCCTTGTTCTGCCATTTCAGAGTGATTTTTCAGTAAGAGAGATTGGAACAGCAAGGCTAGTAGCTTTGAAGAATGTGTTTGCATGTACTAAATTGCCATTTAAAGCTTTATGGAAAGAGCATGGTTGATGGAGTAGCTGATAATAACATAGAAAGAAGGGATTATAATTTAGTGTGTCTCGGAATAAAGGGAATGGAGAGCAACCACACCCTAGCTTTCTGAAGGTATTAGATGATGCTGAAGAGGTGATGAATGGCTCCTCTGGCTTCCACTAAAGAAGAATGAGATTTGAAGAAATATGAGAAGAATGAGAAGGGACATGAGCTTTGAGAATGGCTGTTAAGCAAAGAAATATCCTGCCTTGTATGGCAGAGTTGGCTGCCGCTGTGTAAGATGGTTCTTTGAAACAGAGGGGTGAAGGATGAAGCTGAGCATTGCTTCAGCAAACCTGTCAAATCATCTTGAGGAGACTTCTGGCACTCACAGCTACATAAGCTACCACAGTAGATATTAACTCCAGACTAAGTTAGATTGAGAAAAGATAAAGATCCCTATTTCTATTTCCTCTTCCTGTTTTTGCTTTATAACACTGAACTACATAATGTAAGTCGTGAAAATGACTGGACAAGAGATATCCTAGTGCCACATGTATCCACTTTCTTGTTTACACACACACACACACAAATTCCAATAAATTGACATAGTTTCAGGCTTCTTTGGAAGAAAGAATTTGAAGCTCTTTAAGAAATATGAGAACAGAAGTTTAAAATGGCATGGTTTCTGTGTTAATAACTGAATGTGACCACAGATTTGCTCACATATTCTTTAGAACAGAGAAAGGCAAATGTGGTTAGATTAAAAGTAAAATCACTTCATGTATTTGTTCCACAAAATAAAAAACTTTTATATACACAGATTTAAAAATAAAGAAGAAAAACATTTTAGGAGTAAATTTTCTACCACTAATATTCTACTCTCAATGATGTCTTCTAATTTATACACATGAAAATTACTTAAGCCTCATGCAAACGATGTGGTCTTTATGAATTTAGACATATTGCAGTGTTTCTTGAGTGCCACACTGTAAAATGCATGATAACAATTACTTACTTAAGTTTAAAGACTGAGTTCTACAAAAGGGATTAATGATTTTACTTGTTTGTTTCTCTGTGAACTTGGCTTTATAAAATAAAAAAAAAGTAAGTGTGACTATTTTGAAGCTAAAAAAGTGAATCCATAACTTTCATATGCACAGTAGAATACAATTAGAAATTGTAATGGAAACAATTCCATCTATAAAAACAGCAGAAACCATAAAATACTTTGGAATAAATGTGAGGTAAGAGAAATATATAATGGAAAGAACTGAGAAAAACCAGAAAACACACAAAGACAAAATGTCTATATATCCTATATTTTTTAAAGAGGTAACTCTATATTCTAAAGATGTCAAAAATTTCTTAAGGGTTTGTAAATTGAATGACATCACTATCGAAACCCAACATGTGTTACTAAGAGTTTGTGACTGATTCAAATATACATAAGTAATTCATTGCTTTTAGTTATGTTTCTTTATCTGATTAATCAGAAACAGTTTCATTACCTCAACATGAATAAGAGGTCATTTAATATGTAGAACACCCCACCACATGCTTTAGTCTGATGTTTTCTAATGATTATTTTCAGATTATGCATATCTGGTAGGATTGCCATAGAAGTGATACTCTATTCTGTGTTTTGGTGGGGGCACACTGAAAGATATGACTGAAAACAAAAAGAAAACACACACACACACACACACACACAATAGTCACAAACTACATGTGATGCAGGTATTAAAGTTAGCTAAAAAGGACTTTGAACTACCTATAGTTAACATGTTTAAAATTAGAGAAAAGATAAAATTGAAGATATGGAGAATTTCAGCACATAACTAGAATTTTTTAAATGAAGTGGAGGTTTTTTTTAACCAGGAAAATAATAACATTGAAAATTATAAACTCAAAATATTAGTTAAAAGAAAGATCTGACCCAGCAGATCACAAAATGATGAAATGGAAGACAGATCAACAGAAAATATGCAAGCTAAAAAATGCAAAGAAAAAAAAAGAATAGAAGAAAAAGGAGACCACAGGAGACATAGAACACAGGGGAAAATTCCACCACACTTATAATTAGAATCCCAGAAGTAGAGGTAAGAGAATGGAGCAGACGAAATATTTGACAATATAATTGCAACTAATTTGTGAAAACTGCTAAAAGATATCAACTCAAAAAATTATTATCTGAGATCACCAAATCAATAAATAAAAAGCATACCATAGTGCAGCTCTTCTCAGTGTTTGGTCCCAGACCTGCATCATCAGCATCACCTGAAAATATGTTAGAAATACAAATTCTCAGGCTCCACCCCATTCATACCGAATCCAAAACTCTGGAGGTTGGGCTCAGTAATCTGTATGTTCACAGGCTCTCCAAGTGAATGTTTCATAACCACTGCCATAATAAAGCTAATGAAAATAGAAAATAGAGAAAACAAATCTGAACAACAGCAGAGGGAAATAGACAAATATAATCATATACATATAAATTAGTGGTAGACAAATAGTCTCCCCCCAGATAGCAATTTTAATGTATATTTTCTAATTTCTAAGTATGCAAGTGATCAGGCAAATGGCCACATATCTAGCAAATTCATCAATGTTGTAATAATCCATGCAGATTTAATATTACATATATAATTAATGTTAGCTCTAATTTTACAGGGTTCTTGTTTCTTTTTCACTTCAGAGAATAATACTTTTTGACTTTTATGTGTAGCTGCTTTTAAAACATTCTAGTAAGACTTTCTCTGGTAAAAACAAAAACAAAACAAAAACATGAGCAGCTGTGGAGAAAGAATTCTATTTAGAATATTTTCTTGAAATGTTTATATGGAGAACTTTTATCTCTTTGAAAATATTTTTATGGACATTGATTCTAATCTTCCTAGAGCCTGAGCCATTGAATGTTGTACTTTGAATTTCAGCTTCCAAATGCATGAAAATCTTACTGAGTTTGTACATATATCATCAGGAATTAACTTAAAACCGAAGCAAACATATTAATTGTTTTATGACAATATGAATATATATTATTTAAATTTCTTTTTTATTGTTTACAAGTAGCAGAAATATTGTTCAGGCTAAAACCTTTTTCCAAATATGGCTTCAAAATAAAAATCAATCCAAATTAGGCAATGAAAAATCAGTTTTCTGGGCAGATGATTTATTAGGCATAAATAACTCTCTTATTTGATACAGGTTATTTAATTTTAAATGGAAATTTTGAACCATCTCAGGCAGTATTTGAATTGTCAACATTAAGAGAATTACAATTACTTAATGCTTTTATTGCAAAAGAGAAAAAAAGCTGGCTGCGTTTTGCTTTAATCGGACCTTCACATAAAGTATCAAGAGAAGTTTACCTTTTGCTAATTTCAGATATTTCAAGCTGTGGTTAAGAGTTGACCATCAAAAAAATTGACTTTAGTGACATTTAACTTACATAAATTCAATAACATTATCTTTTAAAAAACAATATCTTGTTCCAAGAAATATTTCAAAAGTTATCAAATTTGTAAAATAGTATTTGTGTATGTGTGTGCGTGTGTGTGTGTATGTGTGTATTCATGTGTGTGTGGGCATCGTTGTGAAAAGGCTAAGGTGAAACAGAAGAATGGAGAATTCTGATCAACAGATACGCTTAATATTCCACTCTTTGGAGGAGTGAAGGGGACTAATCAGCTTCCCTAAATCTGATGGAAAAGGAACAAGGGTATATATTCATTAGGTAGATTATGAATACAGTTGTGACTTGTGTTTTTAGAAAGCATATTACACGAATAGCATTTGGCATTTTGATAACTATGTTTGAATCAAATATCCCTTCTAAATCATAAAGAGTAATATTTTAGAGATTGAAGGGATGTAGATAAAGTGGCCATCTATTCCCCTTATTTCACTGAGTAGAAAAATGGATTATAGGGAAGTTAAGTGAATTCAAATTTTTCACTGGAATCCAACGTGAATGTTAGGTGTTATTAGTAATATTTAATTGTGGTTATAATTATTGAGCAGCTATTTAAGGCAAATTTCAAACTTGGTCTCAAATTCTTTGACTCTGCTTCCCTTAAGATTTGGGGTTTATATGCCCTACCCTTGAATCTGAGCAGACTTGTGAGTGTGGAGGAGGGTTCCAGCAATTTATGTATTAATAAGCTTTCCAACTGAGTGCTTGAGAAACACTGCCATGATAGTTTAGTGTCAGTAGTGTAGGGTGAAGTGACACCATGTGACTTCTAAGTTTAGGTCATATAAATCCTTATATTTTCTACCTGACTGTCTTGGAATGCTTGCCCTTTGGACAATTCCTTTGGGATTTCATTCTTGTAACCCATGCACACTGCCATAATATGCTTCAGAAATACAGAGAGGTTACAGATCAGTGCAGTAGATAGCTTTGTTGAGTTTTGCCTTTGAGTAATCCTAGCTCATGTACCAGACAAGAGTGAAGAATGCTGTAGATGATTCCATTCTCCAACTCTCTCAGTTATCACTGTATGTTCCAGTCTTCCCAGTTTTGGCCCCAGACATTATGGAGCAGCGATCAGACATCTTTGCTATGTCCTATTCAAATTCCCGACTCACAGAAACTGAGCATAATAAAATAGTTTTCCATAATACCACTCATTTTGAGAATGATTTGTTATATAGTGATAGATGGAACATTAGTCAAAAAAATGGTCATATTAATGGTCAAAGTTTACATTTCTTGAGCATTTATTATGCGTCATGGTGTTGATAGAAATATTTTATCATGATCACTGACAAAGATAATAGAAAGACATAAGTAAAACGTATGAGTCTCAGAAGACTCAGTAGTTTTTTTTTTCTTTTGAGTGTGTATAGCAATCAGTCAAAACTGTGGTCCAATGAATAAAAGATGTATGGAAAAAATATGTATGTGGATACTTCTAGTTTGGGTAGAAAAACTGGTGATGGCACAAAATATAGAATTAAGTAATGTAGAAATGTGATGATTTTGAAAGAGGTTGTGTAGATAAGATTAGATCAATGACATATTTTTGGTAATCAGAAATCAAATTTTAAAAAATAACAATGCTCTTCTAAGAGGAATAGAAAAACAGGGGCTGTCAGACCCTCACATTTATGAAGAAAAAGAAGAATCAATAGAAAAGAAGTAAACATTGAACATAAAATGTATTCAATAAAGTCAAAATATCTTTCTCAATGATTTGGTATATATAAGTAAAAATACTAGAATAATTTATGTTTCTTCTAAGTTAATTTGGAATTAGGGTAGGAATCACTGAGGAACTTTTTTTCCCCTCAACTTTCTGATTTAATATAACACTGAACTGGTTAAAGTCACCTGAAACATAGGATATCATTTCATGCATTGGATCCGAGTGCCAGTGTTACTAATTTGGGGGCCAATGGAGCTGGACTGGGAAAAATCTCAGTTCACCAAAATCAAACCACTTGAAAATTTGTAAAACACTAAAACTGAGTCATCAACTCATAGATTTAATTGACATAAAAGTTCATATATTCTTTCTCACCTAGAATAGCACAGAATTTGAAAAACAAACAAGATTTGGGATAATGATGCTAAAAGATATTATAACATGGAGTTTCCATGAATGGGCTTGGGAATTAAGAATGCCTGGTCCACAAGCCACTCTGTGCCGAAGCATCATTCTCTTTAAAATAGGACTGATGACAGTTCCTAACTTTATAGAAGTTTTTACAATTACAAAATGAGATAATAGGTGTGAAGTACTTACAACACTATCAGATATGTATTGTCACTCAACACATGATATTGTTTTTTACACTTTTTGGGCAGATACACTATATTCTGTCCCAAGGGCTTCTTTATATGCATCCCTTCAACCTAATCCTCATAACAATTTTATTAAAAAGATATTACTTTTTCCCTACTTAAATGACAAGGAAACTTAGGTATAATAAGCTTAAGTATGTATCCCAAAGTTAAACAGCTGGTAGTTCATCACACAATTCAAGTAATTGTACTTCAGTTTTCAGCAGGAGTGTTTTATATATACTTCTCATTTTGTCATAGCATGTTATAAAGATATATATTCAATGGTCAAGATTCAATAACATTAATATTTTTATTGCTTTGACAAGGACATTCTTAAGTTAAATCCCTCCCCCCACCATGAGAGTGCATAGAGGTAAAGAATATAATGCCTACTAGTACAGGATGTGCCACTTCCTGCTGTATATCAGCAGTGGACCAGCAGTTTTACCCACCTCTCAAGTAAGCTGAGGCTGCTATAACAAAATAAACAATAGAAATGTATTATCACAACTCTGGAGACTGGAGTGTAAGATCAGGGTGCCAGTATGGTCAAGTTCTGGTGAGAGCCTCTTTCAGGTTGTGGACCATTGACTTCTCCTTGTATTCTCTCACATGGTACAAAGATGAGAAGCAGTCTCTCTGGGATCCCTTTTTTGGGATTAATGGCATTAATCCCATTCATGAGGGCTCTACCCCATGACCTAATTAACCTCCCTGTGGCTCCAACTCCTAATACCATCATGCTGGGTGTTAAGATATCAACATATGAATTTTAGGGGGACACAGACATTAGGTCCATACACCCATCATTACTTTTGTGCCATCTGCAAATGTCAACCTCATGAAAAATACTATCTTACTACTGTTGTGAAAATAGTTTGTATCGTAGACCTGAAAGAGACTGAGAGACCTTATACATCTGAGTACCATACCTTGAGAACCTCTCCAACATTATCCAAAAGAAATTCAAATATCTCAACTTATTAAATGAAGATCACTACTGAGTCCATGTTTCAGCCAATAAACTAAGCAAACAAATAGAGCCAATTCTAACTTCTTTGGGCTAATTTACTAAATGAGAGCAAGCAGGACAAATAAGCTGTTACTATTGTTATGAAAAGAGTTTTTACCTTGTCTATCCTCTGGCTGGGTCTCAGGGATGCTGAGGAGGTCTCTGAGCCATATGCTAAACCATACTAAGTTCTCATGCTCATTACAGGAATAGAGGCAATAAGTTGTGGTGGGGTTGGTCTTGAGGAGACTAGGCATTCCTTGCAAGGCAACTGCCTCAGTTGAGACTAAGGGATCATCAGACAGTGGAAGGCTGAAGGCTAATTTCCTCAGACACAGAAAAAAGGAGGCTCAGAGACTCAGGAGTTCAAATTTCTCGCTTCATTTTCTTTTTCGTAAACTTCAAAGATCTAAAATAGTTTTTCAATGATTATTTGTTTGCTTGTTTGTGGTAAATTTATGCCATACAACATATTTGTCTGCTATTTTGTGCTTATTTTATCCTATGTTATGGTTCAACACTGTGAATATAGCCATTTTCTTACTGATACTGTCATATATAATAGGGAATATCCTTCCCACTTAGGGGGCATTACTCAAGGACTAGTCTTAAAAGTAGCAAAATTGTCTTCCCTTCCCTTCTTAATTGAGAAACAAAAACGTAAAAACAAATCATTGTCATTATATCTGTGCTTTTAGTATATGCTGCTAAAAACAGTACTATTATGTATATTTTGTTAACTGTGTAAGAAAATTTTACTTCATAAAAATAACAAATTTAATGGATGTTCATTGATACATAGATCAATAACAATTGTACTATTGATTGAAACTGTTTAGGTATCCACTATTGATAATTCTGTTTCATTATTAACCAGTTTAGTATGTTTCAATGTAATGGCATGTTTGTGTTTTAAATATTAATAGAAAAAGCAGATTTTGTTAGCTTTGATTGGATTTTCATATTCTTAATACAATGAAGCCCTATTTTTAGTTTGAACGAATTTTTTCAGTTCATAAAGTCCTTTTTACCATTTTGAGGTGTTTTATTTTCTTATTATAGGGAAGCCAAACTCACCGTTGTATTCTTCAAAAGCAATTATATAATTTCAAATGTTATTTTATGTCAGTCATTTTTCAATTTAATGCCTGGGTTTAAGATTGCTTTTAGTATATTTTAAATATAAGAAACATTGAATATTACATTCTTTTGGATGTAAATAGAGTTTGAAAACTCCTTTTCATAGATTCTTTATATGAAGAAAAATTGATATTATAATTTGTTTTCTTATTGGATATTCCCAATGATAAAACTTAATTTGCATTTTCTAACTCCATTGATAAATATTAGGAGTATTTTCATTAAATTTGCCAGTGGTTGACAGGTCTTCCTGGAAGTGCTTGTTAATAGTGATATCAATATTAGGAACAAGAGGTTAAAACAGTCATTATTTGGTTTAACAAATGTCAATACACATAATGCTCAAAATAATTAACAGACTTTATTTGTAAATATTATATTTTTAAAAATTATTTTTAATTTTGTCAAAATATACATATAACATGTAATTTAGTATTTTAACCATTCTAAGGGTATAGTTTAGTGACATTAAATATATTCACATTTTATGCAACCATCACCATCACCACCACTCATCTCCAGAACTTTTTTCATATTGCATAACTGAAACTTGTACTTATTAAACAACATTCTCCCCACCATCAAACCACTGGAACCACCATTCTACTTTCTGCCTCTGTGAATTTGATTACTCTAAGTATCTCATATAAGTGGAATCATATAATATTTGTTTTTTGGTGACTGGCTTATTTCACTTAGCATGATGTCTTCAAAATTCATCTGAGTTGTAGCACGTGTCAGAATTTCCTCCCCTTTTAAGACTGAATAATATTCCATTATATGTATATATCACATTTTGTTTATCCATTAATCTGTCAATGGACACTTGGGTTACTTCCACCTTTTGGCAATTGTGAATAATGCTGCTATAAACATGGTGTACAAATATCTGTTCATGTCCCTGCTTTTGCTTCTTTTGATAAAAAAAGAATTCCACCCAGGAGTGGAATTACTGGATAATACAGTAATTTTATTTTCGATTTTCAAGCAACTGCCATTCTGTTTTCCATAGTAGCTGCACCATTTTAGATTCGCGCCAGCAGTGCATAAGTGTTCCTTCCAGTTTCCTCACATTTATTGTGGAGAATGTCACATGTATGTTTGGAAAGAATGTATATTCTGTTGTTATTGGGTAGAATATTCTATATATGTCTGTTAGAGTTTGTATATGTCTATTAGTTAATTGTGTTTTCATGTCCTCTATTTATTTACTTATGCTTGGTTGTACTATGGATAGTGGTCCATTGAAGTCTTCTATTATTGTTGTACAGCTATCTACTTCTCCCTTCAATTCTGTCAATTCCTGCTTCATAGATTTTGTTGGTCTGTTATTAGATACCTAAATGTTTATAATTGTTGTCTTCTTCCTGTGGTGAACCTTTTACTAATATATAATCTCCTTCTTTGTCTCTTGTAATCCTTTTTTTTTTTGATTTAAAGTCTATTTTGCCTGACATTAGTGTAGCTATCCCTGCTTTCTTTTGTTTACTATTTGCATGGAATGTCTTTTTCCATCCTTTAACCCATTTGTGTTCTTGGCTCTAAAATGATTCTCTTGCAGACAGCAGATAGTTGGATCATTTGTTTTTTATTTATTCTTTTGATCTCTATCTTTTGATTGGAGTGTTTAAACTATTTACATTTAAAATAATTACTGATAAGGAGGGACTTCTTTCAATTTGCTACTTTTTTCTATGTGCATTATAGACTTTTTGTCCCTTATTTCCTGCATTACTGTCTTCTTTTGTGTTTAGCTGAGTTTTTGTAACCAAATGTTTTAATTCTCTTTTCATTTTCTTTTGTGTATATTCTATAGCTGTTTTCTTTGTGGTTGCCATAGGTATTACATTTAGCATCCTGAAGTTATAACATACTAATTTGAATTTATACCAGCTTAACTTCAATAACATACAAAAACTCTGCTCCTGTATACCTCCATCCCCACCTCCTTTCAATTATTGATGTCACAAAATTGCATCTTTATATATTTTATAAATAAAAACATAGAGTTATAATTGCTTTATGCATTATTTTCTTAAATCATGGAGAAAACAAACAGTGGAATTACAAATCAAAGTTACAATAATACTAGTTTTTATAATTGTTCATATACTTTCCTTTACCAGATATCTCTATTTCTTCATACAGCTTTAAGTTACCTTTAGTTTAGTTTAGTTAACTTTCATTTCAACTTGAAGGACTCCCTTCAGCATTTCTTGCATGACAGGTACAGTGGTAATTAACTCCCTCAGTTTTGGTTTTCTAAGAATATCTCAATTTTTTCCTCATTTTTGAAGGACAGTTTTTGCCAGATATAGGATTTTTGGTTGACAGTTTTTCCCCCTTCAGCACTTTGTATATATCAACCCACGGCCATCTGATCTCCAAAGTTTCTGTTGAGAAATATGCTGAATATCTTATAGGGGATCCCTTGTTTGCAATGAGATGCTTTTCCCTTGTTGCTTTTAAGATTATTTCCTTGTCATTGTCTTTCCACAGTTGGATTAAAGTGTGACTTGGTGTGGGTTTCTTTGAGTTTATCCTGCTTAGGGTTTGTTGAGCTTCTTGGAAGTTTATATTCATGTCTTCTCAGATTTGGGAAGTTTGGGACCATTATTTCTTCAGATGATCTCTTTGCCCTTTACTCTCTCTTTTCTCCTTTTGGGACTCCCACAGTGCATGTGTTGGTCCACTTGATAGTATGCCAAAGGTCCCTTAGGCTCTGTTTACTTTCCTTTAAGCTTTTTTCTTCTTTTTCTCAGACTTGATAATTTAATTGTCTTCAAGTTCACTGATTCATTCTTCTGCCTGCTCAAATCTACTTTTTGAATTCCTCCAGCAAATTTTTAATTTAAGTATTGTACTTTTCAGTGCCAGAATTTCTTTTTGGTTTGTTTTTATGTGTTCTATCTCTTTATGATATTTATATTTTATTAATACATTGTTTCCTGACTTTCTCCACATTTTCTTTTAGGCCTTTGAACATCTTTATACAGTTCTTTTAAATATTTGTCTAGTAATCTCATTATATGGTCTTTCTTAGGGAAAGTGTCTCTCTCTCTCTCTCTCTCTTTCTTCCTTTGAAGGAGCACTACTTTCTTGTTTCTTTGTATGCGTGTGATTTTTTTGTTGTTGACACTGAACATTTGAATCTCATAATGTGATAACTCAAGATCAGATTCCACCCCTTGTCAGAGTTTGCTGACTTTTGTTTTTGTTTTTTAATTGTAGGGTGTCTCTGTGTCAGGGATAAGCCTGTGGTATATACTTCAGGTCTTTTGAGGTCTTTTATGAGCTTGCATGTTCATGGTGACTTTTTAAATTTTCCCATATATGTGGTTCTCTTTGGATGTCCTAGTCTTAAATGTATGGTCCCGTAAGGAAAAAAGAGAAAAATGAAGGGGGAAAGAGAAGGTTGTTTCTTTAAATTCCCTGGTAGTTGCTTTAGGCAGAGAGGGAGGGGCTTGGCAACAATGGCTGTCCACTTCTGTGCCTGCACCTCCATGATCTGAATTAGCAATCAGTGATCAGAACAAAGACTTCTGGTATTTGGAAGATAGATTGCCATTGGACACCGTGGCTTCTGCAAGCTGTGTGCAAGCTACTCCAAGAATGAAATAATCAATCAGTAATAAAAAACTTTGCAACTAAGAAAAGCCCAGGACCATGACTTCATGGGTGAATTCTACCAAACATTCAAATAAGAATTGATACCAACCTTCTTAATCTCTTCCAAAAAAACAGAAGAGTGAACATTCCCAAATTCATTTTACGATGCTGGCATCACCCTGATTCTGAAAGCCAGTCAACGACAACACAAGAAAATGAAGTTACAAAACAGTATCCCTGTGCACAGAGATGCAAAAATCTTCAACAGAAATCCTAGCACACCAAATTCAAAAGTGAGTAAAAAGCATTAAACACCACAACCAAATGGTATTATCCCTGGGATGCAAGGATGGTTCAACATATCAAAATAAATCAGTGTGATATATCACATTAACAGAATGAAAGACAAAAACCACATGATCATCTTAATAAATAAAGAAAAAGCATTTGTCAAAATTCAGCATCCTTTCATGATAAAAATTTGCAACAGATTGTGTATGAAAGGAACTTACTTCAACACGATAAAGACCATTTATGAAAAAACACACAGCTTAAATCATAATCAGTGGGAAAAATATGAAAGCTTTTCCTCTAAGATATGGAACAAAATAAGTATGCTCACTCTAATCACTGCTATTCAGCATAGTATTGGAAGTCCTAGCCAGAGGAGTCGGCAAGAAAAAGAAATAAAAGGCATCCAAATCTAAAGAAGCATCCAAATCTAAAGAGAAGAAGTAAAATTATCTCTGTTTACATATGGTATGATCATACATGTAGAAAACTCTAAAGACTCCACAAAATAGAACTAATAAAGGAATTCAGTGAAGTTGCAGGACACAAAATCAATACACAAAAATCATTGGCATTTCTGTATTAACAATGAAATATATAAAATGGAAATTATGAAAATAATCCCATGTACATTAACAACAAAAAGAATGAAATGCTTTGGCATTAACCAAAGAGGTAAAAGACTTGTACAGTGAAAATTAGAAAATATTGATGAGGAAATTTAAAAAGCACATATAAATTGGAAGACATTTATATTCATGAATTGGAAAAATTATATATTGTTAAAATGCTTAAACTGCCAAATGCAATCTACAAATCCAATGAACTCCGTATCAAAATTCCAATGACATTTTTCACAGAAAGAAAAACAATCTTAAAATTTATATGGGACCACAGAAGATGCCAAATAGCTAAGCAATCTAAGCATCATACTTCCTGATTTCAAATTATATAACAAAGCTGTAGTAATCAACAGTGTGATACTGGCATAAAAACAGAAATATAGATCAGTGGAACAGAATAGAGAATCCAGAAATAAAGCCAGGAATTTATGGTCAACTGATCTTCAACAAGGGTACCTAGAAACACAATGGGGAAAGAATAGTCTCTCCAGTAAATGGTGTTGAGAAAACTGGATATCCACATGCAAAAGAATAAAATTGAAACCCAATCTCACACCAAACTCAAAAATCAATTTGAAATGGATTAAAGACTTAAATGTGAGACCTGAAACTGTAAACCTGCTAGAAGAAAGCATAGGGAAAATCCTTCTTGATATTGGTCTTACCAACATTTTTTTGGATATGACACAAAAAGCACAGGAAACAAAAGTAAAAATAGACGAGTAAGACTACATCAAACTAAAAGGCTTCTGCACAGCAAATGAAACAATCAATAAAATAAAAGGCAATCTATGTAATGTGAAAGGATATTTGCAAATAACATATCTGATAAGTGTGTTAATATCCAAAATATGTAAGTCATACAATTTAATACCCCAAATACAAATAACCTGATTAAAAATGGGCAAAATCCCTAAATAGACACTTCTCAAAAGAAGAAATTTAAATGGTTAGCAGATATATGAAAAGGTGTTCAACATCCCTAATCATCAAGGAAGTGCAAATCAAAATCACAATGAGATATCAACTCATACCTGTTATGGATGTTTATTATAAAAAGACAGAAGTTAACAAGTGTTTGCAGGATGTGGAGAAAAGTAAACACTTGTACACTACTGGTGGGAATGTAAATTAGTACAACCATGTGGAAAATAGTATGGAAGCTCCTCAAAAAATTAAAAGTGGAACTACCATATGATCCAGCAATCTCATTGCTGGGTATATATCCAAGCAAATTGAAATCAGGATTGCAAAGTGATATCTGCAACTCCCATGTTCATTGCAGTATTATTCCCAATAGCTAAGATATGGAAGCAACCTAAATGTCCTTTGATGGCTGAATGGATAAAGAAAATGTGGTGTATACACACACACACACACACACACACACACACACACACACACACACACACACACACACACAGTGGAATATTATTCTGTCTTAAAAAAGAAAGAATCTTGCCACTTGGTAACATGGTTGATGCTGTTGGATGTTATGCTAAGTAAAATATGCCAGAAACAAAAAGAGAAATACTGCATAATCTCAACTTATATATGGAATCTAATAAAGTTAAACTCATAGAAGCAGAATAGGATGATGGTTGCCAGGGGCTGTGGGAAATGGGGTGGTGTACATCAAAGGGTACACATTTTCAGTTATGCATGATGAACAATTCCTGGAGATCCAATGTACAGCATGGTGATGATAGTTAACAATAATGTATTGTATATTTGTAATTTTTTAAGAGGATAGATTTTAAATTAAATCTCACTATATACTTACACATACACATACACAATAATAACTATGTAGAAGTAATGGATATATTAATTAGCCTGACTGTGGTAATTGATAATGTATACCTATATAAAAACATCAAGTTGTACACCTTAAATATATACAATTTTTGTGACAATGATATTTCAATAAAGCTGTTAAAAAACGAAGAATAATAAAGTATAGGAAGCATCTGGTGATATAATAACAGTTATCTTTTAAATACATTAAATAAAGTTATTTAGAGTTTTTTTGTGTGTGTGTGAGATCCAATTTTTATTTATTTTTAACATCTTTATTGGAGTATAATTGCTTTACAATGGTGTGTTAGCTTCTGCTGTATAACAAAGTGAATCTTAAAGAGTACAGAGGAGAAATGATTGGAGGTAGCTATGTGTATGTAAAAAAGTAGATTATTAAAGAGTACTTGTCCTTGATGAGTGTTTATAAGAAATGAAAAGTGAGGCTTAATTCACAGGCTTCTGACTTGGGCAAATGGATACAGCTTGAGATAAATAACATTGTTTCAGGGGGAAATCTTAATTCAATTTTGAACATGTTGAATTTGAAGTATCTCTAAAACATCCAAGAGAAATGAAAAGTGGGCAGCTATACATGTGGAGCCAGTATAGAGATAAATATGTGTGAGTCCACAGCATACAGCTTATAATTAAAGCCATAAAAGCCAATAGACTCACATGACTGAATTTATTTGAGGCAAAAGAGCTTAGAATAAACATCAAGGAATACTATTATTTTAATAATAGTTAACATAAGAAGAACATGCAGATACCACTGAAGACAAGACAGTGGTAGTAAGAAAACCAGGAAAGTGAGGAAACTTTGAAAGGCAGAAATGATGGACTCAATTAAGGTCCAAGAAGTTAAGCTAATTAATGTCAAATGGCAGGGACTGTTAATGCTGGAGGCTAAGCCCAGATAGGTGTGGATGAATAGTGGACTATGATCTGAAATGTGGGTAACTGGCTAACAAGACAGTTGGGTGGGAAGAGGGAAATATTTTCATTAACTTGTAAATATAAAGTAGAAATTTCACTCAGATTTTCACTGAGGGAGTATAAGTGAATGGTAGGGTTGAGAACTCAGGTTTGTACAATCAGAGAAATAAAATTGGCATTGGCAACTCTTGGCATTATTGCTACATTGTTTTTGGCATAACATAATGTGATGTGTATATGTATTACTGCATGATCTTTCCTAATTCTAGCAAAAGGATTTTCAGTGTCATATTTAGCAGGTGCTACTATGAACTGGTGGAACAATTGTAGTTTTTGTTGTTGGTTTGTTTATTTTGGGGAGGGCCTCTTTTTTGTTTTGATCAACCCATATTTTATTGGTCTTTTGTTTTTTTATTTATTTTTTATACAGCAGGTTCTTATTATCTATTTTATACATATTAGTGTATACATGTCAATCCCAATCTCCCAATTCATCTCACCACCACCACCACCCCTGCTTCTCTACATCTGCGTCTCTATTTCTGCCTTGCAAACCAGTTCATCTGTACCATTTTTCTAGATTCCATGTATATGCGTTAATATACGATACTAGTTTTTCTGACTTACTTCACTCTGTATGACCATCTCTAGGTCCATCCACGTCTCTACAAATGACCCAATTTCGTTCCTTTTTATGGCTGAGTAATATTCCATTGTATATATGTACCACATCTTCATTGGGGAGGGCCTCTTGAGCTACAGCAGTTTTATGATACAGAATATATGGGACAAGGTAAAAGTAGCTTATAAATACAGTAGCCTCATATATGTATATATATATATATATAACAATTCTTTCGTATTGTGAATGTTGTTCTTAAAAAGCTCATATTTGCTGCCATGGACTGGAGAGAACTAGTTTTGGCTAACCTCACTCAACATTTTGAGTAAACTTGGTTAACTATTGATGTTTGTTAGAAAAAATTTTGAAACAATTGTTATTTTTTTGAGGGGGGGACAGTTAAAGACAAGGAGGTTCAGTTAGGAATTTTAATTTTCACTGGAATTTTTAATGGTGTATGAATCTTCTGTTTTCAAGGATTTACAATAGAGTGTAATATTTCATAATGTTCTGATAAGAATAAGATAAATTTAAGAGAAGAGATTCATAAAAATTTAAGTAACTTTAGGTAACAAATGCCACAGATATCTGAGCTAGATGGAAAAAGAAAACTCTGTGATAGAATAAATTTTAATACTACTTCTAAGGGCACTTTATTAAGGTCCCTCTTAATTACCTAAATGAAGACTTGTGCAATATTTTATACAGTTGCCTCAAAAACAAAGTATGCCCTTTCAATTATCATGGTAAAATTAAATGTATAAAGTATATATTCTCAACAAAAGAAAACCATGACTGAACTGTTCCAATTATTTTTTAAAAGTTATTCTATGTGGTTGAAATTTCAAGTGTCTGAATTCCTTGCAGAATATCAAATTTTTATTTTCAAACCTATCTAAGTACATTTTTTGTGAACAACAACGACTGTCTAACCTTTGATACGTCACCATACTGATGTTGAAATGATGCTTTTGCCCAAAGAGCCATATTATAATGAATCTTTGACACTCAAGAATATCTCTAGAACTGAGTACACATTCATAAAGATATTCCGATTACTGTCATGATTCAAGAAGTTAGAAAATGTCTATATTTTGGTGCTGTCATACGTATGTGAGATGTTTTGAAATTTTTTCTAAAATAAATTTACATCTGTATTCATAATTATATCATCAGTATATATAATCATGCAGTCTATGTTCAAAACTTGGGAAAACATGGGAAAGCTAAAGCCCTGCAGTGCAGCTGATGCTTTTGCCTCTATTATCCCCAGTCACTAATGCATTACTGGTACTGAAAATTTTCAGTATAAAAGATTCACTCTTTAGTCCAATCAAATTGCACTTTTGTTGCATTAAAATTCAGAATGGTGGGTTCCCTTTTCTCCACACCCTCTCCAGCATTTATTACTTGTAGACTTTTTGATGACGGCTATTCTGACCCGTGTAAGGTGATAATTAATTGTAGTTTTGATTTGTGTTTCCTTAATAATTAGCGATGTTGAGCACCTTTTCACGTATCTGTTGGCCATCTGTATGTCTTCTTTGGAGAAATATCTATTTAGATCTTCTGCCCATTTTTTGATTGGGTTGTTTGTTTTTTTGGCATTGAGCTGCATGAGCTGTTGTATATTTTGTAGATTAATCCGTTGTCAGTCACATCGTTTGCAAATATTTTCTCCCATTCCATAGGTTGTCTCTTCATTTTGTTTATGGTTTCTTTTGCTATGCAAAACTTTTAAGTTTAATGAGGTCCCATTTGTTTATTTTTGCTTTTGTTTCCATTACCCTAGGAGACAGATCCAAAAGCATATTGCCGTGATTTATATCAGAGTGTTCTGCCTGTGTTTTCCTCTAGGAGTTTTATAGTATCCAGTCTTACACTTAGAGCTCTAATCCATTTTGAGTTTATTTTTGTATATGGTGTTAGCGAATGTTCTAAATTTCATGTTTTTACATGTAGCTGTCCAGATTTCCCAGCACCACTTATTGAAGAGGATGTCTTTTCTCTGTTGTATATTCTTGCCTTCTTTGTCACAGATTAATTGACCATAAGTGGATGGGTTTATTTCTGGGCTCTCTATCCTCTTCCATTTTTCTATGTGTCTATTTTTGTGCCAGTATCATACTGTTTTGATTACTGTAGCTTTGTAGTATAGTCTGAAGTCAGGGAGCAAGATTCCTCCAGCTCTGTTTTTCTTTCTCAAGATTGTTTTGGCTTTTTTGGGATCTTTTTTGTTTCCATACAAGTTTAAATTTGTTTTGTTCCAGTTCTGTGAAAAATAGCATAGGTAATTTGAAAGGAATTTCATTGAATCTGTAGATTGCCTTGTGTAGTATGGTCATTTTAACAATATTGATTCTTCCAATCCAAGAAGATGGTATATCTTTCCATCTGTTTGTGTGGTCTTCAATTTCTTTCATCTTATTGTTTTTGGAGTACAGGTATCTTGCCTCCTTAGATAGGTTTATTTCTAGGTATATTATTCCTTTTGATGCGATGGTAAATGGGATTGTCTCCTTAATTTCTCTTTCTTATATTTCATTGTTGGTGTATAGAAATGCAACAGATTTCTGTGTGTTTTGTATTCTGCAACTTTACCAAATTCATTGATGAGATCTAGTAATTTTCTGGTGGCATCTTTAGGATTTTCTATGTACAGTGTCATGTCATTTGCAAACAGTGACAGTTTTACTTCTTCCTTTCCGATTTGGATTCCTTTTATTTCCTTTTCTTCTCTTGTTTCTGTGGCTAGGACTTCCAGAACTGTGTTGAATAAAAGTGGCAAGAATGGGCATTCTTGTCTTGTTCCTTATCTTAGATGGAATGCTTTCAGCTTTTCACCATTGAGTATGATGTTAGCTGTAGGTTTGTCACATATGGCCTTCATTATGTTGAGGTGTGTTCCCTCTGTGCCCACTTTCTGCAGCATTTTTATCATATATGGATGTTGAATTTTATCAAAAGCTTTTTCTGCATCTGTTGAGATGATCATATGGTTTTCATTCTTCAGTTTGTTAATGGAGACCCGCCTACACTGTTGGTGGGAATGTAAATTCGTACAGCCATTATGGAGAACAGTATGGAGGTTCCTTAAAAAACTAAAAATAGAGCTACCATATGACCCAGCAATCCCACTACTGGGCATATACCCAGAGAAAACCATAATTCAAAAAGACACATGCACCCTAATGTTCATTGCAGCACTCTTCACAATAGCCAGGTCATGGAAGCAACCTAAATGCCCATCGACAGACGAATGGATAAAGAAGATGTGGTACATATATACAATGGAATATTACTCAGCCATAAAAAGGAACGAAATTGGGTCATTTGTTGAGACATGGACGTATCTAGAGACTGTCATACAGAGTGAAGTAAGTCAGAAAGAGAAAAACAAGTATTGTATATTAACGCATATATGTGGAACCTAGAAAAATGGTACAGATGAACCGGTTTTCAGGGCAGAAGTTGAGACACAGATGTAGAGAACAAACATATGGACACCAACGGGAGAAAGCCACAGGGGGTGGGGATGGTGGTGTGATGAATTGGGCGATTGGGATTGACATGTATACACTGATGTGTATAAAATTGATGACTAATAAGAACCTTCTGTATAAAAAAATAAATAAAATAAAATTCAAAAATTCAAAAAAAAAATGTAGATGCTAAAGGTTTAAAGCCCAAAAGAATATCTGTATAATCTAGGATTTATAAAATATTTATTGAGAGGACACACAAATCATGAAACATAAAAGGAAATGTGGATTATTTGGACTTTGTCAAAATTTAAAAAAAACCTAACTTGTTATAAATATACACTATTAAAGAGGGAAATAACAAGTTCCAGGTTGAGAGAAAAGTGTCACAATATATATAATTCTGAAAGGACTTGAATTTAGAATATATGAAGTGTACCTACAAATCAGTCATAAAGAGAAAAACAACTCAATTTTAAAATGACCAAAGACACTGACAGTTCTCAAAAGAGATATATATATATATATATATATATATATATATATATATATATATTCCAGTGGCCAATAAGCACATGAAAGGTTTAGCATAATTAGTTATCAAGGGAGTGCAAATTAAAATCAACAAAAGATATGACTTCATACCTACTAGAATGTCTAAGATTAAAAAGTGACAACTGCAAATATTGGCAAGGATGTGGAGGGACTGCAACTCTCATATATTGCAAAAGGTACTGTAAAATAATACTATTATTTAGAAAACTTAGTTACTTGTACAGTTAAACATAATACTGCATGACCCAGCATTTCTACTCATAGGTACTTCCCAAGAGACAAAAACAACAAAGCATCTGTCCACAAAGACTTGGACCTGAATGTTCATAGCAACCTTATTAATTAATTATAATAGCCCCAAACTGAAACATGCCAAGTATCCAACAAAAGATGAAAAAGTTAGCAAACTGTGGTATATTCATAAAGTAGAATGCTTCTCAGCAATAAAAAAAAAGAACTACCAATACAAACAAGATAGATAATCTCAAAAATATCATATTGAGTGAAAGAATCTGGACACAAAAAAGTACGTATTATAAAATTCTATCTGGCATGCAAGCATAGGCAAATCTATGGTTATGGAAATCAGAACAGTAGTTGCCTAAGGAAGAGGGGGCTGGTGGTTGACCAAAAGTGGGGAATTAAGAACTTTCCTAGGTACTGCAAGTGTATCTTGATTGGGACATTAGTTTCAGGGGTGTATACGTGTATTAAAATTCATCAAATTGCACACTTAATATCTGAACATTTTACCTGATGTAAATTGTTCTTCCTTAATTAAATAAATTAGATTATCATTGTGCTTAACCACATTAACAATCTAAAAGAGAAAATTATATGATTATCTCAATGGTTGAAGAAAAATTATAATCAAATTTAATATCAATTTATGATAAACAGTTTTTAGTATATTAGGAGTAGAATGACACTTTGATCTAGTGAGTTGACAATACACATAATACTTAATAATGAAGTTTGGAAAAGTTAGAGACTGAGAAACTATCACCATTTCTAGTTCATGCTGCACTATAGTGTCTTAGCCAGTATAGTCTGGCAAAGAAAAAAAATGAACAAATGTAAAAAAAATGAAGAGTAAGGAATAAACTCAATTGTGGACAACACAATTGTGTATTTAGAAAATTTAAAAAGCTATCCCCAGCTGACTTTTTTAGAATCAATAAGAGAGTTTAGCATGTTGCTGAGCACAATGCCAATATAAAAAAGTTACATTTTTATATTCCAACCACAAATATTTTGAAAACAAAATTAAAAGTAATATTTAAATAACATTTAAATACTAAATATTAGAAATAAATATAACAAAAATTTACAAGACTTTTATCCATAAACTTATGGATGAGTACTAAAGGGAACTGTATAAGAATTAGGTAAATAAAAGAATATACAATATTCATGATTTGACAGACTTAATGTTGTTTACAGATGCCTTTATCCCAAATTATTTTGTATATTTAGCACAATTTAAAATATGTTTGTGTTATATGATGTTTGATGCTAAAAAGTACATGAAATTCAACACGGCAAGAATTGTCAAGACACACTTGAAGAACAGGATGAGAACCTTGGCTCTACTAGATAGCAAAATTTACTGTAAATTGACAGTTATTATGACAGAATTGATTTGGCCAAGGTAAAAAACATAAACATCAGGAAGCAGTGGTTCTCAACGAGGTGCAGTTTTGACCCTTTAGGAGACATTTTGCAATGCGTGAAAACATTTTGAATGTCTGGGTTGGGGGATGGGAGGAAGAGTGGGTAGATTGGCTGGGATCTAATGGGTAAAGGCCAGAGATGCTGCTAAACATCCTAAAATTCACACACAATTCCCTCGAAACAAATAATTTTCCAGTCTAAAATGAATAGTGCAGCTTTTGAGAACTGTGGCGTATTCAGAAGTGGAACCATGCATATTAGGATTATTAGCTAGTATCAAAGGTGGAAATGAAGAATACTAGAAAAAATGATATTTCCAGTAAATGATACTGGGACAATTAGAAATTCAAGTTGATGAAAACTTGACCCTAACTCATACCTTATACCACAATTAAATCAAGATGGCTTGTAAAACTAAATGTGAAATAATAGAGATTTTAGAAGCTAAAGCATGAGGGAATCTTTATAACCTTGAGGCAGAGAAAGACTTTGTATACAGGAAACTAAAATCCTAATTATAGGTGAAAGGACTACAAATGTGGCTACATGAAAAGTAAGAAATTTTGTTCATCCAACGACATAGCTTGTTGAAAAGCAAATTGGCACAGCCTCTCGGGGGAAGAAGATACGAGGAGAAATGTTGGGGGCAGAGGGACATCAAGTGCAAATGTTCTGGTGTGGGAGAATCCTTGATGGATTTGAAGAACAGTAGGAAGGCTGGCTGAAGAGGGTTAGAAGAGTAGTAGGAGTAATAGACAATGAGATTAGAAAATGTAAATAAGCCAGATTAAGGTAGCCAGTTTTAGGCTATTTTGTAAGGATTTTATTCTGAAAGAGGAGGACTGAGACTTTACCATTGGATTTAGCAACCTGTAGGTCATTGAACCATTAGAGATGTTTACAGTGGGGGTGGTGGGGGTGGTGTCTACTTGTGTGGGGGAGGGGAGAATAGGGATGTTGCGAAAACCTGATTGGAGATTCAAAAAGGAATGTAAAAAATTAAGACAGTGATGATTAATGACTTCTGAGAATTTTTCATATAAGAGAAGTAGATAAATAGGATCCTAGCTTAAGGGGTGGTAAAAGGAATTTTTTTTTTTTTTTTTTTTTTTTAGTAGGTGAAGTTAATGGGCCAATCAGCATGGTTTTGGTTGTCTGTCCACATTCAGCTGCAAAGGTAAATAAGCTGGGAAAATAAAGTTAGAATTAATAATGTTTTTCATTTAGTCAAGTACTTAAAATGAACCAAGAAAGATGCAAGATATTTTAGGATATATGAAAAAAGTTTACTTAAGTCTTTAAGAGACACTGAAAAAGTGGTCAATAGATTATGGGTCCCAGTAGGGTCGAAATATTCCTGATATGGAGGTATTGGATATCAGCTGAAAAGAAAATAAGTGGTGATTTGAGATGCTTGAAACTGAGATTTTAGTGGTGTCACAGTTATTAACAATGACAAACTCTTTTGTATGATGGAATGGACATATGAGATATGTGTGAAGACAAGATCACTGCAAGAGAAGAACAATTATGCTTTATTATTTTATGTTAGGGTCATTTATGAGTGTACTGAAATGACTAAAACGATGATAGGAATAGCATTGAGTTAGTAACAATGAATCAATAACTAAAATCTTTGAATATCTGAAATGAATCACAGACTTAGAGTAAAATACAATGCTATAACATTCCTAGAAAATAATATAAGAAAAAAAAATAGATGACATTGGGTGTGGCAATGACTTTTAGATACAACACCAAAGACATGGTCCATGAAAGAAATAATTGATGAACTAACTGAATTCTATTAAAATTAAAAACTTCTCTACAAAAGACAATGTAAAGAAAATGAGACAAGCACAGATTGGGAGAAAATGTTTGCAAAAGACACATCTGATAAAGGACTGTATTCTAAATCATACTAAGAATATTTAAAATTCAGTAAACTAGGAATAGAGGAAAATCTTTCAACTTGATAAAGACTCATATACACTCTAGCTTTTACAATATTCAACACTATCCAATTCTTTTTCAGAAGTACGACTTCACTGGTAAAATTAAAAAGCTGAGTGGCTACTATTTACTATCTCCTATTTGATGTGAATTAAACCGTAAAGGAATTGTAACACAAGTGACAGTTTTACACAGAATAAACCTTGACGTTAAAGAAAACAATAATATATATGGAATTTACTTAGGTGGTTATAGTGATTAAGGTTAAGGCCCTCTATATGCGTTACACACTCTGTCTAGTGACCTATGTTTGAGGACACAGTAATATAATGAATCAATCAGATCCTACATTTCAACTCAGCTGGTGGAAAGATAATAATAAAATTTGTGGAACAGAATTGTTGTATTGATCTCTCCTAAATCTAATCTCCTTTGTCGTATCTACCGATCACTAGGTTTCTAGCCCTACAGGACTCTTGCCCTAAAGCTATGACAGCTGGGGTTGCTATTATATCAAGAATATTTTCATTAAGCCCTGTCATCCATTATTTGAATACAGTCATCAAAAACATGACAGCAAGTGCTTCTCATTAGTCTGACCATTCTATAATAACATAAATGAATACACACACACAAACACACCCACATACAAACACACGCATATTTCCTAGTCTAGGCTTATTAACATGGAAAGTGATTGGGGCTGAATCAGATAAGAAAAAAATCTTAATTTCCCCCTCTCTCTCTATCAATTAAATTAGAATAGCAGGAGTCAGAACTTGGAAATGTGGGTGCTTTCTTACTTTCTAGTAAAAAAAAATAGTCGTATTCAAGACATTGAATATCATTTTAAAAGGAAGTAGAAGCTCATTTCAGTGACAGTATGACCTTCAATAATGTCCAAACTCCTGCTGCCTCTAAAATGGCTTTTATATTTCAAAGGTATCTTTTCTTTCTTCAGCCAAGATTTTAAAATAAAGAGGTGAGGTCAGGTGTCTCGTAGAAAGATAGATTCAGGGAAGACAGATCCAAGAAGGAATAATAATTCCAGTTAGTAATTTTGATGAGTAAAAACTAAGCAAACTATTTGCGTGTTAAGTCAGTGTGGAAATATAATTTCTGCATTCTTTTTAATAAAAGGAACTAGTAATTTGAATTAGTGGAAAGTAAAAATGTTATTTAGTTATATATGTATATGTTATTTATAATAAATATAGATAAAAATTGATAATGTGGTATATTCCCCATTGAAAATCACCTACCATTTTGATGAGGCCTGGGAAAAATCCAGTATTTTGAAGGAATGAATAGGAAGAATTTCAGTTAAAGATGATATTAGTATTCTTGAAATCTTTGAAAATTTAAAAACATTTAAAAACCTTTGCTTACCTCTTTCGTGTCTAGCTATAAAAGGTGCAATAAATATGTTGAAAAGAGGCTAATGACATCCCAGCATTTAACGTTGTCATTTTTAAGACTTTTATGAACTACAATTAGATAATTACTGCTAATTAGTATATAAGGATAGCAGAATTATTAGAGTGTATAAGAGTCAGCAATATGTTGAATGTATGGCATTCATCCAGGTATCAGTGGGGCTGACGTTTTCTTTGCTTTTTTGTTAACACTGAATAAAGACTTGCTCTTGGTCTTTATTAACTCCAAATGTGATTTTGCTTACAATTTTCATTAGTTTATATTTTACACTATTCATATTTATGTCTTTGGTATATTGCTCTTTCTTATAGCTCAAGGGACTTTAACATATTATTCATGGAGAACTGAAATCTAAAACCAAAATTGCAAACTGAACTGAGGAATTTTTACATTTTGAAAGTTCTTTTTTACTCTTAAATATTGAATCTATTTTTGAATAACTTCTTATAAGAGAATAATGCTTAAAATCACAAATCCTTTCTAAAGATATGACCATTACATTGACTATGTCATCATCTCAAATGTAAAGGTAGCCTTGTTTATGTGTAAAAAGTAGAATGAAGATAAATTAGGTCCATCCAGATATAGCAATGGACAAAAAGTTAAAGATGAAGAAAGGTCTATGCTAGTAACATTAAACTGTTAAAAAAAGAAATTAAAATCTCAAGTAGTCTGTTACATATTCTTTTAAAAATATAATGCTAGTTAAATCATATTAAAGAAGCAGCTAATCAATATCAAAAAAAAAAAACAACCCAATCCAAAAATGGGCAGAAGACCTAAATAGACATTTCTCCAAAGAAGATATACAGCTGACCAACAAACACATGAAAGGATGCTCAACATCACTAATCATTAGAGAAATGCAAATCAAAACTACAATGAGGTATCACCTCACACCAGCCAGAATGGCCATCATCAGAAAATCTACAAACAATAAATGCTGGAGAGGGTGTGGAGAAAAGGGAACCCTCTTGCACTGTTGGTGGGAATGTAAACTGATACAGCCACTATGGAGAACAGTATGGAGGTTCCTTAAAAAACTAAAAATAGAACTACCATATGACCCAGCAATCCCACTACTGGGCATATACCCTGAAAAAGCCATAATTCATAAAGAGTCATGTACCACAATTTTCATTGCAGCTCTATTTACAATAGCCAGGACATGGAAGCAACCTAAGTGTCCATCGACAGAAGAATGGATAAAGAAGATGTGGCACATATACACAATGGAATATTACTCAGCTGTAAAAAGAAACGAAATTGAGTTAGTTGTAGTGAGGTGGACGGACCTAGAGTCTGTCATACAGAGTGAAGTAAGTCAGAAAGAGAAAAACAAAAATGCGTTAATTCGTGTGCATGTGAACGCATGTATGTGGAATCTAAAAAAAAAAAAAAAAAGGTTCTGAAGAACCTAGGCACAGAACAGGAATAAAGACGCAGATGTAGAGAATGGACTTGAGGACACGGGGAGGGAGAAGGGTAAGCTGGGACGAAGTGAGAGAGTGGCATGGACATATATACATTACCAAATGTAAAATAGCTAGTGGGAAGCAGCCGCATAGCACAGGGAAATCAGCTCGGTGCTTTGCGACCACCTAGAGGGGTGGGATAGGGAGTATGGGAGGGAGATGCAAGAGGGAGGAAATATGGGGATATATGTGTATGTATACCTGATTCACTGTTATAAAGCAGAAACTAACACACCATTGTAAAGCAATTATACTCCAATAAAGATGTTAAAAAAAGAAAAAAGGAGCTAAATGATACAAATGAATAGATTCTCATGGGCCCTGAATTACAACATTAACATTACTACTTTGTACTCTAAAATGTCAGGCATGTTCTTCTTTAGAGTTATCCTAATAGATCTTTCTTACTTGCTATTTATCCATAGCTACTAATACCAAATGAAATGTGATGCCTAAAAGCATGGTGATAATAAGTATTAAGAAATTATTACTTGTACCATCCTCCTTTCATTCATTCATTCTGTGAGTGATGGACATCTTTATGATTCATTTCACCATAGGTCATTAAGATAATTATAGTAAAAAACAAAACTGATTTTACCCCATGAATCCAAATGTGCTGCATAGTTATTACGTTAAAGTGATTCCTTCTTTCTAGATCAGTGTCCATTTGTTTTGATGAGCAGTAGTTCTCTCTCTTTCCCTGGCCACATATCACCACGGAGCATTATTTTTTTAAAACAGGTGTTGGGACTTTCCTGGTGGTCCAGCAGTTAAGACTCCGTGCTCCCAATGCAGGGAGGCTGGGTTCGATCCCTGGTCAGGGAACTAGATCCCACAGGCCGAAGTGAAGATTCCGCGTGCCACAAGTAAGACCCAGCACAGCCAAATAAGTAAATGAATAAAATATTTTTAAAAAGATAAAATAAAACAGAGAAAGAAGAGCTCCCTGGTCTAAGGTCTAGATTTCTTTATGTTTTCAAAATTCCTAAGGTGTTTGTCCTCTTTTTTAATCCTAAAAGGCTTATCTTATTCTTGCTAAACTTTTAGTTTATTTTTATTACAATGATAGGAAACAAGAAAAAAAGGGAGAATTTATAAAGATCCCACCAGAATTTCCTCCAGTCTCTAGCTCCATAGATTACAAATCTTAACAATTTGTTGTGCATCTTTCTGGACTGTTTCTATACAATAACAAAGTAAAAGATGGATCTATGTATCTGAACATACACATGTATAAGTGTGCACCCATAAAATATGAACACACAATTACATATATGTATATGTGTGTATGTATACATATATTCACACACACACTTTTAAAAACAAATATAGGTTTATATTAGTCATATATATTGTTTCTCTTTCTCTCCAGTATCTTCATATCTTTTAATAAATAACAATCTGCCCATCTCTTTTTAGTTACATCCTATATCCTTTCCTTCTTAACTGAGCTCCTTGAAATAGTGCAAGCCCCTGGTCTTCACTTCCCAGGTACCAATCACTTCTAGTGGCAATATGCTTTGATAACATCACTCCACAGAAACTTCTCTTGAAAAAGACACTGATGGTCTCTTTATGGACAAATTTAATACACACTTTCTGGTTTTTTTATCTTGGTATAAATCTAAGCTGTATTGCCTAATGAATGACTTATTTTTCCTTAGCTTTCATTTTGTTTTTTGCTTCCTTATCTTCCTTGACCTTCTTTCCTTACTAGTATTTATTCTTAGTCTCTTTCATGAGTTTCTCATTTTGCTCTAATAACCTTTAGGGTCTTCCATGAGTCTTTAATTCTTTCCTCTCTATATATTCTTCCTTTGAGTTATCTCATTCCCTCTCAGGGTTTACCCTACAATCATGCTAAATGATCCAACCCTAACTTTCTAAGTATGGCCTATTCTGGAGCTAAAAATGATGCATCCAACAGCCCCCTACTCCTGTGTCCTGTGGATTCTTCAAATCTGTCCTACCTCATATTGAGCTCATCATCTCTGTCTGTGACCCACCTCCACCCTCATCCACCCTGTGGTTTTCTTTGTATTCCATATGTTGCCAGTTAATAGTATTACCAAATTAAATTAGTTAGAAACCTGGAAGTTATCCCAAACTCTTACCTTTTCTAATCAATTGCTAGTTCCTGACAATTTTACTTCCTAAATATTTTTTTCAAATACTTCACTCTTTTTTTATTACCATCAAAACAGAGTTTTGAGGAAAGAAATAAGAGGACACTTCTAACTATGTACAAGTTGTCTTTGAATCTAATCGTAAATTAAGGCATTGTAGGAAAAATAAATATGAAGATAGTCTTGAAAGGTTGGGGGGTCCAGTCAGACAGAGGAATAGGCATAGAGAGGGGAGGAAGTAGAAGTTATTACTGATAGGGCAGTTTCAGACCAAACAGAGGCTTATGAATGCCAAGCTGTGGAATTTGAATTTTATTTTAGGATACGGCTATCATTGAAGAATTATCAGTAGAAGAGTGACAGGATTAGAGTTATGTTTTAGGGTTATTAATCTGACCACATGCATTGTTTGGGCTGAAAGGCAAAAAAAATCTGGAGGCGGCAAAACCAGGTCAGAGACTTTTGAATAAAAATATAAGAAGTAAAAAAAGGTGTGAATTAGATTCCAAAGTGAATCAAAAGAAAGGTAATACACTGACGGACTTTGTTATACTTCTAATTTAAGCTGAAAGAGACTTTACCAAGAATAAAGTGCAAATTCCTTTGGTTAATTATTTATACATTTTTCTCATTATGTAGAATTGTTTTAAAATAAGGAGAGATTAATTAAACAGTAAAGTTTACATCTTCTAAAGTTGTTTTAATAATTCCGCCTAATCCTTTATTTATTTGACAAAAGTATGTGAAAGAAAATATAGAAGTTTCAGATGACTTAGGAAAACAAATGGAAGTGTCAGCTCTCTGCGTGCACCATTACATGCTCACCTAGAGTGGACAGTGAACAAACTGACATCAATCACCTTTGTTTGCCTTGTAAGATACACTTAAAGTATCCAAACACATTGGTTTCATTGCTGTAAATCCTGTTTAATAAAATTGATACTTCTCTTACCACACCTGCTATGTTCTGACAGTAAATAGTGCTATCTACTTAGTAAAATCAACGTTGTTGTAAGGCTTAGCAGATATTTTAGGGCACGGACACAAACCTCATAATGAGTGAGTTCAAGAATGAATTTTAACATCAATTTGTCATTTTGCTCATTTAATTTTTTCTTCCTGATCTGTCTTGTAATTAAAGGGCCAGAGTGCAATGGTTTGAATATAGAGAGGCTTCTAAAATATGACACTTGGAAAAGGGCATTTTGTAGACTGTCTGATTCACAATCACCTTTTCTTGTACTTCAGCTTCAGAAAATTTGTAATTCAGAGAGCCTCAGGAAAGAGTTTCTGGGCTGATATATTTTGAAACAGATTATCTTCATAAAAGTGTCTTCACATTAGACTTTGGAGTGTCCAGAGCAATAATTAACCCTAGCATTTTACATTTCTGTGACTGTTGATAGATCCTTTCATCACTCCTTAGAGGGAAAAGGCTAGAATTTGTTGTTTCTCTGAGACAGAAAAAAAAAAATCTTTAATCTTTAAAGTTTCCTATTATATCTTTAATCATAACTCTATGACCACTATGGATACCCAGAATTAATCATTTCACTTATGTCCAGAAATGGAAAAATAAAAGCAAGCTGATGCTTTTAATTATTACACGAACTATCTAGCAAGAAGAGTTTGGGATTCCAAATTAGATAAGCCGAATTCAATCCAGGTTCTGCCATTTACTGGTTGTGTTAGCTCAGCTGGTGGCCTAACATCTCTGAATCTTATTTTTCTCATGTATGAAAAATTCACAGAATGTTGTGGGAATCAAATAAGTAGTGCATAGCACATAGCCTGGCCTGTTTCTAAAACATGTGGTTCAAGAGATTAGTGTTTAGCAAATGATCACATTCACTTAGTGATATTTTATCACTAATAATTTTGAGGAATTTAGTAAAAATTATATTATTGATTAATCAAATACCTATCGTTTCTACTCTGTGTCGTGCCTTTTCTAGGTACTAAGGATAAAGAAGTGAATAAAATAAATTCCCTGCTCTTGTAGAGCTTCTGTTCCAGTAAATGTAAACCAACAGTAAGGTGATAAACTAACAAATATGTAATATTTCAGGTGGTAATACATTTTATGAAGAAAGGTTAAGTAGGTTAAGGAGAGGGAGGAAGACGTAAACTGGAGGCAGGTATTAGTTTAGATAGAATTGTTAAGGAATGAAACTCAGATTAGTGAAAATTTAAGCAGAGACCTGAATGAAGCAAGCAGGAGGATTATGGAGTTCCTTCCCCAATGAAGGAAATGAGCTTAAAAATGGCACGGAGATGGGAAAAGTTTTGGCGTGTTAACTCTCACCAGAATTCTACTAGGTAATACATTATTTCACCCAGCAAGTCTTAAAGGTGTTAATTAAGAAGCAAGGTATATGTGATATTGAGGTCAGAAAAGTGTTAAAGATGTAACCACATAGAAATTTTCCACATAAGGGGCTGAAGCACAGGATGAAAATGTCTATATACATCTCACACACAGCATATTTAAATTTAATGGTAAGTGAAGTTCATTAGAGTAAACTTAAGGATTTAAATGATGAAGTACTGAAGAATTTAGAAGTAATGTTGAAGGAATTATTAACCTTGAAACTGTAATTAATTCAATTACGGAATATAATTCAAAATTCATCTGCTTTGAATTTCTTCCAGTTTTTCATATATCATCTTCCTCTCTGATAACTGGTATGTCTACCTTTTGTGGGTTTTTTTTTTTCTTTTAAAATAGCCACTTTGTAGGAGTGGTTTTTTGTTTTTTTAAAAAAATTTTATTTATTTATTTATTTATTTATGGCTGTGTTGGGTCTTCGTTTCTGTGCGAGGACTTTCTCTAGTTGTGGCAAGTGAGGGCCATGCTTCATCGCGGTGCGCGGGCCTCTCACTATTGCGGCCTCTCTTGTTGCGGAGCACAGGCTCCAGACGCACAGGCTCAGTAGTTGTGGCTCACGGGCCTAGTTGCTCCGCAGCCTGTGGGATCTTCCCAGACCAGGGCTCGAACCCGTGTCCCCTGCATTGGCAGGCAGATTCTCAACCACTGCACCACCAGGGAAGCCCTGTGGGGTTTTTTTTGTTTGTTTTTTTGCATGTGTTTTATTGTTTTGTTTTTGTTTTAAGTAGTGGTGATATAATGACCTGCGAGATGAAACCTGAAAAAACAAACAAAACATATATATGTACCTAATTTGTTAGAGCTAAAACAGCACCTTCCTGGACTCCCAATTTTTTTAAAAGCTTCTATTTCAATCTTCTTTGTGTGTGTGTGAAAAGCTCTTATTTATAGAAGATACTACTTCAAATCACATTTTGCCTTAATTTGTGGATTTTTATGTGATGTACATAAAACACTAGAATTAGGCCCCACTTAGTTAATACACAGTTATGTGCCTAACTTCTTTTTTTCTTCTTCCATTTTTTTTTCTTTCAAATATAAGATCTCCATCTGGTTTTGAAAACAAATAAATCAAGTTTTTTCACTCTATAGGAATTAGGCTCATAGAAATAGTGCTTGCATTCTTGATTCCCAAACCTATATAGTATCCTGGGTACCTTCCAAATTTGAGGTTTTATGGTAGACATCATAATCTATTCCAGGGAGATACAGTAAGTTCCTGGTCTTAAAATCAGGAACTAAATTTTTATTCTTATTTTTGTTGCTAACTAACTTGGTCGTCTTGGGCAAGTAAAAACTTTTTGGGCTTCACATTTTCGTGGAATATGCAGTGGTTGAATTAATTTCTAAAGTGTTCTATATCCTAACCATCTCAATTGTATAGTATTAATATTCATAGTTATTAAATGCTATATGAAATTCCTTGTTTTAACCATTACTTGTTTTAAATACTTTCAGAAACCCAAACATAATGTTGAATATCATTTATACTTTGACATTCTCAGTTGCATATTCAGAGTAGACTATTAAAAAGTGTAAATATTTTAAACTTCTCCAAACTCACCTACTCACAAGCTGGTAGATTTCCTGCCTCCATATTTTAGGATCTATTTTATTAGTTTGAATTTTTTATCTCTAGTTGTTGTATTTTTTCTATACATTTATTTTGTCTTCTTTACTGTATTGTAAACTCTATGAAGATAAAATGTATATCTATTGATTACATCTTTTGATTTTTAGTACAATGTGCAAAGCAGTCATGTATAAATAAATACATTGACAGATTCTTTCTTAATCAAGGACAGTGGATAATAGGAATGATTCTTAGACTAGTCTTACTATGACATTGATTTATTATTGTTGTCAAGTAAAAGGGCCATATACAGAAATCCAACCATAAAAACTAGTGATTGATTTCCTTAAGCATCTTACATTTGAATTCAATTTATGTCCTATTAAATTAAGGGGAAATAAGTCAGGTAATGTCATGTCATGTAAATGCCTGATCTCACTGTTATTTCCATAGCAACCTGATTAATGTAAATATCATCGTGCAATAAAACTAGATTAAATCAAAGAAAAATGGTATTGGAGAGAAAAGAGGACTTTATCTAAAACTGCTAGTCTGTCAATCTCTTCTTTCAAGTTTTCTCCAAAGTAAAAGTACCATTTCAAAGGATATATGGCATAAGAATACCTGCTCTTTGTTAGAGTAAGATTAAATTTACTTATTTAATTGTTTGTTTTTCTGCCACATTTCATTTAGATTCTAGGGTAAGAGTAAACAAAGTTCTTTGTTTCTCTAATATACATTTTAATATACATTTTTGTTTTTGAAATTCTGTACTAGAAGCAGTGGCTGAATTCATATTAATCTTGACATGTTTATATTTTAAAATCTTTAATGAACAAATTTGCAAGAGTTATTAAACCTAAGAAAGAAGTAATTCTGTTTTATAGATAGAGAGACAGAGAGATAGAGAGATAGATAGATAATCTCAACAACAGTTTGGCAGTTGAAATTGATTTTAAATATAATTGTGTTCCAGATTGCCACTGCAGTTAAATGTTTAGGAAACTTTAAACTTTTGACCACTTTCTCTTTATGAGAAACAGAAACAACTTCTAGTATACATTTACACTACCAGAGATCACTCAACCTTAGCAATAATAGAAAAGCAGTTTCAATTTAGTCATTCTTTTTATGCAAATGGGATGGAAAATTCTTGTAGATTATTGTTAGTGGACTACTAACTGGATATCTTCACATGGCTTAAAACAGGTGCCAGAAATTGGGATTCATATTCTCTTCCTGGTACTTACAACTGGTTCATTCTGTGGCTTAGGGTTTAAGCATATGTGAATTACCTTGTGAACTGGTTGGATGCCTATTGTGTTTGTTTATCTCTTTAGTAAATGATCTTTTATTCATAGTCAGTAACTATTATAAATATTAACCCATTGCCTTAAAAGGATGTATAACCAAAAAAATGTTGATTTAACATCCACTAGTTACATTTTTATATTTGAGACATTATGCTGTTTAATTATTAATTTAGTTGATCAGCTAATATACTAGTAATACCATGATAAAGATAAAACACTTAAAAAGTGATTATACTTAAAATTAAGCCTAGAATAAAATATGATTTTACAAATAGTAATGTGACAGCCCATTTCTTTAATAGACATTTTGCAAATCTTATTATATTTCAGAAAACAGGATAGTTTGAAAATTAATCTAATTATGAACCTTTCTAACTCTATAGATTATGGTTTCATGTATATTTATCTCCTATTCTTTTCCAACTTCTCCAACCTTCCACTTTTCTCTAACATAGTTTATTAATGGCAAAGAGTATGGGACAATGAACTAAAGATAGAGTGAAAAAATTAAGAGATATAGAATATGTTATTACATGAAAAATAGTTGGATTCTTTCGGGGGTACATTAACTAATTCCATTAAGATTTTATTGTGAGTCATCCTCAGAATACTGGTTCTCTGTGTCTTACATTCTTCTTCATCAAAATGGCGATAGGAATATTTTCTCACTGGGTAATTATAAATATTAGATAATTCATGAGAAGTTCTAAAAATGCTGCTTTAATTAATCTTTTATTTATTAATCCTTCTTATTAAGTCTTTCTTAGTCATCCTGCTCTCAGATCCCATATTTTGCACATTAATATTTTGCCTTTCAATACATGAGCCTTAGTGCAGGTAACCCCAAATAGCAAGTATTTCCAAAGAAGCAACCATATTGAATTCTTGTGACTTAAAGAAGCTTCCTATAGTTGCTGACATTAATTGCAAGAAATAACTATGTACTTCATAAGCATGTCAAAAAGACAAAGTTCTGATGTGGGAAGAAACTGAAAAATCCAGTTACATTTGTAAACAACACTGAGTGAAAAGAGTTAAAAACCAACTTAAAAATCAGTTTGTTTCAAAAAAACTGACTTTTGGAGGTAATGATCATTGTTTTGTATTTCAAAAGCATTGAGTTTAGAAAACAATTGTATGTTAATGTTAATTGTATGTAAATGTTTTGTACATTTATCTTTTCTCATATATATTTTAAATAATCAGTAATTGATACTTTAATTTTTCATTGGTGTGAAAAAAACTTAATAAGTACTCTTAGATATTAGATACATTATTATTATTAATAGTATTATCATTACTATTAATATTATTACTATGGCTGTTATTAAATGGTGAAATAGGGTATTACATGAGAATAATGATTTCAAGGATTTTGGAATAATGATTCAGGTAAATTTCTGGTTGGAAAGAAAAGAGATGACTGACCATCAAGTGGTGTGATTTTCTATGGCTAATAACATACACATACTGCTATTAGGTGGGGCTTTCCCCTCCCATTTTAACATATGCCTTTTAGCTTTTTATGTTTTCTATAATGATTTCTCACTCAAGGATATCCTTGATATCCTTTTTATTCTTTTTCATCTGTATTAAAGAAAGAGTTATGTAGAAATACATACTGTGTGCGTCCCTTTTGTTCATATCTCTAGACATGACCTTAGATTCCCTATGCCTTGTGTGGAACAATTCTTGTAAGCTCAAGTTTCTATTCAATTATATGACATCTCTATACTGATTCCATATCTATTCCTATACTCTGTAAGCTGAAGCTTGCTTCTTCCTGATATATTTCCACCATCATTGTCAGCAACTTAATATCATATCCTCATGAGCTAACTATATAATGCTTGCCTAGGTAAATCCCCTTCAGTCCTTCCTGAAAAAAGCTGTCATTGCAATTTACACTTTTTATTCTTGTCTGCTTCCTCGATTTAATAGTGATTATGATGATGATGATGATGATAATGATGATTGGAATATCTACTTCTTATTTGGTGTTTGTCAGTTCTAAGTGCTTTATACATATTAACACATTTATATTTACAATAAGTCCATGAAGTATGTACTGTTATCATCCTTATCTTATAGATAAGGAAACTGAGTCTTAGACTGCCTAAGCAACTTGCCCATGGTGACAAAGAAGCAAAGTTGGAAAAAAAAATAACATCTGAAGTAACTCACTAAAAGTCTATGCGTATATAATTTCTGAAAGCCTGACTATGGTCTAGATTAGTCTTTTCATGCCATGGACTTATTGCCACTCTGTATAGCAAACATTTTGTAGTACTCCTTATCACTATCTTGAAATATTATTTACGCAAGTATAAACTATCTGTATATGTGGTTTAAATAAAATTGATATATTGCCCTAATTTTAAAGAAAAATAAAAGGAAATTAATTTACAATAAAAATTTGTATTTTAAGTTTTAAATGTTTGGGCTTTACACTAAAATATTTAAATAAGTAAATCTGGTTCTTGTCTATACATAGAATCAACATGAGTTAGGTATATTGTATTGCAGATCTGTATAGCATACAGATGTGTTCCATTGGTGACCTGATTTTCCAAAATGATGCTCTTGGTAAAATTTTGAATGAAATAAAGTAAAATTCTTCTAGTGATTTACACAGTAATTACATTGATGGAAAATTCAGCATATACAGTTGTCCCTCAGTATCTGTGGGGGATTGTTCCAGTCCCACTGTGGATACCAAAATTCTCAGATGCTCAAGTCTCATAGTTGGCCCTCCATATCCATGGTTCCACATCCACAGATTCAACCAACCATGAATCATGTAGTACTGTATGTATTTATTGAACAAAACACACATGTAAATGCACCAGTAGAGTGAAACATGTGTTGTTCAGGGGTCAACTGTTCTGTGCAAAAAAGCCTTTTTGTTTACATTAAATGTTTAGGTTAGGTTCTATGCTTGGATGTTTATATACATGTTTTTTACTTCATGATTGCCTGGTTGAATATTCAAAGGTTAAGAAAGATATAGTATAAATCTTTCTTGGGTGGTAAGGACCCATAGATTTTAGGTAATCCAGCATCTTTGACTCCATTCATAAAGTGTCAGCTTCAGTACCCCCAATTAGTCCCAGAAGTTTATAGTACACCAGGTCTAGGGCATGATACCACAGCTGTTGAGAACATCTGAATTAGGTAATTTCTGACAATTCAACAATTTGATACTATTTATATTTTTATAAGAAAAATCTCATGTTTTTCTTTTCTTTCTGAGTTAGGAAAAATACTAAGCACACAAACTCTTAGGTCAAAAGTACATCCCTTTTATATAATTCTTACGACTTAGAAAATGAATTCCTTTTTGTATCTTTAAAAGCATAACACTTAAAGAAGAAGGAGTGGTCAAGAATTTTTTGTGTATTTATTTGAAGCCAGGCTTTCAAATGCTAAAGTTGAGCACTGTTGATTTGAAATGGTGTTTGATCTTTTTACTCCCAGTCTTCACCTTTGCCTGTAAACTAAAATATAAGAGAGAAGAAATGTAACTAGTTTGCTCTGAGTTTGGAAGCAATATGATAGTAGTAGTAGCAGTCACAACAACAACAATAATAATTTAACAGCTAGCACCAGAATTCCTTTTATGGGAGAAACATTTCCTTTGTTTAGGAAAATAACTTGTGCCATTTCCTGTAAGAAGAGAAGGATTCATTAAAAGACAATAAAATAAAGTGTTGTACACAATAATTATCTAGGAATTCAATGGATAAGTGTGAACAAGAAGACTAAGGTAGGAATGATGGGGAGGGAGCAGTAGAGAGTGGGCTGGAGCTGAGAGCAGGTGGTTCATTGAGTAGCTTTTGATGATCAGGAGTCTAAAGGAAGGTTAAAATCAAGGTAGAGGCTGGACTGTAAAATCCCACACTTGACCACATATTTTAGTGCACAAACAAGAACCTTATATCAATAAATGTATAGGTAAATATAGAGGGAAACTAAAAAAACAAAAACAAAACAAAGAAATAAAAAAGCCTTACTGAGTAGAATGGAAAAGAAGAAAAAACAGTAAGTTAAAAGCACCAAAAGTTTAAAATGTGACTGTGAGAAGTTGGCAACCCTGGAAATAGGAAAAAAGATGTTTGTTTATCTTCCATCTATCTTCCTCCCTTCCCCCCTTCCTTCCTTCCTTCCTCTCTTTCCCTTCCTTCCTTCCTTCCTTCCTTCCTTCCTTCCTTCCTTCCTTCCTTCCTTCCTTCCTTCCTTCCTTCCTTCCTCCCTCCCTCCCTCCCTCCCTCCCTTCCTTCCTTCCTTCCTTCTTTCTTTCTTTTCTTAATCTTGAAGAAATATATGCTTTCCCACAGAAATTGAGAAAGGGAGTCAACCTGATTATAACTAAATTTCGTTTTCAGATAGCTAGGTGACTTCAGTGATATCTATCTGTATTTTGGGATGAAATTTATAACTTTATATTCCTTTTATAATTTAGTAATGTTGGACCTTGAAGCCAGTGAAAAAATGAGATCTATGGATATGTTTTACTTGATTTTATGCTGTCCTCCAGCCTTTTTAAATATAATTGAAATTTGTATTTATTTTTAACATGCATGTATATAGGTATATTTACATTTTTGTACATATTTGTAGTATTAGATATAGAAATCATGATTCTATATTTTGGGGGTTATAATTTATAAAATAATATCAAAGTAAGTAATAACAATAATTTTATTATAGGTCTCTAAATTCATAATTCACAATGGAAAGACTAACAGGCAGGGCTTCAACATATTGGTGTGAAGAATGCCATTATAATAGCCAATGACAGTGTGTCACAGTTTGAGCATATGGTTCCTGTTGTATTTAGATCAGAAAAGTGAAAAGCATCCTATGCCCTACTGAACTTAACTGAATAAACATCACAGCTCTTCAATACGAGTCTATGATAAAGAAAATCAATGTATTCTTAGGCTGTAGTAAATGGTAAAATTATGGTACTATGCCACTATATTAATACTTACTAGTGGTGTGATTTTAAGATTATTTTTAGCACACATTCACAAAAGAACCTTAAGTTGTATTTGCATTGTTATTTTTAAAATAAATTAGTAATAGATATATTTTTCAGTAATAAAATTAATAACTTTATAAAATAAGTATATACTAATTATGTTTAACTAAATCTAAACTTCTTAATATTTTCTTTTCATTTTGAGAATTAGTAGTTGAAATGAAGGGCTTTAAAATAATTTTCATATTTTTAGACATTTATATAAAATATTAAGTATAAGAAGATATTCCTATTCATCATATATTTTCTTTTGTCTGACAGAAAAATGAGTCATATTCACTTCTTAATCACCATATATAGTTCTATACTCTATTTAAGTGGTTCTTGATCTTTTTTTTCTCCACAGCACACTCAAGGATGTATCATATTCTACTCTGTTACAATGACAGTGACATTGGGTCTGGGGAATAGGTGTAAGGAACTGATTCTCTGGCTTGTGGGAAGTGGAAGTATGATTCTTGGTTTTGAAGCTATCCTCTCACTCCTACCAGTGCATGCTTTCTTAAACTGGAATGAGAGTCATCTATTTTAAATAGTTGTTTAATTGATTAGTTGTATTATTGATCCACATCTAAAATGTTCAAAATATTGCTGCCTTATGTTTTAAAAAGTGTTCTGGTGTTTGTTTCCTAGTATATTTGTATCAAATAATTTATTACACTATAGTGTTTCCTTTTAAGAATTCTAACAATTTAATATCAGTCAGTTATTTCATCCCTATTCTAATTTTAATTGTACTCAGTGTATGAAGCCTTTCCCTTTATACTGTGACTTCTCCATTCACTTTCCTTCAACTTACTAGCACACATTTCAGGAAGTTAAAAGACTAGTATAATAAATAATCCCTTTGTAGATTCTGCAACTGTTATTATTTTACCATCTTCCCTTTATCTCTCTCTGTAAATAAGGTTTTGCTGAACCATTTGAAAGTAAGTTACAGATATTACAATTCACCCTTAAATACCACAACATGCATCTCCTCATAATAGACACTCCCTACATAACCACAATACCAGCAGAACACTTAAGAAGATTAAATATTCCATAACATCATCTAAATTCTAGTCTATAGTCAAATTGCCTCAACTGTTCCAATAATATATTTTGTACTTTATAACTTTTTTGAACCAGGATTAAATTGTTTCCAACACTAAACTTGAGTTTTTCTATATCTTAAAATAATCCCCACCTTTTTTAGACTGATTTTTTAAAGACTTTGTTTCTTTAGAGCAGTTTTAGGTTTATAACAAAATTGAGGGAGACATACAGAGATTTCACATATACCCCCTACCTACACACAGGAATAGACTCCCCCATTATCATCATCATTCACTAGAATGGTGCTTTTTTTTTTTTTTTTTTTTTTTAACCAAGGATGAACCTATATGGATACATCATAATCAAAGTCCATAGATTACTTTAGGATTCACTCTCGGTGTTGTACATTTTATGGGTTTGGACAAATGTATAATGACATATATCCATTATTATATAATATCTTACAGAGTAGTTCCTCTGCCCTACTAATCTTCTGTGCTCTGCCTGCCTATTCATCTCTCTACACACACCGCCCCCACCAGAAACCATTGCTCTTTTCAATATCTCCATGGTTTTGCCTTTCCCAGAATGTCATATAGTTGGAATCATACAGTATGTAGCCTTCTCTGATTGGCTTCTTTGTCTTGGTAATATGCATTTAAGATTTCCCCATGTTTTTTCTTGGCTTGATTGCTCATTTCTTTTTAGTGCTGAATAATATTCTGTTGTCTGGATGTAACACATATTATTTATCCATTCTCTTACTAAAGGACATCTTGATTGTTTCCAAGTTATGGCAATTATGAATAAAGCTGCTATAAATATGGACATCTCTGAACAGTTTTTTTGTGTGTACATAAGTTTTCAACTCTTTTGGACAAATACCAAGGAGCATGATTATTGTATCATAATGGTAAGAGTATGTTTAGTTTTGTAAGATACCACCAAACTGTCTTCCTAAGCGGCTGTACCATTTTGCATTCCCATCAGAAATGAATGAGAGTTCCTGTCTGTTGCTCCATAACTCCCCCTGCATTTGAGGTTGTCAGTATTCCAGATTTTTGGCCATTCTAACCTCATTTCAATTTGCATTTTCCTGATGATATATGATGTGGATCCCTTTTTCATGTGTTTGCCATCTGTATATTTCCTTTGGTGAGGTGTCAGTTAAGGTCTTTGACCCATTTTTTAAATTGGGTTGTTTTCTTATTGTTGAGTTTTAATGGTTCTTTGTATATCTTGTATAACAGTCCTTTATCAGATGTGTCTTTTGCAAATACCTTCCCCCAGGCTGTGGCTTGTCTTCTCATTCTCTTCATACTGTCTTTCACAGAGTAGAAGTTTTTAATTTTAATGAAGTCCAGCTTATCAATTCTTTCTTTCACAGATCATCTCTTTTATGTTGTATTTAAACAGGCATCACAATACACAAGATCATCTAGGTTTTCTCCTATGTTATCCTCTATGAATTTATAGTTTTGCATTTTACTTTTGGTCTGTGGTCCATTTTCAGTTAATTTTTGTGAAGGTTGTAGATTCTGTGTAGATTTATTTTTAAATGTGAATGTCCAGATGTTCTAGCACCATTTGTTAATGAGACCGTCTTTGCTCCATTGTATTGTTTTTGCTTCTTTGTCAAACATCAGTTGGCTATATTTATAGGGAGCTATTTCTTTTCTACTCTGTTCCACTGATCTATTTGTCTGTTATTTCACCAATACCACACTGTCTTGATCACTGTAGGTTTATAGTAGGATATAGTCTGTCCTCCAGATTTATCATTTTCGTTTAATATTGTGTTGGCTCTTCTGGGTCTTTTGCCTCTCCATAAGACTTTATAATTGGCTTGCCAATTACACAAAATACGATGCTGGTGTTTTGATTGGGATTGCATTGGATCTATACATGAAATTGGGAAGAACTGACGTCTTGAAAATATTGTCTTCCTATCCATGAATGTGGAATATTGCTCCATTTATTTAGTCCTCTGATTGTTCATTAGAGTTTTATAGTTCTCCTCATCTAGATCATTCAAGTATTTTGTTAGAGTTATACCTAAGTATACTTTTTTTTAGGTGCTGATATAAATAGTACTGTGTTTTAAATTTCAAATTCCACTTGTTCATTCCTGACAATATAAGAAAGCAGTTGACTTTTATATATTAACTGGATCTCTTGAAACCTTGCTATAATTGCTTATTACTTCTAGGAGTTTTTTGTCAATTCTTTCAGATTTTCTGCATAGATAATCATGTCTTCTGTGAATAAACAGTTTTGTCTTCCTTCCCAACCTGTATACCTTCCATTTCCTTTTCTTACCTTATTGTATTATCAAGGACTTCCTGTTAATGTTGAAAAGAAGTGATGAAAGGGGATATCCTTGCCTTGTGTTAGATCTTAGGGGGAATGCTTTGAATTTCTCACCTTTAAGTGTGATATTAGCTGTAGTTTTTTTGTAGATAGTCTTTATCAAGTTGAGAAAGTTCCCCTCTATTCCCAGGTTACTGAGAGTTTTGTCATGAATGGGTATTGGATTTTGTCAAATTCTTTTTCTGCATCTATTAATATGATCATGTGATTTTTTTTTTTTAGCCTGTTGATGTGATGGATTATATTAATTGATTTTTGAATGTTCAACCAACCTTGCATACTGGGATAAATCCCACTTGTCATGGTGAATAATTCTTCTTATATGTTGTTGAATTTGATTTGCTAATATTTTGTTGAGGATTTTTGCATCTATGTTCATGAGAGATATTGGTCTGTAGTTTTCTTGTAATAGCTTTGTCTGGTTTTGGTATTAGGGTAATGATGTCCTCATAGAATAATGAGTTAGGAAGTATTCCTTCTGCTTCCATCTTCTGAAAGACATGTAGAGATTTGATATAATTTCTTCCTTAAATGTTTGGTAGATTCACCATCTAGGCCTTAGACTGACTTTTAAAGAGTCCCAGTTGGGTCTCTTGTAGATCAGTGCTCCTAAAATTTTAATGGACAGTGAATTACCCAGGAATCTGTTAAAATGTAGAGTCTGATTCAGTAAGTCCAGAATGGGTCTGAAATTGTGCAAATCTAATAAGCTTCCAGGGGATGCTGTAGGTGTGTGGCTCATGCTTAGAATTTTAGAAGGTCCTGCATTCTAAGTTTTCTTCTCCGTTCCTGTTTCCTGTGGTAGGTTTTGTTTTGCTAGGATCTCTATCTTCAGCATTTCTGTAAATTAGAAATAAGCTTATAAGCTTGATTGGATTTATGTAAAACATTTTTTTGCCATAATACATAATAGCTAGTGTTGTATACTTCATATTGCATCACATGAAGAAACACATGTCATGTTGTTCCACTGTTAATTATGCTAATTTTATCATTTGGTTAAGGTGATGATTGTCAGATCTCACCACTGTTAAAGAGTTTTCCCCCTTTTGCATTTGACCTGTTATCTGTGGGGTGATATATTAACATCATCCATGTATCTTGTTTCCCAACAATCTTCCTCCTAGTGTGTGTGTGTTTGTACTAATATTTCCACTAAAACAGAATATGTAAACACCACCACCACTAATAATAATCAACCTAGTATGTTGTAAACTTGCATATAATTTATTGATAACAGGTTTAAGAACAAACAATTAATTCCAGACTTTGGGGCTGTATTTAGTAAAAAAGAAACAAAGCAAGCAAACAAAAAAGCAAACACCCAAACTTCATCATTCCTAAATAATCTTTGTCATACTCCCTTCTATGGAAAAGACCAAAAGAACGCAGGCACAACCAGCAGGGGAGTTAAAAAAGCGACCTTACCGAAGCAGTCCTGAGAGAATAGCTCTCATTTTTTTCCCCTCCTCAGCCTCAAGCAAGACAATGGATGCCAATGCCCAGGGATGTGGCAGGCCCAGGAGTTCTATTACTGTCCCTCGCATGGGTACTTCCTTGACTCGGGGCTCTATGGTTTTGCAGTTTAAAACCGCCAATAAGAAAGGACAGTTTAAAGTCAACTGTCGTTTCACCCATTTCAGTTGCACATGGAATAGAAAGCAGAAGACAGGAAACGTGTACTGCTTCTGCACTGATTCCAGTGAGAGGACGCGGTCTATGGAGACAGGGCCTGAACGGTCACTGGCCAGTGGGAGCCCCTTCAGGCTGACTTCTGTGTTCTTTTGCCATAAATCCATTGGGGAGGTGAGGGGTGTTGGTACTTCCTTGCTTTCTGGAAAAACTACATCTAACATGTTTGTATTTTTCCTGCCCAGATTTGTTGTCAGCTGTATTCTCAAAGATCTCTGACTCCTTTTAGTAGGAAATGGTGTCTACAAAGCAGGACATAGTCACTAGGTGAGATTATTGCTTGTGGGTTGTCATTACTTCTAGGTTTGTGTTAGTGGATCATTTATTCACTTTGATAAGCTCTTACTTGCTTCATATGTCACATTTTGCTTGGCCAGATTGCAATCCAGATAAAATTTTTGAAGAAGGGCACATAAGTAGCATACTTTTCAGGCTGTGGTAATGGTATGAATCAAAAAGAGTATAGCAGAAAGACTTTGAAAATATACTTATGTTGCTTTGGCACATGGATAAATGTAGTCAGATACAGAACTCAGGCACCATATCTTTTTCTCGAATTCAGCAGATGTTGGTTGTTCTAGTATCTTCTGTTTCTACATTTGATGAGTCTGAGGGTTAGCTTTTTCTTGTGGTTGGTTGTAAGTGATTTAAAAAAAACCAAATTCCTACACAGATAATAGGATTCTTTGAAATTAAATTATTTGATAAACAATTTCTGAAGTTAAATGACTTCATTTTCATAATAGTATGATTATACCTTCTTTGGTTATCAAGAAACATTTATAGTTTCATGTTAGCATTTGAGCTAGAGAGCTACATTTATTTAAAGTTAAGGTGGGGAGGAATATGTTATCCTGGGCAGCAGTCTGAAAATTTTTCTCTGTAATTTCTTAAGTATTAATACCTGTGATTAGCTTTGAGCAGTACATCTTCTGCTTCCTCCCACTGCTTTCATGGAAACCAGCTACATTTTTGATAAAATGGGTAAGACCAACTCCCTGAAGCATACTGACATTTTGTACTTCACCATGTATTTTCATTTCGTTAGTACTACTGTTCCATAAATGCAAAGTTGACTTCCTTTCACATCTCATCTTTCTTCGTTTAGAGGGTTGTGATTCAGGGACAGGGGAGAAGGGAATGGGGAACAACTTAGCTAAGTATTTTCTTTAATTATTTCCCACATTGTCTTATTTCCTCTTTATGATGAAAGAAAAGACCCAGAGTGGTGGAGAGTTTTCAGCCTGCTCCCTGCCAAGCTCCTTTATAAGCCTCCTTTAGACTTCACTCCACATTTACCCGCCACACTACATTGTGCTCATTTGCAGCAAGATTGTTCATAACACTGGCTAATTCTTCCAGTATTTTTTTCCAAATTGTATTTTCATCTGACCAATATTGTTTTAACTTTATGTTATTAGTTTGAGGCTTTTCCTACTTTGGGAGTTGGATGTTTTATTTTGTGGAGATTTATTCCATAGGGTATCCTGAGGGAGGGGAGGATTTTAAATGTGTACTTGGGATGCCACTATCTTCAAGCCCAGAGAAACTTAAAGATGGGTGATTTTGCACCTCTAGAAACCAGCATTCACTTCAGGAATAATTCCATGTGCCTTCTGATCTGCCCATTCAATACTTTAAAATTCAAACTCCAAGAGCAGTTTGTATACAAAAGAAAATTGTGCTGAGCTGCATTCTTTTTTCTTCATATGCCGTATTTAAAAATTACAGTACAAGTTACCACGTTAGAGATTCTGTTTATATCTAGATAAATCTAGTCAGGTACTAGAGATTCCAAGTTTACTTGCCAAAACTAATTGCTATTTGTGAACATCAAATGTAAGCAAATCTTATTTAATTTCAGAGTACTCACATGTCAGACCCAAGCAAGTGCAATGTATTTTCATGTTATGAAATAATATTCTCAATCCAGAAGATGGAGGCTGAGGCATTTCTCCTATTGAAAAATATCAGGTCAGGTTGAAGGATACATTATGTTCAAGTTCCAATCTAAAACTTTTATTATATAACGGGAATTAATACAGTTTGTACTCTTGTGTCTGGTTTCTTTCATTCAGCGTAATGTTTCTAGATTTATCCTTGTTGTATAAGTAGATTGTTCCTTTTTTATTGCTGAATAGAATTCCAGTGTATGAATTGCCATAATTTATGCAGTCTCCTATTGATGGACATCTGGGGTGTTCCAGCTTTTTGCTATTATGAATAAAGCATCTATGAACAATCTTGTCTTTTTATATGTCATTTCCCTTGAATAAATTCTTAAAAATGGCATTGCTAGGTTACTAGGTAGATGCATATTTATTTTTATAAGAAACTGCCTATTTCTAAATTGGTTGTGCTATTTTATATTCCTGCAAAGAATATATGAGAACTAACACATTTTTCTAATATCCAATATTGTCAGGTTGTTTTATTTGTTTGTTTTTAGCCATTCTGGTGAGTGTGTAGAGATATTGTGGTTTTAATTATACTTCTCAAGCTTATAGTTGAATATCAAATCAGAAAGCAGGACTAATGTAGTTTGTAATTATTATACTTTAGCTGTATATGTAATAAAATTTCATTTATACTTGTTAAAATATGACTTCCAAAGAATCGGTAAAACATCATGACCTATATACAAATGTAAAATGAACATATGCCAGATATTTTATTGATTGAGAGAACCAGTAAAATGCTACAGTCAATTCAGAGGAAAGTTTAAGATCAGTGTCATTTATAGGCTAGAAATTTACAAATAGATGCAAAACTGGATTTTTCCATGGGGTGGGTTGGGGGAATCAAGTGTTTCTTTATTGGACAGACTTTTATTTCTGTGACTATAAGCAAGAATTATTTGCATTGCTTTCAGTTACCTACAGCTTACAGGATTTTAAGTAGCTTGTAGAAAATGATACAAAGGCAAAACCCCTTAGAATCAGATAACCTTGAAGGATGTGCTCTAACAATTTTCCTTTGAATACACTCAGTAATTTTTTGTTCCATTTTAAAACCTTTCACAATTTCCCCCTTCATACATATGCTTGGTGTTAAAATAATCTGTTTGCAATACCAAGAAATAAAAATGCTAAATGGCCAATTCTGTGTGTGTGTGTGTGTGTGTGTGTGTATGTGCTATCAGGAGGCATACTGACTATCCTTTCTCACATGAGGTCATAGTAATTCTTTAAGTTAGGCACCAAATCAGGTAGTACGTGGGCCTTATTTTTTTCTGACATTTTTCTAGAACTAAGAAAGATGCTTATAAAGAAAATAATATATTATACACACAGAAACATACATATTCCCTTAACAGAATTAGGACTACTGTTTTGAAATTTTAGTAATATATAAAGACTACAATTTTACCTATTTAGAAAAGTGATTATATTCTTGGGATGTCATCATTTATCCTTATCCATGGAAAGTTATGGGATGTGTCTAACTTCAGGTAACTTAGCAGCTATGCACAGACTTGATCAATTTTATGTTGGAAGTTTTACACACACACACACACACACACACACACACACACACACACATATATGGCATGGCCACTGTAGAGTCTATAGTCCTCTTGCATCCTGAGTTGTCCGTGTGGATTTGCCCTCTAAATTAACATGAGATGAGGAGAATCTTCTAAATGTGTACCAACTGTGTAGAGAAGAAGAGTTAATCAACCAATGAGTATATTAAGCAAGCAAGGGCCATAATGGAGGGAAAGGGGACATGCTATTCAGTTAAATGATTGTCTTTTGTTGTACTCCTAACAAAGTCATCAATTTAATAATTTACTTCTGGTTGCAATATTAGGTTGACAACCTATAATTTATTCAGTCATTCGGTATAATTTCATTGTGATTCTACTAAATGTTAGCCACTATTCTAGGTATTTAGGATACAGAAAATAGTGTTCCTGTAAACAGCCTGTCAGAGGAGATGGACAAGTTAAAAATTTTTTGATAAAATGCAGTGTGTTGAGATAGAAATTATTTTTTTCAGATAGCAGTGTCGATTTTAAATGAACTATAAAAGATGTGCTAATTTCTCTTTGAAAAGCAGGTGGATTAACTTTGAAACACTAATTTAAGTAAATTAATCTAGTTAAGTGCCTTATTTTGATATTCTAAAATAGACTGATTTCTTTTTCAAGACTTTTTAAATCAAAATTTTAATTAAAATATTTGGGCATAAATGTGGATACAGATTCAGTTGTAAGAAATCATACAGAGATATCCCATGTATTTCTTACCCGGTTTCTCCCAGTGATAACGTCTTGTAAAACTATATTACCATAATGTCACAACCAGGATGTTTACATTGATTTGGTCTACTTACTAAACAATCTGTCATCACAAGGATACTTCTTGTTGCCCTTTTAAAGCCATACCCATTCCCTCCTCAATTCCCCTGACCCTGACCTCTGGCGACCACTAATCTGTTCTCTATTTCTATAACTGTATAATTCATAATGTTATATAAATGGAATCATACAGTGTGTGAGCATTTAGTATTGGCTTTTTTCACTCTACATTATTCCCTGGAAATTCGTCCAATTTATTGTGTTTATCAATAACACATTTTTTAAAAATTATTTATTTATTTATTTATTTATTTATTTATGGCTGTGTTGGGTCTTCGTTTCTGTGCGAGGGCTTTCTCTAGTTGTGGCAAGCGGGGGCCACTCTTCATCGCGGTGCGCGGGCCTCTTACTATCGCGGCCTCTCTTGTTGCGGAGCACAGGCTCCAGATGCGCAGGCTCAGTAATTGTGGCTCACGGGCCCAGTTGCTCCGTGGCATGTGGGATCTTCCCAGACCAGGGCTCGAACCCGTGTCCCCTGCATTGGCAGGCAGATTCTCAACCAGTGCGCCACCAGGGAAGCCCAATAACACATTTTTATTGCAGAGAAGTATTCCATGATATGGATGTACCATATCATACCAGTTTGTTTAAGCATTCACCTTTTGAAGGGCGTCTGTGTTGTTTCTGGTTTTTGGCCATTACAAATAAAGCTCCTAATCATTCATACCTGCATTCATGTGCAGGTTTTTGCATGAAAACACATTTTTACTTCTCTGGAATAATGTGTGAGATTGTGTTTTGCTGGATTGTATGGTAGTAGTATATTTATTTTCCAAGAAACTTTTAAACTGTTTCCAGAGAGGCCTTACCATTTTATATTTCTACCAGCAGTGTGTGAGTGATTTAATGTCTCCTTATCCTCGCAGCATTTGGAGTTGTTACTATTTTTTATTTTAGCCATTTTGAAAGGAGTGAAATGATATCATGATTTTAATTTGCATTTCCCTGATGGCTAATGATGCTGACCATTTTTGCATGTACTTATTTGCCATCTGTATGTCTTCTTCTGTGAAATTTTTATTCATGTCTTTTGTCCATTATCTAATTGGATTTCTTTTTCTTTTTACTGTTAAGGTTTAAGAGTTCTTTATGTATTCTTGATATGAGTCCTTTGTCAGGTAGCAGTTTGCAGATATTCTTTTTCCTGTTTGTAGGTTGTCATTGCATCCTTTGGCAAGTTGTTTCTCAGAGAAAATTTTTTAAAGTTTGTATTATTTATATATAGTTTACTTATAAGTACTGCGGATTTGGAAGAAATTGTAGACTAAAGAGATACACACAAATATTAGGGCAATTCTATAAACCTTCTGGTGGCAGCTATAAGAAAACGTAAAGAACTAGAGAACCAGCACTTTAAATGTTTTCTCCAATAACCGCTGTGTACAAAGTTATGAAGCAGACTAGGATTTGGTGTTTCCATTCCATTTCCTAATCCATCTCCTTTTTCCCCTAGCTTTACAGAAACTCTTCAAGAAAAATCTTGATAAAAACATTCATGCTTAAGGCTGAGAAGTGCTAGTAACAATATGTTAATAATCTTATTTTAAGAGGAGACTGTGGTTTAAACCAAAAGAATATTGGATAGAGGTAGGATTTTTTTCTTTCTTCACCAGGAGCTGGTGAAGAAATATACATATCGATATTTGGTATCTACTGTATGTAGTTACAATATTCTGTATTTTTCATGTGTTATCTTATATGGATCAAGTTGTTTCCCCCACGGATTCATGTCACCCCAAGCCTGTGAATGTGACCTTATTTAGAAATAGGGTCTTTGTAGATGTACTACAGTTAAGATGAGGTCATACTGGATTATATTGTGCCCTAAATCCAAGATGACTGATGTCAATATAGGAAGAAGGAAATTTGAACACAGAGATACAGGTACACAGGAGAATGCCATGTGAACACAGAGGCAGAAATTGGAGTTATGCTGCCACAAGGCAAGAAATGGCAAAAATTGCCAGCAATCACCACAAGCTAGAAGAGAGGTTTTTGTTATGCCAGTCCTGGGAAACTAATACATTGACTATCAGAATCTTAGCCAAAGAAGTTTCAGAGATGTGAAACTGAGTTTTGAGAGATTAAATGATTTGTTCTGTTATATAGGTTTGTAAGGAGTGAGACTGTAACTTTAACTGAAGCACTGTTTTCTGAACAAAGCTCATGTTATTACCATTACCCTAGCTGACTGATGTTTTGAGAATATGTAAATTTATGATGTAGAGGGAGGTAAATTATTTCCAACATTTCCCTGAATGTGCAATTCACTCATAGGTGTGCTGTGTGCATGCACACGTGCACACACACACATGCACACACTTTCAAACATGTCACTTCATACCTAATAAATATGAATAGTTTAATTAACCTTATTAAAGGACCAGGTTTTATAATCACAAGACAAATCATTAGGAGAAAGAACACAGCATCAGACCATAAGAGTAAAATAGTTGATTAAGTGACATACATAATAGATTACTGGGTAAAGTGAGTGTTTAGAAATAAAATATGATCAATGCCAAAACTAAGTCATAAAACATGGGAGCAGAGTTGGTTTATCTGATTCATGTCCATTATAATTAATCTCAGGTTATAGTGGGTCAGATGACAGTCCTGCCCTCTGTAGGTAGCAACTTTCTTAGAGGCAAGAAAGAGAGGGGGGGAGAGGGAGGGAGGGAGAGAGAGAGAGAGAGAGAAAGAAAGAGAGAAAAAACACATATTTAAACCAGAATTATAAGAGGTGGCCAGGTACTCTTGGCAGAATCTGATCATTATCTCAGAACAATGCTTGGCATATATTTGGTACTCAATAAAATTATGTTGAATAATTTAATGAATAAAGGTCATGGCTCTTAAGGAGTATCCCACTCCAAATTAAAAGCTGCAAACCCTTACTAGTTTTATTGCTGGAAATTAATACACGTATAATGCTTTCCCAGCTATCTATATTTGCTTCCTTGTTTGCTGTCCTTTTTTTTTCTCCAATCCCCTCAGGATATTTCTATGAATTATGTAAGATTGCTGATCTGCAAGACCCATTGGGCTAATTCCACTTGAGCATCAGTGAAAGGAATGGGGCCTTGATATCCCTTTGTCTATTTCATGATTGACGAACCAACAGTTAGCATCAGGCTGTATTGCTTATTGAATTTGTGTATATAATGGGTGTAAGAAATGACAAATACGTTACAACTACTACACAGGCACAAAAATTCCCAAGTATTTCTTACCTGGACAGGTTCCTACTCCACTAGTCTCCTTTTTTCACATGACCAGGGCTTGCTTACCTCTCAGTGGACCAGTTTTCCTGAGAATATGCATGCCTTATACTCCAAGACAGCTGACCCCTAGCCTCAGATTTGGTTGATTGTTTTTATACTCTGTACTACATATGCAATAAGAAAATCATGCAGTAGATTGGCAACACATTGCTCAAAGTTTGGGCTATGTAATTTAAAAAGATATTTCACCGACAGCTTGTCTGTTGGATCTGCACCAAGATTAGTCCTTTTTTTTTCAAGCTTTGCTTGTCAGTGTTTAAAAAATTACGGAGTGCAGGGTCTATCTATAAAAGTGAATTACAGTTGTTTCAAAAAACAAAAAAATAAAATGAGCTCCACAAAAAGTTAAAAAATCAAGATTTACATTATTAGTAAAATGTGACCGATTGTCCATGAATACGTTAAAGAGGTTGCTTGGGGAAAGCATATAAGGTGATTGGCAATAAATTGATGCAAATGGAGAGTGAAGTTGATGCAAATAGGAGTGAGGAGGAAATGAAAATTAATATTGACTAAGCAACCATTATTTACATGCTTCTTTCACATACAATATTTTATATAAATATTACAGTGATTCTGTAGATTAACAAATATAATTTTTCCATTATAGAGATGAAGAAATAGAAAAGTTATGCATACCACATAGCTACTGAAGGAGGAATTGTGATTTAAGCACAGGTCTCAGTAACAACAAAACACATACTGGCAATTAAAGGGGGGAAGGTGTTGGTGTAAATGAGGAAATAAAACGGCTCAATGGCTAAGGCTTCCAGAAAGTTAAAGATTTTTTCAGAGTAGGAAGAATTGGAGGTTTCCGAACATGAACTGCCTTGGACCATAATTATTTAAGCTTCCCATCCATAACTGGGGGATCTGTCAGAAAAAAGGTAAAGACGTTTAGAAGTGGCATGCATCAGTAGAATTATTCTTAGGGTAGAGGTAACTACAAAGGAGGTATGTTTAAGCATGTGTAAGGGTTTCTGAAGAGACAAGCAAATAAAAAAGTTAATGAATATTGTGAGTGTACATTTGAAGGGTAGAATGGAAGTCTCAGAGGTAAGTCACAGAACTGTAAGAATTTTGGTATTTTATCAGAAAGTGTGAATGAAGAAAAGATGAGGTTGGGGAGTTTGGCAAGGGGTAGATGATAAAGGTCCTTAAATAAACTTAATTCTAGAATAACCGTGTCTAAAAAATACAGAGTGATTATGAAACATTAGTTACTATAAAAGTACTGTGCTTCAAAGGGTGAGGTTTATTCCAATAGTTTATGTTCATTGGAAGAGTTTTATATTTAAACAACATCTGGATTAGCTTTATAATGAAAACTTGACACTAGAAATAACATTTGGAGAAAGTCTGAACTGGAGGGCAGGATCACCAGTTGGAAAGTATCAGAAATTTTGCAGTGAAAACGAGAATTCACTGGCCTGTTATCTAGGTGTTTGCTTATTTTTGTACTATTTATGATCTGTGGGATGTTCAGTCCATAAACCAGAGGCCTCTTTGAGGTCTGGGCTTTCATTTGTTTTTATCACTTAAGGGCATATATTCCAGAGAGTAAAGGTAAGTATATTTATTTATTTTTTACTTTACACATCCATTCACTCTTTCCTCTGAAAATCATAGTCCAGATTACCTGCAGGTGTTAACATCCTTCTCTCAATTGTTTCTGATGGAATTGGCTCTGTCCCTAATCTTGAGGATATGCAGGAACAAGGATGGGTACACAGGCTTGGAAAATCAGAGTATAACCATAATAAATGGTTTTATAACGAGAGCCAGTGGGATGCATACGGATGTTGCTGTGACTTCTGGGAAAATCATTTCTCTTTTTCCCTCTGGAATCAAAATAGAATGAGAGTATAGGAAGTATTAAGCTACTGAAGCTACCTTTTACCTTAAAGAGAGAGTTGTGTAAAAATGGAGTTCTACCTGGAAAGAAAGGATTTAACATATATAGAGGAAAAAACTCTGGTAAAAGTTAGAGGTCTTGCATCTGATTATGGCTGAAGTCTGCCCTATTCTTGGACTTTTCAGAGTCTGAGTTGGATTTTCTGCCATGAGAGTCCTAACTGATATGAAGACAGGCAGTAAGTTTTTATTGACTGTGTTGAATAAATGAAAGAAAAATTTGCAGTGGGAGCTGGATAGCTATATCCTTAAACGTAAAGTTCTAGGACAGGAATATTTAACCTAGTTTCCATGGATCAGCGTACACTTCTAATGGTCTACAACATGACTGCCATCAATTACAGACAAAATTTTGAGAAGGTATACTTATTTGCACTTTTCGGTGATGAGGGAAAAGCATTTTTATCACAGTCTGAAAGAAGTCTATGACCTGTAACGTTGAAAAGAAAACTAAATGCAGAAAGCATAAAATTAGAATAGATCCGTATTTGCATGTTACCTATTTGTAGCTACAGGATCGTTGAAAAACAATTTTCAAAAATTATAAATTTGAATGGTAGAAGATATATTAATACCATCCCCCATTTTAACCTGAATTCAAAGCAAAACCCTTCAAAATATGTTATCTTTGTTTTGAGATATAAGATATTCAGACTTAATTGACTTCAGATCATTACAAAATCAATTTTCCCCTTATGTTAAGATAGCACTGCCACTTGTAGTTGTAGTGACATATTTACAACCAACTTTTGACAGAGACATATACATTTTTTGAAACAGCAACAAATTAGAGATCAAATGCAGAAGTTTGGTATATGGTAATATTTTGAGGAACAAATTGAAGCTTACTCTAAAAATATTTTGTGAAGGTATAAAATACAGTTTTATTATTGTGACTCTTATTTTCTACCTAAATAATTTATAATAGTTTCCATATTACAAATATGCCAATTGTTCATTTTAATATTTTCATTTTCATGGGATCTCTTTGGATAGATTTTAGTCATTGCTTAACTGATTAACTTTATGATTTCGTGTAATGCAGACAGCTATTGGAATGCTTGCATTAGAATTTTTTCTTCACTGTTATTTCACAATATCTATTTTTACCACAGGACAAAGGATTTTTAACCAAATAATTCATTCGTATATATATAAGTGGAGAAATGCAATTTGAAGGAGGAAATGGGAATAACTCTAGTAACCAGTTTGTCCTTCAGTTCAAAACAAGTTGTCTTACAAATTCTGCCCAAGTCCAAATAACAAATCTTTAAGCAATTGCTTTTTGTTAAAATTTAATTTTTCACAGTATACTTTTTCAGAGGACATAGCTATGCTTGTAACATGGTATTTTTAATGCAATTAAAGAGGCAAGAGGCAGCTATCCAAGGTTGATTATATTGTGTGAGTAGTGTATACTATAGGTATATTTTCCTGTTTTTCCCATGGATAACAGCCCGCAAATGACTTAAGGCTGGTTGGAGCTAATAAATGAAGATGACAAGAAAACCTTTATAATTTATTGATTAAAGCTTGACTATTATAATGGACACTTTCCAACGGTATGGTGATAAATTTTAGGGGGTCATGCAAACCAAGTAAAGAAACTTATACTTCTGTTAGAGGAGAAGAGAGGATTCTAAGTGAATTCATAAGTACATAGGTATGTCTGACTCTTGAAAAATATGGGATTGGCTGTGACTCTGCAAGCATGAAATCTCCTACAGTGCCCTGGATAAGCTGAGGTAATAAATTCTTCACAACTTAGTATGAATCAAAGGAATTTCCTGAAAATAAATCCTTAAATCATAAGTGTATGCACAAGAAGGATGCTATTTATTTACTGGATTCCCCCCTGTCAGGAGAAAATGTTGTGGGCATCTGAGTTGTGCTAAAAGCAAGATTACTAGAATAGGGATCCAAATTTTGATTGCTACTGGAGTCAATGAAGTAACTCATGTGTTAGAACTGAGATTCCATTTTCCCAAATTATATTCCACCTTCCATAGACACTATCTGTCCTGGGTTTTCATGAATTTTAACCTTCCATTTAAGGAATAGGCAATATATCACTGATTTAATAGGTATTCTGATTGTCTCCATCACTTGAAATTAACTGAAAACAAATAACATTCATGGTGACATTCTACAACCTTTTGTAGTGGTGGAATGAAAGCAATGGTGTAGTGGTGTAGATCACCCTTTAAACTGTGATCTCCTTGAGGGAAAGCAGTACACTTTATTCTAGTTCAGACTTGGTACATGGTGCTCAACACATGTTTGTAAAATTAATGTAGGAAACAACTATGTGCAGAATATGAAAGTGATAAAAAGAAATAGAAAAAATGAAGAGGACAAAGAAATTTAAAAATTTGCATTCACAGTAGTAAAAAGAATATAATGTCAGGTCAATTTTGGATAATAAACCTGCACTGAGGATTTGTTTTAACAAACATTTGTAGATCTCTGGTTTCATTAAATAATAAAAGAAGATTCAGTATTGAATTGAAAACATTGTTTAGAACTTCCTTAAGAATTGCATATTGAGGATCCTAGAATTAAAGAAATAGATGTCAAAGTTCATATTTTTCCTATCCTTCTATTGATATTTTTTTTTCTTCAGTTGCTTTATTGGTATCTACGAGTGAATGAAAAGAAATATATTTAAAGAACCTGGTATTATAGTGCTTGTGAGTACTCCATTCAATCCATGAGTATAACTTATTTTAACAAATAAAATATTATGCTAACTTTGACTTTTGAAATTGTGAAATATGGAGATTGTTCAGAAAGTTTGGAAGGATACACCTACTTTTATTTTAGGTTAAAGGAATTAATATTCTTCCAGGTATTCTTAATATGTCACATGTGTAAAGAATATATTTATTCTTGAATTCTGGGTATTATTTTAAACTGAAGGCCTATTTCTTGCCATCAAGTCTGGATATGCACCACACTTTTGAAAGCTATTTATTTTTCATGAGTATTTTTGGTAATATTAGACCATCTTTCTTCTACCATGCCCAGCACTGATATTTTAAACTACCAATAAGGTTGATAGCGTTTGTTTCTGTGAGTAGGCTGAGAATTAATCTTCAGCCAAAAAATGATATTCCTAGAATTTTAATTATTATTTTTTTCTTTTTCTTTATATTTGAGACTTCAGGCATAAGAATCTGTTTTGGAATTAATTCTTCTCTATGTATTTGGTTTATAATTGTTATATGCATGCAAATTACTTGCCATTAACATCCATTATTTTATTTCCTTTAATTTGTGAAACTAAATTAAATGTTCTTATTTATTGAATGCATAGATCATAGACTCAGATAGTACAAATGACCTCTAAAGTTTATCTTAAGTGAATTGCATGGCTTCAAGCCACTATTATATCTTTATATTCCTTTGCCTCTTTAATCTTTGAAAATAATTGTTTTAGTATATACATAATAAAGCCATCATTCATCCTTTATTTCATATAATGGATTAAAAACATGTGACTGATCTGTAATCCAAGTTATGTTATATATTGCACAACTTCTAGGTATGGCAACTCAGGTTTCAAGTCATCATCTCGAAATCTAATTGTCTTCTAAACAATCCATAGAAGTGTTGAAAAGGGGGACAGTTCTGTTGACCTACATAGAGAACTGTACACATACTGTTACCTTGACTTAAGTGAGATATGCTGTTGAATTCTAGTTTAAGATAAGAATTTGAGAATACTTCTTGTTTGTACCCTCATCCCACCCAACCTCTCAGTTCCTGTTGAAATAATTCAAAGTATATTTAAATTAGATCAAAGATTTCTGGAAAACAACAAAGGATGCCAAATGTTTGGGAGATTTTCTTTGCATTTTGATTTTAAGGTTGATTAATCCCTGTTTCTCAGTTTCTTCCTTTGGAAAAGAGTAACAGTGTCACCTACTTCCTTAAATTTGTTGTGAGGATTGAATTAGTCAATGTATATGAAGCATTTAGAAGAGCGTTTGTCACATGGCAAATGCTATGAAAATGCAAACTATTATTCTTATCATTATATTCTAATGGGAAGAACATACAATTCTACAAATCTATACAGTAAAGTGAGATGAGCCTATTACTTTGACATATTGTATAATGTGGGAACATATATGTGTCTAATGAAAACATATGCCTTTATTTTTAACATATTGTTTCTAAGGGAGAAATAATAGCTGCCTTTTTAAAAACTAAACACTATGTGTTGAAGAATGGTTTAGAGCTACACTTACCTGGAAAGCTCAGAAGCCTAGATTTCAGGCACCATGCACATTCTATGCAGTCATTTACATGAACCATCTGGAATCTGGCATCTGTATTCTAGATTTATGTTTTAGTGCCTGAGAAGCCTTTTAAAAAGCTCTAAACCTTTGTGTTTTTTTTTTTTTTTTCAGTAGGGTCAATTTATTTTAGGGTGTTATGTTCTGCAATATAATTATATATCCTGATTTTCAGATATTTTTCCCTGAGTGAATAAATGTTTTGTCTTATATGACATAATTATTTTTTGAGATTAACTTTTGTTCTACACCTCCTCACAAACATTAAGAATTGTAGTGAGCGTTTCATAATTCATATTTGAATACTCAATAGATAAGCCCTTTTTATAATGACTTTTGTATTCACTTGGTTCCAGGAAATTGATGTCTTTTTTCCCGAATCTCTCAATTTGGATGTTTCCATATGTCCAGGGTAGGCTTGAAACAGATGAGTTCTTCTTGAAAGGGTGGCAGTGGGACAGTGGGATTCCTATTCTAGTCAGAGTGGGTAGAAGAAAAGCAATATTAGGGAGGGGAACTAGAAATGTCAAGAGGAGCCAATTCATAGTTTTAAGTAGGGCATCAAATCTACATTATGAGATGAAGATAAAACTGAGATAATGAACAATAAGGGCAGTTAATGAGAATGAGAAGGTAGATAAAAGTAGATACAAGAAATGTGCCAAAGAGAATAGCTCAGTTTTAAAACTGAATTTCAAATATGTAGCAAAATGAGTATTGGAATGATGGACTCTGAGATACCATATAGAACTATAGATGCTTTTTTTTTAAATCAGGCATTCCCTTACCTTGCTCTTTAATACTTTGATATTAATTCTTCCTTACCTGTTCTTCACATTGCTGATGGATCAATATTGATTAAACATTAGTTTCATTACATCATTTTCATGCTGAAGGACAAATAGAGTTACCTCAATATGAAGGCTAATCTACTCTGCTTCTTAATTTGTATATACCTAATACATGCAACTTCATCCCACTATTTAGTTGCAACACTCTATTTAGTACAGAACTCCAGTTACCTTTCTGCCCCCAGAATCATGCTCATTTTTATTTCTGAATCTTTGTTTTTGCTCATATTCTTAGCTAGAATGCCTTCCTTTATGCCTGTAATATAACCAACTGCTATATATCTCTTCAGTTCTTATCTCTTCAATATCCTATGAAAACTTCTCTAAGTCCTCTGAACTCCATTTAAAAATTCTCTACTTGATTTATGTATAACAAAATTTTGTTTCCCAAATAGATTTTACATTCATTGAAATCAATTGCCTTTCTCTCATGTGTTTCTTAATAATTGTTCAGTACCAGGTAAGATTCTGTACCTTTGGCTGTACTTACAGATAAATTGATTTCATTTGCCTTTTTGGTTCCTTATTTTTCTCTTTCTGTGACCAAGCAACATCTTTTTTTGATGGACAACATTTTCTTTTCATGTTTTATTGTAATGGCTAATACCTCACCATAATATTGACCATAAAAATGATAGAAGGCATCTTGGTCATCTCACTTTAATGAGAATGCCTCTTACAGTCACTATTAATATGATTTGCTTAAAAAAATAGATACCTGTTATGTTTATTTATATATTCAAACTTTCTCCAAACTGAAAATGTAACAATCTCTTGTAGGTAACATTGCTTATTAACCTTTTAAGTGTAGACTTTATGGCTTACCATAGGTGGCTTTCCACTCATTTGCATTTGTGGAAAGTGGAGAACCACTGTAGAAAAAAATAAAAGATAAGATCTCTAATCTAGAACAAACCAAGAACCATTGAATACAAGGATACTATAGTAAAATCAGGGGAATTAAATGAGAGTTTACTTTCTAAGTGTTGATGTACCTGTCTTCTTTCCCTTTGGGCTTACAGAATATTGGCAGCCTGACTTACACCCTTCAGCAGGAGAGTGGAAGAGGCTTCTCTGGGAAATCTGAAAAGTCCAAGAAGAAATAACTTAAAAATATACTTAAATTGGTGTGTCTCCAATGACTAAGCTCAGCCAGGTCACCCCATACTGAACTCCATAGTTGACAGTCCATATTCTTGGGCACAGAACTTTCAACCCACTTTTCAGTGTCCCTTCCTTAAAATACGAACAGAGAGTAGAGGGTCATCATATGTCTGTGGGAGTTTTCTAATATAAAATACAAAGATCAAAACTAATGAACAACAAGAAAAGCAACTTGGAAGAAAGATTATATAGATAAATGAAATCTTTACTATCTTTGATAGATAAGAGAATTTACTGGATTCCTGAATAAGAATAGGTTGCTATTGAAAAAGAATATCTGAAACATACAAGTGTGCTCTTCAAAATTAGAATTGAAATGTATAAATTAAAAACAAAAACATTTAGAGAATAAAATGAGGAAATCTTCCAGGGAGAAGAATATGGAAAATAAGAAATAAAAGATGTAATAGTTAGCTTTATATTAATTTCAAAATAATATGAGTTATAGAAAGAACAAATAAAATGGAAAGGAAGAAATCATTAATGACAAAGCAAGATAATTTCCTAAACTTGAAGAATATGTCTCCAGATTAGAAGGGGCCCACTGAGTACCCAATAAAATGAATGAAATTGGGAGCAGGACAAGGCATATTGCCATGAAATTTCAGAACATTGAGGGAAAGATCTGGAAAGATTCTGCAGAATAAAATAAAAACATGTCAGATGCAGAGGGTAAACAATGAATTACAGGGACTTCCCTGGTGGCGCAGTGGTTAAGAATCCGCCTGCCAATGCAGGGGACATGGGTTCGAGCCCTGGTCTGGGAAGACCCCACATGCTGTGGAGCAACTAAGCCTGTGTGCCACAACTACGGAGCCTGTGCTCTAGAGCCTGTGAGCCACAACTACTGAAGCCCACGTGCCTGGAGCCCATGCTCCACAACAAGAGAAGCCAATGCAATGAGAAGCCCATGCACCTCAAGGAAGAGTAGCCCCCACTCACCGCAACTAGAGAAAGCCTGTGCGCAGCAATGAAGACCCAGTGCATCCATAAATAAATAAATATATAAATAAATTTATTAAACAACAACAGCAACAAAAAACCAATGAATTACATCAGATACTATCATAACTTGGAACAGTACTTAAGAATAATGAAAGAAAATAATTTCCACTAGATTTATATACCTAAAGTAGTATGATGATATATTCAGATATGCAAGGTCTGGGACTCATCTCTCTCTCCTGCACCCTTTCTCACTAGCAATTGGTAGAGGTGCCACCCAAACCAGGGAATAAAGCAAGAGAGAACCACTACGGGGTATAGGAAACAAAGGACCCAACACAAGAAAAAGGCAAAAGGAAATCCCAGGATGGTGGTAAAGGGAGACTTGGCCTAGGTAGTAAGCAAGTCTGATGAAGATAAACAGGATGGAGATATGTCTTTAAAATGATTAAATTGTTAGACTATGTGAAGTCGTGAGTGTAATAAGAAGAAATCTAGCAATCGGGCACCGTCATCTTGGGTGGATGGCAAGGCAGGAGATCTGTGCACGTCTGTTTGCTGGGGGCACAGAGTAGAGATTTAAACCTCAATTCCCACGTTAAAAAGTGAATAGGAAATTCCTAAACATCAAAGGTTAGAAGCAGTACTGAAGCATATTATTTTGATATACAGAAAATTCCAAGGTAAATAGCTGAAAGGTTTTGAAAAGAGTAGATATGAAAAGGAGAAGAAGAGCAGCTTTTTTTTTCCCTAGTAAGCATTATCAATCTGTTTGACACTGAACTGTATGAATGTATAACATTGATAATAAAAGCATACAAATTAAAAAGAAGTTTTTAAATAAATGACGCTGAAATATTAAATTTGAGTAACCGGGGATATGTAGGTTCAACGACAGAAATATAGGTGTTCGAAAGACAGGCCCTTTGGGGGGAAATTAAGTTTAATTTGTAATAAATCAAGTTTGGGGTGATTCTGGGGCATCCAAACAAATACATATTCTAATTTTTTGAGGTAGTAGTAATAGTGGTAGTAATAATAGTATAATAATGTTATACTATAATAATGTTATATTGTCCTGAACATTTTGTGTATGTATATATTTTTAATATTTATAGCAATTTTACAATATGTCTAATTTGATTGGTAGAACCCAGGGACATGGAACCAGTGGATATGGAGGGCCCACTGTACCATGCCATTTTATATAAGGGACTTGAGCACCTGTGGATTTTGGTGTCTGTGGAGGTCCTGGAACCAGTCCCCTGAGGATACTGAGAGAAGACTGTACTATCCTCTTTTTACAAACATGAATATGTAGACACAGAAAAAACAGGCGAACTGCCAGGGTTACAACTTCCTCGGTAGTAGGTCCAGGAATTGAGAGCTTCTGTTTCTAACTCTCAAAACCCTGTTCTTAATCTTTAAGCGATTTAATAGAGTGAATCATAGCAAAATAAAAAGCACTTAGAAAAGAACACTCAACAAAGAATACATTCTTTAGATTCCAGTAATTTGAAGGGAGTCCCATGTTGGGTTTGTTTCCATATGTAGGGTAAAAAAGACGAGTCATCAAAGGCAGAACTGTTTGGGAATAACAGGTAGCTTTCCTCTTATCGTTTAGATCACTGTAGTACTTAATCTACTTAATAGCTTTGATAAGGGACATCAAGGCAGTGTCTAGACTTCCCCTAGTACTTAACCTCTGCATTGGATCTGGGTTTTATAACATATAAATATGGTTGCATGCCATATATATATATATATTTTAAATTAATTATTTTTTTAGCTGTGTTGGGTCTTCGTTTCTGTGCTAGGGCTTTCTCTAGTTGCGGCGAGTGGGGGCCACTCCTCATCGCGGTGCATGGGCTTCTCACTATCGCGGCCTCTCTTGTTGCGGAGCACAGGCTCCAGATGCGCAGGCTCATAATTGTGGCTCACGGGCCCAGTTGCTCCGTGGCATGTGGGATCTTCCCAGACGAGGGCTCGAACCTGTGTCCCCTGCATTGGCAGGCAGATTCTCAACCACTGCACCACCAGGGAAGCCCAAATGTCATATATTTTTTAACATGGGAATGCTATACAAATTTTAAAATGCCAACAATTTTTAAGAAGATTTTAATAAAATACCAGAAAAATTACTATGTTTCTAAATGTGTGAAGATATAACATTCTTATTTATTCTTTTCCATTCTGCAAAGAAAATTTCATATCATAAAATACATTTGCGGGACATATGGTTCAGTCTGAAATGTCCATAAGACATTTGGTCCACATCAAAAGGTCCTTTATTGATATTTGGTCCTGTCCAAAACCGTGTGGCATGGATCAAATATGCTCATGGGTGTTTTGGATGGGACCAGATTTCAAGAACTTTTTGGTTTAGACCAAATGTCTTAGAGACATTTTGGACAGGACCAAATGTCTGCTAACTGTGAAAAATATTAAAAATGCAATTTCTGTCTCAAATAGAAAATAATGTGTTGATCAAGAAAAAAAGTTTTCCAAAAGAAAAAAAATTGCAACAATTTTTTTCAAAAAACAAATGACATTATTTTAAATAGTGACTTACTGAGTTTTGATAATATCTAAGACTGTAGATCCCATTCTCCTTCCCCCAAATTATAATTTTTGGTGAGGTAAGTGTAATATTTTAGAGAAATAAAATATACACATAACCTTAATTTTGACTGACCACTCCAAATTAGTGGGATTTAATTTCCATAATCTTATTTTTCATTTATGGAGTCTTGACCTATGCTTGTTAGGCTGAGTAAGAATTTTATATAAAATGAATGACAGTTAGGAGTCCAGTTTGTATTTTTGAATATATGCATAGTGAGTATTCATGCAGTTACACTTATAAAAAAAAAGAAAAACTTGTGTTTTCTGTAGTTATATATCTGTTTTCTCTGTTTATCAGTAAATATTTATATGTCCACCAAGAATCTTGTAATTCTCTGAGTAGTAGTTATTTCACTAAACAGAATATTTTTGTTTCACTCCTGGATATTAGAAGAATTCAATTAAATATTACTTATATATTTTTTGTTAATTTTTCAGAGTTCTGGTTAATGTGAGAATATATCTTCCCAAGGATTTAGTTCTAGATATCCTCCATTTGTTCCCTATAAATTCAATCTCCCTACACATCCACTTCTCAAGAATAAAGGATTTATTCTTTTCTTAAGCTGTATGCAAAAGCCAAGTCCAAAGTATGAATATTTTTCAACAAAGTATTTCATATATTCCTTTTAAATACCTGATGAAATGAAAATTGACTAGGACTAGATTATTCTCTCTCCAAAGAGCATTACGAAATGATACATGTTCTTCATTCAAATTTTAACTTTCCTCAATTCTGAGGTCTCTGAGAGAGATTACTCTTGTATTTCACATGCATAAAACTATTCTTGTGTCCTGTGTAAATTCCACTCTACTTGACTTCTTCACTTTTCCCCAAGTGAAAAGAATGTCCAATTTGAATCGTTAAATTGATAACGATAAATATATAAATATCTTTAATTTTCTACTGTGTAAGAACAATTCATGTCTCATCCTGAGTGATATATATGTGTTAATAAAGAGAATGTGTTATGCACAGTTTCTTCCTCTCCTATATGGATTTATTTTTCATTGTAAAGAATTCACTCATGGATGCATTGAAAAATACAAGTTTGTTGTTACAGATTATGAGGAAATGTTTGAAATGTGTATAATTTTTAGTAGAAAAAGTACAAGATTGAGAAAAATTATTGTTAAAAATGTTGCCTGTGCTTCTATATCATATAACATTATGTAATATTTTAGTATATTTCCCCATTGTCTTCAACACTGAAAATATTTTTGTTTTCATTTTATAAGTAAGGATTCTAAAGCCCATAGATCTTCAATGAATTGTAAAAAGTCACACAATTAGTAACAGATCCAATATAGTACCAGAAAAATCAACTTGCCATCCCCAAATTCAGTCCCTTGTCGGAAAAGTATATTCTCTTCCTCTTACTGTGTCAGTCATTAACTTGGCAATGATAGAACTTGCATCTATAGGTAGAGGGAGAAAAATGGAAAAGTAAACATAAATATGCAGATGTTATAGCTAAGATTTTATATGAATTCAACGAATGCCTTAATTTTCGAGAAAAGCCTACAAAGAGAATAGTTATTTAATGATAGTGAATTTTAACATGAATAGAAAATTTATTTCACTTCTCATCATATTTTGCACTTCAATCTGTTTCCTGCATTCCTTATCTGAAATAAATTCATCATACTATTTGAAGTTTAGAAAAACTTGTCCCTGCCGCCTAAAAGCTCATAATTCTTGATGGAAGGAAAGAGAAATAGCCCAAATATTTCCTTAAATACAGTTGACTTTTGAACAACCCAGTTATATGGGGATATTTTTCAGTAGTAAATACTACAGTACTACACGGTCCGTGGTTCGTTGAATCCACAAATGCAGAGGAACCGTGCATATAGCCGACCAACTATAAATTATACTCAAATTAACCACCGTGTTGTTTAAGGGTCAACTACATATCCTTTCTGCTTTCTCATTACCTTGAACATTAATGCATTTTCCCTTGCTCATCTTTCATTATTAGTGTTTTCCTTTAAAACGAATAAGGAGGGGCTTCCCTGGCGGTCCAGTGGTTAAGACTCCACGCTTCCACTGCAGGGGGTGTGGGTTTGATAGCTGTTCCGGGACTAAGGTCCCACATGCTGCGCAACGCGGCCAAAAAATAAATAAATAAGGAATCTAACACTGTTCACTCTTTCTTTTCCTTTAATTAATTAGTTAATTTTATTTTTGGCTGCGTTGGGTCCTTGTTGCTGCATGTGGGCTTTCTGTAGTTGCAGTGAGCAGGAGCCACGCTTTGTTGCGGTGCTCGGGCTTCTCATTGCGGTGGCTTCTCTTGTTGTGGAGCACGGGCTCTAGGTATGCAGGCTTCAGTAGTTGTGGCACGTGGGCTCAGTAGTTGTGGCTCACAGGCTTAGTTGCTCTGCGTCATGTGGGATCTTGCTGGACCAGGGATCGAACCCGTGTCCACTGCATTGGCAGGCGGATTCTTAACCACTGTCCCACCAGGAAAGACCCTGTTCATTCTTTTTTATTACTTGTTAATAAAGGAGAACTATTTTATTTGTTATCCTGGATTATGCAAAAATGAAATCCATTTAAAAAAATCAAGCAACATTGCTAGTCCCTGACTTATAAAACTTAGTGGTAAAAAACAGATGGGTGGTGAGAGGCTTAGTTCTTAAAAATCCACAGGTAAAACAAAGTTGTTTTTTCTTTTTTCAACATCTTTATTGGAGTATAATTGCTTTACATTGTTGTGTTAGTTGCTGCTGTATAACAAAGTGAATCAGCTTTACGTATACATAAATCCCCATATCCCCTCCCTCTTGCATCTCCCTTCTACCCTCCCTATCCCACCCTTCTAGGTGGTCACAAAGCACCGAGCTGATCTCCCTGTGCTATGTGGCTGCTTCCCACTAGCTATCTATTTTACATTTGGTAGTGTATATATGTCCATGCCACTCTCTCACTTCATCCCAGTTTACCCTTCCCCCTCCCCGTGTCCTCAAGTCCATTCTCTACATCTGCATCTTTATTCCTGTCCTGCCCCTAGGTTTTTCAGAACCTTTTTTTTTTTTTTTAGATTCCATATATATGTGTTAGCGTAAGGTATTTGTTTTTGTTTCTGACTTCACTCTGTATGACAGACATTTGGTCCATCCACCTCACTACAAATAACTCAATTTCGTTTCCTTTTATGGCTGAGTAATATTCCATTGTATATATGTGCCACATCTTCTTTATCCATTCATCTGTCGATGGACACTTAGGTTGCTTCCATGTCCTGGCTATCGTAAATAGTGCTGCAGTGAACATTGTGGTACATGACTCTTTTGAATTATGGCTTTTTCAGGGTGTATGCCCAGTAGTGGGATTGCTGGGTGATATGGTAGTTCTATTTTTAGTTTTTTAAGGAACCTCCATACTGTTCTCCATAGTGACTGTCAGCTCCTTCGTAAAAGTCAGCATCTTTCATTGATGTGCAAGAGCATTTTGCATGCCAGCCATTAATCTAAGCAAATTTATGTCATTTTTATTAGTGCAATGTAAAGTTAGAATAAATTTCCAGGAAATTCATTACATTATCAAAGGCCAACAAACATGTATGCCTAAATAAGCTTAATTGAAGTCACCCAACACATAAAACAAAAACACAATTAAGATACATTGAGTATAGAAAAATGATGATGAAAAATTGTTGTGGTGAATATTATAAAACTAGTTATAGAGATGTTCAGGGCCTAATGTAAATACTGTTAATTAAATTCATCAGAATTGCTAACAATATAATTTTGGTGGTGGTATATTTTCTAACAGATTATCTATCTATCTATCTACCTATCTAGGTATCCATCTATCTGTTATCTACCATCTATCATTCCATCTATCTACCTATAATCTGTATGTCTATCTAACCCAAAATAAACTGAATATGATGGAGGAACTGTATAAGTTTTACCAAAAGGAACTCCATATCATAAATTTCTCATTCATTCTCATTAGTAGAGACAGAGTAGAACAGTATTGAATTCTTGATGCCTTACAACAAAGGAAGATGCCCATTATGGTCAAACATGAGGTCTTTCAGTAAGAGAATGTTATAGGGCTTGGAATTGTGTTATCTGATTTTGAGCAGGATGCAAGGAAGCAGGTTTTGCTTTACATTAGGTAGTACTAAGAAGCAAGGGTACTTCTATTATTTGGTATCTTAATTGTTGTCTAGAAAGTGGTGGGAACTGAGCAAGACTAAAGTGGCAATTTGTAAAGAAGCAACAGTTACTTATTTTAGCTAAGATAAGGGGTTGTTTGGATATTCCCATGGTTTGTACAGTGTTGTTTAGACTTGATTATTGAGTGGTCTTACTTTTGTCTTGCTCCATTGTGGTCGAAGAATAACTTTGTCAGATTGTGTTTCATGAAATTGTTTATTTTTAACAGGTGAACATCTTGATTTAGTTGGGAGTGCCAGGATAGCTCACAGCAAAAATGGAGTCATAGCTATTTGTCAGCTTCTGACTGTCAGAGGCTGTTCTCTTTCTCACAGATTTTCTCAAATTTCATTTAAACCTCTTATATCACTCCTCCACTGTCCTGTTAAACATTCCACACAATGAATGGCTCAAATCACTGGTACAAAATGTATATACTTATGGATTACTATTATCTCTCAGAAGCAGTACTCTTCTGGGAAGATTGTAACAGTTCAACATTAGAAAAGTAAAATAAGATTAAAATACAATGATAAATCTGTCTTTTTTAAACTACTAAGTTTGTGGAAAGTTATGACAGCAGTAGATAGCTAATACAATGGGCTTTGTCCAGTAACGTGAAATTGATGAGCACTTTCATGTGATATGAAGGTGTATTTGTTTTCTGTTAAGGAGGAATATTGCTATGCAAATTTTAATGGTCATCTCTTTTAAAACAGTTTATGCATTTTTTGAGGAAAAAAAGCCATATACTACATAGAAGTTAATACAATGTATTCAACTTGGAAGAAACTCTATTTATATTAATTGAGTAAATGAAACCAGACAGAAGCATGATTATTTGTTATGGCCTATGTCTACTATTTTTAAGACAACATGAAGCGAAAAGAGGTTTTGAAACCTCATTTAGGAAACAGTAAAATCTGTTTGAAGCATATCTACTCTGATCTCCTGACTGGATCATTGTCACGAACCAAAGGTCATGTCACAATGTTGGTGACAATTATGAGTTGTTAGAATATGATGTTGAAAAGATGTTTCTCTACTAATTTCAGCATAAGTAATTCACTCTAAGTGCAAATATTGAATCAGTTTGTATATATAGATATGTATAATGAAAGAAGTTGAATGACATTTCTGATTCATAGTGAATAACTTAGTTATGTTTAAGAAGAAATGTCCAGTTTCATTGATATAAAATCTTTATTTTAAGATGAGAAGAAAATTAAAGTGTACTAAGGATAACAAAGAGGGACTGTGTGGTCAATGCTTTTTGACTCACAATTTTAAGAAAATTAGACCAAATGTAAGAGAATGAGCAATAACAGCATTTGTTGTTGCAAAAATCCAGATCATCTGACAATTTTTTACAAATATATAAACTTATTTCAAGACCCCTTTGTCTTTCTTTTGCATTCATCTCAACGTGGAGAGGGCTACTTTTTGCTCAGGGATTAAGGGTAGCAACTATTATTTTATTCTAACAATAAGTACTTGACTAATAAAATATACATTCAGTTTAAAGAGTTAAATTTTGAACTTCTATCTTTGCTTTTTGTTTGCATTACTAAAATAAGGTTTAAAACATGATTAGTCCATAAAATATATGTTCATTTTATTGTTCATTCTAACTGAAGGAACCTGACTAATCACTCTCTAGGTTAATTTACGCTGTGAGCCTTCAAGTTGGTATAATTATCTCATTCTTCAAATCTGTTTAAGGGCAAAGCTGACTTCTCAAAAAGTCATGAAGATTTGGCAATATAGGTGTTGCCTCAATACTTTTTTTTTCAATGACACTTCCTCTAGCACACAGAAATGTACAAGATGAAGGAATAACCTTGCTATGCCCACTTCTCAAAGATAAAGGGAAGACAGTGCTCAAAAATGTTGGCATTTCAAATGTATATCAATTATTGGGTAAAAATTATTGTATAATTTATTTTATCCTTTTCTGTAATGATCAAATCAAAACTAGGAATAGTGATTATGAAAAAATTTAATTGAATTTTAGCTAAACAATTTTTTTTCTTACAAATGAAAAAGCATGTCTTTATTTCAGTAACATTTGGGTTGATGCCAGCAAACTGAATTCTAAGTAAACTGTTTTCTCTAGATTATATGGAAAATACAAATATTCCATGAGAGTGACTTTACACAATACCACTCTAGACCATGGACTTAAGCTTAACTTTAGGTAAGCTATGAAAGATACTGTTTGAGAAGTTCAAGTGATTTAGCAAAAAGAAAATATGGTAACATTTAACACATTTGCTTGCATGGAATTTTATACTTTTGAATATCTAGTTTTAGTTGTTATGTGGATAAGGGGATGGACAGGACTGCTGTATTAGGTAATACAGCATTAAGGTGCTAAATATAAACCAAATTTAGGCTATATGTAACCACTATCAGAATTCTAATTTTAAATTTAAACTTCTAGAAACATGGTACCTAATTTCTTAGGTACACTCTCCTGTACTTGATTGCTTGATGAGAGGTAATATTTTAAAATAAAAATGGTGAGGATTTAGAACTCAAGAAAGTCTAGGTTTGAATTTCAGGCCCAGTGCTTATGTTGTGTGTAATTTTTGGTTTTCTTTTTGCCTCAGCAAAATAGTATCAATAATATCTATTTTAAAGTCAGAAATATTGTATGTACAGTTCCTGACTCAAAATAGTTAATAAATAAGAACTATAATTATTATCATTAGGCTTGCTCTAAATTTGTTAGCTTGTTTTTTTTAATAACTGCATTTTTGCTTTGATTTATAATGTTCAACTTCAGCCTTGTGCTCAAATTCCCCAATAATTGGGCCTTATTCTTAGTTTATTAGTAGGGTTTATGTCATATATCCTTCCATGTACTTCTCCCAGTGCTTTCAACAATTACCAGATAACACTGAGTCTTGCCACAAGGGAGACCAGATTTTTTTCCATGGATTTTAATCTCCCAGTGGTCTTGTCCCCGGCACCTTATGCAAGCATTTCAATTCCATTTTCAGTCTTTCTAGATCTTTGGCAACTGTCTAATAAATAAACATCAATCCTGACAATGCTGTCTCTTGAATTTATACTTCATACAGCTTAGGTTCTATTTGGAACTTTCCACGATAGTTCTTATTCTCTTCCATGTTCTTCTTCCTAGGAATTTGTATCTATACTATGAATCTCTTTTTCCACCCTCAGAATAGCCATGGCTTCTTCTTTCTCCTGTAGTTAAATACTTCAGTCTATGTATTAACTACCTGGACTATTTACAGTATTTACTCCAGTCTTTATTTTTTAATTTTTTAATTTTTTTTAGGGAAAGTTTGATTTTTTATATATTTATTTTTTTAGTTATTTCTGAGATACACATTTTAAAGTAATAACTAGAATTATGACATAACATTATATCACAACATATAAGATTTTTAGAAATTTCATGTGATGTCTGAAACATATTAACATATTTCCATACAAATAACCCAAAGAAAGTTTAGTATTAGTTGTTTTTTGTTTGTTTGTTTTTTTATACTGCAGGTTCTTATTAGTCATCAATTTTATACATATCAGTGTATACATGTCAATCCCAATCGCCCATTCAGCACACCACCATCCCCACCCCACTGTGGTTTTCCCCCCTTGGTGTTCATACGTTTGTTCTCTACATCTGTGTCTCAACCTCTGCCCTGAAAACTGGTTCATCTGTACCATTTTTCTAGGTTCCACGTACATGCGTTAATATACGAAATTTGTTTTTCTCTTTTTGACTTCACTCTGTATGACAGTCTCTAGATCCATCCACGTCTCAACAAATGACTCAATTTCGTTCCTTTTTATGGCTGAGTAATATTCCTGTGGCTGTGTATATGTACCACAACTTCTTTATCCATTCGTCTGTGGATGGGCATTTAGGTTGCTTCCATGACCTGGCTATTGTAAATAGTGCTGCAGTGAACACTGGGGTGCATGTGTCTTTTTGAATTATGGTTTTCTCTGGGTATATGCCCAGTAGTGGGATTGCTGGATCATATGGTCATTCTATTTTTAGTTTTTTAAGCAACCTCCATACTGTTCTCCATAGTGGCTGTATCAATTTACATTCCCACCAACAGTGCAAGAGGGTTCCCTTTTCTCCGCACCCTCTCCAACATTTGTTGTTAGTAGATTTTCTGATGATACCCCTTCTAACTGGTGTGAGGTGATACCTCATTGTAGTTTTGATTTGCATGTCTCTAATAATTAGTGATGTTGAGCAGCTTTTCATGTGCTTCTTGGCCATCTGTATGTCTTCTTTGGAGAAATGTCCATTTAGGTCTTCTGCCCATTTTTGGATTGGGTTGTTTGTTTCTTTAATATTGAGCTGCATGAGCTGTTTGTATGTTTTGGAGATTAATCCTTTGTCCGTTGATTCGTTTGCAAATATTTTCTCCCATTCTGAGGGTTGTCTTTTCATCTTGTTTATGGTTTCCTTTGCTGTGCAAAAGCTTTGAAGTTTCATTAGGTCCCATTTGTTTATTTTTGTTTTTATTTCCATTAGGAGGTGGAGCAAAAAAGATCTTGCTGTGATTTATGTCAAAGAGTGTTCTTCCTATGATTTCCTCTAAGAGTTTTATAGTGTCTAGTCTTATATTTAGGTCTCTAATCCATTTTGAGTTTATTTTTGTGTATGGTGTTAGGGAGTGTTCTAATTTCATTCTTTTACATGTAGCTGTCCAGTTTTCCCAGCACCACTTATTGAAGAGACTGTCTTTTCTCCATTGTATATCTTTGCCTCCTTTATCATAGATTAGTTGACCATAGGTGCATGGGTTTATCTATCTCTTGGCTTTCTATCTTGTTCCATTGATCTATATTTCTGTTTTTGTGCCAGTACCATATTGTCTTGATTACTGTAGCTTTGTAGTATAGTCTGAAGTCAGGGAGTCTGATTCCTCCAGCTCCGTTTTTTTCCCTCAAGACTGCTTTGGCTATTCGGGGTCTTTTGTGTCTCCATACAAATTTTAAGATGATTTGTTCTAGTTCCGTAAAAAATTCCATTGGTAATTTGATAGGGATTGCATTGAATCTGTAGATTGCTTTGGGTAGTATAGTCATTTTCACAATATTGATTCTTCTAATCCAAGAACATGGTATACCTGTCCATCTGTTGGTATCATTTTTAATTTCTTTCATCAGTCTCTTATAGTTTTCTGCATCCAGGTCTTTTGTCTCCCTAGGTAGGTTTATTCCTAGGTATTTTATTCTTTTTGTAGCAATGGTAAATGGGAGTGTTTCCATAATTTCTCTTTCAGGTTTTTCATCATTAGTGTATAGGAATGCAAGAGATTTCTGTGCATTAATTTTGAATCCTGCAACTTTACCAAAGTCATTGATTAGCTCTAGTAGTTTTCTAGTGGCATTATTAGGATTCTCTATGTATAGCATCATGTTATATGCAAACAGTGACACTTTTACGTCTTCTTTTCCAATTTGTATTCCTTTTATTTCTTTTTCTTCTCTGATTGCCGTGGTTAGGACTTCCAAAACTATGTTGAATAATAGTGGTGAGAGTGGACATCCTTGTCTCGTTCCTGATCTTAGGGAAAATGCTTTCAGTTTTTCACCATTGAGAATGATGTTTGCTGTGGGTTTGTTGTATATGCCCTTTATTATGTTGAGGTAGGTTCCCTCTGTGCCCCCTTTCTGGAGAATTTTTATCATAAATGGGTGTTGAATCTTGTCAAAAGCCTTTTCTGCATCTATTGTGATGATCATATGGTTTTTATTCTTCAGTTTGCTAATATGGTGTATCACATTGATTGATTTGCATATATTGAAGAATTCTTGCATCCCTGGGATAAATCCCACTTGATCGTGGTGTATGATCCTTTTAATGTGTTGTTGGATTCTGTTTGCTAGTATTTGGTTGAGGCTATTTGCATCTATATTCATCAGTGATATTGGTCTGTAATTTTCTTTTTTTGTTGTATCTTTGTCTGGATTTGGTATCAGGGTGATGGTGGCTTCATAGAATGAGTTTGGGAGTGTTGCTTCCTCTGAAGGTTTTTGGAATAATTTGAGAAGGATAGGTGTTAGCTCTTCTCTAAATGTTTGATAGAATTCACTTGTGAAGCCATCTGGTCCTGGACTTTTGTTTGTTGGAAGGTTTTTAATCACAGTTTCAAATTCATTACTTGTGATTGGTCTGTTCATATTTTCTATTTCTTCCTGGTTCAGTCTTGGAAGGTTATACCTTTCTAAGAATTTGTCCATTTCTTCCAGGTTGTCCATTTTATTGGCATAGAGTTGCTTGTAGTAGGCTCTTAGGATGCTTTGTATTTCTGCAGTGTCTGTTGTAACTTCTCCTTTTTCATTTATAATTTTATTGATTTGAATCCTCTCCCTCTTTTTCTTGTTGAGTCTGGCTAATGGTTTATCAATTTTGTTTATCTTCTCAAAGAACCAGCTTTTAGTTTTATTGATCTTTGCTGTTGTTTTCTTTGTTTCTATTTCATTTATTTCTACTTAGATCTTTATGATTTCTTTCCTTCTGCTAACTTTGGGTTTTGTTTGTTCTTCTTTCTCTAGTTTCTTTAGGTGTAAGGTTAGATTGTTTACTTGAGATTTTTCTTGTTTCTTGAGGTAAGCTTGTATAGCTATAAACTTCCCTGTTAGAACTGCTTTTGCTGCATCCCATAGGTTTTGGATCATCGTGTTTTCATTGTCATTTGTCTCTAGGTATTTTTTGATTTCCTCTTTGTTTTCTTCAGTGATCTCTTGGTTATTTAGTAACGTATTGTTTAGCCTCCATGTGTTTGTCTTTTTTACGTTTTTTTCCCGTGTAATTCATTTCTAATCTCATAGCGTTGTGGTCAGAAAAGATGCTTGATATGATTTCAATTTTTTTAAATTTACTGATGCTTGATCTGTGACCCAAGATGTGATCTATCCTGGAGAATGTTCTGTGCGCACTTGAGAGGAAAGTGTAATCTGCTGTTTTTGGATGGAATGTCCTATAGATATCAATTAAATCTATCTGCTCTACTGTGTCATTTAAAGCTTGTGTTTCCTTATTTATTTTCATTTTAGATGATCTGCCCACTGGTGTAAGTGAGGTGTTAAAGTTCCCCACTATTATTGTGTTACTGTTGATTTTCTCTTTTCTAGCTGTTAGCAGTTGCCTTATGTGTTGAGGTACTCCTATGTTGGGTGCATATATATTTTTAATTGTTATATCTTCTTCTTGGATTGATCCCTTGATCATTACGTAGTGTCCTACCTTGTCTCTTGTAACATTCTTTATTTTAAAGTCTATTTTATGTGATATCAGTATTGCTACTCCAGCTTTCTTTTGATTTCCATTTGCATGGAATATCTTTTTCCATCCCCTCACTTGCAGTCTGTATGTGTCCCTAGGTCTGAAGTGGGTCTCTTGTAGACAGCATATAGATGGGTCTTGTTTTTGTATCCATTCAGCGAGCCTGTGTCTTTTGGTTGGAGCGTTTAATCCATTCACGTTTAAGGTAATTATCGATATGTATGTTCCTATAACCATTTTCTTAATTGTTTTAGGTTTGTTTTTGTAGGTCCTTTTCTTGTCTTGTGTTTCCCACCTAGAGAAGTTCCTTTCGCATTTGTTGTAGAGCTGGTTTGGTGGTGCTGAATTCTCTTAGCTTTTGCTTGTCTGTAAAGCTTTTGATTTCTCCATCAAATCTAAATGAGTTCCTTGCCGGGTAGAGTAATCTTGGTTGTAGGATCTTCCATTTCATCACTTTAAGTATATCATGTCACTCCCTTTTGGCTTGTAGAGTTTCTGCTGAGAAGTCAGCTGTTAACCTTATGGGAGTTCCCTTGTATGTTATTTGTCATTTTTCCCTTGCTGCTTTCAATACTTTTTCTTTGTCTTTAATTTTTGCCAATTTGATTACTATGTGTCTCGGCATATTTCTCCTTGGGTTTATCCTGTATGGGACTCACTGTGCTTCCTGGACTTGGGTGGCTATTTCCTTTCCCATGTTAGGGAAGTTTTCGACTATAATCTCTTCAAATATTTTCTCTGGTCCTTTCTCTCTTCTCCTTCTGGGACCCCTGTAATGCGAATGTTGTTGCATTTAATGTCGTCCCAGAGGTCTCTTAGGCTGTCTTCATTTCTTTTTGTTCGTTTTCCTTTATTCTGTTCCACAGTAGTGAATTCCACCATTCTGTCTTCCAGGTCACTTATCCATTCTTCTGCCTCAGTTATTCTGGTATTGATTCCTTCTAGTGTAGTTTTCATTTCAGTTATTGTTCATCTCTGTTTCTTTGTTCTTTAATTCTTCTAGGTCTTTGTTAAACATTTCTTGCACCTCTCAATCTTTGCGTCCATTCTTTTTCCGAGGTCCTGGATCATCTTCACTATCATTCTGAATTCTTTTTCTGGAAGGTTGCCTATCTCTACTTCATTTAGTTGTTTTTCTGGGGTTTTATCTTGTTCCTTCATCTGGTATATAGCCCTCTGCCTTTTCATCTTTTCTGTCTTTCTGTGAATGTGGTTTTTGTTCCACAGGCTGCAGGATTGTAGTTCTTCTTGCTTCTGCTGTCTGCCCTCTGGTGGATGAGGCTATCAATGAGGCTTGATGACTCCAGTCTTTCTTATTTGGCCTTCCCCATCTATTGACTGAAGCTCACTCAGTTCTGATGAAAATGAAGGCCAGTGAATGGGAAGTAGCAAATAATCAGAAGCAAGAAATTAAACTCTGGCAAAAAGGAAAAAAAAAAAAAGAAAGGAAGAAAGAAAGGAGGAAAGAAAGAAATCCTGAACGTAAAAAAAGAAAAAAACCTTTTTTTTTAAAGTAAATTCCTTAGATATTTCTATAGAAATAAGAAATTACTGTGAAGTGTACTGTGTATGTAAAAAGGAGTTAGACTTGCATGTGGTCTCAATAATGATCAATGTTACACCAAAAGGAAGAATATGAGCTTCGTCTTGAACCTATGCAACTTGAACTTACAGTAAGGCCTTCTAAAGAGATGAAGCTCTCTCACTGGACTGAAGATAGAGTCCTGGAGCTTGCAGTTGAGATCTAGCAGCAGAAAACTGCTAGAAATAAGTCAATACAAAGTCATAAAAATAAATGAGTTCAGAGAGTCTGGGACCTAGTGTATTTTTAAGGGCTGACGGAAGGATGGATATTATGCAGTAGTGAAGTCTTAGGAAAATGTTTGTATTGACCAGAAGCCATGGTAGGATATAGTCCCCTTGTATTTAGACTTCTTAGTACACATGCACAGTTTTTAATAATGAAAGCTAGTGATTAAACATTAAAATAAAAGGAGTTACGGATGAAAGAATACAAAGAAGCAAAATTTACTATTTTTGTGTTACTCTTTATAGAAGATTTATTTCTACTCTAACAAGGAATAGTCAATCTTGTTATTTGGTTGTATAAATGAAATATAGCTTTAATCTCTTTCCTTAATGTTGATTTGTAGAGAATATATTTCTCCCTGCCTTTTATACTTTTTAAAAATAGCATTTGGGATATAAAAACCAATAATTTGTTACTTGTTATAACAATTGTATGAGAAAATTAATTCAAGATTAATAGTGGTATTCAAAGGAGGATGAGGTTGTATAAAAATTGTTTATTGATTTAGTTTGATTTAACTACATAAAATAGCCACCTTAAATCTTTAGTTCAAATGAATATTTTTTTTTTCCTGGAGTATGTGCAATTTGTATTATATTTTGAGTTTAAAAAGAAACTAAAAGAGATAGAGAAAGAACAATATTTTCTTCCATTTAAAAATATTTTATAGTTTGATTGATTTTCAATGCCATTTGTTATGTTATTTTATTTTCTAATGATATAAAAAGACAACTTTTGGTTAATTCCCAGATTCCTGCTATACCTAAAGTGCTGCATATGTAAGGTAGTCTTAACCTCTAGTTTGAGAGCTGACACCAATATATGTTTACTTTAATTGTCTTAATCTTTTGTTTTTTTGCCATAGCCAAAACCAAATCTACCAATTGCAATTCTTCTTTAGTGAAATATCACAAATGTCACATTTTCTACCTTTCCATTCTCAACCCAGCCTCAAAATGGGGACATATAATCTTATTTCATTTTTCTTGCAAAAGTTACATAACTAGTATCAATAACTTGGGAGTGTGTCAATATAAGCTTCATTACTTAGAAAGGCTTACCCTGAAAAACTCAGTGTTTCATGTACATGTCAGAATTCTCAGTTTTAAAAGGCTCTTAATTGATCCAATATTTTTTCTCACTAGGCTTGCCTCTTGTTAAGAAAATCATCGGTTTTACTAGTAAGCTTATCTTTAATTTTATATTATATCTGACACTCTCAATGTGACTGCAGCGAACCCATAAATGACTCATATTTCAAAAATGACTAACATGTATGAGAGCTTATTATGGGCCAGGTACATGTATTTTACATGTATAACCTAATCCTCACAATCTGCCTATAAAATATTATTATGATTTTTCTCATTTTTAAAAATAAAAAAGCTGGAGTACTGACAAGTTAAATAACTTTCCCCAAGTCAGAGACTTAGGAAGTAGTAAAGTAAGAATTCAGATTAGGAAGTCTGACTGCCAATCCAGTGCTCCTTACCCATTTTCTTAATCCCTGATTATAATTATTATTCTGCCAGAGCATGGGGAGAGTATATAGAATAAGAAGCTCTCTATCTAACCTGTCACACCATTGCTTTATATGGCTTCAGACAGTGCACACTGATCACAGCGGTGGTCAGGAGCCTCCTTGTTGACCATTTATTGTCTCCAAATGAAGGTCACAGTACATTCTCTCTTTTATCTTAAGGCCACTTTTCCCATCCACAGTCTATTGATTAAATTATTCCCCTATTTGGTAACTAAGGATTGGGAAATGATCCAACTCATTATTGATGTATTACTAAATGAAAATAAACTAGATCAACAGGAAAGAATTTTGATGCTTAAATTTAAATATCCTGATATGTAGTATTTTTTTGCTTCACTCTGCTCATTTGGAGAATAAAACACAATTGCTTGAGCCCTGATGTGCGGATGATAGTTATGCACATGGCTGTTTCATTTGTTTCTGATATTTAAAAGATGGGTTTACCCATCCTCATCACCACCTCTTTTCAACAGTATCAATTAAAAGTACTCACAATGTAAAATTTACCATGATTCCTGCCTTTATTAGAAAAGAAATAAAGGTCTAGTATACTAAAGTGTAATAAACATAGTGTAAAATCCTGTAGTAACCTCAGAATCTGGAGATGCAGTTTTAAACCTTCGTGTTTTTGTTGACAGTGAGGAACTGGATGAATTACAGAAAATGACAGAGAAACAGATTTCATAGGAATAAAGATAATTGTGGGTTGAATACATAAAATTATTATTTAAGGACTTTCTTAATATATCTATTATATAATACAGTGTTTGCAAGTTCATGTGATAGCATATGCTTCTATATTTCAACATGGTTTGTTTTCACATTTTTTAACATCCACATTAATGCTATGGGAACCATAGAAAATTTTCTATTATTTTTACAACCATGGCATATTGCTTGCCCAAAACAAGATAACAGAACAAATGACAGTTAATTATAAAATATGATTCTAGCTTCATTTGATACCAAAAATCTACAGTGTGAAATATCGACATAATATTCTACTCAATAAAATATATTTATAAGTCCAAAATGACCGAATTCTTTTAAGCTTTATCAATGTCAGATAAAATCAACATGTTCATCTTTCAGGAATTCATACTTAGGTAGGTATAAGACAGGTAGATAAAAGTAGCACACATATCTGACTATTCATTAAAGACTAAGTCCAGGGCTTCCCTGGTGGTGCAGTGGTTAAGAATCTGCCTGCCAATGCAGGGGACACGGGTTTGAGCCCTGGTCCTGGAAGATCCCACATGCCACGGAGCAACTAAGCCCGTGAGCCACAACTACTGAGCCTGCATGCCGCAACTACTGAAGCCCATGCGCCTAGAGCCCATGCTCCACAACAAGAGAAGCCCGTGCACCGCAATGAAGCGTAGCCCCTTCTCGCAGCAACTAGAGAAAAGCCTGCGCAGCAACAAAGACCCAACACAGCCTAAAATAAATAAATAAATAAACTAATTAAAAAAAGAAAAGTCCATTTGAAGCATTCTAAGGTTGAGTGACCTTCACTGACTTGTATGTATAGATTATCCAATATCATAGTAGAAGTAACAGACCATGAACAGTGCCTGATTCTTTTCAAGCTAGATAGTGCATATAGTCATAATTATTTCTGAGTCCAGGGTCAAAAGAACTGTTCATCACTTTTCTGGTTTATTGAAGAATCTTTTAAAATAATAAGTAATACACCATTCTTGTCCCTAGGTTATAAAGAAATTAAATGAAGCAAATTCTGGGGGTAATTTTTGATAGTATATTATCTAGAGCATCTTGCCTTTCATTCTTGTCATTTCATTTTTTAATGTAGATCTCATATTTCAGAACTCCAGGTCACTCATTCAACTTCTTCTATAATGTAATATAATAATATATTCCACTGGATTTTTCTCCATTTAATTTACTAAGTCATTACTGTTTTGTACAAAGTATTAATGAGGGCATTAGAACTACTATAGAAGATAAAACAATTTTTTCTTTCTGTCAAAGAAATAAATTCCTTTTATCGTGATACACTGTCATAAAAAGCAAAACTTAGCAGATGAAGGAAACAGTTTCCTTCAAGAAGTTAAAAAGTAGAATCTAGTATTTAAAACACAGAGGAAAGATAATACAGACTTTCAAGTAGCCCAAGCTCAACTTTTGAAGGCACAATTATTTTATGAAATAATATATTTATTTTTATAAAATCACTGATATGGAATAAACGTTGAGAGGTTTAAATACACATGTTAAATACAAAAGCCTTTCATCTATTAAGACTTAAAGCAGGTAAATATAAGTGATTGACACTGATGGGTCAGTCACTACCAGTGGTAGTGTAAATTGGTATACCTTCACTGGAAAGCAATTTGGCAATTTATAGCAAGCGCTTTAGACATGTTTATAAGTCCATTACATGTAATTCCACCTTGAAGAATCTTGATTGATAAAATAAGGTATGGAAATAGTAAAACAATGAAAACTTCTAAATGTCCAATATCACATTAGGGGAATGTTTAAGTTAAACTATGGTCAACGAATGCAACTGAACATTATAAGAGGCATGGCTTAAAAGAGAATTAAAGAGTGGAAAATACCTTGACTATAACATTAATTGAAAACATAGGCATAAAAAAAGTGTATATACAACAGTATCAACTATGTAAAACAATTAGAAAAACTAAAGAAAATATTAACAGTTGTTGCCTTTGAATTGGTGAAGTTAAGAATAGTGTTTTTTAAAAATTTTACATTTTCTATGATTTCCAAATATTTCACATTGATCACATATTACTTTTACACTAAATAGTAAACAGTTATACCAAAACACAAGTGAGTGATAAGAGCAAAAATAGATAAGCTAAACATCATCAAAAATAACAACTGTTGTGTTGAAAAGGCACCATCAGAATGTGAATAGACAACCCACAGAATTGGAGAACATTTTTGAAAATCATATACCTGATAAGGGACTTGCATCTGTAATATATGAAAAACAATTACAACTCCAAATAGAAACCCAGTAATATGAATAGACATTTCTCCAAAGAAGATATATGATTAAGCACCAGAAAAGATATTCGACATCATTGGTCATCAGGGAAATGTGATAAATACAAAATGAAATACCACTTCACACTCCAGGACAATAATCAAAAAGAGAGTTATTAAGTATTGGTAAGGATGTAGAGAAGTTGGAACCCTCATACAGTGTTGGTAAGGTAAAATGGTACAGTTGCTTTGGAAAACCATCTGGCAGTTCTTTAAACAGTTAAACATAGTTATCATTGATTCTACTCCGAATGAAAATGTACATTCACAGAAAACTTATAAACAAATGTTTATAGAAGCATTATTCTTAATAGCATTCTTAAAAAGTGGAAACAACCTTCAATCCAGCAACTGATAAATGGATAAATAAAATGTGGTGTAGCCATACAGTGCAATATTATTCGGCAATAAAAAGAAATGAAGTAATGATACATACTATAACATGGTAAACCTTGAAAATCATCATGCCAAGTGAAAGAATCTAGTCACAGAGGAACACATACTGAATGGTTCTATTTACATATGAAATGTTCAGAGTAGATAAATCTATAAGAGATGGAAAGTATATTAGTGGTTTCCTAGAGCTAGGGGGAATGGGAGAATTAGGGGATGATGGCTAAGTAGTAAATGATTTCTTTCGGGGATGATGAAAATGTTCTAAAATTGATTCTGGTGATGGAAGCACAATTCTTTGAATATACTAAAATACATCTAATTGGACACTTGATATGAGTTCATTTTACATGTATCTCAATAAAACTCTTAACAAAAATAGTAAAAAAAAACAAAAAACAAAAACTAAGGAGGAAATACCCTCAGACGTAACAGGATAAACTGAAATGCACTAATTTTATGAGAAATTTAAAAAACTAGGAATTAGTTGACAGTAGATCCTGATAGCTTTATGTTTGGGACCCAGAAATAAGGACCCACAGGCATAAAGTAGTCAGAGGTTTGTAGGCACCAGAGAGACAATAAGGGAAGTTACAGGAAAAAGGGAAGATAGTATCAGGGAGGCTGTCATTAGTTACTGATTGCAAAGCTTTAAGTTTACATATTTATCTTCTCACATGTTCTATTACCAATTTTATTTAAGTTGTATCTCATTTATTATTTGTTGAAGAAGCTAGTTTTTACAAACTAAGGATGGTTAGTTCTTATGGCAAAGATTCTGAATCATCAATTTTTGATGTGTAGACTTTTATTGCCATCGGATCACAGGGGATAAATTCTGTAGTACTTGATAGTCTCTAGTTCTAAATTACTCTGTTATCTTCTCCCTGTAAAGAGGACTGGATCAATTCATCTTTTCATCTCAAAATAAATTACATGGCCTTTTTGCATAAGTGAAAAGCAAGGTCAAGTAACTATTTTGACTTCTTTATTATAGGTTTATATGCTTATTTTAGTTCTCAGAATCTTACTACTCTACTAGTATGAGGGATAAAAAGGTCGAAATATGTTCCTACCCCACCAAGGCATGGGGCAACGTTTCATTAAGGAGGAGTGAGCAGAAGATTTCTTATTTTATTTAGATCACTTTCTAATCCTATTAGAGTGTGCAAGGCTGTGAGGGGAGGGTTGGGCCTGAGGGAGAGCCTCCAGGCCTGTCATATAGGTAGATCTGCATGAAAGGACAAAAAGATCAGTATATACCATGAGGGAGAAAGTTCCAAGTGAGCCAAGATAATTGAGCTGTTCTGTTTATAATCCCCTTAAACTTACCACTAAAAGCTACCTCTTCTAGCATGGAGACCCATTTATAAACTTGGCATTGACCCATATCAGTTTTCCTAAAGCTTGTGAGTCCTATAAAAATATGAATTTGAACGAAAGAAATTATTCTTGAGCTCCCCACAGAGGTTAGACCATGTAACTAACACATATTTCTGATGTCATAATGGTTGAAGAAATAATTCTGGGTGACTGAATGTTATTTACCTCTCTCCCATATATCTATTCTTTTAATTATATGGAAACCATTTTATATGGTTTAATAATATTGCTGTTTTTCATACTGTTTTCATGAAGGCTTACTATTTGTAGCCATCCAGAAATAAATTTGACCTATTTTAGATCCCTTCTATTTAAATAAATTTTTTGATAAACGTTTTTCCCTCAGGAATTTGAATTTCTTTTATGCTCTAATTTTCCTTTAAATTGTTTTCCTTTGAACATCAATAGACATTATCCAATGTTATTTGTATCAAAATAACAATCAGTAGTTACCAGTGTGACCTCACTAAATTCATACTCCCCAATTTTCTAACCCTAACCCATATTACTGGTTTCAAAATATTTGGGTATTTCTCTGAATTCTCAATAATCACCTTACGTTTCATATACTCTTTCGAGATTAGAGACTCTATAATTTACCTTCCTAGAAAGAGACATGGCAAACGAGAAATGAGACAAGACAGTAATTAAGGCAGGCTTTCATTTTACTGTCATTGGCAGTTAAATGTGACAGTTACAGTGAATACTTCATAACAAGCCATTCCCTAGACAGCAAGATTGACATTTGTAAATAGTTTAAAGATAGTGAGTAGAGATTTCATGATTGGATGACTGATAAAATAGCAGTAAAACTTATCCTAATGATACCCTTATGCCTTCGACATTATCCACTGTGGCATCACTCTTAATTCTGATTGAAAAAGGCCAGTGAAGTTCACCTCATACTGTAAATGATTCAATAATACACTACCTGAGTATACTATAGTCTACAGAACCTCTTTATTTGTTCTTACCATCTCATAATTATCTAAGAATGAAAACAGACTCAACCACTCTATGTAGTTTCTAATATTCAGAGAATGAAAGGATACTGTGGACAGTTCCTTACCCTCTTTCCATACCTCTAATTTTTATTTCCTTATGTATAAATTGTTTTTTCTCTCCTTATACCCCTGTACACCAGCATGATTTAGTCATAACCCTGGAATCCGAAAGAAAAAAAAATACATGTAGAAAAAGTAAAAAGCCCTAAGCCTAGTCTTTCTGAGCTTGCAGATTGTGGGAAGGAGAGGAGGGCAGAGGTAGAAGAGAGGGCCAGAATTCATAATAAAGAGTACCGAGGAGAAGGAATAAAAACTCTGGAGAATTTACCATAGGAGACAGGGTTACTTGAAGGGACTATTTAAATTATGAAATTGAGATTTGTTTGCATATTGATTCATTCAGCAAATATATATTGAGAACTCACTGTGTGTCTGGTACTGTTTAGGTGGTAAAGACACAGCACTTGTTAAACAGATCATCTTCTGTTAAGTGATCATAGAGAATTCTCTTTGAGTCCATAGCTATGCATTTAAATAAGATCAGCAATTTGATAAGAGCACGGACATTGCTAATGTGAGCAAATTGTTCATACAACACATCTGTGCCTTCAAGACTTGATCAGGCTGAGAGCAAAATTCAGTGCTAACACTGGAGGTTGGGCCGTTGAGAAAATACAATGATATGACTTAAATGGATGACACAAACTGGTTATGGAGGTGAAACAGTTTGCAGGGTCACTTGGTAGCTCACCCTCTCATTTTATCTTCACTAGAGCCTGGTAGCCCACTGATAACAGTTTCTCAAAGGGAGAATAGTTGCTTGCTGGGATGAAATGTCTGTTAACTCTATATCAAAAATCCAGAGGCTTCTTATCCTACTGAAATTTGCTTCCATATAGTACTCATATCTGCTGCAGAAATTTCAAATTTCATTGGCTTCTCCTGCTCATAATGGCCACTGTCAGAGGGACTTGTGCCATGAACTGAACCAGATGGGGGCTATTCTCTTATTCTATGTTTCACTAAAGTGTTGCAGCTTTGCAGTTACCTGGTAAATAGAAGACATATTCAAGTATAGAAAGTGTGCCTTCCCGATTCAAAGTGGCCCATCTGATAGTTTTCCTTCTTAACAATAGGGTATTCAGTGTGCAGCAAATGTTTATTATTATTAGGTTATATTTGGGATCCTAGAATATTACATACTTAAGTGAGTTTTATTTTCTTCAATCCTCTGTCACACATCTCTTATTAAGACATGTAAAGGTAATTACTACTGTCTCCCTTCCACGTGTTCTGAGCTAAAAGGTCATCAAATTTGTAGACTACTATGATGTCCTTTGTATCAGTGAGGCAGTCAGGGCCCATGTGGTATGGAGACAGAGAGTGAGCTACCCAAAGAACAGGATGGCAAGGGTATTGGTGTTTTCATCAGGCAAAAGCAACTGCTTCTGGTAGTCCTTATGTATCAGATGGTAGAAAAATGCCTTTGGAAGATAAAGTGCATTGCAGATATTAGGACTCCGGCAAGAAAACTACAACTGGAATAGAAAATCCCTATCAGATTCCTCACTTGATTAAATTTAAGGAAGCATTTCTCATATCTGGATGTCTTTGTTATTTGTTAAGATGGAAAATTGAACATAATGAAAGATAACATACTTGCATGTGTTAAGTGTTTGATGCTATCATTAATCTCTGTAGTTTCTCTAAGAAAGTATTTTATATTCTAATTTGGTAGTAATTGAGATTTAGAGCATTTTTTACTTATTGTAATAGCCCTAATTCCTTAAATGTGGAATGAAATAGGATTAAGGAAAGAGTATTCAGGGAAACTCAGGGGAGCTAATGAACATTCTGTCTGTGTTTCTCTTGTGAAATAATTCACCTCCAACAAACGATTCTCTCTCTGTGCATCTCCTTTTCAATTTTCAAATTCCCAAAGTAGATAATCCCATTGATCCAGGTTTGGTCAGTTTTCTCTATGTGTATCGATTAGGCATGGCCAAGGGGCAAGAAGAATAAGAATGAGAAAAGCCCAGATAAGAGTCATTGTCAGTCTGGCAGCCAAATGAATTTAAATCCAAATTTGTAGCTAACTCCCTACACTAAAGAAAAGAAAAATTATGGTTTGAGACTCTAGGTGCATTTTAACTAAGAAAGGTAAAGTTACCTTTCTGAAACAGAGCATCACTTCACTTTGTATATGAATAGGAAAGTGGTAAACACAGATAGTACACTTATCTTCTTTATTAAAATTCATAAAATTTTAGGCAGCATAGCAAAGTGTTTCGGAATTTGGACTCCAGGCCTAGATCACCGTTTTGAATTCTGCCCTTGTGCCATATCAGTTTAACCCTCTGTACCTCAAGTTCCTGAACTGAAAATGAAAATAATAATAGAATCTACATAATAGGGTTGTTTTGAGGGAGAAATGAGTTAACATTGGAGTGTATTTACACATTATGTCTGACACATAATAAGCAGTGTATAAGGTTAGTTAAATAAATACATGAAGCACTCTTATAAGAAAAGTGAAAAATTCAGCTAAACAATTTGAAGAAATCATGTTTAGTCCTGAATTCAGCAGGACCATCTGTGTATGTGGAGACATTCTTTCATAGTAATATAATGCTAAATATAATTCAAGTGGAAAAGTTCAAAAGAAGTTATGAAAAAATGGCTAAATAATTAGGTAGAGTCTACTAAGGAAGGAATATTGGATGTTTAATTAAATGACATGAAAAAATTTAACTGAGAAAAGATTTAAGAGGTCTAAAACAACTGATAGGTATTTTACTAAGCATAATGCATAATTTAGCCCCTTCCTCAATCTCCCTTTAAGAGTTTTTACTTGCAAAGAGCACACATTTTTTTCCACTGTCTGTCATGTGGTAGCAGGTGGATCTGATCTTTCATAGGTGGGCAAATATGTCTGTTTCTAGAGTGAAGCATTTAAAATTCCATTGTTGCCACACAATTAAATCATGATTACCAATATTTAACCTCCATCTGTTTGAAAACTTTGTCTATATTCCTATTGGTTCTGAAATCAAGCTGAGGAAGAAGGTGTTATTTTTATTCCCAACATATGAAAACAAAAGGGAAAATGTCTCCCCTTTTACTACAAGCTAGATATCAAAACAAAATCACTCTTCCTATGTTCAGGCAATCACATGTTCACATCTGAGACTTTTGCTCTTGAGCAAGTGATACAAAAATGCAGGCAAAGAGAGGGTAATGACATAGCAGTGGTGGTGACCATCTAGTGTGGTGGTCTGTCTGATGGCTCTGGAGGTGTCCAGTGGTTGCAGTGATGTACAGTTTTGATGCTGGTTTGCTACCTAGCCCAGCTGTGTTCTTGCCTTTTTTCTGGATTTAGCTCTTGAGCTTTGCCATGTTCTTATTCTTTGTTTACAATCCCTCCTTGCTGAGTTTTAAACAATTCTATGCTAACACAATAGGGTGAAATACTAGTGATTCATGAAGAAAATATAATCATTTAAAAATACAAATATAGTGTCTGTTTGTCAGTGCAATAGAGAATATTCACATATTGGTAATTATTTGTGAAATTTCAGTTAAAGCAGTTAATCACAGAGAACAAAGGAAATTTAACAATTAGTGTGAATTTTGACCTAATTATCTCTGTACTGAAATTAATCTCAAGAAAGTGATAAAACTATATAAGTAAATTCAATAAATTCACTCTTAAACCAAATTTATTCTATATATTTTAATGAATTTAGTCATAGAAATTACTCAGTTGCTGACAATTGCTACAAATGCACCTAAAGCCCCTTTATTTATAGCAATTTAACTAGGATAAAACATAAGTAGAAATACATCAGGAAAGTATCATTTCACATTGTTTGAGTACACAGCACTTTGAAAATTGAAGAGTATGGCTCTGTTCAATGTCACCTTAAACGTGTGTGAACAAATACCTTATAGTATATCTGTAACTTATTATTTTCACTTATGTTCCACATTTGTACCTTATTAGACTTCTGTCACCCTCAAAGAATGCAACAGAATATTAGGAAGAGGCAGTTCCAAACTCATAATAAATTTTTTAAAAGAAATTGAAATGGTCCCTTGTTTAATTCATACTATGAAATTTAAGTGAATTTTCAAAGGCAGTGGAAAACTTAATGCAGGGAAAATATGAAGAATTCTCCAAGTTTTGACTTTGAAAATGTTTAGGTAATGTAAAATATAAAATGATTCACAAACAATACCTTAACTTTATTGTACCATACATCATGTAGTGCATGCTGTATTTATCAAAGCATATTTAATTCTGAACTGAAGCTTAACATTTCATTATTTTTCTATACTGTACAGTGAATAATACTGAATTCCAACACACCTATATATAGAATTCTTAAAACTTTAAATAATGACATTGAAATTTGGTAATACAGATAAAACAAGTCATTTTACTATATATGAAACATTCATACATGAAAAATGTAAAAATTTTAATCAGAGATAAAGGCAAATAGAATAAGCAGACTCCCCCTTGCAAAAAGAAAAGAAAAAAAGGAAAAATGAGGAAGGAAGGGAACAACCTTAGGCAGTTTCTGACTACATTAACTTTAATTTAAAAGGACAAATAAGCTCCTCTTAATAATTTACCCATTTGGAGATGTGGAAGGCAAATAATACTCCAGATATGCTGTCCTCCTAATTATTCCCCCAGGGAATCAGTCTGATCAGTGTTGATGTGCACATTGGGGTAGGCTGTGCTGTATACAGAAGGGCACCTAACCAAGGGATTGAAATTGAGCCTGTGTTTCACTCAACAAGTCATGGACCTTGGCACAGGGCTGTGTCAGTCTGGAGAGGTTGCCTTTCTAGAATCACACTCAGTCACCATCAGGGCCAGGCTGATACACTTTTTCACAGTCTGTCTGACCAGCAGCTTTGATACTGGCCATTGGATCATTATAAAGGAAAGAATGGATGTCCAACTCAGTAATGTCTTCTAGGTTAATTCATCAGTCAAGGATGCACCTACGTGCAAATAGTAACATACATGTAGAAGTTCTGCTGTGCATAAACAAGGAGAAAACACTGGTACTTTGATGGGTTCAAGTACACCAAAGATCTATCTTTTATGTTAGAAATTACTCTTGTAATGTAGAATGGAGTTAAGGTTCACCAGGACTTTTTTGCATCCCTCCACCTCCAGAAGCCATATACCTTAAGGTTCTGGGGTAATATAAAATAAGACAAGACATTGGCTGGTACAGTTTTGTGCCATGGGAATCAAACATGACTCAGGCACATCAAAACAATAACTTCCCAAGCCCCCTTATTCCAGTTGTGTGTATATATATGTATGTGTGTGTGTGTATATATATATATATATATATGTGTGTATATATATATACACATATATACACATATATATACACACATATATATATGCACAAACACATATAATATGATTATACTTTTCTTAAGAAAGAGCAACGTATGCATATGTATATATAAATGTCTATATGTAAACATATACTATACCTATATAGAGAGAGATAGATATCTATAATCTATCATTTTTTATGTTAACATAGAAAAACAGATGGAAAGATATGGCCATTGGCCACTTTAAGAATTGGAAGAGGGGAAGGAGTGATTATTAACTTTATATACCTCAAAATTGCATGACTTATTACTAATTCTGTAATTTTTAATGTTAACATAGAAAAACAGATGGAAAGATATGTCCCATTGGCCACTTTAAGAATTGGAAGAAAGGAAGGAGTGATTATTAACTTTATATACCTCAAAATTGCTTGACTTATTAATAACAGGATTGTCTGTATTAAAAACAACTAAAACAATTTCTTGAGTTGGGAGACTATAATTATCTTTTTAACTGATTGCTGCATAGATAAATTTAGGGGAGTGTTTCCCCTTTTTTTGTTTGTTTTGTTTTGCAGTGGAGAGAAACCAGCTTTATATTAATCTTTCCAGAGTACAGAAATCTTTGAAGATTCAGCCAACATTTTAACCACTAACATGCCAAACATTACCTGATATAATAGAAATTTATGGTTGTTTTTAGCAGGTGGCTACTATATCTATGTCTTGCACTGGTCGTTATTTGTGTATCTGTAGATTTACATCTATTACTCTGTATATGTCTATGTCTATATATCACCAAAATGTTCTTAATATGGTTCTTAATATGTCTAAAGGTAGAAATATCCAAAAGATAGAATAAAGTATAATTTCCTCTGTAATACGCACCATAATGATGAAAAGGATATTACTCAAGCAGGGGTATGACCGTCAACTTCTGACCATGGCACTGACCTTATGAATGTCTGCTAAAAAATATTTACCTCTCCCATTTGAGAGTACCAGTATTTGGGATCTGCTGTTATTTTTTCCTAGTGGCATGTAGCCTATCATATCTTACTTGGATGTTAGACCTTTGTCAATGTGTATATTCATCTCTAACTATATAAACTTAAAGTTTGGAGGAAGAAGCTGGCAACCCTTTCTTCTAACTTTACCTATATAAGAATGAAGATTTAAGAAGTTTAACAGAACTGAAGCTATCATCCATGTGCTCCTTGGGGCAGTTGCATCTCACACATAAAATTATGGAAGATAGACAGTAGGAGCTAGCTATTAAGAATTGAGGCTCTGTTTTATGATTTCTCTAGCTGAAATTATATGATCTTTAAGAATGGGCAAGTTTGAAAAAATGGCCCATATATTCCTGGTGAAATTAATCAATACCTAATTATTTAGAAGCTATAAATGCTATCTTTAGCTGACATGCTCACAAAATGTATTTTCTTCTGTCAATAAAGGCCAACAAATCAGAAATCTAGCATAAGGGAGGTTATTGCAGAGGACAAAAGAATCACCCTCATTTTTACACTTAGCTGTTTCATCAATTTAATGGTATTTATGCCACTTTAATAAGAAAGAGAAAGAGGTTGGGCCTTACAAATGCAATTGGAAAATAGTAACAAACCGATAATATCTGAAACCATAGAGAACATAATACTCTAAAAAGATCTTTAGAATTCAGTACATTAGCAAAGCAACTCCTGAGATATAGAAAAATAAGTATCACCATGTTAACCTTAAGAATATATTTAAAATGTCATGCATTGGTCTGCTTTGTTTATTCAAGTGTTTATTTTTGAATCTGAAATCAGGTTTCATCGATTGTAGTGGAGCTGGCTCCTCTCAGATCTAAAGCATATTACCTCAGTTGCTGGGAAATTTGGCTGTTAATGGCTTAGTGCTAAATCCCTCAGACTAAGAGAACCATCTTAATCAATGTCAAATCCTCTTCCCAAGAGCAGCCCCTTCAATGACTGTTTAATTCTGGGTATTTTTAATGGTGAAATTACATGACAGAAAAGCACCCTCCCTTGTACTTACATAATCCACCATTTCCTTCTGCCATGACTTAAATCACACACTTTTATACTTTACTGTAAACTCAGAAATTCTGTCTTAGATTTAGATTTTCTTCACATCAGTAAGAACAATCTGTTAGTAATTAGCCTGTCATCAATTATTTTTTGCTTCTGAGATCACTGAGTTTGGCTTGTTAGCATTACTAAGACTTGATCTTTAGAGACTTAGTTGAATTCAACCTACATTTGAGAAGAATCACCAGTGAATATAGGTTCACTTTTTATCTATCATCTGTCTGTCTGTCTGTCTGTCTGTCTGTCTGCCTATCTATCTATCTATCTATCTATCTATCTATCTATCTATCTATCTATCTATCTACCTACCTACCTACCTATCATCATCTTTACATATCTGGGCATTGAATAATATTTTTATTGCTTTTCCACTAAGCTTATTAATTAATACACTTACATAATGTCTTTCTTCAAATATTTTCTTTATATCCATCATAGTATTTTCTAGATTCCGGTAGTCTTTACACACCAAATAAACAAAATCGTATTTACACCATTAGAAATTATATATAAAAACTTGTACCTGCAAATGAACATCAATATATAAATTTACATGTCTCAGGAGGAAACTAGTCCATTAAACTCCTGAAATATAAAGGCCACCAACCCATGAGTCACCAGAAAATAGTATAATTCTAACTTTACCTTTAAAACTTCTCTTCATGACAAATGTAATGCACAAGCTGAAAAATGCATAAACATAAATATACAGTGCAACACACATCTATAAAGAAGACACCTGTGTAATCTATAACGTAAGCCAAGAAATAGAACAATGTCAGAGACTCAGAAGCACTTGTTGGTGTCTTTTCCTGACATTGCACCCCTCCCTTTATCCTAGAAGTAACCACTATCTTTATTTTGCTTTATAGCAATAATTTTACCTCTACAAACATGTAATGATTGAGTAATTTATTGGCTAGTAATGTCTTATACACCCTAACCAACATGTTGTTTAATTTAATCTCCTTGAGGACCCTGGACTTATTTAAATGACCACTGGACATTGGCATTTTTATGCCTCCACTAACCCAAAACTCAATATGCTCCAATATAAACTTATTAAATCCTACTGAGTCCAGATTGTCCTCTTGTATTCCATTGATACATCCTGTATTTTCATTGATAACATCATCTCCCACACTTCAAATTCTGAAACCTGAAATTAATCCTTTACATCTTCCTTTTTCTTACATACTTCTGTATAAGCTAAGTCCTGTTCTTTTTTTCTTCCAAGTTACTGTATTTCCATTGGCTTCCTTTTTCTCTTTTTATCTGTAGCACTACCTGATAGAAACTTTCTCCATATATCTACTGGAATATTGCAGTAGCCACTTACTTCCTTTCCCTGTTTCAGTCTCAGCACTTTAGTCCCTTCCTTACCCAACCTGCTTTATGAACAGCAGTTCTAATTATATATCATCTCTCTTTAAGTCTCTATTGCTTCCCTTTTATTTAAGAGATAAAGTCCCAGACTTTCACATGTCATACACATAAATTCATGTGCTGACCCCATTCAGTCTCTTCCTCACCTCCTGCCATTTCCTCTCCCTCACTTTACACTACAACAATGCTAGTGGTATTATATTTTCCTGGGCAAACCATACTGTTTGCTACAATACTTACTCTTTCTCTTCACTAGTCTCTATTTCCTTCCCATACACAATTACATTTTTAGAAACTAATCTTTTTAATCATTCACTAAGAAAGACTTTATCTCCCCCTTCTTTTCCCTAGAAGAGTCAATGTTCTCTTTCACACTATCTCTGTACCTGGGATACGTACTTCTATTTTTGCACTTATAACAATGTCACAACATACTGCAATACATTCCAATGACATGTTTGTCACTTCTACCAGCTGCAAACTTGAAATTATGAGAAAATGTAATATATCTCTGTGTACTTAGAAGTAAGCATATTTCTTATTGTACATACAGATATCTCTCAATACTTGTTCAATTGAATCTTTCCTTAAACTCTGTTTTCATGTCATATTAGTTCATGTTTCTTGTAGCAGCACAAGAGTATTTTGCTGATCTTACTTTCTTTTTTTATTTTTTTAAAGAGATTTCCCTTTTTATTTTTTAAAATTTATTTATTTATTTATTTATTTATTTATTTATTTATTTATTTATGGCTGCGTTGGGTCTTCATTGCTGTGCGCGGGCTTCTCATTGCGGTGGCTTCTCTTGTTGCGGAGCATGGGCTCTAGGCACATGGGCTTCAGTAGCTGTGGCTCGAAGGCTCTGGAGCTCAGGCTCAGTAGTTGTGGTGCACGGACTTAGTTGCTCCGCGGCGTGTGGGATCTTCCTGGACCAGGGCTCAAACCAGTGTCCCTTGCATTGGCAGGCGGATTCTTAACCCCTGGGCCACCAGGGAAGCCCTGATCTTACTTTCTACACTCCTCCATTGTTTCCTTGAAAAACTTGATATTGATTCAAGGGGGCCCTTGCAAGGTTACAGGTACCCAGGTCTACAAGTTCAGTCTACCACTGAATGATCTAGAGTCAAATCACATGCTTCTCCATGACTAAAGGGCTTTAAGCCTATATTTATAAACACACTTTATTTTCATATTGTCTATTATACTAAAAACCATCTTGGAAAAAATATTCTTTTACAACTTTAAAATTTGCCTAGTGCCTGTTAACCAGTGGCTTTATCCAAGAAGTAAATGCATATAGTATATGCAGATCATTAACATTTTCAAAATTGAGATGGCAAAGTCATATTTCTTTTGAACTTTCTCTGTTTTTGTCTAATTTATTTTCTGAAATGACTCTTTGAAGTGAGCTATTATAAATAGAAAATTTGAGAAACTAGGTTCTTGGTATCCTAAGTTTACTCTTCTTCTTTCCTAATGGGAAGAAGAGTAAACCCACTCATTTTTCTATATGCTGAAGAAAAAGGAAGTAACGTTTATTTATGTTTTGGCACCAACTTGCTCTAACATGGAGATATTCTTTCTTCTAGATGAATATTTTCTCATTTATGAACTATCATGCATGCTGCTGCTTTCTCCTTAAGTTCTTTCATTAAATTTGATAGTATAAGACTGCTATATTTATTGTGAAAATTATGATCAGCCCTTGCTAATTTATAAATTGTTTTTACTAGTTTGGTATAATTATGAAAATAATAAAACTCATAGAAACAGGATAAAATAGCCTTTCAAAATAGTTCCGTGGCATCCTTTTCTCCCCATAAGATGCAACATTAGTATTTTATGGAAGTAACTGTGATATTCTAGTCTTGACTTATTGCTGCAGAACTGGTAAATACCTCAGAAATGCATCTTCAATAGTGTTAAAAGATTGCAATTTGTAATAGTTTACTTTTAATGATACTTCGTGTTGTAAAGGGAAGAAATAGAGCAATAGACTTTTCATCACTTCATAGTCACCTAAGGGGACACCTTAGGCAAATGTGAAAGACAAACAGCAATACCTTTGCTGGAGTTTAAGCAAATCATGAAGGTTATAGGAGTTGGCGTTGTGGGAGAAGACAGGAAATTTTGTTTCACTTTAAAAAAAATCTTTCTATATAGCACTTTATATATTTTAGACTGCAGAGTCAAAATAGATAGAGCTGTTTTTCTGGTGGTAATTTTGTATCATTGGTTGTCCTTCCATCCTTCCTTCTTTCCTTCCTCCCTCCCTCCCTCCCTCCCTCCTTCCTTCCTTCCCTCCGTCTTTATTGGCGTACATTTAGGTTGTTCACCTTTCCCAGAGTTTCACCAAAGCTTCTTTTCCAGGCCTAGGTGGTCTACTGTATGTCTGTACCCGGCATCTCTTGTCCAGGAGTCTGTGGGTTTATAGTCCCCTTATAACACTTACAAGCAATCCCCACCAGCTTTCCTACCTGCATTTGAATTTTGTGAGTTAGAGATGAGCAAGTCCATCCTCCAGGTATCCTCCAGACAGGTTAGAACAGATGTACACAATAATTTGCAAACAAAGTCTGCTTTGTTCCCTCCTTTTTGGAGGGAGGGAACTGGGGACCCTGGGCTGCCACCATTTAGGACCAAGACCAAGACTGCCACTGAGGTTGGTTGGGGGTTGGGGGTAGATGAATAAAATTTCACAAGTTTTCTATCATTCTGAAGATGGCTTTTTCTTAATTGGATATTCCCTTACTTTCTATAAACTTTTGTTTGCTAGAGCTCCAACAAAGTTGATTCAGACAGGTGGTGTTTTTATTTGTTTTTAAAGATTTATTTATTATTTATTTATTTATTTAATTTATTTTTGGCTGTGTCGGGTCTTAGTTGCAGCACACGGGATCTTCGTTGAGGCACGTGGGCTTCTCTCTAGTTGTGGCATGCAGGTTTTCTCTTCTCTAGTTGTGGCATGCAGGCTTCAGGGCACTTGGGCTCTGTAGTTGTAGCGCATGGGTTTAGTTGCCCCACAGCATGTGGGATCTTAGTTCCCTGACCAGGGATCGAACCTGTGTCCCCTGCATTGTAAGGCAGATTCTTTACCACTGGACCACCAGGGAAGTCCCTGTTTGTTTGTTTTGATGTTTCTTCTTGTAGGCAAACAAGAGCTTGGAGCTTCCTAGTCTGCCATTTTACTCTGTGCTTCATATTTTTTCATCCCTGTAGTTTACCTGGAAACAGACTCTCCAAACTTCACATAAAAATCAGGCCATTTCTTCCTGAACATATAACATGTTTTCTTTTCCACTGACTTTTTTCTCAATTCCTTCAATTAGAAGTGACCTTTTACTTCCCAAAATAATGTTTCTCAGGCCTGAATGATGCCTTTTTGTTTTTTAACTGCCTATTTTTTAAATTGGGGTATGGTTGCTTTACAATGTTGTGTTAATTTCTGCTGTACAGCGAAGTGAATCAGCTATATATATACATATATCCCCTCTTTTTTGGATTTCCTTCCCATTTAGGTCACCACAGAGCATTGAGTAGAGTTCCCTGAGCTATACAGCAAGTTCTCATTAGTTATCTGTTTTTTATGTAGTAATGTATACATGTCAATCCCAATCTCCCAATTCATCCCACCCCCCCTCCCCCCTTAGTGTCCATACATTTGTTTTCTACGTCTGTGTCTCTATTTCTGCTTTGCAAATACGTTCATCTGTACCATTTTTCTAGATTCTGCATGTATGTGTTAATATATGATATTTGTTTTTCTCTTTCTGACTTACTTCACTCTGTATGACAGTCTCTAGATCCATCCACATCTCTACAAATGACCCAGTTTCGTTCCTTTTAATGGCTGAGTAATATTCCATTGTATATATGTACCTTTTTAAAGACAGACAAATCCTCAATGATTCTCAGTTTTGCACTTTTATAAAATACTCTCATATTTTTATTTTAAATATGTTTAATGTGTATGGACATAAAATACATTCTTTTGGTAGAACACTCATACAATTATATTATACCTGAAACACAAATAAAATAGAACAAAACTATAAAAATCACTATTGACATTACTGCCATATTATGAGATAGGATTGTTTTGCTCAAAATCCTGGGTTTAATAAAAGAAATATTTGTGTTCATTGATCTATAGATTCAACTTAATTTCTATCAAAAGTCCAACTTGTATTTTTGCAGAAATTGACAAGCAAGTCCTAAAATTTATGTGGAAATGAAAGGGGCCAGAATATCTAAAACAGCCTTTAAAAAACAAGTTTGGAGGACTCAACGTCTCCAATTTCAGAACTTACTACACAGCTACACTAATAAAGATAGTGTAGTGTGGCATAAGGATAAACATACAGATCAATGGAGTAGAATTGAAACTCTAAAAATACACTCATATATCTAAGATTGCTGAGACAATTTGATGAGGCAACAACAAATTTTTCAACAAATGGTGCTAGGACATCCAAATATCCATGTGAAAAAGAATGAAATTGGAACTCTTCCTTACGCCATCTACAAACATTCATTCAAAATGGATTATGGACCCAAATTTAAGAGCTAAAACTATGAAACTCTTAGAAGAAATTGTAGGAGTGAATGCTTGTGACCCTAGGTTAGGTAATGGTTTCTTAGATATGACAGCAAGAGCACAAGCAAAAAATAAAAAAAAAGAAAGGAAAATAGATAAATTGGACTACATAAAAATTTAAAACCTTTATACTGCAAATTATACCATTAAGCGAGTGAAAACACAGTTAAAAGAATGGGAAAAAGTATTTGTAGAGCATAAATAGTATAAAAGTATTCAGAATACATAAAGAATTCTTACAACTCAATAATAAAACAAATGACCCAACTGAAAATGGACAAAGGATTTGAATACACACCTCTCTGAAGTAGTTATACTAATGACCTACAAGCACAAGAAAGTATGTTCAACATCATTATTCTTAGGAAAATGCAAGTAAAAGCTACAATGAAATACTTTTTTACACCAATTAGTATTTCTTTAATAAAAAAGATGGACAATAACAAACGCTGATGAGAATGTGGTGAAATTGGAACTCTCTTTCATTTCTGATGGGAATATAAAATGGTGCAGTTGCTTTGGAAAACTATGTGGCACTTCCTTGAATTGTGAAACAGAGTTACCATATGGCCCAGCAATTTTACTCATAGGTATATATAGAAAAGAACTGATATCATATGTTTACACATAACACACATAAACGCAAAGCTAGTTAAAGGCTACCTAATTTACATAGGTTGGTTAAAGAGCTCTCTGCAGAGCTAATATTTAAGTTAACAGAAGAAAGTGCTTGTTGTGTTCTGAGGGTAGAACATTGCAGACAACATTTAGGAAAAAATATATAACTCACAATTGTATAGCTTCTAAAACTTACTTAATTAAAAAGCAGATAGGAGGGGCAAAATCAAGATACTGGAGCAGGAAGATCCTGAACACACCTCCTCCCATGAGCACACCAAAATTACAACTACTTACAGAGCAACCATCTGTGAGAACAACCTGAAGACTAGCAGAAAAATATTTTTCACAACTAAAGACATAAAGAAGGAACCACGATGAGACGGATAGGAGGGGCAGAGTTGTGGTCTAGTCATGACCCACACCTTCAGGTTGGTGACCCACAAATAAGAATGCTATCACAACTATGGAGGTCCTCCACAAGAAGCAAGGTGCTTGAGGCCCACATTGGGTCCCCAGCCTGGGGATCCTGCACCAGGAAGACGAGCCTTCAGAATGTCTGGCTTTGAAAACCAGTGGGGCTTATATTTGGGAAAGCTGGAGGGCTAGGAAACAGAGAGTCCACTCTTAAAGCATGTGTGCAAAATCTCACATTCTCCAAGTCCCAGCACAGAGACAGTAGTCTGAAAGGAGACTGGGTCAGATCCATTTGCTGATCTTGGAGAGCCTCCCATAGAGGCTGGAGGCAGCTGTTGGTCCCCCTGGAGATGGAGGAGCTGGCAGAAGCCATTTTTGGGGGTCTCATTCTACCATGTTGACATCAGCACTGGCAAGTGTCATTTTGGAATCCTCCCTCTGGCCTATTAGCAGAGCAACTTGCTCCACCCACCAGCGAGCCTGCAGCAATCACATGCTGCTAGGTGGCATAGCCATCCACATGGGGAGGCTGCCCTACCTAGAGCAATCACATGATGGCAGAAAAAGACAAATACCATATGATCTCACTTATACGTGGAATCTAAAAAACAAAACGAATGAGTGAGCATAGCAAAAGGAAAACAGACTCATAGATGCAGAGAACAAATGGGTGGTTGCCAAAGGAGAAGTGGGTGTGGGGGATTAGCAAAATGGATGAAGGAGATGAAGAGGTACAACTTCCAGTTATAAAATAAATAAGTCATGGAGATGTCATATATAGCATAAGAAATTTGGTCAATAATGTAATAACTTTGCATGGGGACAGTGGTTACTAGACTTACTGTGGTTATAATTTTGTAATGTATTTAAATGCCAAATCAATATGTTATACACCTGAAACTAACATAATAGTCCATATCAACTGTATTTCAATTTAAAAAATAAATAAATGACAAAACAAAAACAAAAAACCAGATGTATAGTACTATGCTAATATGGAATAATTTAATCCACATAACAAACCAAAGAATATATATTATTCATTCTAACCAAGGAATATATACTATCATTATCCCACTTTTCCATTTTCATTTAAGATTATTTTTGTATACTGGGGTTAATTAACTTTTCCAAAATTGCATAGTTTGTAGATTAATTATTCCCAGAATGCATCTTAGCTAAAGGGAATAGGCTACTGTACTGTAACTGACCACTGCCATCCTCTGAAGATTTACTGACTAGCTAAATAAATAAAGCATCAAGAAAAGAGAGGTCTGAGCAATTCTAACAACTCCAATGACTGTGACATTTCTAAAGGGATATTATTAATATGTATGGGAGGGGAAGATTTTGCAGGTCCTGTACTTACCTATACAATAACAGTGTGCTTATTTTGCAAACATGTCTAATAAAAATAATATGGAGGTGTTTAAAGAATGAAGTAGGAAACACTTGTATAATAACATCCCTTTAAAGAAACAAGTGACACTGTATATACTGTCAAATGCCTGAAACATGAACATTGCTAAAAATCATTACACTCTCAGGAGTCAAGTTAAAAGTATTACCCTTTCATTTTTCAGACATCTCTAACAGTAACTAGTCCTTGAATAAGAAACAGGTAGCAGAATGTATAAAAGAGGTAAATGCATAAAGGGGCAATTCCAGTTTCCAAAGTATTAATTTATTTCCTTGAAAAAGTTGTAAATATGCATGCTAGTTTTAAATACAAATTAAAACCTTATAAATAGCACTATTGTCAACTAGCATTATTTTTCTGACAGCATGCCCCACATAAAGGGTGTGAGAAGGGTAGTAAAGAGCAAGGCTGGATGGTTGAAAGTAATTGAGTTTATTTAGAATAATGAGAAATTTAACAAAACATCAGTGACAGTAAAGGGTAAAAGAAAATGAAGAGTTTGCTATCCACTAAAAAATAATCTGCAAAATATTTGAAAAGTTTTGTTTTAAAGAATATAAGAATAACAAGACTAGAGGAAATAGTTACTATAAACTTCAAGGCAATGATAAAGTTACATTTTTTAATAATACATATTACTTTTAAAGTCAATTAAATATGTACTATTAACATAATTTAATTTAATCTGATGTTAATGTGACTCTATCTTAGTTTCATATGGATAAACTAAATATATTTAGTGATTATATGGATACTAAAATATGACTTGAGACTTTAACTTCAGCTTATAAAACAAAATAAGTGATACTATTAAATACATACATATATATGTACACACATACATAATCAAAGCTGAAATACTGGAATTTAGGAAAAAATCAACAAACATGTATTTACCATTCTGGAATGGAGTTTCCTTTTGTTTTATTTTTAGAAGACAGTATGGTTTTATGAAAAAGGAAGATGAGGAAAATGTTTTGGCAAAATCTCTTCAGAAGTTTCAGGCGTGTGCCCCCTCTTTGATTTAATTTTTCTTTACAAGTGAAAAATAAAATATCCTGATACTTACAAATATATATCAAAATTAGGAATGACTTTAATATAGGTTTTTAATAGTGATATATCAAAGACATTTCTATATAGTTTTGATATTTTTGATTGAATTAAAATATGATCTTTAAATACAAATACATATGAATATTAATGGCAATGCTATTTAGAAAAATACTTGATTCTTTGCACTTTAGTATCAAGATAGTACAGGAAAAACAAAATTTAGGAAAATGGTAAAAAATTCAATGTAACTAAGTAATTTCAAAGAAAATATGCAGGGTAATTATTACATTTAGTTAAGCCAACTAATTTTAAAGACATTTAAAAGATGGCATAATAAAAAATAAACTTTTAATCATAAAATTTTTGAGGAAAAGATTTTATAAAAACTTTAAGAAATCTTGAAATAATACTCATATTAATATCTCACTGCACAATTCTGCAGGATAATTTTGCTCTTCTTTTTCTATTTTCTTAAGTTAGAAGATTAAAATTCAGGATTTAGAATTTGAGACCTTTCTTCTGTAAAAATTTAATGCTACAAATTTTAAAAAGCTTTTATAAATTAAAATTATAAAAGCACTGCTTTAGCTGCATTGCACAAATCCCACTTCCTTTTTACCTCATTCTCATTTTATATAAGTATTAAATCTCATTTCTTATTTCCTGCACATGTAATTTCTTTGACAAAAATAAATCAAAAATATTTTTATATACTCTTTCTTCTTATATGAAAGGTAACATACTCTGGATTATTTATTGCTTTTCCCCCTCCCCATTTTTTATTTATCAGTATATTCCTGTAATAACTTTATGTCAGTTCATAGAGATTCCCTTCTTCTATTGTACACTACATAGGATAGCCTTTTGTGAATATATTATAGTTAAGTACTCTTCCATATATAGGTATTTTGTTTGTTCCTAATATTTTGCAGTATTTTGAAACTGTGAACAAGGCTATAAGCCTGCATTATTTCTCCTTATTAAATTTTTATTGCTGGAGATATATCTTCAGACTCCCTGTAAGTGGGATTTCTGGGTCCAAAGTTAAGTTCATATGAGGTTTGTTTGGTATTGCTAAATTCTCCTCCACAGCAGATTTGCCACTTTTCATTTCCACCAGCAATGTGTGAACTTTTTTTTTTCCTGTCTAATTGCATTGACTAATACCTCTAGTACAATGTTGAACAGTAGCAGAAATAGGAGTCAGCCTTTTTTAATTTTAGTGAAAATGTCTCTAATGTTTTCTGTGCATGTAAGATATTGACTAGTAATAAAAGATCTCAATTTTTTTATTTTTGGATTTTAATAATATCAGAAGTGTTTGTTAAAATATTGTTGAAATAATTTCAGCAGCTATGGCAATAAGTATATTCCTTGTTTTTCCACTTAGATCCATTAATATGCTATATGATATTAATGGATTTCCTGATATTGAGTCAAATTTGAATTATTGGATTTAACATCACTTGATTATTCTGTATTATTTAATTAATGTGACATTGTGTTTTCTTTTATGATACTCTGTAATATTTTTGCATCAATATTTATTCACCATATTGGTTTATAGTTTTATTTTTTTGTACTATCTTTATTAGATTTAAGAGTCAGTGTTTTCCTTGTTTTATAAAAATCTATTAGGACATTTTTATATCTAAAAATATTTAGTTCAGTTTTGTTCCAATGATATTTATTTAGGACCAACTATGTACCAGGCACTATAAGAGCTATAAGGAAACAAAAATAAGACATAATATGTTATAAAGCTAACAATCTATTCAATAAGGGTGCAAAAGCTTAAATACATTAGGATAATAATATCATTGGAGGTAAGTCCAAGATGCTAAAGTAGCAAAAAGAGGTAGATCAGCTCAGAGGAAGATCAGCTCAGAGGAGGAAAAGGGAATGTTAGAGGAAACGATCATTTGGGTACATTCATCCGAAGAAGGTATGTGTTCACATTTATCAACAAATGAGAAAAATCAAGTTTACCTATTTGGATAAATTTCAGCCAAATTTGTAGAGTCTCTGAGATCTTCTGACTTTAAATATTGGTTTTTTAGCAAGGATGAACTTCAATAATAGAACTTGGTGGAGGAGCACCCTAAAGATATAGCTGTAACTACTGCAATGGAGAGAAATTCTATGTGTATTTAAGCATCATAGAGGAAGAAAATAAAATTTTTAATATAAGGACAAAATCAAAAGTTACATATTTGACAGTTTGAATTTATAAGCTCAAGTTTGTATTAGAGCTGTTGCTAATGGGCAATGTCATGTAATGGTCATGGAAATTAGCAGCAACTATTTCTTTTTAAATAATTTTAATGACTCTTGAGGTAGGCTGAACAGTCCCACCAAGGATGTCCATAACTGAATCCTCAGAATCTGTGAATATGTTAACTTACATGGCAAAAGGCAGTTTACAGATATGATTAAGTTAAGGATCTTGAGATAGGGAGATTATATCAGGTAGGCCTGATGTAATTACAAGGCTTCTTCTAAAAGGGAGGCAGGAGGTCAGAGAGGAGAGAAGATGCTACCCTGTTGGCTGTGAAGACTGAGGAAGAGGCAAGAGTCAAGGAATGTAGGTAGCCTCTAGAAGCTAAAAAAGGCAAGGAAATGGATGTCCCACTAAAGCCTTCAGAAAGTATACATCCCTAGGGACCCATTTTAGACTTCTAACTTCCAAAACTATAACATAGTAAATTTTTGTTGTTATAAATCATTTAATTGTGGAAATTCATTATAGCTCTAATAGGAAACTAATAAAATTCTCCTGAATGAAGACCAGCTTGTTTGCCAATACCTTTACATTTAGCTTTAAAAATTCTGTTGTGTAGTTAGGAAAACCGAAGGGCTTAGTTCACAAAGTGAATGAATATATGCTACAAATAAAATGGTGTAAGTATTTTTATATACCTGTTTTACTCTGAGGGAACTAACCAGGAGCATAAGAAAGATTCACCTGGGATTTTCTTTAACTTTACCCCAAAAAGGATTCTGGAAATTATAGTTCCTAGGATCTTACAATAAATCAATGATGGATTTCAGTGTAGTAAGGTTAAGCAGGAGAAATGCTGAGTTCAGTCCTCATTTGTTAGTAGGAACACAAACAATACACTTTACATGTCCATCTTGTTTTTTTTTTATATCACTTTTACAACTATACGTATACTTTTTAATATCCAGACTCTTAGAACATCAGCTTTTATATTTTTGTATTACCAAATAACATCTCCCCATGCTAATTTATACAGTAGAACAACATGGATCTCAAAGCATAGCCCTTCAACAATTATTTCCTTAATAAAGCTGATTTAGACATATCCCTAAATTATAAAGAATCTTAAATAACTTAATAGTGATTTAAATTGGTATACTTAGTTTACAATAAAATAATGGAAATATACTTTAAAAATTAGATTTCTAGGAGTAATGTGATTAGGTTTAGATAGAATCATAGCTGTGCTCCTTTTATTATAATATCTTTCAAAATTGTGATAGTGCTTATATATATATAGGCATCACACATACAAATATTTTCCATGTCCCTTTGTTTGACAAAACTTCAAAGCAAGTGCAGAAACATCTTTAAAGATTCCCTAGTGGCACAATTAGCACTTCCAAATCTTCTTCTAATTAATCACAGGGGACACTTGACTAATTTGAATTTAACTCCTAATTCAAAAAAGTTTTCTTTAAGCTATGGTACAACTTTAATTTTTTAAATAGTCACCTGTTAGTTGTATATAGTTCAGCACTACTGAAATTATCTTTGAAGAGGTGAATTCAAGTGGAGATTTTACCAGGTAAAATTTTAACAGCTGTTAGAGCTGTTTTTGCTGTAACAATATCCACTTTCTCTGGAGTCATTTAAAAACTCAGAGTTAAAATTAATATTAATCACATATTTTTAAAGGATATAAAAGAACATTTCAATTGATATTTGGTTAATTTTCTTTCAGAAATATTGCAGGGAAAAGTTGAAAATTAGGCTGTATTTTACCAGAGATAGTACCACTTAAAACACATGTTTAAACATTGTGTTAAGTGTAAATCTGTGGCTTTAGTAGCATTAATTTACATTTCAAAATAAGTTGTAAGTTAATTTGTATAAAACAAAATTGCAGAAACAATCACCTGCATGAAGTACTTCAAGAAGTATAGTAAAACAATGTAATTACTGTGAATTAGAATGATAACTACTATAGTACTTAAATATCACTGCAAATATAAAAACCAATAAAAAAAACTGTTATTTATTGTTAGAGTCTGCATTGTTCATTGAACCTTATATTGCTATACTTTTTTAAAGAGATTTAGAATTTAGTTACAGGAATAGTTCTACTTTGTGCATAAGGATGGAATGTTTCAAGCTTGTAATATAAAACAATAATCAAGCAATAGACATTTATTTCTCTTCTTTCATACCTAGCCCTATGTTATAAGTAGTGTTGTAGAGTGATAAGTGTATGGTCTTCAGAATCAATCAGTCACTTAATTTTGCCACTTATTAGCTCTTACCTTGAATGTATGTTTTTATGTTATTTATACTATATGGGGTTTGAAGTCTTTATATATGAAATAAGGCTCATTTTACTTTGTTTTAAGGGTAAAATACAATATGATATCATATATGAAAGCATATTAGCTTCTTTTTTCCTCATGTTTAAATCATCTTTTTATTAGGTAGATACTACTATTACAAAGTCAATAGAGTGCTATTATTTACAAAATAATGTCAATATTAAGTAAAATGAACTAAAAAGTGATTATTATCATTTTAGGAATAAAGTTACATTTAAAGAGATATCTCAAACTATCCAGAAAAATCCCATTATGGTTTCAACTTATTCAGCAAAAGCCCCTTACTACCTGGTCTGCTATGAACAGTTAGTGAAACAGCTACGATTATAAATAAAATACTTGTTGAAATCTTAGATCATAATGTGAAGGGATAGTCCAAATAATTATGTTTAGTATTTTCTTTTATTAGTTGGTTTTCCTGCAGTGACCCAAGTAAGAGCATTATTTGCTTATTGCCTAGGAAATAAGTGGCATGGCAGAAATATGAGTGCAAAAGGAGACTACATTATGAGTAGGAGTAAAGCTCCTACCTTTGATATTGAAAAGGAATTCCTGGGGCTTGAATTTGAGGTGGAAAGTAAGAGAACATAATGAAGGCCAGAGATTTGTAGGGTGTGAAAAGAGGCAACCAATCCCAGTAGGACCTTGCTGTACATAATTAAGTGAGCAATCACAGAGACTGTCAACCACCATTTTTGCAAGAACCATTGTTTTCCCTAGCCTGTGAATTGCATGGTTGTCAAGTCAGTGAACACAAACTATCTAGTTTCCTTTTGTTGAACATCATGCTATACCTCTACGAAGTGTTCCTGGGTTATTGGCTTTTCTTTCAGCATTCATTCCTTCATGAGCACTGAGCATATTCTCTATTGACTGTTCAATAAGGATGACACTCATATACGTCTTGAGAGGTTTGCTCCATCCAGATTCAACTTGCCTTATATAGACAAAACTCCATTTCCACCAAACTGCCACCAACACTTTTAAAGTGTAAGAATAATGTTAAGTAAGAAAAAGAGTGGGCCTTTTTGCCAATGGAATGATGATGGTTTGGGAGGAATGGCTCATGAACCTGTCCACATGTGGAGCTAAATGGAACCAAGTCTATATTATTGCAGGAAAGAGAGGTGGGGCCTGAGAGGATGGTCACGTCCCAGGTCTCAGGCGAGTCCCTGGGAGAGGCCTCCAAGTGTTCTTGGCTTTCCACTGGAAAGAATTTAAGAGCAAGCCATAGTAAAGTGAAAGCAGATTTATTCAGGGAGATATACACTCCATAGACAGGGTGCCGGCCATCTCAGAAGGCAAGAGGCCAATGCGAGAAACACACTCCACAGAGTGTGGGCTATCTCGGAAGGTGAGAGGCCAAGGGAGAAACACACTCCAGAGTCTTTACTAGTTTTCAGAATTTGCATTTTGAAAAGATGGCAGAGATAAGGGTTCCAGAGAAGACCAGGTAGGGTATTTGCATCTCAAGACATAGGCAAATTCCTCCTAGGATGATTTTGTTCTCCCTTTGTTTACTACTTACAAGCCTCTTAAGATAAATAGGGAAGGTTTTGGAAGTTGTAAAAGGATTGGTGGGCTTTGGATTATTTTTAGAGCCACACCTCTGGTCCTGTAAAGACTAGATTTGTAAAACAAGAACAGTTTTTGGTTTTGTTTTTTTTTTTTCATTTTCATCTTCAAAGGATTGGGTGGCTACCTCAATGATACTGAAGGACTGCCATACTCATTTACCTATGTTGGAATGTTTTACTTTCCCTCATTTAGCTTAGGGGAGAAGGCCTCCCTAAAAATTCCTATCAGGTATGGTTAGTTTAATCAGACCAGTGGCCTCCCATTTTGTACTCTATTTACAAACACTTTTGGGGATCCTCCCTGGGTTTAAGAAATTTTAAAATTATGGCCCTCAATCGTGCATTCAATCTGAGGAGGCTTGCCTACAGCCTCATGTGATCCCATTTCTAAAAGTAGCTGGACAATTTTTAGCCCAACTTTTTGTCCATTTCATTCCTATCCTGTAGGCACCCTCAGCTTGAATTTTATAAGCACACAGAGTGGAGGCATTCATGGCATTACAGTGTCTGGATTTGTCCATTCAAAGGCAAAGAGATATTGAGAGTCTTGGTGCAGGGGAATGCAGAAGAAAGTGACCTAGTTCTAGCACTGTAAACCAGATTAACAGCCCATAGCTTAAACACTTAGATAGGGTAGAATGGAGATCTCCTCTGGCTTGGGACTGAGGTAGATTCCTCCTGCCAAGAGCAATTATTTTTCTTGGTGGGTGCCATCTCTGTGAGGGTCTCCAGCTTGGGCTCTTTTCTGGAATTTAGTAAGCAAGTCTGTTCACAACAAGGGGATGGGGTACTCAGGCATGAGCAGAAACTGATGTGCAAAGGTAAAATTTCCTAGCAAGCAGTTGAGGGGAGGGGCGAATCGCTTGGTTTTGGGCTTTCCATCAATCCCTGTTATACAGAATTGGGAGAACAACGTCCAGGGCAATAAGTCAGCACAGAGTAGGTGGCCCCCATATCTAATAAGGAAATAACTTTCCTACCTGCCACATCAAGGGTTACCCGAGGCTCCTCTGGAGAAATGACCAGGTGTCCTTTGAGAGCCAGGGAGGGTCCCAGGCCCTGTCAGTCTTCAGTCTTTTCGGCCGTCATTTGTTTGGGAGCCCCCACTCCCCTTTGGGACTGGGGGCAGTCCCGCTTCCAGTGGCCCTGTCGTTTGTATATCAGGCCAGGTCCCGGTGGACTTTTTCTATACAGGAAGCATTCATTCTTCCAGTGGCCCACTTGGCCACACTTAAAACACATATTTTCTTGGCAAGACAGTAGCTCTGATCCAGGCTTCCTGGATCCTGTCCTCACCATGAGTCTTCGCAAGGGAGGGTGACCCTGAGGTGGTGCAGGGGTTCGGGCTGCCTCTAGTAATTGTGCTGTTAGCTGTTGTCTTTGAATCTTTTTTGCCTATTCAACCCTGTATCTACTGTTAAATACTCCAAAGGCGAAATCCAAGGGCTGATTTATGGGGGTCTGGGGTCTCTAGCTCCCCAGATGGGGCATTAGGGATAAATGGTCTGGAACATGCCCCCCCCACCTCAGAACTGGGGGAAGAAGGAGTTCCAAGTTGTGGATCTTGGGGAGGTGGCCTCGTAAGGGTATCATCTAAGACTTCATGCTCCTGTGGGGGAAGAAGTCACTTTGAAGGGATATGAGCCAAGCACGCCTGGCAGAAGTTCTTACAGACCTGGATTTTTGAATAGGGTCATGAACATTTGGATGTATGGGACTTCCCCCCTTCCCTTTTACAAAATAGGTTCAGCTACAAGATGGTATTGTAATTCAGTGACCCATTTTCTAGCCAGATCTCTTGGTCCCCTAGTTTGTATTGAAGCCATGCAGTATTGCAAAAGAAAATTAATATTTTTTCTTAAACCATCCTGTCTAAATTTTCCCCAATTAGCTAATATGTATCCTAGTGGGGAGTCGTTTGGCATGCTTGTAGTTGCCCCCTTTTTAAAATTAGGGTGTCTTGACAAGACGGGGGTCTGATGGATCCTGTCCAGATGGTAGTTATTTGTCCTGGTGGTCTCACAGTGTCAACAGTGGGGTCCCTGTGAGCACCTGAAATCTGCCTGGTTGGTAAGCCTGAGGAGGCCCCTTGGATTAGTCAAAGAAAGGAGCAAGAATGAGTGGGAGAAAAAGCAGCTGGAGTCCCACAGCCTAAATCCTTCAGAGAGGGAGGGAGGAGACCTTGGTCCTGAACCAACTAAACAGATTATCTTTATCACTGAAACAAAAGAAAGAGAAACAGAGCTGCCTTGCTGGAGGCTACAAGGCAGTGATAACAATACAAGGCAAAAGCTCCCCTCAGGATATGGTCCTTGTGATGTTGAGGAGGGCTACCTCTCCACAGAAGTACAAGAGGCAATGCAAAGCTGGCAAAGAGGCTCAAGGATCAATAGACAGTCCAAGAATCAGGAGAGAAGGAGGATGTAAGAGAAATCCAGGACAGGAGGGAAGGTGTACAGCCATGATGCTTCCCAGGCAAGCGATTCTAAGCCTGCTGAGAAGCCGAGAAAGGTGCTTGCCCATTGCCTCCACTCAGGGGTTGATAAAGTCCGCCTGCGACCCCCCACGAGGGAAGTGCTCACCCACACTTCCAGTCAGGGGTGCAATATCTGGGGTATAAATCCCTGGGGGAGAAAAAGGTAGGAAGGTGTACAGCTGCGATGCTTCCTAAGAGAGATTCGTAAGCCTGCTGAGAAGGGTGCTTGCCCACTACTTCCATTCAGGGGTTGATAAAGTCTGCCTGCGACAACCACAAGAGAAGTGCTCGCCCACACTTCGGCTCAGGGGTGTCTGGGCTCCCCATTAGATGTGACCCCTAAGAGGGAGCACCACACCAGGCTCAGTATCAGTCAACGAGGGGGTTAAAGTAAGAAGGAAGACTGAGTGGGACTAGGGAGGTACACAGCTGCGAAGCTTCCTAGGTGGGGAATGAACTGTGACCCTCTCAAGGGAAGTGCTCGCCCACAACGTCTGCTCAGGGGTGCAATGAGGCTGTGAGCCCTGAGAACACTCGGGGAGGGCCGGGCCACAAACCTAGAGGAGGACTCACGGAGTCTCCCAATTTGGGCCCCCGCCACAGTTCTGGCATCCCAGAACTGGACTGAGACTAAGAACAAGTAGGGAGAGGGAATTGGACTCGAGGAGCCACAGGGGGAACTCATCCAACCAAGTTGTCAATTACTTGCTGTGTGGTCTTAATCTGGATGTCCAGTGGTCGTCTGGGTGGATCTTCTGGAGTCCAAAGAGATAGAGCTATAGGAGAATGAGAAAGATCAAGGGGAGAAAAGCCTTGGCCTCGGTGGGCTCCTTCATGGCCAGAGAACTCGTTTCTGCGAGATCCTGCAGGCGGCTTCAGCCGCCACCTAAGGGGCTACTTAAATCTACGCTGCTCAAGACAAGTCCCAGCCACCCTTGAGAGGGGAGCCATAGCCCAATAGCCAGATCAAGATTATGCCCTTTGAGGCCCCGTGTTGGGCGCCAGAAAAGATGCTGCAGGAAAGAAAGTGAGGCGTGAGAGGATGGTCACATCCCAGGTTTCAAGTGAGTCCCTGGGACAGGCCGCCAAGTGTGGGTTCTTGGCTTCACACAGGAAAGAATTCAAGAGCAAGCCATAGTAAAGTGAAAGCAGGTTTATTCAGGGAGATACGTGCGGGCCATCTCAGAAGCCAGGATGCCTTGGGAGAAACACACTCCACAGACAGAGTGTGGGCCATCTCAGAAGGCGAGAGAGACACCAGGGCACTGGGTTGTCAGTTTCTATAGGCGTGGGTAGTTTCATAGGCTAATGAGTGGGAGGATTGTTCCAACTATTTTGGGGAAGTGGTGGGGATTTCTAGGAATTGGGCCACCGCCCACTTTTTGGCCTTTTATGGTCGGCCTCAGAACTGTCACTGCGCCTGTGGGTGTGTCATTTAACTTGCTGATGTATTACAATGAGCGTATACTGAGGCTCAAAGTCTAGTGGAAGTCAGTCATTTGCCATCATGGACCTAGCTGGTCTAACCGGTTTATATCGTGTCCTCAGTGGCTGTCATTCTTGTTAGAGGTTGTGCCCAGCCCCCTTCCCATCTCATTCTCCCCTCAGAGATTTTACTCCCGTAATCTTATGGGAAGCAGAGGGGCAACGGTCTGTCTTCTGTAGTTGCTTCAGGGCTGAGTAGGGGCGTTGAACCAGCCTGTTAGGGATTAAAATCTTTGGATGCCTGATCTAGGGGCCCCAGGAGCAGGACAGTTTCTTGTTTTTAGTCAGAGAGTGGTAAGGGCTGGAATCCTCATATAGCCATCATCTTGATGTGGAACTGTTGTAACTGCTTCTGTAGCCTTCCTATGAATCTTCTTGAAGTTGAAGCACTTTTGTAACAGCATCAGAGTACAACAATAACTGTCTATAAATGACAAAAGACTTAAAAGGCATGGTTATACATCTGATTACAGTGTAATGAAAAGCTGGGTTACTGTTGTGACATAAAACAGTTTAAGATAACAGCTAGAACTATAGCATCATACCAGGACATATCCAAATTCCAGAAACTGTATATAATTTCCTCATACCTTCTTTTGTTCAAAACACACATCCTACTCTCTTTAAGCAACTATGAACTATCTTCTTCACCAGTAGTCTGTAGATTAGTAAACGTAAATACCAATAATTTCTAAAAACGTGCTTTCTCATAGAGTATATCTCAAGGTGGCACCAAACATATTTATTAGTAGTCCTAAATACCTTTAGTTTCTCTGTTTAGTAAACGATGTTTCAGTATCTTATTTTATTTGGGAATGACTTTAGCTATTCAATAAACTTCCATCACTTAATTTAGAACAACTCAAAATTTCAAGTAAATTTCCAAATATCTAGAGAGATTATTAAGTAGACATTCCTAAAATAGAATTATTCCTAAAAAGTTCATCCAAAAACCCTTATCTCACTTACATTTAATTCACTAATAAATATTTTATCATACCAAGTTATTTTTCTTGCTTACAAATTTGCAACAGATGTAAAAAGATCTTATTTGACCTCTAGTAAACCTAGTTACAACAGAAGTATTATACTTAACACTGATGACTCTTAAGGACATCTGTATTAATCAAACCAGCCAGCTTAAGCTAATACCAGATGTTAATTTAATACTGAATATTTTCTAGATCACATGAACCTGAAATTTACTCTGGCCAGTTTCCTTCATATTTATGAGTATTTATATACAAATCAGGGTCACCTGTCTAGATAGCTAAATATTTTTTACTAATGGTTACAGAAAAGACACTTAGGATTTCTATTTATCCTTGACAAGTCAAGTTCTAAATTGAGTAAAGTAATCTTGGACCTAATTGGTTCAACCAGCTTGTATCCTGTCCTCAATGGCTTTTAAAGATTGTGCCCTGCCCGCTTCCTGTCTCAATATCACTCCCACCCCCATGCACCGTGCCAGAGTCATTATATTTTATTTTATAACACTTAAGTTTAAGAGTGTAGGAGAGGAAAAATAATTTTCCCTCTACCCTTCTAGGTTCTTGGCTGAGGCCCCCCTATAATAAAAGACAGAATAACAGGAGAAAAACAGAAGTTTACTAACACATATATACCTTCTGTATATATGAGAGATACCTCAGAAAACGGCAACTCCCTGAAATGGGCTAAAGACAAAACAGGATGTTGGCTGGGAGGGAAGTCAGTTATGGGGGATTATCAGGCAAAACACAGTAAACAAGGGTATGATTCGTATGCAGATTTAAGTCAGTTGCCTTCTCCAGTGATAAGAGATTTAGTCGTTCTCCTCTTCCTGGCACAGAGAGGGAGCCGTCCTTACAAAAGGAGATTTTCCTTATAAATTTAAATGTCTCTTACAAAAGAATAACTTCTACTAGAAACTTCAGAACTTCTCTTGTGTCTGTGGTTTCTTAAAAATAATTCATTTAAGATAACTGTGATGCCAAAATATGCCAAAGAAACATATTTTGGGATGACAGGTTCTGCTCCCGTTCAAGGGTCCTGTCCAAAATTAGTTAAAATGCTATCTTTTATGAGTCTACCATGGCACTGAACCAATTCCACAAAGAGGTCTAGGGAAATGTCCATGTTATCAGATTGCTCCCTTATGTTCTACCATTTCTCAAAAAAGATGCTCACTGCAAAGTGATATAAGGACTAGAAAAGTTACTAATCTCAATTTGATTCCAATTAGATACATGACATGAGTGTTTCTGTGCATTTTTTCTTCTTCAGTAATATGGGAATTAACCACATCTGAATATATTGGTGAAGACAGAATGAGAAAAATACACAAGCATGTTTCTCTGTATTATAAAATACTTAAAATTTAAAGAATTATTCTAATGAATATGTTAACTATGAAGAAGAATAATAATATCAACATACTGCCCATGAATATGTTAAGGGAGCCACTGACCACAACCACCCACACTGGCCAGACACCTTAGTAACCACTTCCATGAGTTATCTTACAACAGGAGGTCCTGGTAAGGAACTCAGAACTAACAAGACACCACCAACCAGAAGAATTCAGGAAAGGTCAAAAGGAGAGAGGAGACAGTAGTCCATATGTCCTACCAACCTCCCAGAATCCTTCTTGCTGGAATCCATCTTGGCTGAGCGATGTGCATGCCACCAGGAAGGACCCTGAATCAGAATGATTGGCCAGAGGCAACCCAGAAGCTAACCCAATTACCATAAAACCCGAGATTGCCGGCCACATGGCAGAGCGGTTCTCCTGGGTTCCCTTACCCTGCTGCTCTCCACCCAGGCGCCTCTTCCCAATAAAGTCTCTTGCTTTGTCAGCACATGTGTCTCCTTGGACAGTTCATTTCCGAGTGTTAGACAAGAGCCCACTCTTGGGCCCTGGAAGGAGTCCCCCTTCCTGCAACAAATACAACATCTTCTTTAATAACTAGAACACTGATGTTTGAAGTTCCCTATTGCAACATTTTCCCTGAATTTTTGTTTGTTTGTTTTTAAATTTTTTTGTTTTATCATGTTTTGTAAGAATGTATAGTGTCGACTGAAAGAAAAAAGCACAGCGTGAGAGTTGTGAGTTAAGTTTTATTTGGGGCAAAATGAGGAATATAGCCTGGGAGACAGCATTTCAGATGGTTCTGAGAAACTGCTCCAAAGAAGTAGTGGGGAAGGTTAGTGCTATATATGATGTCAGTGAAGGGGGGTACGTGCAGTCAAGCACACATTTTGGGAGATGCTTGCTGCTAGTCACGAGGAGCAGATGTCACCGTTAATGATTTTAGTGCTTTTCTAGATATGAGGAGATGCAAGAATTGGGCTCTTAAAATCTTCTGAAAATATCTAACTATCTGAAGAACTGTTCTGCCAGTTCTTCCCAGAGCACAGAGTGTCTCATTACTGATCTCCACCCTGAACTCCTTTCAAGGTGTGTTGAAGGTCAGCAGCTGCAGCGGCTCATGATTTAATCCTTGTAGAGGTAAATGGCAAGTGCCAATTTGTAGTTGGCAATAGCTTTATTTGTTTTAAGCTTTTAAAATAAAATAATTGATTTTAGTTTTACTGTTCTGTCCTCTGCTTTTCTCACTTAATATTATGGTCCTAATATTCAGTCAGGTATTGGGCATCTGTAATTTGCTTATTTTCACTCTGTATGGCATTCCATTATATCCTTTTAAAATTTATTTATTGATTCTCTTGTCTATAGACATGTTATTATTTCTAGATTTTGTTATTACAAAAATAAAGCTATAAATTTTATTTTACATGTTGTTTGAAACATATGTGCAACAATTTTTCTACAGTATAAACTAAGGCAAACTGATAGATCATAGGATCATTGCATGTCCAAATTTACAAGATAATGCATTTTCCAAAGTAATTGTATCTATTTAGACTACCACTATCAGTGTATTGTTGTCCATATAGCTCCGCGTCCTATCAACATTGGGTATAATCAGACAATTTTTTTTTAATTAATTAATTAATTAATTAATTTATTTATTTTTAAACTTCAATAGAAGGATAACTTTTTTTTTAAAATTTATTTATTTATTTATTTTTGGCTGTGTTGGGTCTTCGTTTCTGTGCGAGGGCTTTCTCTAGTTGCGGCAAGTGGGGGCCACTCTTCATCACGGTGCGCAGGCCTCTCACTATCGCGGCCTCTCTTGTTGCGGAGCACAAGCTCCAGACGCGCAGGCTCAGTTATTGTGGCTCACGGGCCTAGTTGCTCCGCGGCATGTGGGATCTTCCCAGACCAGGGCTCGAACCCGTGTCCCCTGCATTGGCAGGCAGACTCTCAACCACTGCGCCACCAGGGAAGCCCAGACAATAATTTTTGCCAAGCTAATGGGTATTAAGTGGAATCTCACTGTTTTTAATTTGCATTTATTATGTTTGAGAATTGTTTCTTATATTTAGCCATTCATATCTCTGCTTTTGTTGAAATGCTTGCTTATTCTTTTGCCCAGTTCTTCCTATTGGGTTGTTTTTCTCTTTTAATTTGTAAGAATTTTTGTATTTTTGCACACAGATGTCGTAAAGGCATTTCCCTAATTTTCTTCTAATTTTGAAGACACATCATAATTCAAAATGTTGTTTAGAATTCTTCCTCTATGTTCATGAGTTAGATTGCCCAGTATTCTCCTTTATTGCACTGTCCTTTGGCTTAAGTGTCAGAATTAATCTAGACTCATAGGATTACCTGAAAAATATTTTTCTTCTCCTATTTTTCTGGAAAAAATTGAATAACACTTGAATTGTTCAGTAGTTAAATTTGATGTTTGAGCTGGGCTTTGGTGTTTTCTTTGTACAAAAAAAGGTTTTATTTCTATTAAAGTATAACTGATATTCAGTAAACTGTACATTTTGAAAGAGTACAATTTGATGTTTTAACTTACACATAGAACCATGAAATCACCATCATAATGAAAATTTAAAAAAAAAATCACCCTTAAAGCCCCCTTGTCATTCACACCCCACCCCTGCCTCTAGATCAGTGGTTACTGATCTGCTTTCTGTCAAAGCAGATATGTTAGCATTTTTTAGAATTTTACATAAATGGAATAATACAGTATAACCAACCATATGTACTCTTTTTTTGTCTTATTTTAGTTAATATAATTATTTTGAGATACAGCCATGTTATTGAGTATATAGTTTGTTTGTTTTCTTGCTGAGTAGTATTCTATTGTGTATATTTACCACAATTTGTTATGTGGCATTTGGACTGTTTCCAGATTTTGGACAATGCAAATAAAGGTGCTATAAACATTTATATACAAATCCTTGTATGGACATATGGTTTAATTTAATTTTGATAAATACCTAGGAATGGAATTTCTGGAACATATTTAAGGTATATTTTTAATGGTTTAAATGATTAATGAACTGATTTCCAAAGTGGCTGTAAGACTGTATATTTCTACCAGCAGTGTAGAACCCACTTAAATGGGTTTCACACTGACCATAGATATTTATATCTTATTTTCCATACAATCTAACAATCTTCTCCTTTTAATTGGGGGTGTAATTTGATTTATATTATAGTTTATTTTAAATCTACCATTTTGCTATTTTTTAATTGTCCCAATATGCTCCTTCTGCCCCCCCCCTTTTTTTTTGGCCCTTTTTTCCTTTTTCTTTGAATTAATTATTTTCTGTTGTTTAATTTTATCACCATTATTGCCTCATTAGTTAACACTTCTCTTATTATGTATTAGTGGTCACCCTAATGTTTAAAATATATATTTTTAGTTTATTACAATTTTCCTCCAAATAATATCATGCTACTCCCCATTTAATGTAACAAACTTAAAACCATCATTTAAAATCCTTACTCCATCTTTTTTTGTAGTTGTTGTTATTAATATTTATTCTACCTATATTATAAACTCTACAATACTTTGCTTTATTTTTGCTTTAGACAATCACATCTCTCATAGAGCTAGTATAATGAGAAAAAAGTCTCTAATTTCATTTTTTACTATTTTTGGCAGACTTTATTTCTTTTCATAGATACAAATATCCATCTGTTATCATCCTTTTTCTACCTGAAGCACTCTTTTTTTGTAATGAAATATACATAATATAAAACTTACTATTTTAATAATTTTAAGTGGTATAATTCTATGGCATTAAGTACATTAACATTGTTATACAACCATCACCACCATTCATCTCCAGGATTTGTTTTATGTTTCCAAATTGACTGCTTTACCCATTAGACACATACTCACCATTCCCCCTCCTTCTAACCCCTGAAAACCAGCGTTCTGTTTTCTGTCCCTGTGAATTTTTCTACTGTAGGCACCTCATATAAGTGAAATTATATTTGTGCTTTTGTGATTTTCTCATTTCACTTTGTGTAATGTGTCAGAATTTCCTTCTTATTAAGACTAAATAATATTGTATTGTATGTATATACTACATTTTTTTTTTTATCCATTCATCCATCAGCGGACACTTGGGTTGTTTCAAGCTTTTAACTATTGCAAATAATGCTGCTATGAACTTTGGCACAAAAATATCTCTTTGAGTCCTTACTTTCAGTTATTTTGGGTTTATACCCAGAGGTGGAATTGTCTGAAAAAGACATATCTGAAAAAAATTACTAGTACTGATGACAAAGAGCTTACTGCCTATGTTTTCTTTAAGACGTTTTGTGGTTTCAGGTCTTCCACTTAAGTGTTGAATCCATTTGGAGTTTATTTTTGTGCCTGTTGTAAGAGAGTAGTCCAGTTTGATTATTTTATATGTAGCTGTCCAGTTTTTCCAATACCATTTATTGAAGAGACTGTCTTTTCCCCATTGTATATTCTTGCCTCCTTTGTCATAGATTAATTGCCTATCTAAGTGTGGGTTCATTTCTGGGCTGTCTATTCTAGTCCATTGATCGATGCATCTGTTTTTGTGCCAGTAAGATACTGTTTTGATGCCTGGAGCTTTGTAGTATACTTTGAGTTCAGGGAGCATGATACTTCCAGCTTTGTTTTTGCTCAAGATTGTTTTGACTATTCAGGGTCTTTTTGTGTTTCCATTTAATTTTAGAATTATTTGTTCCAGTTCTGTAAAGAATGTCATTGGTATTTTCATAGGGATTGCACTGAATCTGTATATTGCCTTGGGGAATATGGTCATTTTAACAATATTAATTCTTCCTACCCATGAACACAGTATATATTTCTATCTATCTTTGTGGTCTTCAATTTCTTTCATCAGTGTGTTATAGTTTTCTAAGTATTTTACCTCCTTAGTTACATTTATTCCTAGGTGTTTTATTCTTTTTGATGTGACAGTAAATGTGATTACTTTCTTAATTTCTTTTTCTGAAAGTTTGTTTTTAGTGTATAGAAATGCAACAGATTTCTCTGTATTAATTTTGCATCCTGCAACTTTACCAAATTCATCGATGAGATAGTAGTTTATTGGTGGTGTCTTTGGGATTTTCTATTCATAGTATTATGTCATCTGCATACAGTGATAGTTTTACTTATTCCTTTCCAATTCAGGCTCTTTTTATTTCTTATTCTTGTCTGATTGCTAGAGCTAGGACTTACAATACTGCGTTGGATAAAAGTAGCGAGTGTGGGCATCCTTGTCTTATTCATGATCTTAGAGGACGTGCTTTCACGTTTGTACTGCTGAGTCTGATGTTAGCTGTGGGCTTGTCATATATGGCCTTTATTATGTTATATTCCCTCTATACCCATTTGTTGAGTTTTTATTATAAATGTTTGTTGAATTTTGTCAAAAGTTTGTTGTGCATCTATAGAGATGGTCATATGATTTTTATTTATTTATTTATTTATTTATTTATTTATTTATTTATTTATTTATTTATTTGGTTGTGCTGGGTCTTAGTTGTGGCAGGCAGGCTTCTCAGTTGCGGCTCATGGGTTTCTTAGTCGCGGCTTGCCAGCTCCTTAGTTGTGGCATGCGGGCCCCTTAGTTGTGGTTTGCGGGATCCTTAGTTGTGGCTCTCCAGTTCCTTAGTAGTGGCATGTGAACTCTTAGTTGTGGCATGCATGTGGGATTTAGTTCCCTGACCAGGGATTGAGCCTGGGCCCCCTGCATTGAGAGTGCAGATTCTTAACCACTGCACAACCAGGGAAGTCCCGAGATGATCATATGATTTTTAATCTTCACTTTATTAATGTGGTGTATCACATTGATTGATTTTTAGATATTGAACCTCTTTGCATCCCTAGGATGAATCCAAATTGATTATGGTGTGTGATCCTTTTAATGCATTGTTGAATTCAGTTTGCCAATATTTTGTTGAGAATTTTTGAATCTCTGTTCACCAGTGATTTGGGCCTGTGACTTTCTTTTTTTTGTGTGATATTTTTGTCTGATTTTTGTATTTGGGTGATGTCAGCCTCATAGAATGAGTTGGAGGTGTTCCTTCCTCAGCAAATTTTGGAATATTTCTAGAAGAATACATGTTAACTTTACTTTCAATGTTCGCTTAAATTCACCTGTGAAGACATCTGATCCTAGACTTTTGTTTGTCAGGAGTCTTTTTTGTTTTTTGTTTGTCAGGAGTCTTTTTTGTTTACTTTTGTGTTTTTCCTTGTGATTTCAGGTGCTCTACACGTCTACACGTTGTTCAGAGAAACTTCTCTAGTAAGGAACTATAGAAATGATCCCTGTAATTATAGTCTTAGGAGTTTTTTTTAACTGATTCAATTTCATTACTGGTAATGGATCTGTTCATATTTTCTATTTCTCCCTGTTTCACTCTTGGGATGCTATATTTCTAGGAATTTATCCATTTCTTCTAGGTTGTTCATTTTATTGGTGTATAAATTTTTATTCAGAGTAATCTTTTATGATTCTTCATATTTCTGTGGTGTCAGTTGTAACTTCTTTTTCATTTCTGATTATACTGACATGGGCCTTCTCTCTTTTTTCTTGATGGCTCTGGGTAAAGGGTAATCAATTTTCTTTTAATGTTTTCAAAGAATCAGCACTTGATCATTTCTGTTGTTTTGCTTAGTCTTTATTTCATTTATTTCTGCACTGATCTTTATCATTTCTTTCCTTCTACTAAGTTTGGGTTTTGTTTGTTCTTTCTTAGTTCCTTTAGTTGTAAAGTTAGGTTGTTTATTTGAGATTTTTCTTATTTCCTGAGGTAAGCTATAAACTTCCTTCTTAGAACTGCTTTTGTTGCATCCCATAGATTTTGGATCATTGTGTTTTCATTTTTATTTGTCTCCAAGCATTTAAAAAAAAAATTCCTTCTTTGATTTCTTCAGTGATCCCTTAGTTGTTTAGTTGTATGTTGTTTAAACTCCATGTGTTTGTGTTTTGGGCTTTTTTTTTTCTTGTACTTGATTTCTAGTCTTGTAACGTGGTCAGAAGAAATTCTTGATATGATTTCAGTTTTATTAAATTTATTGAGACTTGTTTTGTGGCCTAGCATGTGACCTATCCTGGAGATTATTCCATGTGCACTTGAAAAAAAGCATATTCTGCTGTTTTTGAATGGAATGTTCTATATATATGTATTAAGTTGATCAGATCTAATGTGTCATTTAAGGACAGTGTTTCCTTGATGATTTTCTCTCTGGATGATCTGTCCCTTGATGTATGTGTTAGAATACCCTAATATTATTGTGTTACTGTCAATTTCTCCCTTTATGTCTACTGATATTTCCTTCATGTTGTGTGCATATATATATTTACAATTGTTATAACTTCTTTTTGGATTTGATCCCTTGATCATTATGTAATATCCTTCTTTGTCTCTTGTTACAGTCTTTGTTTTAAAGTCTGTTTTGTTTGATATAAGTATTGCTACCTCACTTTCTTTTCATTTCCCTTTGCATGGAATACCATTTTTCATCCCCTCACTTTCAGTCTGTGTTAAAGTAAATCTCTTGTAGGCAACATATATATGAGTCAGTTTTTTTTTTTTTTTTTGTATCCATTCAGCCACTCTATATCTTTTGATTGGAGCATTTAGTCCATTTATATTTAAAGTAATCACTGACAGGTAGTTACTCATTGCCTTGATCATTTTTTTGAATCTGAAGATAGTCTCTTATGCCTGGAATAAAGCCAGCATATTCATAATATATTATTTTTTTTCATGTGTCATTGGATTCAATTTGCAAATAATTTGTTTAGGAGTTTTACATCTATATATATGAGAAATTTGTTTAGATTTTTCTTTCTGAAATGGCCTCTCATTTATATATTACATTTATGAAGCCTCAATTATGCTGGCCTAATGAAATAATTATTTTCTTATTTTATTCTCATCTTGGAGAATTTGTGTATACTTGGTAGAAATTCTCCCTTAATTGTTTGTTGAATTTATTGGTGAAGATTTCTTGGTATGGAATGGGGAATATGTGGATTTAAATACTGATTCAAATTTGTTAATAGTTATAGAAATATTTCAAAATTCTATTTTTTGTACTAGTTTCAGTATGTTTTTTTTCTAGGATTTTGTGGTTTTAATTTTCAAATTTTCTGTATAAAGCTGTTAATAATAACTTCATGATATTTTTATTTTTATGTATCACATATGTACACTTTTGTGTGATACTTCTAATCAATACTTAATATGAAAAAAAAGCAAGGTGCCTTTTCAGTGGTCAAAAATATCTTAATATTTTCATATAATTTTTCAAGGTGTTTAATTTTCTGGCATCCAGATTATTTGCCCTTAATGCTGAAAATAGCAGGATTCTATAGTGATAATGAAAAAGTTTAAGGAGGTTACAAAATATCATTTATAGTATCCATTTAATTAGCATAAAATGAAAGTATCATATCATTTGTCAATAAATTTTGTTTGAAAATCAATCATAAGTTCTCAAATATGAGACTATAACAAAAAGAATGCAGAAATTAAGCCTCACAAATGATTTGCTTAAGTAGTATAGTGTTTCCATGATCAGCAAATTTAGCATTACTTCTAATGATAAATACAATGTGAATTCAGAAATAATTATATGCTAGTTTTTAATGAGTTGTTCCTCATTAGTGAAACATAAAATAATATAAAATGAAATAATTTTCATTAGCAACAAAGATGAGCTAGATAACTTGCAGAAATAAAATGAGTTGAGTCTTAGAATGAATATAATGCTTAACATTTGAAATCCCATGTATTGAGTCATTGTGCTATTATTATTTTTTAGTAGTAATAAAATGTTCATTCGGTTCCAAAATAATGTCAATATTTGGTTCACAGTAAACTTTACATTTATGTCACTTTTTGAAGAAAGAATCTACTTTTTCACTTTAAATTCTATAAGAGATTTTGTGTATATGTAAGTACAGTTTAAGTTATCACAGATTAATAAAGATCCTGCCTTAAAATTTGGCAATGCAGAGGCTGTACTAATCCTCTTTAGACAGTTTTATATATAGTCAAATTAACACTTATTAATCTCCATTTTCTTCTGTGGCCTTTTCCTTACTTGAGAGACCTGAGTGTTTTAATATCTGAACAGATAATTTAGATATACTGGATGCTACACAATGGATTTAAGAGGCTAAGAAACAGAAAGAGCTTAATTCTCCATATTCAGCTACCTAAATTGTATCTGCTTTTAACTTTCTTGATACTTGCTAATAATTCTAGTCTGTTATTTAATTTTGCTATTGCCCATACTAACAGTTTAGTAATAGATTTTGGGTATCTTGATAGAAAGAATATATATTTAAAAAATACGATAGCTCTCTCTTTTTAAATTGATCCTGGCATGCTACTGGCCAAGTTGGAGGTTTCATCACACATTTTTCTGAAATCAGTACAAAACAGTGGTTCCTCAGATCTCTCAGGTCTTGGCACCTTTAGTGTCTTAATATTTTTTTCCATAATACTTATAGACAAAAATCAAATAAAAACAAAACATAAAACTAGTTCCATTTATTAAGTGATCATATCCAAACAAGTTAATGGTTGTAATTTGCACAACATCCAACTGGTGTCACTCTGTTTTCCTAGAAATTTTAGACTATCCCACAGTGCCCCTATTAGTTCATTGTGATGCCCCAGTGTACTTTGGCACACAGTTTGGGAATTGAAGTTTTAAAAGTCATATACTGTGTGGGAATTCTTTTAGAACTATTTATTTGGTCCCTAGAGAGCATTTTTTTTTCCCATTAAGCAGCAGCCTCTTTGCCCTATGCAATCCATAACCTGTGTCTGCAATTTCCCCTAGTTGGGGTGAATAAAAGATTTGTTAATGTATATAATAGCTAAGAATTTGGTAATGATGACTTCAATCATGGTTATTTTTAACTACTTATGTTTAATAGAAAAATAAAAATACCTCAAGAAGTTTAGTGGTTTTAGGGTAATTAGCAGAGAATAATAAAATAATTTGATAGGGCCACACAGTTTTGTGTAACTATAAGTAGTGCTTTAAATCTGGCTGCAGAACATGGCTGTTGCAATTTAGTCTTTACGTAGCTTCCCTGCTGAAGATTTAATTTATTTGGCCTCTTGAGGAACACATTTGGCATTGCGATATGTTTTGCTTCCAGGTTCTGTCTCCAAGGATGATTTGAAGAAATTGCACATAAATTTATTTTCAAGGCAAGATATTTTCCTTTTAGGGAACTATCTATGTTCATCTCACAGAGGTAGAGAGTAGTACATTAATCAAATGTAGATATTTAGCAAGTGAGGACCTCATAGATCTTATACATGGGGTCATTTCATATGTAATTTTATTAATCACTATCCCTGTGAGATAAGAAATTTGAAGAACCTTAACTGGGAAATAAAATGTGGTGATTAATATCAAAGAAACATTAAATATCTTATCCACCATTAAATATCTATATGGTGAATCACTGGAAAATATTAAAAAAAATAAAGTTTGGGAACATACTAAATCAGGAAGAGTTTTTCTTGATTTCTGACTCCCACAGGCAACTTACCTTGATCTTTTATGCAATTTTCATTTCTTGTTAAAATATACAGAATTAATTAAGTAGATTGATAGAGCTGAATGATAAAATTATATTGAGATGCATTGGGACTCAATGTGACCTTATCAAGTGAGGTGAGCCATTCATTAATTCAGATAATAGAGCTTATTATAATAATCTTTTGCTTATGCTATTGTTGAGCATAACTACTTTATTCATATTTGTATATGCATATTGAGATAATGTTATTTCATTAATTTTTGTACTGAACCTTAATCCTTGTAAGAGTAATTTCAAAAGTTTTAGATAGCACTTGTTTTCAAATGTATATTAGTGTGCTATCTTCATATATGATTGACTAATTTATATGCATTTGAAACCTTCAATTGTGGTATGCTCCTACAGTCAACTAATTTATACACATATCTATTAAACATATTAGGTAATTTATGTAAATACCCAGCACAGTGCTTAGTATGTAGAGAACATTCAAATCTGCTAGTTCCTTTCCTCTCTTAATTTTTATAGTTTTATGTTCACCACTTTTTGTATAATTGTTTTCCCCATTTCTTTAATCTTTGCAATCTGTTTTCCACATAACAACCAGAAGAAAGTTTCTAACCATAAACCAGATCATGTTACTCCACCCCTCAAAATCTTTCAGTACTTTCTATCACAGTTAGAATGAAAGGGAAAAAAAATCATTCAAGAGCCTAGAAGGCCTTCCATGATCTATCCCAGTTTATCCCTACAATCATGTACTTTCCAACCACCCTCTCCTTGCTGGCTCTCCTACAATCTCAATGGCCTTTTTGTAATTTACAGATATGTTAGGCTCAGTTTCAACTTAGGTCCTTTTTTCTGTATTTTGCTTCTGCCTAAATTGCTCTTCTATCAAATGTCCACGTGGCTCCAGCATCACTTTGCCTGTGTATTTGCTAAAATATCTCCTTGTCTAAGACATCTTCAGTGACAAACTAATCTAAAATGACCCTAATCGTAACTTCTCTCTTCCCTTCCCTTGAAAAGGCTTATCATTACTTGATAGTTATTTATTATGTTTATTTTTATATTTTTTCATGGTTTTTGTTTTCTGCACTAAAATTATGGTGGCCATACTATTCAATGTTCAAAAATATATACTTTTAAGAATGATAGGGGATACTAAAGTAACTAGAAGTATATATTTTTTGAAATACTTGTTAACTGACAAAAAATTGGTTTTATTATATTGTTGAATCTAAAAATAATCCTATTCAAAAATTATTTTCTAAAATGCAATTTCTTCTAAAAATAAAAGTACCATATATATATGAATATTAAAATTAAAAACTTCTTTATATTTATTATTCAAAGATTAATAAAAGCATGAGGAGTAAGTTAATTTAGTACATATTTTAATACTTCAATCAATTCTATTAGTATTATCTGCCTCTGATATAATGTCAATGGATTCTTCCCATAGATCGAGATATTCCAAAGAAAACTTTACAAAATTTCAGACTTCAACTCTTTGTACTCTCTTTGTACTCTCATTTTATTTGATTTTTCCTTTGCTTTTGTAGGAATTTTAATGTCTTCCTGTCTGTAAGCTATGCTTTTAATATTTTTAATTTGCTAAATTTATAAGTTTCCAAAGCTAAATTTTGTGAAGCCCCATTCCTGATATATTTTGATTAAAGACACTCAATTAATTTTGGAAATGCAATAAAAATTAGAAGATTTTATTGTAAATTGAGTATCAGCATACTATACTTAGGTATGTTTAAAGTTGGTTCTTCAAAATTTTGTATATTAAAAAAATCCAATTGGTAATGGATAGTAAGGAGACAAAGCATATATTGTCATTTCAAGCTTTTTTTCTTTTGAGAAGAGAAAAAATATCAGACTTGTCATAAAAACTGTTTGGTTTTATTATTTTGACTGTGAGTAAAATACACAGAATAATATAGAGAATAAGGTATTTGTACATTTTCACAACTACAGTTGTTTGGGGATGCAATTTTAAGTTATGTGTATATGACGACCAATTACGGTGTCTTAATTTAGGAACTTAGTAAAAATAGTTCTGTTACCATGCGTGCTACACAAAAATTTGTATTTGTATTATCAACACAAAAAGAAATAATTTTATGCTCAGGTTTTTAACTGTATTTGCAATAATATTCAGAGTGATGTCAAATATTTTACTTTTTTTTTTTTTTAAAGAATTTTTTTTTTTTTAATAGTAATCTTTTATTTATTTATTTATTATATTTATTTTTGGCTGTGTTGGGTCTTCATTTCTGTGCGAGGGCTTCCTCTAGTTGCGGCAAGCGGGGGCCACTCTTCATCGCGGTGCGCGGGCCTCTTCACTATCTCGGCCTCTCTTGTTGCGGAGCACAGGCTCCAGACGCGCAGGCTCAGTAGTTGTGGCTCATGGGCCTAGTTGCTCCGTGGCATGTGGGATCTTCCCAGACCAGGGCTCGAACCCGCGTCCCCTGCATTAGCAGGCAGATTCTCAACCACTGTGCCACCAGGGAAGCCCCAAATATTTTACTTTTTATGAAATAAATTTCTGAGTTTTTAAATTAACATCTGATACACATAAATAATGATGCATGTAAAAAATGAAATGGAGTTATTTCGTTGAGAAATTTTTTTTGCTAAGAGAGTCAACATTAACAACACAATATTCAGTTTTCATTAATGAACAAGAAAACTTGGAAGCAAAAATTAGTAAATTTAATTTACTTTTTTAAAAAATACATCTTTTTTGGAGTATAATTGCTTCACAATACTGTGTTAGTTTCTGTTGTACAACAAAGTGAATCAGCCATATGCGTACATATATCCCCATATTCTCTCCCTCTTGAGCCTCCCTCCGACCCCTTTAGGTCTTCACAAAGCACGGAGCTAATCTCCTTGTGCTCTGCTGCTGCTTCCCACTAGCTATCTATTTTACGTTTGGTAGTATATATATATCGATGCTACTCTCACTTTGCCCCAGCTTCCCCATCCCCCCTCCATGTCCTCAAGTCCATTCTCTATGTCTACGTCTTTATTCCTGCCCTGCCACTAGGTTCATCAGTACCATTTTCTTTAGATTCCATATATATGCATTAGCATACGGTATTTGTTTTTCTCTTTCTGACTTCACTCTGTATGACAGACTCTAGGTCCATCCACCTCACTACAAATAACTCAATTTCGTTTCTTTTTATGGCTGAGTAATATTCCATTGTATATATGTGCCACATCTTCTTTATCCATTCATCTGTTGATGGACATTTAGGTTGTTTCCATGTCCTGGCTATTGTAAATAGTGCTGCAATGAACATTGTGGTACATGTCTCTTTTTGAATTATGGTTTTCTTAGGGTATAGGAGGAATCAGGCTCCCTGACTTCAAACTATACTACAAACCTACAGTAATCAAGACAGTCTGGTACTGGAACAAAAACAGAATTATAGAGCAGTGGTACAGTATACAAAGCCCAGAGATAAATCCACGCACATATAGTCACCTAATTTACGACAAAGGAGGCAAGAACATACAATGGAGAAAAGACAGCCTCTTCAATAAGTGATGCTGGGAAAACTGGACAGCTACACTTAAAAGAATGAAATTAGAACACTCCCTAACACCATACACAAAAATAAACTCTAAATGGATTAAAGACCTAAATGTAAGACCAGACACTATAAAACTCTTAGAGGAAAACATAGGAAAAACACTCTTTGACATAAACCACAGCAAGATCTTTTGTGACCCACCTCCTAGAATAATGAAAATAAAAACAAAAATAAACAAATGGGACCTAATTAAACTTAAAAGCTTTTGCATAGCAAAGGAAACCATAAACAAGATGAAAAGACAACCCTCAGAATGGGAGAAAATATTTTCGAATGAAACAATGGACAAAGGATTAATCTCCAAAATATACAAACAGCTCATGGGGCTCAATATCAAAAAAACAAACAGCTTAATTAAAAAATGGGTGCAAGACCTAATTTACTTCTTTTTATATGAAAATTCACGCTGCACAGAGTAATACATAAACGAACATTCTGCAGCTACTTGTGTTAAATCATTGCCTTCAGACATAGTTTTCTTAAAATTTTTGAAATAGATGCTGATTTTTCTCCAGGTATTTGTGCATTCTAATGTTCTTGTAGTTAGTAACATCATATGGCTCCCATAGGTGATGGTAAATATGGGCAAATATTTTGTTACATGTTGTCTTAATCTGTGTTCCCTGAAGAGCTGACCTGACATAAAATTCATGCAGTAGAAATTTTATTGGTCATGCAAATTCGGTGGATGCCTGGGGGAGGTGGGGTGAGAATGAGGCAGGGAAGGAAGTAAATCAAATACAAGGAGTTGTTGCATTGTTCAGTAGGTTATAACTTCAGGGCAAGCAATTTCTCTGTTTTGTCAGACATCTTCAGAGAGGTTTCTTCTCCAGATTGTTTGTCCTGGGAAATGCAGGGAGAAAAATTATATTATCTGTATAACATGTCTCCCACCTTAACCCCAGTGAGTGTTAACCCCCTTGAACATACAGTGACTGCTGAGGAACTTGAATCTTATACTTCAGAGACAATCAGAAACCCAGGGGGTGGAAAGAAAGGGCTCTCAGTGTCGGTTAGCAGTCAGGCACTGATAGGGCATAGCCAGTGAGCCTCTCAGTCTTTTGGAGGTGAGCACAGAATGGTAACATTACCAGGCATTTGATGTCACTCCACTCAGAAAGCAAGGCCAGGGAGAAGAGATGGCCTAATGCATAATCTGAATTTGGTACAGTTTATCCCTTGTGCCATTCAGATCTGCTTATACTCTGCTAAGATATTCAGTACTCACTTTTAATTCTTCCCTGAGAATAAGGATAAAAACCCAATCTCAAAATTTTATTGCTAGTTGCTCTATCCTTAAACAAACAAACCAACTAATGCACAAACTTTAAAAGGTGTTATCAAAGGAAACTCCGTCTGGTCACCTTCAGCTATAATGTGGGTTCTTACTGGATAGGGTGACCCAGACCTTGATCTTCAAGGGCTGTGCTTCCTAAATTACTTTGAGCTTATGGGGTTGTGTTTTATATAATTGACATTTTCAGTTATCATTATCACTGGTTCAAAAATGCCAAGAGATATTACAGTAAATCACTGGGTTCCAGACGTATTTCTTTTTGACCTTATTGTATAATAATACCAGCTATATCTACTAATGATTATCAAGGTAGACTGCCCACCATTACTTTCTAATTTCACCAGAATTAGAAGCTCAAATTAGTCGTACGTCTTTTCTCCACTTGGAAAGTAGCACTTCTAACTTGACAAAGTCTAAGGTGGGATGGGAAGCACAAATTTAAAAGTGAGTAACTGGGAATAATGGTGATAAGGCAATTCTACTTTTTCTTCTTGCTTCCCGGACCTAATTATCAGCTGTTGGTTCAGTGCACATACTATATATATATATATATATGAGGAAATTAACTTTGGATTTTGTATCTGAGCTGGCTCCGTAATTGAGCCTTCATCCCAGCAGTGTAATAGAATGTAATTAACAAGACCTGTTAATCTTATTGTCATTAATTCATCATCATACCTCTTTTGTGATAAAGTGGGTACCTTGATCTGAGGCAGTGTCACGTGAAATATTCTGTTGAGATGTCAGGCATTTTGTAAGCCCACAGATGGTGGTGTTGATGGATGCACTATGGACAAGGAAGGCAAATGCATATCCAGAGTATGCAATTTTTCCTGGAAAGGGACAATCACTGTCTTCTTCATGGCAGAAGGGGGCATATTTAATTGACCTGTCACCAAATGACTGACTGGACTTCCCAAGAAATAGTGCTAGATGGAAGATTCTGCAACAATCTCTACTACTGTCAAGCTGGGCATTCAGCAGTGGTAGAAACTATGTCAGTCTTGGTGAAGACAAAGCCATCTTATGAGAGCCATACATAGCCTTATTCACTTCCACTATGACCACTCTGGTCATGAGCCCTTTGTGTAAGCACTTGAGTAATCATCTTGTCTACCTTGTTGAAGAGATCCTGCATGAAAATGGATTCTCTTTGATGGAAATTAACATTAATTACACATATTTGCTTGCTTTGTGCCCATTCCCTTGTGATCATCCACATACTTCTTCCCAGAACTTATTAGCCTTGATTTTCAGTCTTTTTTATATGAGACATGTGACCAATGAGCTAAATCACTGGCACAATTGAGGACTCAATATATATCTGTATCTCTTGCTACCTTTTCTTCCATGAAACGTGAATGATTGGGTTCACTTCTCACAGCTCTGCCCATTAGGAGGAATTGCTGCTGATTCTAGGGCCAAAACTGGGTGGAGCTGAAATGTGGCAGAGGTCTATTTTGAGCTTGCACCAATGTTTTGGGCTGTCTCATTTGTTAACCAGGTCAACTTCTTTCCTGCTTTGATGTTGCATGTGAGGAACTTGCCATAACACATTTCACCTTCTAACATCATATATTATTGATATTTGCTTATTTATAATTATTGATTTTCTCCTTACAATATAATGTAATGAGGGCTTTTGTTATTTTTAACTAATGGATCTCACTTGCCTAAAAAGTACCTGCTTATATTATGTGTTTAATAAGTGTTTGTTAAAATAGTAGTGAAGGAATAAATGAACTCTGATTTATCACTTTGCTTCAATTTTCTTCATAGTGCTTATCATTCCATGTTACAATTTTTCTCTGTCTTTCCCTCCTCGACTAAAATATGAAATACACGAAGATTTGTTTACTTTGTTCAAAGCATTATCCCTAGCACCTATAAAAGTGCCTGGTTAAACAAATCTTTGTTGAATTAATTAGCAGGTAGACCATGCTTTTTTTATTCCCTGACTGTATCACCAAGTAATGCTTAGCACAGCACATGGTATATAATAGGTATTCAATGAAAAAGTTCTGATATAAAATGAATGCATCAATTCTAAGTAGCTTTTGGACTGAAGGTGGCTTCTCTCAGCACTATTTTGGTCTTGCAGCAAATAGAATTGAACTGAACATAAAATGATGACATTGGCTCCTTAAATTTGCTTCTCAAGAGGTTACAAAGGAAAATTTCAATCATTTATCACCTTGAAAGACTGCAAGGGCTCATTTCTTTTATTTATACACAGCTTTTATTTCTAATCCTATCAGTCTATGGTTTGGGTTTTTCATGATTCTTATTACCTTATTTCTTTGAAAAAAATAAAATCTTATGAAATCATATAAAAGGATAGGAGGTTCCTTTCTTTGTTTACTTTACCTCACAGTAGGAAAGAAATAAGTTCTTAAAAGAGACATTTTTTAAAAAACACTGTTGTACTTTATTATATGCATGTCTGGACGGGAAAATCTGGCAAAAGGACGGTCATAGACGATTATCCTATCATTACTTGAAAGATGAATAAGGAGTTAATTTTCATTTTTGATAGATTATATTGAGATTTTGAATCCATTCTCTGCAAGTGCAGTTTGAAGGAGTCTAATCTCATGGTATCATTTGAGGACAGCTCTATGAATATTTGTGACAAATGAATCTTTTATTTGCCTTGAAAATTATGATTCAATTTGATGAAATGAAAAAACTTATGGATAATGTTTAATCACTACTGTCATATAAAAGCTAAGCTGTCAGCAGGATGCTATGACACCTAGAGTTAGTTACTTCCAGCTGAGAGAGGATCCACACAGTTTCTAATAGCTTAGGAAGCTGTGACTTGATATTCTGGCTTATTTAACAGATTTGTTGTCTTTCATGTTCTATATGGGATTCTATATTTGAAACAAGCCTAAGTAATATTTTGACCATCTTATGCTATTATATTCTTTATCCTTTCTCTTTCTAAAAATGAATGCAGAAATATATTGCCAAAATTTTAAAAGGCTTTAACTGCTGATGGACATGAACATAATTTTAACTATAATGTTTAATGAGATATTTTGTTAAATCAATCAATATGTGATTATTTGCAGAGGCTATATGCCCAGTTTTGTCCTGGGTACTGCGGTGTTATCAATAACAAGTAGGTGGAGCTGTAGGAGGCAGCTTATGTACAACAAATGGAGTGGATTTAGCTAGGTGTCCAGGACTCACTGTGGATTGGCTAATTTGAATAATTTCCTGGGCTCTGGCATATAAGGGTTGTCCCTAATTGTCTGATAACCGGGCCGAGGGTGATTAGGGCAGATACATAGCAGCCCTGAGTGTCAGAGCACAAAAGGGAAGTAGTTAATCAGCGGTTCAAGAAGGGGATCTGACTGGTACCTAGTCAAAACCACAAAACTAGGTCAAGGCAGCATAAAAACAACTATATTACATAGGAGTAGGAGTGTTAAACACAGGTGACAGTAGCATCTAAAATTATTTATATCCAATACCTTATGATCTAGGCTGAAGTGTGTGTGTGTGTGTGAAATTAATCAGTTATTGAATAGCTACTATGTAATAGGAACTATGTGAGATATTGAGCTAAAAATTATGACTGCATCACATTGAGATCTCTCTTGTTTTGAATAGATCTTTTGAAAATATTTTATTATTAAATTTTGTACACTCCATCAAATGAATAACAGGCTTTAAATATACGTATTTATAGCCATGTTAAAAATGATTGCTCAATTGACAATAGTAATATGCTTTCAAGACTACATTTTTTTGGCCATTCTTTTTTACATTTTTACTTTTTTAAACTATTCAGTTCTTCACCCCATGCACTATCATCCTTGCAATCAGATATTTTTCATCTTGTAATTTCATAAAGTTCTAAGTTTTTGGCAATTATTTGGACAAACATCATGTGTTTTATTAATTTACATTGAGACACTTAACATACATTTGTTTACTTTTTATAAAATATCAAAATGGCCTTGTTACCCTTTTCCATTAATAATTTTTATTTTATTTATTACTTTTTCTTTACTAGGCCTACATTAAAATTCTAGGTATTTACTGAACATAGTTTGAAGACTATATTATTACATGTATCTATGTTCATTTGTTTCTTATTAAAAATCACATGAAGTTTGTAGGATTCATTTATTTTATTTTTTGAAGTAGGAAGCATGGGAAAAGACAAGTCTTTACTTTCTTTATCATATTCTATTGCACCATGTGCTAGGAGCCATATATTCCTTCAGTTCTACCAAGGACAAAGTACTATAGTTCTATTCATGTATCAGAATTACTAGTAATTCTGGCAAGTTCTCCAATACATCTACCAATTCTCGATATCTTACCTATCTATTTTTAAATAAAATATTGAGTATATTTCAACCCAAATGAAGTGCTATGTATGCACTGTGAAGAAGGAAAATGATGACATACTTGGAAGTCTAGTTACTCTTCACTCTCTGGGACTAAGACAACTAGCAATAATGCATACAGTTGTAGAAATAAGGATGTGATGCCAAGATCCCCATTAAAGGCAGGACTTGCTACCCAGCTGATGCCCTTGAAGCTCCTTCAGGGTCTCCTTCAATCACAGAGAACCAACTTGCTCCAGGTCACACACTTCCCTGAGCAGCTCCATTTTGTAAATGAATGAGACAGGATACAAAGGCTTTGCTATTTTGGCCTTATGTGGGACACTCCCACAGGTAATGCACAGTTCATAATTCCCTGTAGTTTTCCTGAGATTTTGTCAGGGCTGCATCTCAATGTGACTTCTTTCTTAGCCTGATACTGCTTTCTGATATCTCTCTTCAAATGTGGGGATACCTAATAAGCCTCATGTATCCCAAACTCTGCTTCTGCTTCTGGAGAGCACAGTCTATGACAAATATCAAGTATCAAGTAGGAAAATTCCAGAGATTATGGTTATAGTCTTAATTCATATTTTACTTCAAATATTTGCAATCTTAGGAAACTCAAGTGGGTCATAATATTTTCACGACAAATTAAATATGTAGAGTCTATGTAGAACCATTGGTCCTTATCAGAATTAATTTGAAAGTCCAAAGTCGTCTATAAACCAGAACATTTATCTGTGGCTCTTCATTCCTTATATTAAATCACTCACTCACTCATTCATTCATTCATTCATTCATTCATCTAAAAACACATTATTCTCTACAATATGCTAGCTGTCCTGTTAGGTGTAGGGATACAGAGATATATACATGATTTTTTTCGTCAAGGCATTTAATGGTAAGAGAGATTTTAAAACAGCATGTAAATTAGTTTTTTAAAACAGCATGTAAATTAGTTTTTTGCTGTAACAAATTACCACAAACTTAGTGTCTTAAAATAAAAAAAATTTATTATCTTACATTTCGGGAAATCAAAAGTCCAAAATCAGTCACACTGGGCTAAAGTTAAGGATTTTGCAAGGGCTGATTTTTTATTTTTTCCAAAAGCTCCAAGGGGAGAATCTGTTTCCTTGCCTTTTTCAGTATCCAGTGGTTGTAATCTTCGGTTTGTGTCCCCTTCCTCTCATTCCTCCAATGTCTTTTGTCCCTTATCACATCTCCTACTACTTTGATACTCTTAGTTTTTGCTCATAAGAACCCTTGTCATTATATTGGGCCCATTTCAGTAATTCAACATAATCTCCTCATCTCAAATTCCTTAACTTAATCATGTTGGCAGTGTCCTTTTTACCATATAAGGTAAAATGTGTAGGTTCTGGGTATTAGGACATTGACATCTTTGGGGCCATTAGTCAGCCTAACACAGCATTTAACTAGGTAGGCAGAAGCAACAAAGGGTACTAAATGAGAATATTATAATGTTACTGAGAGTGTCCTAAGGTATTGAGGAGGCTGCTAAATGGTTGATCAATAAAAGACTTCATAAAAACATAACTTTTTTTGTTGTTGTTTTTTTGTTTTTGTTTTTGTTTTCTTTTTTCTTTTTTTTAACATTTTTATTGGAGTATAATTGCTTTACAATGGTGTGTTAGTTTTTACTTTATAACAAAGTGAATCAGTTATACATATACATATATCCCCATATGTCTTCCCTCTTGCGTCTCCCCCCCTCACACCCTCCCTATCCCACCCTTCTAGCTGGTCACAAAGCACCAAGCTGTTCTCCCTGTGCTATGCGACTGCTTCCCACTAGCTATCTATTTTACATTTGGTAGTGTATATGTATGTCCATATATACACTACCACTCTCTCACTTTGTCCCAGCTTACCCATCCCCCTCCCCGTGTCCTCAAGTCCATTTTCTAGTAGGTCTGTGTCTTTATTCCCGACTTGCCCCTAGGTTCTTCATGACCAAGTTATTTTTTTTAGATTCCATATGTATGTGTTAGCATACTGTATTTGTTTTTCTCTTTCTGACGGACTTACTTCACTCTGTATGACAGACTCTAGGTCCATCCACCTCACTACAAATAACTCAATTTCATTTCTTTTTATGGCTGAGTAATATTCCATTGTATATATGTGCCACGTCTTCTTTATCCATTCATCTGTCGATGGACACTTAGGTTGCTTCCATGTCCTGGCTATTGTAAATAGAGCTGCTATGAACATTGTGGTACATAAGTCTTTTTGAATTATGGTTTTCTCAGGGTATATGCCCAGTAGTGGGATTGCTGGGTCGTATGGTAGTTCTATTTTTAGTTTTTTAAGGAACCTCCATACTGTTCTCCATAGTGGCTGTATCAATTTTCATTCCCACCAACAGTGTATGAGGGTTCCCTTTTCTCCACACCCACTCCAGTGTTTATTGTTTGTAGATATTTTTATGATGGCCATTCTGATTGGTGTGAGATGATATCGCATTGTAGTTTTGGTTTTCATTTCTCTAATGATAAATGATGTTGAGCATTCTTTTATGTGTTTTTTGGTCAACTGTATATCTTCTTTGGAGAAATCTCTATTTAGGTCGTCTGCCCATTTTTGGATTGGGTTTTTTGTTTTCTTGATATTGAGCTGCATGAGCTGCTTGTAAATTTTGGAGATTAATCCTTTCTCAGTTGCTTCGTTTGCAAATATTTTCTCCCATTCTGAGGGTTCCCTTTTTGTCTTGTTTATGGTTTCCTTTGCTGTGCAAAAGCTTTTAAGTTTCATTAGGTCCCATTTGTTTATTTTTATCTTTATTTCTATTTCTCGAGGAGGTGGGTCTAAAAGGATCTTGCTGTGATGTATGTCATAGAGTGTTCTGCCTGTGTTTTCCTCTAAGAGTTTTATAGTGTCTGGCCTTACATTTAGGTCTTTAATCCATTTTGAGTTTATTTTTGTGTATGTGATAGGGAGTGTTCTAATTTCATTCTTTTACATGCAGCTGTCCAGTTTTCCCAGCACCACTTATTAAAGGGTCTGTCTTTTCTCCACTGTATATTCTTGCCTCATTTATCAAAAATAAGGTGACCATATGTGCGTGGGTTTATCTCTGGGCTTTCTACCCTGTTCCATTGGTTTATATTTCTGTTTTTGTGCTAGGACCATACTGTCTTGATTAAGGTAGCTTTGTAGTATAGTCTGAAGTCTGGGATCCTGATTTCTCCAGCTCCATGTTTCTTTCTCAAGATTGCTTTGGCTATTCGGGGTCTTTTGTGTTTCCATACAAATTGTGAAATTTTTTGTTCTAGTTCTGTGAAAAATGCCAGTGGTAGTTTCATAGGGACTGCATTGAATCTGTAGCTTGCTTTGGGTAGTTGAGTCATTGTCAAAATGTTGATTATTCCAATCGAAGAACATGGTATATCTCTCCATCTGTTTGTATCATCTTTAATTTCTTTCATCAGTGTCTTATAGTTTTCTGCATACAGGTCTTTTGTCTCCTTAGGTAGGTTTGTTCCTAGGTATTTTATTCTTTTTGTTGCAATGGTAAATGGGAGTGTTTTCTTAATTTCACTTTCAGATTTTTCATCATTGGTGTATAGGAATGCAAGAGGTTTCTGTGCATTAGTTTTGTATCCTGCTACTTTACCAAATTCATTGATTAGCTCTAGTAGTTTTCTGGTAGCATCTTTAGGATTCTTTATGTATAGTATCATGTTATCTGCAAACAGTGACAGCTTTACTTCTTCTTTTCCATTTTGGATTCCTTTTATTTCTTTTTCTTCTCTGATTGCTGTGGCTAAAACTTCCATAACTTTGTTGAATAATAGTGATGAGGGTGTGCAACCTTATCTTGTTCTTGATCTTAGTGGAAATGATTTCAGTTTTTCACCATTGAGGATGATGTTCGCTGTGGGTTTGTCATATATGGCCTTTATTATGTTGAGGTAAGTTCCCTCTATGCTTACTTTCTAGAGGGTTTTTATTATAAATGGGTGTTGAATTTTGTCAAAAACTTTCTCTGCATCTATTGAGATGATCATATGGTTTTCCTCCTTCAATTTGTTAATATGGTGCATCACATTGATTGATTTGCGTATATTGAAGAATCCTTGCATTCCTGGGATAAACCCCACTTGATCATGGTGTATGGTCCTTTTAATGTGCTGTTGGATTCTGTTTGCTAGTATTTTGTTCAGGATTTTTGCATCTATGTTCATCAGTGATATTGGTCTGTAGTTTTCTTTTTCTGTGAAATCTTTGTCTGGTTTTGGTATCAGGGTGATGGTGGCCTCATAGAATGAGTTTGGGAGTGTTCCTCCCTCTGCTATATTTTGGAAGAGTTTGAGAAGGATAGGTGTTAGCTCTTCTCTAAATGTTTGATAGAATTCGCCTGTGAAGCCATCTGGTCCTGGGGTTTTGTTTGTTGGAAGATATTTAATCACAGTTTCAATTTCAGTGCTTGTGATTGGTCTGTTCATATTTTCTTTTTCTTCCTGGTTCAGTCTCAGAAGGTTGTGCATTTCTAAGAATTTGTCCATTTCTTCCAGGTTGTCCATTTTATTGGCATATAGTTGCTTGTAGTAATCTCTCATGATCCTTTGTATTTCTGCAGTGTCAGTTGTTACTCCCCCTTTTTCGTTTTTAATTCTATTGATTTGAGTCTTCTCCCTTTTCTTCTTGATGAGTCTGGCTAATGGTTTATTGATTTTGTTTATCTTCTCAAAGAACCAGCTTTTAGTCTTATTGATCTTTGCTATCATTTCCTTCATTTCCTTTTCATTTATTTCTGATCTGATCTTTATGATTTCTTTCCTTCTGCTAACTTTGGGGTTTTTTTGTTCTTCTGTCTCTAATTGCTTTCGGTGTAAGTGTTGTTTATTTGAGATGTTTCTTTTTTCTTAAGGTATGATTGTATTGCTATAAACTTCCCTCTTAGAACTGCTTTTGCTGCGTCCCATAGGTTTTGGGTCATCGTGTTTTCATTGTCATTTGTTTCTAGGTATTTTTTGATTTCCTCTTTGATTTCTTCAGTGATCTCTTGGTTATTAAGTAGTGTATTGTTTAGCCTCCATGTGTTTGTATTTTTTACAGATCTTTTCCTGTAATTGATATCTAGTCTCATAGCGTTGTGGTCAGAAAAGATACTTGATACCAAGGCTTGATTTGTGACCCAAGATATGATCTATCCTGGAGAATGTTCCATGAGCACTTGAGAAAAAAGTGTATTCTGTTGTTTTTGGATGGAATGTCCTATAAATATCAATTAAGTCCATCTTGTTTAATGTATCATTTAGAGCTGTGTTTCCTTGTTTATTTTCATTTTGGATGATCCGTCCATTGGTGAAAGTGAGGTGTTAAAGTCCCCTACTATGATTGTGTTACTGTCGATTTCCCCTTTATGGCTGTTAGTATTTGCCTTATGTATTGAAGTGCTCCTATGTTGGGTGCATGAATGTTTACAATTGTTATATCTTCTTCTTGGATTGATCCCTTGATCATTATGTAGTGTCCTTCTTTGTCTCTTGATAGTCTTTGTTTTAAAGTCTATTATGTCTGATATGAGAATTGCTACTCCAGCTTTCTTTTGATTTCCATTTGCATGGCATATCTTTTTCCATCCCCTCACTTTCAGTCTGTATGTGTCCCTATGTCTGAAGTGGGTCTTTTGTAGACAGTATATATATATGGGTCTTATTTTTGTAGCCATTCAGCCAGTCTGTGTGTTTTGATTGGAGCATTTAATCCATTTACATTTAAGGTAAATATCGATATGTATGTTCCTATTACCATTTTCTTAATTCTTTTGGGTTTGTTATTGTAGGTCTCTTCCTTCTCATGTGTTTCCTGCCTAGAGAAGTTCCTTTAGCATTTGTTGTAAAGCTGGTTTGGTGGTGCTGAATTCTCTTAGCTTTTGCTTGTCTATAAAGGTTTTAATTTCTCCATCAAATCTGAATGAGATCCTTGCTGGGTAGAGTAATCTTTGTTGTAGGTTTTTCCCTTTCGTCCCTTTAAATATGTCCTGCCACTCCCTTCTGGCTTGCAGAGTTTCTGCTGAAAGATCAGCTGTTAACCTTATGGGGATTCCCTTGTGTGTTATTTGTTGTCTTTCCCTTGCTGCTTTTAATATTTTTTCTTTGTATTTAATTTTTGGTAGTTTGATTAATATGTGTCTTGGTGTGTTTCTCCTTGGATTTTTCCTGTATGGGACTCTCTGTGCTTCCTGAACTTGATTAACTATTTCCTTTCCCGTATTTGGGAAGCTTTCAACTATAGTCTCTTCAAATATTTTCTCAGTCCCTTTCTTTTTCTATTCTTCTTCTGCGCCCCCTATACTTCGAATGTTGGTGTGTTTAATATTGTCCCAGAGTTCTCTGAGACTGTCCTCAATTCTCTTCATTCTTTTTTCTTTATTCTGCTCTGCAGTAGTTATTTCCACTATTTTATCTTCCAGGTCACTTATCCGTTCTTCTGCCTCAGTTATTCTGCTATTGATCCCTTCTAGAGACTTTTTCAATTTCATTTATTGTGTTGTTCATGATTGTTTGTTTGCTTTTTAGTTCTTCTAGGTCCTTGTTAAACTTTTCTTGTATTTTCTCCATTCTATTTCCAAGATTTTGGATCATCTTTACTATCATTATTCTGAATTCTTTTTCAGGTAGACTGCCTATTTCCTCTTCATTTGTTAGGTCTGGTGGGTTTTTAACCTTGCTCCTTCATCTGCTATGTGTTTCTTTGTCTTCTCATTTTGCTTAACTTACTGTGTTTGGGGTCTCCTCTTTGCAGGCTGTAGGTTCGTAGTTCCTGTTGTTTTTGGTGTCTGCCCCCAGTGGCTAAGGTTGGTTCAGTGGGTTGTGTAGGCTTCCTGGTAGAGGGGACTAGTGCCTGTGTTCTGGAGGATGAGGCTGGATCTTGTCTTTCTGGTTGGCAGGTCCACATCTGGTGGTGTGTTTTGGGGGGTCTGTGACCTTATTATGACTTTAGGCAGCTTCTCTGTTAATGGGTTGGGTTGTGTTCCTGTCTTGCTAGTTGTTTGGCATAGGGTGTCCAGCACTGTAACTTGCTGGTCCTTGAGTGGAGCTGGGTCTTGGTGTTGACATAGAGATCTCTGGGAAATTTTCACCGTTTGATATTACGTAGAGCTGGGAGGTCTCTGGTGGACCAATGTCCTGACCGTGGCTCTCCCACGTCAGAGGCACTGTCTTGATGCCTGGCTGGAGCACCAAAAGCCTGTCATCCACACGGCTCAGAATAAAAGGGAGAAAAAAAGATAGAAAGAAGAAAATGATAAAATACACTAAAATAAAGGTTATTAAAATGAAAAACAAAGAATAATTATTAAAAAAATTTTTTTCAGTTATTAAAAAAAATGGAAGGAAGAAAGAAGAGAATAATCAAACCAAAAAAACAAATTCACCAATGGTAACAAGCACTGAAAAGTATACTAAAAAAATACCAAACAAACAAACAAAAAAACGGACAGACAGAACCCTAGGACAAATGGTAAAAGCAAAGCTATACAGACAAAATCACACACAAAAGCATATGCATACACACTCACAAAAAGAGAAAAAGGAGCAAAAATATAAATATATCATTGCTCCCAAAGTCCACCTTCTCAATTTGGGATGATTCGCTGTCTATTCAGGTATTCCACAGATGCAGGGTACATCAAGTTGAGTGTGGAGATTTAATCCGCTGCTCCTGAGGCTGCTGGGAGAGATTTCCCTTTTTCTTCTTTGTTCACACAGCTCCTTGGGTTCAGCTTTGGATTTGGACCCGCCTCTGCGTGTAGGTCGCCTGAGGGCATCTGTTCTTTGCTCAGCCAGGATGGGGTTAAAGGAGCAGCTGCTTCGGGGGCTCTGGCTCACTCAGGCCGGGGGGAGGGAGGGGAACGGATGTGGGGTGAGCCTGTGGCGGCAGAGGCCAACGTGATGTTGCACCAGCCTGAGGCGTGCTGTGCGTTCTCCTGAGGGAGTTGTCCCTGGATCACGGGACCCTGGCAGTGGTGGGCTGCACAGACTCCTGGGAGGGGAGGTGTGGAGAATGACCTGCGCTTGCACACAGGCTTCTTGGTGGTGGCAGCAGCAGCCTTAGTGTCTCATGCCCGTCTCTGTGGTCCGCACTGATAGCCGCGGCTCGCACCCGTCTCTGGAGCTCCTTTGAGTGGCACTCTTAATCCCCTCTCCCCACGCACCAGGAAACAAAGGGGCAAGAAAAAGTCTCTTGCCTCTTTGGCAGTTCCATACCTTTTCCTGGACTCCCTCCCGGCTAGCCGTGGCGCACTAGCCCCCTTCAGGCTGTGTTCACGCAGCCAACCCCAGTCCTCTCCCTGGGATCCGACCTCCGAATCCCGAGCCTCAGCTCCTAGCCCCCGCCCGCCCCGACGGGTGAGCAGACAAGCCTCTTGGGTTAGTGAGTGCTGGTCGGCACTGATCCTGTGTGTGGGAATCTCTCCGCTTTGCCCTCCGCACCCCTGTTGCTGCACTCTTCTCCATGACTCTAAAGCTTCCCCCGTCCGCCACCCGCAGTCTCTGTCCGCGAAGGGGCTTCCTACTGTGTGGAAACCGTTCCTCCTTCACAGTTTCCTCCCACTGGTGCAGGTCCTGTCCCTATTCTTTTGTCTCTGTTTTTTGGTTCTTCTTTTGCCCTACCCAGGTACGTGGGGCTTTCCTTGCCTTTTGGGAAGTCTGAGGTCTTCTGCCAGCATTCAGTAGGTGCTCTGTAGGAGTTGTTCCACATGTAGATGTATTGGTGATGTATTTGTGGGGAGGAAGCTGATCTCCACGTCTTACTCTTCTGCCATCTTGAAGCTCCCTTCCAAAACATAACTTTTAAGTAGAGTTTTGAAAGATGATTAAAAGTTAGCTAGTGAAGAGTGGAGCAATGGTGATTTGACCCTCTAGGAAAACAGAGTAGCTCATGCCCAGACATGGAAGCTACAGGAAATACAAGTGTTCATGGGATTCCAGATATTGGCAGTTTTGGGCTACAAAGCACATATTTTTCTTACATTTTGATATTTCTGAAAAATGACATATTTCTTACAATTAATGAGCACATTAAATGCATTCATTTATTTCTTCTTAATATCCTGTTATTAAGAGATTATAACAGACAATTAAAAATATAGTTGCAATATGATTTTATAAATTTGGTTTATAGGGTGCTAAGAAAATAGAAGCGAGCCTGAAGAACAAAGCATGTGTCAAATTCACTACAGGCTGTAACCCTGAAAATGAGTTTGTAAGCTATAATGAAAGTCACAGGAAGTTTTTGAAGCCCTTTAAGAAGGTATTTGCATTGTCTGATTTTAGTTTTAGAAAGATCACATTGATTGTATGGGAAAGGAGTGATACTACAGGCAAAGAAAACAGGAGTTTTCCACAATTGAATTGGCAAGTGTTGAAGGCTGGCATGAAGGAAGTGATGTCAACTGATTGATAATATATGTAGAAATGGCCAATTTTGCTAAATGATTCCAATTTGGTAAATGATTTTATGTAGTGGGAAGGTAAGAGAGGGGACAGTTTTTAGGATAACTCCCTGATTTTGGCAATTAGGAGAATGTTTGAATTTTTTCCTGAGTAAAGAAATGAGGAGCAGTCTTTTTTTGGGAGGTTAATGAGGGGGGATCAATGAGCAATGATATGTGTACATCATATTTAGTTTTTGAGATGTATGGAAATATATAAGTATAAATATCCATCAGCATTTGAATATAAGAATCTGAAGCCCAGGAATGGGTTTTCAGATGGAGACACAAATTCAGTAGTTATTCAGTAATAACTGAAATCTTAAGCAAAGATGAGACAGTATGGAAGAAGACCATGGGCATTACAGTTTGTTTATTTTGATTGCTCTTAGTTCAGCTTTCTTTCTTGTTTTGGAATACTCTTCAATTTGTGTATTATCGTAAGATGTCCTGCTTCTCACAGTGGTAGTGAAAATAAGACTAACTTTCATTTTTCTGCCCCTGATGACCAAAGGTTTGGGCATGTGACATGGGTTCAGCCAAATAGCTGCTCCCACAAAAAACTTTGAATATGGAATTTGAGGCATGAGTGGTTAGGGTTCATTTATAGCAAATGAAGGGGTTTTCAGTGAATGCAGCACCAAGGCCCAGTAGGAGCCTTCTATAGTGGTAGGGGCAGAGTCCTAGCCAAACTGTTTGTATTAAGCATGGTTAGTAATGTTTCCTGACCAGCTTTTGCTTTTTTACCTGTTTTCAAAGCCTGGTCTATTAAGTTTGCCATCAGTTCTTGAGTTCCTAACCATTTTCCAATAAAAACTTTTGCTGCCTAGTCTGGCTAGAGTTGACTGTCCTTCTTATGATTGTTTGATACAGAAGATATATAGAATGAGAAAATAAATGGGAGGAGAAATAGGAACATTTGACAGTTACTGTCAGTTTGAGCCTCTTATATTTCACAGTAAGAATTATTCACTTTTAACCTAAAAGTTTTGTATTGCCATACTCCCTTTAAACAATACAGTCTCAGAGGTAAAGGAAAAAACACTGATAGTTTTGGAATTTTTCAAGCTCATTTGATGAAAAAGTGTGGCTCACAATGCTGATTTTGTTGTCTGGGAATGAATGAATCTCTTTTTAAGTTTGCTTATAGTAAGAAAATAAGAAAATTTGAGCAAGAAATTCTAATAGTTTAAATGGTAAAATGAATATCATTAGGCTATAGAGGTCTATGAAGTCAAGAATTTTGTCGAGGAAAGGAACAGGCTATGAATTTCTCAATACTTTCCTACTTTAAGTTCAAAATAATTCACCTTTATTTGAATTAAAATATATTAGCACAAAGGAAGCTTAACATGAAGCAAAATTCTCAAGAAATATAAAGTATTATTGAATTGCAAACTTAAATAAGTTAAAAATGAAGTACAGAGAACATAAAAGGCAGGTGACCCGGAAGGTAATAATACTTAGGGGAAATATTCCATCAATTTGTAGGTGCCCTTCAATACTCATTCTTATGTTTTTGCCGTGAGCAATAATCGAGAGACTCTATTTTTTTTTTTTTTCTGTCAAAACAAGACTGATTCCTATTACCTTACAGTTTCATTACTTGAACTATAGCAGATAAGTAATTCTTTTAATTATAGCATAAAATGTTCTAGTTACAATAGTTTAGGGAATACATTAATCACTCATTTACATATACATATTTAAATGTATCATGCACTACACAGAATGCTTAAAAGAAAAAAGTTTTTTTGACATTTGTTAACTGAGTTACTTTAAATAAGGGAATTTTAATAGCAGTAGCTACCTATATCAAGCATCAAAACATTACTTGGTTTTAACAAGTAATACAAGTATATCTAGGACTAAGGTTAATTACTGATCTTACTATCTTAGAAATTTGAGTAGATTTTAAGGAGAAAAAAATTATTTTATAAATAAAGCCATGTATTTTCAGAATCTATTTAAAATGTCAGCTTATAGTATATATTGACATAGAGAACTAAATACTCAGATTTCACAGTACTTCTCTTCCTACTAGATTATGCTTCATATGAGACTCTTGATTCCGTCCAGTAAAATTTAAATGTAATATAAGAACTGTATAAGTAATTTTTATTTAAATAATGAAGCAAATGAAATTTAGTACTGTGTATGTGAATGTATACTTAATGTGCATTTTTGTTGCTTTTTATTTTGTTTTGTTGTTCCTCTAAATTTTCAGATTCACAGATATTATCAAGTGCTCCCTTATCTATTTCATTGTTTTAATATCTTTATTGGAGTATAATTGCTTTACAATGTTGTGTTAGTTTCTGCTGTAAAACAAAATGAATCAGCTATATGTATACATATATCCCCATATCCCATCCATCTTGAGTCTCCCTCCCACCCTCCCTATCCCACCCCTCTATTTCATTTTTATGTATAAATAGTTTGACTGCAAATCTATAAGTGCATTTTATTTGTTTTCTAAATTTTTAAAAAAGTCTTGCTGGACCAAAAATATTACCAAGCTTCGTCACAAGGTTTTTACTTTCCATTTTAATACAGAACCTACAAAAGTCCTAAAGAAAAGAGGCTCGTATTTGGTGGGGTAGTTGGAAGAAAGGGAATTTTATAAATAACCTCAAAACAGCTACGGAGAAGAAAGGTATAAAATAATATAGTCCTAAGAAGTTTGATTTAAATATCTAATCTTAATAATAGCTACTTTTGTGAAAGTCAGAATATTGAAATACATAAATATGGATTTCCATTATTGACTGGCATAATGTATTGTTGTTATTACCATTTTTATTTTATCAGCTAACTAACCTTGATTGAGTATTTTGTATATCCCAATCACTATTCTAAACACTCAACCAGTATTACTTCATAATAAATCATAATAAATCCATGAGATGTTTATTATCTCACTTTTCATATGAAGAAATTAAAGCATAGAGAGATGAAGACATTATCTTAAATCACTTACCTATTGATTATCAGCACTAGGATTTGAACCTAAGCACTGATTCCAAGGGAACTTCTCTGTGAAGTTTAATATGTTGGGGAAAAATAATTATAGTACTTCTACTCACTTGTATCAATAAGGCATATTAGTAGATGAGGCTGGCTGATTAAACAGAAAAGTTTATTGAAAAGGTATTGTAGGGTATCACAATAGTTAGGAACATGGAGGAAAGAGTGCTGCGGGGTAAGTGCTGACAAACTTCCAAAACCACTGCAGAAGTGGCAGTGAGGACAGCAACACAAATTTATTTGCTGCCACTAGTGGCTAGATGCTCATGTTTACAGCCCAGAGATTGACTTAGTCACACTGCCATTAATGCCAGCACCAATGCCTTCTGTGCATTTGGGAGCGGAGCTTGTGACCATTGATGAAATCAAAAGCCAGATATTTCTGCTCCTCTTCTTGCCACCAGATGGATACCTAACACAAAACCAGCTTCTTCATTCACTGCCTTTCAAATCATATGCTTAAATGGTTTATATTAGCTGTGTGATGACCAGGGCTTTCTGTTTCTCCTTAATGGAGGCAGAATTTATGAATCTTGCTATTCCCCCAAAGGTTAGAAGGATATTCATAAGGTATTAGACAGTCATAAAGGTTGAACAATTCAACAGTCAAATTCAAGAACTCAGTATTGTTTTGTTTTGGGATAATTCTGCAACTGTTTAAATCCTGTTTCTACTCTTGGATGTCCAAGTTTACAATTACTGCAGTTTCTCCACTGAGTGCTTTGATCTATTTTCTATAGACATATTTAGTACCGTGCTTAATAGATAATAAAATAAAAGGTTATGTAATAGAATCTCAATACTAGTGATTGTGAATTGTGATGGTGTCAATACAGCACACTGATATCTAGGAACTAAATTATTACAAGTAATTAGAAATAGTAAATGATGACATTATTTGAGTACATCCAAATAACCATGGACAAAGAGGTCATGGAAAAAGGCTCTTTTTCATAAAATTCTAGATATATTGTGTAATTTTTCTGGCCAGAGTACACCCAGAAATAGATCCATTTATTAGAAAGATTAATAAAAGAAACCAAGATAATTTAATTGTTCCTTTCTTTATTTATTGTTATATTTAGGCAAGTTCCAATTCATGATTTGACCTGCATCAGAAATTTGATATTCAGCATGGTGATGAAGTAGGTTTTTATGGAGGTGAAGTAGGCAGAGCACATATATTTTCCATCCTCTATTTTAAATAAGTTTTATATTATTCATAGATATTTGATCAGTGGGGATTCCTGTAGGCAGTCATAGGAAGTAGATTTTCTTCAGAATAGAGTAGTCCTAAAGCTAACTGTATTTTATAAAGTGAGTTGCATTTAGTGTGTGAACTTTTTAGGTCATAGCCTAGGTTAGGCAAGCAATAGACACTCAGGATTTGCTCCTACCAGTTTCAAAAAGTTTCCTTTAAACTTTATTAAGAACTAATTAGAATGACAAAGTATTGATTGCAGGAGGAATTCCATGTTCATTTAGGGCCTTTTAAACATGCTACAGTTAAGGAAACTGAAAACAGAAGTTAAATGCCTTGGCTGAGTTATTCAAGACCTACAATGGAGAAGAAAGCCAAGCCAAGTCTCTTGGCTCACAGAATAGCTCCTTAATACACCATGGTGCCTGTCTCAGTGCCCAGTAGGGGTGATAGGCAAAACAATGTTCACACCTGTGATTCATTTCTCTGTGTGTATTGTGCCTCAGTCTTAAAATACGGTATCCTAAGGATCTGTCTATACAGATAAAGAACACTGAAGCACTGAAGGAACTCACTTGCTCTGGGTTATCTAAGTCTTTAAGAAAATACAAGAAAATCATAGTAACTTAGCCCATTGCTTCCAGTTTTAGCTTCATGTTATCTCTTGAAACATGGCTGATTGCTGTTAACTCAGTTATCCCCTATAGACAATTCTCATCTTAGAATGAACTATTAGACTGAAGAATTATATAAAATGGAGGGTTTTTCCTATGTGTTTTGTGTAAAGAGCAAAGTAGAGACGACTATAAATAGATCTTCATTGATGATTCATATGTGAAATAAATACTCCTAATTATGATTGATGACGCTTGTCAACCATTCTATATATCATGAACAAAATATTTGTCCTAGGGAGGCTGTTTTTCCACCACATCTTTTGTAATAAACATGGAGCTAGTTCTGTTAAAGTACACTTAGGGAAGACAGTTCAGTGCTTGCAGAGTGATGCTCTGTAAGAAAACCCAGCGACCATTTGCTTCTCTCTTTATTCCAGAGCAAACAGTGGCCAAGGCTGCTGGATTCCAGAGTTCTGAACAGACTTTTTGCCTTCTGTGGCCTGCTGATCTTCACAGAGGGTTCCAGTGTTTTGGATCAAGCCAAGATAGGCCTGTCAGAAAAATATTGGTTGGAATAGATTTTAATAAGAAGACAGAATAAATGTGGTTATTTGGACTCATTTTAATAGCACTTAAGTCATTTTACTACTGCTGCCTTGAGGGCTGATGTCTGAATGTCAGGACACCAAACAACCCCAGAAAATAAGTTTTACATTTCCAATGTTGCATAATAAGCCTGGAGACACTCCAAGCCTCATTAATAAAAACCTAATGGTAAAACAGTAACATGGAGGAAATGCCAATGAAGCACAAATTTGTTAATACTAAATTATTTCTCACCTCAGCAGGCCTGTTGCATTTGACATTTTATGAAATCAGCCAAAGTGAAACTAAAAACAGCTCCTGGAGGGGAGTTTGACGTCAGACTGTTGGGAGTCTCCAGGGACAGCTGACACTACTGAAAAGGCCTGAAACTGTGAATTAGGGTAGCAGTTCTTATGATCAGTCTTTGTGATGAACTTCTTGTTCTCCATAAGTGTATTTCATGCTCATGAGGCACAGGCTTACCCCTATAGCTGGAAAAAGTGGCAGCAAGCAGGCAGAGGAAAAAAGATCATCAGGCATTCTAGAATACCGTCTTTTCGTATATCTCTTAGTGCCGTATGTTTGCTTTTGCTTTGGCTAAGCACAACAATCTGCTTGGAAAAAAAAAAAAATCTGGAAAAAACAACGGTACCTTTGCCAATATTATGTTTTACTTTGACAAGCTCTGAGATTTCTGAAGGAAATCCTTTATAAATGGGATCAGGTCATTCATTTATGTTGTGTAGAAATATAATCTAAAGATACAACCTCCACAGCAAATATGCTTTCCTAAGGGTAGGAATTTGGAGGACTAAGGGTGAAGCATTCTTTAAGATTAACCTAATCAAGTAAGGTGTTCTCAGCATTCTGAAATGCCATTGTTGCAAATATTGGGTATGTTGATTAAATTTACACTTTATGGATACATACTGGAAAGTACAACCTTTAATTTATGGATGGACAGACTCCACAGAGCAAAATCCAGAACTCTGGCTAAGTTTTTATATTTTCCGTGTGATTGCACTAAAGGAGTCCTGCTTGCTTTTTGGCATAAACAATTTTAGAATATTTCCAAGTCTTGTTTAGAATGAGAGCCAAGCTACGAATTCTTAGCTATACTTTAGACAACTCAGAAATTCAGGTGGATGTTATCTAATTGGTTTTTATATACTATGTACATATCTTTCCCAGAATTTCAAACTTAAAGTATGTGAATTTAATTAATTAGTATATGCTGATCAATTTAGATGCAGGGTCCCTAGCCCCTGGGCTGCGGACTGGTACCAGTCTGCGGCCTGTTAGGAACCGGGCCACACAGTAGGCGGTGAGTGGCAGGCAAGTGAGCGAAGCTTCATCTGCCACTCCCCATCACTCCCCATTGTGCACATGACCACATAAACCATGGCCCACATTACTGCCTGAACCATCCCCCCTCCCCATGCTGCCCACCCCGTCTGTGGAAAAATTGTCTTCCATGAAACCGGTCCCTGGTGCCAGAAATGTTGGGGACTGCTGATTTAGATAGAATCCCTCAAAAACACTAGTTTCCTAAATTTTGGATGGTTAAGGTCATATATTCAACAAATTTATCCACACATATAATTTTATATTATTTCTCAATATAGTAGCTCATCTTAACAGAATCACTTTGTGATTTTTTTCAATAGACTGAGCTATAATTCAGTTATTCCATAACAAAATGGAGTTAGCAATCCAGCATTAATTGTGTAATGTGGTCATTTTTATGTATCTAAGGAGAGTTAACTTGAAGAATTAATGTTGGCTCCTTGCATGTGTTCTGTACTTAGTCCATGATTATAATTATTATTTTATATCTAACAAGTATTAATATTTTTCTATTTAATTTCTATGATGTGCAATTAATTATGGTAACTATAGCAAGACTGAAGATTTTTAAGCAGCAGATACAAGAGTTGGCTCACTTATATAGAGATGAAATGTCCATTTCATAAGGCAAGGTGCTGAGTAAGATAGTGTTTTTCACTGAATGAGTACTGGGTTAGTAGAGGACAAGGTTTCTAGTCTCTAGTCTACCCTTAAAAGCCATGTGGCTCTGTATAAGTCAGTTAACCAATTTTATTCTCCTGTGCTTTTTCATCTTTAAAATGAGGTTGTAATATTAGCTTTTCTTTTTTAAAAAGGCTAAAGGAATCAAAAGCATAGGTATGAAAAAATTGAAAAACTATACAGTACCGTTTATGTGTAACAGGTTATTATTGTGATCACTGGGTAGAACAGGAAAAAAAGAATAGATCCTTATCATATACGTTTTTTTTTTTTAGGGTACATAAAATCCCACAAGAATGGCTCTCTTCCTTTTTTTATGGTATTAGGAGAATTGAATGACAGATATGTTTGCTGACTGTCTAGACCACAAAAGAATGTATCTGAAATAGTTTGCACAGGTTGATAAATTATATCTTAGTTTTTGCTTTATGTATTACGTGTTAGATTTAGTATCTGTAAATCAGAAAGGAGGAGTATATCAACAGAGAAAGGGGGAAAGGCAGTAAAATTAAACCTTTTCCAATACATGTGCACATGTAGACTTATTAGATACCCTGCTACCCTTCATAAACAGCATAGGTAGAGAAGAATCCTCCAAGGAAGATCATAGTTTGAATCAGAAGAGTAAACCTAGAGCATAGTATTTATTCTATAATAAGATTAAAGAGCCTGGTTTATATTAAATCATAGCAGATTCATGAAGATCTAAAAACCCACTTAAATCTTGCTGTCCTCTTGTATGCAGTTTTTCAAGTAGTAATACAATGATTTATGAGGTTAGGGTCATTGCCCTTCATAGCTTTGTTAAATTACATGAACATTGTTGGGATATAAGTAGACAATAATGAGAAATACATGCAGTCTTCAGCAACTTCACTTTTCTTTCCGTCATTTATTTGTTTTCCCACAACTCCTTAAACACTGCCCCTAAATGTTCTCTGAACCCAATAATGTTAGCAGAGTGTAGGTGTCTCCTTTCTCTGCTAGGAAACTGATGGATTAATTTGTACACAGGCAACTGATCCATCCACCCGTTAGTAGGCCTACTAAAAACACCACAGAACAGACGGGTTTATTCAATTTCGTGTAGTGATTTAACCTGTTCTTTTACAGTTGAGTATATATAAATATTTGGAGTAATTCTAGTGAATAATTTATTAAAATTGATAGGAAAGTATTGTAAACTTTAGCTTATATCCCTTATACTGTATGCCTCACTGTCTCACATTTATTTATGGGTCCATGACTTGTCACACATTTATGCTGTTTAAAGCTTTAGTTTGACAATTTTTAGGTGAAAAAGATTATCCTTGGTGGAATGCCAAGTCCAATTCCAATTAGAATACATTCAGTATTATTTGACAAAGTATGCTGGTGTATACCTGCCTATATAGAACAATGCTGGTGATCCAAATTAAATTTGTCCTTTAAATATTTATACATAGGGAACTTGAAAGGAGGGCCTCTAGACTATGATAAAGGTTCAGTGTGTCACTTAGGATGAGTGAGTGGCCAGGACTTATATTAGAGATAAGAAGACATTTGTAAAAATTGATATCACCTGAAAGAAAATATACATACATATATGAAATATACATACATGTACAAATGGACACATATGCATGTATGTATATGTACACACACCCTTAAAATTTGCTTTAATCTTATTTAAAGCCTAGAGAGAATAACCTGGAAAACAACAGGGGTGTCCAGCTAGTTCCCCACGCAAAGAGTTGTCTTGTTAGGAAAGGCTACTCAGCCCTACTCTTCAGAGATGTTAGGTGCTGACCCTAGGCAAGACCCTACTTAGGAATTCAGTTAGTATTGGTAAATCTTTGGTACCATTGGGCATAGGGTACAGTTATTAACTTATGGATTTTAATTTAAATGGTCTCAGCTGTAGGGCAGCCCATCCTTCCTGGGTTCTTCCTCCATATGCCCTTCTTGACATGTCAGATTAAGCGTTACTAAAAACCATGCTCTTCAAGTCTATTCAGTGGGATTCAGTGGTAAAACAGGAAATTTTAGCCCTGCTTCACTTTCCTCAAGATCGAATTCATGTGGTCCATATAATGAAAAAGGATTGGCTCTTTTTCATGTGTTCTTCTCTGGACTGGTTGGTTTTAAAATATAAATCATTTCAGAGAAGATGAGCTGGATCCTTTCTGAAACTCCATTCCTGGAATGACTAAGAGACACCAAACGCACAAACTTCACTCATTTGAAATAGGTCCTATGCCTTAGATTCCCTTTTTACAAATTAACAGATTAATCCTGTAGAAATATAGATTCCAAAAATTTTTCTGAGACTGGAAATAATTCACTTCATTAAAGCAATGTATGCTTGAAAAGAGAATAAAATGCAGGACAAAATTTCTGAGAATAAGAGTAATAAAAATAGATATACATCAGTACTTAATAAGTCAGGGACCATGCAAATCATGTTACATGCTGTTAATCCACAAGCTGGTAAACTGGTACTATTATCTTTACTGCATATATGAAGGAACAAAGGCAGTTCCTTCCCTCATATATTAACATAATACAGCTAATAAATAGTAGAGCCAAAAGTTGGCCCGCGTATTACATTGCCTAATTCCCACAGAGATTTCTGCTATCAAAGGCTACATACTTAGATCTATGACATAGGAATGAAATTGTGAGACACTAGAATTGTGTGACAGAGAGTGGAGGAAACAAATATTTATTTACTCTTACAACGAACCCAGCATTTTATAGGTACTTATCTTCAACTATAAAGTACTGTTATTTATATCTGCCATGTGAAGATACTGATGTTCAAACAAGTTTTAAAGTGTCCAAATCACATACTTTCCCATTGACAACAGAGGGATTCATACTCATGTACCTGACTTCAAGACCCTGCTACTGTTAATGACACCACTCTGTGACTTCATGATCCTGTGATGTATGCAAGACACCATGTGTATAGTGTTTTTTTGATTTCATACTAAACATATTTTTTTTTAGAACTCACCATTAATTTATTATAAATATATTTGTCATACTAAACTTCTTTTAGAATCACAATGACCGTCTGCTTCCAAATTGGGCTTTTGATATAGGATTATTACACTGCTTGGTAGAGAGGTATTCTCAGAATTCTGAGTAGATATAAGAGGAAGTAGCACATTTCTAAAACTGCACCCTCCTTTTTATGTCACAAGCACCTCTCTTCCATGGCTTACAAGGCTGGATCAAAATATGTGTAGTTTAGAATTTAAAAGAGATCAAAACTTCAACTAAAAGCTTATATTATACCAACTAAAGTGTAGAATAATTGGGGCATCTCCTAGGCATCCCTGTTATTTATTTGTCTCCCTCCCCCTGCTTGTCTACCTTGAAAGTCATATGGTGTAGTAACTAGAATTGTCCTGCTAAAGAGCTTGTCAATATAAAGATGCCTTTTTTTTTTGGTAACTACTCTATCTTGTGGCTTTATTTATAATCAAAAGAAACATCATAACCTGTCAAATAAAACTTAAAAGGCTATCTCTGATAATATATTATCTATTAATAATCTGAGGTAAAATGGTGGCAATAAATAATCAATCGAGGAATGAAACAGCAGAACTGTAATGAAAATGGTGAGAATTCACTCTATTTGAAGAATATGGCTAAACAAGAATAATAATAAAAAACCATTCAATCCAAAATATCAGTGGGTGACTTACTGTCACATGCATAATCACTGGAGATGGGGTTTAAGCAGAAGGCGTGAGTGAATGTCTAGACAGCTAATTGATTCATTTTTATGGAAATTTTACTTATTTTAAATGTCATCCTCAACCATCCTGATTTTTGAATTGAATATCTATTTTTTCAAATAACACTGCAGATTAGATTTGGATATTGGTATAAACAATGTACTGCTTATATTATGTGGTTTTTATTCTTTCACTCAGTCTTCTTAACCTCCATCTTTGAGCAAAAATGTATTAAAATTCATTCATTCATCTCTACCCTAATTTAGTGATTCTTACAAGATTCATTCTGTTTCTCTCTCTTATTTTTTAAATTAAATAACATTTCTTTTTTTCCCTAAAAGGTGATAGCATTATTAGATTTCATTACTAAACAATATTACTGTACCTTGTTCATTTTGACAAAATAATTATTTATTAGTTTGTAGAAATGGTAAAAGTGAAACATAAAATCATTAATTTTTTTCCTTAGCAAAATTCTTCCTATTAATAGCTATAGTTATACTGTTAAAAATTTTTTAAATGGTCACTTCCCCCCTTTCTTCTAGTTAGGTCTTGATTTCAGTATCCATATCTAAACCTGATTCATCTTTACCTTAGCATACTATTATTACATATAACCTATAATGAGTCTCAGCATTTTTCAGATGAGTTAAGTATCATATATTGAAACATTCTGTAAGAAACTAATCTAGAGAATTAGGGTAGGTGATGAACTTAATGATGTGATCTAGGAATATAGAAATTGTACCTTAGAGAAAGAAACTACTCTAAATCAGTGCAAAAGCAGGAATCTATTAAAAAAGGAAAGATATCATGAAATTGAAAACTGTAGGGTTGGCCAAAAAGTTCATTCAGGTTTTTTCCTTAACTTCCTACCAAAAACCCAAACGAACTTTTTGGCCAACCCAATATAAATGCTAGATTTATAATTTGATTAATTTTTATTTTAGTAGATGTATTTAATGTGCATGTGATCTAACCTCAAATCAATAAATGATAAAGGCTGTGATTTTTTAAACAGCATAATTCAAATAAAAATATCTTGAAATTCCATGTATACACTAACTAGAATTTTAAAAAGATGTTGCAATATTTAAACAAATGAGAGTATAACTCAAGAATAACTCTACCTCAAACTTGCATCGGCAGCTTTATGTCTTCTTCTCTTGATAACTACACTTTCTCACAGATTAGTTCTCATTTACTGTCTTCATTTTTATTGTTTACCTTATTCTATTAAAAAAACACATTCATGTTTTTCATTATTACAATAACAAGAATTGTTCTATGTGGACAATTTTGAAAATTACATAGCAAAGTATAAAGAAAAATTATCAACCTAATGATCATCATACTGTCTGGTGATAAACACTCTAGGATATGTGACAGATTTTATCACATACAGAAATCTAACTTACTTCTGGATATCTTCCATTTGATACTTGGCAGATTCTTCAAATGACAATATTCAGTGCTAACCTTATTATTAGATCTGTCAAAATTAGAAAGGTATTGTAATACATTGGTGAGGAGATAGTCATTCAAACCAGAGTGGTAGAAAGGAGGTGAAGAGGAAAGATGAAATTCTGGATATACTGTAAATGTAGAACCTATAGAAATTGATGGTCAATTGGATATGGATTGGTAGAAAAAGGAAGGAAAAAGGATAACTCTAGTATTTTTAACCTTAGCAACTGAAGGGTATTGTTTCTATTTATTTCCGTTTTGGAAGGATCAGCTTTGAATAAAGTCGTATCAAGTTTTTAATTTTGGACATATTTAGTTTGAGAATGCTTATCAGACACCAAAGTAAGGATACTGAGAATACAGTTAAAAATACAGGGGAGACACCTGGATGAAAGGCATGACTTTGAGAGAGTTCAATACATAGTTGAATAAATAAGGCCATGAGAAAGTAAAAGAAATGATATGAATAAAATAGAGTAGACCGAAATGTATAGGGTCTAGGGCAGGCATTGGCAAACCACAGGCCACTGGCAAAATCCAACATCTATTTTTATAAATAGTTTTATTGGAATACGGACGTGACAATTTGTTTCCATATTGCTTGTAGCTGATTTCACACTACAATTCCTGAGTGGAATAGTTGCAAAAAAGATTTTATTACCCACCATGCCTAAACCATTTATTATCTAGCCCTTTACAGAAACAGTTTACTGACCCCTGGTATAGAGGAAAGTAGTTAGCAGAGACTAAAAGTTGTATTGCTTTTCACTACAGTTTTCCGAGGAGAGCCCTGGTGTATACCCATTGTCTCATAGCATCCAGAAAATTAAGTAACAGACTTTTTCGATTGACAGGTCTTTGGGCAATATATTGTATAATCACCCAAACTGAGATTAAAATAGAAAAATTGCAACTAGAACACAATAGCTAATACCATGTCATTACATTTTATTTTGGCTAAATGGCCCCAAAGTGTGAAACCATGTGCAATAATTATTTTAATAGCCTCCAAATTAACTTATTCTCTTATTAAATTTAGTCAAATGCTGACAGTGTCTATGTATGGTATATTATAATGGAAAAGAGGGAAATGGCACCACAAAATAAGTTACACAATAAGGAAAAGCAATAAACCTAATATTTTTCTACCCTCGAAAGCTCCTATCATTTTAATACTGAGAGTTAGCAATAGAGAATAAAATCAAAGAGATTGTGAACCCATTAGTTGGGCTGCAGTTATTCTATTTCAACTTAGAATAACTTAAACAATATGAACTAGCATCCATTTTAATAGAATTCAACATCGAGGCTTTCTATTTCAAATTGTCCTGGTTGTCTTACATATGACAAGTACAGACTGTAGTGTGTTATTTGGATTTTCTTTATAAATTTTACTCCAAATTACTACCCTAGACAATGATTTTCACTTTGAATGTGAGTATATGTGTATTGATTACTATTATATTTTAAGGCAGAAATGTGACATAAGCTAAGTAAAAATGGGAAGTTTTAAAATATTTAATTGTTTCATGCCTTTTGATTTTTTACAAAACTTTTATTCTTTAAATTTTTGATGTTTGGAATGAAAAATATATTAAGACGGTCATGTGACTGTAATAGTCTAACTCTTCTTAGTTCAGGTTGCTATAACAGAATGCCATAGACTGGGTGGCTTAAACAACAAACATCTATTTCTCACAGTTCTAGAGGCTGGAATTCCTAAATCAAGACGGCAGCAGATCTGGTGTCTGGTGAGTATTCCCTTACTGCTTCACAGACTGCAGTCTACTTGCTGTATCCTCACGTGGGAGGATCATCTTTCTCCTATTCCTTCTTATAATGGCACTAATCCCATTCATAAGGGCTCCACCCTCATGACCTAATCACCTCCTAAAGGTCCCATCTCCAGATACCATCACATTGGGGATTTAGGCTTCCACACATATGTTTTTGGGGGGACAAAAAACATTCAGTCCATAGCAAGATCTAAAGATAAAATGATCAATATGTTATTTAGAAAATCATGAGTATTTGCAAAGTGTCATGAACTAAATAATATAAAATCTCAGTCTATCAAAGGTAGTCAAATCTATAGCAAACGAATTGACTGTCAGCTATGATTTTCCAAAAGATATTTATAAACCAATTCATAATATGAACTAGTTTATTTATTTATTTATATTGAAGTATATTTGATTTACAATATTATATTAGTTTCAGGTGTAAAGCAGAGTAATTCAGTATTTTTGCAGGTTATACTTGTAAGTTATTACAAGGTAATGGCTGTAATTCCCTGTGCTATACAATATATCCTTGTTGCTTATCTATTTTATACATAGCAGTTTGTATCTGTTAATCCCATACCCTTTATTTGTTCCTCCCCCCTTCCCTCTCCCCTTTTATAACCACAAGTTTGTTTTCTGTATCTATGAGTCTTTTTCTGTTTTTCATTTACATTCATTTGTATTATTTTTTAGATTCCACATCTAACTGATATCATACAGTATTTGTCTTTTTCTGAGTTATTTCATTAATGAACTAGTTTAGACATTAATAAAATGTTAGATTTTAATTATTGATTAAATACTGTATTATTCAAGATGAATAGTGAGAGTTCTGTAAGTCAAACAAGTCAGATCAATGCTGTGGCATCATTTTATACAGTATTGCCTGATGAAGCCTGTGGTGTAGGAGCTCTACAGGAGAGCTAGAGGATAAGCTATTTAATTTTATGAAATCCTGAGTTTATATTAAATTCTTAAATTACTTGGCAAGATGCAGAAAGAAAAAAATGACAGTGTTGGTCTGAAAGTACAACTAAATTTGTAGGGATCATAGAAAACAATGAGTATGGAAACAAGGAGAGTGATCTTTCATGGATCACTTTGTTGATAAGATACAGTAATTTTAAAGTAATTAAATATTATGAAATAAAAATTCTCACAGAACAGTTACTTTTTCCTAAGTTATAAAATTTTCCATATAATTCAGATTTCAATTTCAAGAAAATAGAACAAAGTTTTGAAAACATTAAGGTTAAATTAAAATTTATATGCAACAGCAGTATGACTGTATTATAATTTTGTACATTTCTATTAAATTTGTTGACATTCATAATAAATCTAAGCATATGTATGATTGCAATTTTTTTCTAGACCTGTATTCACTCTCCAGTTTTTATGTTCTGTTTTCTGTCTTGTTGCATAAATTTAGTCTCCATTTTGGCAATGGATATTCCTTCAATACAACAAGGTGAATTGAAAATGGATATCAGAGTTAGTAAAGAATCCAGTAATAAATTAAATATATAAAAATTTGCTCTCATATGTAACATAAATAATCATATAAAACACACAATAGAAAAAATATATTTAAAGTAAACTGTCACTGTTTGCAGATGACATGATACTATACATAGAGAATCCTAAAGACTATACCAGAAAACTACTAGAGCTAATCAATGAAATCGGTAAAGTAGCAGGATACAAAACTAATGCACAGAAATCTCTTGCATTCCTATACACTAATGATGAAAAATCTGAAAGAGAAATTAAGGAAACACTCCCATTTACCATTGCAACAAAAAGAATAAAATACCTAGGAATAAACCTACCTAGGGAGACAAAAGACCTGTATGCAGAAAACTATAAGACACTGATGAAAGAAATTAAAGATGATACAAACAGATGGAGAGATATACCATGTTCTAGGATTGGAAGAAGCAACATTGTGAAAATGACTATACTACCCAAAGCAATCTACAGATTCAATGCAATCCCTATCAAACTACCAATGGCATTTTTCACAGAATTAGAACAAAAAATCTTAAAATTTGTATGGAGACACAAAAGGCCCTGAATAGCCAAAGCAATCTTGAGAAAGCAAAACGGAGCTGGAGAAATCAGGATCCCAGACTTCAGACTATACTACAAAGCTACCTTAATCAAGACAGTATGGTCCTGGCACAAAAACAGAAATATAAACCAATGGAACAGGGTAGAAAGCCCAGAGATAAACCCACGCACATATGGTCACCTTATTTTTGATAAATGAGGCAAGAATATACAGTGGAGAAAAGACAGACCCTTTAATAAGTGGTGCTGGGAAAACTGGACAGCTACATGTAAAAGAATGAAATTAGAACACTCCCTAACTCCATATACAAAAATAAGCTCAAAATGGATTAAAGACCTAAATGTAAGGCCAGACACTATAAAACTCTTAGAGGAAAACATAGGCAGAACACTCTATGACATACATCACAGCAAGATCCTTTTTGACCCACCTCCTCGAGAAATGGAAATAAAGACAAAAATAAACAAATGGGACCTAATGAAATTTAAAAGCTTTTGCACAGCAAAGGAAACCATAAACAAGACAAAAAGGGAACCCTCAGAATGGGAGAAAATATTTGCAAACGAAGCAACTGAGAAAGGATTAATCTCCAAAATTTACAAGCAGCTCATGCAGCTCAATATCAAGAAAACAAACACCCCAATCCAAAAATGGGCAGAAGACCTAAATAGACATTTCTCCAAAGAAGATATACAGCTGATCAACAAACACATGAAAGGATGCTCAACATCACTAATCATTAGAGAAATGTAAATCAAAACTACAGTGAGGTATCACCTCACACCAGTCAGAATGGCCATCATCAGAAAATCTACAAACAATAAATGCTGGAGAGGGTGTGGAGAAAAGGGAACCCTCTTGCACTGTTGGTGGGAATGTAAATTGATACAGCCACTATGGAGAACAGTATGGAGGTTCCTTAAAAAACTAAAAATAGAACTACCATACGACCCAGCAATCCCACTACTGGGCATATACCCTGAGAAAACCATAATTCAAAAAGAGTCATGTACCACAATGTTCATTGCAGCTCTGTTTACAATAGCCAGGACATGGAAGCAACCTAAGTGTCCATCGACAGATGAATGGATAAAGAAGACGTGGCACATATATACAATGGAATATTACTCAGCCATAAAAAGAAATGAAATTGAGTTATTTGTAGTGAGGTGGATGGACCTAGAGTCTGTCATACAGAGTGAAGTAGTCCGAAAGAGTAAAACCAATACCGTATGCTAACACATATGTATGGAATACAAAAAAAATATGGTTCTGAAGAACCTAGGGGCAAGACAGGAATAAAGACGCAGACATAGGGAATGGACTTGAGGACACGGGGAGTGGGAAGGGTAAGCTGGGATGAAGTGAGAGAGTGGCATGGACTTATATATATTACCAAATGTAAAATAGATTGCTATTGGAAAGCAGCCACATAGCACGGGGAGATCAGCTCAGTGCTTTGTGACCACCTAGAGGGGTGGGATAGGGAGGGTGGGAGGGAGATGCAAGAGGGAGGAGATATGGGGATATATGTATATGTATAGCTGATTCACTTTGTTATAAAGCAGAAACTAACACACCTTATAATTTTTCAATTATACTCCAATAAAGATGTTTTAAAAAAAATTTAAAAAAAAATAAAAAGTAGGTTTCTTAGAAGAAAACTTTATAAAAAATAAATAAAAGTGCTTTTTGATTGGAAAAAAATTATGAAGAATAATTGAAAAATAAATGTGCAGAAATTATAATGATTATTTGAAAAATTATTCAGTTATATAAAATATTTCTTGAATTAAATAAAGTAATATAACATGATCTTGTATTTAATTACCTCAAAGGCTTTCTGAGAGGTTAATTTTCAAGATGGTGGTAAATTTTTTTTTTTAAAAACTGATAAGATTTTTAGAAAAAAGTAATGAAAACTTTCCACATTACTTCTTAAAACTATTTATAAAAGTTACAATAATTAAACACATATAGTATTGAGGAAAAGTAGGAAATAAGATTAATGAAAGATAGTTGCTGAACTACGCCATTGCTCTCCTGAATCTCCAGCTTGCCTACTACACATCTTGGAAGTTATCAGCCTCCAAAATCGTGTGAGCCAGTTCCTTATAAGAAATCTTAAATCTCTTTCTTTATACATATATATCGTCTTTATTTTGTTTCTCTGGGGAACCCAGTCTTATACACAGGGCATGGCTCAAAAAGGGACAAAAATGCATCATAGCCAATAAAGAAATTAATCTTTAAAAAAGAAATGAAAAGAAAGATATTTGATAGTTTAGAAAGAAAACTTAGAAGCTGCTTAATGCCTTATAAGCTCTCCAGCCATTAAAGCAGCAATTTTGACAAATTAGTCGAAGTAGAGTGTAGGCTAATGTGAGAGTGAGAAGCTTTCCTGGGGACCACACTGATGGGGGGGTCCTCATACTTTATAGGCTTTTCCTCCAGGAATCTTACTAGGTTCTCACAGGAGAATGGGAAGAATCCAGAAAGTTCTTCTATGGTACTGGCTGGGGAGGGGAAGAACAACCACCATGAAATCCACCCAGACCCCTCCTCCTGTTAAACAAAAGCCTTACTTTGTAGGGGAAGGACGTCATCAAAAGGCAGTGATGAAATATTACAGCTAGGGGAAAGGAACTCCACCCAGCTGCAGCCTCCCTATCTCACTAAGGGGGAGAGGAGAGCCTTAGTCTGCTTTTTTCCTGGAAATAGACCAGGAAAAGTGGAGGATAACTGCTGTAACTGGGGAAATTAATAGGAGGAAAAAGGAAAAAAAGCTCTATCTCTGGAGGAGGGAGAGAAACACTCCCCCTGTGTTTCTTCCCAGACAACACAGGTCCCTTCCAAGACAAGGCCTTCTATCCCAAGACACAGGTCTAATGTCCACTGCAAAGACTGGAACTTAATGAGAAGTTTAGAGAATACCCTCCCCAACACTCTACCACTCTAACAAGCCTCCAGTAATAATAATGCATGGTCCTCAGCACAGTCTTTTAAACAGAATAGGCATTAAGAATATCTTATTAAAGAGAGGGAAAAAAAGAGGAAAAACAAAACAAAACACTCCAATGTTATGATTGCAGGGAATTTTTAAGATGTTGAATTTATTCCAGATAACAATGTACATATGTCAAACACAAGTGTAAGAAGTGGGGTTCCTCTGGAATCATAAGTGGATAGGGAAAGAACATATGTGCCCTGAGTAAAATAATATTATAGAAAATTAAGAGTTTGGAGTTAGTATACTGACACAAATATCCACTGGGGGCACTTCATGGGATGGTTTGAGTGTAATGGCTTACCCACAGGATATAGAACAATTGTATCAGAGAAAGCTGGCCGTCCATTTTATATAGTATAGATTTGTTGTTAGGAAGTGGTTGCCCAAACAGGAACTGCAGATGGGTGCAAGTTATGAGATTTCAACAACCCAATATGAGTGAAACTGAGTCGGTAAGCAGAATAATGGCCCTACAAAGATATCTACATCCTAATTTCTAGGACTTGTGGATATGTTAGGTTGCATGGCAAAGAGCAAATTAAGGTTACAGGTGGAATTAAGATCACTAATCAGCTGATCTTAAGGAGAGTATCCTGGAATAACCAGGTGGGGACCAGTGTAATCACAAGCATTCTTAAATGGGGAGGAAGGAGGCTGAAAAGTCAGAACCAGAAAGAAGGTATCTTGACAAAAGTTTGGCTAAACGTTGCTGGCTTTGAAAATAGAGTGGAACCATGAGACAAGGAATACAGGCAGCCTCTAGAAGAAGGAAAGGGTTAGAAAACTGATTTTATTCTATAGCCTCCAGAAAGGAATGCAGCCCCACTTGGGTTGTGGGGACTTCTGACTTGCAGTGCTGCAAGATAATAAATTTGTGTTGTTTTAAGTCAAAAGTTTGTAATAATTTGATACAGTAACAATATGAAACGAATATGCTGAGTTATGCCACTTTGAAACCAAAATAATTTTAAAAGTGGATGTCTCCATCCACTTTTTTCCTCCATTGTCTCTTTCCTCTCTTTGATGACCTTGGAAGTCAGGTATTGGAAATGTTGGACCCGTGGGCTGGTGCCTGAAGGCATCCTTTTGAGTATTCACTTGCACTTAGTCACAAGTGGGAAACACACGTCTATTTTAAGCCACTAAGATTAATTTATTAATTAAATGAAACCTCCAGTATTGTGATGGCTCAGCTAATTTCAGTCAGGAAAATAATATTGGAAAGGAATAAATTTAAATATAAACATCCCAGTAAAAATGTTTTTAATTAGTAAAAGAATACCATCTGGATATGAAATAGTTTTCAAGTTAAACTTTTTGGGGCTCACAAGCTTAAGTAAACATAAAGTCTTTCCAGTAGAAGTCACATGAGCAAGAAAGATAAAGATCACAGTGAAGTTAAACCTAATAAGAAATAAAAGCATTTGGTTATATAATACAATTGGTTATAAATAAAGCAATTAGTGATGCATACTTCTGAAGTACTAATAGGTAACACATTTTAAGATTAGGCATTTTATAACGATTGTGTGGCTTATTTATTTTTTTCCAAAAGTTAACTTTACCTGGATTACTAAAGTTTAGTAATAAGTTTATTTTAATGATATTTACATTTTCTAGAATCAAACTTTATTAGTGTTACATGTTAGTGTTGTAAAGAACAGACTGGTCCTAAGGCAGTATTAGATAACCCAACTTTAACTGTATTGTTGTAAACAATACAGGACCCTATCTTGTATTCAAAATAACTTTAAGCTTAACAGGCACTATCAGGTGTGTCTGGGGACAGATTTTTATTTGCAATAATTTTGGTATGTAAGTATGAATATTTCGTATCTCATTCCTTGTTGCTGACTGGTATATAAAATAAATGTTCACATTTCCTACTGTGCTCTCATTTCCACAAAAAGAGGATCATTGCAGACAATATACGACCAATCAATGAAAAGACTTTAACTTACCCTTTGCTATAGAATAATACTAACCCAACATTAAAACTTTGGCTATCACTACATCATTGCCAGCTCTCTCAAATAAATAAGACCAAAATTCACAACCAGTTTTCTTTTTTTTTTTTTTTTAACCAAACACAGTGAACCCGAGAGTCCCTGCCTTTTTCCAGTTTTGACAGGCAGCATAATATATTGAAGAGATGTGTTTAGGCATCCTTTGATGCCTGAGGGAGGAGGAAATAAAATGTAATGTGACAAAAGGAAAAAAAGTGAGTTTGCAATGGGAACACACAGCCAAGTGTCATGCTCTGGTGTCGCTATTACAGGACCAGAAAATTCACATCAGCATGGAAACACGTCATTTGTAAAAGATAGACAATGTCTGCAAAACACTATTGTCAGGGGGTACCTTAAGTTTTAACTTACATATACAAAGTTTAAAGCTAGCTGATGTAAAATACCTTAGACAAAAAGCTTATGGAGTTAAACTAAAAGGTCCAATGTTATAAAGAAAAATGTTAAAATTCATTGTGAAGATTTTCTAGTGTCATAAAAACGGACAAAATATGCCACAGTTCCTTCATCTCTAATCGTTTAATTGTAGAGTAAATTATGTTGTTCTGTTTCCAGCATTTAATTTTTAAATTAGCTCTTGGCTGCAGTGTCCTTGATTACAGAACTTAATTAGCGGTGCCTGTTGGAGAGAATTATGCTCTATACAGGATACATGATCACATGGAAAAGCTTAATACAAGCAATCAGAATCATAGTGAAGCCTGGTTGACTGTTTCTAAAAGGTAAAAGAACAGTTGCAAAATAGGCTGTATTTAAGGACAGAAGATTCAAAGGAAAAGAGCTACAGTAAAATAAAATTAGATGGGTCTGTGTTCTATCTAGGTAAATACGTTGATTGAATGATTATAAGTACTGAGTTATAGAAAAATGAATTATTCACTTTTTTTTTGTATTAGTTCACCAATAGAGTGATCGACAGCATGATTCCTTAAAACCAGATTAAAAAGAAACATTGTGATTTTTGATTTTCTGGTCTACTGGCTTTTTTTTAAAGCACCATATTACCTACAACTGTGTAAATGCGTTCTTTGTGTTTCCACTAGTCAGTTATGATAGCTTCTGATTTTCTTATACCATGCAAATTGTATAAATACATACAGATTTATAGTAGTGAATGACAGCTAAGCCAAAAATGACTTTTCAACTATATCCTATAAAGTGAATGAGTTCACAGAACTAATTATATCTATGGAAAAAATTTGTTCTCCAACAAGTTTATGAAAACTTTGTATTTAATCTTAGCCAGACACAAATATTCAACATAAAATTCCAAAAGAACTTCAGAAATCTAAAGCAATCAAAAGATTACATAATGTTAAAATATTTCTTTTGGGTAGCTCAAGTGAAATAAAAGGGCATTACAACATATAATAAATATTTTTAATAACTAATAAGGACCTACTGTATAGCATAGGGAACTCTACTCAATACTCCGTAATGGCCTATATGGAAAAAGAATCCAAAAAAGAGTAGATATATGTATATGTATAACTGATTCACTTTACTGTACACCTGAAACTAACACAACATTGTAAATTAACTATATTCCAATACAATTTAAAACTTTTTTTTTTAATTTTAAAGAAGAAATATCAATATTTAAAAAATTTTTGAGCTCAATTAGAGTATAGGGTTCGTACCTCAGTAGTTATATCTCCAGATTACTTTTCAGATTGTTACTTATGTTATGTGAAATAGTCAACTTTTGATGCAAAAGTTAATAACTCTTGGACTTCCCTGGTGGCGCAGTGGTTTAGAATCCGCCTGCCGATGCAGGGGACACGGGTTTGAGCCCTGGTACAGGAAGATCCCACATACCGCGGAGCAACTAAGCCCGTGCGCCACAACTACTGAAGCCCGTGCGCCTAGAACCCATGCTCTGCAATAAGAGAAGCCACCACAATGAGAAGCCTGCACACCGCAACGAAGAGTAGCCCCCGCTCGCCGCAACTAGAGAAAGCCCGTGTGCAGCAACGAAGACCCAATGCAGCCAAATAAATAAATAAATAAATTTATAAAAAGAAAGTAGGTAACTCTTTATCTACTTGGCATGCAACAAAAACATTTGTTGCTCACATGCTCACATTACATGAGGTATTGTGGTCACTTGCGTGGCAGGTCAACAGAGCTTAGTTATGCTTAACTGGATTCTGCTGAGCTGGACTTAAGTCCATGATAATTTTTTTCAACATTGAAGGGAGTAATAACCATTATCTAGGAAACATGTTTTCATATTGGGAACAAGAAAAGTGAAGCTTAACCATGCAGTTTTATTTAATGCTTCTACTGGGATGAAGCAAACTGTATTTACTTACATACCATTAGCCAAAACATGTTACACTGACCAAACCCAGAGTTTAAGGAGGTAGGAAGAATTAACTTTTCCACAGAAAGCTTAGGCAATTGACATCACAGTAGTCATGGATGTATTATCCTATTATAGAGGGAGAATAGAGTTGGGACCAATAACCCAATATGCCATAGGGATAGATACTATAGCATTTCAGAAGCAAGAAGATAATCTGCTTCTAATAATCTTCATTCTGTAAGAAGGAGAGAAGAAGAATGTTAAGGCTATGAAAAAGTCACATCTTGATTGTGTTGCCATACTTATTGGATCTATTTCACTCACTAGAATGTGAGCACAATGAAGGCAAGTCTTTTTATCTGTCTGTTCCTAGAAAAATGCCTGGCATGTCAGAGGCACTAAAACATTTATGACTGACTTAATAAAGTATAGAGCATATTTGGAGGGAGGTGCAATTACATTAATAAAGATGATTTTTCTGGAGAAACAATGATGGAAGAATCTAAATCAAGAAAAAACAATGAAAACTTCCAAATGTGAAAGTAGGGTTAAACACTAGCAGAGCTTATTGAGGTATAAAAAGTATTTTTATGGTCTAAATTTCTAGAGGGTGGTTTACAAATGATACTTTCTTAAATCAATAACACATTATAGGAGAATTATTATAGTAAGATGAAACTTTATCTTTCTAATAAACTGAGTCTCACTAGATTCTGTTCAAGTGCACCAATTGTAAGAGCACATTTCAATAATTTTTCTAAAGTGAATCTATGGAAACAGCCATCCACATAAAGAAAGAGAATGTTATCAGAATCACAGAAACCCCCTCATGATCCATTCATATCACACTAATTTTTCCTATAAGCACTATCCTGACTTCTAAATAACTAGGTTAGTTTTGATTTTTAAAAATTTATTTATTTATTTATTTGGCTGTGCCGGGTCTTGTTGCAGCACGTGGGATCTAGTTCCCTGACTAGGTATCAAACCTGGGTCCCCAGCATAGGGAGCGTGGAGTCTTAACCACTGGACCACCAGGGAAGTCCCTGATTATCTTTTGAAACTTATGTAAGTACAGAATAACTTCTGTTGTCTGCTTTTTTCAAAATCATGTATATGGGAGAAATATATTGTGTTTTGATAGCTGTAGATCATTTATTTTCTTGTACAGTATTATAATATGTGACTCCATAATTTATGACGAACATTTGAGTTGCCTTTATGAACATTTTGGTGCATAGTATTTGGTGCACATGTGTACATTTTTGGAGGTATACATCTAAGTGGCATTGTCAGGTCATACAGGAATGCATATATATGTATTCAAATTTAGTAGTGCCATAATATATATGAATATATGCATATATCTAGTAAAACATGTCCAAAACTTTTCCAAAGTTCTACCAATTTATATTCTAGTATCAGTGAATAAGAGGTATTGTTGTTTTATATCCTAAACTTTCACCTTTTAAAAAAAACAATCTGATGAATGTTTAATATTATTAGTCAGCTTTTACTGCATAGCAAATCAAATTGATCTTAAACACCATTTATTTGTCTTGAAACTTTGAGTGTCATAACTTTGGGCATAGTGATTCTTCTGGTCTCAGTTAAGCTAACTAATGCTTCTGCAGATAGCTGCCAGTTTGAGCTGGTTGATACAGGATGCCTGTAGCTGGGATAGGGCATCTTGATTTCCTGTGGTCTGGCATTATCTAATAGGTTAGACTGGGTTTTTCACATGGTAACTGTATAGGCTCTTGAAAGATAACAATAAAATACAAAACTCACCTGCAAGTGATTCTGTGTATGCTGTGAGGTAATGATCTAGCTTCTTTTAAATTTTTTTATAGTGATATTACAATTAACTCAGAATATTTTATTGAAAAGATTTCTATCTGGACACTGCTATGAAGGTCCATCTTTGTCATAAATCAAGTGTTGAGTCTTTCTTTGGATTCTCTACAGTATTCCCTTGGTGTATGTCTAGTCTTGTAGCAAGACTAAACTGTCTCCACTACTGTAATGTTATAGTACATCTCCTTACTCAGTGTAGCAAGTCCTTTCTTCTCCTTCTCTGTTTCCTCTTTAATATTTTCTTTGCTATTCTGGGTCCTTTGCCTTCTTATGTAAACTTTAGAATTGGCTTAATTGCCAAAAAAGAATTTCCTGGAATTTTAATTCAGAATGCATTCAAACTGAACAATTTGGAGAAAATGGCATCTTTACTTCTGTAAGACTTTTCATCTATGAATTTGCTTCATCTATCTACTTAGTATTTTTTTAAAGTTTTAATAATGTTACATAGTTTTCTGTGGACAACTCTAGGTATGTGTATTCCATTGTATTTGGTACTTTTAGTTGCTACTTAAATGATATGTGTTCTTTTAATAAATATATGTTGTAGGATATATAAATAAACTTGATTTTTGTATATTGAATTTATCTACCCAACTTAAGGTTACTTTTACATTCTAATTATCTATATGGATGTTATTTTTTACATACTTAATTTCTACCTAAAGACATTGAGTGTTGTTTCTTTTTTTCAATTCACTAAATATTTTAAGCTGCCTTTAAACCAATCTATTGAGTCATTACAGATTTCAGTTTTAAAATTACTATATGTATAACATATTTTTGTTTTCTGAAAATATTGTCAATCATATTTTTGTTCTATTTTTATGTCATAAAAAAGCATTGCTATTTTAAAGTAAAATTTGATAACCCTTTTACATGGGTCTCCTGTGTTTCTGTTTCTGTTAACCTTCTATTTCTCTTGGTTGTTTCCTTGTGTTGTCTTATTTCTTTTCATGACTGATTATTTTTTAAAAATTTTCTTTTATACATTATATATGAAAAAGTTTTGTGATAATTTAAGGTGATGCCTGATAGTCTCTTTTTCCAGTTTTATTGAGATGTTATTGACATTAACATTGTATTAGTTTTGAGTATACAAAATAAGGATTTTATATACATATTTATATATATATAAAACATAAGTGTTTAGATCAGCATCCATCACTTCACATTATTACAGCTTTTTTCTCTTGCGATGAAAACTTTTAAGATCTACTCTTACTAACTTTCAAATATACCACAGAGTACTGTTAACTATAGTAACCATGCTGTATGTTACATCCCCAGAACTTATTTATCTTATAACTGGAAACTTGTACTTTTCGACCACCTTCACCCACTTCACTACCCACCCCCATTTCTGGTAACCACCAATCTGTTCTGTTCTCTGAATCAATGAGTTTGCTTTTGTTGTGTGTGTGTGTGTGTTTGTGTGCATGTGTGTTTAAGTGAGGTCATACAGTATTTGTCTTTCTCCAGTTAACTTATTTCACTTAGCATAATATTCTCAAGGTCCATCCATGTTGTTGCAAAAGGCAGGATTTCCTTTTTTATGGCTGAATAATTTCCATTTTATGTATTTATATATGTGTGCATGTATACATACACAAAATATATCAATTTTGTGTATGTACACATATATATCAATCACATTTTCTTATTTCATCTGGTGATAAACAGGTTGTTTCCATGTGTTAACGCTCATTAATAATGCTACAATGAACATGGAAATGTATGTTCAGTTCTTCCACCCATTTTTATATCCGATTTTTTTTTTTTTTGATATTGGGTTGTGTGAATTCTTTATATATTTAAAATATTAACCCCTTATCATATGTATGTTTTGTAAAATTTTTCTCCCATTCTTTAGTTGCCTTTTCATTTTTTGATGGTTTCTGTTGCTGCAGAGAAGCTTTTTATTCTGATATAGTCCTACTTGCTTATTTTTGCTTTTGTTGCCTTTGCTTTTGGTGTCACATCCAAAAAATCATTGTTGCGACCAATGTCAAGGAGATTACCTCTTTGTTTTCTTCTAGGGGATTTATGGTTTCAGGTCTTAAATTTAAGTCTTTAATCCATTTTGAGTTGATTTTGTGTATGGTGTAAGATAGGGGTCCAGTTCTATTATTTTTCCATGTGGCTGTCCAGTTTTCCCAACACCACTTATTGAACAGACTATTATTTCTCCATTATATGTTCTTGGCTCCTTTGTCATAAATTAATTGACATATATGCATGTGTTTATTTCTGGGCTCTCATTCTATTCCACTGTTATATGGAATTGTTTCTATGCTAATACCATACTTTTTTGATTACAGTAGCATTGTAACATAGTTTGAAATCAGGAATTGTGACCCCTCCAGCTTTGCTCTTCTTTCTCAAGATTGCTTTGGCTATTCGTGATTTTTTCTTTTTTTTGTTCCAGATGAATTATGGGGGTTCTCTTGTATGTAACCTTTTCTATTTATGCTTTTAAGATTCTCTCCTTGTGTTTTACTTTTGACAGTTTAATTATACAGCTGACCCTTGGTCAACATGGGAGTTAAGGGTGCTGATCCCCTGCAGAGTTGAAAATCTGTGTATAATTTTACAGTTAGCCCTCTGTATGAGGTTTTACATTGCAGATTCAACTGACTGCAAATTGTGTAGTACTTTAGTATGTATTTATTGGGAAAAAAACACAAAGCCCTGCATATAAGTAGACTCTCACAGTTCAAATCCATGTTGTTCTAGGGTCAACTGTAGTATGTCACAGTGCGGGTCTATTTGGATTCATCTTACTTAGAACATGGAGGCTTTCTGGATTTTGATGTCTGTGTTTTTTCCCAGGTTAGGGAAACTTTCAGCCATTATTTCTTCAAAAAAGCTTTCTATCCCTTCCCTTTTCTCTTTCTGGGACCTCTGTAATGTGAATATCAGTCTTCCTGGTGGTGTCCCATAAATCCCTCAAGCTAACTTCTCTTTTTCATTCCTTTTTCTCTTTTTGCTCCTCTGATTTAATGAATTCTACTGCCCTGTCTTTGAGTTCACTGATCCTTTCTTTTGCTTCATTTAGTCTGCTGTCAAACCCCTCTACTGAAATTTTCAGTTCTATTATTTTATCCTCAGCTCTGTGATTTGTTTGGTACTTTGGTATTTTTCATCTCTTTGTTGAAATTCTCATTTTGTTCTTGTGTTATTCCCCTGACCTCAGTGAATCTCTATGACCATAATTTTAAACTCTTTATCAGGTAAGTCCTTTATCTCCATTTCATTAAGTTCTTTTTCAGGGGTTTTATCTTGTTCTTTTGCTTGAAGCTTATTCCTCTGTTTCTTTTCCCTTGATTCTCTGTGTTGGTTCTGTGCATTAGCTAAAACATCTGCCTCTTCCAAGGTGAAAGAAGTGGTCTTGTGTAGGAGTGAAGGAGTGATCTTATGTAAGAGATAAACCTTATCATTCAGTAGGCCTGAGCTCCTAGTTGCCTCTCAAACCTTTGTGATTATCCAAGCAGCCTTCTTTGTTATTAGTGATTCCCTATTACTGAGGGTATGCCAAGACCTATTAGTGCCCCAAAGGGGAGGATCTCAGTCACCACCTAGATGCAGCCTGGTTGGTAGCTGGTCCCTCAAGAATCAGCTTCTAAAGTATGATAATAGACCTCTTTCAAGAAAAGACTGGGAGATGAGCTTCTTTGTCTGTTCTCTCTGCTCTGATTCCTGGGGGGATAGCCAGTTAAAAACTATTTCTTTGTTTGCTACAGTCCCATTGACCTAGTGAACACAAGTCCTGCTGGCCACCAAAGCCAGGCTATCAAGCAGTGTTTCCTCTGGGTGGCAGCCACAAAAGCTAAGGCACCAGATGTGTGAACAAGTTTTTTTTTTTTTCAGGGAAATAGCAACCTGGAATGGGTCAGAGGGAGAGCTCAAAGATGGTGCCGGCCAGCCTCCCCATCTCTGGAGACTATTGCAGTTTGCTGCTAAATTTGTATTAAATAAAAATACAAATTTAGCCCTCAGGCTATAGCTTTTAAGATATGCAAATAGTCCTCTTTCAGGGAAAGACTGAGTGCTTTAGCCTGCTGCCTCTGTGCCAAGCCTGCTGGGGTGGGGGTGGGGGTATGGTAATTGCTCAGGATCTCATTAAGTACTCCATCTTTGTTTATTATAATATTGTGGGCCTTGTGGACTCAAGTCCCATTGGCTTTCAGAACTAGGTGTTTTGAGGCGCTGTCTCAGGTGGAAGTTTTCACAGTTGAGGCACTAAATGTAGGGGTTCTTCACTCCTCAATTAGAAGCTTAGAGTTGTGATTTCCCTCCCAATTGTATGTCACTGTTCTGGGGGTAGAGTTTATGGTGAGATGGTGTCTCAGTCTCTCCTACCTATTTTGATCTGGGTTTTTTTTTCTCATTTGCCAAATGTGTTGAAGTCACTCAGCTAGTTTCTAGATTTATTTCAAAAGGAATTATTCTGAATGTAGCTGTAGTTTTGGTGTGTCCATGTGAGGAGATGAGTTGAAGAGCTTCTTTTCTCACCAATTTGAATTGGAACCCAACTGATAGTTTCTTCATGAGAGAAAATTTACTCTCACTCCTGAAAAGTGGCCAGTCTAGAAGTATGAGAAATCCAAGATCACCTTAATCTGAACAGATTGAGATGATTCTAAATTGTGCTTTAGCCCCTTATGGGCTGATATTATTTCCAATTTATTGTCGCTACTACGATGTAACCCTTTAGGGTGCCAATTCAAAGTCTGGTAGACTATTAAGGCCCCAAATCATCTCTGAACCCTGAGCTCCAAACATTTATCTCTCTAATCCTGTGAGTTTATCAAAGCTTCTACTTGATTTTCTAGATTCTTACCTATGGTTTTGAAAGGGCAAGTTTCTTCAGGTAAAAGCAACCCCCAAAGCCCTGTTCATCTCTCTGGGATTCTCTCATCTTGTAGATCAGATCGTGGTCTCACAATTCATCACTAACTAATATTGAAACCGTGTTCCTCAGATTGGGACTTGAACCAAACAACGTACCAGGACCCAAACCCAGATTGGGACTTGAACCCACAGTCTTTTAATTAGAATCACTCACCTGGTATCTGGACTTACTGAGGCTCAGGTTTTTTGTGTCTCAGTGGAGAAGGAATTCAGCGAGAGGCAAAGTGATAGGCAAGAAGTAGATTTATTAATATAGGATGCTGTGAGAGATGCAAGCGGGCAGGCGAGGAGACTCTGCCCCGAGGATTAAGTGGACTACAGTTTTATAATCAAAAGAAAGTGGGGGGGCTTCCCTGGGGGCTTCCCTGGTGGTGCAGTGGTTGAGAATCTGCCTGCTAATGCAGGGGACACGGGTTCGAGCCCTGGTCTGGGAAGATCCCACATGTCGCGGAGCAACTAGCCCCGTGAGCCACAAGTACTGAGCCTGCGCGTCTGGAGCCTGTGCTCCGCAACAAGAGAGGCCACGATAGTGAGAGGCCCGCGCACCGCAATGAAGAGTGGCCCCCGCTTGCCGCAACTGGAGGAAGCCCTCGCACAGAAACGAAGACCCAACACAGCCAAAATAAAATAAAATAAAATAAATAATAATTAAAAAAAAAAAAAAAAAAAAAGAAAGTGGGGGGGCTTCCCTGGTGGCGCAGTGGTTGAGAATCTGCCTGCTAATGCAGGGGACACGGGTTCGAGCCGTGGTCTGGGAAGATCCCACATGCCGCAGAGTAACTGGGCCCGTGAGCCACAATTACTGAGCCTGCGCGTCTGGAGCCTGCGAGTCTGGAGCCTGTGCTCCACAACAAGAGAGGCCACGATAGTGAGAGGCCCGCGCACCGCGATGAGGCGTGGCCCCCACTTGCCGCAACTAGAGAAAGCCCTCGCACAGAAGCGAAGACCCAACACGGCCAAAATAAATAAATAAATAAATAAATAAATAAATAAATAAATAAATAAATAAATAAATAAATAAATAAAAAAAAAAAAAAAAAGAAAAGAAAGTGGGGAAGGGGAAAAGACCACCTTCTTCAAGTAGATGTCAGGCTTATATCACTAGCTCCTCTCCTATTGGGCAGGAGAGTGTCTGACCCTATGAAGTCAAACTAGGACTGTCATAGCACTTACTCAAATCAGTAGAAGGGTGGTAACATTTTTCTTTCACCTAATGACCTGGGGCATATCTCGTGCTTTTATTTATGGCTTTATAGTTAAGCAAGCCTGCTTGTTCCACGACGTTCCGATAGCTTTCTTGAGCGATCATTAACTTACAGTGGTCTCCCAAAGTTTCCTAGGTTTCCCTCTCTATCTCTAATCCCCTACTGGGTCTTCTACAGCTACCTGTATAACTATCCTATTTTATCCCTATCATTATTTCTGCAGTACCCTGGAACATATGTAAGTGTATGTGTCTCTGTGTACTTGAACATTTCTAGTTGTCCTCTGTGGGATGGTTGTTCAAAAACCACTCAACCTGCCACTTAATTGTCAAGACTATATTTGAATTAGGTTATTTATTCTTTATTCAAGATGAAGAAGTAGATTCAAAAAGGTTTTGTAACCTGTCTAAAGTTATGAAAAATGGAAACAGGACTTGAACCCAAGTTTACTGTGTTATAAACTTCATATACTAAGCATTCTGGATACTGTCTGGCTTATAGACCACCACATCATGGTAGGTCATAAACACATTTCATTTAAGTGTTCCCATTTACTACCTTAAAATGAACTCAGTTGAAATTTCATGCAAGTGTACAGATATTTGCTCTCTAGATTAGATGTAACTTGGCTACTGGGAGAGAAGACATATTTCTAGAAGAATTAATATCCTTGTGACTTTGAGTTTCTGTTATATAGTAATATTACATAGATTTTGGTAGGAGCATATGCTGTACTTTTCTCATTAGACTATGTGCATATCTCTTGTATTTGACAAGGCAGTCCCAGATAATTCTCTATTAAATAGTATTAGGCCTTCTTATTTACTTTACTAAGAAAACGTGTGTGTGTGTGAGAGAGTGAAAGAGAGAGAGATACACATGTATATTTTACATGTAATACTTTTGTAATAGATATATCTTATTTCAAGAATTTTGTGTTTTTAGAGTTTTATACTCTGACCTGTTATGCTTATTTTATAAAGTGCAAGTCACATTTGTTATCAATTTGATCTGTAGTTCATTTGTCTACCTATATTTCTATAATGTAGTGAAAAATACCACAAATATTTTTCTTATTCTAAAAATATTCCACAAATGGAATCACCTTAAATTCTAAAAACAGTTTATTTGATTTAAAGACAAAACCAATTTTTCTAGATATATAATCAGTCTTTTTCTATCACATGGCAGGTAAAGAATTACATTTGCATAGTGAGAAGAATTCAGTGGTCTAGAGAGCATCAGGGACTAAGGGTTAGTACAAGTATAGATTTAAGGTAACAGATCTATAGACATGACACCATGCAGGGATTATTATGAACTCATTGTGATGAAAACTTGTTTTATGTTTTATACAGTTTTACTTTTCTTAAAAGAATGTAGTACCTAGTTCAGTGACACCTTTTATTTGAAGGTAAGGTGATTACTCTCCACAAATATATTAAGACGTGGATTATTTCTAATTAGGCCACTAATCCTAGACAGGATGAATGATGTAGTTCCATATCACTTCACACACAGAATAAGTAGAACACAGTAAACATTGCACTAGGTATATTTGCCTCTGTAAACAAATGTAAGTTTGTGAGCTCATTGAGGTCAGGGGTCATCATTTATTTCTTACCATTGTCTAGCAAATTATAGTTCAGTAATATTTCATGTTTATTAATATGAAAGAGCATGTTCACATTGAATTTTACTCAAAATAATCTACTGGAGTACATATCACTTTCTACGTTCCACAGCCTAGAAAGGAAATTTCATGTACAATCACACTGACTGGGTTTGGGTCTAACTTTCAGATTCAAAATCTGTTTCTTTTCTACTATTAATGACTTCTTAAAAAATTAAATTTTGCTTTGATTGCCATGAGAGATTATGGGAAATCTTGTTACTAAGTACATTTTCATTTCAAAAAATTAATAGAATCACCATATAGCTAATGATATTGAAGCAGAGGCTATCCCAGAAATATAAAAACCAGATATACTCTCAAGACAAACCATACACTGGTTACATTCTTATTTAGAAAGCCATAGATACATATATTTTTGAGGCCTAATATTTTCTATTTTGTCACAGTCCTGATTTTTTTTCTTCATCTCTTTGTGACTGAGTTGGCCAAAATATGCAGACTTCTCAATACTAGGTGTTTATAGCTAATATGGCAGTTGATTCAGCATTTGGCTCTTATGGCTGTAGTTTTGTTTCTTAGTATTTTATTAAAAGAAGGTAATGATTTTATTTTTGTGTTGTATCTCTGGACTGAAAGTTGCTGCATCAGTAATATTGCAAATATTATTAAACAACTTATGAATTTACCTAAATCCAAATCTGTACAACACAGCGTAAAGTCATCACCAAAAGACCATATGAGAGAATTCTCCTGTAGCTAATATGCTATTTCCATCAGGGATGTTCTTTTCTGGCCCTCTTTCTCAACATTCTTCAAACACTATAAGCCTGAGAACTGTAAAATATGTCTACATCATGTGCCAGTTTTGATCAGAGGACTGTAGAATCAGTCCATAATAATAATGGGCCTAAACATAGAACAATTAGATATTGGCAAGCTTGAGTGAACGTACCAAGCAAGTAGAAGCCAAGTTGTAATCATAGCCCACACACTTTTCATCAATGCATGTAAAGCACACCTGTGGTTTATTAATTTTCTTAGTCATGAAAATTGAGCACAAATCAATGCATTTTTTCATAAATGCACAGCCCGTATATCTTCCTGTGTTTATTATTCTGAATAGTAATTTTTTAGACAACTCAGATGGATTTAAAATAAACACCATTTTCTTATCTTAAATACATCTAGAAGTAAAATAAAATAAAGTATTGATATAACCACTATAAGAAATGCTTTCGAGTTTGTTTGCAATTTTAAGTATTTTATAAAGCCTAGAAAAATTAATGAAAATTTCTTTACCTACGAAAGAATATGGTCAGTTGAGTGCCATTTGAAAGCTAAGATTAACAAATGTCAATATTTAGACCCTTTTAAAAGTACTGATAATTTAATATACATATTTACTGTGGAAAATTACAGTTTGCCAGTATTTGATTACTAAACACTTAAGTGCCAATAAACCAGTCAAAAATTAATATCTTTTTTAGAAGGGTTATAAACATTCAGTCGTATTTTTTAAAAAAATTATGTAAGCACATTATGCTGATATTTAAAATTCTTATTTTGTCTTCTAGGATGTTTTTAAAATGATAAAACTTAGTATTCATTTCATTAGGTTATGGGGCAAACACTTCTATACTTATTCAGGTCACAGAGTTTCTAGAATTGTGTTCTTTGCAAGACAATGTAAAGTGTTAATAGTTAAATACTAAATTATATAGTTATTTTTAATTAAATTTAATCTTTTGCTAGAGCCTAGATCAGAGATCTCAAAGATATAGGTTGAGGCAGGAAAGAATAAAATATAAAACTTCATGATTTTCAAAAGGCTTCCAGGAAGGCGTCAGAGTAATAAAGATCAAACTTAACATTATATCATAAACAACCATGAAACTAGATAAAATATACAAAATACTTTCAAACATTGGAAATCAGCCAGTGCAGGACTGTGGTCTCTTGGAGAAGGGAAACAAATAGGGTGAGTTTTCTAATCATTTCAACTCTTTAAGAAATTTTGGGATCACTTTGCAGAGAAAGAAATCATTCACAGAACCTGGAACTCTTACTTGGGAGATGGAGATTAGACTTTGGCAAGGCTGAAATGAAAATTGAGGGACAGGGTCTAAGAAAGGAGGGGGCTACGTGAAAAAGGAACTGCAGAATCCGCATCAGGAATCCTGAATATTTGCTGAGGAAAGGGGTATATATGTGGAATAAAAGTCCAAAAGTCAAGGGAAAAAAGAAATGGAAGATGGCTGCTGAAAAGTGCTGAGAGCATTTGCAAATAGTGTAGTCGTTTGAGCTCTGACCAGCCAAAGAGTAGAGGCCTCAGCGATTATTCTCCTGGGACATTTAGTAGAAATTGGAAGGGAGGGACACAGCTTGCTGAATTAGAGTAAAGCCGACTCTAGGCCCAGGGTAGCAAAGCTTAAATCAGGCCTCGAATTGGTCAGAATGACCTGAATTTAACTGTACGTCAGAACAAATCTAAAGGAAAACACATTTCAGACATTCAGCAGGTAGCATCGTAATGTCCAATACCTAACAAAAAATTATTAGGCATTCCAAGAAGCATACAGATAGTCCCATAACCAACAAAGAAAGTGGCCAATAGACACAAAGCAAGAAGTGGAAGTGATGATGTAACTAGAAGACAAACGTTAAACAAACTGTTATAGCACTCAGATCTCAGACATGTAGAAAGATAGGACTAACATCACAATTGCCTGTTTTATTTTTCTTTAAAGTTTCAAGAAAAGTCATTAATATGAAATCTGGCTACCTATCAGGGAATTGAAGTTTCAGGACAAGCAACTAACCTGAAATCTAGAGAGAGAAAGGAGTATGCAAACAGAAACAAGACTCAAGCATTTGTTGACTTAAACATCAACAAATGCCATATAAACCAATAAGGAGATTAAACTAGATATTTTTAATGTTTTGCTGAAGACCACATGTGGGTCTTTCTCCCCTGTAGAACAAAGGTTTAACTTTCAAGGACAAGGCCTAAAAAGTATAAATTGAGAGTACTATTGGGAACCATGGTAGGGAAACAGGGAGGGAAAAGCTCTACCAGTGTCACCTAAGAATGAGGCTTAAACACTGCACCACAGAACGCCCCCATCTATGCAAACAAACCCAAGATTTAACAGTGGAATACAGCTGGGAGACATGCAAGAGAGTATATCTAGGGAGTAGGACAAAGGGAAGACCATAATCCAAATGGGGAGAAATAAAGTTTCAATCAAAGAATGTGACATTTCTAGTTGCACTGAAGGTAACCATAAAAACAGTAAAATTTAATCCAAGCCTAATTCCTGACAAGATTAGCAAAACCACCACACTAAAGACTTTGAAGAAGGAAAGATGTGCTTATCACGAAACATGAAACATTTACCTTAGTGTCTATTGCCCTAAAATAACAACTTTCACCAAAGAATTGAGACATAGAAAGAGGAAAAATACAGTTTGAAGAGACAAAGTGATTATCAGAACCAAACTCAGATATGACACAAAGTATCTCATCAGATTTATCAGACTTGACACATTCAAGAAAAGAATCTGTGAACTTGATTTTATGTGTCAGCATGACTGGGTTAAAGGATGCCCAGATACCTGGTAAAACATTATTTCTGGGTAGGTCTGTGACATTGTTTCCAGAAGACATTAGCATTTGAATCAGAAGGCTGAGTAAAGAAGATCTGTCCTCATCATAGTGGGCAGGCATCATCCAATCCACTGAGGTCCCCAATAGAACAAAAAGGCGGAGGAAGGGCACATTCCCTTTCTTCTAGTCACATACTCTGCCCCCATCTTCCTCACCTCCCGTATATAATTAGAAGCAACTAAGATTTTTTTCAAGAGGGTATCAAACAAACTGTGCAACCATACAATAGGATTCAATCCAGTGATTAAAAAAGAACAAGTTGATTTACGCATCAACACAGAAGAATCTTAAATATATACATATATACACATGTATATAGTAAGAATCCAGACCAAAAAGCTTTATACTATGTTTCTATTGATATGACATTCTGGATAAGGCAAGACTAAAGCAAAGGAAATCCGATTAGCGATTGCCAAAGATTTTTGGTGATGGGTGGTGCTTTACTACAAAGGAAACAGGAGAACTTTTAGTGTATTGGAACTGTCTGTATAGCATTGGGGTGTAAATACATGTCTATGATGTTTTTTGAGTGAATTAGTTTTTATACTTTTTCCTTATCCTGGATAGTTTTCTAATATTCAAATTATAGTTTATAGAATTGTGTTGTTCGCTGTTCCATTTCTGTAGATCATGCTCAGGAAAAGTTAAATTATATCTGCATTATTCATTACTGTGGTTCTGGGGTTCCATTAATTACATCAAATAATCTGAACTACAGCCCACCTCATGCAGCCAGCAGCACATTTAATTGTGGAGTTTTTCTGTTATCTCAAAATGATCACAGATATCACAAAATGTCTGATGCTGATAGATTGTTCTGTATATGCCGAGGTTCCATGGTGATGTTAATAATTGCAAAGGGCTGTATAGTACATACTATGAGCCAGAATCTAAGTGCTTTATATATGTCATTTAATTCACACAAAAACATCATGAGATAAATACTATTAATTCCCATTTACAAAGAGACATACCGAGGCCAAGAGAGATGGAATGATTCCCCAGGATCACTAAGTTAACAAGTGGTAGAGCTAGTATTATGAACCCAAAACTCATGCTCTTAATCATTACCATACTTCCTTTCAAAGGCTCACCTTGATTTTTCCTCATGTTATTTAATCATCATTTTGTGTATGTATTTCTCCAAAGTAGGACATGAGGGAAGGAAGAAGTATATCACTGACATTTTTTCACTATTTAGTCAAATCTTATTTTTCAGAACTTTGAAGATTAAGTTAAAATGTATACACCAAGTTGTTTTTATTCCTTCTTTCACTCCAACTTAAACTCACGTTTAGTATTATTTATTGCAAACAGAAATGCAAACAGTATGTGCCTAACAAAACATACTAAAATCATTATTTGTTATCCAACTACACAATACATGAAATAGAATATCATGAAACCATTGATGCATTTTGTGCCCCCTGTGGATTCTGTTCTCTGCCAATCACAAAAGTAATCAATATGTGCAATTTGAGCAAATCAAAATATCTTACATATTTTAGATACATATGTGTATAGAAAACTTTACATAGAATTTGTGATCATTTTGGTTACTTAAATGATAGTATATTATATGATATAATAAGTATTGTTTTGATATTTGATTTTTTTAATGTCCCAAATTATGAGATTTAAACCATAATCGTATTGTTTTATGTATGGTAAAGCACATATCTCAATGCTCTAAAATAGTTTATATTTTAAATTTATCAGTTTCTTCATCCCCTTGTTAAAGAACAGTGCTTGCTCTTTGTTGGCAAAAATTTGTCTGCGGTATGAGAAGGTAATGCCAAATTGTTTTCTAGATTGGTTATACCAGTGCTTCTACCAGCAATGATAAGAATGAGCTTGCTTCACTTTCTTTGCAACACTTTATATCTTCAGAATTCTTAGTTAGTACCAATCTGTATGTTGTTCAATTTGTATTTTCTTGCAATTAAGCAGATTTTCGTATGCATTTCTTTTTTTCTGTAAAGTTCAAGACTGTTGCCCACTTTCCTTTTAGATTGTCTTGATTTGTAGGACTTTGTTAGATATTTTGGATACAATTGCCTTTAAGATTATATTGACTATGAATATTTCATCCCACTCTTTCACTTGAAGATATATCACTTGAGGGTATACTCCAGCCCAACAAAACAGGAATTTAAGAAATGGAGTCAAAGAACAAACTAATAGTTACCAGAGGTTGAGAGAAGGGCAGAATAGGTGAAGAGGATTAAGAGGTACAAACTATTAGCTATAAAATAAGTTAGGAGGATGTAAGGTACAGCACAGGGAATATAGTCAGTATTTTATAATAGCTTTGTATGGTGTGTAATCTATAAAAATATTGAATCACTGTGCTGTACACCTGAAACTGATATATTGTAAGGCAGCTATAGTTTAAGAAAGAGAAAAAGAAATGGAGTCAAAGTTACCATTAAGCCCTAGTAATTTTGCTGATATTGCTTTCTGACTTACGGCGATAATTAGGAGACATTGGAACAAAATGAAATATAATTAAACATAATTAGTAATCAAACAATTTTGAATTATATAAGTATAATAGGATAAAGATACTAACTCTGGAAATTGGTTGAAATTTATCTTTTAATACATTTATTTAAAAATCAAGGGCAACCAGTAATGAAGATACATGGAATAGTTTCTAAATCTGTCAGAAAACTTTTAAAAGGTAGAATAAAAATGTATTAATTCTAATCAAGCTTTTGGGAGGGGGCAGAGCATGTGGAGGGGAAGAAGTACACAATTTAAAAAGTTAGAAAATTATAAGATCTAGCATAAATCTGAAAATGAAAAACTAAATATGAAAGAAGCAATACTCAAAGAAAGGACAAATTATTTTTAAAAATTTGTCAAAGACATGAATTCTTAAGGTGAGAAAGCACAAAGAAAAGAAAAAAAAAGCAATGTAAATTCACACATACATTATAGTGAATTTGTACAGCACAGATTTCTCTGGACCAAGAATATAAAGCAATACATAATTAGAATGCTGAGAGAAGTCACTATTAGCCTAGAAATCTATGCACTATTAAACTCAGTCAAGAATAGGGGTAAATTAACATTATTTTGAGACAACGATTAAAGAACTTTACCACTGAAAAACTTTTACCAAAATAACTAGAGAATGGAGAGAGATACAGTAGTTAAATTAAGAGAACAGTGGGGTAAGTATATAGATCTAAAAAGCCATTGGCTATACTAAAAATATTAATTTTGAAGTTAAACTAAAACATTGGGCAAAAGTGACATGGAAGACAAGAGAAGGCTGGTTGGACTGGAACAGTTATCATTTTTAATAATTGTCTGTGTAGGTTTCTCAATCTAAATTAAGTGTTATTAAAATTTTGTCATCACCAATAGAATAGAAGTAAAATAAATAAAGATCAGTAGAAGGAAAACATGGCTATACCCATACAATAAAATGCCTTGCATCTGGCAAAAACAATAATCTATATTTTTTACAAATAAAATAATCTAAGATATACTGATAAATGAATAAAACAAGACATGGAATAAAAAAACATTGTATAGTTATAATTTATATGAAAAGATGCCCAAGCTATACATGTTTAAGATATAGATATAAATATGGTTATATACTGTGACTTTAAAGTATGGACAAATATTTCAAATAGGTTTGGGGTGTCATGTTTTTCTACTTTGTTTTATGTGTTTACTTTCTAGCAATCATCTATAAACATGAGATTCATGTAAGTAATAATTAAAAGGAACACAAAATAGCATTAGCAAAACAGATGAACTAAACTATAAAATAGCTTTGGAGACTATATTCTTCAGTCTTTTTCCAGATATAGAAACCTAATCTTAAGAAGAATTAATAATTTTTCTGTAGTTGCATAGGTGATTAGTAGCAGAATAAACAAGAACTAGATGTAGGGCTCCTTAAATCCAGATTAGCAATATTTTTCCTTGAGAAACACATTTTTCTACAGAGTCACACATACACACATACAAATACCCTCCCCTCCCCCACCAAAAATAGATTAGACTAAACGATTTAGGTTATGTTGGTAAAAATATAAGTATTTACTACAGACATACATGTATATCTATAAACAGGATATACAGAGTATATTGTGTATATATCAAGATAGAGAATTTTAAAAGAATATATGAAAAAAACGTTTTTGTTGTTAATTGCTAGTTAACTAGGCTTCTACAATTAAAAGTCTTGTAAGAAAGAATCACTCAGTGACTGGGAGAGTTTGATGCTTATATGTGGAATCTAAAAAAAAAAAAGAATAATACAAATGAACTTATTTACAAAACAGAAAAGCAGACTCACAGTCTTAGAGAATGAATTTATGGTTACCGGGGGGAAGGGTGGGGGGGGGAGGGATAGATTGGGAGTTTGGGATTGACATGTACACACTGCTATACTTAAAATAGATAAAATAAATAACTATCAAGGACCTACTGTGGGATGGGGGTGGTAGGAGGGAGGTCCAAGAGGGAGGGGATATATGTATACATATAGCTGATTCACTTTGTTGTACAGCAGAAACTAACACAACATTGTAAAGCAACTATACTCCAATTAAAAAATAAATAAAAATTAAAAAACAAAATAAAATAGGTAACCAACGAAGACCTACTATAAAAAAAAAATACATTTTAAAAAAGGAAAAAAAAAGCCTTGTAATACATACACCATCATTACCTTTGTCAGTAGAATAGCTATTCCATTAAAACAGACTCTAAAGACACAACTATGTTGAAATGTCAGCATTCAGTGAACAAATAAAATTCTAAAGTTCTTAACCTATATATTAATTCTTTCAATATTGATCATTGCTTCAGTTTTTTTAAAAAAATAATGTGAATATCACACTGTAGAAATAATTCTTTAGTAATAATATACAATGGTACAATTGTATAATTATATCTCTAATAACACATTTTTAATAATATATGTGAAATCTAATATAATCTAATTTAATAATCTAATATAATCTAATCTAATATATCTAATATATCTAATCTAATCTAATCTAATCTAATCTAATATATCTAATCTAATATATAATATTATAATATATAATATATATGTAATCTAATCTAATATATCTAATCTAATATATAATAATATATGTGAAATCTAATATAATCTAATTTAATAATATATGTGAAATGCTGTATAGGAATGTGATAAATAGAGCAATATGGAGTGTTTGTGCTCTGGCTTTGTCTCTAGTTATTAGAGAAAATTTGCCGATGAATCAGATAAAAGGTTCATAGAGAAAGGGGACAATGGAGGTTTATTTTTTTCATGTAGAGTCACTCAGTGACTGGGAGAGTTTGATGGTATGGTATTTTGAAGATTAAGAAGGAATTGTTTTAATGAAGAGGCCTAAGAACTGAGTTTGAATCCAAGCTCTGCCATTTATTAACTGTATAATTTGGGGGGAGTTATATTCTTCTGTCTCTCAATTTCCTTCTCCAAAGAAAGGATATTAATACCCACATCTAGAATTGCTGAGCAAACACCATGAGGACAGAGTCTCATTTTTTTCAACTTTGTGTAAATGATTTTACCTGCAGAAATTTACAGGTATTCTTTTGCTAACATTTTACATTATATAATTTGAAAGTTTACTACCTTGTTCCAGTTGAACAAAAGTTTCTAATTTTATAAAATGTTTAGATATTTGGGATGAACAAAGTATATAAATATGATTTAATGTCATAATTATTACCAGTATTATATCAATTTTCTGCTAACATTTCTGAAACATAAATGTCAAATACATGATTCATCTTGATGAAGATTTAGCTTTTAGTAAACAAAGTTATAAAGGCTAGGTATCAATCTTAATGGGAGAGCTGAAGCACTAATTCTTGGCAATTTTTAAACTCACTGAAACAGCCTATGTACAAGTACTAAAGACATTAAGAAGAAAAAAATCTTTAATAGACTCCAAGTAGAACAAAAAAAACAATTGGGGTCTAATTAAAGCAAGAAACCTAGTTCATTTTGTTCAAGGACTTCCTTTCACCACCATTTTATGACATTTAGAATAATGTTTTTATATTCTCTCACATTATACCTTATTTCTGTCTCTCTAAACATTAAGGAAAGAGAATGTGTTTACCCCCAAAGTTAAATTTCTGCTTCTAGAATTTAAAAAGATAATTTCATTTCTATTAATTGAATATTTAGTAACTACTAGTAAAAGATTATGTGTGATTATAAACCCCAATTAAACAACAAGCTCCATGAGGGCTAGTACTTCATAAAACAATAGTTATTTCATAATAGATGATCAAAAATACTGAAGGAATGAATAAACTAATTTATTTCATAAAGAATTGTGAGCATAAGCTGGCTATCAAAATCTCAGTGTGCTGAAGTTATAGATCTAATTTAATCATGTTACAGTCACTAAGTTCTTTAATAACATAAAAGTTGTTCTTCTGACCCAGTGGACTACCATGTAAGAAGGCCAGAGAGGTGATTGTGTAAAACATGTAGGAGCTAGTAGACATCATAAAGACATATAACTCAAGACTTTATAAACATGAGTAAAAGCCATTCTAATGTAAAAAACATCTGAAGTCCAGCATCGTGATGAATGCTTGGAAAAATGGTTGAGCCAAGGACTCATATGTTTCAGCCCTGTGCAACCACACAAAAAGACAGAAGTGCAATTATTTTTATACTGTGTTAAAGACAGAAGTAGATGCTACAGTGCAGGATTGCTTGGGAAAATAGTCATACACCCAAGAAAGAGAAGATAAGAAGTAGGGTTAATAAACTAGGAAAAGTTTTAATAATTCCTGGGAAAGATGAATTAGATGAATTGAATAAAACGAAAATTAGAGTTTAATGTTTTTGTGCTGCAATCTGGCAATATATTTTACCTATGAATTACGCATTCCAGCTGATCTTGGCAATCCATCTAAAATTATATATGAACATAATAGGTTTATGTCAAAAGATGTAAAAGAATGGCAATGTTACTAAGAGCAGAAACAACCCAAATAATGGCTAAATAAACTTGGCATTTGACAGTTTTCTGTAAATGTCAATTATGTTCATCTGGTTGACAGTGTTCAAGTGTTCTATATATTTCAGATATTTTGCATTTTTCTATAAATTACTGCAAGTAGAATGATAAAGTATCTAAATATAATTGTGGATTTCTCTTTCTCAAGTTATGTCAGTTTTGGCTTATATATTATAAATCTTTGTTCATTGCATAGAATTTAGGGTTGTTATATCTTTTATGTACTTATCCTGTACAAACTTTATGAAATTTCTATTTATATTTCTGGTAAAAATTCTCTGGGCTCAAGTTACTGCATGTGATAGTAAAATATCGTCTCAACCTCTCTTATTCTTAGTGTTTTATGTGCTGTATCTATTTCTATCCTTTTACTTTTGACCTCTCTGTCTTTACATTTAAAATTTCTTTTAAAGGGCATATATAAGCATACCTAGTTTTATTTTTTATTTATTTATTTTTTAATGATAAAACATTAAAAGTTTTATTTTCATATCTAGAATAAGAATTAGATAGTAATGCCTACCATCTCCACTATTAATATTATTCTAGAAATAGCACATGAAATTTGACATGAGAAATGATAATTTAAGGGGTAAATATTGGTAAGGATGAGACAAACATTATGATTAATTGCTGCCTATGTTATCGTATTTCTATCAAATCCAATATAATCAACTGAAAAATTTATAAAATAATTAGGTAACATATAAAATGTCACTAGGAATAAAATAATCAGTTTTGGCTTTTCATCTGTTCTCTTTTTTTTTTTTTAATTTTTTAATTTAACTTATTTTTTTATACAGCAGGTTCTTATTAGTCATCACTTTTATACACATCAGTGTATACATGTCAATCACAATCGCCCAATTCATCACACCACCACCTCCTCCACACACACCCCCCTCCCCCCGCGTCTTTCCCCCCTTGGTGTCCATACGTTTGTTCTCTACATCTGTGTCTCAATTTCTGCCCTGCAAACCGGTTCATCTGTACCATTTTTCTAGGTTCCACATACATGAGTTAATATACGATATTTGTTTTTCTCTTTCTGACTTACTTCACTCTGTATGACAGTCTCTAGATCCATCCACGTCTCAACAAATGACCCAATTTCATTCCTTTTTATGGCTGAGTAATATTCCATTGTATATAGGTACCACAACTTCTTTATCCATTCGTCTGTCGATGGACATTTAGGTTGCTTCCATGACCTGGCTATTGTAAATAGTGCTGCAATGAACATTGGGGTGCATGTGTCTTTTTGAATTATGGTTTTCTCTGGGTATATGCCCAGTAGTGGGATTGCTGGATCATATGGTAATTCTATTTTTAGTTTTTTAAGGAACCTCCATACTGTTCTCCATAGTGGCTGTATCAATTTACATTCCTACCAACAGTGCAAGAGGGTTCCCTTTTCTCCACACCCTCCCTAGCATTTATTGTTTGTAGGTTTTTTTGATGATGGCCATTCTGACCGGTGTGAGGTGATACTTCATTGTAGTATTGATTTGCATTTCTCTAATAATTAGTGATGTTGAGCATCCTTTCATGTGTTTGTTGGCAAGCTGTATATCTTCTTTGGAGAAATGACTATTTAGGTCTTCTGCCCATTTTTGGATTGGGTTGTTTGTTTTTTTGTTATTGAGCTGCATGAGCTGCTTGTATATTTTGGAGATTAATTCTCTGTCAGTTGCTTTGTTTGAAAATATTTTCTCCCATTCTGAGGGTTGTCTTTTCGTCTTGTTTATGGTTTCCTTTGCTGTGCAAAAGCTTTGAAGTTTCATTAGGTCCCATTTGTTTATTTTTGTTTTTATTTCCATTACTCTAGGAGGTGTATCAAAAAAGATCTTGCTGTGATTTATGTCAAAGAGTGTTCTTCCTATGCTTTCCTCTAAGAGTTTTATAGTGTCCGAGTTCCCTTGTATGTTATTTGTCGTTTTTCCCTTGCTGCTTTCAATAAATTTTATTTGTCTTTCATTTTTGCCAATTTGATTACTATTTGTCTCGGTGTGTTTCTCCTTGGTTTTATCCTTTATGGGACTCACTGCACTTCCTGGACTTGGGTGGCTATTTCCTTTCCCATGTTAGGGAAGTTTTCAAGGATAATCTCTGCAAATATTTTCTCTGGTCCCTTCTGTCTCTCTTCTCCTTCTGGGACCCCTATAATGCGAATGTTATTGCATTTAATGTTGTCCCAGAGGTCTCTTAGGCTGTCTTCATTTCTTCTCATTCTTTTTTCTTTATTCTGTTCTGCAGCGGTGAATTTCACCATTTTGTCTTCCAGGTCACTTATCCGTTCTTCTGCCTCAGTTATTCTGCTATTGATTCCTTCTAGTGTAGTTTTCATTTCAGTTATTGTATTGTTCATCTCTGTTTGTTTGTTCTTTAATTCTTCCAGGTCTTTGTTAAATATTTTTTGCATCTTCTCGATCTTTGCCAACATTGTTTTTCCGAGGTCCTGGATTATCTTCACTATCATTATCTGAGTTCTTTTTCTGGAAGGTTGCCTATCTCCACTTCATTTAATTGTTTTTCTGGAGTTTTATCTTGTTCCTTCATCTGGTACATAGCCTTCTGCCTATTCATCTTGTCTGTCTTTCTGTGAGTGTGGTTTTTGTTCCACACGCTGCAGGATTGTAGTTCTTCTTGCTTCTGCTGTCTGCCGTCTGGTGGATGAGGCTATCTAAGAGGCTTGTGCAAGTTTCCTGATGGGAGGGACTGGTGGTGGGTAGAGCTGGGTGTTGCTCTGGTGGGAAGAGCTCAGTAAAACTTTAATCTGCTTGTCTGCTGATGGGTCAGGCTGGGTTCCCTCCCTGTTGGTTGTTTGGCCTGAGGTGACCAAATACTGGAGCCTACCAGGCTCTTTGGTGGGGCTAGTGGCAGACTCTGGGAGGGCTCATGCCAAGGAGTACTTCCCAGAACTTCTGCTGCCAGTGTCCTTGTCCTCTCGGTGAGCCACAGCCACTCCCCGCTTCTGCAGGACACCCTTCAACAGTAGCAGGTAGGTCTGGTTCATTCTCCTATGGGGTCACTGCTCCTTCCCCTGGGTCCCAATGTGCACACTACTTTGTGTGTGCCCTCCAAGAGTGGAGTCTCTATTTCCCCTAGTCCTGTCAAAGTCCTGCAATCAAATCCCAGTAGGCTTCAAAGATTCTCTAGGAATTCCTCCTCCCATTGCTGGACTCCCAGGTTGTGAAGCCTCATGTGGGACTCAGAACCTTCACTCCAGTTGGTGGACTTCTGTGGTATAAGTGTTCTCCAGTCTGTGAGTCACCCACCCAGCAGTTATGGGATTAGATTTTGCTGTGATTGCACCCCTCCTACCATCTCTTTGTGACTTCTCCTTTGTCTTTGGATGTGGGATATCTTTTTTGGTGAATTCCAGTGTCTTCCTGTCTAGGATTGTCCAGCAGCTACTTGTGATTCTGGTGTTCTCACAAGAGGGAGTGAGAGCATGTCATTCTACTCTGCCATCTCAGTCCATTTATTTTCTTCAAGCATACCTAGTTTTATTGTGTTTCACTTTATTGAACTTGGCAGATGTGTTTTTTACATATTGTGGCAGCCCTGCATCAGGAAAGTCTGTTGGTGCCATTTTTCCAATAACATTTGCTCACTTCCTGTCTCTCTGTCACGTTTTGGTAGTTCTCTCAATATTTCAAACTTTTCCATTACTATTATATTTATTTTGGTGATCTGTGATCAGTGATTTTTGATGTTACTATTGCAAAAATATGACTTGCTGAAGGCTCAGATGAACTTTTTTTAGCAAGAAAGCATTTTAAATTAAGGTATGTATATTTTTTAAAAATAATACTGTTGCATACTTAGGAGGCTATAGTGTAAACATAACTTTCATATGCGCTGGGAAACCAAGAAATTTGTGCAACTTTCTTTGTTGCAATATTCACTTTATTTTGATGGTCTGGAACAAAACCTGCAAAATGTCTGAGGTATTCCTGTATGTTGTTTTTTAATCCATTTTGACAATCTCTGGCTTCAGTTATGTTTTTTCTACTACTTAGATTTAATATAGTTATTGGTGTGGTTGGATTTCCATCTACCATCTTTCTGTTTGTTTTATATTTTTTTCCCATTTTCTCTTTGTTCCTCTTTTTCCTTGTTTCCCTACTACTTGGGGATTGACTGGACTTTTATTTCCCATTTTTTATCTCTGTTCTTTTCTTAATTATACTACTTTTTATTTTTTAGTGTTTTCTAGGCTATATACATCTTTTGCTTATCACAGTGTACCTTCAAATAATATGGCCCTTCATGTGTCATTTTAGAACCTTACAACATGATAGTTCAATTTTCTTCCTCCCATCATTTATGCTTTTGTTTCATATAGTTTATCTCTATATTGGAATAAATCCTGATATGTTGTTACAATTTTTCCTTAAGATAATTTTTAAAAGAAAAGGGAAGAAGAAAAAAGTTATTCACTATAAATCTCACCATGTCTGCCCTTCATTTTGTTGAATTGATTTGTTTCTATTTAGCACCATCTTTCGCTATTGAACTCCCTTTATTATTGACTGTACTCGAGTTCTACTGCCAGTGATTTATCTCAGCTTTGTCTGAAAATATCTTTATTTTATTTTTATTTTTTAAAATATGTTTGCTAGATACAAGCTCCTGGGTTAGATTTTTTTGTTTTTCCTGTCAGTACTATAATGATGTCACTCCATTGTTTTCTGGCTTGCATGTTTCTGATAAGAAGTCTGTTACTATTTGTATATTTTTTTGTATCCAGTGTTTCCTTTTTCTTTGATTGCATTTTTATTTTAGTTTTAGTGGGTTTTTTTGTGTGTGTGTGTCTATTTAAAGTACTTATCTAGATAGTTCAGTATCTGGAGAACTTCTGGTGTGGCCCTATTGATAGATTTATCCCTGACAATGAAGATTTTTTTCTTTTTTGTGGGCTCTCTCTCTATGTCTTTGAATGCAGAGCAAAGTGTGTAGAAGAATTTAGAGATCAGGATAAATAGTATTTACATAAAGGGCATATATTTTTTGTTGTTGTTTAGGCTATTATGATACATTGTTGAGTCAACCTAAGCAATAGTTGAGGTGCCTTTGGGGTTTTGTTGTATCTATAGTTATCTTCAATTCACTGCAGATTTTAACTCATAGTAGTGGTTAAAATCTGTTGTAATCTTGATCTTATCTATGGTCTTGAACTTTTTCAGAGTTTTTCTCAGGGTTACTTCTCCAATAAATGCAGGTCTTGCATGCCTGTACTACAGAGGGATTTTTTTTGTTGTTGCTTGTTTGTTTGTTTGCCACTCTCTTAGTGATGGACTGCTGTTGTTTATATTTTGTGTTAGGCTTAAAATGGGGTTAGAGATGGGTTCTCTGCTCTACTAGTTTAACTTCTATCTTAGGCAGACCCTCTGTGCCTAAACGTCAGCACTGGGGCTTTTTTAGTGTCCTGACTGCTCTTTCACATAGTAAGGAAACTGCTTTTTTATCAGTGGTTGATCTTGGGTGGGATAGTTTCCTTTCTCCCCCCTGTATTAGCAGATCTCTAGTTTGTATCAGTGCAAGTTCCTGGCACAAGCAGCTTTCCTTCCCCTCTCCCATGGACAGACAACTTTTGTTGAACCCTTCCCTCAATGGCAGTTATTTTTGCCTGGGACCAGGGACAGGAGAGGGGGAGCAAATGGGTGCCCTGCCTCTCCATGGGTGACTTAAAGTTCTTGTTTTACATTTGAGAAGGACCTGGGTAGTGGTTTGTTCTTTCCAAAGCAGATCTCTCTCAAGTCTCCTGCCTCATTCTCAATCTCCTATTGAGCACTCAGTTGAGGCCTGTGGAAAACCACTTGTGGTTGAGTATGGACTCCCCTTGTGTTTTAAGGATCCCAGGGATTTTAAGCTGTAATACTAACTAACACTTAGCCTTTATGAAATTTTAAAGATTATAGCTAATTTCTTCTTACACAGTTTTTTAGTCACTGCCTCTTCCTCCTACGTTCTTCCCATTTTCTATCAAAAGAGAAGGTGTGCATATCCGTCTCTATCACAGGGAGTCATCACAAATTGGAATTCGGTTCACCTAGTTGTTGCGCAACGTCAACCCTCTGTTGGGCTCAAGAAAAAGGTGTGCTTTCATAGATTGCCCAGCTTGTATTTGTTGTTACAGCAGGAGTGATGTTTTCCTGTGGCTTTCTACAACCTAGGTGGTAGTATAACCTCTCCCTACATTTCTAAGTTCACCTTTATCACATACCAAGTTTCCATATATGAATTTGTGTTTGGGATCTCTATTCTGGTATAGTGTTCTACTTCTTTATTCTTACCACTAATACCCCAGGCTCATATTCTAGCTCAATTGCTGATAAGGAAATTTTCCATATATGCTTGACTTATTATTCTCTGACATTTATTTGTTCTTCCATATGAATTTTAGATTTATCCAATTTAGAAACAAAAAAAACCTCTTAACTGGGATACTTATTGGATTTACATTACATTTATTAATTAATTTGTGAATGATAAACTTTCCCATCTACAAAATTTGTATCACTTTCTCCCTTTATTGATGCCTCTTTAAAAATATGTTTTCTACATAAAATTTCCTCGTTTGAAAAAAAAGTCTTACACAGTTTATCACTGGATACCCCATAGGTTTTGCTTATCTAAGCTCTCAACACATTTGTTTCTATCCTTTGGAACTTCAGAACTTCAGCTGCTTCCTACCACTCCTTCTAGATTGTACCGAACTTACTTTCTTATTTTTGACCACAACCATGGATTTTTAGCCTTTTAAAAATTAGTGAAACTGAAGTTTCATGTTGTTTACATAAAAGTCACATCTCATGGTCACCTTTCCCAATAAGATGCTATATAAGACTAAGAAATGAGGGAGGAAGACCAGATCTTTCCTTGCTTTATGTATTCTTAAAACTCTATCAAAGCATTTTTCATGTGCATTCCACAGACATAACAAGGTAGGCAAGTAATTAATATACAAAATAACATATTTTTCTGCCCTGGTATATTGTCCTGGACTAGGTTAATCTTGATTCATTGTACATTTGAAGTAAAAACATACCTGAGATATTTGTTTGACTTTTATGTTTATTTTCCTCTAGTACAGATGTTCATGTCTGGCTTACTTTCTTTATTCCATTCTTCATAATTTGACAATCACAAAAATAAATTTAAGAAATATCCTGTAAAGGCAATATTGGTATCTTCTAACCGATGTGCACAAGGATAAAGTAAACCTTATCATCAAACAAAGAAGGAATTCCCTAAATGCTTTAATAAGTACTTTATCATTATTTTAATTGATCTCTTATCAATTTCACTCTTGAAAAGCTGAGGGTGGGGGGGTGCCACTTTTCAAAAAAGTAATTGTTAGATGAACTAATATGCTTGAAAGAAATTTATAATCCCCTAACTGTAGATAATTGCTATTTTTAGAAGCTGTTATAAGCTTAATATGAAAACAGTAAAACCATGCTTTATTTATTTTTGCCCCACATGTATATGTTGATAGTTCTATATTCATATTCCATCACTTATAATAAGGTGTCTTTAAGAGAAATAGGAAAAACTGTATTTATAGAATCATACTTAAATGGCCAGCTACGTAAAAGATATGCCAAAAATTTTCAGAAAATAGGATAGAAACAGAACTGAACAAGTATTCACGCATGTGTTTTTGTTTAAAAAATTATTCATAACTTGAATTGTTAAGGTCTTCTACTCTATAGTTTATTTTAATATAAATTACTGATAGGTGGTGGTGAATATTAAGGTACAGGAAAAAGAAGCCACTGGAAAATATTTTTTTCAGTTCTCTAATTGGAGGTTTAATCAAAAACAAAGAATTTTTTGAAAGGCAGTCCTCTATTAACAACAAATCTACTAATAAGTTGTGTTAATAGAATAAGCAAATGGAATAAAAGTGATGTTTTAACTGTAAAACCAGAAAAATGTCAAGAGTGCTTGAGTATTCTGTCTCTCATGCATGCCTTAGGCAAGGGCACTAACTTCACTAACATCTGTGAACAAGTCAGTTCCCTGTAATTTTTTTCTTTAAAATGATCAGTAATGGTGTATTCCTTTTTTACCATACAGTTCTATTCTGCATTGACCTTTAAGGCACCAGAAAAAATCCCACAGTAATATTTGTATAGATATTGTATCACATTTAAGGGATGAAAAATAGCAGGAATCTTTGCCAAACTGGAATAATTCTTAAAATGTGGTGTCATGCTCACACGCATATATAAAAAAGTTGTTAGTTACAACAGTCTATAAAATACCATTTTTTAAAAACAAAAACAATCTGCTCCCTGTAGGTATTCACTTCTAATAAGCTGTCATTTCTTGGCAGCAGTTGTGTCAGTTGAAGTACTAGAGATTCCAGCACTTTATCTTCAAATAAGAATCATTGGATATGTTCCTGTGAAGATAATAGATAGCCAGTATTCATTTTCTAATAGCTCTCATGACTCACAATATTTTCCTGCAATCTAGCCCACAACACAACATTTTTTACTAAAATTATTCACTCGAAGCATCACCACCCCATCTTCACATCATTCTAATCAAACATCTCCTATCCTTTCTTGGCTAAATTATGTGTAACATTTGGTCTGATAAGCAAACATCTCTATCTTTCTCCATGGTTCCCAAGAAGTTCTCATTTCCGCGTTTTCTGTAAATGTAAGCATTCAACATGTTTCTAGCTTCAGAACCGTTTAATTTCAAACTCCTACCCTGGACGACATTATGCACTCTCATTTTAAGTGGCAATGACTTAAATCTACATTCATATTCTAAAATCTAATGTCTTTCTAGGTAAAAGCCTAAATTCATATCTAATTGCCATAATTTCTCATTGATAAACTAAAGAAATATACCTGACCATCCTTCTCATAGTCCCTACATCGTATCACAATGATTACAGTTACTAAATATAGAACCATTGGAGGCAACATCAGTGTCTTTCCCATGCTAGATTTATGTTTGCTTCTAACTTAATAATGCCTCATTTTGAAACCCTAAACTTTTTAGGAATAAATACCAAGCAAGTTATAAACAAAGTTAATATAAATAATAAGTAGTAAATAATAAGTTTAAAAATAACTCACATCTAACGTTAATCCCACATGTGCTAAATCAAAGAAGAAACTAAGATTGCTAGAACGTCCAGTGATACTTCCAAATGGACATGTCTCTGGTAGCTGAGAGGCCTGTAGTCCTCCTCCACTGACCCTTTGAGATTAGTAGACCTGTGGTGGAGAAAGGAATTGCACATGGATTACAGTGAATAATTTCAATCTGACACTCTCATATATTCAAAAACCCACCATACCACTAAGATTTCCTCACTACCTTTTAGTTAGGCATTACACTTACAAAAATACAGCGATTTACTACATAAAATTTATTATTCTGTTATTCAAATACGTTATTCTTCCTGGTAACAGTAGTTGATTTTAAATATTTGTTTTCCTCACAGATTGTAAGCCTCTTGAGAGGGTGATTATTTATTCACTAGTTTAGCTTCAATTAATATTCACTCCATTCAGTTAACATTTATACTTAGCAGTAAATGTTGCCAAAGTAGATTCTTAGCAGATATCTAGTGAATTCAAGGATATACTTTGAGCTAATTGTCTTCAATAATGTAGTTTTCACAGGCATAATTTCAAGGACTAAATAAGAAGTGACAAATAACCTTCATTTCCTTTTGAATCATTAAGATCACTTGTTTCTGCATTCTATTAATTGCTAGAACAGCTCCTGGAATTTGTTCTAATGCTTTTACATCTTTAAATCTGAGAGCAAACTGTTGAGTCAATGCATATCTTGCAAATTTTCTTTCAAGTTTTTTTGTATGGGGCATAAGGATATAATCATAAAACAAAAATTGCTTGTTTTTCTTCAGCATATCTTTCTTACAAAATACTAGGAAGTTTATGAAACAAATAATTAATACAGAAAATCTTTTTTCTCTTTTATCATGTTCTAAGCATACAACTTACAGTGTCATTTGTGCACCTAAGTATACATATATCTGTCCAAAAATAGACAAGCTGAACAAGCAGAACATGACTATATATGGGGTTGGTTTGTGTGACATTCACAAAATGGACCCTTCCATTTGCCTTAAAAAGGGTATAGATAAAATGACTTTTTTTTGTAGTTCAGTTAAATGACTAAATAATGTTAGTTATCTTAAGAGGTAAAGTGATACAATTGATAATAAATTTTAAAATAACCCCTGAAGTAATCACATTTGCAAGTTCAGAATATATTTATGCAAAATTTTCAACTCTCTCAGGTTCCTGACCTGGGACTGGGTCGAATGCTCATACATAGAGACGTAAATACTCAAATGACTAAACAAAGAAGTGGTACTTTTCATAAATCAATCGAGCTAGATGTTTGCTTTCTCAGTTTTTACTATATTCTTATTTTGCTCTGGTGGCTCATGTGATTGAATAGGGAGAAGTGGTCCCCTGTAATATTAGGTTTAGGGCTAAGCTAGTGAAACAAAAAATTCCAAGAAATACTAAAATACATAAGTTACATAAGACATATGTGTATTTCTTAACATTTCTGTTTTATAAATTCAATCAGTGACCTAGGTTCTTGCATCATCTCCTAGAACATTTTGCCTGTCTTCAAGATTGGTTGGAATGGAGCCATATTTCCATTTGCATTCAGTCTCCAACAGGAGGAAATAGAGGGCTAGCTAAAGGAATGTTTTAAATTTAAATTGGAGGTGACCAAAAGTTGAACACATGAAGCCTCTGCTCACATAACCATATGCATGGCTACAACTGTTTTCCTATGAAAAAAGGCAGAATTTTTTTTTTTTTTTTTTTGGTTGACAACCAATAGTTTTTGCCATTTTGGTTACTGAGGGTTGTATGGTATAAAAGCAAAAGAAACTTTTATTGCTATGCTATTAAAGGAGTAAAGGGAATACAGTAACTTCAGTTAAAAGTGATGAAGCAAAAATAGAATTGCTCCTCTTTCTTTAATAAAATCAATCAAAAAAATGAGATCAGTGAAAAATTTGAAGTATTTATTTGTTAAATCTTGGAAATAACCCATCGGAAAACTCAATTTTAAAAGAAGGTCTGTGAATTTCAGCAAAGTTTTGGAAATTGAGTGAGGACACTGAAAGAGAATAAAGGTCCAGAGATCACAGCTTTTTGCCAAGAGTATTGAAAGGAGGAGGTTTACTGGATCTTACCTGAAACTGTGCTAGCAGGGGAGACAAAGATAAGTGTAAACATGAATATTTCAATTCTTTTCAAGATTCAGACATTTGTTGTTGCAGGGTAGATGATAAGTTGAAGGCAGTAAACCATGGTGGATTCAGGGACAATTTTGCATGGGTCTCTTACGTTTCTGAATATTGTATGAGCAGTGGCGCTAACTGACTTTGTTTTAGAAAGTTTGAAAGGTAGGGATAATGTCACTGTCTAGAGCAAAGGGCAGATTTTTTTACTGTCCAATATTGTCTGATATTAGCAAAGATCAGGCAGTGTATTTGCTCATAATAAAAGATTGTGGTTCCCTACACTTGGAGTTCCTCTCCTGGAAAGCAACCTACTGTTGTATGTGTAGGTGTTGTCTAGCGTTCTTATTACTGCCTTGTGGGATATGGGTTTTGAGGAGTCAGCACCAATCCTGATAGTTTGCATACCTCTGTTGCCATGAGTAATCCCCTTTGTCTCTAACCTAGGAGTTCCAGGTCTTCTGCCAACCTTCATAAAACTGTGACAGATTAAGATGTTAGCCAAAAGTATGGAACACTCTCTGCACCTTCATAGTTCTTGATACTCTGAAACTGGTGATTATAGTCAGAAAGAATGCTGAATTAGAAAAGTACCCTTTGGCAACCAGCATAGTAAAAATTAATTTAGCCAATGAATACAATGGATGCTCAAAATAGTGGTGAAAGTTGGAGCAGAAAAAGGGTATTTACATATTCTCAAATGACCACGACACAAAATATTTATTATTACAAAGTGATCAAAATTAACATCACAATAACTGAACAAGTCAAAATAAGGTACAATGTAATTGGATGCAATGAGAAGAACAAAGCATCATTTATGTGATATTTCTGCAAAAAATCAATAAAATATGTATAATTATGAGGAAACATCAGGAAAACCCAATTGAGTGATGTTCTACACAAGAGCACTTCAAAATTGTGAAGGTCTCAAAGTCAAGAGAAGACTAAAAAAAACTGTTCCACATTGAAGGAGTCTGAAGGGATGCGACAACCAAATGCCACGTAGGGCACTAAACTGAATTAGTTTCCTACTAAAACAAAATAAAATACAATACTATACCTGTTCAATAAGACATAAATATATTTCTCTCTTACTTTGACTTTTGGAAATGCAAGCATGGAGGCTGTGATTTAGCTGGCATTAATGTATCAATATTAACATCTGGAGTTTGGTGGTTTTAACGTGATTAGGTAGCACAATGTTCTTGGTTTTAAAAATTACACACCAAAGTTTTTCATAATAGTAACCTACTCTCAAATAATTCAAGGGAAAAGGTTTTTTGTCACATTCTAAGACAATCCACATACATAGCAATTTAGAGAACAAGAAAATATCAAAGAAATATAAGATCTGAAAAACATTAGTAACCACCTTGACCTAACTGATACATATAGAACATTATATCAAACAACCTCATGATAAATAACACACTTCTAAATGGTCCTTGAGTCAAAGTATAATTCACAAGTGAAATTAAGAAATATTTCTAACTGAATGGTAATGAAAGATGTCAGAATCAGTAGGATCCAGTGTAAGAAGTACTTAGACGAAAATGTATACCTTTATGCTTATATTAGGAAAAAAGTGGGGTCAGTCTAAAATCAATAATTTAAGAGGTCAACTTAATAAGCTAACAGAGCAAAGTAAACCCAAAGAAAGTAAAAGGATAAAATAATAAAAGTGCATTAAGTAGTGAATTGGAAAAAAGACAAGTTAGAGTGAATTGTCAACGTCCAAAAGCCTTAAAATCCAGCTAAACTGATAAAAAAGGGAGAGAATACAAATTACCAATATCACAGATGAAACAGAGATTATCACTACAGATCTCACACAAATAAAGAATAATAAGGTAATATTATGAATTTTTTTGTCAAGCAATTTGACAGTGTAAGTGAAATAAAGACATTTCACACTTAGATGAACACACAAGCTCACAATGTGAAAGAAAAAAAATGTTCTATATTTATTTAATTTTATTACAAAAATAAATTCCTTACAAATAAACTTCAGGCACAATTTATTTCACTGGAAATTTCTATCAGACATTTTAGGAATAAAAAACAATTCTATACAAGCTTTTCAGGAAAATATTGAAGGAGTGAATACTTCTAGCGAGTTTTAGAAGGTCAATATAATCCCAATACTAAAATCTGAGAAATCATTACCAAAAAGGAAGGAAAGAAGAGAGGAAAGAATATTACAGGTCAGTTTCCATCATGAACATAAATGCAAGCATCCTTAACAAATAGCAAGTGGAATCCAGCAATAGATAAAAGGATAATTTATCATGACCAAGTGGGATTCATTGCAAAAATACAAGTTTGCTTTAATGCTAAAAGCATTCTAAAAGAAAAGCAGCCAATATAATTCACCAGATTCACAGAGTAAAGGTAAGAAACCACATGATTTTTCAAAAGTTTCAGAGAAAGCATTTGACAAAATTCAACACCGATTCATGAAAAAACTCATCAAACTTTGAATAGAACTTTCTTAATTTCATAAAAGATCTGTAAAAACCTACATCTATCTTCAAACTTAATAGTAAAATATGAGCCACTTTCTCACTAACATTAGGGTAAAGGCAGGATGTATATACTTTTACCATTTCTATTAAGTATAGTATTGTGTGTTTTAGCCATTAAAACAAGGCAAGAAAAAGAAAAAGCATACTAAGAGGAAAGGAGGAATTAACTTTTTGCAGACATCATAATTGTTTATATAGATAATCTTAAGAAATCTACCAAATGAAATTGCAACTAACAAGTGAGTTTAGCAAGGTTTCAGGATACAACAGTAATAAAACAGAATCAATTTTCCTTTTTATGTTGACAGCAAACAACTGGAATATTAAATTGATAAAATCCATTTATAATACCATTAAAACATAAAATAAAAAGGGATAAATTAACCAAAATTTATGCAAGCCTTCAAAACTGAATGCGACGTGTGAGTTACTGTCTAACCAACCAAGTTATAGTTAATGCAGATACTACAATGTGACATTAATGAATTCTTTACTGGTTCTATTCCAGTGACATCCAGAGCCAGATTTTTCCTGTATCATATGTTATAATTAGAAATAGAATTTATTTATTGAAAGACATACCTTATTTTAAGCTCATTTAAATTTAGTAAAACATCCAAAACCACATATAAAATTCTAGAATTAGTCTAACATTGTAGTAGTCTTTGAGCCATGATGGTTTGATATGTCATTACTGAAAACCTTTGAAAGTACTGTTGTGGAAGAATTGGAGAAACCTCAAAGGTGGCATTTACAGCTGTTAGTTACCAACACAGTGCAACATGGAGGACTAATTTGTCTCCTTGAAATATTGTTAACGGAATTTTCAAAATAAAATTATTAATTTATCAAGAAATATAAAATTCAACTAAAAACACATACATGGTAATCATCCTGTTATTCTTTCTTCGAAAACAGGTGACTGTAATTAGAGTGTCAGTAATGGAAAAAAAAATAGAAGCAGCAACTGGAAATGAATACTAGTTTGAAGTGTACGTGGAAGAAAGACAGTATTGTTTTGACATGTTTATCATAGCATGAAATAACAATAAAACTATACTGCAGATGTTTGAATTTGAGACTCTGCAATAGAGGCAGGCATAATTTGATGATAATTTAATGTAGTAATTAGATGAAACTAAGTATATTAAATGCAAAAATAATTGTATAAGACAAATAAAAGTGTGGATATTTAAACCAAATTATTGTACATATGCAATATTGGTATTCTTTGTATTCAGGAGCTCCATTAGGAACATGTATTAATATCATAATATCAAATTTAATATGACATTCTGGAGAACAGAGGCTGTGCGATTTTTATCTGTATAGTCACTTCAGCACCAAGCAGTGTTCTATTGTATTATTGACAATGAGTACATGTTCACAGATTCAAATATAAAATACAGTTTATCATGGCAAAGGTTTCACAGGATATATAGGAGAAACTGAAGGTTTTAAAAATAAATGCGCTATGTTCTATCTTGAAATCAATTTTTTGTAGAAAAAGATGAGACGTTTGTAGTGATATCCCCATGCCCTGTTCATTTACTCCCCTCCCCTATTAAAATATCTAGCCTTAATTAAATGTGTCATATGTTAGCTGAGAAAGGAAAGAATTATCTCTGGAAGCAGGTTGGAGATGGGGCAGGGTCTCAGAAAACTTCACTTAATAGGAAAACTACTAAAAGAACCTAACCAGGTTTACAGTTTCTGTTAGGGATGTAATAATAACCTGAAAAGAACATCACTCCCACCCTGTCAACAATAGCAGACAGAACAATTTACACATTCACAAGCTTTCCTGAATCCATTACAGATGGAGGTAAAAGACCAACTAACTAACCTGAAGTCAAGAAGAAAGAGACATGAGCACTTGTTTACCTGGGACAGATGCTGCCAGACATCTGCAGGAAGAAGTCAGCTAATATTGTCAACAAATTGGAAAAGGCTTGAGAGAGAACAGGAATCCCTAGGATCACAGATATTAAGAAAACTTGACACCCACATATAGAGTTGAAATAGTCCATAGTGGGAATATCTACACCAAGAACATTGTCAAATGTACACATCAGAGCTTGATTTATTGTTTTGTTGATTGTTTCAACTTAAGAAAATGTTGGATAAAATGTTACTAGTACAGATTAAAGTGAAAACTATATTGTGCCAGTAGCCATTACTTTGTGAATAGCATACAAAATTTGAGTAAATATACTTCCAGTATTTTTAAAACACATGGTTGTTTCAATGTTATGTAACATAAACAACATAGCAATGTTTCAATTTTAACTTGTTAGTGTAAACAAAAACATCAACATTTATGTAGGAACTACTTATTCATGGATTGCAACCAAATTTGCATACTGATAGAAAAAAAGTATGGTCAAAACTAAAGACAGCATTCTGTGAGACTCAATTGGCTCTATGAAAATTACAATAAATTGTATCATATATTTTATTATTAATTACAAATTGTGATATATATATATATACTCTTTATATCAGTAAAATGTGTAATGAAGTTTTACACACACGTGTACATTTATTTTGGGGAAGGGAGGTAGTTATTAATAATTTCTGAGAACAGCACTGGATATATACCATAGTTTACCTATCCATTCTATTGTCAGTGAAATTTGGGTTACTATAATTATTTTGCTGTTTTCTAGAACATGGAAATATTGCACATACTCCTGTTTTCAAGATTTTCTGAAAGGTCAAGATAGTAAACATTTTCAGCTTTGCCAGACATAGGGTCTCACTTCTGTCACTACTACTCAATCCTGTCATTGTGGTAGAAAGAGACATAGACAATAATAGGTGAATGAGTGCCTATTTGGCCCATGAGACTCAATGTTCTGACTTTTGCTCTTGGGTAATACATATAGGGAAGAATTGCTGGGTATGTGTATTAGTTTTCTGGGGCTGCTGTACCAAAGTACCACAAACTGGGTGGCTTAAACAATATAAATTTGTTTTCTCACTGTTCTGGAGAGAGGTTAGAAGTCTAAGGTGTAGATAGATTTGATTCCTTCTGAGGGCTGTGAGGGAAGCATAAGTTCTAGGTCTCTTTCCTTGGCTTGTAAATAGCTTTTTCCTATGTCTCTTTACATTGTCTTCTATCTGTATCTGAGTCCAAGTTTCCCGTTCTTATAAGGATACCAGTCATATTGGATTGGGGCATATCCTAATTATCTCATTTTAACTTGATTACCTCTGTAAGGACCCTGTCTCCAAATTAGATCACATTCTCAGGTATTTGGGTCTGGGGTTTCAACATATGAATTTTGGGGACACATTCAATTCATAACAGTATTAATATGTTTAAATTTACAAGAAAAAGTTCTTTACCAAAATGGCAATCAATATTTGTACTCCTACTAGAAATTTATAATTCCTTGCCAAACACTTAATATTTTCAGACTTCTCAAGTGTTTTCCTAGACAGTGGATATAAATGGTAACTTATCAAAGTTTTAATTTGTATATCCCCAATTAATAAAGAAAATGAACTTATATAATATGTTTATGGACATTCAGGTTTTTTTTTTTTTTTTTTTTTTCCTGTTTTGGAGTTCCTGCTATTGAGTTGGGTGGAAGGTTTGTAAGTGTTAATAGAAGAAATAGAAGCATGTGCAGGCTAGTTACATTATCCTTACCTCTTTTATCCACTGTGTAATTGAAACTTTTACTCTGCTTTTGAATTTAATAGTGATTTCATTCTGAACCCTGATAATAAAAATTTTTAAATATATATATTTTTAATATATAAGTATTAAATAACAAAATTTCATTCTACGAAAGCAATATTTGCTCATTTTTATTTCTTGATACCAATACAGGACAAAAGAAACATTTTCCTTTTTGAATTCCACAACTGCTTCCCTTTCAATTACTGGCTTTTTCTTAAAATAGTTTACATATTTTAATCACAGGCTATGATTGGATTTTTCTACACATACTTCAAAATTTATATTTAATCGTTCTGATTATATAGTCACATAGTATGCAATAAAATTAATCATATTTATATGTTTGATTGCTTGCATGAATGTACTATAGCTGTACAACTAGTTCATGAAAACCTCCTATACTCCTTATATTACCTATATTGAAATATTTGTTAAAAATTACTACTGTGTGTGTGTGTTTTTTAAGTAAGAATATGGGCCCAACAGCTAGGCATAAGCCTACCAGAAATTTTATTCAGTATCTAAATTATTAGTATGTAACCAAAGATAATGTTGGGATTAAATAAAGATATTAAAAAAAAAAACTACTTAGGTGCCTAAAAGATAGTAAACATCAGAATCATCTGTTATTATTTTATTATTATATTATCATTATTAATTTCATTTGCTTTCTTTAAATAGAAATCACTGGTTTTAAAGTTTCTGAATCGTTAAATATCTTTTTTAAAACGCTGCCAGATGAATATCGTGAGTGATCATAGGATTTTTTAATTACTATAAGTTCCTTTTTCTATGTTATATATGTTATTCCAGAAGTATACTTTAGCAGTTGAGGAGCACAATGCTTGCTTAATGCTTTTTTCTTCATCCTATATTTTATCTGTACCATATTCTAGTTTTAAGTTTGATTTGTCTTCTTTAGTTTCTTTAAACAGTTGTTATTCATTTATATAGCAGTTTATTTGCTTGTTTTTCTTTTTTTTTTTTTTAAGTTTTTTATTTACTTGTTTGATCTAATCCCCTCACCTTTACAGCTTTTGAGATATCTCCAAATACTTGCAAATTTGCAGGATGTAGAAATAGGATGTTTGTTTAGTTTTTATTCAAATGGACTGAGGAGAATGTGTCCAGTGCCAAGAAAAGCTGAGGAACCCTTCCTGTTCTTACTTCTCTCTAAGACCCTTCAGGGCAGAGGTTCTCCCTTCATAATGAGTAAGATGGGTCATAATTCAGATACCCTTTTTAATCCTTTACAAAGATTGTATACCACAGTGGGACAATAAGGTCTTCATCAAAGCCTCAGAAGATTTCATATTTTGAAATTTAATGGTTTTTATTGTTGGTATAAAGTATTTTTCTCCTTAGGATTCTAATCTATTTTAGATAATAAATCTCAAGTGTTTCAGACACCAGACAACTAATTTGTACTTAATTACTATTGACTTACAAACAGAAGAAGACAAATGATTCAAATGTTAGATATTTTTTTAGAATACAGGTTAACCCAAGGCAGTGGACACCTGTTTATGAGAAATATTCCATGAAAGATAAAATGTTATAATCCTTCATCTTAACAAGACTACAGTTAGTAATTAGCAATTTTAACTTATGACCATTTTTTGTTTTACTTTATGAGTAATGATTTTCTACTACAGTATAACTTATTTACAAATGTTATTTATAGCAGCTTATAATATGGAAATTGCTGAGAGAGAAATAATGCTATTGAGTATAGTGGTCATTTGTGAATGAAAAGAATATCGATTGCTTGTACTTTGAAGAGGTTAACATAATGGTTATAAAACAAAAACATTTTAAAGACCAAATTCATCCAGTCCCATATTGTCTCTAACAGAAGACTCAAAATATATTTATTTGTTTGATTTTGTGAAGGAGTAGCTACCTTACTGGCTACTGATGCCAAGAATTAAGAGCTGTAGCAGATACATTTAAATTCTTACTACTGAATGGGAGGAAGGTGTTAAAGCAGCTGGCTTACAACTTATTTATTTCTTTTATGGATACATTTACTCCCTTGACTTGGGGGACACCTCCAAGGAAAGAAAAGAAGACAGGTGACTCAGTCTAATCTCCTTGTCAACTGAACTAATGGGTAATTTATGGGTAAATTAACAATGATCTTTTTTAGGAGGAAGACACCTTGTCTATTGAATGCACTCAACAGAACTATACCCAACTAAGAATTACTAGTAACAAAAAAAACCCAACAACAACAACAAAACTCAGAATCTGAGTCATGACTTTTTGGAGAATGCCATAGAAGCTATTGCAAAGAATTTAGCCAAACAACAAAATTTGAGGGTACAGTCTCTGTACAAGATTTCCCTCACTTCTGACATCAGCTGCAAGTTTTAGGGGTTCTTAAAACCACCCTCAGGTTCAATAATTTGTTAGATGGACTCACAGAATTCAGTGAAAGCTGTTATACTTATAGTTGCAGTTTATCATAGGAAGAAGATACACATTAAAATTAACCAAAGGAAGAAGCACATGGGGCAGAGTCCGGGAGGGGTCCAAACGTCCAGTTGTCTTCTCCATGAATCATGGACAGCATTCACTCCTGTTAGCTACAGAGTGTGACAATATGTCCAGAGTGTTGCCAGCAGGGAAGCTCATTTAAACCATTGGTGTCCAGAGTTTCATTGGGACACAATCACATACCCCTATGTGACTGACATTTAGTCTCCAGCCCCACCCAGAAGTCAGGCTAATACTGTTAGTCTTCCAGTTCCTCCAGAGATCAGGAATGACACCACGTGGTCCAAAGCCCCCATCATAAATCACATAGTTAGACTACCCAGTAGCTAAATCCTCAGGCAAACATGAGATCTCATGACTAACACTTTGAAACTTTAAGATAAAGGTGTTTTCTTGTCTATTTGGCAAAATATTTGGCTGGCCAAAAAGTTCGTTCGGGTTTTCCTCTAAGATTTTTGGCCAACCAATAAAACTTACCTGCATGGTTTATGGGCTGGGCTGCTACTACCATGGGAGACAGACATTGCTTCTGAGCGTGGGGAGGATCTGAGCAGCAGATGTGATTAAGTTAAGGAAAAGACAACTAACTTGTCAAATCCTTTTGTTTAGATGGTAGTAATGTGGTGCATTGCCAATAGTTTTGAGCAACCATGATCTTTTCATCATGTTCCAGTTTGTGATTCCAGAAGTACTTATGATTTAGTGTGGTATTTGCAAGAGTTATATATGGCAACTAAAGAATATTGTGTGATTTTAGAAAGATATTTCCAAGATAAGAGAATAACATATATTTTATTGAACAGTTTGTTATCTTGGAAATATTTAGGACATATGGTAATATGGCCTCCATTTTTACTCTTGGTCCAGGCCCCTCAAATGTTAGAGACCAGGATTGTTCCTAATTATGTACACCGAAGAAACATTTGCACATATAAATGGAGACCTGTAGTAGAGGCAAATCAAAAACCCAGGAAATATTCCAAATTTTCACTTAGAGTTTAATGGGTTAAAAAAAATCTTTGGTATGTTCTTACAATTACATACTGTATCAGTGAAAATGACTTCTTGAGTTTATTGAATTTATTAGTTTCACTAAATGAGCTCAAAAACATAGTAGAAGCAAAAATATCAAGTCCCAAGTGGGAAATCTATAGTCTGCCTGGATATGTGACCTGTGCAGACTCACAAGTCTCCATTCTTGGTTTAAGGTTCTGCTGTCACCATCTTAGAATTCTTAGTAAATTATGAATAAAGACCCACACCATTTTCATTTTCACTGGATCTTAAAAATTATGTAGCGTGTCCTAGTTCCACTTATGTTATATTTTAAAGACAAGCATTGTATTATTTAGAAAACATTCATATGTAGAAAAGCTATACAGAAAATGAGGTAATGATTAAGACAGTTGTCATATGATTTATGTCTTATATCTTATGATTTTCTTAGATATGTCAATGATTCTGAATAGTGTTTACACCTGTGAGGGATGGACAAGAATGCAAATAGGGAAGGGTATACAATGAGTTTCAAAACTATTGATAATATTCTATTTCTCTAGCTGAGTACAAAGATTTGTCTTTGATTATAAAATGTATGAGATATATGTATATGTACATATACATATTTCACACAAAATGAAATAAAAACTAAAACTATAAACAAATCATACATATGATTATAGAAACAGTAAAATGCCAGGCAAAATAGAAAAGACAAATTGAGAAAAGATAATTACAAAGTACATACAAAAGAGGGATTACTTATATCACCATATGAACAAATCTTATATAGGAAAAAAAAAGCCTTCTAAATGAAATAAAGAGGCAGGATATAGGCAGATCGTTTCAAGAGGAGAACTATAATTGAACAAGACACAGACATTCATCATCATGAAAAATCAGTGATATAAATTTAAATAACGAGATTTTATTTTTTGCCTATATAATGAAAAATTTCCCATTAAATAAATACCCGATATTTGTAAAGGTGCAAGAGAGGCACACTCTTATATGATATCAGTGTAAATTGGAACAGTGTTTTTAAAGCCTTGCAGTATGTGTCAGAACTCTTAAAATGTAATCAACATTTGATCATGTCCAGAAATATGTTTTCAAAAAATAAATGTAGATGTGTATAAAGATTTTTTTAATGAAACATCTCATTTCATTAAATTAAGTAAAAAATGAACATAACTTGATGGCCTAATAATGGGATACAGGCTAAAAAACTGATTAAATGATACTTGTATGGGATAGTAAGCAGCTAGTAATATTTCACTGTAGAGACAAATGATAAATTGAGAATCAATGTACAAAATTGCCAGTGGCTGATTTCTCTGGAAAAAATCTAGATGGAGATATTATTTGGTTTTCAGTGCATTCGTATAATTTTCAAATTTTCAACAATGGACAGGTATTGTGCTTATAGAAAATATGTTTTCCAAATAATATATTGTGGTATTGTAAATTTTTCTTGCCTTTTTTTCCCTGCAAGTCTTTATTTTTTAAGCTTAAAGTAAATATTTCAGAGACCTTTTCAATGACTTTCAAGTGTTTTCAGTTTTCTCATTTCATAGTTTCTAGAGGCTCATGTACATTGAAGGGTTTCTTCTCCTGACTTGTCAAATGAAGCATCCTGTTTACTATTCTGCAAAGCACTGATAGGAAACATTCAGAGCAGCTGTCCATCCTACATAACCCAGCAAACATAAAATCCAAATGATTAGAGAATACACAGAATAATTAGCTTACTTAATCATTACATCCTTTAAAATTATGATTTGACATCATTCTCCCTGGTAGATGACACTGTTAACCATGTGTGAAGAGAAGAAAGACAATTTTTTTTATTTGCCAGTTAAGGAGAAAAAATCAATACTACTAAGCCAATATAAACATGGCCCTGTTTCTTCTCTAAAATTATATAGGGAGTGAAGGATACTAGATTTGTAGATTCCAGATATATGTGTCTTAGTTGATGACAATGTATATAGGAAGTTGTAGATTTGGAATTCTGAAGAGTTATTTAGGGGTGTTAGAACCGAAACAAAATTGAGTTCTCATATAGCTCTCTCTATCTCTTTCTATCTTTCTCTTTCCTCTCTCCCTCCAATAGAATTAGGATTTCTGGAGTCCTTTATTTACATCCCAATGTAGATAGATATGTAGCTAGCTAGCTAGATGGATATTGATATATAGAATATTGTGCTAGAATATGTCATATATATAATTTATATGTATATATTTAACTTAAATCTCTTATTTAAAGATATTTACCCTATATTATATCTTTATATTGTTTTGTTGGTCCATGTCCACACCCTGAAATTTCAGTGGACTATCTGCAAATAGGTATTAACACAGTATTAAAAAAACATATTTAAAGCGTTGATCCTTAACAATTGAAATGGAGAAAATATTATAATAGATATTTGACTATATTGAGAACTGTAAAATTCCATGCTAGTGATTCATATATTTTTATTTTTTTGACATGTATTGAACCCTAGTCTTAGTAGAGAATATGCAGTTAATCTTTCACGAGCGCTGACCCCCAGTAGTCCTTTTCTAGAGACTGCCAACACTCAGAAGTTGACAAAAAGTTTGATTCACTATTAATTGTGTTTTAGTCAGTGGGAGCTTGTTAGGAAAAAAAGTTCCACCATTCAAAAGCAATCTGTTTTCATCCTGAATAACCTTTAAAGAGGTTTGTGCACCTGAAGCATTTTAGAGTTTCTCCATATTCCATTTGTGCTCTCTTTGTTTGACTGACTTATTTTTTCAGGTGTCAGCTATGTTCATCTGATGAATATATCTATTTTTATTCTTAACCAATCAACCTTGAATTAAATCTGTATTTGGCAATGATGTATTAGATTTTCCATGTGTGCAGTAATTAGGCAGAATTGTGTTCAAGAACTCAGAGAAAGGTTTAAAAAATTGGGGAGTTCAAATATGGCAGTTAATATACATATTTATTTTATATTCCACTTAAGTTTTATTCCTTAAAAGTATTGATATGCATATCTAAACAGAGTTAAGTAATGTGATAAATTCCTAACAGGTGGACCAGTTTTTCTTCAGGCTAGAATATTCCTAAAGGTAGTATCAGTGTGTTAGTATACGTCATTCCCAAGCCAGAATTTATTGTTATTGATTTTGGCCAGTCTGTTGGCATTAAGATGAGTATAACTTTCATTCTTTTAAATCCCACATGTCCTTGTTTAATCTACTGTGACGTTTAGGCTAGGATTATTTTGTTTAATGAACTCTCAAAATGCCTAACACATACACCTAATTTTAGATTGGTAATAAATGTTGTTGGTGATGTACACAAAATATAAAAATATTTTCAATTAAACAATTCATCCATAATATTGATTTGATGTTTTGTTCACCTTCTGGAATATTAACCAGTCTTGGCGATAAAAATAAGTTGTACCTTTACCTGAGCAATCTATACAGAGCCTTTCTAAATAAGGGCTTTTAAATGAAGCAGCATATTCATGAGCATGTCTTGTACATTGGAATACACATTCCACACTATTTAGCTGTAGTTCAGTAGTACCTAAAGGAAATCTGTCAAAGATAAACCACTTAAACAGAGATAAATCAACTTGGAAGAAGCCAATTATAAGACATGAGTTAATTTATTTAAGGTACTTTTTTCCCCTCATGTACAAGGATACTAGGTTTCTAAATATGCTCCATAGGTAGGTTGACCCTGTGTCAAGGTTTGCTTGGGGCAATCCTATGTTGAGTTTGTTTTCTCTGTTTAATTATTCATTGTGCTTCCTTTTAGTCTCAGATGTTTTCCTGTTTGAATGATAAATTGTGTGGTCAGCCTAGCTACATGCAATGGGGAATGGCAGAAATGAAGTGTATGAAGTATCAGCCAAAATACAGCAGAGGGACTAGAAAGTGGAAAGATAAGGGACATGTCTGGGAACAGAGCAGATAGTGTGCTTTCACAAATCTACCTGGAACAAAATTCCTTTGTGAAAGAAAACTGGCTAATATGTCATACCAAATTAACCTTTGGAAAAAAGAATCACAATGTAGAGTATCATAGTAAATTCTCAGAGAATACCTTTAGAAAATAAAAAGTAAATGAATTAAATTATTCAAATTTCATTAAGCCAGCATTCCTTGAATGTTTTATGACCATCAACTATTTTTTTATGTGAATCTATTAACATCTAAAATAAATAAGATTCTGTAAATATGATTATCATATACTTTATTATCTAAACCTGGGACTCCTGAAAGTGAGAGGGGACTGTATCACTGTTAACAATTAAACTGGGAGAAGTGTGTAAATGGTCATTGTCCTGGGTAAGCCAGAACAGTTTGGGGTGATCCTGGAATTAAGATCACCCTACACATTGTTCATGTAAATTACAGACCTTTGAATCTTTTTAAAATTACTATCAATATTGAATATAATGCCCAAACCAATAAATAAACTCTACAATGATAGTTAAACAGTATGTACCAGGTTCCCCCCACTTGCATACAGTATTGTGTAGATAAGAGATTGGGGTCACCATTCCTGTTGCAAAGTGTTGGAAAAATGGGAGAGATAAAATCCTAAGGCATATTTTTTTCAGCAAGCAGCCAGTCTAGACAGTGTCACTTGGGGAAGACATGTGATAACAGTCTAATAAAATAGAACACTTAGTAGTCGGGAATATTTTAATGCCATATGAAATATGAGTGGTCGTTGAAGTACAAAAGGAAGTTTCAGATAATGAGAAATTAATTCAGGAATTTGAAAGATAAGATGTTATCCTCAGATGTAAGTAAATTTCACATTCTGAATATGAACATGTAGCACGTATATGTTTATACATGTAATCAAAATCATTTCTTAAATAGATAAGCAACAATTTTATTATATAAAGCATCACAAAATGCATAAATTTCATAAAAACCTAACATGCCTAAAATATTCATGAAGGGGTTTGAAGGTGAAAGTCTAAGAAAACTACTAAAATTCAGAGGATTTTCAGATTATGCACCTTCTTTAACTCATAGCCCTAACTTAATCTAAGCTTCATCATCAAATTTAACTGTTAAGATAGTCTGAAAACTACTTTTTAACTTCATAGCTGATTACTTCAATCCAAGCCAGAAAACAAATAAATAAAAAATAAATCAGAAAACAGAAAATTAGCCATAGAGACATTTGGAGTCACAACACAGCATGAGAAGCCATGAGAGAATAGAGAAAAAAATATAAAAGAAAAGTGAAGTAAAAAAGGGAAAAGAAAACACACTATTCTTACACTTAAGGGGATTACAGAATGATGGAATTCAAAGTAATTTTCCTTGGTTCATTTAATTGAACATGTGATGAATTTTAAAGGAGACTGACTAATCGTTGTAGGTTATCTTTCATTGGTCCCTTTAGTTTTACCCTTACCTGGCTCTTTACTGTAAGTGACAGATGTTAATGGACAATTGCCCCCTAGCTTCCCATTGGGTTCTTCCAAGGGAAGCTCCTATGTGAGATGAGAGGAAGGAATGAGTAAGGTTAGCATCTTTATTTCCATAGTAACATCCACGTCATGTCACCTAAGCTGGATATTAGGGCTGCATCGCCTAAGCATATCACATGCCTTTCAAAGTAGTCTTATTTTCTCCTTTATTTCAATAAAAGTATACTCTCCCTGTCCCTCTGGGCCTAGGGGTGAGAAAGCCTTAACATTCAGAAGTCTAAGTGACTGCATTATCCCTATATCCACCTATACTTTTTAAAGTAGTCCATTTATTAAACATTTCTTGAATTTTCTTAATTTGAGTGTGCCATCTGTTTCCTATTTGGGCCTTGTTCAATTCTAGAAAAATAATAAAACAAGTACCCAGTAGGGCTATATTTCTGTGACTGGCCTGTATATTTTTCTTGGGAAAACCTGTTTAATTCATATCATTTTTTTCTCCATTCTTCAGGTTAAGTTTTTGAAAGGTGAGATAAGTAGATGTGATCAAATCTTAGCTGTTATGTGGTATATCAAATCTTTAGTCTTGGTGACCTGGCTCAGAAAGGAGCAGTAACATAAATAACATTTTGTCAGTTTTCTCTCTCAGCCAAAACTCACCTGCATTTTAGGGCAATGATCCAATCAGTTTATAGAAAAACGTCATGCTTTCCAACAGAAACCTTTTGGCATATTTGTTTGAGAAGTCATGTATGTATATGAAAACATCTAAATTTTTTTATTTTTTGGGTATTTGTAGTCTATGCTTAACTGTCCAGCTTTCCTGTTGTGTTTAATAATATAAAACCCAGATTTTATGTGTAATTTGGTTTTGTCAAACAGATGAAATGTTCTTCCCTTACCGCTAGTCTATTACGGAAAAAAAAAAAAAAAGACTGGTGATCTAATGGCATTTTGGTTATTTAGACTCTTTTTATAGGTATGCAGATGATGTTTCTTTAATTTAACAAGGAATTTAGCATCAGTTCAATACACAAGAGCTATCTGCCTTCCCATTTAAGATAAATATAATAAGATTATAGTTTTATTTGAAATTCTCAACTACACACCATTAGAAAGTATCAAATGAGACTAATTCTGAAAAATATCTTTGAGAAATTTTTAAAAAGCATAATGCTATCAAATAATTCCAGGAGATACTTTATAACATATCCGAGACATCAGATTAACAATACATATTAAAAGCTCTGAGCAGTACTGCATTAAAGAAACCCAGGGACTTCCCTGGCGGTGCAGTGGTTAAGAATCCACCTGCCAATGCAGGGGACCTGGGTTCGAGCCCTGATCCGGGAACATCCCACATGCTGTGGAGCAACTAAGCCCGTGCGCCACAACTACTGAAGCCCACGTGCTTAGAGCCCGTGCTCTGCAACAAGAGAAGCCACTGCAATGAGAAGCCCGTGCACCGCAATAAAGAGTAGCCCCTGCTCACCACAACTAGAGAAAGCCTGTGCGCAGCAATGAGGACCCAGCACAGTCATAAATAAATGAATGAATGAATGAATGAATGAATGAATGAATGAATGAAAAGAGACCCAAACGTCTACTTCAGTACAGAATTATATTTTATGTGAAACAATATTTAAATTATTTTTTCAAATAATACATTTTATATAAATTGACTTCTAGAAGTCATAATGGTGCTAATTGGCAAGATTTTAAAATCCCTTTTAAAATCTTTTATTCATTTCTCACAATGAGATTTCTTATTTCCTAAAGGATAACACATTTATCATCCTTGTTTAATACATTCCAAAAATCTTTAAAAATAGAATAGAAAAGGTCAATGAAACTTAGAGCTGGTTCTTTGAAAAGATAAAAATATTGATAAAACTTTATACTGACTCAAAAGAAAAAAAGGGAGAAGACCCAAATAAATATGAAATGAAAGAGATGTTACAACTGATACCACAGAAATAAAAAAGATCATAAGAGATTACTGCAAACAATTGTATGCCAGTGAAATAGACAACCTAGAGAAATGAATAAATTCCTAAAAGTGTATAATTTCCCATGACTCAGTCAGAAAATATGGACAGACCAGTTACCAGTAATGAAATTGAATCAGCAATAATAATAATAAACCCCTAACAAACAATAGTCCAGGACCAGACAGCTTCACAGGTGAATTCCACCAAACATTTAAAGAAAAGTTAACACCTATCCTTCTCAAACTATTCCAAGAAATTTAAGAGGACGGGACACTTTTGAACTGATTCTATGAGGTCATCATCACCCTGCTACCAAAACAGAAGACACCACATAAAAGAAAATTATAGTCCATATCACTGATGAACATAGATGTAAAAATCCTGAAACAAAATATCAGTAAACCAAATTCAATAATACACTAAAAGGATCATACACTATGATCAAGTGGGATTTATCCCTGGGATGCAAATATGTTTGTAAATACATAAATCCATTAATGTGGTACACCACATTAACAAAATGAAGAATAAAATTCACATGATCATCTCAATAGATGCAGAAGAACGTTTTGACAAAATTCAATATCCATTTATAATAATAAAAAAAGCCCTCTCAACAAAATGGGTATAGAAGAAATATACCTCAACATAAATAAGGCCGTACATGACAAAGCTACAGCCAACATCATAGTCAAGGATAAAAAGCTGAAAGCATTTCCTCTAAGATCAGGAACAGGCTGAGGATGCTCACTCTCACCATTTCTATTTAACGTAGTATTGGAAGTCCTAGCCACAGCAACCAAACAAGAGAAGTGAAAAGAATCCAAATTGGAAAGGAAGAGGTAAAACTGTCACTGTGGATTACATAATACTTTATATAGAAAATCCTAAAGGTGCCACCAAAACCTATTATAACTAATAAACAATAAAGTTACAGGATATGAAATTAATATACAGAAATGTATTGCATTTCTATACATGAACAACAAACTATCAGAAAGGAAAATTAAGAAAATCCTGTTTACAATTGCATATAAAAGGATAAAATACTTAGGAGTAAATCTAACCAAAGAGGTAAAATACCTGTACTTGGAAAACTATGACACTGATGAAAGAAATTTAGGATGACACAAACAAATGGAAAGATATAGTGCTCTTGGATTGGAAGAATTAGTCTATTATTAGTCTGTATTACCCAAGGCAACCTACAGATTCAATGTGATCCCTATCAAAATACCAATGACATTTTTCACAGAACTGGAAGAAATACTTTTAAAATTTGTAGGGGATCACAAAAGACCCCAAGTAACCAAAACGATCTTGAGAAAGAACAAAGCTGGAGGTATCACACATCCTGGTTTCAAACTATACTACAAAGCCACAGTAATCGAAACAGTATGGTCCTGGGACAAAAACAGATTCATAGATCAGTGGAACAGAATAAAGAGCCCAGAATTACACCCACACTTATATGATCAATTAACCTAGGACAAGGGAGGCAAGATTATACTATGTGGAAAAAGCCTCTTCAGTAAATGATGCTGGGAAAACTAGACAGCTACATGAAAAGAATTAAACTGTCCTACTTTCTCATACCATATATAATATAAAATAGGCTTATTAATTATAATAGTTTTACGTATATTATTTTAGATATTCTTTACACAAAATAATGCCATGTCCAATGTGTTTTTCTTGCCTTTCCTATAACTTTTTATTTTTATTTCCTTTTATTTTATAATTTTTACTGATTTATATTTGACATATAATACATAAATTTAAGGTGTACAACATGTCCAGTTGATACATTTATATATTGTAATATGATTGCCATTGTAGTGATAATTAACACCTCTATCACTTTACATAATTATCATTTCTTTTTTAGTGGTTGGATGACTAAGTTTTAGTCTCTTTGCAGGTATGAGCCTTATAATACAATATTGATGTCTGTATTCACTATTCTTTGTACTCACTATTTGTATTCTTTGTATTCACTAGTCACTATTCTTTGTATTCACTATTCTCTAGTACTAATTCACCACGCACTGCAATTTGTTCTTTAAACAATGTCTGTCCTATCCCCCGTGTATCATCCCCTACTAGCCATCATTTTGCTCTGATTTTATGAGTTTGGCTTTTTTAGATTCCGCATATGTGATATCATACACTACTTGTATTTGTCTGACTTATTTCGGTTAGCATAATGTGCTCAGGATCCATCCACGTTGTTGCAAATGGCAGGATACTCTCATGGTTGACTAATATTCCATTTCATATATATACCCAAACTTCTTTACCCATTTATTCATTGATGGGCACTTAAGTTGTTTCTGTATCTTGGTTGTTATGAATAATGCTGTAATAAACATGGTAATGCATATATTGCTTTGATATTCTGTTTTCATTTTCTTTGGATACATATTCAGAAGATGAATCGCTGGATGACATGGTAGATCTATTTTTAATTTTTTGAGGAACCTCCATATTGTTTTCCATAGTGACTGAACGAATTTATATACCCACCAATGGTGTACAGGTATTCCCTATTTTCCAAATCCTCACTAACACTTGTTATCTTTTGTCTTCTTCATGATAGCCATTCTAACTTGTGTGAGGTGATATCTTATTGTGGTTTTGATTTGCATTTCCCTGATGATTAGTGGTTTTGAGCATCTTTCACCCATCCTGTTGGCCCTTAGGATGTCTTCTTTGGAAAATTCTCTTAGTTCCTCTAATATTTGGATTTGGATTGTTTTTTGTTTGTTTGTTTTGAGCTGTATGAGTTTTTTAAAAATATATTTTGCATATTAACTACTTATCCTATTAATCCCTTATCCAATATATTGTTTCCAAAAATGTTCTCCCATTCCATAGGTTGCCTTTTCTTTTTATTAATTGTTTCTTTTGCTGTGCAGAAGCTTTTAAGTTTGGTATGGCCCCATTTGTTGATTTTGCTTTTGTTGTTTGTACTTTTGGTGTCATATCCAAGAAAGCATTGCCAAGGCCAATATCAAGGAGCTTCTTTCCTATGTTTTCTTCTAGGATTTTTATAATAACAAGTCTTATGTTTCAGTGTTTGATCAATTTTTAGTTAATTTTTATGAGTGCTTTAAGATAGGGGTCCAATTTCATTGTTTTGCATGTGTTTAGTTTTCCCAGACCATTTGCTGGAAAGACAATTTTTCTTTGTTGGGTGTTCTTGGCTCCCGTGTTAAATAATTGACTGTATTCCTGGAGGTTTAATAGTGGGCTGTCTATTCTATTCCTTTGGTTGTATGTGTTCGATGTGTTTCTTTTTATGCCTATTTTTATTGCTATAGTTTGTAGTATAATTTGAAATCAGGAGGTATGAAACCTTTGGCTATATTCTTCTTTCTCAGGGTTGCTTTGACTATTCAGGGTATTTTATGGTTCCATACAATTTTTAGAGTTGTTTCTTTCTACTTCTGAAAGAAATGCCATTGGACTTTTTCTATGGGTTCTCATGAATCTATAGATGGTCTTGGGTAGTGTGGACATTTTAACAATATTCATTTTTTTTTTTTTTTAATTTTTAAATTTAATTTAATTATTTTTTTTTGTTCTTCTTTCTCTAATTGCTTTAGGTGTAAGGTTAAGTTTGTTTTATTTTTTAAATTTAATTTAATTTATTTTTTTATACAGCAGGCTCTTATTAGTCATCAATTTTATACACATCAGTGTATACATGTCAATCCCAATTGCCCAATTCATCACACCACCATCCCCACCCTCACCCCCTCCAGCTTTCCCCCCTTGGTGTCCATACGTTTGTTCTCTACATCTGTGTCTCAACTTCTGCCCTGCAAACCGTTTCATCTGTACCATTTTTCTAGGTTCCACATACATGCGTTAATATACGATATTTGTTTTTCTCTTTCCGACTTACTTCACTCTGTATGACAGTCTCTAGATCCATCCACTTCTCAACAAATGACCCAATTTCGTTCCTTTTTATGTCTGAGTAATATTCCATTGTATATATGTACCACAGCTTCTTTATACATTCGTCTGTCGATGGGCATTTAGGTTGCTTCCATGACCTGGCTATTGTAAAAGTGCTGCAATGAACATTGGGGTGCATGTGTCTTTTTGAATTATGGTTTTCTCTGGGTATATGCCCAGTAGTGGGATTGCTGGATTATATGTTAATCCTACATTTAGTTTTTTAAGGAACCTCCATACTGTTCTCCATAGTGGCTGTATCAATTTACATTCCCACCAGCAGTGCAAGAGGGTTCCCTTTTCTCCACACCCTCTCCAGCATTTGTTGTTAGTAGATTTTCTGATGCTGACCATTCTACCCGGTGTGAGGTGATACCTCATTGTAGTTTTGATTTGCATTTGTTTAATAATTAGTGATGTTGAGCAGCTTTTCATGTGCTTCTTGGACATCTGTATGTCTTCTTTGGAGAAATGTCTATTTAGGTTTTCTGCCCATTTTTGGATTGGGTTGTTTGTTTTATTAATAGCGAGCTGCATGAGCTGTTTTTATATTTTGGAGATTAATCCTTTGTCTGTTGATTCATTTGCAGATATTTTCTCCCATTCTGAGGGTTGTCTTTTCATCTTGTTTATGGTTTCCTTTGCTGTGCAAAAGTTTTGAAGTTTCATTAGGTCCCATTTATTTATTTTTGTTTTTATTTCCATTACTCTAGGAGGTGGATCAAAAAAAATGTTGCTGTGATTTATATCAAAGAGTGCTCTTCCTGTGTTTTCCTCTAAGAGTTTTATAGTGTCTGGTCTTACATTTAGGTCTCTAATCCATTTTGAGTTTATTTTTGTGTATGGTGTTAGGGAGTGTTCTAATTTCATTGTTTTACATGTAGCTGTCCAGTATTCCCAGCGTCACTTATTGAAGAGACTGTCTTCTCTCCATTGTATATCCTGGCCTCCTCTGTCATAGATTAGTTGACCATAGTTGTGTGGGTTTATCTCTGGGCTTTCTATCTTTTTCCATTGATCTATGTTTCTGCTTTTGTCCCAGTACCATATTGTCTTGATTACTGTAGCTTTGTAGTGTAGTCTGAAGTCAGGGAGTCTGATTCCTTAAGCTCCATTATTTTCCCTCAACATTGCTTTGGCTATTCGGGGTCTTTTGTGTCTCCATAGAAATTTTAAGTTTTTTGTTTTAGTTCCATAAAAAATGCCATTGGTAATTTGATAAGGATTGCATTAAATCTGTAGATTACTTTGGGTAGTATAGTGATTTTCAGAATATTGATTCTTCCAATCCAAAACATGGTATATCTCTCCATCTGTTGGTATCATCTTTAATTTCTTTCATCAGTGTCTTATAGTTTTTTGCATACAGGTCTTTTGTCTCCCTAGGTAGGTTTATTCCTAGGTAGTTTATTCTTTTTGTTGCAATGGTAAATGGGAGTTTTTCCTTAATTTCTCTTTCAGATTTTTCATCATTAGTGTATAGGAATGCAAGAGATTTCTGTGCATTAATTTTGTATCCTGCTACTTTACCAAATTCATTGATTAGCTCTAGTAGTTTCCTGGTAGCATCTTTAGGATTCTCTATGTATAGTATCATGTCATCTGCAAACAGTGACAGCTTTACTTCTTCTTTTCCAATTTGTATTCCTTTTATTTCTTTTTCTTCTCTGATTGCCGTGGCTAGGACTTTCAAAACTATGTTGAATAACAGTGGTGAGAATGGACCTCCTTGTCGTGTTCCGGATCTTAGAGCAAATGCTTTCAGGTTCACCATTGAGAATGATGTTTGCTGTGTGTTTGTTGTATATGGCCTTTAATGTTGAGGTAGGTTCCCTCTATGCCCACTTTCTGGAGAGTTTTTATCATAAATGGGTGTGGAATTTTGTCAAAAGCTTTTTCTCCATCTATTGAGCTGATCATATGGTTTGTATTCTTCAATTTGTTAATATGGTGCATCACATTGATTGATTTGCATATTTTGAAGAATCCTTGCATCTGTGGGATAAATCCCACTTGATCATGGTGTATGATCCTTCTAATGTGTTGTTGGATTCTGTTTGCTAGTATTTTGTTGAGGATTTTTGCATCTATATTCATCAGTGATATTGGTCTGTAATTTTCTTTTTTTGTAGTATCTTTGTCTGGTTTTGGCATCAGGGTGATGGTGGCCTTATCGAATGAGTTTGGGAGTGTTCATTCCTCTGCAGTTTTTTAGAAGAGTTTGAGAAGGATGGGTGTTAGCTCTTCTCTAAATGTTTGATAGAATTCACCTGTGAAACCATCTGGTCCTGGACTTTTGTTTGTTGGAAGATTTTTAATCACAGTTTCAATTTCAGTGCTTGTGATTGGTCTGTTCATATTTTCTATTTCTTCCTGGTTCAGTCTTGGAAGGTTATACCTTTCTAAGAATTTGTCCATTTCTTCCAGGTTGTCCATTTTATTGGCATAGAGTTGCTTGTAGTAGTCTCTTAGGATGCTTTGTATTTCTGTGGTGTCTGTTGTAACTTCTCCTTTTCATTTCTAGTTTTATTGATTTGAGTCCTCTCCCGCTTTTTCTTGATGAGTCTGGCTAGTGGTTTATCAATTTTGTTTATCTGCTCAAAGAACCAGCTTTTAGTTTTATTGATCTTTGCTATTGTTTTCTTTGTTTCTATTTCATTTATTTTTGCTCTGGTCTTTATGATTTCTTTCTTTCTGCTAACCTTCGGTTTTGTTTGTTCTTCTTTCTCTACTTCCTTTAAGTGTAAGGTTAGATTGTTCATTTGAGATTTTTCTTGTTTCTTGAGGTAGCCTTTTATAGCTATAAACTTCCCTCTTCGAACAGCTTTTGCTGCATCCCATAGGTTTTGGATCATCGTGTTTTCATTGTCATTTGTCTGTAGGTTTTTTTTTATTTCCTCTTTGATTTCTTCAGTGATCTCTTGGTTATTTAGTAACCTCCATGTGTTTCTGTTTTTTACGTTTTTTTTCCCTTTAATTGATTTCTAATCTCATAGCATTGTGGTCAGAAAAGATGCTTGATATAATTTCAGTTTTCTTAAATTTACTGATGCTTGATTTCTGACCCAAGGTGTGATCTATCCTGGAGAATGTTCCGTGGGCACTTGAGAAGAAAGTGTAATCTGCTGTTTTTGGATGGAATGCCCTATAAAAATCTATTAAATCTATCTGGTCTATTGTGTCATTTAAAGCTTCTGTTTCCTTATTTATTTTCATTTTGGATGATCTGTCCATTGGTGTAAGTGAGGTGTTAAAGTCCCCCACTATTATTGTGTTACTGTTGATTTTCTCTTTTATAGCTGTTAGCAGTTGCCTTATGTATTGAGGTGCTCCTATGTTGGGTGCATATATATTTATAATTGTTATATCTTCTTTGTGGATTGATCCCTTGATTATTATGTAGTGTCCTTCCTTGTCTCTTGTAACATTCTTTTTTTTTTTTTAATTAATTAATTAATTTATTTTTATTTTTGGCTGTGTTGGGTCTTCGTTTCTGTGTGAGGGCTTTCTCTAGTTGCGGCGAGTGGGGGCCACTCTTCATCGCGGTGCATGGGCCTCTCACTATCGCGGCCTCTCTTGTGGAGCATAGGCTCCAGACGCGCAGGCTCAGTATTTGTGGCTCACGGGCCCAGTTGCTCCGCGGCATGTGGGATCTTCCCAGACCAGGGCTCGAACCCCTGTCCCCTGCATTGGCAGGCAGATTCTCAACCACTGCACCACCAGGGAAGCCCAACATTCTTTATTTTAAAGTATATTTTGTCTGATATGAGAATTGCTACTCCAGCTTTCTTCTTATTTCCATTTGCATGGAATATCTTTTTCCATCCCCTCACTTTCAGTCTGTATGTGTCCCTAGGTCTGAAGTGGGTCTCTTGTAGACAGCATATATGTGGGTCTTGTTTTCGTATCCATTCAGCCGTCCTGTGTCTTTTGGTTGGAGCATTTTTTCCATTCACGTTTAAGGTAGTTATCGATATGTATGTTCCTTTGACCACTGGCTTAATTGTTTTGTATTTGTTTTTGTAGGTTCTTTTCTTCTGTTGTGTTTCCCACTTAAAGAGGTTTCTTTAGCATTTGTTGTAGAGCTGGTTTGGTGGTGCTGAATTCTCTTAGCTTTTGCTTGTCTGTAAAGCTTTTGATTTCTCCATCGAATCTGAATGAGATCCTTGCTGGGCAGAGTAATCTTGGTTGTAGGTTGTTCCCTTTCATCACATTAAGTATATCATGCCACTTTCTTCTGCCTTTTAAAGTTTCTTTTGAGAAATCAGCTGTTAACCTTATGCGAGTTCCCTTGTATGTTATTTGTCGTTTTTACCTTGCTGCTTTCAATACTTTTTCTTTGTCTTTAATTTTTGCCAGTTTGATTACTATTTGTCTCGGCATCTTTCTCCTTGGGTTTATCCTGTATGGGACTCACTGTGCTTCCTGGACTTGGGTGGCTATTTCCTTTCCCATGTTAAGGAAGTTTTCGACTATAATCTCTTCAAATATTTTCTCTGGTCCTTTCTTTTTCTCTTCTTCTTCTGGGACCCCTATAATTCGAATGTTGGTGCATGTAATGTACCAGAGGTCTCTCAGACTGTCCTCAATTCTCTTCATTCTTTTTTCTTTATTCTGCTGTGTGGTAGTCATTTCCACTATGTTATCTTCCAGGTCACTTATCCATTGTTCTGCCTCAGTTATTCTGCTATTGATTCCTTCTAGAGAATTTTTAATTTCATTTATTGTGTTGTTCATCATTGTATGCTCTTTTGTTCTTCTTGGTCCTTGTTAAACGTTTCTTGTATTTTCTCCATTCTACTTCCAAGATTTTGGATCATCTTTACTATCATTACTCTGAATTCTTTTTCTGCTAGACTGCCTATTTCCTCTTCATTTGTTCTGGTGGTTTTTACCTTGCTCCTTCATCTGCTGTGTGTTTCTCTGTCTTCTCATTTTGCTTAACTTACTGGGTTTGGGGTCTCCTTTTTGCTGGCTGTAGGTTCATAGTTCCCATTTTTTTTTGGTGTCTGACCCCAGTGGCTAAGGTTGTTTCAGTTGGTTGTGTAGGCTTCCTGCTGGAGGGGGCTGGTGCCTGTGTTCTGGTGGATGAGGCTGGATCTTGTCTTTCTAGTGGGTAGGATCACATCCGGTGGTGTGTTTTGGGGTGTATGTGACCTTATTATGATTTTAGACAGACTCTCTGGTAATGGGTGGGGTTTTGTTCCTGTCTTGCTAGTTGTTTTGCATAGGGTGTCCAGCACTGTAGCTTGTACGTCGTTGAGTGTAGCTGGGTCTTAGCGTTGAAATGGAGATCTCTGGGAGAACTTTCGCCATTTGATATTATGTGGGGCCAGAGGTGTCTGCTGGACCACTGTCCTGAACCCGGCTCCCCCATCTCAGAGGCACAGGCGTGACACCCGGCCAGAGCACCAAGATCTTGTCAGCCACATGGCTCAGAAGAAAAAGGTGAAAAAAAGAAAGAAAGAAAGAAGAAAATAAGATAAAATAAAGTTTTTGTAATAAAATATACAAAAATTGTTAAAAAAGATTAAAAAGTAATTTTAAAAAAGGAAAAAAAAAGAAAGAAAGAAAGTAGAAGAGAGCAACCAAACGAAAAAACAAATCCACCAATGATAACCAGTGCTGAAAACTATACTTAAAAAAAAAACAAACAAAAAAACAGACAGACAGAACCCTAGGACAAATGGTAAAAGCAAAACTATATAGACAAAATCACGCAAAGAAGCATACACATACACACTCACAAAAAAGAAAAAGGAAAAGTATATATATATGTATGTGTATATATATATATATATATATATAAAAGGGAAGATAGCAACAAAATCAATAAACAAATCTACCAATGATAATAAACTCTAAATTTTAAACTAAGATAAAAATAAAACCAAAAACAAATTAGTTTCAGAAAGCCAACCCCAAGTCTACATTTGCTGCTAAATTCCACCACCTCAATTTTGGGATGATTCATTGTCTATTCTGGTATTCCAGAGATGCAGGGTAGATCAAGTTGATTGTGGGGATCTAATCTGCTGCTCCTGAGGCTGCTGGGTAAAATTTCCCTTTCTCTCCTTTGCACAGCTCCCGGGGTTCAGCTTTGGATTTGGCCCTGCCTCTGCCTGTAGATCGCCTGAGGGAGTCTATTCTTCTCTCAGACAAGACAGAGTTAAAGTAGCAGCTGATTCAGGGGCTCTGGCTCACTCAGGCCGGGGGGAGGGAGTGGTATGGAATGCGGGGTGAACCTGCAGTGGCAGAGGCCAGTGTGACATTGCAACAGCCTGAGGCATGTCTTGTGTTCTCCTGGGGAAGTTGTCCCTGGATCACAGGACCCTGGCAGTGGCAGGCTGCACGGGCTCCTGGGAAGGGAGATATGGATAGTGACCTGTGCTTGCACACAGGCTTCTTGGTGGCTGCAGCAGCAGCCTTAACATTTCATGACCGTCTCTGGTGTTTGTGTTGATAGCTGCAGCTTGCGCCTGTCTCTGGAGCTCTTTCAGGCGGTGCTCTGAATCCCCTCTCCTTGCGCATCCTGAAACAATGGTCTCTTGCCTCTTAGGCAGTTCCAGACTTTTTTCTGGACTCCCTCCCGGCTAGCTGTGGCATACTAGCCCCCTTCAGGCTGTGTTCACGCAGCCAACCCCAGTCCTCTCCCTGGGATCTGACCTCCAACGCCCGAGCCTCAGCTCCCAGCCCCCACCCACCCCGGCAATTGAGCATACAAGCCTCTCAGGCTGTTGAGTGCTGGTCGGCACTGATCCTCTGTGTGGGAATCTCTCCCCTTTTCCCTCTGCACCCCTATTGCTATGGTCTCCTCCGTGGCTCTGAAGCTTCCCCCAATCACCCCCAGTCTCCACCAGTGAAGGGGCTTCCTAGTGTGTGGAAACTTTTCCTCCTTCACAACTCCCTCCCAAAGGTGCAGGTCCTGTCCCTATTCTTTTGTCTCTGTTTTTTCTTTTTTCTTTTGCACTACCCAGGTATGTGGGGAGTTTCTTGCCTTTTGGGAAGTCTGAGGTCTTCTGCCAGCTTTCAGTAGGTGTTCTGTAGGAGTTGTTCCACATGTAGACGTATTTGATGTATTTGTGGGGAGGAAGGTGATGTCCATGTCTTACCCCTCCACCATCTTGAAGGTCTCTCGGTGTTAATTTTTCTTTCAGTGTTTGGTGGAATTCACCAGTGAAGTCATCTGATCCTGGGTTTTTCTGTGTTGAGAGATTTTTGGTTACTTATTCAATCTATATGCTTATTATTGGTCTGTTCATATTTTCTATTTCATCCTGAATAAGTCTTGGCAAGATTGTGCATTTCTAGGAATTCATCCATTTCTTTTAGGCTATTTAATTTGTTGGCGTATAGTACTCTTTTATCCTATGTGTGTTTGTTGTATCAATCGTAAGATCTCTTTCATTTTTATTTATTTGAATCTTTTCTGTCTTTCTCTCTTTTTTATAGTCCAGCTAGAGATTTGTCTCTTTTGTTTATCTTTCTGAAAAACTTGAACTTAGTTTTGTTGATCCTTTTTAATAGTTGTTTTTCTGGTCTCTAACTTATTTTCACTTTAATCTTTATTATTTCCTTCCTTCTGCTACTTTTTGGCTTTTATTTTTTCTTTTTTCTAGTTCCTTCAGGTATAGTTAGGTTGTTTACTTGAGACCTTTCTAATTTTTTAATATATGTATTTATCACCATAAACTCCTCTTAGAACTGTTTTTGCAGCATCCCATAGGATATGATATGTGTGTTTTCATTTTCATTTGTTTCAAGATAATTTTTTATTTCCCTTTTGATTTCATCTTTGAACCATTGGTTGTTCAGAAATGTGTTGTTTAATTTCCACATATTCGTAGATTTTTCAGCTTCCTTTTTTACTTTTTGACTTCTAGTTTCATACCATTGTGGTCAGAAAAGATTTTGGTATGATTTCAGTCTTCTTAAATTTGCTTTGTCTTATTTTGTGTCCTGCCTTATTATCTATCCTGGAGAATGTTTCACATGCACTGGAAAAGAGTGTGTAGTCTGCTGCTGTTGGGTGGCATGTTCTATATATACCTGTTACGTCCATTTGCTGTAAAGGGTGGTTCAATCCCAATGTTTCTTTGTGGATTTTCTGTTTGGATGATCTATCCTTTGCTGACAATGGGGTATGAGTTTCCCTACCATTATGGTATTGTCTATTTCTCCCTTCAGATCTGTTAGTATTTGCTTAATATATTCGGGTGCTTCAATGTTGGGTGCATATAGATTTACAATTATATCTTCTTGATATATTGACCCCTTCATCATCATATAATGACCTAGCTTGTCTCTCTTTACCAGTTTTGGTTTAAAGTCTATTTTGACCAATATAAGTATGGCCATCCCTGCTTTCATTTGATTTCCACTTGCCTGGAATACCATCTTCCTTCCCTTCACTTTGAGCCTATGTGTGTCTTTACAGCTGAAATGGGTCTCCTGTAGGCAGCATATAGTTGGGTCTTATTTATTTATTTTTTTGTCTATCTAGTTACTCTATGCCTGTTGATTGGTGAATTTTGTTTTATTTTATTTTATTTTTTCCTTTTGTCACTGGCCAGTTCCCCAGGATACACTATTGAGTACAACCAGTAAGAGCCAGTAGTCTTGTCTTTTTCCCAATAGCAGTGAGGTTGGGAGGGGTGGGAATTACTAATATTTCATCACTGTGTGTTATGTTTCTGTAGGTTCTTGTTTTTGAAACTCAGTGTCAGTAAATGAAGTGTCTTTCTATTTAAAGTTTTTATGAGCTTCTTTTCGTTGATGGATTTTTAATTTTATCATTTTTTTGCATTTCCTCAAATCATCATATGATTTTTCTAATTTTCTTGTGTGTTTTTATGTGGTAAATTTCATTGATTTATTTCCAAATGTTGTATTCTTGGATTCTCGAATATGTACCCTCTGATTTATTCCCAGAAGTAGTTTAAGTCCCCCTGGAAAATACCAGCCAAACCTATAAAGGTTTCCCTCTAAAAGCTTCTTTCCTCTCTGGAATGTTAGTACCTTTAATTTGGTTTGCTTACACAATTCTTTCTACCTTTAAAATTTATTTTTAAATAATTTTTTTGGATTTTTAAAGCTGTTCTGTGTGGAAGTTTTGGACTGTTGTAAATGATAAGTGTCAGCCTGTTGTGAACTGCTTGATCCTATCCAGAAGCACAGTGTCTGTTTATTTAATTTTAACAAATACTTAATGTATTTTTAACATATAGGTAGATGATTAGGCTTTTTTGCTTTTCATGGAATGCCTAGTCTAATGATCATATATTACCTTTTAGAACTTTGAAAGAATACTATCCAGGTAATTAACAATAAGGATAACACATCTACTATTCTCAATAATTTTATTAATTGTAATTTTTATAGTCATTTTCCAAAAGGGAGAACTAAATACGAGACTATAAGTGACCTGTACAATAATTAAAACAATGAGTAGCAAAAGTGTGACAGTTTCTTAAAATAGGACAACAATGAGGTTTTCTGCATTGATTGACTTTCCTTTCATGAATTATTTCTCTGTAGCATGTAATGCTGTTTGACAGCATTTTACCCACAGTAAAACTTCTTTTAAAATTGGAGTCAGTTATCTCAAACTCTGCCACTGCTTTATCAACTAAGTTGATATAATATTTTAAATTCTTTGTCATTTCAACAGTCTTCACAATTTCTTCACCAAGAAGAGATTCCATCTCAAGAAACTACTTTCTTTGCTCAGCCATAAGAAGCAACTCCTCATCCACTGAAGTTCTATCATGTGATTGCAGCTGTTCAGTTACACCTTTGGGCTCTACATCTATTTCTCATTCTCTGGCTGTTTCCACCACCAGAACTTACTGGCAGTTACTTCCTCCACTGAAGTCTTGAACCCTTCAAAGTCATCCATGAAGGTTAGAATCAAATTAGTCCAAATTCTGCTAATGTTCATATTTTGACCTCTTCCCATGAATCAGGAATTTTCTTAATAGTATCTAAAATGGTAAATCCTTTCCAGAAGGTTTTGAATTTACTTTTCCCATATTCATCAGAGGAATCACCCATCTATTGCAGTTATAGCATTATGAGATATATTCCTTAAATAATAAGACTTGAAAGACAAAATTCCTCCTTGATCCATGGGCTGCAGCATGGATGTTGTATTAGCAGGCATGAAAACAACATTAATTTCATTATACATCTCCATCAGAGCTTTTGGGTGACCAGGTGCCGTGTCGATGAGTAGTAATATTTTGAAAGGAATTTTTTTTTTTTTTTTTTCTGAGCAGTAGACCTGAACAGTCGGCTTAAAACACTCAGTAAACTATATTGTAAATGGATGTGCTGTCATCCTGGCTTTGTTGTTCCATTTATAGAGCACAGGCAGAGTGGATTTAGCATAATTTAGGGCTGTAGGATTTTCAGATTGACAAATGAGCATTGGCTTCAACATAAAGTCACCAGCCCCTAACAAGAATCAGCCTGTACTTTGAATCTTTGAAGCCATGCATTGACTTCTCTCTAGCTATGAAAGTCATAAATGTCATCTTTTTCCAATATAAGGCCATTTCATCTACACTGAAAATCTGTTGTTTAGCCACCTTAATTAATTACCTTAGCTAGATCTTCTGGATAACTTGTTGTAGCTTCTACATCAGCACTTGCTACTTTACCTTGAACTTTTATATTATGGAGGTGGCTTCTTTCCTTAAATCTCATGAACCAACCTCTGCTAGCTTCAGAGTTTTTTTTCTGCAGTTTCCTCAACTCTCTCAGACTTCACAGAATTGAAGAGAGTTAAGGCCTTGCTCTGGATTAGGCTTTGGCTTAATTGAATGTTGTGGTTAGTTTGATCTACCCAGACCACTAAAACTTTCTTTATATCAGCAATAAGGCTGTTTCTCTTTCTTATCATTCATGTATTCACTGGAGTAGCACTTTTAATTTCCTTCAAGAACTTTTCATTTGCATTTATAACTTGGCTTAACTGTTTGGTGCAAGAGACCTAGCTTTCAGACTATCTTGACTTTTAAAAAAATATTTATTTATTTATTTATTTGGCTGTGCTGGGTCTTAGTTGTGGCACATGTGATCTTCGATCTTCACTGAGGCATGCAAGATCTTTAGTTGTGACATGCGGGATCTTTTAGTTGCAGCATGCAAACTCTTAGTTGTGGCATGTGGGATCTAGTTCCCTGACCAGAGATTGAACCTCGGCCTCCTGCATTGGGAGCATGGAGTCTTAATCACGGACCACTAGGGAAGTCCCAGACTATCTCGACTTTTGACTTGCTTTCCTCACTGTGCTTAATCATTTCTAGCTTTTCATTCAAAGTGAAAGGTGTGTGACTCTTCCTTTCACTTGAACACTTGGAAGCCATTGTAGGATTATTAATTGGTCTAATTTCAATATTCTTGTGTCTCAGGGAATAGGGAGTCTTAAAGAGAGGGAGAGAGATGGGGATGGGGAATGACCAGTCAGTGGAGCAATCAGAATATATACAACATTTATTGATTAATAATAATGGGCGTGGTTTGGGGTGCCCCCAAGCAATTACAATAGTAACATCAAAGATCACTGATCTCAGATCACCATAAAAAATATAATAATAATTTAAAAGTTTGAAATATTGTGAGAAGTACCAAAATATGACACAGACATAAAATGAGCAAATGCTATTGGAAAAATGGCAATGATAGACTTGCTTTATGCAGGTTTGCCACAAACCTTCAATTTGTAAAAAATGCAAAATCGGTGAAGTGCCATAAAGTGAAGTACAATTAAAAAGGTGTACTTGTAGTAGGTGTTCAATAAGTATGGGTTGAATGAATAAACACTAGAAACTTAATTCAACATAGCCAAAATTAAGAGCCCACTGTGATTCAGACAAGTTAAAAAGTTATAGCCCTTAATTTCAAAGAGCTGGAGAGATAGACAACTAATTATAATATGCTTTCACTTTATATATTGGCTGAGAAGAAGCAAAAGTATCATGATCTAGTAATGAAAAGAAATTATTACTGAAAAATTGAGAAAGTCTTAAATGTTACAGGCATTGAGATCAAACCAAGATTTCTGACTTGTATTCTATTCCTCTGTCTAGTATATACCTTTCATTTTGTTTCTAAATAGTTAAATAGGATTTTATATATATATATAAAATAGGATTTTATGTATATATAAATATATTTAAATATATAAATATATATATCTAAACATATTAATATATATAAATAGGATTTTATACATATATATATATAAAATCCTATTTGTATGTACATAGTCTAGTCCTAGTCTGACAGTATTTGTCTCTTAATTAGAGTATTTAGAATATTACTTTTTAAAATTTAGATTTTAGGGGGTTCCCTGGTGTTGCAGTGGTTAAGAATCCACCTGCCAATGTAGGGGACATGGGTTCGAGCCCTGGTCCAGGAAAATCCCACATGCCACGGAGCAACTAAGCCCATGCACCACAACTACTGAGCCTGCACTCTAGAGCCTGCGAGCCACAACTACTGAGCCCTTGTGCCACAACTACTGAAGCCCACATGCCTAGAGCCTGTGCTTCGCAACACGAGAAGCCACCGCAATGAGAAGCCCGTGCACTGCAATGAAGAGTAGCCCTCGCTCGCCGCAACTAGAGGAAGCCTACGCACAGCAATGAAGACCCAATGCAGCCAAAAAATAAAATAAATTAAATTAAAAAAATAAAATAAAATTTAGATTTTAGTTTTTTAGAGCAATTTAAAGTTCACAGAAAAATTGAAGGAAAAGTTCAGAGGTTTCCCATATGCCTTCCCCCCCTACACATGCATAGCCTCCCCCATTAGTCTATTTACACTTAATTTAATTTTTGACATACTAAAGTTTGGCAGTTATATTCACTGAGCAGTTAAAGTTTTTATTCCATTTTATTTCTGGCTTTCATTGTTTATGTTGAGAAGACATTTGTCAATTTTATTTTTTTCCTTTGAAGATGATGATAATTTTTCTTCTGTGATTGTTTTTTTTTTAAGTGTCCTTGTATTATAGCATTACTTGAATTCCCTGGTGCTTCTTTGTATTTATATTGCTAATAATCCTTAAATCTGTGATTTAATTTTTCCCATTTTGAAAAAAAATTTGGCTTTTGCCTCTTAACATATTGCTCACATCCTGTTCATTTTTTATGGTAATCCAATTACTCATATGCTAGATATTTTTATTACACCCCACATGTCTCCTATGTTTTTAAAATTTTTTTCTATTTATTGTTTCATTATCTTCATGTTTCAGTTCATGAATTATCTTCTTATCTATTTTGCACTACATTAATTCCCTTTTCAGATCTAGAATTTCAATTTGGGTCTTTTTTTTTTTATAATTTCTATTTCTCTTTTGAGAATTCCTATTTGTTCAATTATTGCAAACATATCTTCCTTTGTATTCTTGAGCCAAGTTATTGTATATAATATACTTTAAAATATCTGTCTTTTGGTTAAAATATCTAGGTAATCTCAGAATTGTTTCTTATATAACTTTTCCCTGAGTTATGTTTGACATTTTCCCCATTTTTTTTCTTATCTTTAGTGACATTTGTGTTTTATGTTCGATATTTTGAGTGATATCTTTCTCCAAAGACTTTTTTATTTGTTTTTATTTTTTTTAGTCATTTAACTTGGTTGAACTCAGTTCAAAGTCTGTCTCCCTTGCAATTCAAAGAAATCTCTGCTCTGTTTCTGTAGACTTAGCTTGGCTTTTTGGAGTTTATTCATGCACGTAGTTCAGGGATCAGCCAGAAATTTATATCCAATTTAAATGCAGAATTTGGGGATAAGAAGGAGATATAAGCAGAGTTTTAACCCCAAATTTGCTCTTTATTTTTATTATTCATTTTTTTCTACTTTTATTTCTATTTATTTTTATTCTACTTTATTTTTTGTTTTCCTCTTGTACCATCTACTTTGCCTGGCTTTTATATTCCCAATACTCAGTTCTCCCTGTCTTCTAATTATCACTTATAATTTTGATGTAGAGAAATTGAAATTCTAGTGCAGTCTTTCAAATACTACTTTTATACTTAATGGGAATTCAAAATTTAGATTTCTGAGTCTTTAAACTCATTCATATTTCTGTTTATTTGACAAACATAAAATGAAACCTCCCATGTACCAGACAACTTATTAGTTATTATGAATGCAGTGATAAATAGGAAACTAATCTTCATCCTTAAGGATTGGGTCACATGCAAAAACCATCACAATGCAATCTATATAATGCATCATGTCCCACACTATTTAGGACTGATAGATTAAATGTCCTAGTGCCCCCCTCACATTTTATCTTATAGAAAATAGTTTGTTATTATTTTTGTTGTTGTTTTTAACTGTGGATTCAATCACAAATCCTTTAAGATAGACTTGGTATTTCCCATGGATCTTTTCTTTCTCTTTCTAAAAGAATCCCTGTGGATATCTCTCATTAAAACCTTTTTACAAGGATTTTACACGTCACATAATATATACTCCTATTGTCAGCCTTTAACCCAATTCTGTTTTTATACTCACAAAATCACCTTGTGCTGTTCTCGCATAATGCTGACGTGATTGAAATGTTGGCAATTCATTTATTATGATTTTAACACTTTGAAAGGATTTATAAAAGGTGTTAGAAGCTCTAGAATGTTAACACTCAAATCTCACTCTGCTTCTAACTAAGCTAATACGTGTACACATTTCTGCAAGGTCGACTACAGGAGAGTGTCTAGTCAGTGAGAAGGGAATTGAAAATTGTCTCAAAGATAGCAAAAACCACAGCAACAATACCCTAAGGCCAGTACTTCAAATAGAAGCAATCATCAACTAGTCCCGATGAATCCATTCATCATTTCTTTCACCAAGGAGTGCAGGGGCTGTGTCTTATATGTCTTTATGCTCTCGGTCCCTAGCTAAGTTTTACTTTCAGAGCAGGAGTTAGGAAGTATCTTTTGCCCTAAAAATGACAGCCTACTATGTGTACCAAACTGAGGTTGGTAGGTGAGAGTTATGAGTAAATGATATTATTCTTGTCCTCAAGGAATTCACAAAATTGAGAAAGACAGGCAAATAAGCTAAACATAAAGTGTGATTATATAATTGTAATTGCATAAATGTGATTGTGATCTGATAAACAGGGTACTATGGGAGAAGAGTGAAGTATCAACCTTCGCCTTTTAAAAAGTGGTTCCAACAAATATAAGTCATGAATGAGAAAGGAGGAAATTTTCAACTGAACTAGGGAGAAAAAAGTCCTTGATTACAACCCAAACCGATGTATAAATAGCACAGAAGCAAGAAATAGCGGGACCTTTTTAGGGAAATTTCAGCAATTCTGTATGTTGGGAAATCAGCCAGCATCAGGTAAAAATGATATATAGATTTTATTCTTTAGGTGATATGGAATGATATGCCTACTTTATTTAGGAAAAAATTTCTGAAAGTGTGATGACACTTCTGTTTGCTTACTCAGCACTTATTCTCACCACACCCCTACTTACATCCTGATACAACTCTTATTTTATTCAGTTACCTACTTTTTAAAACATTGTCATTTTGGTTGAGGGAGGTAAATCTGATTCTAGCAGGGATAAATCTCAATTGTTCTAAATATCCAGGACTTCCCAAATTTTATTTTTTAATCATCACACACATGCAATAAGGTAGAATTTCAGGATACATTAGGGTAAATGGCTGAAGCTTCTCTCAGTAGGAAGCTCCATTGACTAGGCTCTGTTCAGCCCCTCTGAGCATGGAAGACCCAATAGATCATTGCACCTATAATGCAGTCACAGCATTTCATTTGGGAATGATTCCTCTAAACAGTTTACATTAATTGTATCTCTCTGAGTCATGAGCCCATGACTGAAGTCAGTTAACACAAGCATTACCTTACTGTCTGTTATTCTTTCAGAAGTAGATGCATGGCCCATGCTTGGCAATATTACACTAAAGGGATCAATTGGAGGAAAGACTTATGCTTTCTTTCGTGCATCAAGGAATTGTATAGCCCTTGTTGATATGCACAGCCATCTCATAATCATGAAGGGCACCAAAAACAGGAAGAAGTTGACATATAGAAGACAAAAAGGAGAAGCAGGGTCTTTGAGCAAATAGCAAAGCAGCTGAATTAGCCACCCTGAAGCCTAATTTCATACAGTAACAATCAAATAAAATGCTTTAAACCTATCATGTTCAAGTCCAAAAGCACATGCAGTGGCCACCCTGAAGCCTAACTTCATACAGTAACAATCAAATAAAATGCTTTAAACCTATGATGTTCAAGTCCAAAAGCACATGCAGTGGCCACCACCAAGTTTTTACATCAAATGTTGTAAGGAGGGGTGTAGAGAATGCTCAAGATCTTAGCTCTCCTGATTTTCATCCATTTGAGAATTGCAATGACTAAAGCAGATAGATATTTAAACATCATCTTTGTTAATAAGTCTAATATTTGGGCATGTATGTCATTTATAGCTATGGCAGGTGGACTCCATAATACTAACTCCAGGATTAGGCAGTGCAGGACCTGGACAGGCCTTTCTCCACAAGAGCAAGTCCTCTCTTTGTAGGTAGAATGGGTCCCCTTGTGGGCATCTCTCCCAATAGAGGAAGGAGAGAGGAAGGGCCCTGAGTATACATGCTAAGTTTCTCCTTTTCAAATTTTCCAGTCGGGCAAGTGAGTGAGGAGAAAAGCCAGAAGTGTTAATATAATGAGATATCTTTTCACATAGAAGAAAATATCAGGATATAAACATACCTCCTCCCCAGTAGATATGTGTTTGGAATCATCAAATAAATTCAGTTGAAATGGATGACATGGTAAGAATAAGAATGAGTGGAGGGAAGAGAAAAGAAAGGCCAGTGATAGGTCTGTGAGGAATACTCACATTTAAGATGCTGGTGGAGGCAGATATTTTGCAAAGGGAATTGAGAAGTGACAAATGTTTAGATAGACCCTATAGAAAATAAATATAGGTAAGGTAAATTTTATGAAGAAACACTTAGCTAAGTCAACTGCTAAAATGGGTAGGGGTCAAAAGCATAGAAGTGCCTATATGAAAGCTGGCAGTGATGAGGCCATTACAAGTTTCATGGAACCAGCCTGTAATGGTGAATGGCGAATGAGAGAAAATAGACTGTGAAAAGAAATGATTGTGTGGCTTAGTGTTAAGCGACAAGGGGCTATTTTTTAAGACAAGAAAAATATGAGCAATCTTATAAGCAGCAAGGAGAGAGTAGATAGGTATGGGGACAGTGAAGATATGGAAGAATAGAGACACTGGCTATGTCCATTGCAGAGATAGGAGGACAACAGTTTTGAGTAGGTAAAATAAAAAGCCCTGAGTAGGGGAAAGAAGAGGCAAGTAAATTAATGTATCAGAATAGAGAGCCCAGAAATAAACTCACATAAATATTGTGATCTTTGGCAAAAAAGCAAAAGGTGATACAATAGAGCAATTATAGTATTTTCAGTGAATGGTACTGGAATGACTGGAAATCCACATGCAAAAAATAAAAAGTCTGTGAATAGATTTATTTATTTACCTTTCACAAAAAGTAACTCAAAATGGATTATAGACCTGAATGTCAACACAAAAATATAAAAATCCTATAACATAGGAAAAAATCTATTTGACCTTGTGTTTGGTGATGATTTTTTAGATATGACATCAAAGGCAAGATCCTGAGGGCAGCTTACTTCCAATCGGCAAAGGGGTGAGGTACCCTTGAATACACAGGCTAAGAGACATGTATACACATGCTAGAAAAAATTGATAAGCTTGACTTCATTAAAATTAAAAACTTCTGCTCTATAAAAGTCGATATCAAGAGAATAATAGGATAAGCCACAGACTGGGAGAAAAACATTTGCAAAATAAATATCTGATAAACGACTGTTATTCAAAATATACCAAAAAACTCTTAAAACTCAACAATATAAAAACAAACAACCTAATTTAAACATGGACCAAAGACCTTAGCAGATACCTCATTGAAGAAGATATACAGATGGCAAGTAAGTACATGAAAAGATGCTCCACATCGTATGTCCTCAGGGAAATGCAAATTAAAACAACAAGACATTACTACACACCTATTAGAATGGCATAAAACCAGACCACTTACACCAAAAATCCAGAACACTGACAACACCAAATACTGGAGAGGATTTGGAGCGGTAGGAACTCTCATTCATTGCTGGCAGAAATGCAAAATGGTACAGTCACTTTGGAAGTGATTTGGCAATTTCTTACAAAACTAAATATACTCTTACCGTATGTTCCAGCAATCACATTTCTTGGTATTTACCCAAAGGAGTTCAAAACTTATGTTTACACAAAACCTGCAAGTGGATGTTTATATTAGCTTTATTAATATTGTCAAAAGTTGGATGCAACCAAGATGTCTTCAGTAGGTAAATGGATGAATAAACTGTGGTATGAAATATTATTCAGCAGTAAAAAGAAATGATAAATCATGAAAGTCATGGGGGGACCTTCAATGAATATTGCTAAGTAAAAGAAACCCAATTTGAAAAGGCTATGTACTGTATGATTCCAACTATATGACATTCTGGAAAAGGCAAAACTATGGAGACAGTAAAAAGATCAGTAGTTACGAGAGCTTAGGGAGGAAGAAGAGATAAATAGGCTAAGCACAGGGAATTTTTAGGGGAGTAAAACTGCTCTGTATGGTACTATAATAATGGATACATGTCACTAAACTTCTGTCCAAACCCATAGAATGTATAACACCAAGAGTGAACCATAATGTAATCTATGGAATTTGGGTGATAATGATGAGTCAATCGATGTAGTTTCATCAATTGTAAAAAATGTGCTACCCTGGTGGGGGATGTTGGTAGTGTGAAAATCTATGCATGTGTGTGGCCAGGGAGTATATGGGAAATCTTTGTACCTTCCTTTCAATTTTGATGTGAACCTAAAACTGCTTTAAAAAATAAAGTCTACTAAAAGAAAGAATAAACCCTGGGCATGGGTGAGGTATTGGATGCTAAACCTCTTCCTAGAATTTAGTTGAAAGAAATAAAAATGGTTATAGATAGGTTTCTAGATGCTAGAACGAGATTAGGGCTTTTTATCCAGAAAACCTCCTTTTAAAAAATTAAGTGAAAAGCAATTGAGGAGGCATTAAAAGGGTCATAAGTGTTAGGAACAACTTCCCTGGCAAAAGGGAATAATTACTATTGTTATAGACTGTAGATTCTTGATGGCATTTACCACCCTTGCTATAAAATTTTCTCCCTTGTACTATTCAGCTGCATAAGTTTAAGAGGAGTCATTTGTTTGACTTAGTAGAAAGTTGGAGATTTGCCAAACAGGACAGTCAAAAGACAGGGAAGCAAGTAAATTAAAGGTGATGAGAAAGGCACTGAACAACTCATCCGTGCTCTAACTTCACAGGAAAAGTAGAACAGAGAGTGTCTAGTAAGATGCTTCATTTCATCAGTAGTCACAGGATTAAATGTAAGTCTTAATATATTATCTTTGTTTTTTATTCTTTTTTCTGTCTTTTAGATAGAAAAAAACGTAATAGAAATATAATGTCTGCTACAAAATATATTTAGATATAATCTCTTATTAACAATTTTGTGTTGGTGGTATTAATTGATGAAATCAAAAGCCTCCAACTTTGATCAACTTTCTTAAGCTATTTTGAAAGAACAATCAATTTAGGAGGACAATCTTTCATCCAGTTTTATGTAATAGAATTTTTATTTTTATTACTGGTCACATGTAAATAAGTGGAAATGGGATATTGGTTTTCGTAAGTGCATATATTGTAGCAAATGACAATGAAAATTTACTTTGGGCTTGTTCCTGGTTTATAATTGCACAAATATTCAAACTAGGTAAGTTTAAGGAGTCCTTTTAAGAGCACCCCCCTTTGGATGTCTGTTAATGTCTTACAGAAATACGTTTTATAGAATTATAAAACTTGTCTCATAGAAATATAGTTCTTTTCATATACTCAAGAATATTATCCTTGATATTATTAGACTTACATGTTATTATGGAATATGAAGATGGAGCACTAAGTAGTACTAGTGATAAGTCCAAACTAAATCCTGTCTTGGACTTTGTAATAACTCATTGGGGAATTTAGAAACAGCTATCTAATGTTGCAACATCATGTAGTTGAGATCTCGGAGCCCATTTTTAAAAATTAAAATTAATATCAAGAATAAAAAATAATTATCACAAGTAACTCTAAACACAATATCAGGTAGTAGATGTCTTAATTCACCTCTGTTCTACAATTTTTACCTCACTCTGAGGCTACAGTGGCATGGGTCATACACAAACTATCTTCTCAAGTTTATAGTGACTTTTCTTCACTTAACATCAGCATTGTTTCCAAATATTTCTGTTTCACAGCTGAGTTATATATTCAGATAAAATACATGAAACATTGAGAGTTTTTATCAAAACTTTATTAAATGTTAAGGTTTTTTATATTTCACAATGTACTTTTTACTTACAAATTATATAAAACTTAGACATTTAAGTGTGGACCAATCAAGATATAAAGATAATTAGCATTTTTCACACATTTTGTAAACATGCACGCTTATAGTTTGTCAAATATTTCACATTTGTGTTAGACTTTATTAACTACCAGATTACATAAACATTTCCAAATAATAAGATTCCTTACCTACATTGATGGGGTTGTTCCTATTTAACACATTTTGCATTCTTCAACTTCTCATTGACTCATTTATCACTTAAGCTTTGTAAGTTTTTTGACATTATTGTACTCACCAATCATGATTCTTAAATTTTTAAAATTTATTGCACTCTTTAATATTCATTCAAGGAGCTAGAAAAAATCAATCATAAATACATTTAGGAAAAAATTGACCTATATATTATTTGCATTTATCAATGTTTTTATTAGGTCATGATTTATTTTATTGAAATATGCACTATAACCTCTTTAAGTTTGTAGTCTGATAGAGGTTATATGGTATCCATGTCATGCACAAAGAGTCATGGAAACAGCATTAAAGTTATTTTGAGCTGGATCCCAGAAGACTCCATGAAGAGCATTTGGGTTGACCTCTGTAAAACCTATAGAATCAATCTATTGTCAATATCTATTTACACTGCGTTTTGAATTCAACAAGTTGTAACTTCCATGTGATAACACTCATTAGAGTCTATAGGTTATGTTTTCACTTCCCTCTTCAAATTCCTGTATTTTATTTCTAATCCTTTTCATCTATTATTGTAATTTTCTTTTTTGGACATGAAATATTTAATAGAGTCAGGTAAGCATAATACCGCCTAGAGGTAGCACATAAATTCTAAGAATAGTCAACAATGCATTGCTTTAAATATTTGCTCAGCAAACTGGCAATAGCACCTTAGATGCCTTAACCCCCTGCTCCTTCTTATTTCAGTTTAATCTAATTTAATAAATATACACACATATATATAGTTATAGTTATATTCACACACATGCATTCACTGAACCACCAAGAGACTCTTCATATTTCTTCCTAAATTCTAATTTTAAAAATCTTAAATGCCAGATTTATACATTAAATGTTAGGAGAGTTGGAGAGTGGCTAAGACCTTACCCAAGACCTCTTCTCTCATCTGATTTTGACCCAATTGAGAATTAGAACAAATAAAGCAGGTAGATATTTAAATATTACTGTTATTAGTGGTATGTCTAATATTTGGGACTGAATATAGTTTATAGCTGTGGCAAGTGGATTCCATAATACTAACTGTAGGATTAGGCAGTACAAGGCCTGGGCAGGCTTTCCTCTACAGGAACAAATGCTGTCTCCTCCTAGTAGGTAGAATGGGTCCCCTTGTGGGCATCTTTCTTCCAATAGGGGAAAGGGAGAGGAAAGGCCATGAATACAAATGCTAAGTTTCTCCTTTTCTAATTCTTCAGTTGGGCAAGTGAGTGAGGAGAGAGGACAGAAATGTGTGTGTGTATATATATATATATATATATATAAAATTCTCCATATATATAATTCATGTATATATACATATTAATATGTATTAAAGGATACAGTTAAATAGATTTGATTTTACTCTGTTATTGAATTTTTTAAAAATAACACAGTCATGTTACAGAACATTGCCATCATCATTTATAGTAAATCCTCTTCTTCTACCTCTAGTCCTAGGTAACATCTGATCAACTCTCTATTGCTATAGTTTCGACTTTTCTCAGTATCATACAATATCTGGCCTTTTTGTCTACCTTCTTCCACTGAACATAATGCTTTTGAGATTCATCAAAGCTGGTGTATGTGTCAGTAATTTGCCCTTCTTAATTGCTGACTATTCTATGGTATGGATGTAACAACATTTGCTTTTCCATGTATAATTTGATGAACATTGGATTGTATCTAGTTTTTTGACTGATTTAAATGAAGCCGATATGAACATTTGAGTAGAAATCTTTGCATTGACATAAATTTTTCATATCACTTTTGCAAACACTGAGGAGTGGTATTCCTGGTTCATATAGTAAGTATACACTTAACTTTATAAGAAATTGCCAAAGTGTTTTTCAAGGTGGTTATACCACCTATTTCACCAACAGCGCACACAGATTCAACCTCCATGTCCTCAAGTCTTTAAAACTATCTAGTTCTCTGTATTGCCCAGATATTTATTTTCAAACTTGTTCTCTAATCATTTCAAGTGTCTGTCCTTGAGAAATGCATAACAATACACAATTTTCCCCCAAATGATCAATTTTGTCTTTTATTATGGAAATTTGACTTCTTTACTTATGGAGTAACACACTCAAACAGTGATTTATTCCTTCAGTTTACATTATGTTTAATTTAATCTTTATTTTACATCACTGTTTCATTCTCTTTTGTAATCTTAATTTGTCTGGTTTGGTGAAGTTGCTGTTTTTTCCTCATAGTTATTTTCCCCTCATGGATACTGATAATCAAGATTTCACTCCTCTAATTTTAAGCTGTTTTATTGGTCCACTAACCCTCATAACGGTACAACTAAAAGTACAGAATGCTTTTATTTTCCACAGTCACCTCCCACCAACATATTCCTTAGAATATCTTATTTATTATTCTTTAATTTCCCTTTCCCACCTACAATTCTAAAACTTGAAAGTTTTGCATGATATCTGCTAGTTTTAATTCTATATTATGATTATATCCTTCTTTACATGAGGGGTATGTTCTTAAGCTCATGGTCCATGGGATAGAATTCAAGGCATCTGTGAACCTGGGTAGTGTGGTAGAAAAGACTGAATTTTAGAATTTAGAATTTAGAATTTATTCACCACAAATGCTTTAAAATTGTTTCCATTGAGACATGGATCTTAATTTTTCTTTCCTTCATTTTAGTGAGGATTTAGTGGTTTGTTTGACCAATAGATTGGGGTGTAAGTAACACTTTGAGTTTTCTGACACTAGGAGAAAAGAACGTTTGCAACTTTTGCTTAGGTATTGGAAGCTGTTCTTGGAAGTTTCCCTCTTGGAATGCAGTCATCATGATGGGAGAAACCAAAACTGAGCAATAGGCAAATCAGATAACTATCCCCATGGAGCTCTCGGTAGCATTCAGAAGACTGATTGAGAGAGACAAGCGAGAATCTGCTTAGCTGAGTCCAGTAAACCATAGAACTGTGAGAGATAAAATATAAAAAATAATTTTGAAGCCAATAAGTTTTGGAGTGTTTTAATACACAGAGATAAATAATTGGAACACATGAAAATTTATTTTATATTCACTAATCTTCAACTAAAATGTACATTTGGCAGGTATATGTATAAGCAAAAAGACATAGTAGTATTAGCAATACTTTTGATTTGTCACCAATAGAAAACACAGGTGATTTTATATCACATACAGATGGAATATATATTTTTAAATGCTTTTTTACAGATATCACTACTTTGAAATTGTTGTGTTTCTAAGCATGCAATAGATCTTGTTATTATTGTGTTAATAAAGAAGCATGTGATAATACACATTTGTTTTTAAAATTTGGTAACTCTAGTTCAATGTAATTGTAATCCTAATCTAATTCTATATAATTTTCTTTGTAATCCTAAAATTTTAACTGTAGGCATTTAAAAACATTATTCTGAAAGAGGGTTCTTAGGCTTCAAATGGCCTCAAAGAAGCCCATGACACAAATATTGTTAAAAAACCTGCTTTGTAGCAAGTCTCTTTTTTCCAAAAAAAATCTTTACTTAGCACTTCTATTACAAATGTCCATTCCTTTAGACTTAATAATATGGTTAAAAAGTATGGGAGGAAAATATGTTTAGGTAGAGTGTTAGATTAAAAATTAGAGTGTTTGAATACTGGTGTATGTTTGTGTCTGTGTGTGTATGGGTGTGTGTCTATAGCTATCAGTTTATCTCTTGTAGAAGTAACCAAATTTCACAGTTGTGTGTAGATCAGATATATCCAGTGGTATCTCTTTATTTTCGATGCCAGTAGTAGCATAAATGATCACTACTCTGAACTGCTATTTCCCTAATTCCCTGCCCAGAGGTTTTTAACAAAGTTTATGTTGAGACAACAAAGGAGACAAAGACATTTTTAAAATCACTAGAGAGGTCATCTTCAAGTTAAATGAATAACAGGATGCATTTTTCTTAAAACAACATTCTTTCTAACAATAAATATTTTCATAGCTTGAGGAAATTATATAAAATAATCTACAAGTGAGGATAGACAGTTAAGCTGCTATGACAAACAACCTCAGAACTCAGTGGATTAAATAACAAAAGTGTATTTATTGCTTATATATAGATAGTTGCAATTCCATGTGACATTCAGGGTAGCCATCTGCCTCAGGAGGATGCCGTTTCACTTCCTTATCAGTGCAGTCTTCCTCCGTGGCTGCAGCAGGAAAGAGGGTGCTAGACAAACTTGTATCAGAATTAAATGCTTGTGCCCAGCCAGGGTGACACATGTCGTATCATCTCAGTTTAACAGAGGAAGACTCTTGCAAATGCCTCAAGTGTCAGGAAAGAGGAGAACTGGAATTCTTGCTGAGCAGCTTTATCTTCCATAAACATGTTTACAAACAGTTAAAGTTAACACAATTCTTAGGGTTAAAGGTTATATAAAAATGTTTAAAGACAGGCTCTGAAGTAAAGGAGTTGACAAAAAACATCCTTATACCTTTACATTGATTACTAGAAAGACAAAACAGATCTGCAACTTATTGTAAATGATAGAGCATGGTAAATTTAATTTTTGTGAACCTTCACCTAAGTGTGATTAGTAATTTAATAGGCAGGTTCTCTTAGCTCACAGGATTATCAATATTCTGTGTCCTTCATCTTTCTTAATCTCACAAAGAGAAGCAACTTACTGTATAGCATTTGAATGAACAAAGTATTTTTATGTCCAAAGCATATGTGCGAAACTGTTGATCTATGTCAAAATCGTGAATTTTCATAAAGATTGAATGATAAGAGATATATATTATTTTATTCTTAATGTTTCTTGCCAAAAAGGAGCCCTAAACTTTCTGATCCCATTATCTATTTCTCTTAACACCACCCCTACACACACACACACACACACACACACACACACACAGCCAAAGGAAGGCAAAGACAAAAAAAAGACTCAATCAGAAAACATTGAAGCAAACAAACATCATCAAGAAAGAGTACAGGTGAGTTAAAGTTCAAAAGAATTGGCTTTCTAAATTAAAAATATTTTAAAAATAGCCATATTAAAAGAAAAAGGAAAATAAATGCCAGACTTAACCAAATTTTCATCACTCTCTTCATAGCAGGAAAAGAGCAACTTTCACAGATGTTTATTATATTCATAAATATACATAAACAGAGATATAACAAAACCAGGAATAAAGTTGTTATTCCTAAGAGGTCCAATTCAGTGAGACAAGGTCAAGGATTTATTATTCTGGGGAAAAGAACCAGACTAGATGACCTTATTATTATTTATTTAACTTAATGTGGAAATGTTTATATTTTTCTTGGACTGTAACAGTACCTAACATGATGAAACCTGAGCAAAGTGTCAGTTTCTGCTTCTAAAACAAGTGTTGTGAATGTACATAATAGAAGAACTTCTGTGTTACAATAAGTATCTGTATATCACAGTGATTAAGAGTGAGGGTGAGATCTTTAGAGTCAGACTGCCTGAGGTGATATCTTAACCCTGCCATTTTGCATGATGTGTTGCCTCTGAGCATGTTACATAAGTTCACTGTGCCTCTGAGCCTCTTAGATAATCTGTATGTGCCTTAATTCCCTCATCAGTAACATGGAGATAATAATATTACCTAACTTATTAAAATTTTTGATAATTAAATGGGTCACTTCATATAAAGTATTCACACCCAATAAATGTTTCCTATTCATATTTAACCATTATTATTATCATGATACTCCTTCTCATCATGAAAGCCTCTCCTCTGATGGTCTTATTATTATTTACCTGTGATATCCCTTCCCTCCACATTGACTGTCCATCCTCCAGTCATTCCACCCTGCTTGACACACACTAAAGTTGTTCTATATCTATATCACAGTACCTAGGTTATTTAAAAGTCAGTTCGTTTTGTGCATGATATTTTCAAACATTTGGTAAGATTTCAGTATCTTTTGGATGATGTTGATTTATGTTCATATTTTGTTGGGGTCAGAATACAGCTATTTTCCCCATTGTTATACACATTTGGTTGACAAAACTTTATATTGTACCTTTTATTATGCCTTATATATAAAAAATTAAGTACTGTGCCTATATTTATGCACACAAAAGCATATGGATACATATATGTAAGTGCTGAAAAGAAAACTTGACAAATAAGCTTATTAACTGTTCATCATGGGATAATCCTTGTTCTAACAACTGTAAGTATATTATCTTATTTGATCTATTTGACTTTTACAATTGCTCTGTAAGGTCAATACCATAACAAATCCTATTTTATGTATGGGACATTATACCTCAAGGAGAGTAAGTTACCAACCTTTACATTGTAACAAGGGATCCCAGAATAACTGACTTCACAGCCTTATGCTACTGCACATACAGCTTTATAATGTCTGACCCACCCAGTGGGGTGTTCATCTTGTTCTCTGTTATCTCCACAGTGTTACAATGCCATCTAGTATACAGTAGGTGCTCAATAAATATTTATTAGCATAAATTAGAAAATTTAATGGAAAATAATGCTATTCAGTAGCAAAAACAAAACAAAACAAAAACAAAACCCACAAAAACCACAAAACACAAAGTATTTAGGAAGAAGCATAACAGTAAATAGGTTACTTATGTTACCTGTAAAGGAAAGCACTTTTTTTAAAAAAATTTTATTTTATTTTATTTTTTATACAGCAGGTTCTTATTAGTTATCCATTTTATACATATTAGTGTATATATGTCAATTTCAATCTCCCAATTCATCACACCACAACCACACCCCTGCCACTGTCCCCCCCTGGTGTCCATACGTTTGTTCTCTACATCTGTGTCGCTATTTCTGCCCTGCAAACCAGTTCATCTGTACCATTTTTCTAGGTTCCACATGTTTGCGTTAATATACGATATTTGTTTTTCTCTTTCTGACTTACTTCACTCTGTATGACAGTCTCTAGATCCATCCACATCTCTACAAATGACCTAATTTCGTTCCTTTTTATGGCTGAGTAATATTCCATTGTATATATGTACCACAACTTCTTTATCCATTCATCTGTTGATGGGCATTTAGGTTGCTTCAGTGACGTGGCTATTGTAAGTAGTGCTGTGATGAACATTGGGGTGCATGTGTCTTTTTGAATTATGGTTTTCTCTGGGTATATGCCCAGTAGTGGGATTGCTGGGTCATATGGTAGTTCTATTTTTAGTTTTTTAAGGAACCTCCATACTGTTCTCCATAGTGGCTGTATCAATTTACATTCCCACCAACAGTGCAAGAGGGTTCCCTTTTCTCCACACCCTCTCCAGCATTTATTTTTTGTAGATTTTCTGATGATGCCCATTCTAACTGGCATGAGGTGATACCTCATTGTCATTTTGATTTTCATTTCTCTAATAATTAGTGATGTTGAGCAGCTTTTCATGTGCTTCTTGGCCATCTGTATGTCTTCTTTGGAGAAATGTCTGTTTAGGTCTTCTGCCCATTTTTTGATTGGGTTGATTGTTTTTTTAATATTGAGCTGCGTGAGCTGTTTTTATATTTTGGAGATTAATCCTTTATCTGTTCATTCATCTGCAAATATTTTCTCCCATTCTGAGGGTTGTCTGTTTGCCTTGTTTGTAGTTTCCTTTGCTTTACAAAACCTTTTAAGTTTCATTAGGTCCCATTTTTTTATTTTTGTTTTTATTTCCATTACTCTAGGAGGTGGATCAAAAAAGATCTTGTGATTTATGTCAGAGTGTTCTTCCTATGCTTTACTCTAAGAGTTTTATACTGTCTGGTCTTACATTTAGGTCTCTAATCCATTTTTATTTTATTTTTGTGTATGGTGTTAGGGAGTGTTCTAGTGTCATTCTTTTACATGGAGCTGTCTAGTTTTCCCAGCATCACTTATTGAAGAGACTGTCTTTCTCCACTGTATATCCTGCATCCTTTGTCATAGGTTAGTTGACCATAGGTGCGTGAGTTTATCTCTGGACTTTCTATCCTGTTCCATTGATCTGTATTTCTGTTTATGTGCCAGTGTCATACTGTCCTGATTACTGTAGCTTTGTAGTATAGTCTGAAGTCAGGGAGTCTGATTCCTCCAGTTCCGTTTTTTTCCCTCAAGACTGCTTTGGCTATTCATGGTCTTTTTGTGTCTCCATACAAATTTTAAGATTTTTTTGTTCTAGTTCTGTAGAAATTTCCACTGGTAATTTGATAGGGATTGCATTGAATCTGTAGATTGCTTTGGGTAGTATAGTCATTTTCACAATATTGATTATTCCAATCCAAGAACATGGTATATCTCTCCATCTGTTGGTATCATCTTTAATTTCTTTCATCAGTGTCTTATAGTTTTCTGCATACAGGTCTTTTGTCTCCTTAGGTAAGTTTATTCCTAGGTATTTTATTCTTTTTCTTGCAATGGTAAATGGGAGTGTTTCCTTAATTTCTCTTTCAGATTTTTCATCATTAGTGTATAAGAATGCAAGAGATTTCTGTGTATTAATTTTGTATCCTGCAACTTTACCAAATTCACTGATTAGCTCTAGTAGTTTTCTGGTGACCTCTTTAGGATTCTCTATGTATAGTATCATGTCATCTGCAAACAGTGACAGTTTTACTTCTTCTTTCCCAGTTTGTATTCCTTTTATTTCTTTTTCTTCTCTGATTGCCGTGACTAGGACTTCCAAAACCATGGTGAATAATAGTGGTGAGAGTGGACATCCTTGTCTCGTTCCTGATCTTAGAGGAAATGCTTTCAGTTTTTCACCGTTGAGAATGATGTTTGCTGTGGGTTTGTCGTATATGGCCTTTATTATGTTGAGGTAGTTTCCCTCTATGCCTACTTTCTGGAGAATTTTTATCATAAATGGGTGTTGAATCTTGTCAAAAGCCTTTTGTGCATCTATTGTGATGATCATATGGTCTTTATTCTTCAGTTTGTTAATATGGTGTATCACATTGATTGATTTGCGTATATTGAAGAATCCTTGCATCCCTGGGATAAATCCCACTTAATCATGGTGTATGATCATTTTAATGTGCTGTTGGATTCTGTTTGCTAGTATTTTGTTGAGGATTTTTGCATCTATATTTGTCAGTGATATTGGTCTGTAATTTTCTTTTTTTGTAGTGTCTTTGTCTGGTTTTGGCATCAGGGTGATGGTGGCCTCATAGAATGAGTTGGGGAGTGTTCCTTCCTCTGCAGGTTTTTGGAAGAGTTTGAGAAGGATGGGTGTTAGCTCTTCTCTAAATGTTTGATAGAATTCACCTGTGAAGCCATCTGTTCCTGGACTTTTGTTGGAAGATTTTTAATCACAGTTTCAATTTCATTACTTGTGATTGGTCTGTTCATATTTTCTATTTCTTCCTGGTTCAGTCTTGGAAGGTTATACCTTTCTAAGAATTTGTCCATTTCTTCCAGGTTGTCCATTTTATTAGCAGAGAGTTGCTTGTAGTAGTCTCTTAGGATGCTTTGTATTTCTGTGGTGTCTGTTGTAACTTCTCCTTTTCATTTCTAGTTTTATTGATTTGAGTCCTCTCCTGCTTTTTCTTGATGAGTCTGGCTAATGGTTTATCAATTTTGCTTATCTTCTCAAAGATCCAGCTTTTAGTTTTATTGATCTTTGCTATTGTTTTCTTTGTTTCTATTTCATTTATTTCTACTCTGATCTTTATGATTTCTTTCCTTCTACTAACTTTGGGTTTTGTTTGTTCTTCTTTCTCTAGTTCCTTTAGGTGTAAGGTTAGATTGTTTATTTGAGATTTTTCTTGATTCTTTAGGTAGGCTTGTATAGCTATAAACTTCCCTCTTAGAACTGCTTTTGCTGCATCCCATAGGTTTTGGGTCATCGTGTTTTTGTTGTAATTTATCTGTAGGTATTTTTTGATTTCCTCTTTGATTTCTTTAGTGATCTCTTGGTTATTTAGTAACATACTGTTTAGCCTCCATGTGTTTGTGTTTTTTATGTTTTTTTCGCTGTAATTGACTTCTAATCTTGTAGTGTTGTGGTTAGAAAAGATGCTTGATATGATTTCAATTTTTTTAAATTTGTTGTGGCTTGATTTGTGACCCAAGATGTGATCTATCCTGGAGAATGTTCCGTGTGCACTTGAGAAGAAAGTGTAATCTGCTGTTTTTGGATGGAATGTCCTATAAATATCAATTAAATCTATCTGGTCTTTTGTGTCATTTAGAGCTTCTGTTCCCTTATTAATTTTCTGTTTGAATGATCTGTCCATTGGTGTAAGTGAGGTGTTAAAGTCCCCCAGTATTATTGTGTTACTGTCGATTTCCTTTTTTATAGCTGTTAACAGTTGCCTTGTGTATTGAGGTGCTGCTATGTTGGGTGCATATATATTTATAATTGTTATATCTTCTTCTGGATTGATCCCTTGATAATTATGTAGTGTCCTTCCTTTCTCTTGTAACATTCTTTATTTTAAAGTCTATTTTATCTGATACGAGTATTGCTACTGCAGCTTTCTTTTGATTTCCATTTGCATGGAATATCTTTTTCCATCCCCTCACTTTCAGTCTTTATGTGTCCCTAGGTCTGAAGTGGGTTTCTTGTAGACAGCATATATATGGGTCTTGTTTTTGTATCCATTCAGCCAGTCTGTGTCTTTTGGTTGGAGCATTTAATCCATTCACGTTTAAGGTAATTATCGATATGTATGTTCCTATTACCATTTTCTTAATTGTTATGGGTTTGTTTTTGTAAGTCTTTTATTCTCTTGTGTTTCACTCTTAGAGAAGTTCCTTTAGCATTTGTTGTAGAGATGGTTTTGTGGTGCTGAATTCTCTTAGCTTTTGCTGTCTGTAATGCTTTTGATTTCTCCGTCGAATTTGAATGAGAACCTTGCAGGGTAGAGTAATCTTGGTTGTAGGTTCTTCCCGTTCATCACTTTAAATGTATCATGCCACTCCCTTCTGCCTTATAGAGTTTCTGCTGAGAAATCAGTTTTAACCTTGTGAGAGTTCCTTTGTATGTTATTTGTCATTTTTCCCTTGTTGCTTTCAATAATTTTTCTTTGTCTTTAGTTTTTGTCAATTTGATTACTATGTGTCTTGCCATGTTTCTCCTTGGGTTTATCCTGCTTGGGACTCTCTGCACTTCCTGGACTTGGGTCGCTATTTCCTTTCCCATGTTAGCGAAGTTTTCAACTATAATCTTTTCAAATATTTTCTCTGGTCCTTCTCTCTCTCTTCTCTTTCTGGGACCCCTATAATGCGAATGTTGTTGCGTTTAATGTTGTCCCAGGCGTCTCTTAGGCTACCTTCATTTCTTTTCATTCTTTTTTCTTTATTCTGTTCCACAGCAGTGAATTCCACCATTCTGTCTTCCAGGTCACTTAACCGTTCTTCTGCATCAGTTATTGTGCTATTGATTCCTTCCAGTGTATTTTTCATTTCAGTTATTGTATTGTTCATCTCTGTTTGTTTGTTCTTTAATTCTTCTGAGTGTTTGTTCTTTAATTCTTCTAGGTCTTTGTTGAACATTTCTTGCATCTTCTCGATCTTTGCCTCCATTCTTTTTCCGAGGTCCTGGTTCATCTTCACTATCATTATTCTGAAAGCTTTTTTGGAAGGTTGCCTATCTCCACTTCATTTAGTTGTTTTTCTGGGGTTTTATCTTGTTCCTTCATCTGGTACATATCCCTCTCCCTTTTCATCTTGTCTTTCTTTCTGTGAATGTAGTTTTTGTTCCATAGGCTGCAGGATTGTAGTTCTTCTTGCTTCTGCTGTCTGCCCTCTGGTGGATGAGGCTATCTAAGACCTTGTGCAAGCTTCCTGATGGGAGGGAGTGGTGGTGGGTAGAGCTGAGTGTTGCTGTGGTGGGAAGAGCTCAGTAAAACTTTAATCTGCTTGTCTGCTGATGGGTGGGGCTGGGTTCCCTCCCTGCTGGTTGTTTGGCCTGAGGTGACCAAATACTGGAGCCTACCCGGCTCTTTGGTGGGGCTAATGGCAGACTCTGGGAGGGCTCATGCCAAGGATTACTTCCCAGAACTTCTGCTGCCAGTGTCCTTGTCCTCCTGGTGAGCCACAGCCACCCCCCGCCTCTGCAGGAGACCCTCCAACACTAGCAGGTAGGTCTGGTTCAGTCTCCTATGGGGTCACTGCTCCTTCCCCTGGGTCCCATTGTGCACACTACTTTGTGTGTGCCCTCCAAGAGTGGAGTGTCTGTTTCCCCCAGTCCTGTCAAAGTCCTGCAATCAAATCCCACTAGGCTTCAAAGTCTGATTCTCTAGGAATTCCTCCTCCCGTTGCTGGACTCCCAGGTTGGGAAGCCTGACGTGGGACTTAGAACCTTCACTCCAGTGGGTGGACTTTTGTGGTATAAGTGTTTTCCAGTTTGTGAGTCACCCACCCAGCAGTTATGGGATTTGATTTTATTGTGATTGCGCCCGTCCTACCATCTCATTGTGGCTTCTCCTTTGTCTTTGGATGTGGGATACCTTTTTTGGTGAGTTCCAGTGTCTTCTTGTTGATGATTGTTTAGCAGTTAGTTGTGATTCTGGTGCTCTTGCAAGAGGGAGTGAGTGCATGTCCTTCTACTCAGCCATCTTGAACCAATCTCCTAAAGGAACACTCTTAAACTTACTCAAGAACATGAAGAATACTATTACTGTGTGTTGCTGAATTGGCATGAGGTGATGCAAGAACCATGCACAGGTGAATCTTCATCAGCCAACAGATGTGGTTCTATGGGTCTGTTTCTTTCAAGGAACTTCTACCTTCCAGTCGGGCAAGGAGCTCTGCCCCAGACTCAGCCCTATGGAAGTCACTACACATCGCCCCGGAGGCTCAGCGCACCAGCCACATCAATAAATATTTTTGAATGAATAAATTAATCTATTACCTTGCACCTGTTCATCATTATTATTAAGTTGCTCAAACACTATTTACTTCTTGTCTTGATTTATTTATTTGAGAGAGAGGGAGCTGTGTTAATATCTCTCACTATGGTTGTGGATTTGTGATATTTTTCTCAAAAATTTAATCGTATTGTATTGTGTTATTTTAATATGTTGTGTTAAATTGTATTAAAATCATTATAGTCTGTATTTATTGTTGGCTTGTCTTTTTACCACCATTAAATGCATAGATTCTTTTCCTCATGTTGTTTTGTTTGATATTACTATTGTTCAGTTGCTGCTGTCTTCCTTGGCTTTACTCATCGAATAGGCACTGCTTGTGTCTTAGATAGGGTCTCCTTAGGGAGTTGTCTTGCCTCAGGAGAGAGTCGGCATGTGCAAACCCGATTTTGCTTTTCTAAGCAAAATCTGCCTATGGCCTCTTTGCTTCTTCTGCTCTTCGCTCCCACCACCCCAGGAGCTAAGCTCTCTCTGTGTTGTGCCCATCTTGGGCCATGGTTTCTCTCACAGGCTCTGGACTGTCATTCTCAGGGCTGTTTCACTCTACCCTGCTTGCTTTCATCCCCACTGGAATTCCACACTGTCTGGCCACCTGATAATTTTCCTGGTTTGGGAGTGGATAGTCACTTAGGCTAAACTTATTTTTGTTCACTTCTATGTTTGGCACAGGGTAGTGTCATGGCAGCTTGTGCTCATTGGACTGTCTTGAAACCTGGACCTTAGCATGTACTTGAAAATGGATCTACTTTTCTATTTCTGGACAACACTATTAGTTATTACTTACATGTGAAAGGAAGAACTGAGTTATTTGTCACTAAATCATGTTTCTTTCTGAAATCAAAATAGATATTGGGACTCATTCTGTTAATTAATTGCCCAAAAGTATTTTAGTAAATGGCACCAATCCTGTAACAATCAGACATGAAATATCCCTTCCACCATTTTGACTATGGAGAAAATTGAGATTTAGCTCAGAGATCTTCATCACAATATGTGAGAAGACCTCCGTATCTTAAAATAGGTTTCTTTACAGTCTGCCACATAAATGAGCCTACCTATAAATAGTGACTGGCATCCATGTATGTGGACATATTAAGATGCAATATCTGTATTAATATGACTTTTAAATTTTGATATGTTTATTGTTTTATTCCAATTTTATTTCATATCTAACCTTTTATATTTTCAGGGATATATACAGATATTTAAATATTCTTCTTCAACTGGGTAAATAAAGGGTATTTTCATATTAATATACTTAAGAGGACCATGTCTTTTACTCTGGTTCCTAATGGAAATGATATATTACACTCTAAATTCAAAAAAAAAAGAGAGAGAGAATTAAATCAGGATTTTCCCCTTTTCCTTCTCTTAACAAGGGTTCCAAAAGCAGGCTTCAAAATTGATTGCTTTTTTAATGAATTATAGTCAACCATCTTTAATTTGGTCTTTTCACTAATGTAAGTATTAACTTGTTTCTTCTGTATTAGAAATCAGTAAGTAATTCAGATAAGCATTTAAGGATTCTGTCTCCTGAGCCCAAGGAGTCAAAATCCTTTTGATTTTAGTATCTTTTAGCCTATACCTTATCAAGGAGATTTGCCATGGGTACTAAGTAGAACATCCTAATGTCAAATGTATTAACGAAATGCAAGTCTCTTAACCAACTTCCTGCCTTGGCTTAAGGCTACCTCTGAGTTCTCCTGCCAAGGATAAATTTAACACAATTTGTGATGTGGAAATATTATACTTTAGCTGTTTTTATAACTGTGACTTCTTCCTTGGAGACTTAACTGAAGAAGTTTTCTGTCCTTACTTCTGTCTTTGATCTAAGGCTGTCAGAACTTCATTTACATTTCAGACTCTCTGGTTAAATACATGTCCTTTGGGTTTTGAAAAACTGTCAGATGACAGAATTGGACATAAAGCATATAAATGTCATGATCTATTGAAGTACTGGGTACTACATTTCATCCTCTTTGTATAGTGCTTGTCTGATATGTGTTTGTATATATATGTGTGTATGCATACACATATATAAATACCTATGCATGTACACACACATATACACAAACTTTAGATTCCATTTTTTAAAAAACTCCATATGATGCAATTACTAATATTGTATTTTGAAGAATAGCTTTAATTTTGGTTTTGCAGTCACTCTGACTTTGCAAAACAAAATACTGTTGTTGCCTCAGTTTTGGCATTTCTTTTAAGAAGCACTTGTGTTACTAGAATTGTATTTTAAAATCAGCTTTCTTGACATGTTTACATTATTTTGCCTGATAATTTTTTTGTTAAGATAATTGGGTTTTTTTGAGATTACTGCTAACATGCTACTTCTTCTGGTTTGTTTTACTTAATATGCTACAGAAGAGTTGATATAAATATACTTGTCTTTCTTTTGATAATAATCTAAACTGTTGGTAATATGTTTCCCATTTTAGGTAGCTATGGCCTCAGACAATTAGTATCCATTATTTTTAAACTCACTGGTTTTGTAAATATAATTAAAATACTTTCAGTTTGAAAAAAGTAAATAAAATCTAATGAGAGCAGCTATAAAAGTAGTATTGCAGTTTAATCTAAAACTTTCCCAAAGCTCAATGTTAAATTAGTTGGATCTACCAGATTGTGAAAAATACAATTTCTGTGTTTTAAACAGGGGCAGCAAGTAGCATTTCTTAAATATAAATGTTATTGGAATATCCTGTGTAATTTCTAATTTAAAAAATAGTTTAATATTAGCTTATTTTAGACAATATAAACCAGGTGATTTTCTTAATTATTCACTATCTTTACTGTTGTTTATAACACACTTGTCTCAGCCTACACCTTGAGAAGGTTAAAGAATGAGCAACAAAAATTCAGTCAATTGTTCAAATAGTTTGTGTGAAGTTTTTTCCTCCATGAATTTAGTGAAGAAAATTACTACCACAAACAAACTGTTAGACAATAAGAAAAATAATAAAAGTCGATTAAAAAAATGGAAAAAGCAACATGGTAATGTAGAGTAATAGGCAGTAGAAGAAATAGGAATTAAGCCAGGGTTAAATAACCAAACCAAAATTTTCATAAAAATTTCATTGCAGAGGTCAACTTTTAATAGAATATAGGACATTTTAGACAAAAAAGAAAATGTCAAAAATTGGAACTTGATATATAAAATTTAACAAAGACTTATCTACTAACATTGACTTCAAATATAACTTTGTGTTGTATTACTATTAAGTTCTAAAAAAATTGTGGTTTTAAGCATTTATGAACATTAATAACCTTAACATGTTTAGATGCAATAATAACTTTAAAATAAAATACAAAAATAAATGGTTTTCATTGTTTTAAAAGTTATCTTTCTTACCCTCATCACAATTTATTGAAATGTAATTTTTAAACTTTCTGCTTAAAACAAATAAATACAAACTAAAAGCAAATATAGTGAAGAGAAAGAAGAGTCTAGTAGACATCATTTTTCATGCTTTTCAACACTTTATCCCTCAGTATGCCAACAAAATACAGTTATCCTTTCTGGGAGAGGAGGAAAAGAAGATACCTGAGGAGACTCTCAAACACATGGTACTTCCTTCTGTTATATTGGGCACTGAGAGTGCTCAATAAGGAATCATCTCATTTATTTATCATGTAGTTGTCACATGACTCAAGCCAGGACAACCAGAAGCCTTCTCTAAGACTAGTTACTCTTCTTTGAGTTAGAGATTTTCCCCCTATCTTTGGGATCTTCAGCTGAAGGAACAGTAACTAATTTAAACCAAAGTTATATTCCTATCCCTTTTAATTATAAAAACACCCTGAATAGAAATCTGGAAGAATTGCATTACAAGTGACATACCCTAAATGGTGGAATTTTCCATCTCAATGTGTAACTGACACAGTGAGTCTTTCCCGTTTATTTCCTGAGAGATCATTGATCATTGCAATGTGGTGAAAAAGCTGTTCTGAGACCATGTATTCTCTAAATGCAAATTCAATAGGAATCTCCTAAAACGTTAAGGGGATTTTTTTGGTCTGTTTTGGCTTGGTTTTGGTTTTGGTTTTGGTTTGTTTTGCAAAATAATGTCAGGCCTGGTGAAGAAAGCCAAAGAATATTTTTGTTATCATTAAGGCAATCTCCTGGCCATTAAACCTACACACTAATAGGAAGCAGCTTGTTCAAGTGGTCAGTCTTTAAAAGAGAAATCCTCTGTATCACTCTTTCAGATATTGCCATTAGGACATAGACAATGGGTGTCCCAGAATTCTATATCCTCTTTTGGATTTGCTCAGATATGTCCTTCTGATTTTACTAAAAACCCTCCAGGAAGATCACTTAGCACCAACTTGCTCTCTTGAAGATCGCACTGGGCAGGTTTCAATAATCACTGGAGGGATGATTTGAGTGCACTTTCTGTCTTTGGCTAAGGCCATACTCTTATCTTCTTGCACTTGTTTGGCTACCTAGACCCTCTGCAGTAGCTGCTTTTTGTTCTTCATGACTCCTAGGATATGCCTTTTAAAATCATATGAAAACAGATTCACATCTAGTTAAAATAAATTGCAGGCTACTGGAAATTGAAATGATAGTTTGCTGAGTTTTAGAAATAGTTGGAAGTTACCAGGCAGATTCTCAATTTTATTTTTCTCTTTTTTTCAAGTTTAATGGGACAGTTGATGTTATTTTAAGTAATTTTTAAAATAAAATCATCCCATTTATCACATGACAGAGAAAATTTTATATCTTTTGTTTTTCATGACTCTACATTTTGACAAAGAATAACCCACTTTTTTTTTAAAACATCTTTACTGGAGTATAATTGCTTTACATTGTTGTGTTAGTTTCTGTTGTATAACAAAGTGAATCAGCAATACGTATACATATATCCCCATATCCCCTCCCTCTTGCGTTGAAAGCATATAATATAAATTCTAAAAGCAATTCATAAAAAAGAGGATTCCTCTTTATGTGTATGTGCACAGATTCTCGTGGTTTCTACCCAAAATTTATACGACTAGTTGGATAATCGATTCAGGTGGCAGCACACACAAATGTTAAATGTATCCTGCCATACCACCTCTCCTCCTAGATTAATATCAAGTTAAAACTGGTATAATTATATAGAAGTATATCAATTTTATATAGATATAAAAATTATAAGGATGGCATAATTCTTCATAAGCACTCATTTGATATAAATTGTTCCTCACTCTTCACTTACTCTCTATGCTGAAGAGGAAAATAAAATCTCTGGCTCTTTTATCAAAGTCACTTCTTTCTAATTTAAATTTTTATTCTCCAAAATTTTTTATTATACTCCTTCCAGGAGAACACAAGTCAGTATCAGAACCTGGAAGAAATTTTTAATCAGTATTATTTACATTATTTTAAACATCTGTGATAGGTAGAAAACACACAAAATATACACAAGCTTTCTTTTTTTTAATTTAATTTTTATTTTGTATTGGGGTATCGTTGATTTACAATGTTATGTTAGTTTCTAGTGTACACCAAAGTGGTTCAGTTATGCATATGCATATATCCAATTTTTTTCAGATTCTTTTCCCATATAGGTTATTACAGAATATTGAGTAGTGTTCTCTGTGCCATACAGTAGGTTCGTGTTGATTATCTATTTTATATATAGTAGTGTGTATATGTTAATCCCAAACTCCTAATTTATCCCTCCCCCCACCTTTCCCCTTTGTTAACCACAAGTTTGTTTTTGAAGTCCGTGAGTCTGTTTCTGTTTTGTAAATAAGTTCATTTCTATCATCTTTTTAGGTTCCACATACCAAGATTTTCTAATTAATATTTTCCCCATTTATTTATATCCCTTATTGAACATCATTTTAAATTTTATGTGGAAATGCTGTCCAAATAAAAATATACTAAAATATATTAAAGTTTACTTATTTTATAGATATTTCAACCAGTATTTTTATAAGTTTAACAAGGGTGAAAAATATATAACTGCAGCCCAAATCAGTAAAAGAGGTACCTATGAAATGTTAAAAAGTATATTCTATGTCTCAAATTATGCATTTCTGTTCATCCTCCTAAATGAGCTTGAAAATTATCTTTGTGGAATTTTTAAGAACTATTTATAGAAGCCCTTACAATAATATCAGTAGAAGAAGTTACTAAAATTTTATCAGTGCAGCTCCCTGGTTTTGAAGGAAGAGGATTTTTTTTAGACAACTCATATATGACCCTGTACGTCCTCCTGATTTTGGATTTATGAGTTCCCTGATGGTTTTCTTTTTATACAGTGTATCCTATTATGTTTCCATATACATAATGAGCTATAAGAAAAGATTCATTTTAATGGGAAAAGTTAGAGTTATGTCATGTGAAATAACACTTATTTCAAGTTTGCATTTAGAAGACAAAGAGCAAAACATAAGTAGACTGAATTTCAATTAGGTACCTGGAAAAAGATTAATCCTATCAGTTTACATGATTAAAATAATTTTTTCTATCTATCTACCTACCTACCTATCTATCTATCTATCTATAATGGATCTACTAGGTAGAATAATCTAGGTTATTCTGCAGTAATAAATAAGCCAAGATCTTTGTGGCTTATAACAATAAATGTTTGATTCTCAGTTAGGCTACTTGTTGACTGCAGATCATTTAGAGATTCTTCTCTACGGCTCTTTCCCATGGACCCAGGCTGACAGAGCAATTGCTATCTGAAGCACATCAGGGCAATAGAATGCAAGAGTGAATTACATCAACAAATTTCCTGTTGGTTGAACAGATATAGTCATATGACCCATTCAAGAAGACCAGGAACTGCATTCTTACCCTGTGTCTAATAGGAAGAAAAATGGAAATATATGATGTAAACAGTACTGGTTATATTACAGTGAAATCATAGTTTCCTATGACTGCTGTAACGACTTCCTTATTTAAGTTTTTGTTTTATTTGTTTTCAATTTTAATCTATAAAGGGACTGTTAGTTTTTAATCACCCCTAGGTGCAAAGAAAATATTTAAAATGAGTGACTAAAAAAAATTAACAAATAGAAAATACCCTATTGATCCTAGGTAACAATGTTTAAGTTTTGAAATAAATCTTCAATAAATAACTGTCAAAAGTAAGTTTAAATTAATAGACTTCTAAGTGATAATCATTTTTTCTCAAAGCAAAAAACAAAGATCAGGAAAATAAAAATCAAAAAACAATAACAAAACAAATCATATGATATGGTATTGCCCAAAAGACCAGAGCAAAAACTGACTTATAAAAGAATGAAAAGAAGTCATCCTAATAGTAAGGAGTAAGCCAATTATACTTCTAGTGCCATGCAACTGGCTACTTATGAAACATTAAAATCAAATCACTTCAGGCAAGTGCTTTGTAATGGATTAACTTGTCCATGATGTAATCAAACTTTAGAATAATATTACAAATGCCAAACAGGACTTTCAAACAGCAACATTAAGACCCTTTGCCAGCTGAATCTATTACTGTAGAGAGAAATCCTTCAGGCAATGTTAGGTCACTGATTATAGCAATTTATTTCTCATTAGCTTATAACAAGCTGACCTCTTCATCTGTTTCTGCTCTATGAAGTTGCACTTCAGAATTTATATATACAAACTCATAAGGAATCATTTTATTGCTTTCATTCAAAAATGAATTCTATTCACTAGAATTCTAGTCAGGAATGCTGACCAGTTGGCTCTTCTAGTTGGAATTTCACAAGATAGTCATACTCTATATAATAAAATCAGAATCACACCCTGTAGAGGTGCATAAATGGAACACTCATCAAAGTATATTAAAAATAGTTAATATTGGTAGAAAAGTTGAAAATTTAACCTCATTCAATAAAATTATAAAGACATAGAGCAAAATTCAAGGAACAGAAAATCCTTACGTCATTATAAAACAAAAGTTTCAAAAGTATAGAAAGTTATGTGAAACATTCTAATTCATCATTAAAATTTAGCATAACTTTGTCATTAAAACTAAATAAGTGTTCTGTCTACCTGTCTGTCTGTCTGTCTGTCTATCTATCTATCTATCTATCTATCTATCTATCTATCTATCTATCTACCTACCTGTCTTACCGTTCTGGAGACTAGAACTCTGAAATCAGTTTCACTGTGCTAAAGTCAAGGTGTCAGGAGGACTACCTCCCTCTGGAGGCTCTAGAGGATAATCCATTTTATTGCCATTTTTTATTTTCTCCAAATGCATTCCTTGGATCATGCACCTTCTTCCATCTTCAAAGCCATCGGCATAGCATCTTGTTTGTCATCATATTGCCAGTTTTTCACTCTATTTATGACTTTTTTCTCCTTCCCTCTTCTCATTTTTGGGGGATTTTCTCTAAGCATTGAAAGAATGAGAACACTGGACTGGAGAAATATAAGAAATTTAAAGGGTTACTCAAAGAGGAAGCAGTCTCTGAATCTGGTTTAAAATTTCCAGTAAAATATTCTAATAGTCTCTGTATTATGTGCCTACCATTTTGTCCAAATACTGTGGGCAGGAAGATGTTTAAACATACTTAACCACTATTTGGTCATATGCTCACCACTATATCAAGCAGTAGGGTACTATGATTGCCAATCCTAGAAATATATAGACTGGGGGCTTATAAAAGGAAAGTGGAATTCCTATTATCAGAATAAGAAATGCTCAGTACAGAGGCAGTTCGTTCTAAGCTGATGTACAAACAAATCTTAAGTCTATTTATCAACAGTTGATTTGCTAGATTTCTGCAACATTATGCTGGTTTCAAGAACACTAAGAGTGAAATTCCAAAACAGGCATTGCCATTCTTACAATAAGTTCCAGTGTCTTAAAATGTAGACTGTTCTGCATTAGCTCTTAACATTAGGCATCTTGTGTCTAATATTAATAACTAATGATAATGCCTAAAAATTGTGTCTAATAATAGAGCTCTTGACTTATGAATGGATTCATCAGTCAAACACAGTGGTTCTTTCATTTCTCTTTATCCTGGGTACTGCCAATCTAATTTAAAATGTCATTTCTCTCACCTGAATAGCGACAACAACATCTTATCTGTACAGTTTCACATCATGGTCTATCTACTGCAAAATATTCTCCATATCAAATCAAGCTTTCAGATTAATGTTTCTTTTTTCTTTTCATGGAATTACTAAACTAAATTATGTTCTTTCAGTTTGAAAAGGTCAGAGGTACTCTTATGTATATTAAGGAATGGGAGGTTGTTGTAAGTTAAAAGAGTAAATTAAGAAAGAGTAGTGGTAAACAGGCTTGGTAAACAACCAGAAAATAGGAAGACGCACTTCAGCTTTGGTGACACAATTATCTTGCTGCCTCTTCAGAAATGGTATTTATTTTTGTGATTTTTGACTTTGTTGACTGTCTTATTGATGAGAGTCTTTGGATCAAGTACTCCTTGACCATAATCTTCATAAGGACAGCGACTGTCAATCCTGTACAGCATTATATATCTCTAATATATGATTAGCTATATACCTAGTTTCAACTAGAAAAGAAGGATGAAGGATAGATTTAGAGGAAAATATAAAAATAGATTATTTTATTTGGTATAAATGATTCTTCTTACTCAAAAGGCCAAACAGAATCAAGAGTAGAAAGAAGAGGAGCAGCAACCATAATTAAAACTATTAATCACAGTCACCTGTTCTGCAATACATGCCAAGTCATCACACAATACCTGTGTTATAGTGAAATTCATTGGGAGCTATGAATGGTAAAGAAGATCCAACTAAACATAATTACTAGCCCTGAGAAGAGAATAGGATCAGTTGAAGATAGTGTATATTCACAGATATATTAGGGAAAGAAAAACACATTTTTGAAATGAAGAACTGAAATTGTAAGTGAAAAAGTACATGATGTTCTAGAATAAATAGAGAACAAGGTATATATTGGTGAATTTATTCAACTTCATGGTAAAGAAAATTTTCTGCTATAATTAAAACAGAAAGAACATAAGTAAAATGGACTAAGATAAACTTGGAATGAAAAATATGAATGCTAGAAATGGAGAAAAGTCAAAATATTCTAAGAAAAATAAAAGGGAATTTTGTGCCCAAATAAATTGTAATTCAATTAAAAAGTAAACAGGGAAACATTCTTGATTATGAAGGCTCTTACTCCATTGAGTAGTGATTAATAAATTGAAAATAAATCAGAATACATTTTTAAATTAATAGATTTCTAAAAAGAAAGAGACAAGATAAATAGAAGTATAAAATGCAGCAGATTAATAATATCAGAGAAAAGATAAAAGCATTATGCTAAAAATTTAGTCCATAAATTAAAAAAAATAATAATACATCACATGTAGTATTTTAGTTTCCTAGGGCTGCAGTAACATTACCACAGATTTGGTAGCTTAAAAACAACAGTAATTTATTCACCCACAGAAGGACTGAGTACTGAAATCTGAAATAGGTGGTGGCAGGGCTACACTCCTTTGGAAGACTTTAGAGAAAAATCCTTCATTGTGTTTTTCTAGCTTCTGGTGTGTCCCAGCAATCCTAGGTTATAGTCTTTTTGTTCCAGTCTGCCTCTATGTTCACATGGCCTTCTTCTCTGTGTACGTCTCAGTATTTGTTCCCTTCTTATAAGGACACCCATTACTCCTATAGGAGCCACCCTAATCCAATATAACCTCAGCTTAACAACATCTGTAAAGATCTTATTTCCATCTAAGGTCGAATTCTGAAGTTCTTGATGGGCATGAATTTGCGGAGAACAATATTGAATCTACTGCATGTGGAATATGAAAATTCATCAAATTTACAAGACCTAAGAGAAAATAAGGTGAGACAAGAGGAGATGACATATGGACTGCCAGAATTCAGGAAAGAAAAAAGGTCCCAGAACAGAGGGTCTTTTTGTAGCAAGCGCAAATTAGAATAGACAGTGTTAGAACATAGTCACAGACATCAAATAAGAGATGAGAAAATAGAAAATGAGAAAGTAAAAAAAATAGTAAAGCACTGAGTGAAAAAAAGTGTGGCTGAAATTTTCCATATTGCCAAACATTTCTGACATGCAAGAACTCATGGAATTTTGTTTCTCTGAGCCCTTCATTATGAAACTACAATTGGACTAACTTCAGTCAACCAAGAAATAAATGGAGAAACTCGTGGTAAGTTATCAGTGATTAAATTGGACCACTCAGTTTCAGGGAAACCCATCTTCAGGTGGTGAGGAAAACTCAAGTAGCCCTCTCTAGAGGCCCAGGAGAATAAACCAACATCTAGCACCAACTTGGCAAAACATGTGAATGAGTTACCTTGGAAGGAGATTGTCCAGCTCCAGGGAAGCCTTCAAAGGACCGCATCCTGGCTGACATGAGTGCAACCTCTTAAGAAACCTGGAGTCGAATTATCCAACCAAGATAGTCATGAATTCCTGATCTACAGTAACTGTTAGAGAGTTGTGGATCTCAGAATAAACAACTGCTGTAGTTCTGATTTGGTAAAAGATTACGACTGTTATGAATCATTAAAATGTAGACATTATACAAATAGGAATAGTAGTGAGTAGATAAAAACACCACCTATTTGCTTGACCTTTCTCTAATAAGAAAGCTTTGAGCCTTCGGATAAGAGGCTGGAACCCCCTTGCCCTCAATGACCCAGGCAAAAATCCACTTCTTCTGAGGGAGGAGTAGAAATAAAAAGTATCTTTTTTGGGGGAAGAGTAAGAAGCATTCGTAGATACAGTATTGGCACTGATTCAGATCAGAAGTCAGCCCCCACCGGAGGTATGGAAGGATCTGTTTCTCTCCCCAGGACACTTTAAATATACGAGGCACATTTTTGCTTTCATGAGGGAGGTGTCACTGAGAAAGTCACATTACTGAGGCCAATGCAGGACCAGGAGACGCAAGTCCTGCTCCTCCCCATTAATACAGTAACGAGGAAATCTGATATATCTGAAAAAAATACAAAAATTTTCCTAGAATTTTCCTAAAGCATGAAACTGTAATAGCCACAAAGGAAACATATACAAATAACACTGATTACAAATTGTATCAATTTGCATTAACCGGTATAACAAAGTAAGAAAGTAATTACAATCTCAAAAATTTGTTCTAACTTGGTTTTTAAAATTCTAGATGATTCTTGGCAATAGATGATCAAATTAAAACTAAAAATATTGAATAACAATTAAATAATTCATATCATCTATAAAATTAAATCAATGGTCAGAAAGACTGTTTAGGTTAAAATATATTAATAAACATAAAGCACAGAAATAAATTATTGTGAAAATATAAAATGTATAAAAAATTTATAAAAATAGTATTTCTACTCTAATTTTAATTATTTCTTTTACACTGGTTGCTTTAGGTTTAGATTGCTTTTTTCTCTAGTTTCCTAAAGTAGGGGTTAGATTACTGATTTTAGATTTTTCTTTTTTTCTAATATATGCATTTGATCCCTGTAAGCACTGCTTTTACTGCATCTCACAAAGTTTGGTTTCTTTTTATTTTCATGTAGCTCAGAATATTTTTTCATTTCTCTTGAGACTTCCTCTTTGACCCACATGCTGTTTAGAACTGCATTGTTTAATTTCCCAATATTTTGGTATTTTCCAGCTATCTTTCTGTTATTAATCTCTAGTTTAATACCACTGTGGTCTTAGAGCTTGCTTTGTATGATATATACTTTTAAAAAAATTTTAGGTGCTTTTTATGGCCCAGATCATGGCCTGTCTTCATGAATGTTCCACGTGAACTTAAAAATAATGTATATTCTGCTATTGTTGGATGAAGTATCCTATAAATGCCAATTTGCTCCAGTTAATTGAGGTGCTGTGCAGCTCAACTATATCCTTACTGGTTTTTTGGCCTGTTGGATATGTCAATTACTGATAGGTGTTGAAATCTCCAACTAATATAAATATCAGTTTTTGCCTTATATATTTCATATTTTGACTCTCTGTTGTTAGGTGTTTACAGATTAAAGATGTGTCTCTTTGGAGTATTGACCCCCATATGATTATGTAATGCTCCTTTTTATCCCTGATAATTGTTCTTGCTCTGTAGTCTTTCTATGAAATTAATATAGCTACCTGAGGTTATTTTTTGTTCTGTTTTTTGTTAGTCTTATCTTGGCATATTTTTCTCCATCCCCTTACTTTTAATCTATCAGCTTAATTGTGTTTAAAGTAGTCCTTTTTTAGACAATATGTAGTTGGGTCATTTTTTTTTTATCAGTTCTGACAGTCTCTGTATTTTAATTGGTATATTTAGACCATTTATATTTTAACTGATCATTGATGTAGTTGGATTAATGTCTACTGTATTTGTAACTATTTCCTACTCCTTGCAATTCTTCCTTGTTTCTATTTTTCCTCTTCTTTTTCTGCCTTCCCAGGTTTTAACTGAGAATTTAATGATTCCATTTTCTCTCATTTCTTACCATATCAATTAAACTTATTTTTTAATCTAGTTGTTGCCCTATAGTTTGCAGTATACATTTACAACTAAACTAAGTCCATTTTCAAATAATACTATACTGTTTTATGAGTATTTCAGGTGGCTTATAACAGGAAATACCCAATTCCTGGAAATTAATAAAGAAAACCAATGAAACCACAAACTTGTTCTGTGGAAATATCAATAAAATTGCTAAACCTCTAGCTAGGGTAAGCATGAAAAAAAGAGTAGATACAAATTAATAATACTAGAAATGCAAGAGAGATAATCAGTACTGATCTCATAGACATTAAAAAAGTGATAAAGGAATGTTATGAACCATTTTATGCCTACAGATTTGATAACCTAGAGGAAATGGAGAAATTCCTTAAAAGATATAATCTACAAAACTCACACATGGAGAAATAGATAATCTGAATAAATCTATAGCTATTAAAGAATTTAGACCAATAATCAATAAACAACCAAAAAAGGAAGCACTAGCAAAGACGGTTTCACTACTGAATTCTACATGCTATTTAAGAAAGAAATGATTCCAAATCTATGCAACCTCTTCCAGGAAATAAAAGCAGAGGGAATGCTTCCTAACTCATTCTGTGAGTCCAGCATTATGCTAATAACAAGACCAAATAAAGACATTAAAATAAAGGACAACTACATATAAATATCTCTCACAAACATAGATGCAAACTTTTTAAACAAAATATTAGTGGAATAAATAAAAATAAATATAAAATAATTATACACCACAAACAAGTGTGATTTATTCCAAATATATGAGTGCTTCAACATTTGAAAATCAATTAATGTATTCTATCACATCAACAGGCTAGAGATAAAACATCTCTTGATTATATCAATAGGAAAAGAAAAAATATTTGACAAAAACAAACATGTATTCAAGTAAAACTCTTAGCAAACTAGGAATAGATGGGAAATTCCTCAGCTTAATAGATCTACAAAAAATCTACAGCTAACATCATACTTAATGGTGAGAAACTATGCTTTCTCTTTAACATTGGGAATAAGACAAGTCCCTCTTACAATCCCTATTCAGTATGAACTGGAAGTCATTCTTGAAGTCATACTTGAAGTAGCTAATTCAATAAGACAAGAAACAAAAATTAAAACATATAGAGACTGGGGAAGAAGAAATAAACTTGTCTGTGTTCATAGTAACATGATTTTCTATGTAGGAAATCACAAAGAATTCACTAAAAACCTCCTAGAAGTAATAAGTGATTATAACAAGATTGCAATATATAGGTTTACCAAACAAAGTTTAATTGTAAGTTCAGTATATAAGTTTTATTTAAATTGGAAGGGGAGAGATGAATAGGTTGAGCCCAGAGGTCTATTAGGGTGGTGAAAATACTCCATGTTATTATAATCAGGAATATATGTCTTTATCTATTTGTCCAAACCCATTGAATGTACAACACCAAGAATGAACTATAACATAAACTATGGACTTGGGGTGATTATGATGTGTCAGTGTAGGTTCATCCTTGGTGAAAAATGTACCATTTTAGTGAGTGATGTTGATAATGGGGGAGGCTATGCATATGTGAAGGCAGGGGGTATGTGGGAATTCTCTCTACCTTCCTCTCAATTTTACTGTGAACTTTAACTGCACTTAAAAAAAAATTATTTAATTAAAAACAACAAACAACTAGGTGACCTTGGGTTTGGGTATGAGTTTTTATATATGTAACACCAAAAGCATGATCAGTGAAAGAAAACAATGGAAATTTGGACTATATTAAAATTAAGAAAAATTTCTCTGTAAAACACTTTTAAGAAGATAAAGAGGCAAGCCACCATCTTCAAGAAAATATTTGCAAAACACATATCTAATAAGGAACTTATATCCAAAATATACAAAGAACTCTTAAAACTCAATAATAGGAAGATAAGCAACATAATTTTTTTTAAATGAGCAAGCTATTTAAACAAACACTTCACCAAAAAATATATACAGATGTCAAACAAGCATGTGAAAAGATTCTCAACACTATGTATCATTAGGAAGTCATAAATTAAAACATTAACAAGATATCATGACACAAAAGTACTAAAATCAGAAAAACTGAAAATACCAAATTCTGGTAATGATATGCAGAAACATGAATATTCATCCATTGCTGCTGGGTGTGAAAAATATAATTTCAAAGTGAATTCTACAATAATTTTCAGGAAGAAGTAGGTTCAGTGCTTTATTAATAATGTCAATAGAGAAAAAAGAAAGAGCAATTCCAATACATTCTATGATGCAAAGAGACCACTCATTTAATCATAGACACACACAAATAAGACACAAACAGAAGTTATAGGCAAATATGAGTTATGATGGAGCATAAGAATCTAGTATTCATGAGTATAATCCAATAGTATATTAAAAAATAATGGACCATATTCATGCAGTGCCCCTACTAGGAATCCAATCATAGTTTAGGGTAAATATTACACTGAGCACACAAATATATAAAATGTCAAAATATCATATGATAATCTCCTTTTCTCTCTTTCTCTCTTGTGTATGTGTGTGTGTGTGTGTGTATGTATGTATACTAGGTCTCTGTCTTTCTATGAACTTATTTACTTATGTATCTACCTATCTCTATCTTTACTCAAAAGCCAGTATTGTGCTTAATAACAAAACCCATGGGGTATTTAAATTAGTATTAGTAGTGTTATACTCTTTTTGGTGGAACACCCAAGCAATACTCTTCTTAAAGAATCAAATTAAAAATAATATTATGGAAAACATCCCATTTATTATTGGAATGAATATATAACAAGTAAGTGCAACGAGAAGTGTTCAATATATATAAAGAAATGTTTTAAATGTTACCGAAAGGAGATTTAAATAAATAGAAGATGAAGTATGGCAAGTATCTCATTATTTATTCTAAAATTAATTCTTGACTGATCAAAAATTTAAATTTAATACAGTCATTAAAATGGAAGAAGAAAACTTGAGAGACTTCAGTTATAATGTTTTAGTGGGGAAGGCATTGCAAGCAAAAAAAAAAAAAAAAAATTATCCATAAGCCTAAAATAAGTCCATGCCTTAAAAGTCAGTAACACAAAGTCAAATAACAAATGAGAAAGTTGGAGAAATATTTTATGTCATATATATACACACACATATACATACAGTTGTTAAGTCATTAACATTTAGCAATTCTATATTTTCCACTAGATAATATTGTAAAATTAAACACACCATATTACATTGTTTATACCTTGTTTCTTCTACTCAAATTTCTTCTACAAGTAAATTTGAAACCCTGATGATAGGTAAATATAAAAATAAGTTTTTCAGGTGTTGTATTTTAAATTGTTTCTGGTAAAAATTTTTAAGACCATACACATTTCCCCATTAATGTAAATATGCTGTCACTATGTCATAAGCTGATGTGTTTTGTTTCTCTGTTCACCTTTAAATGAAATGTGTTTTGAAGGATGAAATCTAATGTAATGAATATAAGTCTGAGGTAAAATTACTGAAGTAGCAAAAAAACACAGAATATATAAATACCTCAGAGTTCTAAAATTTGGAATTAATGCTGACAATATACTCGGCAGTGTGCTTAGAGTATCTTTATTGTTATCATCTATATTCTGGAGGTTCTCTTGGGATTGCCTTTCCTTGCTCATGGAATTTTGTTGACACATTAGATGTCAGCTTCTAAAAAATTTATGGAGTGGAACAGAAGGGTGTTTCCTTCTTAAAGTTTTATATACCCAAACTTTCTTCTTCTGATGTGACAGCTGGGATTATCTTTGGATCACACATTGGGATTTTTGCCAGAATACCTTTGAACAGGAAAATAAAGAAAGGAGAAGAATACCAAAGTTTGACATGGACAGCAAATCTTCAAGTGAGAAATCTAAGTAATACAGATACTGATTTGATGATTTTAGCATAAGTATATCTTTATATTTTACATATTTAATTTGCATAGCATTTTTAGTTTTGCATAGTTTACCTATTTAACTATCTTACTTATTTTGATTTTTTTGTACTTCTGCAATAAGGTATTCCTATGACAGTGTTTTACATATAGTGCTTTAAAGCTAATTCATTGTATTTGATCTTAGAAACTGGGGAAGGCATCTCTTCTGTTCATCAGATATCACTGGCTTAGCCTACCCAGATGACAGAAACCAGGCCAAATTACCTCCCCACTTGGGCCCTTCTTTCTCTGCACCCTTTCTTTTTGTTTAGTCTTCTGCTTGTGAGGGTAGCTAAGTTAGTAGGACCAAGCCCGAAATTCACCATGCTGCATTTTACTAAATGGCAGAGTCAGTGTATGCACTCTTGATGCTTTCTGTTACGTACTATATTATGGCTAAGTGATATAGACCTTAAATTATTGTGTACAGGCCTAGGTCAATACAAATGAATATTATATGTATATACATATACATATACACACATATATAAACATATATATATATAATATTATATACATATACAGAAAACAATATTTCTGATGGATGTAGGAATCATGAATAGGTAGGAAGATCTGTTTAGAATTTCAGGAAGAGAAAGTTATAAAATGTGGGAAATTTATTGTATGTATAAAATATTTTATTCACTAATTATGTTAATGGGAGAATAAACTTCTTCAAATTATCCAGGAATAAATTATTTTCACATTAGAAAGAACCAGTAGCAGGGAAAATACATTCCACTGTTGTTCAGCAGAGCCTTATATGAAACAATGGCTCTGCAGCAAAATTTGCCCAGTGTTTCTACCTGTCGAACAACCTTGTGGATTAATTTCCAAGACAATAGGGAATGAAAAGGAGAATACAATATCTTTTGGGGGAGAATGTATTTTTACTCAAGAATATGTTATTGTGTCCCCCAATATTGACATTCACAGATAACCCTATGGGTTTACTTCAAATATTTTGTAGTATAAAAGGAAATAAGCATTGCACTGAAGATTCAGAGATTAGTCCTACTTTGACACTTTTTCTATAGAAAACAGGTAATTTTGAGAAGAATATGTTATATGTGATTTATAAAATTTCTGAAAACGATTAACAGCATAGAACAAAACGTTAAAATGAGAGAAAAATACAAAAGGAAGCTGGCTGAAAAGCTGAAGAGAATTTAAGGGAAAAGTTATAGGGCACTAGAATAAATGACCAATATTATTATCTATGAAAAAAATAATCAAGGGTAAAGAAAAGTGACTTTACACAATCTATCTTAGCTCTCAAACTACATTTAGAGTGAGATAGACAAACAACAAATAAGGATGGAAGAAAATCCATCTATGAAATCCTTCATAGGATTAATAAAGACAGTCTTAAAATTACAGATATCAGAGTAGTAGGCAAAATAATTTTCTATAGGTAATCTGTTTTTAAAATGCACTTTCCTTTGCGTGAGTTTCTTTTAACAAATTATTTTTCTGAAACATTGTCAGAACTTCCCTTTTATTTTTAATGAAGAGTTTAGGCTCATGTTTTTAAATATGTTACATTTTCTGGATAGTAGTCTTCTGAAAATCACTTTTCATCAATGAATCAAAGGAAAAAAACCCACAAAATTTGAAACACCTTTTATAAAATAAAATGAAAATGAGTGGTGGTATCTTTATGTTTAACTCCTCTTGTATTTTGCCTTGAAACATTCAATGTACCTCTACATGATAGAATTTTTATTGTTACTCCCGTTTCATTATTAAATTTCTATAAAGAGTCTACTATATTTAAAGATCTTGATTTTAGGATTTCAGCTATGTTGATGGCATCCTAGAGTTAGCTTTAGCTTTGTTATTGAAATAGTCCCTGTGAATAATGTAGTGCTTTCATTCATACTAGTGGATCATCCATATTCCAAATGCCTATTCCAAAAATATTTGCAAGATTCTAGGTGCAGCAGTTCAGGTTGTTAGTGTTCTTTGCCACTGTAATGTAGCTGTTGAAGAGCATATACTAGGGTAAAGATAAATAGTAAATTGATCCATTTTTGTTTCCTCATGTTTGCATATTTACTGTAATATTCACTCTGTGGTTTTATTGAAGAGTTTTTTAAGCTGCATGACCATTTTGTTAGAATTATTTTAGTTAAAATTAGGAAAAATTATCCTTAAACACACTTCCCTAGGCATATACATATGAAAATATTGCAGTACAAATGGAGGAGTGAGGATGCTTCACATTGTGGAACTTATACTTAAGGGTTCCTGTGAATTGTGATACATAATGGCCAGTCACCTGGAGCCAATAAGCGTAGTGGTGGCAAGCCATGTGTTAAATATTAGTACTGCTTAATATCTGTGCTAGTTTTAGATGAAATCTAAATAAATAGAAGTTCTAATATTTTCCCCAGCACTCAATTTTTTCCTGCATACACTGGAGTCCATGGCTGTTGGGGGTACAGCCCTTGATCAGAACAGCAGTATAAGGTAGAGGTTACAATCTCTATGTAAACCTGCTTGAATTCTAATCCTGGCTCAGACAGGCATTGGCTGTGTTTTCGTTTCCTGCATCTAAAATGTTTATATTTGGCAAAATCTTATGTAACGTTCATAACACTTGCAAGAAGTATTACCTCCTTTACAGAAGAGGAAAGCCAGGTACCAAGATGCAGTGTAACTGCATAAGATAACACAGCTAGTAAGCAGCAGGGATGGAATTTGAGCCAAAGCAATCTATTTCTAACTTCCACAATACGCTGCTGCTCAAAATCCAGATCACATTAATATTTACCTCATAGGCTTATTGTTAGGATTCAAGGACATGTGAAACATTAAGAACACAGTTTAACATGTGATTTGCACTCATTGTATTTTAGTTATTGTAATAGACCTTTTATTACCATGTGGTTGAGACTACATGTGGGAAGGAGATGAGAAGAAGGGCAATGATATTCAGAGAGAACTGGAACAAGAGACTGAGAAAAAGCTTGAAAGTACACCGAGGTATTAACCATCCTATCTCTAATCGCTCTTGAGGTTTGGCTGCTTCTCTACTTGCATTTTCATTCTTAGTAAAGGTGATTTTTAGATTAGAAGCTTGACAATTTAATTTCAGTATCCCATTCACCATGCTTTACGTTTACTATAATGACTCTGTTACTAATTTTATTGAATAAAATGCCTAAAGAGTGGAAAGAAAAAAAGAAAGAAAAAGTGAAAAGGGAAGAAAGGAAGAAAGCAAGTTCAGTTCTGACCATAGAGTAAAATTTTACAGGTAAAAAGAACAGGCAGTATTTATTTAGCATAAAAAAATGAAATATAAAAAGAAAAATATAAGCAATTTTACTGACAACACATATCCGGATATTTCCATTTACTTTAATATTTAGAAACAGAAATATTACATGAAACACCATTGCCAAATATCACACAAAACATTTGGATCACTCATTATATGTGTGTGTATATATGTGTGTGCATATTTTCCAACCTTTTGCTTTTCAGAAGTTTTGGCATTTTATACATACATTCTGAAAGAATAAACAAAGAATCCTCATCCCATAATGGAAACAACCATAACCAAATCACATGGAAAATCTCACACAGCTCACCTACTTGCTCTGGACATCTGTTACTTCATAAATTAGGTAAATTGTTAGCATTAGCATTACTGAAAGCAAATCAAAGCAGATTGTAAGAGGTTGTTCCAGTTCATTCTCCCTCATGTTGCCTACAGATGTTTGACTTAAGGTGTTTGAAGTGAAAACCAATCTCGCTTTTCTTAAATACCAAAATTTAGAGAAAAATCTTTCAGTAACAGACAAAGTAACAACTTATCCATTCTACTGTGACCAATATTGGTGTGCTTTATACCAGTGGGAAAGCTTTAGAAATTGACACTTGAGATATTTTTCTAATGTCAAATATTTTCCCAGTGGTTGAATGAGACTATATAATTAAAAGGAAAGTCTCTCAGAAAATGACAGGCAGTGACCACTATTGGGTCATACAATATATGTTCATTTTTAAAAATTTATTTTATTGAAGTATAGTTGACTTACAATGTTGTATTATATGTATTCATTATTAATTGGCCCTGCCAAATGACAATTGTTTAGTCAAGAAAAATAGCTGTAACTGTTTTATGTATATTCAGAATTAAATGATTCAGTGATTTAAATATTCCATGCATTTTAATGGCTGAAAACTTTTGCTTGATTACCTGATCATGAACACATTTGGAACTTCCATTCATTTCCTAGGAAACTTACACAAAAACCAAATAGAAGTAATTACTTCTAATTACTCTATTTTTTTTTTTTTTTTTTTTATCCTATAACACCAGCACACCAACATGGCACAAAACAACTACTTATTTGAAACTAAACAATGGCTTTTCTGTATAGAACTGGTAGAAGAGAAATAAACAAACCCTTTTTTTGTATTATCTGGATTAATATTTCTGTTTTATCTTTTATACCTAGCAGTAGAACTTGATACATAGCAGCATACATATATTTTTTCCTAAAATACAGTGGTAGATAAATTCTGAACTCAGCTATAGGTATCCTCTTTGCTGATTAAGTTACTTCATTAGAGCAGTGGCAGATTTCTTCATAAGGCAATTTGCTGAAAACTTTATAGTCTTGCACATCACGTCTAATAATACAAAAAGGAATCTGGTATGATCATAGTAATATAATTAATACCATATGAATTAATAATATTTGGCCACTTCTTGAAGTTTTAATGGCTTCATCTTTTAGTTCATTTAAAATAATTAATATTCTCTTGTTTTTTTGTACGACAGTGACTCACATATTCTAGCCTCTGATGGGTATATAGATGCCTGATAATGCACCTAACTATTTGAGTTAAGAGAGGATGTGGGGATTGCATCCTTCTTTTTAACTACTTTAAGAAAAGACAGCCCCACATTTGCCAGGTGGATTTTTATTTATGAAATTCAGCCTTAGGTTTGCCAAGATGGCACAAAGAAGGAAATAAATGCAATGCTTGTGACAAGCACATAATTATTGCTACTGCAGTAAAGAAAACAAAGTGAAATAAGTCAAATAACTTTTATCATGTATTCATCTGAATTACATGTTCTCAAAATAGTCTGTAGATTGGCATGTCTTTACAGAATGCAATGGTTTTTCAATTGTCTACTAGCTGACATTTTCTTATATTTTTTTCATATTTTGCTTTACTTATTTACAGTTACCTAAAGCAGAGTGCTCACTTGAAAGCTAAGCCTATGAATAAAGAATTAAAGGAAACGCTTTAGGAAATAGTTTGAAACTGTACTTTAATAGAGAAAATGTTAAAGTTAAAAGAATAATTATAAAAACTGAATCTCAACTTTGTTTCAGCTGGCATTAGCACAGATAGAGGAATTATTACAAAATAAATTCGGGAGTTTTTTTTAAAGGTGGAGAGAACTTTCAACTGTATGACTACACTATACGGGGAATTGGCAGTCTGTGCCAGACATCATAGCGGAGGTTGTACAGAAAGTTGCTGGCCTGACATCTGAAATACAGACTTTATTGATTGTGAAGAGTGTGAGATGTCTGGCATATTAGTCTTTAGGATCAAGGGATTCATACCAACAGAGCTGTCATTTTAAGGATAATTACTAATTGAGACACACTGAAGAATGGCCTTATAAAAAATTCTAGCCTTTTAAAATACACACAAGAATATTTAATGAACAGTAATAAAAATAATGACAAATTTTATACTTAGATCTTAAGCTAAACCAAAATGTTTGGGGGTAAGACAGAGAATTCCAACATCTATGACTGGTCAATCATATGGGTGAAATACATGTGTAGATTTTTTCTTTCTTAAAGCTGTTAATGAACATTTTGTTTTCAAACTTAAAAAGCAAAAGTTTGTAATATATGTAAGTGCAAACACATTCACAAACTACATTAAATAAACTGAATCTAAAAGAGAATACTAAACAATACCTGAGTTATAAGACTGCATAATTGATGAATTGATGAACTGATGAACTTATGATGAAATCTTGGACTGATGAATCTTACGGGTAGATGAAAAATAGGAACACAATTTTAAAAACATGTAGCTAATCAAACAAACTTAAAATTTTATAAAAATTGGTTAATGAATAGCAATACTGTTTAATCAATATCAAATATGCCACTTTTAAAGACTACATATTGAATTAACACTAATTTTACTAGTGCATTCTTTAATTTATTTGTGGGCATATAAAATGTTTACCTAGTGCCTAATTTATACACTGGCTATGGTAAGATCAAGAGATCTCTCTTCTTGACAAAAGCTCTGTTCCTGTCCTAATTATAACTTAGCTTATGTTTTTAAAAAGCAACCTCTTTAAACAACTAGAAAGAAAGAAATCATAAAGATCAGAGCAGAAATAAATGAAATAGAGACTAAAAAACAATAGAAAAGATCAATGAAACCAAAAGCTGGCTCTTTGAAATGACAAACAAAATTGATAAACCTTTAGCCAGAGTCATCAAGAAAAAAAGGGAGAGGGCCTAAATTAATACAATCAGAAATGAAAAAGAATAATTTAGAACTGACACCATGGAAATACACAGGATTGTAAGAGACTACTATGAGGAATTATATGCCAATAAAATGGACAACCTAGAAGAAATGGACAAATTCTTAAAAAGGTACAATCTCCCAAGACTGAATCAGCAAGAAATAGAAAATATGAACAGACCAGTTACCAGTAATGAAACTGATCAGTAATTTAAAAACTCCCAACATAGCAAAAGTCCAAGACCAGAAGGCTTCACAAGTGAATTCTATGAAACATTTAGAGAAGAGTTAACACCTATCCTTCTGAAACTATTCCAAACAATTGCAGAGGAAAGAACACTTCCAAACTCATTCTATGAGGCCACCATCATCCTGATACAAAAACCAGAGAGAGATATCACAAAAAAAGGAAATTACAGGCCAATATCACTGATGAATATAGATGCAAAAATCCTCAACAAAATACTAGCAGAGCGACTCTGACAATACTTTAAAACAATCATACACCATGATCAAGTCTCATTTATCCCAGGGGTGCAAGGAGTTTTCAATATATGCAAATAAAACAGTGTGATACACCACATTAACAAATTGAAGAATAAAAACCATATGATCATCTCAATAAAGGGAGAAAAAGCTTTCAATAAAATTCAACATCCATTTATGATAAAAACTCTCCAGAGAGTGGGCATAGAGAGAACATACCTCAACATAATAAAGCCCATATATGACAAACCTATAGCTAACATCATACTGAATGCTGAAAGCATTCCCTCTATGATCAGGAACAAGACAAGGATGTCCAGTCTCACCATTTTATTCAACATAGTTTTGGAAGTTCTAGCCACAGCAATCAGAGAAGAAAAAGAAATAAAAGGAATCCAAATTGGAAAGGAAAAATCAAAACTGTCGCTGTTTGCAGATGACATGATACTATACATAGAAGATCCTAAAGATGCCACCAGAAAGCTACTAGATCTCATCAATGAATTCGGCAAAATTGCAGGGTACAAAGTTAATACACAGAAATCTGTTTGTGTTTCTGTACACTAAAAATGAAGTATCAGAAAGAGAAATTAAAGAAATGATCCCATTTACCATCACATCAAAAAGAATAAAATACCTAGGAATAAACCTACCTAAGGAGGCAAAAGACCTATACTCTGAAAGCTATAAGATGTTGATGAAAGAAATTGAAGACTATACAAATAGATGGAAAGTTATACTGTGTTCTTGGTTAGGAAGAATCAATATTGTTAAAATGACCATAATACCCAAGGCAATCTGCAGATACAGTGCAATCCCTATCAAATTATGAGTGGCATTTTTCACAGAACTAGAACAAAAATTTTTTAATTTGTATGGAAACACAAAAGACCCTAATTGCCAAAACAATCTTGAGAAAGAACAGAGCTGGAAGAATTAAGCTCCCTGACTTCAGACTATACTACAAAGCTATAGTCATCAACACAGTATGGTACTGGCAAAAAAACAGATTATGTAGATCAATAGAACAGGATAGAAAGCCCCAAAATAAACTCACACATTTATGGTCAATTAATCTAATTGACAAAAGAAGCAAGAATATACAATGGAGAAAAATTCTTTTCAATAAGTGGTGCTGGGAAAACTGGACAGCTACATGTAAAAAATGAAATTAGAACATTATCTAACACCATACACAAAAATAAACTCAAAATGGATTAAAGACATAAATGTAAGACCAGACACTATAAAACTCCTAGAGGAAAACATAGGCAGAACACTCTTTGACATAAATCACAGCAATATTTTTTTGGAATCATCTCCTAGAATAATGAAATCAAAAGCAAAAATAACACAAATGTGGCCTAATTAAATTTAAAAGCTTTTGCACAACAAAGGAAACTACAAACAAAATAAAAAGACGACCTATAGAATGGGAGAAAATATTTGCAAACAATGTGATTGACAAGGGATTAATTTCCAAAATACAGGAACAGCTCATACAGCTCAATTAAAAAAAAAATTCAAAAAATGTATTGAAGACCTAAACAGAGATTTCTCTAAAGAAGACATACAGATGGCTAAGAAGCACATGAAAAGGTGCTCATCAATGCTAATTATTACATTCACACAGGTCAGAATGACGATCATGAAAAAATCTACAAATAATAAGTGCTGGAGAGGGTATGGAGAAAAGTGAACCCTCCTACACTGTTGATGGGAATGTAAATTGGTGCAGCCACTATGGAGAACAGTACGGAGGTTCTTAAAAAATTAAAAATAGAGTTACCATATGATCTAGAAATCCCACTTCTGGGCATATATCTGGAAAAGATGAAAACTCTAATTCAAAAAGATACAGCACCCTAATGTTTATAGCAGCACTATTTACAATAGTCAAGACTTGGAAGCAACCTGTCCATTGACAGATGAATGGATAAAGAAGATATGATATGTGTGTGTGCATGTATATATATATATACACATATATATGTGTGTGTGTGTGTGTGTGTGTGTGTGTATAATGGAATATTACTCAGTCATTAAAAAGAATGAGATAATGCCATTTGCAGCAATATGAATGGACCTAGAGATTATCATACTAAGTGAGGTAAGTCAGAAAAAGACAAATATCATATGATATCACTTATATGTGGAATCTAAAAAAAAATGATACAAATGAACTTATTTACAAAACAGACTCACAGACTTAAAAAACAAACATGTTTACCAAAGGAGAAAGGTGGGAAGAGATAAATTAGGAATTTGTGATTAACAGGTACACATTGTTATATATAAAATAGATAAACAACAAAGGCTTCCTGTATGGCACAGGGAACTATATTCAGTATCTTGTAATAGCTTATAATGGAAAAGAATCTGAAAAAGAATACATGTATGTATATATATATACACACACACACACATATATAAACTGAATCACTTTGCTGTACAACTGAAACATTGTAAATCAACTGTCCTTCAATTAAAAAATACAAAAAAAGAACAATGCAAAAGAAAAAAGCAACCTGTTTAAATCAAAATGCCACCTTTGAAGACATATTGCATACAGAATAATTCTATTATTATTATGCTTTTCTTCCAAACATTCTTTTGCTCTCTATAAAGTGATTACAAAAGGCATTCTTCTCTAACTAGTGGCATAGCAGCCTCTTCTGCACAGGTCTCATAGGGAGTGGAGTGAGTGACATGTGTACTTCCTTTTCCATGTAAGGAGTTATGATGAATTTTGTAACAACTCTGTCCATTTGTAGAGTGAGCATTAGTATAGAAAGTGGATGCCATCAATAAAGTGGAGAAAAAGGGAGAAGAAGACAGCTACATCTCCATTTTTCTGTAAGGGGAAGTCAAAGTTAATAGTTAAATCTGAAAAATCAAGATTTGAAAATTTAAGTATATTATTTAAATACGTGGAGGTAAATATCAAATTTTTCAGCTAAAAGAAATGAAAGTAATTTCTTCTGGAAGAGGGAGATGGGATAAAGGAACAGGAGACTGCTTTTTTCCATAATGAGTCTCATCTATCTCATTGACCATATTGTGTGCAAATGCACCTAAGGTAAAAGTTAAAATTTAAAAAAAAGAATTAAAATAAAAGTAAAAACATTGAATTAAAGCTTAGTTACTAAACCAGAATCAAAACATTTACATGTGTTTTCCACACCTGTTAAAAGTAAAACAGAGGAAATTTTAGAGCCTTTCGGGTAAGGTGCCATCTTTGAGTCTTGGTGTTCTTTGATCCCTTAATTTAAATTTTTAGGTAACATTTTACACTAATTAATGTTTCTATTCTAAAAGAAAATTAACTTTTTCCATAATTAATTTTATAAGCTTATATCTATGTAATACTAATCTTCAAAAAATCATAGAAATATTTTGTTCCAAATATTAGACCATTTTCTTTGTATTTTAATATATGAAGTCACACTAGTTTAAAATAATGGACAATAAAGCTGTACTTCACAATGAATTAGTGTGTTAATTATGAGACAAATCAGGACAGCCAATGTTTCTTCTTCAGTTTCCTTGAAATTTCAATGAATACAATTTTACTCTAAAATAAACATTTTCACATATCAAATAATGAATAAATGTCCTAATTATGTGTGATAAATACACTTTATTGAAATTTGAATGTCTACTTTTGCCAGTTGCTCTCAAAATGCTTTATGCTATTGAATTGCATATTTCCCATGCAATTAATTGTACAGTTTTCTTTTTACTAATTTAAAAATAACAGATACAAATGATTAAAGGTTATTGGAGGGAGAATGATGTGTAAGAACATAAAATCAAATATATTGAAAGTCAATGGAAAGATATGCCATAAGTCTGACCTCAGTAAAACATATTTGTAAAATCATGCTCATAAAACATTGTCTTTAAATTTCTCGGACTTAAAGGATATGCATACAAATAAAAGAAGCTCTCCATTTTATTTACAATTCATTCACATTACTCACAGTAACTAGGTACTAGTATAAAGTTGCTGCCAACTCTGAATTAGCAAATACTGAATCATTGCCATGAGGGGAAATACAGGATTATATTCTAAGCCTCTGGGCACAATATTTTTTGTCAATTGATCAATACATAACCTTGTTCCATAGGTCTTTCTGTTTAAAGATACCTTGTTTAAGATATATTGTTGTTTCATTAATATTGAATTCATGGCCAGCAGCACTGTAACGCCTGCCTGAACAAATCTTAACCTAACAACACGTATCTCTATAAGACACATTGCAGATATCTTAGCCAGTAGGAACACTAAACAGCACTTCAGCACTATGCTTGGGGGCATTTTAAACAATGAAATCACCATCAGAAAACACAAAAATGTGAAAAATATTTCACTGAATGGACCATGAAAAGTACACTTGTTTACAGTATAAGAGCTGAAACAAGAAGGCAGAATATCGCCTTGTGCCACCTCAGCTGGGAACTTGAGAGTCAAGACAGTCAATTTTTTCCTGTTCTGCCCATGTCCAGGAAAGCACCAGTGTGTATTGATTTGGGAGTTACAAACACATTGTAGTGAGTAGGTGAATTTACAAGTACAGAATACATGAAAAGTGATTAACTGTGCTTTTATTCTTATCATCTGTATACCAATGACTGCAAAACAGATATGACCTGCTCAAATCTTGACTAAGTCCTTGGATCCAGATTGTGCACTCCTTGAAAATTCCCATTGAAATGTCTTAAAGAAATGACAATCCCAACTTGCCCCAAACTGAATTATTCTTCTTAAAGAGCAAAATCTAATTTTCTGTATTCTGAATAGTATTTTAAATTTTAAAAAATCACAGCCAGCTTGCAATTTGTTATAATTCCCTATCTTTAATGAGAGCCTGTAAGATCTGACCTCCTCTTTCCATCCTCTCTCCTTATCCTTTAAACTCCAGCCATTAGGATGCACTTCATTTCTTCAATATGCAATGTTATTTCTTGTTTCTGGGTCATTAAGCAACTTGTTTTCTCTGTGTTTGGAACACCTTTCACCCTCAAACTCTTTATCTAGATAATTACCATTCTGCCTTTAGGTTTCATTTTAAATATCACTTCTTCAGAGAGACTTTTCTTGACTCCAAGAACTGTTTAGATCTCCCTTCTTACCCCCTAATCTTTGACTTTGACGTTGCTCATTATATTTGTAATGTATGGCAGATTTAATTTTCACTGTTACACACTCAGGGTGAAAAAATATAACTGTATTTACTGATATATTCAGTTATATAAGATATATTCTGCCTTTTTACTACAAGCCTGATGTGACACAACTTAATCCTGTCACTCTTCCAATAAGATCAGCTACTTTAAGATTATACTAATTGTATTAATTAAGTTTAGTGTACTGTAAGAGATTGCAAAATATAGAGAGGATTTACTAATATAGCAATAAATGATCTCTCAGTAACAGATTAGGCTCACAGTTTAGCTCTGTTTTGAAGAGGTAATGCTGTGATCCAGGTTCCTTTTATCCTACAGCTCTAACATTTCTGAGTGGATCATCCTACACTGCATGTTTGAAGCTGGGTTACCTCCGTATTTACATTAAAGCCTATGGGAGGAGAAAAAATTGAATTCTAGGAAAAAGATCTTAGAGATGGCCTGGAGTTACAGGCATAATCTGTTTTATTCAATATGTCAAATTGGATTCTTGTTCACAATTCTTCTTTCCTTCCCTTTAATGGAGTTATACATCCACACTTTTTGCCACATGATATTGCAATGCCTATGGGTAGATTAGGTAGGGAAGACATACCTGATGTGTTGATTTGGGGTTTGGCCACTTAACTATTGGAATGTGAATGGAAATAACTATGCTAGTTCCAATCAGAGGCTTGAAGAGGTTTTTGTTTGTTTGTTTTTTCTTGTTTCTCTTCATTCTACCGTCCTGAAAGAGAAAAAGATGTACTAGACAGAGACTGCTTCCTGAGGTTTCCCCAAATAAGAAGTTATTATAACCCATTGAATGGATACATCACACTTTGTTAATCTATTTTTCAGTTGATGAACACTGGTTTGTCTCTACTTTTGGCTAGTATGAATAATGCTGCTGTGGACATTTGCATAAGTTTTTGTGAGGGCATGTTTTCATTTCTCTTGTGTATATATACCTAATAGGGAAATGACTTGTTCATATGGTAACTTTATGTTTAATGGTCTGATAACCTTCCAGACTATTCCAAAGTGGCTGTACCATTTTATATTCCCACCAGCAGTTTTTAAGGGTTCCAATTTCTTCATATCCTAATACTTATTATCTGACTTTTTGGTTCTCTCCAATTGGAACTAGCACACTGTTATTTCCATTCGCATTTTCTTGTGATGTCTTTGGTTTTGGTATTGGGGCAATGGTGACTTCACAGAATGAGTTGGGAAGTGTTTTCTCACTATTTTTTAGAAAATTTTGTAAAGATTTGGTATTAGTTCTTAAAATGCTTGGTAGAAGTGCATCCTGTAAATAATATATAGTTGGATCATGTATTTTGCCTAGTCTGACAATATTTGCATTTGGTTGGACTATTTAATCCATTGATTTTAGTGTTGTTATTGATATACTTGGATTTATGTCTTCCATTTCACTTTTTAAAGTTTCTATAGCTTTCATGATTTTTTTGTTCCTCTACTTCTTTTCTTTCTTTCACATTAAGTAAATATATTCTAATGTAGTAGTTCAATTTATTTAATGATTGTTTTCACTGTATATGTTATATATATATATTTTGGCTGCATTGGGTCTTCATTGCTGCACGCAGGCTTTCTCTAGTTGCGGCGAGCGGGGGCTACTCTTCATTGTGGTGCACGGGCTTCTCATTGCGGTGGCTTCTCTTGTTGCAGAACATGGGCTCTAGGCATGCGGGCTTCAATAGTTATGGCACATGGGCTCAGTAGTTGTGGTGCACAGGCTCTACAGCACAGGCTCAGTAGTTGTGGCACATGGGCTTAGTTGCTCCGTGGCATGTGGGATCTTCCCAGACCAGGGACCGGACCAGGGATTGAACCCCTGTCCCCTGCATTGGCAGGTGGATTATTAACCACTGTGCCACCAGGGAAGTCCCATATATGTTATATTCTAAGTAATGCTTTAGGGTTTACCGTATACACCTGAACTTATCTGAATCAGCTTCTGATTTAAAATAGCTTAATTCCAGTGATATATAGAAATGTTACTCCTATATAACTCTATTCCCTTTTCCCCTTTTTGTGGTATTATAATTGTACATATTACATCCACTAGTTTTTTTAAACCCAAGAATATATAATTACTGCATTTTTATCTGTAGTTATTTCCTTGCTTCCATTCACCCCCTTTCCACTACTGTTAACAAATATATTACAAATAAATTATATTTCAATATTTTATATGCCTGTTTATATATACGTATTCTTTCTTCTGCCATTTCAAATCTACTATCAAGCCACTCTAGTACATGTTTTATTTCAGTTGATACACTTTTCAACTCCATAATTTCCATTTGGTTCTTGTTTATGCCCTCTCTTTATTGATATTCTCTGTGTGATGTGACATTGTCACTATATTATCATTTTACTTTTTAAATCATGATTTCCTTTAGTTCTGTAAACATGTTTATAATGGCTACTTTAAAATCTTCTGATAAATCTAACATTTGGTTCTCTTACAGGAGTTTCTTTCTCTTTTTTTTTTTTAATGTGCTTTTATCCTGCTCTATGCGCCATATTTTTCTCTCTTTGTATGCCTTACAATTTTTTGTTGGAAACTGGACATTTTAGATAATATATTGTGCCAATTTTGGAGCAATTTTGGTTACTTGCTCCCTCCTCCCTTTGGGCTTGTTATTGTCATTTGCTTATTTATATATTTAGAGACTAATTTAGTGGAATATTTAGTGAAGTCTATCCCCCGCCCCCTCAGTGTGTAGACACACACACACAGACACACACATAGTGTTCAGCCTTGAATGTTTTTACTCACGAAAGTATACCAGCCACCCAAGGATGACAGTGATTTAGGTAGAACTCTCTTACCTGACCATACGCAGCTGTTAAACTGCACTAGCTGATTACGCTATTGTTTTCAATAATTCCTTGGAGCATAAATTAATCCAATAAATTATACAAATAAATCTAATCAAATTCTGGCTCCTTTCAAGGAATAGTTGAGATTACTGTTTTATTTTTGTTTTGACCCTAAGAAGACTCCTTTCAGATGTCTTATTCCAAGTTTATAGGAATAGCTGGAAACCAGCTGGGCTTCAGTTTAGTCTATTTGGGATCTCCTCTTAAATTTCTTTCACCACAACCTCCACTGCTCTTGAGAGTGACTTTAGTCTTGAAATTCTTCACTCTCTGTTGCAAATGAATTCAGTTCGTGTGGGAAGAGATCAAGAGCTATCACTTTTATGATCTCTTTCTCCTTATATGTACCTGGGAAAATCTCTGAGCCTGGGCTTTGGAGCCAAGGATAAGGACAATACCAAGCTTCTCTGTGAATGGCACCTCTCTGCTAGGGGCTGAACACTTGTTGGGGTGGGCAGCAGCCTGGAGTCCTTTTGACTTGCCTCTCCTGGCATGAAATTACTGTCTCAGAAGCTAGGGCAATAGTGATCAGGACACCAATATTCTCAACATGCCATACCCAAAGTAGACCCTCCATTTCACAAATGGGGGTTCGGGATAAGAAGGAATTCTCTATCTCTCTACCACAGTTTCTGAAGCTTTGCTTTAGCAACAGGGAACTGGGGACAGGATGAGAAATACTGGCATCCCGTTCTTCCCAGACAAAAGCCCTCCGTCTTCTGAGGAAGGGATTCTAGTTTTCTTGACTTTAGCAACTCAGAATGAAGTCTCTGCCATGCTGATCTGGGAGGAGAAAGGGAGGGAAAATTATTGGTTCAAATATCACAGACTCTCACCTTTCTAACCGAATTTTTGTAGACTTACAGATGTTTCTTTATTTGTTATTACCCCTTAGGACCATTTATAGAGGCTTTAAGATATCTATGTATAGTTTTCCTCAGTTTCACTGGGAAGCAGGTCAGAGGAGTTCTTCATACTCTCATGTTGGAAGTAAATCTGTTGAGTTGAGTTGTTTTAAAGTGGAATCCTATCTTAAGTGCTAAATCTTGGCTTCTGAGGCCCCATCCAATGCAATTATTCTGTCTCCTTTTCTTTGTTCCTTACATTGTTTTATTTTTAATATTTCAGATTTAAAGTCTAATGACCACAACCTTTTTTTCCAAATTATTCATATTATTTTTATTTATAAAGAACCCTACTAACTGGCTTGCTCTTAAATGGTAAAATGATTTAACTTCCTCCTTCATTCTTGTGCAGGAACATGAAAACATGTTCAGACTTAGAAAAATAACTGGAAAAATGTGAAAATTCTTTTCTCTCATAATTATCATGTTTGATGTTTATATGATATATTAGGTATGCATGACCTAGAAACATGAATAATGTCAGATGATGCACCACAAGACACTCAAATTTTTTTAAAAAGTGAGATGTCTCCTTAGATAAACATTATGCAAGTGTCAGACACCAAACACAAAGACTATGGTAAGCCCACCTATTTGATTACTCTTAAACACATAGAAGTTGACTTCAGTGTTGCTGAAATATCATGAAAACTCAAACCTGTGTCTATATATAGTACTGTTAATTTATAGGTAGATTTTAAGAATGATTCAGACTTATTGCAAAAGTGAAAATGAATAAATTATAATAGCTCAAGAGTCAGTTTATATGCCATTTGAGAAACACACATTAGTTTTATTTTACATCTTTCCAGAAGACAGATGGTTATTAGCTAGGCTTTAAAATGAAACTTGTATACTAACCAAGTAACAAGCAAAATGCTCAAGATTACATTGGCATAATTTAACAACTGCAATTATTGGGCAAGACAATCTGTGAAATTAATGATCTCCGCATGCATTAATGATCTCTTCTAAACATATACGATAGTGATTGGTAGAGGTGTGTTAAACTTAATGCCACAGTAGTATCTAATAGATTCTGTCCCCAAGTTACTAACTCAATCTCTGGTGTAAAATGAGATTACTATCACTTCAAGAGTTAAGAAAGTTACTAAGTACCTCATTTGCTACTAGTAGATTTTTAATCACCAGGAGAATTAAGCTTGTGAAATAATGGACATGCTAGTTTTCTGCTTCAAAAAATAATCATCATATAAACAGTTTAATTCTTAATTGTTGTTAAGCCAGGTAATTGTGACACTGGTGTTGATTTTAGAAAATTTTTTGATCAGCAACTGAAATTGGATGGATATTCACAAGTATTAGTTATATAAATTATTTTTTGAAAAGTAACTCTTGTACATAAGCACTGTTCTAATTGCAAAATAATAAAATGTTATGAAAATAACGCAGTTGGCATTTATAAAGTTATATCTTTCAACTGAGTTTGAAATGCTTTACAAACACAATTTCTTTAATCCTTACATTGTATTTCTTATGCAACCTGTTATAAAAACTGTTCTAGTTGGAAACGATAATATCTGTATTTCAGTTTTAGTAGATTACCTTAGTATCGTACAACTCAGTATCCCAGTAGGAGTCCTGTTTGTCATGCCTAATGAGTGCCCCCTGGAAGCAGAGTGTTACCATTATTCAAATTTACATGATCAGCCTATCCTATCTGTACTCATTTGCAGTGATAGATAGATTAATAATACTTCCCTGTACTTGTGTTCTTCTTTATACTTTTTAAAGCAAAATAGCTGAATCTTCTAAACATTTGAAAAAATGATCCTGTAAATTATCTTGGTTCATTCTGAAATGGCAACCTCATTCTTAGCTCCCACGAGAAACTGTCAGCATCTTCAGAGTGAAAAACAGAATGTAACTTCAAAATCAAATTAGACTTAGAGGAGGGAAAAAAAATAACTGGATATAAGAAAGATAGCTTAAAGCATCAGAGGAAAAACAGCTAAAAAATAATAAAGCTTGAAATGCATTAATTATTATAAATAATGAATTATTAAGCATAATTTTAAAACAATAGTTATTAGTATGTTATATAAGTACTATCAAATTATTATTATGGTTATATATTATTATAAGTATAATTATTATTGGAGGAGGCAATAGAAGAGATCATAATGGGATTAGTTCCCCACACTGACCCCAACACATATTTCTGTCCCATGAGAAGAAAAATGTGTAATCAGAAAGCTAAAGAATGATATAATAGCAAAGCACAAAAGATTTATGGGGATAAGAGAATCAAACAGAATGACACAGAGGGATCCTTGAATGATGGGGTTAAGATGGATTACACTGTGATCTCAAAGCTTTCCAGAGAAATAGGAATCTGCTCAGAGAGTTATGTTATCACCTAAGACTTTTGCAACATTGACATCAATGGCATTCAGGTGTTTCTGTGACTTCATGGGCTGCAGGCATTTATGAGTGGACTAGAGTACATTACTCATGAGCATAGATGGAGTGCCCTGATATAATAAACAGTGATATTTTTGGATGACAAACAATTTTTGCTAGGTAGGAGTTAGAGACATTCCTTTTTTGAGAATGAAATCTAGACAGTGATTTATGCCCATAATCTGATGAAGTATGAGGATATGAGATTTCAGTAGTGTATTAGTTAAAAAATGTAGTATTCAAAAGCATAATCTATTTGGAAGGGGGAAGATTATGGAACACTAATTATAGTTCAAACCTGGGAGTTACTTAAGTCAGTTCTGCCTTCATTCCATTGGGCAGAGATGCATGACAAGAACCCAACTAACTGCAAAAGGAAAAAGCAAGTGGAGTCAGCCACACATCTCAAGATACGCATTGACAAAAAACTAAGATATCAATTCAATGTTCAGCAAAAATACAAACAGTTACTAAGCATATAATGATGTTCAAATTCACTAGTAATCTAATAAAACAAATTCAAACAAAATATGTTGAAGAAATTACTCTCATTCACTCTTGGTAAACGTGTATGAAATTCACTTCAACAGGAAAATTTTGACGTTTTGATTTGAGTCTTAAAAATCTTTTAACATAGTTATTTGATTTCAACAACTCTGTTCATAAAATAATAAGAAATGTAGGCAGATATTTATGAGTAAATATGCCATTATAATGTCACCTGAAGTACTGATTAGATTGAATTTTTAATAATGTTATTTCTAAATGTATGAGTTATGGTAAGTTTTTCCTTCTTTTTTGTATTTGTCTATGCTTTGCAAATTCACTGATATTAGATTATGTTATTTTGACATATTTTTAAAGAAGGGACAAAAAACAATTTCATCAGTGAGGATTAGGTTCCACTTTGAGTAAAAGAAACTCAAAATAAAAATGACTTCAACAGAGCAAAAATTGTGTTCTCAGTTAACAGTTAGGAGATAAGTAGCCCGGACTGATATGGTAGCTCAGTTTTATGAGATTCTCAGGGGCCTAGCCTCATTTTATCATTACCATTTCACCAGGCATCTAATATAAACCTCATCTTCATGGTGTCGTCACCTCCATATTTGAGAGGAAGATGGTATTGGGTGATAATTCTCCTTGGTCTGGCATTTCTTTTTGCACATGTTCTGAGGCTAGAAGCCAATTTAAGAGTGGTTGTAAGAGCAGGCATCCCTGGAAAGATAAAATAGTCACTCCCTCCACAGAGCTTTATAGACATGTCTCCTCTTTGAAAATCTCTCTCCTCCCCAGAGACATCCCAGGATAGAAAAGTATACCTTCCTTTTGCAAGGAAGATTTGCTTACATTCAGGACAATCAGGTAATGTCTTCCTAATGGGTGAACATTGGAAAGGTTTGCCAACAAGTCCCTTACAAAATTAGGAGTTTCTACGAACTGAGTGTTCCTCATCTGTGAAACAGAGCTGAGTGCATAGCATTTGCCTGGGTGTACTCTGCACCCTCACAGACTTGAGGGTAGGGCAAAGGGCAGTGATGAGAATGAGTTTATGTTGCCTGCTGTGGCCTGAGTAGAGCCCAACTGTCTAAATCCATTTGGACACATTGGACTCTACCAACGAGTGTGGCAAGTTAGCCTAAGAGCTATGCTGCTGCTTAGGAACTGCTTGACTTAACAAATGGAAAAAAGAAGAAAAGGGGCAAAGCACAGATAAAAGCTGTTCTTGAAGACAGCTTCATGGAACCTAACATGGAACACTTGGTAAGAATTAGTCATGGAACCATATAAAATTCTAAGGGTGGCTGGGAATTGCAGTCTTTATCATTGCTATGTGTCCAGCAAAATTATCAGCAGTTCTATTATGCAAGAAGTGGAACACATATTATAGGACAACAACCTGTTGTCCTATTGCAGGAATCATGATAAAACAGGAAATAGATGATTGGCAAGAAAGCAATGCAGAGTGAAATAAAACTCATTTATGAATGTTTTTACTATGTATATTCACATACAAACAAATATCAAGATATCTGAATAATTTAGATCACTCTGTTGATGAAAAATATAAATTTTAACATTTAGAATAAAGTATTTTAAATCACAACCAGATTTTAAGAATTTTTGAAAGAGAAAATGAAGATAAATGCTGAAAGACAGTTTTATAGTAAAAGATAAAAGAAGGTAAACTTTTAGCTAGTATGTCATCAGGGAAATATCCAGTTGAAAATCAGGACAGAGGGCATTGTTAGAATACACATGAATGGGATATAAGGAAGAAAATATTGAGAATCTGGAGGCATTAAGGCACTACCTAAGAACTTCACCACTAGTTTAGTCCAATTTATTACTATTGTTTAGTAACAAAAACTAAAATTAGATTGTCTAGATGGCAAGAAATAAGTCAGAGTCTCATGAAATGACTTTTTCCCATTTGAGGTTATTGTAATTGTAAATCTACTATCCAGTAGAGAGAGAGAGAGAGAGAGAGAAACAGAGCACCAGAGTGAGCAAGAGCAAGTCATCTTGTAGCTCACCGGAAGATACATTTAAATACTCTAAGTAATTTCTCAGTCCGTTTTGAGGAGGAAGTAAAATACTAAAACTATCAAGGATCAGATTTAGACCTTTGGTGGTAGTGATTTTGTTTTATTTTCTGTAATTAAACCTGTTCATTCATTTCCTGGGATTTTTCAGCAGGTATTAAAGTGGTTTAAGAAAACCTAATTGTATTGAATATTTTTAGAAGGATGTGATTTTGTTATTGTCATTCCTTTGTTTTATTCACATATTATGATGGCCTTATCTATTTTCCAATTAGCTTCCTCTGTTTTTAGATATCAAGTGATTCTAACAGAAAACTCTCAATGTATTTTATTATAGGTTTCGTAAAAATGCCTGATCTGGCAGATAATTACACATTCTAAGACAATTTTTATAGGCTTTTATTTCATAGCCCATGAAGCTCAATATTTCGTGAATTTTATAGTCCATGAAATAAAGAACTGGTGTAGCAATAAGTTAAACCATTTAGATTTCAAAAATAAGTGTTAATTCTGAGATTCATTATGCTATAGGCCAATTGTCTAATGAGTTTGAGAGTAATTTTATTTTTATGTATTTAAGGCAGACTCCTTATCACACAAACAAATTTTTACTGAAGAAAAAGTATGAGACCAAAGAAGTTAGATAAAAGGAGAGTAATAAATTTTCATCTGTAATTTCAATCCCGATGTAGATAGGCACATTTCTGTACCCTACAGTGTTCATTTGAGACTTATGTAACCCATGGTGAGGTTTGAAGAAAATCTTGATATACTATCCAATACTGACAAATGCAGGACATATCAAAATTAAAAGCAGTAAAAAAAAGTATCAACTTGAGTCTATGAAATCATGGAGCAGTCAATAGAATGGCTCTTAATTTGAATGAATCCTAAATATTTCTTCTAACCTGTATGAAAGGAGTCAGTACCTGTGGAAAATATACATTTATTTTAACATTGACATGGGTATTATAATACTGCCCATGGCTTGAGTGTGTTCTAATGTGTGTTCCATGAGATACTAGTTTTGTTACAAATTAACAAGAAATCTGTGAAAGAGAACTCTAGTTTTTTTAAAAAGTGAAACACTTCGTTAAACCAATTTAAACATTTTTGTTCGCTTTAATTTTACTGAAGTATAGTTGATTTACAGTGTTGTGTTAACTTCTTCTGTACAGCAAAGTGACTCAGTTATACATGTATATTTTATTTTTCATATTCTCTTCCATTATGGTTTGTCACAGAATATTGAATATAGTGCCCTGTGCTATACAGTATGACCTTGTTGTTTATCCATCCTCTATATAATAGTTTGCCTCTGTAAACTAGGCAGGATTTCTGAGAGATCTAAATGTGCAATGTGCAGGGCAAAGCTCCAAGAGGGTGACAGATGTTGTGCTATTTCCTAAACCCATTTTGCATGGGACTCACTTTTTAAAGAGCTTCACCTAAGAGTAGTATTCCATAGAACACACTAAATTAAATGGTGACAAGGATTCTATGGATTCACTCACTTTCTGAGTATTCAGACAAGGATCCTTCACAGATAAAAATGATTCTCCCTTAGCCTCATATAATTTAGGTTTAAAGGAGTAATTTGGTCATATATTAAGAAAGGCTTTTTTTCTCTGCTCTTTCTATTCCATATTATCCTTCATATTAGATCAGTCCATTATTAAAAGGTGTTTTATTGTGAACATACTGTATACATAGAAGTATACTGGGTGCTCAGAGAGAAATAAAATGAATTTATGGTCTGGTATCAGTTTTTCTGAGACTTATGATATAGCTGTACCGCAGTTCAGGTACCTCTGACATCATCCATTTGAACCATTCCAAGGCAACCAGCAGAGCTAGGCTGGGCCCTGAGCACCTCTTGAGTGACTTCACATACATAGGTTTATTTAAAATTTCCAGTACCCCTAAGAAGTAAGTCCTCTAAATATCCTGCTTTGCAGAGAGAAAGCAAGATCACAGGGGTCACAGAACAAGGAAATGGCAAAGTCTGGATTCAAACCCAGGTTTCTGACTGGAGTTCTGCCTCTTTACCATCATATTTTCAGTTTGTACATGGTTCTAAAAACTGATAGAGTTAGACAAGCACTAGGACTGAAGTTAGTGATCTACATTTCATAAATAATTTTTCCATTTAATAATTGTGTGACTATGTGCACATTACCTAACTTCTTTGGCTTCGGGTTATTCATCTATGTAATTATATTAATTATACCTTTTTATATGTCTATCTCAAAACATAGTAGATTTTAAACTTTTTAAAGCAAGTTTTTTTTTTTAAACAAAGTGTTATTCATAATTCCAATTAATGAGAGATTAAAAAAAAAGTTTATTTTGAATGAAAAGGCAATGGCAGGAAGCATTGAAGAAGAGGTAAGTCCTCAAAATTTGCTTCCTTCCTCTTTCCCAGTATCTGTATTCAGATACAGGCTACCTTAATAACAACTTTGAATATCAATAACAACTTTGCTTAAAAGAATTCTCTTTCAAATACTTTGTCATTTTAATATTCTCATATATCTAAATTTGCTTTGTATAAATCCAGTATTAAATAAATTAGTGGTACTATGTTGCTAAATTAGTGAGTCAAATCTGTTCCCCCCCATTTTCTGGAATGCAGAACCTTTCAAATATTATATCAATAATATCTAACGCCTATGACAGAGGTCAAATACATTTTTTATTACATTCTTAAAATTTATAGCTTTAATCATGCATGAGAATCATCTTCAGAATTCTAAACTGCCTTAAACACAATTCCTTTTTCATATTTACTGAATTTTTGAAATAACAAATATGGTAATACAGCTGAGATCTAAAAGGACAGAGATTTATTGATTATACATCTTTGTTTCGTTTCGTACAAATATCAAAAGTGTTCCTGAAAGGAATTTCTAATGTGTTGTTGGAGTAGATTTAATCTAATTTTAAATGTTTATATTTCTGACATATTCAACACAAAGCAAATAAATTCCAACAAAAATTAAGAATTTCAGTTGGAAAATAAAATTAGTAGCTACCAGATCTCCTGTGTATATTGGGGGAGAAAGTGTGGGGTTCACTATTAGTTTTATTGGAATTGTTACTTAGATGATAATGTAAACTTTATTTTTATTACATTTTCAAATAAATAAAATAACATGCTTATCACTGAATATAAAAATAAATCCATTTCAGAAAGAGTGAACTATAGTATTACTTAAAATTAGGGTATGGAGGTTTTTAAAATACATGTACAATTTACATTATTCTTGAAGGCTTTCTTTGAATTCTTTAGTCCACATTTATTTCTCCCTTCTGTTAATGCTTATATACAAATAACACTTATAGGAGCTCATTTAGTATATGAAATGCTGAGAGAATGCAATAGCATGTACAGGCTTTAATCTAAAAGACATGTGGACATGTGGGTTGTGAAAGAATGGCTCATCCATACATCTAATCAGGACTTCATCTCTAGTCCTACAGTTGCAAATATGAAAGAGGGCAAGTTTTAGCACATGATATAAACACTCACCCAGACACTACCATGGGCTTAAAGAGGACTGATTACCAGGAACTCAGTTTGAAGAAAAACAATGTTTAAGGACTATCCATAAAGAAAGAGGACAAAAGCAACAAATGACATATATTATAAGCTTCAGTTTTCTTTCATATGCAAACACATATATGTTTCCAGCTCAAAGCAGTGGTTTGTAAAAATCCTCAAACCTCTTAGCTCTATGGAAGCTCTACCTTTTGTCTATTGCCTTTTAAGTTAGTTCTGTGGGTTAATAAGCCAAGAGTATGACAGGTTTTATTTTTAAACTCAGTCCTGGTGTGGTTATGATACATAACTTTCACTAATATATCTGATTATGTGTATCTCATATAATTTTTGAATTGTTTCCTATGAAGCTGATATTAAAACTTATAACGTCTTCTGGAAGAAACAGTGTTTATTTCAAAAGAGTATATCTAAAACTCTTCACATATTTCTAGAGATTTTTCCAAGGTATATGCCAAGGTAGCTCCAGGCCTACTGAATTAGAAGCTCCATGGGTGGGATTCAAGAACATCTATCTTTTTTTTGTTTTTTGGTGTAGTTTATGCAGTATTTTTGTACTGGGGTTGGAGTTTTGTCAATATTGATCTATATAAGTATTATTTCTGAAACATGAACAATTTGTCTTGTTTATTGTAACATTACCAGTATCCTGTACAAAGTTTGGAACACTGAAGATCTTCTGATAGGCAAATGGTTTTAAAAATAGCTTAAAATTAACAGATATATAACCAAATTTTAAAATTGAGAGTAATTGTTGATTTTATTTTAAATGTTTTTTGATATTTACTTTGCCCTTATTTCCTCCTCAGGTAACTACTTTAAATTCTGTAATTTTTGGATTATTGGTTGGCTTTTCATTTAATGAACTTGGTTGTTTATAGTCAGCCATCTGAAGCTTTGGCTATCTCTGTTAAAATTGTTCACTGCTCTAAAGTCTTTATTCTTTTTTGTTTGTTTAGTGACTCCATTTGATTCAATTTATGCAGAATTCTAGAAAATCCAAACAGATTTCTTATGACAGAAGTATATCAATGATTGCCTAGGAATAGAGGGGGCTTATGGGAGGGAGGGATTGTAGAGGGCATGAGGAAACTTCAGACTTGATACATATGGTCCTAAGGTTTTTACATATGTAGAAAGCTACCAAACTATACTTTTAAATGCGTGCAGCTTAGTTTATGTCAATATTTTTCTTCCAGTTTTATTGAGATATAATTGACATACAGCACTGTATAAATTGAGGTATACAGCATAATGATTTGATTTACATACTCATGAAGTGATTATCACAATAAGTTTAGTGAATCATCTCATATAGGTACACAATTAAAGAAATAGGAAAAAAAATTTGTCTTGTGATGAGAACTCTTAAGATTTACTCTCTTAACAACTTTCATATAACATACAGCAGTGTTAACTATATTTATCATGTTGTATGTTACATCCCTAGTACTTATTTACCTTATAACTGGAAGTTTGTACCTTTTGACTGCTTTCTTCCAATTCCTCATCCCCCTACCTTCACCTCCCCCCCACCCCACCCCCGTCTCTGGTAACCGCATCTGATCTCGTGTTCTATGAGTTTGTTTGTTTTTGAGGTATAGTTGATTCTCAACACTGTGTTAGTTTCTGTTATACAACATGGTGATTTGATAACTCTATACATTTCAAACTGATAACCGTGATAAGTCTAGTTATGATATGTCACCATACAAAAGTATTACATAGTTATTAACTATGTTCTCCACACTGTACACTTCATACCCATAACTCACTCATTTTGCAACTGGAATTTTTGTACCTTTGACCCTCCCTCTCCTATTTCTTAATATCTTTATTCTTGATAAGCCAGAACATACATGTCTTTTAGGAATACAATCATTTTTTACTAATGCATTATCCATTCAAATTTCATGAATTGTGCAGGTCCCAGTTAAATGGCTAGTTCTATTCCCAGTAGCAATCAGGGAATCTCTTTCCATAATCCAGTTTTATTAATTGAGAAAGTAGGGTTTAGAGAAAAAGATTAGGTTCCCAAACAGACAGGAATAAGTAAAGAACTATGATTGAAATCCAAGTCTGCATAGCTGCAAACCCTTGTACTTAAACAGGGAAGCATGGTATTACCTTTATTATTAACTTTTTTGTTTTCTTATTTGTCAAATCAGGAAAAATATAAATGATTACCTTACTTCAGTACTCAGATTTGATTTCTCCTAGGGTCTATCAATACTTTTATTTTAAACAACTATATTATGGTATAATTGAAATACATAAACTGAACATATTTAAAGTGTTCAATTTATATGTATTGACATAGTTATACCCCTGTAAAATCATTACAACAATCAAGATAATGAACCTATCCATTACCCGCCCGCAAATTTTTTTGTGCCTGTTTGTAATCCCTCCATCCAGCCTTATCCAGTCTTCTTTCTTATCCTCCCACGGTAACCACTGATCTTTCTGTCAATGTCAGCTTACATTTTCTAAAATTTTACAAAGAATCATACAGAATGTACTGTTTTTGGTCTTGACTCTTTCACTCAGCATAGTTATTTTGAAAGTTGTATATGTTAATAAGTTGTATAAATAGTATATGCTTTTTTATGTTGCGAAGTAGTATTTCATTGCAAAGATATTTTGGTTATTCCAAATATAGCTGCCATAAACAACTGTGTTCAAGGCTTTGTATGGAATTATCCTTTATTTCACTTGGGGAAATACCTAAGAGTAGAATGGCTGGATCATATGGTAAGTGTATGCTTATCTTTGAGAAACTGCAAAACTGTTTTACAAAGTGATTGTCTCAGTTTATATTGCCACAAGCAGTGTATGAAAGCTCTAATTCCCTCACATCCTAGTCAGCATTTGAAATAGTCAGTTGTTTGTTTTCTCTTATTGTTGTTATTTTTTTTTTGTTTTAGGCTTTAGCCATTTTAACAGGTGTGCAGTGATATCTTATTGTAGTTTTAATTTATATTTCTCTAATGACTAACAATGTGTAGCATCATTTCATGTGTTTGTTTGCAATTCATATATCTACTCTGGTGGACTTTTGAAATCTTTTGCTCATTTTTAATTGGGTTTGCTGTGTATTATTGCATCTTGAAAGTGCTTTATGTATTTCTAGACTTTAGTTTTTTGATTTGCAAATATTTTACCAAGTCTTGTGTTTTCATTTGTTTAACAGTTTCTTTCTAAGAGTAGGTATTCTTACTTTCATTGAAGTACAATTTATCAATTATTTTTTCTCAAGGACCATATTTTTAGTGTGTATATAGGAAATTTTTGCATAACTAGGGCTCACAATGGTTTTCTATTATATTTTATTACAGACATCACAGTTTTAGGTTTTCCCATTTAAATTTATGATTTATTTTGAGTTAATGGTTTATATGATGCAAGCTGTGGATCAAATATCTTATATTATTTGCATATGGATATCCAGTTGTTTTGGCACCACTTGTTGAAAAGACTATCCTTTTTCCACTTGATTGTTTTGCACCTTTGTTAAAAATCAGCTACCCATATGTATATGGGTCTCTTTCTGAATGCTCTATTATGTTCCATATTTCTATTTTGAAACCACATTGTCCTATTTAATATAACTTTAGAGTAAGTCTACAGACATAGTTGTTTTACAATGTTTCTTTGACCTGTGGGTCCTTTGAATGGTTATATGAATTTTAGAATCAGATTTCAAATTTCTATGAAAAAGCCATCTAGGATTTTAATTGGATTGCAATGAAACTATATATCACTCTGGGGAGACTTGTCATCCTAATAATATTGAGTCTTCTGATTCATAAGTATGGTGTGTATCTCCATTTTTCTAGGTTTTCTTTTTTCTTTCAGTAATGTTTTACAGTTTTAAGTGTAGAGGTATTTTATATCTTTTTTTCAGATTTACTCCTAAGTGTTTTATAGCTTTTCATGAAATCATAAATGACTTTTAAATGTTCAATTGTTTGTTCTAGTACATAGAAATATTTTTGATTTTTACATATGGATTTTGTATCCTGCAATTTTGCTAAACTCACTTATTAGTTCTTGTAGGTTGTAGAGTCCATCAGATTTTTTACATAGACTATTTGTGAATAATGATAGTTTTACTTCTTGCATTCTAATCTAGAGGCCTCTTATTTTACATTTCTTGCCTTGTTGCACTGGCTGTAACCTCTAATAAAATGTTGAATAGAAATGGGCATTCTTGTCTTTTTCCTGATCTTAGGGGGAAAACATTCACTCTTTCACTGTTAAGTAAAACCTTAGCTGGGGATTTTCATAGGTGTCCTTTATCAAGTTAAGGAAATTTCCTTGTATTTTCACTTTGCTATACTTTTTTTTTTTTTAATCATGAATGGATGTTACATCTTATCAAATGTTTTTCCATGCCTACTGAGATGATCCCATTTTTTAAAAATTTTATAAATATAGTGAGTTCCATTGATTAATCTTTGAATGTTAAGCCAACTTTCATTCCTGGAATCAACCGCATTTAATCATGATTATTCTTTATATATATATATTATTGTTTCTGATTTGTTAAAATTGCATTTAGAACTTCTACACTTATATTATTGAGGGATATTTGTTTATACTTTTTTAATATAATATCTATCTAATTGTGTTATAAGAGTAATACTAGCTTCATCAAATGAGTTGGGATATATTCTCTTCTCATCAAATTTCTGCAGGAAGTTGTGTAGAACTGGTAATATTTATTTCTTAAATAATTACTAGAATTCTCCAGTGAATCTAATTTGTCCTGGAGCTTTCTTTATATGAAGGTTTTTGCCTACAAATTCAATGCTTTTAATATATATAGGGTTATTCATGTTATCTATTTCTTCTTCTTTGATTGTTGGTAGTTTGTCTCTTTCAAGGAATTTATTCACTTTGTATAATTCATCAAATTTATTGGTGTAAGAGTGTTTATAACATTTCCCTAATATGTTTTAAAACTCTGTAGTAATTTGGTGACTTGTGTCCTTTATTTTTTTCTTGATGTGTTTAACTTGTGTATCAAATTAATTAGCTTTTGATTTCATAGTTTAGTAGTAGGCCAGTGACCTTTCAGAAGATTTTCTTAAATGTGTTGACCTAATATTCCACCTTCTTTGGCATGGGATCTGTTTGTGAGTACACACCTTCAAATTTTAGGAAGTTTACAAATAAGTCTTAGCTTTCACTTCCTGCTTTTGGAGGTCCTAATTGTCAGCTAGAAGTTAGGGTTTTGAGCCCTCTCTTTCCCAAGTCTTTCCTGGGCATACACACAACCCTGTGTATGAATGCATCTTTCATATCTTCAAGAATATGTTGGAACATTTCAAAATCTGCTATTTGTGATCTAGTTCATTAGGTATTTCCTTCTAATCTTGAGCAGGCTCTTGTTTGCTACAACTGAAATGGTAGCCTTAGGCAGCTATGATGTTATTGATTGAAGTAGATTGCTGTTGTTTTTGAAGACACCATGGGAATGGGATTATTCCAGGCACGCCTGAAGAGCAATTGGCTGTGCTCTGGTTATAGGAATATTAGAGCTTCATAAAAGGTCAGCCCTCACCATTGGCTGTAAGACTGTTGCCTTTTCCTGGCTACTACTTCATGGAGTGGGAGAGGTGTAGTTCTAAGTTAAAATATCATAAACCTGAAGTTTTCACAAGGCTCAGTAGTTTTCTTACTTTTAGCTTGTTCTGTGCCTTTGATTAATTTCCAGAATTCTGAAATGGCTCATTTTGATAACTTTGCTGGTAATTTTGTTGCTTTTACCAGGGAACAAATTTACTGAGCTTCTGTGAGTCCCGCCTACACAATCCCATATTTACTGACCATATCTATTATATGTTTTTGTTTTCTTTTATATATGATTAAACAAGATCCTTTTTTCTCTTTATTTGGGGCTTAAGACTGCGTTAAGTGTATTTGTCATTAATTTTCTCTGGATATTCTTGTTCACTACCTGATCCTCAGGAGTTAATGATACAGTGTATTGAAAAAATATTCCTAAGATGTACACTGGCACAGAGCTGAACTGGAAGATAGGCATAATGAGGATGAATTTTATGCTCACTCGAAGCTCACAGTTAAAGTCCTCAGTTAAGAACTGGGTCTAAGGGATCGTATACATTAATTTAATATTTTAAGGTAAATTTAATATTACTGATAATTTTGTACAGTTTGATCCTGATTTTTTAAACAGATGTACATTACTGATACTTGTTCTCATTAGGACATTGATTATTCAGAAAGCTTCTTCACAGTTTGTGTGTGTGTGTGTGTGTGTGTGTGTGTGTGTGTGTGTGACAATTTATAAAGACATCCAATGGGAAGATTATAGGAAAATAATAATTCACTCATAATTTCCAACGTTTGTTGTCATATGATGAGTACTTCAACCTCTCCAACACCCCCAAGAGATAAGCACAGTTGGTGTACCCACTTAACAGCTAAATAAATTTACCTCTAAAAAGGTAATGACTTAACTAGGAACATTTGAGGAAGAAATGGATCCCAGGCAGTCTTGTTACAGTAAATTTAAACTGGATTTAATGAAAACAATGTTAAATGAAGAGAGGAAAAAAATGGAAAGGTAAGCAAGCCAAAAAGATATGAAATATGAAATCAATAAATAAGAACAAAGAATTGGGTAAGCCTATTAAGAGAGGTTTTAGGTGAATCACTAATAGCACACATGTGATAAGATGCTGGCAGAATAAGCAGCATTTGAAAAGAGAAGCAAAGATTCAGAATTAGCTTATCCATATGAAGTTGGAAATTTAGAAATATAGATCATAAGTTTGCTACTTGGAATGATTCTAGATTCTAAATTCTAATTGCAACAACACAGATTGATTGCAATTTTCTTTTCAATTATAGTTAACTTCATTTAGTCTTTAACTTTACCCACTTTATTTTACATTGTTAATTATAGTATCAATAAAGCAAACAAGGCTAATCAATGACCTATAATTCCTAACACAAAAAGTCACTTACTAGCTGGATAAGCTAGTAGCTAGTGATCACTTAAGAATAAAACTAAATATTAATTTAAAAATTATCTTCAAATCAAATGCCATACACATGAGAGAATTAATAATAAGTAATTTGAACAATCAATTATGGAACTTAAACTCAATGTTTACCTGAAATATTGCTGTCTACTTTACTTCAGACAGGTCTTTGTTTTGTCAAGACACTCATAGAATACCTTAATCAAAACTTGAATGACCATATTATTTGCATATGTTAGCCAAACATACATTTTTAAGAGTAAGAGATAAAAATGATTTGTACATTTTAAAAATAATTTCTAAGATATGCACACACTGGAGAAAATACTTGGTTATCAGATACCGCTGTACTAAATATTTGGGGCAATTATAATCAATTTTAACTATATTGTGAAGACATTACAAATATTTGGTACAATTATAATCAATTTTAACTGTATTGAGAAGACATTACAAAATAAATTTTAACTATATTGTGAAGACATTACAAAAAGTTATGTTTTACATGTAAAAACATAAAAATCAACAAATTTCTTTTTTTTAAAATAAATTTATTTATTTTATTTATTTATTTTTGGCTGTGTTGGGTCTTCATTGCTGCGTGCAGGCTTTCTCTAGTTGCGGTGAGCGGGGGCTACTCCTCCTTGCAGTGCCCAAGCTTCTCATTGCAGTGGCTTCTCTTGTTGCAGAGCACGGGCTCCAGTAGTTGTGGCACGTGGGCTCAGTAGTTGTGGCTCACGGGCTCTAGAGCGCAGGCTCAGTAGTTGTAGTGCACGGGCTTAGTTGCTCTGCGGTATGTGGGATCTTCCCGGACCAGGGCTCAAACCCGTGTCCCCTGCATTGGCAGGTGGATTCATAACCACTGTGCCACCAGGGAAGTCCGAAAATCAACAAATTTCTAAACAAAATTATAAACATAATTTTGGTAACTAAAATTAAAAATTCTGTTGCTTAAATGATGGAAAAGTAAGACACACTATTTTCTCTTTGAATGCTTGAACAGATTGTCACCATAGTAGCTAATAGATACATCAGGAGAAAATCATTCAAGTGTATATTGCAGGCGACTCCCACTCTCACATCTTTCTTTCAGCTGCCTTCATACTTATTATTGGAATCAAAACAAATATTAGTGAAAAAAAAGAGAATTTTGCTTGAAAAGCATTGCTTTCCAAGTAGCATTGACCTGCTAAATTTGTATATAGCCAAAGTGGTAAATATACATTTAGCCTTTAGTCTATACTATCAGTCCCTGCCTATTTAATTGCAATGGAACAATATTCCCTAGTTAGCACATCTTCTATTATATGAAAAGCAGTTCTTTCTGGTCTTCCTTTCTAACACATAGAGGCTTATCTGGGGGTGTGTGTGTGTGTGTGTGTGTGTGTGTGTGTGTGTGTGGGTGGGTTCCTAGAAGTAAATCCAAAAGACTAAGTGTTGATTGAGATGTCATCATAACTAGTGGACAAAGAATGTAATATTTCAATAAAGAACAATTTATAATTTCCTCTCTAATAATATTAATTGCTGTCATTTATTTTGACTTATACTTAAGTCAGCAAAGCTCTGAGTTAGATATTTTATCCACATTTCCTGAATGAGAGTACAGCCGTTCAGAATTAAGTAACTTGACAACTATTTACAGCTAATAATCAGTGGGGCTGGAATGCCAAACCATGCCCATCTATTTATAAAACTAAAGGTTTTCCACTTCAGTGTACTGTTGCTTTCTTATTACACATAGAAGCCAGTTGGTAAATTGGCAATATATCAAGCAGGGAAGCTATGGTTGAGGTGGTAATTTTACTCCAATATCCATACTCTTCCTCCATATGGAAATATAAATGTCACCCTCCTCCCCCAATTTTAGCTAGGCACTTGACTGGTCCTTAACCATTTATCAGCTTTTTTTTTTGTAGCTACGAGTTGTAACATGGTTAAATTCAGAGCAATGGCAAATGAGCAGAAATGATGCATGCAATTTCTGAGACTTCTTAAAAAAGATGATACTTTCCCAAGGCTTTCTATTTTTTCTTCTTTTTGTAGGCTTATATATAGACATTGAGGGAAACCAGTTTCAGCCATGCAGGATTACAACCAAAAGAATAATGGCTCCATGAGATGTCAGGAATTCACATGCCTGAATAACCTTGTGGTGTAAAGCAACTTTGGCAGTCTTGGATTGTTCATGTTTGGACTCCCCAGAGAGAAAGAGAGAAATAAACTTCTTTTTAGTTACTATATGTGGGGTTCTCTTTGTTAAAAGAGCTTGAGTTTTATCCTAAATAATGTAGACTCTCATTCAAAATCTAAATAATGTAGACTCATTAAAAACCTATTTCAGTTTGGTCTTTCCTAGTTATCTGATCCCTAAAACAATTTTATTCACATGATAAATTTTAAAGAATCTATTGTTGATTTAAATTAATCTTATTTCTTGGTTAATAATAGGAAGAAAAATTCATAATAAAAGTGGTAGAGTTATTCTCACAGTTATCAAATACAAACGATAAGAGAGGTAACTGAAGCTAAAAACAAATTCAGAGTTCCATAGCAATCAAAGCTATAAGTGAAACAGTATGGATTCCTTAGCTTTCGTTGTCCAGTAAAATAAAACAAAGCAGTTCATCAGTAAAAAGAAGCTTTTTCTTAGCTTAGAATTCTGAGAAAATTTTATAGCACTAGGTTTTATGCCAGAAATAATTAACAATATAATTAATGATTCCATGCATAGCATTTTTACAAAATACAGGGTTATCGGATGTATAACCATTTCTTATTTTGTCTTTGGAGAGCAAAATGTTAGGATGAACTTGGGTAAGTATCCAGTTTCACAGTGTCCTTTCAATATATGTATCCTATTGAAGGTGAACATTTTTCATGTTTGTAGTCTTATTAAAACCAAATTAATGATTACTTTTGTGTAATTAATATATTGCTTTTCTGCATATGAAAATTATTTTGTATTTACATTTTCTCTTCTTAATTGTTTGAAAATCAGTATTTTCTTTAGATTTAAATAATATTGAAAAGCTGGTAACATTATCTTAGAGTTTAAATATAGCATACGCTTTGAAGAAATCAAGAGGTAACAGAAAAGCCCCTTCTGTGTAGATTATTTGTAGATTATTTGATATTCAAAAGAATACTTTAACAAATATGAACTTCATGAGGATTTTATGTAGGCAGTAAGGTGAAAGCTGGTAGTAATTAGAATTAAATATAAAATTTGTTATCCTCACTAAGAAAAAAATTCACCTGATTTGGGTAACTCAGCCAAATGCCTGTTATTATTTTTAGTCTCTCTGTTTCTTCTAGAATAATTTTGTTTCACTTTAAAGTTTGACAATAATGATGGAAGAATGGTGATTTAGAATAAATCTTTTGAGCAGTAATTTTTAGAATGTCCACAAATTAGTATCTGTGGTCAAATTCTCAAGACTATTGATGTTTAGATAACTTTTATATATGTATATACAGATTACTTAATTTAGTAAGGCGCATTGTCCATCCAGTGCATCCTCCCAGCTCTTACCACGCTAAAGGATGTGTCTGACTACAAGCATCTGTTTTCTTCTGAGGCTCATCATTTATCACCCACATAAACTAAAAAAGTACATTTTGGATTTACATTCTTAAATGTATTTTGATTCCTAGTATTTTACTGTATATTAAAATTGTCTTTGCTTTTGTTTGTCCATAATTTTTTAAGCTTCAATATGATATTGTTCTATCACTCCAAGGACCTCTGAATTCCACCCAAGGCTTTCATGATTTTACAGATTACAAGAATACTTGTTCTTATTCTAGGTTCTCCCAGGTTAAAAATTTAAATATATTCTACTATTTTTCCTTCATTTCTTTGGTTTTGATCTCTGTTAATTTCTCCTCCTGAATGTTTTTTTCTCTTTATTTATATCTTTAACTATTTATTTTCTTTGGAGAATATGAACTGTATCCCAGCTTCTTCTCAAAATACGTTAATATTTTGTTTGGGACCTTGACATTTTTCATGAAATATTCCATTGACCTTTTAATTCCAGCAGCATAATGTCCACTGAAGATGACTACCGTGACTTTCAAATCTCTTTTATGGGTTCTAAAAGATAGTGTAAAGTTGATCATCCTATGTATAAAGTTTGGATTACTTTTTATCTAAATGCATTCCCTTGCTCTCACCTAAATAGAAGCTCATTTGTCAATGCATACCTACTTTTATTCTTTCATTCCTCCTAGACAACCTACCCCTTACCAGTTTTGAGGAATAAATGGCTGATTTTCTGTTCTCCCCTCCCTAATGTACTCCCTGGAGAACTGTTGTCATTGTTACAGCAATCAACAGTTTTCAGAATCTATTTAAAGGTTTCATAAGTGCAGCTGAAGAACTGGCCTGCCTTCTCTATTTTTATGAATGAAAGTGCACTCAAACACTGGCTAGAACATCTAATGGAGATATATTTTACCCTTCAATCTTCCAAATCCTGTCCCCTTTCTCAGGTGGTCACTATGTGTATATTAAAGTTTAAATAATTGTCACAAATATGGAGATGGCACGGAGGTTCATACTGTAAACTTGTTCAAATCATTTTGTCAAATTGCTACACAGCAATATAATTTGGAATTTATTATGAATTCCATATAGCCCTCAGCCCATGTTACTCTGTGTATATATTTCCATGGTATACATTCTTTCAGTATGCAAAGCACATGAGTGTACAGTCTGCAGGGGCTGTGCATGGTGACATAAGTATTTTCCAGCATTAAAAAAAATAAGGAGTATAACATATTCTTATAACCTTAAATGTCTGGATGAATAGTGAAAAATAAAATCAACTAAGCATTCTTATCTATATTAGTGGAAGTGTACTCCATGAAATACTAGCAATTGAGCTGTTAAAGGCTTCTATCTTAAAAAATATTAATCAAAAAGTTCCTATTCCTGTAATTTAAAAAAGATTTTATACTCCTCTATCTTTCTTGCAGATTGAGACTCCTTATTAACATAAGGAGATTCTCTTTGGTCTGAAATATTTTCTTAAAAACTTTAATTAGACTTAAAAATATTATAATAACCTATTTGCTACGCAATAACTAGTTACTCATGATAGCACAATCTTGAGAAATGGCCTGGGAAGTGTAACAGTTAATAATGCTAATTGAAAAAAATATTATACCCCTATGTTCAATACCTTTCATGACACTCACAGGTATATGATGGTGATCAAGAAATATTTTTGAGTAGCTAAATGAATGCTTGGCATTTTATGTATCTATATGTGTCTATCTATTTATCTCTATATTTTATTATTTTTAGAATTTACTAGGCATACCAAACCATAGATCACACATGCAGAATGAAAAACTGAGGTAATTGTTTTCATGATTCAAGCATCTCATGAAATATCCATGAGTAAGAATTTTAGCATACACCTTCTCTTAGTTTGCATTATGTTGAAATTTTTCTTAATTCACCATTTCAGTTTGAATATATGGACTCTGTTTAGGCATATAATATGTTGTATTTATTTTACTTTTAATTTGTTATAAAATTTTAAGTGCTAGGTTTCATAAATAATATAATGGACACTACACATGCCTGATTGCCCTATCTTAGTGAATTTCTTTATGTTTTAGTAAGTATGTATGCTGCAATTTGCATTCTGGTTGCAGTAAAGGAGGAAAGGCAAAAGACATAGTTTTACCCAACATTTAACAAGACTATGTTTTATTACAGAAGCTGTGGAACTGACCTCTGGTATTATGTTCTCTGAGGAATACTAAAAGTAAGAGAAACACATTAATATTAAAGCCATTTATACAATTTTCAGACAGCTGCAAAAGGTCTAAATCCTTTTTCTTTCTTTGCTGAAGGAGTGGGATAGTAGATTTGTGACCTTCATTATTAATAACAAAAAGATTCCTTCTTCTACAATCTACTGAATTTACCAAAAAATCATGAACTTGTACTAACCAGATCCAACCTCTCTGTAAGTAAATTAATCAGTTTAGTAAATAGTGAAGCTAATATAGAATATTTTATTTAGAAATAGTTTCTCATGTAGAAGAAAATTTTAGAAATAGAGTTAAATGGAAGTGAATAACATTCAAAATGCATTTTTCTTTTTCTATCTTATATTCAGTACATTTCTTAGACCTTATGATGTATACTGATGTGACAAGTTATATATTAGAAGTATCTTTAAGCTGTGGAATAATCAATTTGAAGTAGGATATATACTCAAGAGATCTAAAGTCTACTTTTCTCTAACAATAGAAATATGTGTAAACCATTTTATAAACACATTTTGGTCATGCTCAACTTGCAGTAAAATAATTTGGGGGGACACTTAGGCAATTTAATTGGATTTTAGATGTAGCATTTTGACGCTTACATAACCAAGGCACATATTCATAGAATGATGTAATTGTCTGGAAGTATTCCTTTAATAAAGAATTTAGGCTCTGGCAGGACATACTAATAAGATATACTTAGGCATGACTGATTCATCCACTGATTATGCTTCCCTCAGATTCAGTGTGTGTGTGTGTGTGTGTGTGTGTGTGTGTACATTATGTATATTTTTGATATTATTTTTCAAGAATGTTTACATTATTTATAAAACTTCTATAATATCTGCATTTTTCCTTGTGATATTCATACCATAGAAAAATATTGTACATCTACTTTTGTGTACAAATGTAAATTCAAAGGAAGTTATTTTGAGTATAAAATTAATTTTAAGTAACAAATGGATTTAGAGATTATACACTTAAAATATATATGATGAAACTTTAATTCTCCAAAGTATTAAGCATAAAAAGCATATTTTTTAAAGCTGTTTACTTATAATTTTATTGATTGCTTCCCCAGAAATAGGAAGTCCCATGGAACATCTGAACATGCTAATGGATAATTATATAAAATACTTACTCATTATTTCAAAAAGATATAATCAAATTTCTGAGAAAAACAAGAAAAATATCTAATTTTTAATAGAATGTTCAGCTAATTTAGTAATATTTGTGTCTTCATAATTTATAAACCAAAAGAAATATTTTATTGCTAGCTTTAAAACATACTGTAAAGGAGCTTATCATTTAACTGGGGACTCAATTTAACTATGGTGCATTTATCAGTTAAGGAGGTTAAAGGAAAAAAAAATGTTTACCATATTCAGTAAAATTTTAAAGGATTTTTGAGAGAGGGGTCAGTTTGTACCAAGACAGCTCACAAAATATCCAAAAGAAAGTTATCTAGAAAAATGAATCTGGTTTATGAACCGCCCCCCGAAAAAAAAGGTTAAGGAGGATGACGGTTCCAGGAAAAAAAAAAAACAAAACACAAAGAAAACGACTGGTATGTATTCTGAGAGTTTGGGTAGCAAATGTAGCAGCCTGGCTACAGCAGCATTCATTTGAGAAGAAAATGCAATCAGAATATTTCCACAAACGAAAATCCTACCAAAAAAAAGCTACATTAATCAAGTTAAATTGTTAAATATCATGTATTTCTAATCATAAGCCTCATTTTTCTTTCTAGTACCCTAACAGGGAAACTTTTTCTGGTGATTTTTAGCCATTGATTCACCAGTCCTCTCCACTGAAATGACCTACCTAGACCATTCTACTTAGAGATACACAATAGTCCAAAACTCTCATCCCTAAATTTACCCTGTCCCCACCAAGAGAACATATCTGCTTATCTCCCATTCTCCTATTGTCCAATTACCTTTATCTCCCAACACACACTAGTAGCTCAATGTGTTAAGCCTTATAGCATAGTTATGTTAAACAGCAATAATAATAATAATAAAAACCTTCTAGAAACACAGTACTTTAAATCATAATAAACAAGAGAAATGTGGACATTGTTGGCAATTTGAGAATTAGTGGGAATCAGGGGTCTTTTAAAGTTATTTTCTAGGTTCCAAACCTACCCTCGAATACTCAGGTTAATGAGATTTCTTGTGATTTTTAATAGTACTATAATCTACAGTCATCAACCATTAAAACAGCAGTCTTTTGATCAGAACACTCTTCTGAATGTTTAAGTGGATATTCTTTAAAAGCACTTTTTAAAAAATTTTATTAGATTAATTTGGACTTATCTTTTATTAAGACTCATGAACTCCAAATACCCACAGTGATTCTCAATGCTCAATCATATTTACTCTATTTGTTAACTCTGATGTCATAGTTTATAAGATGTGTTAGAAATTTTTTTATTAATTGGACAGGATAATGAGATTATAACTCAAAGAACCTCGAATTCTCAGAACTGTGAAAAATATCAAAGTGTATATTGATGATGATAATATGTTAACAAAGATATTTTGTTAATTGTTTAAAATTCTCTCATTGTCAGTGTTTACTTCTGAATTTGGGTGAGGTTTTTTTTGTTCCCTCTACTAACATTGTAACAGCTTAGCCAAGTCTCTAAAAGTGTTTTATTCCCAGGGCGGGGAAAAAGCATGAAACTATATTCACCATATTTTGGCAGCATATTCAGGAAAAAAATGTATTTACTTTCAAAGATAATTTATTTTTCCTTTATAACTAAGGGAATTAAAATGATCTTTCATTTAGGATATCCACTAGGGACAGAGCAAAATGTTCTTAGTTTATCATAATTATTGTGCAGAAAATTTAGCTTTCCCTTAAGAAATCCAGTGAGAAGAAGCACTTCACTTAAAATGGCTGAATCACACTTCTCAGGAGGCTATCCCAAGAAGCAGATGTTTTCCATCTTCATCCACTCCTAAGTGCTGTCATTAACACTTTTACCAATCACGTGCTGTAAATTACAAGCATGCTCCATCTAGTTCATTTTTTGGATAGGTATTGCAATTTAAAAAGGTGATTTCCACATGATTTTTAATTTGACTTCAGCTCCCTGGGACCACTCTCCATTGCATGTATGTGACTACTTTCCCTGAAAATAAATGAAATGTAGCTATGAATATCAGTAAATAAGTAGGATACAGTAAATGGTGATAGATGAATAGATATATAAATTTTTTGCTAAAATATTTTAAAGTGTTAGAATATTATTCACCATCCTGAGTTATTTTCTGCCTTAGGTTATTTGACCAACCCTGGGATTAGTATTGGAATGTTCTCAAAGCTCAGTTTTTATTATGATCTTTAAGCATGACAGTCTCATTGAGTACAAAGCATATTTGTTCAGTAAGTACATAGGGCTAATACCATCGGTTAACAAAATTCTCCAGCATGCACATGGTTACTAATGTAATAGGACAACATCATTCACCTGCATATGTTCATTTGATGTAGAATGTTTCTGAGGCCTTCTTAATAAAATGTGTGTATACTCGTGTCAGTTCCTCTAGATCCTGCCTAAGGGCAAAGAACTGAAAAAGTTTATTCTCCTTAAAAAGGAGAAAGGGATAATTATAATCAGGCTATGAACTAATTGGTATTCCCAAATGACAATGTAGCACAAGACTTTTTGTTTCAACTTTATGAAGAAGTCTTGATTATCAAATAGAGCACAAATAAAAGAAATTACAATTTTAAATCATAGGCATATAATTATAATTTTGAAAAGAATGCATATTTTTACATTTAAATTTTATTTTTTGGAAATTGGAGTAATGGGGAAAGTCAAACTGAAAAATATAATTAAAATAATAAACCTTTCAAGTACTCAAAACAATTGAACAAAGATCATGTAATATAGAGTCTTAAAGGGAATGGTGTTGACAAACAAATAAGAATGACTTATAATCACCCTATGAAATTCTATTAGTAAAGTTCTGGAGAAGAGGATATTAATATTTTACTTTAAAACTCTCCATACTTATATATCACTGGATGATCTTTTATAAAATAAAACACAGGAGTCAAATCTTTGTGGATAAACACTTTTAACTCAATATTATCTGATGTCTCCTGATACTCCTACTTAATTTCTATAAGTGTGTGGAATTTTATGATAATACTATCTGTACTTCTGAAACTCTGGCATACCTATGCAACTTCTTGATCTAATTAAATAAGATATTAGTAATAATTGGGTCTACTTCTTTTGACTATAATTTCAAATTAATGGTCTTACATTGCTTATACTTACTTACAAGTTTGTTGTCTTAAAATGTCCCTGTGTTGTGTTGTCTTAAAACATTTCATGTGGAACCAAGGTGTATTTAGACTGCATTTATGGGCTATCGTTTTCTTATGTTTTTCACTGCTCTTTCTCTATTAATCTTCATAAATTATTCATCAGGGAAAGCAGGGGTAATTGTGTGACTCGGAGTCTAGAACTGATAAACAATAGTAGTGATAGAGTAGTAGTAAAAAAAAATTGATAATTTCTATATTGCAAAAGCTACTGTACTTTATAAATTCAAAATGATTTTAATAATTGAGTTAAACATGCTGTTTTTTTCTGATATTAAATATTTTCCTATTAACTGAAATAACTGAAGAATACATGTGAAAATTACATAACAATAATTTGTTTCTGATATAGAATAAAACTTGGCTATTCAGTTTCTTCTTGGCTTTAAATTTCTGTTTCATTTAAAATTTCTTGTATAATTTGCTTCCCCACAGTTGATAAGCTAAGATTAGACAACTTTAAGGACTTACTTCTGATCTATTGAGTCCTTTTATATTTGCATAAGATGACAAAGAAATCCTGTCTTATAATCACTTATGCAAATTAAAGTAATTATATAGCATTTTATATAAGTAGATTGAAAAGTTATGATAACACAGGGGTTAATACTAACCTATTGAGGATAAAAATTCAAAATATGAAAACCAGTTGCATTTCTGTGCAGTAAGAACAAGCTATCAAAAAAAGAAATAAAAACAATCCCATTGCAATAGCATCAAGAAAACAGACAAACAAACCAAAAAGCCTCAGGAATTACTTTAACGAATGAGGTGAAAGAAGTTGAAGCAAACACAAATAAATGGAAAGGCATGTTCATGATTGGAGGAATTAATACTGTTAAAATGTACATACTACTCAAAAACATCTATAGATTCAATACAATTCCTATCAAAATTCCAATGACGTTTTTCGCAGAAATATCAATGTATGTATATGTTAATCCCAAACTCTTAATTTATCTCTCCCCTTCCCCCCCCCACCCCAGCTATCCCTTTTGGTAACCATAAGTTTGTTTTCTATGTCTGTGAGTCTATTTCTGATTTGGAAACAAGTTCATTTGTATCGGGTTTTTTTAGATTCCATGTATAAGCGATACCATATATTTGTTTTTCTCTGTCTGATATACTTCACTTAGTATGATATCTCTAGTTCCATCCACATTGCTGCAAATGACATTATTTCATTCTTTTCATGGCTGAGTAATATTCCATTGTATATATATACCAGATCTTCTTTATCCATTCATCTGTTGATGGACATTTAGGTTATTTCCATGTCTTGGCTATTGTAAATAGTGCTGCTCTGAAAATTGAGGTGAAAAAAAAAAACATAATAAGAGGGGATGGAGGTGTTAGGTGTTAACTGATCTTGTAGTAATCATTTTGCAATATATACATTGCACATTTTAAACTTACATATGCTAATGTCAATATTATCTCAATAAAGCTGGAAAAAAAAGAAAGGAAAAACAAAATAAAAAACCTTAGGAGAACCACCACTGGGTTGTTCCTTGGTTCTTGAGGTCCCTAGCCAATCTGCCTTCTTCTCTCCACCTTTCACAGTCTTCTTATGTTTGTTTTATACATCATATTCAGGGTTTTTAGTTTACTTAGTGGGAGGACTAAGGAAAAGCATGTCTAGTCCATCTTCCCAGGAGAAGAACTCTACCCTCTTGCTTTATAATGTGCTTTCAATGGAATATATTTTCATGCAAATGTGTATCTCACAGTATCATTTTAAAAAAACAGACCTGCTTATGTAAGACGAGGATACATTGATTAACACCCTTCTGAGTGTAATTTAAAAATATGTATAAAAGCCTTGAAAATATCATATAGTTAAGTTAGTGATGTCTGTCAGCCAGGTCTGAGCATCTCAATTCTGCTCTTTGACTTGGTTAATCAATATCAGCCACCTTTGGAGGAGAAAAATATCGTGGGAAGGAAGATGAAAAATTAGTGAGTAGAAAGGTGAAGTAAATTGTTTAAATTACAAAACTGTGATTCAAAGTTCAGATCATCTGATTCTAAGCCAGGTCTTTTTAATTTAGATGGGATAAAAGAACAAACACATGAAGCAATGAACAATTTAAAAAAATTAAAGTATAGAATAAGAAGGTGGAAATCCACATGAAAAATATAACTTAGAATACTTGTAGAAAAATAGCTAACATGAATAAGTGCATTCTGATTATTTTAAAGATTAATGCATGATTTCTTCAGCATCAGTCATAATTAGAACTTCAAAAATACAGTAACTTATTACTATATAAATGGTTGGGAGTTAGTGATTTGGTAATAGTTTGTTTTCTTCATTACTGTCCAGTCCTCAGGATGAGGTATCCCTATTTATAAAGGATATTTCTCATTTTGTCTTCCTCAAATACATCTTTTGATAAATATCTTTATTTAAACATATACTTGTAGATGATGGTGGGAAGCATATCACTCCATCCCCTGGCCACATGAACAATTAACAATGGTGCCAATCATAGTGTTACATTCCCTTCGACACAGCCCTTGTTCCAAGGATATGTTCATGATCGAAGCCAGCTAATCAGAATAGTTTCTTTGTGGTTACAGAGGAGTCATGTAACCACAAAGAGGTGAGACTAAAGATGTCTAGGGCCAGATGTCCAATCTTTGGAGAAGTTGCTCAGAGAGAATTATGCTGACAGTTTTGAGAGTATGAAAGCAAAGGAGTGATGGCATTTGTGTCATTGTTTCTATTCATCTTGAAGGCCAGTCCCACCTGCTTCACAAATTGCCCATTTTCAATGTCTTAATTATTTCAGTTTATTTCTTTCATGTGCGCACAAGGAGTCTTGATTGACTGCATACTTCTCAAATATCTCCGATAAGGGGAAAATATGTATACATGATGATATGTCAGTCTTTCTGAACATTATTTTTTGGTGTGTTTTAGTTTGTCAGGAATATCTAGATTTGAAAACTGGAAGAATGTTTCTGTCCTTCAAATGTTCTTCTCCCAATCAACCTCAGTAGGCTGATCTGCCTGCTCAAGGACCTCATGTATTAGAAGTGCTAAAATTTTATAACATGCTGTTACTATATTCCCTATGATTATGGAATATATCTGTTATGTGCTTCATGCCACTGATTACCACTTTAAACAGATTTGTTAGAAAAGAATTTACATATTAATTCATATCAAATATTACTAATAATATACTAATATATATTACTAATATGACCTGAAGTCTTTATCGTCCCCATCAAAATACCAAAATCTCTCTCTCTGCAGCTCTGTCTCTGAATCTCTCTTGTAGTTGTTATTGTGGTGGCCATGGTCCTTGGAATTTAGACATTCGGTTTGAAGGAAATCTGAAAATATGTTACATCATAATGTTAAAATAAAAGATGACAGTTTAAGATGATCTCTCAGTGAAATTTGTTCTTTAAGAGCAGACTTAAAACCTAAATTAAGTACTATAGACTAAAGATGAGATTTTTGACACCATTGTAAACTGGATGGGTGAGACATTTTGAGCTCTAGGAACTACAAAGAAAACTATTTGTCCCACCTGCCCCAGGACAAAGCAAGTTTAAAGCTTTTGTATACATCTCAGATAAGATTTAAACAGATTCCTGGAGTCTTAGAGTTAAAAAAAAAAAAAACAAAAACAAAAAACTCCAAAGACTATATATCCTACACATTTACTATAGAGATAAAAAATCTGACAAGCAGAGAGGATATTTAACAAAGCCATACAAGGATTCTGAGTTCTGGCTTGGGACTTTCCCTTTCTATGGTACTGTTGTGTTTGGAGTAATATAAATAGACTTGGACTGGGATTGTATGGCAAAGGGCTATATTGTATAGAACACCTTCATGGGGATCTAGCTTTTAATAACCTTCATTTATGTGTGTTTGTGAAATTACTATCCATTTACGCTACACTCAGCAGCAGTATGTAGCTTAAGTATAAATTGTTTATGATTGCATTGGCATTATCATTTGTTTACATTTTAAGGTGAATAGTGATTTCATTTTTATTTTTCAGATATCCAAGTCAGCAATTCACATTTGAATATCTGCCAATATGTATATTTTATTTGGCAAAACTGATAGAACAGCCTTCTTACTTTCCAGATGATTTTGTTTATATTTTATTTTGAAGTCTAAATTTCTACTTAATCAATTTGTGTAAATAACGTTATTTGTACCAGTAAAAGCTCTCAAACAATACAAGGAGGTAAGTGCCACAAAGACAAAAGTCAGTTGATTGTGGAGAGAAATCAAGAACAGAAATATTTTGAATGATGAATGCAGTTACTTGAATAACGTATGCTGTCCCTGAGCAGAAAATAAACTGTTTAATTCGTTTTAAATGCCACATAAAGATAGGTATATTTTTCTCATTTTAATATAATAATAATGCATTGAAAATATAAACCAGACATTCAAAGAGTCCAATTATAAATTAATTTTTATGTTGAAGTGGGTAAATAAGAGTAAGAGATCATAGAAAACAGTTCAAAAGAATTCTTTCATCTCAATTTGCTACTTTACCAGCCCAGAAACTGAAAATGAAGAAGGAAAAATTACAAATAAAAGTCTGTGTACCTCCTGGGGAGATAGACTTTTTGGTAGAACTCTTCTGTGAAGCTATATCTTTTAGGTCAAAACTATGAGAAAAAACACATTGTATTTCAAGTTGTAAGTGTTTTAACAACAAAGATGAATTATATGATAATGTACTGGGAATCAGTGGGTACTCAGTACAAGTTATGCTGTCACCCTTAAAAGTGTGTCCTAGGAGTGTGCAGATGTGTACAGTGCACAACATCACTGTTGTGTGAGTAGCACACTGGTGTAGTCATTGGTTTCACACCTGGAGAAGGATCAGAGTCCTTTGGATTTTCAGTTCCCTTGACCTTAATTGCTACTGGCACTCACCCACCCACCCCTCTAGCTACTGGATCAGGAGTTTGTAGAGGCCTCAAACTAGGGGAAAGTGACCAAAGGGGCAACATGCATAGTGAATGCAGAGTCAAAATCAACCTTAAAAGAAAAAGGTAATCATAAGTAAATAGAACTTATACTAAATAAAATTTTTTAAAAAATTGAACACTTCTGATAAATATCTTTTGACCACACAGTAAACTAGTCTTACTTGAAACCATCATGATGGATAAAAGATCAGAGCAATAGAAAAAAGTGTGGTCCCTCACAACAGGAACTGCTAAATCAGGGGCTGATAAATCAAGAAATTTGAGGCCTGTCATATCACTGAGTTCTCAAGTAAGATAAAAAAATACTTTTACTTTTAAAACCATCTGGATTCAGGATTATTTTACATGTAGTTGAAACATATTTACAGGATCACTACTGTAATTATACCTTTGTATATTCTGATATTTCTGACTGAAACCTCTTGTTTTTGTTTTTTTCTGGATTGTAGTGGTTTTAATTTTTTGTTTCTTTTAGTTGTTTTTTTAATATTTTAATTGAGATATAATTGATTTAAAATATTATATTAGTTTCAGGTGTACAACATAGTGATTCAATATTTTTATAGACTATTCTCCATTTATAGTTATTATATAATATTGACTATATTCCCTGTTCTGTACACTATATCCTTGTAGCTCATTTATTTTATAAATAGTAGTTTGTACCTCTTAATCCTCTACCCCTATCTTACTCGTCCTCCTTTCCTCTCTCTACTGGTAACCACTAGTTTGTTCTGTATATCTGTGAGTCTGTTTCTTTTTTGTTATATTCCATAGTTTATTTGATTTTTTAGATTCCAAACATAAGTTATAACATACAGTATTTGTCTTTCTCTAACTTATCTCACTAAGCATGATAACTTCCAGGTCCATCCATGTTGTTACAAATGGCAAAATTTCATTATTTTTTATGGTTGAGTAGTATTCTATGGTATGTATGCACACTACATCTTCTTTATCCATTTGTCTGTTGATGGACACAGATTGCTTCTATGTCTTGGCTCTTGTAAATAATGCTTCTATGAACACTGGGGTGCATGTATCTTTTTGAATTAGTGTTTTCATTTTCTTCAGATATATACACAGGGCTGGAATTGCTGGATCATATGGTTGTTCTATTTTTAGTTTTTTTTTTTTTTTTTTTTAAACTTTGGGTTTATTTATTTTATTTATTTATTTATTTATGGCTGTGTTGGGTCTTCGTTTCTGTGCGAGGGCTTTCTCTAGTTGCGGCAAGTGGGGGCCACTCTTCATCACGGTGCGCAGGCCTCTCACTATCGCGGCCTCTTGTTGCGGAGCACAGGCTCCAGACGCGCAGACTCAGCAATTGTGGCTCACGGGCCTAGTTGCTCCACGGCATGTGGGATCTTCCCAGACCAGGGCTCGAACCCGTGTCCCCTGCATTGGCAGGTGGATTCTCAACCACTGCGCCACCAGGGAAGCCCTATTTTTAGTTTTTTTGAGGAATCACCATAATGTTTTCCAAAGTAGCTGTACCAACTTATATTTCCACTGACAATGTACAAGGTTTCCCTTTTCTCCAAATTCTTGCCAACATTTATTTGTGGTTTTTTTTTTGATGACAGACATTCTGAGAGCTGTGAGGTGATACCTCACTGTGGTTTTGATTTGCATTTCTCTGATGATTAACAGTGTTGAGCATCTTTTCTTGTGCCTCCTAACTATCTCTATGTCTTGTTTGGAAAGATGTTTATTCAGTTCTTCTGCCCATTATTTAACTGGGTTGTTTGTTTTTTTGATATTAAGTTGTATAATTCTTTATATGTATTAACCCCTTATCGGTCATATAATTTGCAATTATTTTCTCCCATTCAGTAGGTTAAGTTTTCATTCTGTTGATGGTTTCCTTTGTTGTGCAAAAGCTTTTAATTTTAATTAGGTCCGATTTGTTTTTTGTGTTTTTTATTTTTTTGCTTTTGTTTTCTTTGCCTTAGGAAACAGATCCCCCCAAATATTGTTGTGATCTATATCAAAGAATGTTCTGCCTGTTTTCTTCTAGGAGTTTTATGGTTTCTGGTCTTACATTTAGGTCTTTAATCCATTTTGAGTTTATTTTTGTATATGGTGAGAGAAAATGTTCTAATTTCATTCTTTTACATTTAGTAGTCCAGTTTTCCCAGCACCACATAATGAAGAGACTGTCTTTGTTTTTCCATTGCTTCCTTTGTCATAGATTAATTGACCATAAGTGCATGAGTTTATCTCTGAGCTCTCTATTCTTTTCCATTGCTCTATGTGTCTGTTTTTGTGCCAGTACCATACTGTTTTGATGACTGTAGCTTTGTAGTATAGTCTGAAATCAGGGTGCATGACACTTCCAGCTCTGTTCTTCTTAAGATTGTTTTGGCTATTTGGGGTCTTTTGTGTTCCCATACTAATTTTATAATTATTTGTTCTAGTTCTGTGAAAAATGCTGTTGGTATTGTGATGGGGATTGCCTTGGCTATTATGGTTATTTTAACAATATTAATTCTTCCAATCCATGAACAAGATATATCTTTCCATCTCTTTGTGTCCTCTAAAATTTCTTTCATCAGTATTCTATAGTTTTCCAAGTACAGGTATTTTACCTCCTTCTGTAGGTTTATTCCTAGGTATTTTATTCTTTTTGATGTGATGGTAAATGGGATTATTTCCTTAATTTCTGTTTCTTATAGTTTTTTGGTAGTGCATAGAAATGCAACAGGTATCTGTATATTAATTTTGTATCCCGCAACTTTACCAAACTCATTGATAAGCTCTAGAAATTTTCTGGTGGCATCTTTAGGCTTTTCTATGTACAGTATAATGTCATCTATAAACAATGACAGTTTTACTTCCTCCTTTCCAGCTTGGGTTTCTTTTTCTTCTCTGATTGCTGCATCAAGGACTTCCAATAGTATACTGAGTAAAAATGGCAGGAGTGGACATACTTGTCTTGTTCCTGACCTTAGAGGAAATGCTTTCACCTTTTCAACTTTGAGTATGAGCTTAGCTATGTGCTTATCATATATGGCTTTTATTATGCTGAGGTATGTTCCCTCTATGACCACTTTCTGGAGAGTTTTGTCATAAATGGATGTTGAAATTTATCAATAGCTTTTTCTGCATCTATGGAGATGATCATATGGTTTTTAATTCTTCAGTTTGTTAATGTGGTCTATCACATTGATTGATTTTTGGATATTGAACCATCCTTGCATCCTTGGGTAAATCCCACTTGATCATGCGGTGTAATTCTTTTAACATATAGTTGGATTCAGTTTGCCAATATTTTGTTGGGGATTTTTACATCTATGTTCATTAGTGATAGTGGCCTATAATTTCCTTTTTTTGTGATATCTTTTTCTGGGTTTAATATCAGGGTGATGCTGGCCTCATAGAATGAGTTTGGAAATGTTCCTTCCTCTTCAGTGTTTTGGAATAGTTTGAGAAGGTTAGGCATTACCTCTTATTTAAATGTTTGCTAGAATTCACCTGTGAAGCCATCTGGTCCTGGACTTTATTGGAAGTTTTAAAACTACTGATTCAATTTCAGTGCTGGTTATTGGTTTGTTCATATTTTCTGTTTATTCCTGGTACAGTCTTGGGAGTTTGTACACTTCTAGGAATTTGTCCATTACTTCTAGGTTGTCCATTTTATTGGCATCTAGCTGTTTGTAGTATTCTCTTATTATTCTTTATATTTCTGTGGTGTCACTTGTAACTTCTCCTTTTTCATTTCTGGTATTACTGATTTGGGACCTCTCTATTTCTTGATGAGTCTGGCTAAAGCTTTGTCAATATTGTTTTTCTTTTCAAAGAACCAACTCTTAGTTTCACTGATCTTTTCCATTTCTTGTAGGTCTTTATTTCATTTATTTCAGATCTGATTTTTATGATTTCTTTTTTTCTACTAAGTTTGGATTTTGTTTGTTCCTCTTTTTCTAATTCCTCTAAGTGTAAGTTTAGGTTGTTTATTTGAGATTTTTCTTATTTCTTGAGGTAAGCTTGTATCTCTATAAACTTCCCTCTTAGAACTGCTGTTGCTGAATTCCATAGATTTTGTATCATCATGTCTTTATTGTCATTTGTTTCCAGGTATTTTTAAATTTCTTTTTTGATTTCTTCAGTGAGCCACTGGTTGTTTGGTAGCATATTTTTTAGCCTCCACATGTTTGTTTTTCTGCAGTTTTTTTTCGATTAGTTGATTTCTAGTCTCATAGTGTTGTGGTCCAAAAAAGGTACTTGATATGATTTCAGTTTTCTTAAATTTACTGAGGCTTGTTTTGTGGCCTAGCATGTGATCTGTTCTGGAGACTGTTCCATATCCATTTGAAAAGAATGAGTATTCTGCTGCTTTTGGATGGTATGTTTTTATGTATCTGTTAAGGCCATATGGTATAATGTATCATTTAAGGCCAGTGTTTCCTTATTATTTGTCTGGATGATCTGTCCATTGATGTAAGTGGGGTACTAAAATCTCCTACTATTATTGTGTTTCTGTCAATGTTTTCCTTTATGTCTGTTAATATTTTCTTTATGTATTTAGGTGGTCCTATTTTGTGTGCATATATATTTACAATGCTATATTGTCATGGATTAATCTCTTGATCATTGTGTAATGTCCTTCTTTGTCTCTTATAATAGTTTTTTTTTTAAATTTATTTTGACTGATAAAGTATTGCTACTCCTGCTTTCTTTTGATTTCCATTTGTATGGGATACCTTTTTCCATCCCCTGCATTTCAGTCTGTGTGTGTCTTTGTACTTGAAGTGAGTCTCTTGTAGGCAACATGTTTACAGCTCTTGTTTTTTATCCATTCAGCCACTCTGTGTTTTTACGTCTTTTGATTGGAGCATTTAGTACATTTACATTTAAAGAATTATTGATAGGTATTTACTTATTGACATGTTTTCAGTTGTTTTAGGGTTGTTTTGTAGATCTTTTTTCTTTCTTCTTTTGTTCTCTTCCCCTGTGATTTGATGAGTATCTTTAGTGTCATGTTTGGATTCCTTTTCTGTCTTTTGTGTGTGTATCTAACATAGATTTTTGGTTTATGGTTACCATTAGGTCGGCTACTGCTTGCTTACTGGTGGCTGGAGTCTGGGTCAGGAGATCCAAGGGCTGGTACCCACCTACTGGTCGGTGCAACTAGGTCCTGCAGCTAGTGCCAGCCCACTGGCAGGTAGAGCTAGATCCTGAGTTCTTGCTGCAGGGCCCAGGGGTCCCAGAGCTAGTGTGAGACTGTTGGTGGGCGTATCTGGTTCCTGACTTAGATGGTTGTGAGGTCTGATGTGTCCTGAAGCTTGTGTCGGCCTTCCGATGGGTAGGGCTGAGGCCCAGCTTGTCCCATGGCTGGTGGCGGCCTGCTGGTGAGTCAGCTGGGTCTGTAGGCTGCAAAGCTGAAGTTTTCCTGAGGCTGGTGTCCTTCCATTGGTGGGTGAGGCTGGTCCTGAGGCTAGAGCAGGTTGTGAGGGGTTGGGGATTCTGGGGCTGGTGCTTTTCCACTGTTGGGTGGAACTGTGTCCTGGGGGCTCTGGCTTTGTACCCCAGATATAGTGCCTGTGCACCAGTTTTGGGGCCTGGCCTTAGACCCTCTGGTGGGCAGAGCCATGTCTAGGGGTGGCTGTGGGCTCAGCAGATCTTAAGGCAGCCTGTCTGCTGGTGGTTGGGGCTGTGTCTCCAGCCAGTTAGTTGCTTGGCCTGGGTAGTCCTAGTACTGATGCCAAGAAGCTGGTGGGCATGGGTGGGGCTGGGTCCTGAGGCTAATAAGCTAGAGGGTGGATTCCAAAATGGTGCTTGCCAGCATCAGTGTCCACGTGCTAGAACGAGCTCCCCCAAATGGCTGCTGACAGTTTCTATGTCTATGGAGGGTGAGCTCTAATTGCCTCCTGCCTCTTCAGGAGATTCTCCAAGATCAGCTGATAGGTCTCACCCAGGTGCCTTTCAAATTTCTGCCTTTACCCTGGATCCCAGAACCTGTGAGGTTTTGTGTGCACCTTTTAGAAGTGGAGTCCTATTTCCCATAGTCCTCTGGGTCTCCTGAAATTAAGCCCTGCTGGCCTTCAAAGCCAAATGTTCTAGGGGCTTGTATTTCTGGCACAAGACCCCTAGGCTGCAGAGCCTGATGTAGGGCTCAGATCCCTCACTGTTTGGGGAGAAACTCTGCAATTGTACTTATTCTACCATTTGTGGGTAGACCCAGGGGTATGGGTCTTGACTACAGCATGACCCAGTCTCTCCTACCCATCTCATGTGGTTTCTTTTTTATATCTTTAGTTGTAGAAGATGTTTTTTGGTAGGTCTTGCTCTTTTTCATCTATAAGTGTTCTGCAAATCATTGTAATTTTGGTGTGCCCATGAGAGGAGGTGAGAATAAAAAGCTCATGGTCTTCGTTCTGCTGTTTTGGCCTAAATCTAACTGAAACGTCTTTACTCCTTGGACTGCCAAACTGGGTTTTTCTATTTTTCCAAGATCCTGTGCAACTTATTCTTTAGATCTCCTACTTCCTTGAGCCCCTCAAACAGAAGCTTCTCTGTTACTAACTCTCCAGTGAAGTCCTCCATTTAGACACCACCCCAATGTATTGTGATTGCTCATATGTAAGCTCTGCCTCTGTAGCTTAGATTGTGAGACCCCACAGGGAAGTGATCCCGCAGATCACTTTTTATTCATCATCATCACTTCAACTTTCAGCAAAGTGCTTGATTCAAGACATATACTTAATAACCAGTTGAGTGAACATGTAGTACAATTAAAATTAGACTTGAAATCATCACCCCAATTTAATCATCACCCCAATTTAATACACCAGCATAGAGGCTGAGGTTTTGAAATTGGAACATGTCCAATATTTTATGTGAAATATAAAACGTGAGTGTGCATACCATTTTTGGCTAGGATCATGTTGGGAAAGACTTTATAAAAACTACAAAAGAGTCCAGGAAGAAAATATGATTTCCTAACAGCTATATTTTTCACATTCTTGAAGCATCAATGATCCTAAAGTTTATCAATATATGACTGACCTTGTCACTTCATTGCCATCCACAAGGAAGAGAAGAGATAGTGCAGGTGAAAAGTAGCATGTAGACCTAACACATTTATCCAGAAACTTGCCAATTCAATTCAATTTACCAAATTTATCTAACTCTCCCTATATACCATACTCCTTGTTAGGCATTGTACAATACAATGTTAAAAGAAAGTCATAGCATTTACTATGAAGTGGTTAACGAGTAAGCAAGTAATGAATAAATTAAAGCACAATAAGAGGTAGATTTAAGCAAGTCCTAAAATTTGGATTGGGGAAGGGTTAAAACCAATAGTTATAAATTACTTGCTATATGTCAAGTGGCATTTTACCTAAGGGGAATAAAGTAAAGAAGAACTTTTAGCTGATAGTGTGAGGCTGGGAATGGTGGGTCAGAGAAAAGATAATATAGAGGAAACATCTGAGAAGGTCGATAAATGAATATGAACAGAATGAACAGAAGTATGAAAATAGTAAAATCTGTGATATGCTCAAAAACAGTAAATTATTAACTTGGAGCAAAATGTTCATATAAGGAAAAAGTGCCAGATAAAGCTAGACAGATACAAATCATACCAAGAAAGGTGAGTATCAGGGAAAACCTTTAATTAACACTGTATGAAATGGGATCTACCACAAGTTTTTGAGGAGGATTAAGATTTAGAAAATGCACTCCAGAACTCCTACCACAATAGAGTACGGTAGGGAAGGAAAGGAATAATATCATAATACCTTTAAAGCCATAATTTAGGGAAGGTTTTAGCAGGAGCAACAGTAAATAAAAGGAAACAACAGAGAACATGAATTCCTCTTGATTTTTTTCTGAAAGTATACATATGTTTCCATCCTTTACATAATAAAATGATGGATGATTATTTATTTATTTATTTGTTCTGGAGGGACAATGAAAATGGATATCCTGGCAGCTGTCTTTTCTACATTAAATGCACGTGTTGCATGGTCTCTGGCAATCATCCAAATACCATGTCAGGAAGAAACAAATCATATGTCAAAAATGAGTCTCAGGTTGTGTTATTGGAAATTATCACATGGCCTTTCCCCTCACTATATAAGACTTGTTTTCCCAATAGCATAATTTAAGGGCAACGCTTTACAAGAGCAATTTATTGAAAAAAGAGTGATTGCTTCATGATCCATGATACTATGCTCCACCTGGGACTAACTAGCTCTTAAATGCACAGCTGCCTAAGCATTGCTAGTACTCCCTGTTCCCTGTGCTTCTTGACTGTCTTCAGAAAGGAACTCAATATGAAATCAAAAGTCTTTCCAACATTCCCAGTTTAGATAAGCTGAAGATTTATAGTTCAGTGCCAAAACTCCTTTGGCCTGTTTTGTCCCAGAATTTTTATTACAAGAACTATTCTACTACTTGGACTAATGATGTTAATGCAAACAATAGATGGATTCGTAATATTTTAAGAACTTATTAACATTTTAATATTTTTGGTCCCTAAAAATACTTCATAGTAAGAAGATTTGTCTTAGCCCCATGGACTTCTCCTTCTGAATCCTTAAGTGCCTGAATTTTTTTCTTTATTTTGCCTCCAAATATTTAAATTGTCATAGTGCTTTCTGGCCACTATGATTCACCTTTCTTTCTTGCCTCTCCTAGCCCTCTGGCTTGATATTTCTTTCCATTTTCTCCAGCTTCCTAGCCTCTATGACTAAGTGACTCTTGTTTTATTTTCTGTGAACTCAGTTAATTGTTAAGAGAAAATAATATTGATTAATAAATATACAGTTAAGCATGCATCATACTTAAGCCTGAGAAGAATACTAGTTGCATCAAATTCAGTTTTGATAAAGTTTTAGAGCAAAGTAAGGAATTACAAAATGGTGGTGATATATTAGAGCCACATAGCAGTAAATATGTGACTACAAACACCTTCTAGATGACTGACAAATCATTGAGCCTGTCAATCTGAGAAAACATAAAAAGCAGTGTTGTACATGAGTGGTCCTTATGCTAAATCAATGTTTCTTAACCTCTTTCTTTTTCATTATCATCCTCTAAGGGAAAGTTTTAGGTTTTAACCGAATCAACCCCTAAGAAAATTTAATACCACAGATCTGATATGTGCTGTATGAATATCTGTGCTTATACATAAATGAGTCAGATTATTTTCATGCATAAAACCAATTCTTGTCCCCATGGTGGTGATGTCTCCTCTAATCAGAATTCATGCTCTAATGTAACCTTAGGATATGATATGTGAACTCATATCTCCAAATCTAGGGCTGAGACAGAGTCAGAGAGCTGTGTTAAAGCATATGTATATGGTCTGTGGGAGATGTAACAGTTATTCAGGTGAGAGAGGCAGATGGTACTGTAAGAACTATCAGGCCATGGCACTGACCTTATAAATTATAGGAAGACAATGTTAAAAAATCAACAAAATTAACACCAGTATAAATCCTACTGGACTATAGGACACATAAGTAGTCTTCTATCAAAACATATCTGTAGAGTTTTTTTTTTTTCTATTAATAAAGGGAAACCCTATGGCATCTCTGGGTATACTAATCAAATTATTTCAGCAAGCAGAAAACAGTAGTCTATGAAATTAAGTTCACACTCTATGAACTTTTATATTTGATTTATTACCTTGGACTTTATTGCACAGGGGATAAGTGGAGATCAGATCCTGTCAAAGTGTAATGTTAGTGTCCTGAATAAAGACTGAGAAATATTGACTGAGACAGAGGCTGGAAAGCCAACTTGGCCAGAATCCACTAGTATTCATCTGTTTTGCCTTTACCCTTTTATCAGCAGGGATTTGGTTTGGGAAATGCTTACACACTTAGCCAGAGGGTCTGCCAACATGTAGAAAACTACTCTCTTAAACTTAGAGTTTCACTGAGGACTAGGGAAGGTGATGTCACTTTCAGAAAAGAAAAAAGAGAAAAGTAATACTGAGCTAAAAGAACATTGTGCAAGAAAACTCATAAGAATCATGCTTTTTAGTTAAGAAGAAATTCTCAAAATTTTAAAAGTCTGTTTTAATCATTTTATCTCTCCTAATTTAGTTTGATAATGTCAATGTGTCCTTATTAATAAAAAGTCATTGAACACCTAAACATTAGTTGTTTCCTCTTAAGAAGAAATTTAAGATGTTAGTTCAGAAGCTGCTTAGATGTTGCCATCTGGGAACTAAAATGTTTCAGTATATAAATAAAAGATGTATTATTTCATCAAGAAGAAAGCAAAAGCCTATATGCAGTCTTTATTTAATCAGAAGAGAAATAGACCAAATGCAGATAATTCTGCATTTTTCTAACTATAAGAAAAGTTGTGAGTGTTATATATGTAGTAAATAAATATATTAATTAATCTCCATTTATTTTGAGTGAATAATGAGTCAAATAAAAGAACATAACTAATTTATCAAAATCATTTTGAGGTTTTATTAATCGCATGTGTAATCATTGGTATATTTGTATTTTTTCTGATAATTACTTGTGGTATGTTCTTTAGTTCAATGTATATTTCTTTTTATATCTTATTAAAATTTGAAATAATGAATGGTCTGAAACACTCAGATAATGAGTGACTACAGAAACATAAATATGAATATAAAGGAAGATAGGATTAAACATAATTAAAGGATGCAAATTCAACTTTATGCTTTTTAGAAAAAAATAGAAAAATTAGTACCTAAAAATAAAAAATATATAAAAATTATACACTAAGAAGAGACCTTCAAGATATCAGAGTAGTAAATGTGGAGATCACCTTCCTCCCCACAAATACATCAAAAATACATCTACATGTGGAACAACTCCTACAGAACACCTACTGAACGCTGGCAGAAGACCTCAGAATTCCCAAAACGCAAGAAAATCCCAGCATACCTGGGTAGGGAAAAAGAATAAAAAAAAACAGAGACAAAAGAATAGGGATGGACCTGCGCTTCTGGGAGGGAGCTGTGAGGGAAGAAAAGATTCCACACACTAAGAAGCCCCTTCATTGGCAGGGATGGTGGTGGGGAAGCTTTGGAGCCACAGAGGAGAGCGCAGCAACGGGGGTGCAGAGGGCAAAGTGGAGAGATTCCTGCACAAAGGATCAGTGCCGACCAGCACTCACCAGCCTGAGACACTTGTCTGCTCACCCACCGGGGCGCGTGGGGCCTGGGAGCTAAGGCTTGGGCTTCGGATGTCAGACCCCAGGGAGAAGACTGGGGTTGGTTGTGTGAAGACAGCTTGAAAGGGGCTAGTGTGCCACAGCTCGCTGGGAGGGAGTTTGGGAAAAAGTCTGGACCTGCCAGAGAGGCAAGAGACCATTGTTTTGGGGTGCATGAGGAGGGGCTTCCTGCTCCATGTGCCCACAGACGGCAGAGCACTGCCTAAGTGAGCTCCAGACATGGGCACGATATGTGGATATCATCTTGGACCCCAGAGGCGAGCAAAGACTGCTACCGCTACCGCAGCTGCCACCAAGAATCCTGTGTGCAAGCACAGGTCACTACCCACACCCCCCTGGCAGCCTGTGCAGCATGCCACTGCCAGGGTCCTGTGATCCAGGGCCAACTTCCCCAGGGGAACACACTGTGCACCTCAGGCTGTTGCAATGACAACGCCAGCCTATGCCACTGCAGGCTCACCCCACATTCCAATTAACACTACTGTACCTTTCCCTCTCCCTGGCTTGAGTGAACAAGGGAGCCCTAATCAGCCACTGCTTTAACCCCCTCCTCTCTGGGCAGGGAACAGACGCCTGAGGGCAGCCTACATGCAGAGGCAGGGCCAAAAACCAAAGCTGAACCCCAGGAGCTGTGCGAACAAACAAGAGAAAGGGAAATTTCTCCATGCAGCCTCTGGAGCAGCAGATTAAATTCCTGCCATCACCTTGATAAACCCTGCATCTGTGGAATACCTGAATAGACAATGAATGTTCCCAAAATTGAAGCGGTGGATTTGAGAACAAATGTAGACTTGGGGTTTGCTTTCTGCGTTTGATTTATTTTTGGTTTTATGTTTATCTTAGTTTAGTTTTTAGTGCTTGCTTTCATTGGTGGGTTTGTTTATTGGTTTCGTTGCTCTCTTCCTTTTTTTTTTTTCTCTTCTTGTTAGTGTGTGTGTGTATGTTTCTTTGTGTGATGTTGTCTGTTAGTTTTGCTTTTAGCATTTGTCTTGGGGTTCTGTCCATTTTTTGTTTCTTGGTTTTTGTTTGCTTTTTTCTTTTTATAAGTGTGTTTGTTTCTTTGTGTGATTTTTGTCTGTTCAGTTTTGCTTTTACCATTTGTTTTGGGTTTTATCTGTTCTTTTTTTTTTCTTCCTTTTCTTCTGTGCCATGCAGCTGGCAGGGTCTTGGTGCTCCAGCCGGGTGTTGGGCTTAAGCCTCCAACGTTGGAGATCTGAGTCCAGGACGTTGGACCACCAGAGACCTCCCAGCCCCATGTAATATTACTCGGAGAGAGCTATCCCAGAGATCTCTATCTCAACACTAAGACCCAGCTCCACCCAATGGCCAGCAAGCTTCAATGGTGGATGCCCCATGCCAAACAACTAGCAAGATACGAACACAACCCCACGCATTAGCTGAGAGGTTGCCTAAAATCATACTAAGTTCACAGACACCCCAAAACGCACCACCAGTCACAGCCCTGCCTACCAGAGAGGCAAGATCCAGCTCCACCTGCCAGAACACAGGCACCAGTCCCCCCCACCAGGAAGCCTATGGAAGCCACTGAAACAACCTCACACACTGGGGGCAGACACCAAAGATAAGAGGAACTACAAACCAGCAGCCTGTGAAAAGGATAACACAAACACAGTAATTTAAACAAAATGAGAAGACAGAGAATTATCCAGCAGATGAAGGAGCAAGGTAAAAACCCACCAGACCAAACAAATGAAGAGGAAATAGGCAGTCCACCTGAAAAAGAATTCAGAGTAATGATAGTAAAGATGATCCAAAATCTTGGAAATAGAATGGAAAAATATAAGAAATGCTTAACAAGGACCTAGAAGAACTAAAGAGCAAACAAACAATGATGAGCAACACAATAAATGAAATTAAAAATACTCTAGAAGGAATCAATAGCAGAATAATGGAGGCAGAAAAATGCAAAAGTGACCTGGAAGATAGAATAGTGGAAGTAACTACCATAGACCAGAATAAAGAAAAAAGAATGAAGAGAATTGAGAACAGTCTCAGAGACCTCTGGGAAAACATTAAATGTACCAACATTTGAATTATAGGGGTCCTGGAAGAAGAAGAGAAAAAGAAAGGGTCTGAGAAAATATTTGAATGGATTATAGTCAAAAACTTCCCTAACATGGGAAAGGAAATAGTCAATCAAGTCCAGTAAGGGCAGAGAGTCCCATACAGAATAAATCCAAGGAGAAACACGCAAGACACATATGAATCAAACTATCAAAAATTAAATACAATGAAAAAATATTAAAAGCAGCAAGGGAAAAGCAACAAATAACATGCAAGGGAATCCCCACAAGGTTAACAGCTGATCTGTCAGCAGAAACTCTGCAAGCCAGAAGGGAGTGGCAGGACATATTTAAAGTGATGAAAGGGAAAAACCTACAACTAAGATTACTCTACCCAGCAAGGAACTCATTCAGATGTGATGGAGAAATTAAAACTTTTATAGACAAGCAAAAGTTAAGAGAATTCAGCACTACATATCCAGATTTACCACAACTGCTAAAGGAACTTCTCTAGGTGGGAAACACAAGAGAAGAAAAAGACCTATAAAAACAAACACCCCCGAAATGAAAATAGTAATAGGAACATACATATCGACATTTACCTTAAAAGTAAATGGATTAAATGCTCCTACCAAAAGACACAGACTACCTGAATGGATACAAAAACAAGACCCATATATATGCTGTGTACAGGAGACCCGCTTCAGACCTAGGGAAGCATACAGACTGAAAGTGAGGGGATGGAAAAAGGTATGACATGCAAGTGGAAATCAAAAGAAAGCTGGAGTAACAATACTCATATCAGGCAAAATGGACTATAAAATAAAGACTATTACAAGAGACAAAGGAGGAGAGTACATAATGATCAAGGGATCAATCCAAGAAGAAGATATAACAATTGTAAATGTTTATGCACCAAATATAGGAGCACCTCAATACATAAGACAAATGCTAACAGCCACAAAAGGGGAAATTGACAGTAACACAGTAATAGTAGGGGACTTTCACCAATGGACAGATCATCCAAAATGAAAATAAATAAGGAAACACACGCTTTAAATGACACATTAGACAAGATGGACTTATTCATATTTATAGGACATTCCATCCAAAAACAACAGAATACACTTTCTTTTCAGGTGCACATGGAACATTCTCCAGGATAGATCATAATTTGGGGCACAAATTAATCGGTAAATTTAAGAAAATTGAAATCGTATCAAGTATCTTTTCTGACCACAACGCTATGAGACTAGATACCAATTACAGGAAATAATCTGTAAACAATAAAAACATATGGAGGCTAAACAATATGCTACCAAATAACCAAGAGATCACTGAGGAAATTAAAGAGGGAATCAAAAAATACCTAGAAACAAATGACAATGAAAACATGACAACTGAAAACCTATGGGATGCAGCAAAAGCAGTTCTAAGAGGGAAGTTTATAGCAATACAATCCTACCTCAAGAAGTAAGAAAAATCTCAAATAAACAACCTAACCTACACCTAAAGCAATTAGAGAAAGAAGAACAAAAATAACCCAAAGTTAGCAGAAGGAAAGAAATCTTAAAGATCAGATAAGAAATAAATGAAAAAGAAATGAAGGAAACAACAGCAAAGATCAATAAATCTAAAAGCTGGTTATTTGAGCAGATGAAATTGATAAACCATTAGCTAGACTCATCAAGAAAAAACGGGGAGAAGACTCAAATCAACAGAATTAGAAATGAAAAAGGAGAAGTAACAACTGACACTGCAGAAATAGAAAGGATAATGAGAGACTACTGCAAGCAACTATACGTGAATAAAATGGACAAACTGGAAAAAATGGGCAAATTCTTAGAAAAGTACAGCCTTCCAAGACTGAAGCAGGAAGAAAGAAAATATGAACAAACCAATCATAAGCACTGAAATTGAAACTGTGATTAAAAATCTTCCAACAAAAAAAGCCAGGACTAGATGGCTTCACAGGCAAATTCTATCAAACATTTAGAGAAGAGCTAACACCTATCCTTCTCAAACTCTTCCAAAATATAGCAGACGAAGGAACACTCTCAAACTCATTCTACAAGGCCACCATCACGTGATATTAAAACCAGGCAAAAATGTCACAAAAAAAAAGAAAACTACAGGCCAATATCACTGATGAAAATAGATGCAAAACTCCTCAACAAAATTCTAGCAAACAGAATCCAACAGCTCATTAAAAGGATCATACACCATCATCAAGTGGGGTTTATCCCAGGAATGCAAGGATTCTTCAATATATTCAAATCAATCAATGTGATACACCATATTAACACACTGAAGTATAAAAACCAATTGATAATCTCAATAGATGCAGAAAAAGTTTTTGAGAAACTTGAACACCCATTTATGATAAAAACTCTCCAGAAAGTGGGGATAGAGGGAACCTACCTCAACATAATAAAGGCCATATGTGATAAACCCACAGCCAGCATCATTCTCAATGGTGACAAACTGAAACCGTTTCCTCTAAGATCAGGAAGAAGACAAGGGTGCCCACTCTCACCACTATTATTCAACATAGTTTTGGAAGTCTTAGCCTCAGCAATCAGAGAAGAAAAAGAAATACAAGAATCCAAATTGGAAAAGAAAAAGCAAAGCTGTCACTGTTTCCAGATGACATGATACTATACATAGAGAATCCTAAAGACGCTACCAGAAAACTACTAGAGCTAATCAATGAATTTGGTGAAGTAGCAGGATACAAAATTAATGCAAAGACATCTCTTGCATTCCTATACACTAACGATGAAAAATCTGAAAGAGAAATTAAGGAATCACTCCCATTTACCACTGCAACAGAAAGAATAAAATACTGAGGAATAAACCTACCTAAGGAGACAAAAGACCTGTATGCAGAAAACTGTAAGACACTGATGAAAGAAATTAAACATGATACAAACAGATGGAGTGATATGCCATGTTCTTAGATTGGAAGAATCAACATTGTGAAAATGACTCTACTACCCAAAGCAATCTAGATTCAATGCAATCCGCATCAAACTACCAATGGCATTTTTCACAGAACCAGTACAAAAAAATTACACAATTTGTATGAAACACAAAAGACCCCAAATAGCCAAAACAATCTTGAGAAAGAAAAATGGAGGTGGAGGAATCAAGCTCCCTGGCTTCAGACTATACTACAAAGCTACAGTAATCAGGACAGTATGGTAGTGGCACAAGAACAGATATATAAATCAATGGAACAGGATAGAAAGCCCAGAGATAAACCCACGCACATATGGTCACCATATCTTTGACAAAGGAGGCAAGAACATACAATGGAGAAAATTCAGCCCCTTCAATAAATGGTGCTAGGAAAACCAGATAGCTACATATAAAACAATGAAATTAGAACACTTCCTAGCACCATACACAAAAATAAACTCAAAATTGATTAAAGATCTAAATGTAAGACCAGATACTATAAAACTCTTGGAAAATATAGGCAGAATACTCTTTGACATAAATCACAACAATATCCTTTTTAACCCACATCCTAGAGAAATGGAAATAAAAACAAAAATAAACAAATGGGACCTAATGAAACTTAAAAGCTTTTGCATAACAAAGGAAACCATAAGCAAGATGAAAGACATCCCTCAGAGTGGGAGAAAATATTTGCAAATGAAGCAACTGACAAAGGATTTATCTCCAAAATATACAAGCAGGTCATTCAGCTCAATATCAAAATAACAAAAAACCCAGTCCGAAAATGGGCAGAAGAACTAAATAGACCTTTCTCCAAAGAAGATATACAGATTGCCAACAAACTCATGAAAGGATGCTCAACATCACTAATCATTAGAGAAATGCAAATCAAAACTACAATAAGGTATCACCTCACACCGGTCAGAAGGGCCATCATCAAAAAATCTACAAATAATAAATACTGGAGAGGGTGTGGAGAAAAGGGAACCCTCTTGCACTGTTGGTGAAATGTAAATTGATACAGCCACTATGGAGAACAGTATGGAGGTTCCTTATTAAACTAAAAATAGAACTACCATATGACCCAGCAATCCCACTACTGGGCATAGACCCTGAGAAAACCATAATTCTGAAGGAGACGTACACCACAATGTTCACTGCAGCACTGTTTACAATAGCCAGGACATTGAAACAACCTGTGTCCATCGACAGATGAATGGATAAAGAAGATGTGTCACATATATACAATGGAATATTACTCAGCCATAAAAAAACAGAATTGAGTTATTTGTAATGAGCTGGCTGGACCTAGAATCTGTCATACAGTGTGAAGTGAGTCAGAAAGAGAAAAACAAATACCGTATGCTAACACATATATATGGAATCTTAAAAATAAATGGTTCTGATAAACCTAGGGATGGGACAGGAATAAAGACACAGACGTAGAGAATGGACTTGAGGACACAGTGGGGCAGGGAAGGGTAAGCTGGGACGAAGTGAGAGAGTAGCACTGACATATGTACAGTACCAAACGTAAAACAGATATCTATTGGGAAGCAGCCGCATAGCACAGGGAGATCAGCTCGGTGCTTTGTGACCAGAGTGGTGGGATAGGGAGGGTGGGAGGGAGACGCAAGAGAGAAAGGATATGTGGATGTATGTATACCTATAGCTGATTCACTTTGTTTTACAGCAGAAACTAACAGAACATTGTAAAGCAATTATACTCCAATAAAGATGTAAAAAATAAATAAATTAGGCACTAAATAATGTGTAGTATTTTATTTTAAAGCTATAATTAACTTCAATTTCTTTACAGTCTAAAATATAGCATCTGATAAGTAATAATTTCAGAATTGATTATCAGGAATTGCATTTGTACATAATGTCATTAATCAACAACATCTTAAGAATTAATTAAATATGCAAGCCAGTTTATGACAGTAGTTGTGTTTCTTATGTATTTATACATGTTTATGTATATATTCTAAATAAAAGAGTAAGGGATTGACAGTGTAATAAATTTTATTTGCATCCAGAGAATTTAAGATACTATTAATGGCTGTTTAATCCTAGAGTCCCTTACCAATCTCCTAACTTCGCATGAAATATCGTAATCATGATACGTTCAGATGACAAGACTGAAAAGTATATGTACTAGATGGATCAAAAGATATTTAGATATTTAGATAGATGATAGACAGATAGGTAGAGAGACAGATGATAGATGATAGATAGATAGATAGATAGATAGATGATAGATGATAGGTAGATATACATTTACAAGGAAAGCAAAAGTAATTAGCCAAGAAGGTAGAAAATCACTTTTCTAGAGATGTTTATTGTTATTCATTTGAAGAGTTTTAAGTATGTTTTCCTCTCTGGGAATGGCAATTTAGTCAACATCAACCTCCTACATATTTTTGCCTGTCCTACTCAATCGTTAATTCCAGAATCTTCCCTCACTTTCTCCCCCTAAGACCCTCACTCTAGTTTACTTCTTTTTATAAAGAAACAGCTGCTCATGCATTTTTATCAAGACATTTATTAAATGACTTTTCTGATTGTGGAATTAGGCTAAGTCAATGACTTGCCCTAGGACCAAAGAGGTCTATGTTCATGAAGAAATGGCTCTTTGTTGTGAGGCTGATAGTCTGAGAGTCAGATGGAACAGAAGGTGAAGGGAAGCATAAATCCCTAGTTTTCTTCAGTGAGGATGAGGAACATTAAGGTTTTGAGGAAAATCCTTTTTGCCAAATTACTAGCTGTATAAATACCAAGTGTACTGGATCTATATTAGGTTATTTTAACTACATATGGATTACTTAAATTCAGTAAGCAAACATACAAATTGTGAGTCTGTATTATGGGAAATCAAGTTTTAATACCATTTAAAATGTGACTTAGGCATGCAATTTGCTATATAGAGACAATACTGAAATTAAAAAGTAATAGAATATACAAAATATGATGAAAGCTATATGATACAAAATAAAATAGGTAATCTTTGCAGTAACAAAATATTTTACAAAATTAAATGCAGCATATCAAAATTATCAAGTAATTTACAAGTAAATGGAGCTCCAAAGTAAGAAATTCATTAAAAATTATCCGATCTCTAGCTTTAATATTCCGTTTTTCTCCTTTTTGTCATTCTTTTTATACCGTGGCATTTAGTACAATTATACATAAAATGTGCACAGTAATTTTTAGACCATCTGTTATTGGTATCTGTTTTGTTTCTCTTTATTTTTTTTTGAAATTATAATAACTGTCATGAATTCTGAAATGGAGTATTCTTTTGGTCTTCTGGTTAAGATCATTCATACATCTGCTCCCAGGAAAACTGAAGTGAATGTGGCATAGAATGATCTCTGTGATCTACTATGGCTCATTTATTTCTAACTGTTATGAGTAGAGGTGTGTCTGAAATCTTGGTGACATAAAAATGTTCTAAAGATAGACCTTGATTTGAATGTGCAATATTAATAACACTCCTCTTTACACATGAGTGACTAGGAAAAATTGAATCTCTTCTTTTTTCTTTTCACAGTCTTAAATCATTGATACTTGTGGTGTTTTGCCCCTTCCTACATCTTCCATCAATTATAAATACTAGCCAAAATGTCCCCTTTACTTATTTCAAGTGAAATAAGTCACTTCTCCTGGGGATTTGTAAGGTCTCCCTGGTATTTCCCTTTTGTCTTAGCAAAAAGAGAATAGGCTTTAAAGGTCAAGGATTTGGATGTTAATATGGCTTTGTTCCTTACTAAGGACCCATATAAATAAATAAATTAACAAAATTATGATAATTGTGATAAATAAATCCATCAGATTTTGATGAGTAAGGCACATGTTTTTGCAAGCAACTTAATTTGGTATAGTGCTTCCTTGGTTTAGAAGTGAATAACATGTGACAAAATGGTTTGACTTTGTCAAGGTTCCAAACCACTATCACTATAGAACTGTTGCCATACACCAGAAATAAATTGTAGTTTAATGGTGGAAGTGTGGGTGCACAGTACATTGACTCTTCTTTTTGCTTTATTTTGTTTTCATTTGTCAGACATGCTCTGTTCCCTGGAGCGCTGGGATTTGATTATGACTGTAGACTAAACCAGGATGTTAATTTCCACTCCCACTGTTTAACAGTAAAGTGCAGTTTCACAGCACAGTCAAGGGGATGACATATTAAATACAATATAGTTTCAGTTTTGAAATATACACGCGCTTCTCATGCTGAAAGAAATCATGTCAACAGTTGAGGTTCCTCAAGGTGTTTTTCTACGAAACCTTCAACTTCTCCAATTTACTCAGATGTCACTTTGATAATCAAACCCCTCTCCAACTCCAAAGATTTTCATATTTTCAAATATCAATTTTTTCATTACTCAATTTATAGAAAAATAAGTGAGAATAGAATAACTACATAGACGAAAAAAGAGTTGTTAGTCCTGTAAAAATGCTTCAAAGGGATTCAAAACAATTTTTGTATAATGCAATTTACACATTTTAAACATATTTTCAACTGTGAGTTCCTCTTTAAAGAAAATAATTCTGATATATCCTGGTACTAGGTGAGGGTTCTGAGACAAGGTGAGAGTCTTGAGACTAATGAATGTCTATGGATTCTGATTTCATTATCTGTAATATCAAATTCAGTACCTATGCTTGTGGTGGATAGTAATTGAGATTTAGAAGTGAATGCCTATGTTAAAAACAAAGGACTGTATCATGTTATTCTTGACTCTGACATCCACTCTCATGTTATCACTATATTGTTTTCAACTTTATTGCATATATGATTACAATTAAATGTGCATGATAAGTTTGTAAGGTTCAAGTTTTGACACATGTATCTCCAATCAAGATATTGAGTATTTTCTTCACCCCAGAAAATTCTCTCTTGCCCCTTTGCAGCCAAGTTTTTCTTCACTCCAGGAAAGCGCTGATATGATTTCTGTCACTATAAATTAAATTTTGCTGTCTCTAAAATTCTATATACATGGTGTGTTACAGTATCTGCATTTTGTTTCCAGCATAGGCGCTTCCTTCACTCAGCATAAACTTTTTGAGAGTCTTCCATGTAGTCTGTATTGGTAGTTTCTTGGTTTTTATTGCTAAATAATGTTCCAGTGTTTTATTTTAAAATTTCTCTATTGACTAATGATGCTGATACTGTTTTCATATGTGTTTTGGTCTTTTCTACATATTTTTTTGAGATACGTGTTCTAGTTTTTGACCATTTTTATTGGATTATTTGTCCTCGTATTATTGAGTTATTAGAGTTCTTTATAAATATATTCTGGATACAAGTTCTTTGACAGATATTTTTATGCAAACGGTTTCTCCCAGCTGTTTGCCCTTTAATTTTTTTCAATTATATTTTGAAGAGTAAAATTGCCCTTTAATTTTTTTCAATTATATTTTGAAGAGTAAAATTCTTAATATTCATGAAGTCCAATTTAACCACGATATTCCACAATATTACCTTTCAAATATGAGTGTTGTGTGTGTGTGTGTGTGTGTGTGTGTGTGTGTGTGTGTGTGTACTATGAGAGAAATAATTGCTTTCTTGTGAAGATATTCTATGTATTTTTTTTAAAATTTAGAATGTTAGACTTTATGAACAGATGTTGGTATATGCTGTGAGGTAGGGATAGATGTGTTATTTAACAGATTTTTTAAAATGGTTTACTGAAGATAAAATTATTTCTCCCATGAGTTACTTTTGTAGAAAATTAAATAATGTGTGTGTGTGTGTGTGTGTGTATTTATTTTCTATTTCTGTACTCTCTATACTTTTCCATTGATTTATATGTCGTTTTCTTAAACCAATATCACACTTTCTTGATTAATAATAGTTTTGTAGTCAAGTAGTTTTTATTCTTCAAATTTCTTCTTTTAATTTCTCTTTCTCAATATCTCATTCTCTCTCTCTCTCTTTCTCCCTCCCTCCCTTCCTCTCTCTCTCCCTCTCTGGCTGTTCTAGATCCTTTGCATTACAATGTAAATTTTAGAAAATCTCATCAATTGAGATTTTGGAAATGGATTTTGGTGACTCTAAATTTGAGGAATATCTTAAAATATATTTTTTCCAATATTAAATGGCATATGTCCACATTTATTTAAATCTTTATATTTTCCCTCAGCTTATTTTGTAATTTTCTATGTAGAAGTCTTACAAATCCTTTCTTAAATGTAATTTCATATATTTCATGATTTTGATGCTATACTAAGTGGTATTTTAAAATATTTTCCATATTTTGGTTATTACTTTATTTACATTATAAAGTCTTGCTATATCCACTAATTAATTCTAATAGTTTTTTGGGGTAGATTCTTCATGGTTTTTTAGGCGAAAATTCGGCAAATAGAGACATTTTTTTCATTGCCCTCTCTTTTTCACCTTTTGTTTTTATTACATATTACATTGGCTAGGAATCTAGTACAAAACTGAATAAAATGATGAGATCAATCATCCCTGAATTGTGGCTATTTTAAAAGAGAAAGCAATTAGTCTTTGGTCATTAACTATGATGTTAGCTGTAGGGTTTTAGTAGATGCTCTTTATAAGGTTGAGAAAGGTTAACTCTGCTCTGAATTTGTTGAAGGTTTTTATGATAAACATGTGGCATATTTATTCAAATATTCTTTCTACTCTTTCTATTGAGATAACTGTGTGCTTTTCTTTCTTTTTTCCTGTTAATATGGTGAACTCTGTTGATTGATTTTTGATTGTTGAATGAACCTTTCATTCTTGGGGTAAATCTTGCTGGTCATGATAGATTATCCTTTTTATATAGTGCTGACTTCAATTTACTAATATTTTGTTAAATGCATTTGCATATATGTTCTAGGAGGATATTTTTTTTTCCTTAAATATCTTTGTCAGATTATTGTATCAGTGTTATACTGGCCTTGTAAAGTAAATTGGGTAATGTTCCTTTACTGAAAGAGTTTATCTAAATTTTGTATGATTACTTTCTTATAAGTTTTGTAGAATTCAATAGTGTGAGCATCTGGGCTTGATATTTTTCATATGTATTTTGATTTTAAATTCAAATAATAGTTTACTATTAATTGAATAGTAAATAGCTCTTCATATTTTTTCTTTGTAAGTTTTGGTAAATTGTTTCCAAGTACTGTCTATGTTGTCAACTTTACTAGCATGAATTTTTCTTAATACTTCATTTTAATATTTAATTTCTAATTGATTTACAGTCACATACAATTTTGTTCCTAATATTTGTAAGATATGTGTTCCCTCTCTTTTCATTTCTAGACAATCTTATTATGGGCTTAAAAATTTTATTAATTTGTCCTAAAAATGACTTTTGAATTTATTAATTTTCTGTACTGAGTGTCTCTTTTAAATTTCTTTGATTTATGTTCTGATATTTATTATTTTTCCTACTTTCTCCAAAAGAAATATTATTTTTGATCTTCTTAATGTAATATGTGTTTTTCTCTGTATGATTTCCATATTTCCTCTTTATAATAGCATTCCAGCAATTTGACTCTGATGTGCATAGGTTTTTGTGGGTTTTTTTCCTAAATTAGTATTTTGAGCTTAGATCTGTAAGTCACTGTTTTTCATTGAATTTGGGAAAGTTTCTCTTATAGTGTCTTCAAAAAATATTTCTTCCATTCTCAATATTTTCTTCTTCTAAATATTTGACCATTTCTTATTTTTCCAGAGATGCCTCATGTTTTGTGCATTTTATTAAACTATTCTTTTTTTTTAATTTATTTATTTAATTTATTTATTTTTGGCTGTGTTGGGTCTTTGTTGCTGTGCACGGGCTTTCTCTAGTTGTGGCGAGCAAGGGCTACTCTTCGTTGCAGTGTGCAGGCTTCTCGTTGCAGTGTCTTCTCTTGTTGCAGAGCACAGGCTGTAGGTGCATGGGCTTCAGTAGTTGTGGCATGTGGGCTCAGTAGTTGTGGTGCGCAGGCTCTAGAGCGCAGGCTCAATAGTTGTAGCACACGGGCTTAGTTGCTCCATGGCATGTGGGATCTTCCCGGACCAGGGCTCGAACCCCTGTTCCCTGCATTGGCAGGTGGATTCTTAACCACTGCACCACCAGGGAAGCCCTAAACTGTTTTCTTTCTGTACCTTATATTAAATATTTTCTGTTGATTTCTCATCAAGTTTACGGACTATTCTGCTATTTTCAATTCTTTATTAAATCTAACCAGTGAATTTTTCTGTTTAGTTATTGCAGCTTTCAATTCTAGATTTTACATTTGGTTTATTTTCTGATTTTTCTCTTTTCTCTACTTAGAATTCCTAAATGTTCACTCATTAGGATCATACTATTCTTTAATTATTTCAGCATATATTCCTTTAGTTCTTTGGATATAATAGCTGCCTTAAAATATTTTTGCTAAAACCAACATGTGAACCTTCTTGGCATTGATTTGTTTCTACAGGCAATGTCTAACTTCCTGCCTAGGAATCCTGTTTTCTTATTTCTTTGCCTGTTTAGTAATTTTTGCATACTGGACATTGTTCATGATTTGTTATAGAGATTAGGAGTATGTTTTTTCTTCTGAAAATATGTATTTTTGTTCTAGTAAGTAGTCTAATTAGTGGTTGATCATCTTGAATAATTTAGTAGGCTTTGTTTTACATTTTATTTTAGAGAAGATCCAAGATGTTACACAAGCCCCTCAACCTCCAAACTCTGTCTACGGTATGTTTTGTTGGTTTGTTTAAGATCTAGTGAATAAATCTAAAGAAAGACTTACTAAAGGGTGGTTTTTGATTGTAATATGAGACATTTCTAGTGTCTCAGCTGGATTCTCAGGGCGTTAATGACTTGTTAACTTTGTATGTACACTATGGATGGACCAGTATTCCACTATTTCCCACACTACTTGATTTCTAGTACTTCTATTAAGTTTTCAATTTTAGAGTAACCATTCTCTGTTTAGCCACGTGTACTCTCCCTTGCATGTGCACAGTCCAGTCTTCAGCCAAGAACTCATGGCAAACCTCAACACAGAGCTTTGGAGACCCCCTCAATATAGCTCCTTCTCTAGAGCCAGGCATCACAAGTTCCAACTGATTCAGCTCCTCTTAACTCAGATCTCTGCCACCTCTACTTCAAAGTAGAACCGTACTCTGACTGGGTGCTTACAACCTATGCCACAAACAGGAAATTGCACCCAGACCTACAACTAAGACCATTTGGAGCTCACTTAATTCAATTTCTATTCTCTCAGTTCTGCAGAATTTCTTTGCTTGTTTTATAATACCTGAGAACACTGCTATATATTTTTGTCCATTTGTGACTTTTTAAGGCAGGAGGACTAGCTTGGTGCCAGCTACTCTATCATAACTGGAAACACAAGTCTTAAATTATTTTAATCTCTTTGACTATAATGGCACCTCATTCCCAGTCTTCAATAGTATTATTTCAAAAGATAAAGATTTCTTAAAATCCGAAATTTTCTACTAAACCACTGTGAATAGGCCAGTAAAAGAAAAGTTGAATTTTTCTCTTTGATGTATTTCCTATGGCCATGTGGAAAACAGATAAGAAGTAACTAAACTTTTGTGAGATTAGTTTTCTTATTTGTAGGATTGGGCTCAAAATTCTAACATTATATTTTCATTTTTAGATTCAAATTATGCCCACATAAACACATACACACACAGTAAAATATAGTATAGTACCTGACACATATTATGTATTTAATGAAAGCAATCTTCTCTTTAGCAGCAGAATTCTAAACCAGGGAATCCTTTGAGATTTGTTGTATTCCTCAGAATAATGATTCCTAAAGCATTAATTTTATAACATTTACTATTTTCTATGTATTATAAATACTGCTACTTTATTTTCAAGCAATTTTATGATGTAAATTTGTTTGACACACTATAAAACTGATGGGATGGATGTTCAAAGTTTAAGAAATTTGTCCCAAATTTCATAACCAAAAAGCAATTGCATAATACCAAAATCAAGTTCCTTTGATTACTACTGCCTTTTCTACCCCTTCATCCAGATATAAAATTCCAATATAATAAGAGTAAAATTAGTAAATATTTCCTAACACAGTATAAATGGTTTACTGTTAGATGAAATTATAAATATAAAAGTTATTATGATTATAATGTGACCTTTCTCCTTACATCAGAGAGTAATAGAAAATACATCCTCCTCCACCTGGCATGGAGCGGTTGAAAGCATCTCAAATTATCTTTCTCTCTGAAGCTAAAATATCAGCTGGTTACTCTTTAAGACAGTTAACCATGATCTTTTTATGAGAAAAAAAGCCTGTTTTCAATGACACAAGGATACACGAAAGCAACATCTAAAGGTTTCTGAATGAACATGGTATTCATTTATTCTCCTGTAGTATCATTAATGCTGATTTATTTTAGCAACACTAGAGCCTAGACAGACATTGCCATTTTTATGTATATCTCTGAGGAGAAGTCCTTCCTCAAGTATGTAATTGCATGGGTTAGTAAACTAAGGAAATATATTTTGATTTTAAAAACCAACCCAAAATTTGTCTAAACATGCAGTAAAGTATTTGGCATAGGAGTGTTCAACACTAACCTTCTAGACTATTATGACTTTATTTTTATTCTGATTCAGCTGTCTAAAGTTGTATACAAAACAGCATATAAAGTTTTTTAATTGGTTAACATGTAAAACCAACAAAGGAGACTCATCAATTATTTGGGCATTATTAGAATTCTCATTAAAATGTAAGCAAACTGTTTGAAAATTCATAAGATAATTAGATAAATTTGAACACATTGGATATAGGTTAGTTGATCTGCTTCAATATAAGTGGTTTGCTTCAATATTAGTGGTTTGGATAAGCAGTGGGTGGAGATAAAGATAAACAATGAGTTGTTAATTGTTGAATCTGGGCTGTAGATTCACTGCTGTTTATTACAGTATTCTTTTTATATATTTGTTATTTTCAATAATAAAAAGTTATCAAATTGTTATATAATAACTTTTATTCCTCTCTATTAGCTACTTTTGCTAAAACTCATGAGATAAAATTGTATTAGGGAATGAATATGGAGATTTAAGTAAGATATAGCTAAGAATGGATAGGATACGTAGTAATGTGAGGGTAACCATGGCTTAGCACAGATATAACAATAATATTCAAATAAGTAAGACCAAACAGAGGAAAGTAAAACAAAGAAAATAACTATTTAAAGAAGCTGGGTGAAAGGAGAAAAATAAAGTTCAAATAGCTGTAAACAAACATGTTAGTGGTTTGGAGTAGAACACAGAAGAATATTTTTCTAAATTCCTGCTTGAGAACATTTGGTTACATCTCAAAATCATGAAATCCAGACTGATGGGATCATTTCCTCATTGAGGCAGGTTGCAGGTGGCAAGGCAAGCAGAGTTAGTCTGCTCTTGATAGGCTCATATTTGCACAGAGTAGGGGGTAAAAATAAAGCTTCTTGTTGGAGTGGGCTTTTATCCATTTTATGACAATCTCTTTACAGTGCATCTCTTTCTCTCAGTTAATCTGTGTACCATAATTCCATGTATGCTTGGCATTAATGTCTTCTAAAATATCTTCTCCACACTGAGTATTTATATTTTGATTATTTCTTGTTACTGTGCATTTTACTAAACATGACTTTATCTTTACTGAATCTCATTTTCTTAAAATGCTTATTTTTAACCACATAGGATGGCTAGATATTATTAATTCGTCCCTGATAATTTTCACATCTCTTTCCATTTGCTATATTTGTATTTTTATATTATATAACTTTGTCCTTCAGAAAGTCAAATGTACTTGGTAATGCTTTTCTTTTCATGAATCACTGCCAACTACCATGGATTTGAGTTGAATTGTTCAAAGGACTAAGTAATAATGCAGAAAATTATTCCTTATTGCGCCAGACAAATAGTGCTTTTATCAATCAATTGTGCAAAACATGATTAGAATTAAATGAAATATGGCATTTGTAGTTTTGTAATTAAATTTCCTTACTGAATTACACAATGAAAACATTTGCCGATTTTTTTTTAACATCTTTATTGGAGTATAATTGCTTTACAATGGTGTGTTAGTTTCTGCTTTATAACAAAGTGAATCAGCTATACATATACATATATCCCCATATCCCCTCCCACTTGCGTCCCCCTCCCACCCTCCCCATCCCACCTCTCTAGTTGGTCACAAAGCACCGAGCTGATCTCCCCTAGTGATGCAGCTGCTTCCCACTGGCTATCTATTTTACATTTGGTAGTGTATATATGTAAATGCCACTCTCTCATTTCGTCCCAGCTTACCCTTCCCACTCCCTGTGTACTGAAGTCCATTCTCTATGTCTGCGTCTTTCTTCCTATTCTTGCCCCTAGGTTCATGAGAACCATTTTTTTCTTTTTTTTTAGATTCCATATATATGTGTTAGCATACAGTATTTGTTTTTCTCTTTCTGACTTACTTCACTGTGTATGACAGAATCTAGGTCCATCCACCTCACATACAAATAACTCAGTTTCATTTCTTTTTATGGCTGAGTATTATTCCATTGTATATATGTGAAACATCTTTATCCATTCATCTGTTGATGGACACTTAGGTTGCTTCCATGTCCTGTCTATTGTAAATAGTGCTGCAGTGAACATTGTGGTACATGACTCTTTTTGAATTATGGTTTTCTCAGGGTCTATGCGTAGTAGTGGATTGCTGGGTCATATGGTAGTTCTATTTCTAGTTTTTTAAGGAACCTCCATACTGTTCTCCACAGTGGCTGTATCAGTTTACATTCCCACCAACAGTGCAAGAGGGTTGCCTTTTCTCCACACCCTCTCCAGCATTTATTGTCTGTAGATTTTTTGATGATGGCCATTCTGACTGGTGTGAGGTGATACCTCATTGTAGTTTTGATTTGCATTTCTCTAATGATTAGTGATGTTAAGCATCCATTCATGTGTTTGTTGGCAATCTGTATATCTTCTTTGGAGAAATGTCTATTTAGATCCTCTGCCCATTTTTGGATTGAGTTGTTTGTGTTTTTTTGATATTGAGCTGAATGACCTGCTTGTATATTTTGGAGATTAATCCTTTGTCAGTTGCTTCATTTGCAAATATTTTCTCCTATTCTGAGGGCTGTCTTTTTGTCTTGTTTATGGTTTCCTTTCCTGTGCAAAAGTTTCATTAGGTCCCATTTATTTTTGTTTTTATTTCCATTTCTCTAGGAGGTGGGTCAAAAAGGATCTTGTGTGATTTATGTCAGAGTGTTCTGCCTATGTTTTCCTCTAAGAGTTTTATAGTGTCTGGCCTTACATTTAGGCCTCTAATCCATTTTGAGTTTATTTTTGTGTATGGTGCTAGGAAGTGTTCTAATTTCATTCTTTTATATGTCGCTGTCCAGTTTTCCCAGCACCACTTATTGAAGAGGCTCTCTTTTCTCCATTGTATATTCTTGCCTTCTTTGTCAAAGATCAGGTGACTATATGTGTGTGGGTTTATCTCCGGGCTTTCTATCCTGTTCCATTGATCTATATTTCTGTATTTATGCCAGTACCATACTGTCTTGATTAAGGTAGCTTTGTAGTATAGCCTGAAGTCAGGGACCCTGATTCCTCCACCTCCATTTTTCTTTCTCAAGATTGCTTTGGCTATTCGGGGCCTTTTGTCTTTCCATACAAACTGTGAAATTTTTGGTTCTAGTTCTGTGAAAAATGGCATTAGTAGTTTGATAGAGATTACACTGAATCTGTAGATTGCTTTGGGTAGTAGAGTCATTTTCACAATATTGATTCTTCCAATCCAAGAACATGGTATATCTCTCCATCTGTTTGTATCAATTTTAATTTCTTTCAACCCTGTCTTATAGTTTTCTGCATACAGGTCTTTTGTCTCCTTAGGTAGGTTTATTCCTAGGTATTTTATTCTTTTTGTTGCAATGGTAAATGGGAGTGTTTCCTTAATTTCTCTTTCAGATTTTTCATCGTTAGTGTATAGGAATGCAAGAGATTTCTGTGCCTTAATTTTGTGTCCTGCTACTTTTCCAGATTCACTGATTAGCTCTAGTAGCTTTCTGGTAGCATATTTAGGATTCTTTATGTGTAGTATCATGTCATCTGCAAACAGTGACAGCTTTACTTCTTCTTTTCCAAGTTGGATTCTTTTATTTCTTTTTCTTCTCTGATTGCTGTGGCTAAAACTTCCACAACTATGTTGAATAATAGTGGTGAGAATGGGCATCCTTGTCTTGTTCCTGATTCTAAAGGAAATGGTTTCAGTTTTTCACCATTGAGAATGATGTTGGCTGTGGGGTTGTCATATATGGCCTTTATTATGTTGAGGTAAGTTCCCTCTATGGCTACTTTCTGGAGTGGTTTTATCATAAATGGGTGTTGAATTTTGTCAAAAGATTTTTCTGCATCTATTGAGATTATCATATGGTTTTTATCCTTCAGTTTGTTAATAAGGTGTATCACATTGTTTGATTTGCATATATTGAAGAATTCTTTCATTCCTGGGATAAACCCCATTTGATCATGGTGTATGATCCTTTTAACGTGCTTTTGGATTCTGTTTGCTAGTATTTTGCTGAGGATTTTTGCATCTATGTTCATCAGTGATATTGGTCTGTAGTTTTCTTTTCTTGTGACACCTTTGTCTAGTTTTGGTATCAGGGAGATGGTGGCCTCGTAGTATGAGTTTGGGAGTGTTTCTCCGTCTGATATATTTTGGAAGAGTTTGAGAAGCATAGGTGTTAGCTCTTCTCTAAATAATTGATAGAATATGCCTGTGAAGCCATCTGGTCCTGGGCTTTTGTTTGTTGGAAAGTTTTTAATCACAGTTTCAGTATCAGTGCTTGTGATATTCTGTTTATATTTTCTATTTCTTCCTTGTTCAGTGTTAGAAGGATGTGCTTTTCTTAGAATTTGTCCATTTTTTCCAGGTTGTCCATTTAATTGTCATATAGTTGCTTGTAGCAATCCCTCATGATACTTTGTATTTCTGCTGTGTCAGTTGTTACTTCTCCTTTTTCGTTTGTAAATCTGTGGATTTGAGTCTTCTTTCTTTTTTCTTGATGACTCTATCTAGTGTTTTATCAATTTTATTTATCTTCTCAAAGAACTGGCTTTTAGATTTATTGATCTTTGCTACTGTTATCTTCCTTTCTTTTTCAATTATTTCTGGTCTGATCTTTATGATTTCTTTCCTTTTGCTAACTTTGGGTTTTTTCTGTTTTCTTTCTCTAATTGCTTTAGGTGTAAGTTTAGGTTCTTTATTTGAGATGTTTCTTGTTTCTTGAGGTAAGATTGTATTGCTATAAACTTCTCTCTTAGAACTGCTTTTGCTGCATCCCATAGGTTTGCAGTCGTCATGTTTTCATTGTCTTTTGTTTCTAGGTATTTTTTGATTCCCTCTTTGATTTCTTCAGTGATCTATTGGTTATTTAATAGCGTATTGTTTAGCTTCTATGTGTTTGAATTTTTTACAGTTTTTTTTCCCTGTAATTGATATCTAGTCTCATAGCATTGTAGTCAGAAAACATACTTGATATGATTTTAATTTTCTTAAATTTACCAAGGCTTGATTTGTGAACCAAGATATGTTCTATCCTGCAAAATATTCCATGAGCACTTGAGAAGAAAATGTATTTTTTTTTTGGATGGAATGTCCTATAAATATCAATTAAGTCCATCTTGTTTAATGTATCATTTAAAGCTTGTGTTTCCTTATTTATTTTCATTTTGGTTGATCTGTCCATTGGTGAATGTGGGGTGTTAAAGTCCCCTACTTTTGCTGTGTTACTGTAGATTTCCCCTTTCATGGCTGTTAGCATTTGCCTTATGCACTGAGGTGCTCCTATGTTGGGTGCATAAATATTTACAATTGTTGTATCTTCTTCTTGGCTTGACCCCTTGATCATTATGTAGCATCCCTTCTTTGTCTCTTGTAATAGTCTTTATTTTAAAGTCTATTTTGTCTGATATGAGAATTGCTACTCCAGCTTTTTTTGATTTCCATTTGCATGGAATATCTTTTTCCATCCGCTCACTTTCAGTCTGTTTGTGTCCCTAGGTCTGAAGTGGGTCTCTTGTAGACCGCATATGTACAGGTCTTGTTTTTGTATCCATTCAACCAGTCTGTGTCTTTTGGTTGGAGCATTTAATCCATTTACATTTAAGGTAATTACTGATATATATGTTCCTATTACCATTTTCTTAATTGTTTTGGGTTTGTCTTTGTAGGTCTTTTCCTTCTCTTGTCTTTCCTGCCTAGAGATGTTCCTTTAGCATTTGTTGTAAAGCTGGTTTGGTGGTGCTGAATTCTCTTAACTTTTGCTTGTTGGTAAAGGTTTTAATTTCTCCATCGAATGTGAGTGAGATCCTTGCTGGGCAGAGTAATCTTGGTTGTAGTTTTTTCCCTTTCATCACTTTAAATATGTCCTGCCTCTCCCTTCTGGCTTGCAGAGTTTCTGCTGAAAGATCAGCTGTTAACCTTATGGGGATTCTCTTGTATGTTATTTGTTGCTTTTCCCTTTCTGCTTTTAATTTTTTTTTCTGTATTTAATTTTTGATAGTGTGATTAATGTGTCTTGGCGTATTCTCTTTGGATTTATCCTGTATGGGACTCTCTGCACTTCCTGGACTTGACTATTTCCTTTCCCATGTTAGGGATGTTTTCAACTATAATCTCTTCAAATATTTTCTCAAACCCTTTCTTTTTCTCTTCCTCTTCAGGGACCCCTATAATCCGAATGTAGGTGCATTTAGTGTTGTCCCAGAGGTGTCTGAGACTGTCCTCAATTCTTTTCATTCTTTTTTCTTTATTCTGGTCTGTGATTGTTATTTCCACTATTTTATCTTCCAGGTCGCTTATCCATTCTTCTGCATCAGTTATTCTGCTATTGATTCCTTCTCGAGAATTTTCAATTACATTTATTTTGTTTTTCATCATTGTTTGTTTGCTCTTTAGTTCTTCTAGGTCCTTGTTATACATTTCTTGTATTTTCTGCATTCTATTTCTACGATTTTGGATCATCTTTACTATCACTACTCTGAATTCTTTTTCAGGTAGACTACCTGTTTCCTCTTCATTTCTTTGTTCTGGTGAGTTTTTACCTTGCTCCTTCATCTGCTGCATATTTCTCTGTCTTCTCATTTTGCTTAACTTAATGTGTTTGGTGTCTCATTTTCACAGGCTGCGTGTTTGTAGTTCCTGTTTTTTTTGGGGATCTGCCCCCATGGGTAAGTTTGGTTCAGTGGCTTGTGTAGGCTTCCTGGTAGTGGGGGCAGGTGCCTTTGTTCTGGTGGGTGGGGCTCTATCTTGTCTTTCTGGTGGGCAGCACTGCATCCGGTGGTGCCTGTTGGGGTGTTTGTGAACTTAGTATGATTTTAGACAACCTCTCTGCTAATCGGTGGGGTTGTATTCCTGTCTTGCTAGTTGTTTGGCATGGGACATCCAGCACTGGAGCTTGCTGGCCATTGGGTGGAGCTAGGTCTTTGCATTGCAACGGAAATCTCTGGGAGAGCTCTTGCTGATTGATATTACATGTGGCCGGGTGGTCTCTGGTGGTCCAATATCCTGAAGTCGGTTCTCCCACTTCAGAGGCTCAGGCCTGTCATCATGCTGGAGCACCAAGACCTTGTCAGCCACACGGCTCAGAAGAAAAGAGAGACAAAAAGAAAGAAAAAATATTAAAAGAAGAAGAAAAATTAAAAAGTAATTAAAAAAAAGAAGAGAGCAACCAAACCAATAAACAAATCCAGCAATGACAACAAGTGCTAAAAACTATACTAAGATAAACGTAAAAATCAGAAACAAGTCAGTCACAGACAGCAATCCCCAAGTCTACATTTGCTCCCAAAATCCACCTCCTCAATTTTTGGTTGATTCATTGTCTATTCAAGTATTCCACAGATGCATGGTAACTCAAGTTGATTGTGGAGATTTAATCCACTGCTCCTGAAGCTGCTGGGAGAAATTTCCCTTTCTCTCCTTTGTTCACACAGCTCCTGGGGCTCAGCTTTGGTTTTGGTCCCTCCTCTGCATGTAAGTTGCCCTCAGGCTTCTGTTCCCACCCAGACAGGACAGGGTTAAATTGGTGGCTGATTAGGGGCCTCTGGCTCACTCAGGCCAGGAGGAAGGAGGGGTACGGTAGTTATAATTGGAATGTGGGGTGAGCCTGTGGCAGCAGAGACCACCATGACATTGTAACAGCCTGAGGCATGCCGTGTATTCTCCCAGGGAAGTTGTCCCTGGATCACAGTACTCTGGCAGTGGTGGGCTGCACAGTCTCCTGGGCGGGCGGGGTTGTGTGTGGATAGTGACCTGTGCTTGCACACAGGCTTCTTGGTAGCTGCAGCAGCAGTGCTAGCGTTTCATGCCCATCTCGGGGGTCCAAGCTCATAGCTGCGGCTTGCGCCTGTCTCTGGGGCTCTTTAGGGAGTGCTCTTCCTTCTGTGGGCAGACAAGGAAGGAATCCCTCATGCACCCCAAAACAATGGTCTCCCGCCTCTTAAGCAGGTCCAGAGTTTTTCCCAGACTCCCTCCTGGCTAGCTGTGGCACACTAGCCCCCTTCAGGCTGTGTTCACGCAGCCAGCCCCGGTACTCTCCCTGGGATCTGACCTCCAAAGCCCGAGCCTCAGCTCCCATCTCCCATCCACCGTGGCAGGTGAGCAGACAAGCCTCTCAGGCTGGTGAGTGCTGGTCAGCAGCAATCCTCTGTGCGGAAATCTCTCTGCTTTGCCCTCTGCACCCCTTTTGCTGCACTCTCCTCTGTGGCTCTGAAGCTTCCCCCTGCCCACCCCCCCGTCTCCACCAGTGAAGGGGCTTCCTAGTGTGTGGAAACTTTTCTTCCTTCGCAGCTCCTTCCCAGAGATGCAGGTCCCATCCCTATGCTTTTGTCTCTGGTTTTGTTTTTTTTTTTATTTGGCCCTACCCAGCTATGTGGGGATTTTCTTGTCTTTTGGGAAATCTGAGGTCTTCTGCCAGCGTTCAGTAGGTGTTCTGTAGGAGTTGTTCCACATGTAGATGTATTTTTGGTGTATTTGTGGGGAGGAAGATGATCTCCACATCTTACTCCTCTGCCATCTTGAAGGCCTCCTGCCGATACTGTTGACTATATTTTTTTTTCTGTAGGTTTTGTAAAAAACAAAGTCAGTAAAAAGTACAGTCTTGTTTTTAAGACTGGAGTTTCAGATATTTTAATAGTATGTCCTTATATATAGTTTTAGCATGTACTTATAAGCTCTTGGTATTTTAAAACTATCTGTATTTAAAGTATTTAGTATCAGATTTATCTCAAAACTGTTCATATTCATTTATTTTCTTAACTGAATATGGTGAACTTTAGTCTTCCTGAAATCTAACTGTTGGATCAGAGAGAATAAACTTGCCTCAACAACGAAGCAATATTAGTTGTTAGAATTGGTAGAATTGGTTAGAACTATAATGTTAGAATTGGTATTGAACTAAAAAACTTGGAAAATGCAAGTATATTTAATAGAGTCTATCCATTTCTCCCTTTATTGACTTAAAATTTATGTCAGGCATAACAAACAATACATGGCACAACAAACATCTATTGGAACTAGGAAAGTATGAGCTCAAAATCTGACTCAGGAAATGTTTTCCTTGTCTTAATTTTCTAATTTGTGAGATTAATCTTGAGCAAGACCTTCAGGGATAGCCTGTGATTAAGAGATCAGGCATTGAAAAAAATTCAGTGTCTGAATCTTATTTTTCCACTTATTAGTTTGTGACTTTGGATTATTTTCTTAACCTCTTTTAACATCAATGCATCTGTAACATACAAATAATTATAATGCATAACAGATACAAGTTTTTGATGAAAATCTATCAAAACAGTATCTAATAGAACGTGAGCACATGATATTTTCAGACAATTATTATCATATCACATGTACTGATACTCTAAAGAACTTTAAGATATTCATTAAAATTCCATGTGTAGCTATAGCTATACTTTTACAGACAGTATTTCCATAAGCTACCACCAAAATGATTTTGTAGCATCTTATGGAACATTCACACACACACACACACACACACACACACACACACGCACACACATACACACACACACACACACACACCATGGCAATTCTACTAGAAAAAATTTTAAAGAATTATATAATAACAAGGTTTTAAAAGCTATTCAACTCTATTTTGGTATTCTCACTTGTGAAGGTCTCCTCTGCTTCTCAGAGTGGAAAACTCTTGGAGAGGTGACAACACAGGAAAAATTATCCTTTCCATTGCACTTAAAATATAATTCTCTGAGAGGTGTAAAAACAATAAAAAATCTTAGAAGAATTTGGAGGGTTTTAATTTTTAATACCTCTTGGTGGTAAAAATAATATATTTTTATTAGTCAACAAGAGAAATATACATTGACTTTGGGGTTGAAATATTCACAATGCACCTCTCTTCAAATTCTGAGAATAATTTCCCATTAGAATTTTAAGATGAAGAAAGCCTCAAAAACTCTCTGATACAATTAAAATTTCAACATTAAATGTGAAGCTTTTAATAACTGCATTATTTTAATTCCTTTTTCTTTTGTTCCAATTTTTACCCTTCTTATGTAAAGATGGGATTATCTTTGTGTATCATTGGGTGTGTATTATTTGCCATTAGTGGGGTTAGAATAAAGCAAGCAATCAATCTTTCAACTTTTGGTGATGAACCAATGGAAAAAATATTTAGAAGTAGGAAAATATTTTCTGGAATGTGTCTAAGGCCAGGAATATTGACATTTAGGTAAACTTTAGTATATATTCTTATGTTGTTTAAAATTAAATAAAATGAATCTGTGTTTATAAATCATCCCAGAAGGATATCCTATATTTTATAAACTTACCCTTTGTTAGATGAAACAAAGGATTTAAGTCAAAAGGGGAAAAAAAAACTTGGAAAATTTAATCAGTCATAATTTATTGTTCAGCTTTCTCTTTGGAGGTTGTACAACTGTAAACAAGTAAATATGGGTAGCTACATGATAGTTATTTATGATTTGGGGCTATTAATAAGAATACTTCTGATATGAAAACTAATGGGAGCAAAAAACTCCTGATGGAGATGTTTGTCTTTTTGATAATGGGGAAAAGAACTGGAGGCAAGATAGTCAAATATGAATTTGTGTCTGTTTTTGTTGAGTAAGAGAGAAGGAGAAATAAAGGGAGAGGACATCCATTAAGGAAACACTTGCTATGTATCTACATGATAGGCAGTCAAGAAGAGTGGTGATAATGGACAACCATATTGAAATAACCTAAGCATTGAAAAAAATATTTGGAACATAAGCTGGAAAACCAATACTACACATATGTATTTGTGAGTTTTATGTGTATAGTTCACATAAATAGTTCATGGTTACAAGTACTATTTGTACAATAACAGATAAAGAACATCCTGAGATTACTGCTTCAATAGATGATAAGTGTACAAATAACCCTTGAGGAAATTTTTATTGAGATAAAAGTGAAGTTTTCTCTAATTACCTACTTTACAAGCACTTTGGTCAGAAACCTTCACACACTAGGATTTTGCAGATAATTTAATTTTTCTTTGAAATAGAAAATTGTCATGATATAGTATACCTATATAACTGAACTTTAATCTTTCCCTCTGCTCCAAAACTTTATTAAAACATGTAAAAAGGAAATATGCAATTAAGATATAATCATCTTTCTTTTTGCAGTATCCTGTTGAGAACCAGATGACAAATCATCATACATAGTCATTTCTCTCTCAGTACAAAATATCATCTATTACAAACTTTAGCAATTCACTCATTAGTCATAACAGCAGTGTTCTCATTTGAAGTGATCAATTACTAATGATTTTAAAATTCAGAAGTTCTGAGCTTCCTCTAATTATTAAGAAAATGATTGCATCCTGATGAAACACAATGCACAAGTATAAACTTAGCATATCGTCCCAAAGGAATAATGTTTCTACAGTAACTTGCTATTTAAATATTCATGATAACAGGAAAGATTTAAATATTGCCATACAGGTATTCCTAAGCATTTTTGCATAATCATTTACTGACATATACTTTAAATAAGCTTTAACTTAAAAATTTTGTATCAATTGAAACATCAAGATTTCAAAGCAAAACACACACTTGTGTAAGATAGGCGTTTTAATTACCTTAGCAAGAAAAGAAAAATAGAATTTACACATTTTTATTTCACCTTTTGGGATTTTTTTTTAAATTAAAGCATATTACAATTGGAAAAAGTCTTTGATTTTCATTACTTTCTTATATCAAACATGTATAAAATAGCATGGTAATATTATTTAGAACAGGCTATAATTTGTTCTCTTTGTCATTATCAGAGTATCAAAGATAACATTATACAAACACATGCTTAAGTGATACTGGTATAATTGAACACATTTTCATTTAGTAAACATTCTTTTTTGGGGGAAGCAATACATAGAAGACACTGAAGAAATACAGATGAAAGACATAACCCAAGCTCTCTAGAGCTGTCAGCTAATCAATATTTGGAGTTCAGATATTTATTTTGATGCCATATAATGTTAAACCACGAAACTTTGGGGACCATTTCATTTCTCAGCCCAGGGTTACCTTTTCAATATTCTCTTTCAATTGTCTGCTTTTTTCCCTCATTCTAAATTCTTAGCCAATTTATTTGAAATCTTGGTTTCAGTTACCATCTGTTTTAAGATGACTCTCCACTCTTCCAATTTTACTTTCTCTAAAATTAGGTAATAAACATGATGAATTAAGCACAGGGCCTGAGGCATAATTTGTTAGTTCCCTCTTCCTATTCCCTCTACCAAAGGTGTTTCTAACTCTCTGAAACTTCAGTTTTGTCTAATTCTTGCACTAAATATTTTATATTTTACCAATTTAAGATTATTCTGCATTTCAATACAATAGCCAATAACTAAAATACCCACAGCCCCATCTTCTCCTCAAAGGAGAGTTCACGTAAACTTCTGTAAATTTGAACTTTTATACACATGCCCACTAACCAGGGGTGAAGCAAACTGTTCTCAGTATCTCTGAGGATTATTCTCTAATAATAATGTTGCTATACTTTGAGGAAAAAGAAATTCTACATAGAGGGATTAATGCATACTTAGTAAAAAACGGGTTAGTTTTCAGAGATTTGGTGTTGCTTCAAGATGGCTTACTTAGAAACTTCTGGACACATCTTAATGTACCATTATCAAATGTCAAACTAGGTATTAACTTCAACGAACAGTTGTTAAACTTGTGTTGAACACTGATCTTTTCTAGTGATGTGATAATGAACTTTTGGATTGTAGAAAATAATTTAAGTAAGTTTGCTTAAGGTCTGTCATGTGAAGATTTTACAACTTTAACTTGAAGCATAAATAATGTATCAGGCAAAGAAAGTAGACAATGGAGAAATATTCTTGATTTGTTCTTTGCAGATACTGTGTTAATGCATTTCCACAAGAAATTATAGGTTGGATATCATCAAGGCTTCACAGATGAAAAAAAAAAAAAGAACAAGTATCATAAAAAGTAAATAATTTCTCCAAGATCACACGGCTAGTAAAATCATAATTTGAATGAAACCTCTGTTCTGCCTGACTATAAGAAACCAGTGCTAAGAAAGCAGACAAAAAGATATAAACATTCTGTCTGCTTGCGTTTTAGGTTTTATTATGGGAAATCTTTCATCAGGACCACAATAAGCAACAGAATCTCCTGATCCTTGTTCATGGGGATGACATAAGGAAAAGGTAGGGAGATCAAGCAAGTAAATATGCTGTTATAGTAAGAAGCCCCTCTGTTCCAAAGATGTAATTGATATGTTCACCTTATCAAAACAAATGAAATAACTAACTGTGAATTTTCATGGAGACCTTTTCTTCCCACTTGGCCAACTAGTTGTCAGAATTTACATTTGTTCTCAAGTTTTGAGAAAAGTATACAGGGAAGTGTTTCAATCAGGTGAGGAGGCTGCTTTCTTTCAGAATTAAGATGACTATAATATTAAATGCATCCTACACTTAAAACATAAATATCAAATGGAATGTTTTCTATTTGCATTTTTTATTAGGGAAATTTTTCAGGGTATTTCAGCATTCTTATTGTAAGAGATTTTATTTAAATGATACTGAGATTTTTAATTAATTTTATTTTGCACAAAATTTGTTTCCAACCAAATTCCAGAAACCATAATTTGCTTTTCTGTGTATGAGGCACTCAGTTACTTGGTGCATGATCTTACTGAAGCTAAGACTGAAAATTTGATCCCCACAATACCCAGTTAACGTTACAGAAAATATATCCTTGGCCAGAGACAGTGCTTCTAATTCTGCTTAATGATTAGCTTCAAGAAGGACAAAATTAAAACAGCAGTTAAAGTTCCATCTACTATAGGAAAAATAACTCAAAACACATGTTGCATTTATAGTACAGGAGTAGCAAAATATTCACAAAGAGATGTTTATTTTAATGTTACACAAAATGGGATTTTTCAATAATTGACTCTCTAACAGTGAATCCAGAGCAAGAGTGAAAAGAATGTTTAAGGCTGTTCAGTGAATTAGGTATATAATTCTATAAATCCGGAAGGGTAAGGCATAATCTTGTTTTTCACCTGTCAGCTTGAATATCAGAGAAAGCTTCAACTGGGCCATTCTTTCTTTCTCAAGTTTCAAAATACTTTTATGAGAAAGCTTTTATGATAATCAAAATATGAGATAGCCTTTTTCACATAAATAAGATTTCCAATGCAACATATTTTCCTAATCAAATGGGCACTATTCCAAATGCATCAGTACATTCTTGCAACCCTGCACTTTTAAATCAGATGTTCTTTTGGCTCCAATTTTCTCTTGTATATTCAAGTAGTTTCAGTAGGAAGTATTATTTCCACAATTACACTTCCATGGTATAATGGAGCTTGCAGAAATGTATATGGGAAAACTACTAGCCTTTCTAAACCCACAATTAATTGTTATCAGATTTAAGTAGAGTATATGCAAAATTATCTAACCTGATACTCAGAAAGCAGTGGGCACATAATAAATATTAATATCTCTGCTTATTTATACCTAATATTAAACCCTTAGAAAATTATATTAATTGAAAAATTATACTTTTATATTTAATTTCAGAATATATGAAACAAAAGAACATTAACAAAATGATGTTGGAATCCTGTTATCACAAAATATTTATTTTATCAATAGTAAACTAAACGAATGAATGCATATGTCCATAATAGTTACTCCATTTCACTCTTTTAACAAGTTGAATAATCTCTTTTTAAGTAATTTACTTTTTAGTGTCTAAGAAGTTGCCTAACATATTGGAAGCTATTCTTCAGATTATTTATTGGGAAAGATTATAATCTTATTTTCTATTTTGCATACACTGTATATTAAATTTAATAAAGCTCTAATTTGGTGATCAGTTTTTGATAAACTGAAAAAGTTAGAATGCTGTTTTCTAACTCTTAAAGGGAGAAGATTAGAACCTGGGAAATTAAAAATCAAGAAAAAGTACATATTTGAAACTTACAAGAATCAACAAAAGTGTCATTTATACACAAAATAAGTTATGTTTTCCAAGACAAATAAAAGATTTAATAGGAAAGAATATTTGATGAAAATGCTTATATGGAAAGTTTAAGAAATAAGGCACTACTTCTCCAAAGATCACTAGATAGCTGTTTATAAATGACAAAATAATTATTTATCATGTCCCCTTCTTTTACCCTTGGGTTAACTAATTTGGAAATACCTGATAAATCATAATGCATTATTTACTACTATATGTATATATATATTACATTTTAATATGACATATAAATCATTATTTATAGGAATGCTTCACACACCTTTTGTAAGAATCCAAAAGAAGCTTAACTTCTTTTTAAATAATTAAACTGAGAAAATGGGTATATGGACACATTACAATGAATAGATATAACATATGTGAGTATCCAAGTAGTAGACCCAGATTCTGAGTATTTTTGCTGATCTTTCAGCTGTAATTATATCTCCTCATAACTTTCTAATATTATAGTACTTAAAACACTTAAAGTTATTAATACAAAATTTCCAAATTCCATTTTGAAAGGTAAATTCCTTGAAGAGAGAGACATTTACTTCTTCTTTATATTCTCTGTACCTGCTCAGTATCCTCCACTTAATAAATGTTGGATGAATGAGTGGATTGAATGAATAAATTAGAACTTGCTGACAGTGTTATATATTGCTACTTTGGAATGCCATAATGATTATTTTTTTAAAGAAAAAATAAAACCTCCAAGGCATTTTTGTAGTTCTTTCTACTGAATTAGCATGGAATGTTCAGTGTTGCAAGTTTGATACCCTAACTACAGATAACTATTCCATGAACTCCCTGCAAATCCACTTTGTTTTTTTGAGGAGATTATTTTAGAGTAATCACCAACACAGGAAAATTTCCTAAGTCAGTTCAAAAGTATTTCACATGAGCATTTCTATATATCCTTGTAATCTCAAAAGCTCCAATAGCTATTGTTTTATTTCTTAGAGTAACAGGTATCAAATATTTAGCATAGAGCACACATTTGATCCCCTAAAGATGACAAGTAGGGTAGGACATCTGTGTAATGGAAACACTTATAGGTTAGAAGCGTGGAAACCTGTGTCTATGGAATAATTTTAGCATGTAAAAATCTTGGTCACACTCACTAGAATAGAAACTGGATTAAATTAAAAGAGTTGACATTTCACAGGATTGCAGAATCACACATGTTGGTCCAAAAAAAATAAAAAGCTACAAAATTACTTTTTGGGGAAAAAATACAAAGAATCCCATGTGAGAGAAAGATCTGAGAATTTAATAAGCTCAGTATAAAGAAGCAGTGAGCAGTGGTTGTCCCCCAAATTACCTTAACTGCAGAAACATTGATGTAAGTATGGAACACAGGCATAATATATAATGTTTTATTATTGTATATGTGATATATTTAAGGTTTTTAAATAATTAGCATATTTTAGTTACTGAAAACAATGTAATTTGATATTTTATTCTAATACATTTTATATTTCCCTTTTCAGTGAAACAATCTCGTGGCTTTTATGATGTCGTTGCTTTTTTTTTCTCATTTTACAAAAACAAACTTCTTTGCATTAGTCAGCAACAATTAATTAAAAGCTATTAATTTTAATAGCTTTCTGTCTAGCTATTAAAATTGTTAATGTATACACGGTAAACTTATGAATATAATTTTGTATTTTTTCCAAGTACTTGTTTTACTATGGCCAAAAATTACCTTTCTTTCAATATTTTGTTGAATTTTTGAAATATAATTATTTGGGAATTATATTTGATTTAGCTTTTAGCTTTCAAATATAAGTTTCATTCTAGAACTTATATAAATTCACTTACTAGAATGATTATAGATTTGGAAACCTCAGATAAGCACCTTCAAAACTTTTGAACTTATTACTTTGTATATTTGAAAAACTGTAATCAGTAGACTAAACCGTTGATGCTATATTATTTTGTACAGTTAAAAATGAATGCACAATTCAAAAATTTAGCATGAATTTTGCATTATTCTGAGTGCAAATAATTATTTTCTTCAGGACAATTTAAAAATCTTGCTTAGTTTTTTATAGTTTACAAAGGGAATATGTTCTCTGTCTTAGTTTGGGCTGCTACAATGAAATACTATAGACTTGGTGGCTTAACAACACCAGAAATTTGTTTCTTATAGTTCTGGGTGCTGGACATGCAAGATCAGGGTGCCAGCATGGTCAAGTTCTGGTGAGAGCCCTCTTCTGGGTTGCAGAGTGCTAACTTCTCTTTGTATCCTCACAGGGTGGAAAGAAAGTGATCTGTTCTTTGGCCTCTTCTTATAAGGGCATTAATCCCATTCATAGGGCCTCCACCCTCATGACCTAGTTAACTCCTATAGGCCCCATCTTCAAATACCATCATATTAGGGATTAGATTTTAAAGTATGAATTTTGCAGGGACACAAACATTCAGTCCATAATATTTTCTTAGCACTAATCATATGTGAAGTTATATATATATATGTGTGTGTGTGTGTGTGTATGTGTGTATGTTCTTAAGACTGTGATAAAACAAATGAAATAATATCAATATTAAAACTTGCTTGAAATGTCACAAATAGAATACTTACGTTAAAAATTTCTAAAATATATTTCCATAGAGAACTAATCCTAAGCTCTCTGCATCAGGAAGCAGTTTAACAAGATGATTTTCTAAGTTTGAGGAGGAAGTTGTTCTTTCCTAAACATTCCCTGTGATCCTTTCTAAGCTATACTGCTAGATTCTTCTCAGGCCAGTTGGAAGCAATGGCAGCCTTGGCAAGGTTGTGACTGTTGGCATAATGCAGGTACCTGCTTCTGAAGAGTGCCCACACTGCTCAAGTCACAGCATGTGGAGTTCTGCCAGATTCACTGGATGTTTTGGAGGAGGGGGGAGGGTGGAGCTAAGAAGGAGGAAACAACAGTAACAAAAAACCATCACCTCTATCATTCAGTTCAATGTATTTTTTTTTAAATCCATTGAGAATTTGTCTTTGACCCATGTATTATTTAGAAGTATACCCTTTAGTTTCCAGATGTTTGGAAATTTTCCTTTTAAATTTATGTTACTGATTTTTAGTTGGATTGCACCATGGTCAGAGACACTCTCTATATAATTACAATTCTTTTACTTTTTATAAGATTTGTTATGTGGCCCAAGGTATGCTGTATCTTGTTATATGTCTGTCACCACTTGAAAACCATATATATTCTGCTGTTTCTTTGTGGAGTGTTCTATAAAAGTCAATTAGAACATGTTGATAGATGGTGGTGTTGAGTTCTCCTTGAATCTGTGGGTTTCTGTCTTTTGCCAATTGGGGGATTTTCAGCCATTATTTCAAGTATGTTTTCAACCTTGCCCATTTTCTCCTCTCCTTCTGGGCTTCAGATGACATAAATATCACCTCTTTTAAAATAATATCCCATTCCTGAGGCTCTGTGCATTTTAATTTTTTTCAGTTTACTTTCAGACAAGTAATTTCTGTTGTTCTATCTTCAAAGTTCATTGATTCTTCTGACCCTTCCATTTTAATGTTTATGTACTGAAAAAGTGACCCACTTGTTATCTTGATATATATTTAAGTGACAAATATTCAAATTCTAAAGTGCAAGGAGCCAAACCTGTAGTAGCTTATGTTGGTGATAGGCTCCTTACAATCACTGAGGAATATTGGGAAGGAAGCTGATTTGTCTCATAAAATATCTTCTGTTATTCTTCACCCTTCCCATGCCTCACTTACCTGCCATAGGAAATATCCTCATTTCTTTAATAATGGTAGGAGTATTATATTATCAGGGCTAGAATGGAATATTAGTATTTCCAAGGTATGATGTTTTAGATCTTAATTCATTAAGAATATAATGGCACTGAACTTAGGCTTCACTTGACATTGGTTAACAAAGTAAGACAGATACATAAAGATGTCATTAATGATATTTACCAAATAAATGTAACCATTATATTTTTGGAGCAAAAAATAGAAACACACACACACACACACACACACACACACACACATTTCAGGGAAGACTAAAGATAACTTTCCCTACATAACAATTTTGTTTTAGAACTAGAACAAAGATGAAATGTTACATTTACATTTGATGATCACCTATGTTAATTACCATAAATTTGGGAAATCAATATAGTTTTGTTAGTAGATCAAATAGTAGATCAAATATGGGAAATATACATATATTCACCAGGGTTGTTTTTCTTTCTAAATTTTATTACAGTTATATTGTAATCAAAAAAAAAATTGATGCATCCTCTGAAGAAGTCCAACTTTAAATGATACAAACATTTGAGAATATAGACTTCATGAATTTTTTCTTTGATTTACCTGGAATATATGATCAAAAGTACTTGAATTCAAACTTTCCAAATATCTCTTTTAATATTTGACACTTCAATTTACACTATTTTTAAAACCTGAAATTTGTGAAGGATGCAAATATTAGATCTGTTCAATCTGTGTGTTTAAGTTCTTACCACAGAACTATGTATTTGAAAACAAATCTTACAAAAGAGCGAAATAGACAACAGGTGGGAAGCAGTTTTTGAAATTTAACATATTGATGTTTCAAATGTTGTGCACTGTAGCTACCTGTAAATAGTAGAGCTGTTTCTGTAACATTTGCATATTGACTTACCATTAATAGTCTGTGATGCTTTGCATTTCATAAAAATTCTTTTCAAGATGTTTTTAATCAGATGTTGGATTTCAGAAATTAAAATATTGTTTCAAGTTGATCATTTTAAAATATGCTATATAAATTGAACTCAGATGCCAATGAATAAAATTTGGTGGGAAGAGATCTTTTCATTCTATTCTACACAATTAAAAGAGAATTCTCCTAGGGTTTATGGTCAGTTCCCCTCAGTCATTAGATTGTGCCATTTATAGGTTGTATTAAATTTCCAATCTGCAGATATATCGACTTTAGCAAACTGAGTCTAAACTTATTCTAAAAGGCAAAATCCTTGCCTTTGCTGTATTACCACTTCACACTGTTCTACAAACCATTATCAGCCACTGTTAGAAATGATTGTTTTGTTTCTTTTCTCTCTCTTTTTAAAATCAACTTTCAAAAGTCATGGGATTCAGAAGCATTCTCCTGAAAATTATATACAGATAGTTGAAACTCACCATGTAAGACTATTTAATGACAAAACTTAAATATTTATGTACAGTTGCTATACTTCAAATAGTTGAAGACTAATAATACTATAATGGGCAATAATACAGATTCTACAAATTGAGGTGTGTGACTCTATATTTAATAATTTTAAAGAAATTAAAATTGTTCTGCTAATGATCAGGTGTAAAGTGGCAAAGTGAAGCAAGAGCTTTTAAGATTTTTATGTGAATTGTTTAGATAAAAAAACACTCAGGTAAGAACTCTTAATACTTGCCTCACTGTCACTCTAACTCAAAACACTTTCTGCTTAATTATCCAGGAAACAAATCACATTAATGTAGAAAATAATTTTAATTTCCTATTTGTTCCTTTTATAAATATTTTCTCAAATTTTGAAATTAGTTTACTGTGAGTGTTTTTCATGTATACCGGAAATTTAAGATGTCATTAAACATGCCAAAAAGATAATTCCTTAACAAGATACCAAAAGAGGCTCTTTAATGATGTTAGAAACACAAATTAAGTTTAGAAAGCTAATTCCAAAGGGTCAGAATTGCATAAACCACAAGAGATTATGAAACGGGATTTCTATAAGTATAAATCTATAACAGTTTAAAATAGCTGATCTCAGAGCTATAAATGACCTTAATTACACAAACTGTTTTTCTTTTGATAAATTCAACGAATCTATTCTTCCAATTTTTGCTTTAATAGAAACAACTTATTTTTCTTTGTAAAAAAGCATTTATGACTGTCTCAAGGCTATGGCCTTGGAACTGGCTGCTGGTATGGGACGAGAAGGCAGGAGGAATGTTCTAAGAATAGTGGAAAGGGTCCAGCTCTGAGGTCTACTGGCAATCACGTCCTCTCTATGACCTCCTTCAACAGAGAACTTCATACATTTAAAGGATTGAACCATGAGAAAGAAGGAGCTACTCTTCTGGGAGCATGACTAGAACCAAGGGGAGGAAGATGTGGAAGCAGTTTTCTGCTAAAGAATCTCCAGTACAATGTTGGAGAGAAGTGGTGAGAGTGACCATCAGTGTCTTGCTAATGAACTTACCAGTAACACTGTTGGTTCAAAATTTTCTGTAGTTCCCTGTTGAAAGCTGAAATTGGCCCCTGTATACAGAAGGCAAGGAGAGACCAAAGAAGGAGGCAGACCACACCAGATTGCCGTGTGGCTGACAGGGTCTTGGTGCTCCAGCCCAGTGTCAGGCCTGAGCCTCTGAGGTGGGAGAGCCAAGTTCAGGACACTGGACGACCAGAGACCTCTCAGCCCCACATAATATAAATCAGCAAGAGCTCTCCCAGAGATCTCCATCTCAATGCTAAGACCCAACTCCACTCAACAAACAGCAAGGCCCAGTTCTGGATACCCCATGCCAAACAACTAGCAAGACAGGGACACAACCCCACCCACTAGCAGAGAGGCTGTCTAAAACCATAGTAAATTCACAGACACCCCAAAACACACTGCCAGATGTGGTCCTGCCCACCAGAAAGACAAGATCCAGCCACACACACCAGAACAGAGGCACCAGCCCTCTCCACCAGGAAGCCTACAAAACACACTGAACCAACCTTACCCACTGGGGGCAGACACATAAAACAATGGGAACTATGCACCTGCAGCCTGCAAAAAGGAGATCCCAAACACAGTAAGTTAAGCAAAATGAGAAGACAGAGAAACACACAGCAGATGAAGGAGCAAGGTAAAAACCCACCAGACCAAACAAATGAAGAAGAAATAGGCAGTCTACCTGAAAAAGAATTCAGAGTAATGATAGTAAAGATGATCCAAAATCTTGGAAATAGAATGGAGAAAATATAAGAAATGTTAAACAAGGACCTAGAAGAACTAAAGAGCAAACAAACAATGATGAACAAGAAAACAAATGAAATTAAAAATTCTCTAGAAGGAATCAATAGCAGAATAACTGAGGCAGAAGAACGGATAAGTGACCTGGAAGATAAAATAGTGGAAATAACTACTGCAGAGCAGAATAAAGAAAAAAGAATGAAAAGAATTGAGGACAGTCTCAGAGACCTCTGGGACAATATTAAAGACATGAACATTCGAATTATAGGGGTCCCAGAAGAAGAAGAGAAAAAGAAAGGGATTGAGAAAATATTTGAAAAGATTATAGTTGAAAACTTCCCTAACATGGGAAAGGAAATAGTCAATCAAGTCCAGGAAGCACCTAGAGTCCCATACAGGATAAATCCAAGGAGAAATACACCAAGACACATATTAATCAAACCATCAAAAAATAAATACAAAGAGAAAATATTAAACGCAGCGACGGAAAAGCAACAAATAATATACAAGGGAATCCCCATAAGGTTAACAGCTGATTTTTCAATAGAAACTCTGCAAGCCAGAAGGGAGAGGCAGGACATATTTAAAGTGATGAAAGGGAAGAACCTACCACCAAGATTACTCTAACCAGCAAGGATCTCATTTAGATTTGATGGAGAAATCAAAAGCTGTACAGATAAGCAAAAGTTAAGAGAATTCAGCACCACCACACCAGCTTTACAATAAATGCTAAAGGAACTTCTCTAGGCAGGAAAGACAAGAGAAGGAAACGACCTACAAAAACAAACCCAAAACAATTAAGAAAATGGTAATAGGAACATACATATCGATAACTACTTTAAATGTAAATGGATTAAATGCTCCAACCAAAAGACATAGACTGTCTGAATGGATACAAAAACAAGACCCACATATATGCTGTCTGTAAGAGACCCATTTCAGACCTAGGGACACATACAGACTGAAAGTGAGGGGATGGAAAAAGATATTCCATGCACATGGAAATCAAAAGAAAGCTGGAGTAGCAGTTCTCATATCAGACAAAATAGACTTTAAAATAAAGACTATTACAAGACACAGAGAAGGAGAGTACATAATGATCAAGGGAGCGAACCAAGAAGAAGATATAACAATTCTAAATATTTATGCACCCAACATAGGAGCACCTCAATACATGAGGCAAAAGCTAACAGCCATAAAAGGGGAAATCTACAGTAACACAATAACAGTAGGAGACTTTAACACCCCACTTTCAACAATGGACAGATCATCCAACATGAAAATAAATAAGGAAACCCAAGCTTTAAATGACACAATAAACAAGATGGACTTAACTGATATTTATAGGACATTCCATCCAAAAACAACAGAATACATTTTCTTCTCAAGTGCTCATGGAACATTCTACAGGATAGATCATATCTTGGGTCACAGATTTAAAGAAAATTGAAATTAAATTTAAGAAAATTGAAACACTATGAGATTAGATATCAATTACAGGAAAAAAACTATAAAAAATACAAACACATGGAGACTAAACAATACACTTACTAAATAACCAAGAGATCACTGAAGAAATCAAAGAGGAAATAAAAAAATACCTAGAAAGAAATGGCAATGAAAACACAACGACTGAAAACCTATGGGATGCAGCAAAAGCAGTTCTAAGAGGGAAGTGTATAGCAATGCAATCCTACAGGAAGAAACAAGAAAAAGCCCAAATAAACAACTTAACCTTACACCTAAAGCAATTAGAGAAAGAACAACAAAAATCCCCACAAAGTTAGCAGGAGGAAATAAATCATAAAAATCAGATCAGAAATAAATGAAAAAGAAATGAAGGACACAATAGCAAAGATCAATAAAACTAAAAGCTGGCTCTTTGAGAAGATAAACAAAATTGATAAACCATTAGCTAGACTCATCAAGAAAAAAAGGGAAAAGACTCAAATCAACAGACTTAGAAATGAAAAAGGAGAAGTAACAACTGACACTGCAGAAATACAAAGGATCATGAGAGATTACTACAAGCAACTATATTCCAATAAATGGACAACTAGGAAGAAATGGACAAATTCTTAGAAAAGTACAACCTTCCGAGACTGAACCAGGAAGAAACAGATAATATATACATACCACTCACAAGTACTGAAATTGAAACTGTGATTAAAAATCTTCCAACAAACAAAAGCCCAGGACCAGATGGCTTCACTGGTGAACTCTATCAAACATTTAGAGAAGAGCTAACACCTATCCTTCTCAAACTCTTCCAAAATATAGCAGATGGAGGAACACTCCCAAACTCAATCTATGAGGCCACCATCACCTTGATACCAAAACCAGGCAAAGATGTCACAAAAAAAGAAAACTACAGGCCAATATCACTGATGACTATAGAAGCAAAAATCCTCAACAAAATACTAGCAAACAGAATCCAACAGCACATTAATAGGATCATAAACCATCATCAAGTGGGGTTTAACCCAGGAATGCAAGGATTCTTCAATATACACAAATCAATGTGATACACCTTATTGACAAACTGAAGGATAAAAACCATATGATAATCTCAATAGATGCAGAAAAACTTTTGCTAAAATTCAACACCCGTTTATGAAAAAACCCTCCAGAAAGCAGGCATAGAGGGAACTTACCTCAACATAATAAAGGCCATATATGAAAAACCCACAGCCTACGTCATTTTAATGGTGTAAAACTGAAACCATTTCCACTAAGATTAGGAAAAAGACAAGGTTGCCCACTGTCACCACTGTTATTCAACATAGTTTGGAAGTTTTAGCCACAGCAATCAGAGAAGAAAAAGCAATAAAAGGAATCCAAATTGGAAAAGAAGAAGTAAAACTGTCACTGTTTGTAGATGCAATGATACCATACGTAGAGAATTCTAAAGATGCTACCAGAAAACTACTAGAGCTAATCAATGAATTTGGTAAAGTAGCAGGATACAAAATTAATGCACAGAAATCTCTTGCATTCCTATACACTAACGACTAAAAGTCTGAAAGAGAAACTAAGGAAACATTCCTATTTACCATTGCAACAAAAAGAATACAATACCTAGGAATTAACCTACGTAAGGAGACAAAAGACCTGTATGCAGAAAACTATAAGACACTGATGAAAGAAATTAAAGATGATACAAACAGATGGAGAGATATACCATGTTCTTAGATTGGAAGAATCAGCATTGTGAAAATAACTCTACTACCCAAAGCAATCTACAGATTCAGTGCAATCCCTGTCAAATTACCAATGGCATTTTTCACACAACTAGAACAAAAAAATTACACAATTCGTATGGAAACCCAAAAGACCCTGAATAGCCAAACAATCTTGAGAAAGAAAAACAGAGCTGGAGGAATCAGGCTCCATGACTTCAGACTACACTACAAAGCTACAGTAATCAAGTCAATATGGTACTGGCAGAAAAACAGAAATATAGATCAATGGAACAGGATAGAAATCCCAGAGAAAAACCCACACACATATGGTCACCTTACCTTTGATAAGGTGTCAAGAATATACAATGGAGAAAAGACAGCCTCTTCAATAAGTGGTGCTGGGGAAAGTGGACAGCTACATGTAAAAGAATGAAATTAGAACACTCCATAACACCGTATACAAAAATAAACTCAAATTGTTTAAAGACCTAATGTAAGGCCACACACTACAAAACTCTTAGAGGAAACATAGGCAGAACAGTCTATAACATAAATCACAACAAGATCCTTTTTGAGCCACCTCCTAGAAAAATGGAAATAAAAACAAAAATAAACAAATGGGACCTAATGAAACTCAAAAGCTTTTGCAGAGAAAACCATAATCAGGATGAAAAGACAACCCTCAGAATGGGAGAAAATATTTGCAAATGGAGCAACTGGCAAAGGATTAATCGCCAAAATATACAAGGAGCTCATGCAGCTCAGCATCAAAAAAACTAACAACCCAATCCAAAAATGGGCAGAAGACCTAAATAGACATTTCTCCAAAGAAGTTATACAGATTGCCAACAAACACATGAAAGGATGCTCAACATCACTAATCATTAGAGAAATGCAAATCAAAACTACAATGAGGTATCACCTCACACCAGTCAGAATGGCCATCATCAAAAAATCTACAAACAATAAATACTGGAGAGGGTGTGGAGTAAAGGGAACCCTCTTGCACTGTTGGTGGGAATGTAAATTGATACAGCCACTATGGAGAGCAGTATGGAGGTTCCTTCAAAAACTAAACATAGAATTAGCATATGAGCCAGCAATCCCACTACTGGACATATACCCTGAGAAAACCATAATTCAAAAAGAGTCATGTACCACAATGTTCATTGCAGCACTATTTACAATAGCTAGGACATAGAAACAACTTAAGTGTCCATCGACAGATGAATGGATAATGAAGATGTGGCACATATATAAAATGGAATATTACTCAGCCATAAAAAGAAACGAAATTGAACTATTTGTAATGAGGTGGATAGACCTAGAGTCTGTCATACAGACTGAAGTAAGTCAGAAAGAGAAAAACAAATACCGTATGCTAACACATATATATGGATTCTAAAAAAAAAAAATAAGAAAAGAAAAAGGTTCTGATGAACCTAAGGGCAGGACAGGAATAAAGACGCAGATGTAGAGAATGGACTTGAGGACATGGGGACAGGGAAGGGTAAGCTGGGACAAAGTGAGAGAGTGGCATGGACCTACATACACTACCAAATGTAAAATAGATAGCGAGTGGGAAGCCGCCTCACAGCACAGGGAGATCAGCTTGGTGCTTTGTGACCACCTAGAGGGGTGGGGTAGGGAGGTTGAGAGGGAGGGGATATGGAGGGAGGGATGTATGTATACACATAGCTGATTCACTTTGTTATACAGCAGAAACTAACACAACATTGTAAAGCAATTATACTCCAATAAATTTGTTAAAAAATATTTTAAAAAATGAAAAAGGGTTTTTGCATATCAGTTAATCATCTTTGCTAATATTGTCATTATCAGTCTCAAAAGTTATTTTTTATGCCAGCAGAAAATTGCCATCAGCAATGCCTTATGTGAAAACTAATAAACATAAAATATATCCTCTTTCTTTCAACTGTACTGCTTCAGCTTACAGAAATTTTATTTTTTCAGCAAAGACCACTTTTTCTTTTGTTTCATAATTTATTTACTTTTTGTCCAAAGTGCAATTTTTACAATTCTTCACAGACCGAATAACCCCCTAATATCTTTAATAAAAAAACAATATTTTGCCTCCCAATCTCTCCTTCACCACACTTGCATGAACCTCACTTCCTTAGTATGGCTGAGTTCTAATTTTAGTATTTCACAGTGAGCTATTCAAAACTAATTATCTGTAGATTATTTTATTTCTTGCATTATTTTTGTAAAAGTTTTAACCAAGAAACCCTTGCTTGTGTCCTGCTGCTACAAGTCATTAGAAGTCAGATGCTTTTTAAAAGTTATCAGTATTGGGACTTCCCTGGCCTTCCAGTGGTTAAGACTTTGCCTTCCCATGCCATGGGTGTGGGTTCGATCCCTTGTCAGTGAGCTAAGATCCCACATGCCTCGTGGCCAAAAAACCAAAACATAAAACAGAAGCCATATTGCAACAAATTCAATAAAAGACTTTAAGAATGGTCCACATCAAAAAATCTTTAAAAAAGGTTATCAGTATCTGACAACATTAAACATTTTATACTTTTTTGATGCTCCATCTAACAATGCCTTAAGTTTCATATATTGTATTATATAATGTGTTCCATCCTTTAGGAAGATATTAAAAATACTGTAGGTGCCAAAAACTGATTATATCTGAAAAATACTGGCCCTCCTAAATATACCTAATAGTGGCAGAGAAAATGAGATTTTCAGTGCAAACTGGTGCTTACATAAACAACCATATCTGTGAGGCAAACGTCTCATTTACCTACTTTTGTAACTCATTTATTGAGATAACTTACATATGGTAATATTCACTCAATGTGTGCAACAAAATGGTTTTTACTATAATCACAGAGTTGTGCAACCATTACTATATCAATTTTAGAGTATTTTCCTCACCCCCAAAATAAACTGCATATTCTTTAGCTATCATACTCAATTTCCCATTCCCCACAGTGCTAGATAACTACTAATCTACTTTTTATCTGTATTGATTTACCTATTCTGGACATTTCATATAAATAGAATTATATAATATATAGTTATTTCACTTATCGTAATGTTTTCAAGGTCCATCCATGTTGTAGCATGTATCAGTACATCATTTATTTTATGATGGACTGTTATTACATGTGTGGATGTACCACATTTTATTTATGCATTCATCAGTTGATGGACATTTTATTGTATCTAACTCTTAACTTTTATGAATAACAGTTCTGTGAATATTCATATGTTTTTGTGCAGACATATGTTTTCATTTATCAAGGGTTTATAGTTAGAAATGGAATTACTCAGTCAGAAAATAACTATTTTTAACATTTTGAGTTCCTGCCAGACTGTTTGGAAAAAAGTGTCTGAACCATTTTAGTATCACCTGCAGTGGATGACAGTTCTGATATTTCCACACCCTTGCCCACTCTTATTATTATCTGTAATTTTACAATAGCCATCCTAATCGGTGTGAAGTGGTATTTAATTATGGTTTGATTTGCATTTCCCTGATGGCTAATGGTGTCTAGTATCTTCTCTTGTGCTTAGTGCCATTTGTACATTTCTTCTAGAGATGCCAACTTAGTTCCTTTGCCCATTTCTTAATTAGGTTATTTGTCTTTTTATTATTCAATTATGTGAATCCATTATATATGCTAGGTACAAATCCATTATGAGCTATATGATTTGAAAATATTTTCTCCCATTTCAGGTTTTTTTTTTTTACATAACTGTAATGTCCTTTAAGTCACAAAAGTTTTTGATTGTGATGAAGTAATTTTTTTTGATTACTTGTGCTTTTGATATAAGAACACATTGCCACATCCAAAGTCACCCTTATGTTTCTTCTAACAATTTTATAATTTTAGTTCTAATGTTTATGCTTTAATCATTTTTGAGTTAATTTCTGTATATGTTGTGAGGTAGGCATCCAACTTCATTCTTTTACATGTGGCTATCCAGCTGTCCTACCACCGTTTGTTAGAGTAATTTCCCCCATCAATTATATTGGCATACTTTTTAGAATTCAGTTGACCATACAGAAGGGTTCAGAAGGGTTTTTCTGAATTCTCAATTTTATTCCATTGACCTATATGTTTATCTTTATACCAGCCCCACACTGTTTTGATTACTGTTGCTTTGCGGTAAGTTTTGAAATCTGAACGTGTGTCACACAAATTTGTTTTCTTCAAGGTTGTTTTTACTATTCTAGTTTCCTTGAGTAAGTCCATATGATTTTTAGAATCATCTTGTCAATTTCTTTAACGAGACCAGCTGGGAAAATAATAAGGATTGCACTGCATTTGCTGATAAATTTAGGGATTATTGTCATTTTAACAATTTCAGTCTTATGTCTTCCAATTTATAAACATGTTGCAGATTTTTTTTAACTTAGGTCTCCTTTAATTTACATCAATGATATTTTATAGTGTTCAAAGTATAACTTTTATACTTCTTTTGTTGAGTTTAATTCTTATCCTTTTTGATGCTATTATAATTGGAATTATTTTATTAATATCATTTTTGTATTGCTCATTAAAAGTGATCAATTTTTGTATATTCTTCTTGGGTGTGCTTAATATGTGCTAAATGGTATCACATATTTCTCTGAGCCTTGCTTTTTTTTTTCTTTTTTCATTTTTTCCTCTCTGTTCTTCAGATTCCATAATCTCCATTGTACTGATCTTTCTTTAAGTTTGCTAATTCTTACTTCTGTTGATCCCATCTGGTGTTTCAACTCTCAAATTTCCATTCCGTTCATTTTTTTAAACATGGTTTCTTCTCTTTATTTATATTATCTATTTGATGAAACATTGCCTTCATAGCTTCATTCACTTCTTTAACCATGGTTTCCTTTACTGTTTGAAAATATTTGTAATGTCTACTTAGTTCTATTCAGTCTTTTTGTGTTAAATCCGACATCTAGTTGATCTCCCAGCCTCTTGCTATTGCCTGTTTTCTTCCCTCTCTATGGGTCATATTTTCCCAATTCTTTGCATAATATTTTTTTCGAAAATTGGACATTTATTGTAGCAACTCTTGGTACCCCTCATATTGTAATTTTTGCTCATTTATTTGTTTAGTGACTAGGTGGATTATTTTAGGAAGTCCATTTTCCCTGCAGTGCAAAGATCCTGACATTGTAACTCAGGGTGCTGCCTTGGCATGTGCACAGGCAGCTGGTATGGCAATGGTTTAGTAGTGTTCTCTTTGTCTCTTTTTTCTGACCACATACAGCTCTACTGTAAAGCTCTACTAATTGTTTGCTTATTGCTGTATTTTTGTCAACAATTTTCCAGAGCATAAATTGTCCCACAGATTGATTCAGTTAAATTTGAAGTGCTTTGCAGGGTTAGTTTAGGAATTCAGTGTTTGAGGTTTGCTCTGCCCCCAGGAGAACTCTTCTTGGTTGTCTCTTTCTGGTTCTTCTGGTAAAATGTATCAGCCTATTCTTTAGCTTATATCTTTAATAAGCTGCCAGTCTTCTTTTAATTGCTTTGTTATTTTTCAGAGCACCCTTAGGCATGAAGTTTACCATACTCTGTTACAAAGAAAGTCCTTCTGGAAGAGCTTTGGAGCTCTCTGTTTTATAGACTACCTATACCCTGAAAAAAAATCTGTTAACCATGTCTCTAGAGGTGGGGCTGGGAACAGTGCACATCTCTCCCTGAATGACTTTCCCACCTTAGAAGCTGAGCACTAGGCTGGTGGTGGTAGCCTCTGATCTTCTTGGCCTGTATCCTCTAACGTGGAAACTCTGCGCTATGAATAGGCCAGGGAGAAAGCAATCAGGACCCTAGCATTTTCAGTATCCTGTGAGGGCAATAGAGCCTCTTCACTCTCAACTTCTCAGCTGTACTTCGGAATTTAGCCTCTGCACAAAGTAATAAGGCAGAGAATGGTGGGGTGGGGGGGAGATAGGATGAGACTTGCTTATATCCATCCCCTCCCAGGGAAATACCATATTCCATGACTAGGAGTTTCGGGCATAAGGGACACTGTGTTCTTGGCTACACTTACCTGGAATAAAGTTTTTGTTACATTGGTCTTAGATGGGGAAAGGGGATCATGACTCAAGTGCCTCAGATTATCACTGTTCTTACCAAGTTTGAATAAATGTTTCTTCACTTACTGTATGCTCTTAGAACCATTTCCATAGATTTAAAAAAAATTTTTTTTCCCATTTTCAGCAGTTTCTCTGAGTATTTAGTTCCACAGAGCTCCTTACATTGCCATTTGAGCAGTGGAACTCACATGTACCTACATTTACATCAGTGATGATGATGATAATATTATATGATGTTATAATTATCAACAACAATAATAATTAATATTATTATTATCATTATATGCAGAATGATCATCAAAACAGATGTTTAAAAAAAGGAAATATATTTTCCCCAGATAATTAAGCACCTGATAAAACATATTTAATTGTGGTTCCTCTATGGCTAAGGGTAAGCTGTGTGTTTTCAGTAAACTGGAACATTGCACTATCCCACCTTCCCTACATATATATGTGTGCTTGGGTTTTTCTTCCCCACAAATCTGGAGTTTCTTGAGGATATGATGGTGCTTATTAATATTCATATTATCTGACACATATCACATAGCCCACTTGTAGGCATTTAATATGCTGGTTAGTTGATTCCTTGGTAAATGACAATTGTCTTGCTAGATATTTGGAAATATAACTAGATTTTGTTTTGTGTAACCATAGACTGTTGCATTTTGACAGAGTGTAAAATAATTTGGGTGGAAGTCAAGAGTCTTCTTTGGTTCATTGTGAGTTGGAGGCACAAAAATCCTACTACATACCTTAAAATCCCCTCATCTACCTTTCCTAAATTAAGGTTTATATAACTATCATGATAGTTGAATAATAACTGGAGCTGAACTGAAAATACCAATTTTTAAATTTTTATTTTTACAAGTTCCAGAGGAACACAGAGTTCCATGGACACCTTTGCAAGTGAAAGAGTTTCTTGGTAAAGAACTAGGTGGCTGATGAAATAAGTTGCCCAATTATCAAAACCTTGGTAAGTTGATGTAATTTCTAGAAAATACCTATTGTGGACTAACACATTCTCAATATACTAGACTAGTTTTTAGAAAGGTGTTCTTCAATTGACAGCTTGTCTCTTGGAATCACCATTTAATAAAATAAGTAGAATAGCAATAATGTGACTGGAAAACTGGTTATCTAGTGGATCTAATGAAAAATTGTTCCAGGCTGTGAGTTAAATTTATCCAAGGGAGGATTTTAGTAGAACACAGGAATCACCAGTGCAATTCTGCACATGGCAGGAGTTTAACAAATACTTATTTGAATGAATGTACTTGATCCAGGTTATAAATGCTTTTTAAAAAATTTATTTATTTATTTATTTATTTATTTTTGGCTGTGTTGGGTCTTCGTTTCTGTGCGAGGGCTTTCTCTAGATGCGGCAAGCAGGGGCCACTCTTCATCGCGGTGCGCGGACCTCTCACTATCGCGGCCTCTCTTGTTGCGGAACATAGGCTCCAGACGCGCAGGCTCAGTAGTTGTGGCTCACGGGCCTAGTTGCTCTGCGGCATGTGGGATCTTCCCAGACCAGGGCCCGAACCCGTGTCCCCTGCATTGGCAGGCGGGTTCTCAACCACTGCACCACCAGGGAAGCCCATAAATGCTTTTTAAAAAGCTCATTCTTCCTTTCTTTTTGTGAAAATCTGGGAATCATTGGTAGTTTGGTATTCTCAAAATATGTTAATTGTCCCAGAAAACATACAAGTTAGTCAAGGGTTAGTAAGGTGAGAATCTCAATTTTAGTATAAAAATGGGGATGAGTCCCATGTGGGAGATTTTAAGTAAAGCAATCTTCTATCAACATAAGTAATATTTTTTTCTCTTTTATATACACAAGAATAAGTCTAAATATTTAAGGGTACTATTTAAATTATGGTGCAGTATTTTAATGCTTGAAGTTATTTTTTCAATAATTTTTGTAAGTTTTTAGAATTATCACTCTCACTCAGTTACATCCAAACATTGTGAGTGAAAATAACAAAGAGATTTCTATGTCTTCTAGACATAAACTATATACTTTATAATATTGTATAAAAATCACTGACAAAATTATTTACAAATTGCATTTACTTTAATTTAAACTTACATATAAGTACAAGTATTTCTTTTGCTCTGTGTGTGTGTGTGTGTGTGTATGTGTATGTATTCAAATGTGCACCCTTATAAAGAACCACTATGAAACTGGAAAGAAAACAAACAGGATAAAGAGCATATACACCTAAATGCCAGCTATAATACATATACTTACAAAGTCATACATTAATTTCCAATTTACTGAACAATCATCCTTGCCTCTAAATTATCACAGAATTAAGTATACCTATATTAGAATAGTTTATTTTCTTCAAAATAATTCTGAATATAAAAAATATATATGTACTATCAGGACTTTTATGCAAGCCCAGTGTTGTGCTCATTAGAGAACTTCAGTTAAATAACTTAAGAATCAAGTATTGATATCTTAAAAAAAGAAGATTCCTCCTCTTATATTCCTTTACTTGTTTTTTAAAGTGGAATTATAGAATTGTAGCTTAACTTCTCCTACTGTGCTTGAATGAAAGGATAGACTAAATGGTCTGTATTCTTTGTATGTTGCCTTGAAAGGAAAATAAACATAAAGATAAGATGAAATTCTAATGTAGGACACAGACAAGCAAATAAGAATGGTCCACTTCTAGAGAAAGATTTCATACCCAAATTCTGAAAATACATGTCTTCTTCCCCGAGTAGGATGAATATACATATTCCAGTACCCAATGCAATCTCAATTTACATCTATTGTCCCAACATAATTATTAAATCTGCCCCATTTTATTATTAAGAAAAGTCCAGACTTGGACATTAATTTATATGGTTCTTTAAACAGAGTTACTGGAATTTTTGACATTCTCTCATTTAAGTATTCTTGGAAATTTTGACATTCTATCACTTAGATATTCTTTCAGGTGAGATATTAAAAGCTTCTTTACTTCAAAACCTTCCCCTGGGAGGATCAAAATATTAATCTACTGCAGTAAGTAAAATCAATTAGTATTCATTGTTTTTAAATATTGTAGCCAGTTTATTTTAAAAAAATTAAGATATTCTAGTTTTATAAGTGTATTTGTATCATTATTTTTAAATATTCTTAGTAAGGTAAAATTTAAGTACAATTAAATTAATTTATTTTGGGGGAAGAATTTGATGAATATTGGTAATTGTATGCAGTGGTATAATCTCCACCACAACCAAGGAATGGAACAATTTCATCATCTACAACATTTCCCTTGTGCCACTTTGTAGTCAGTCCAGCCTCTGATTTCCAGCTCCAGGCAAACACTAGTCTGTTTCCTATAACTATAGTTCTTCCTTTTCCAGCATTTCATATAAATGCTTGATTTCTTTCATTGGCATGCATTTGCCACTCGTCCATGTTGTTGTGTGTCTGACTATTGTGTTCATTTTTATTGTTGGATAACACTTTTTAATTTGTTTTTCCATTTATTGGTTGATGGACATTTGGGCCAATTCCTATCTTTGACTAACTTAATAAAGCTGTTCAGAATATTCATGCATAAATCTGTTTGGACACGTTTTTATTTACTTAGGGTCAATTTATAGTATAGGATTGCGGGATCCATTGGTACATGTATTTTACTTTTTTGAGATATTGGTATACTGTTTGCAAAGTGACTGAACCACTATTCTTACAAGCATTAGGTAGAAGACACATTTGCTTCACAACCTCAGCAGCACTTGGTATCGCCAGGCATTTAACTTTAGTCATATTTGCGGGCATGTCGTGGTGGAGTTTTTTCTTTTTTTTTTTTAAATTGAAGTATAGTTGATTTACAATGTTTAAGGTGTACAGGAAAGTGATTCAGTTATATATATATATATATATATATACACACATATACATATATATAATAATATATATTATATATGTGCTCTACAGTAAGCCCTTGTTGTTTATCTATTTTATAAATAGTAGTGTGTATCTGTTAATCCCAATACCTAATATATCAGCACTCCCCTTTCTCCTTTGGTAACCATAAGTTTGTTTTCTATGACTGTGAGTCTATTTCCGTTCTGTAAATAAGTTCATTTGTATTATTTTTTTAGATTTCACATATAAGTGATATCATATGATATTTGTCTTTCTCTTTTTGACTTACTTCACTTAGTGTGACAATCTCTAGGTCCATCCATGTTGCTGCAAATGGCATTATTTCATTCATTTTTTTATGGCCAAGTAATATTGCATTGTATATATATACCAGATCTTCCTTATTCATTCATCTGTTGATGGACACTCAGGTTGCTTCCGTATCTTGGATACTGTAAATAGTGCTGCTATGAACATTGGGGTGCATGTATCTTTTCAAATTAGAGTTTTCATCTTTTCCAGATATATGCCCAGGAGTGAGGCTGCTGGATCATATAGTAACTCTATTTTTAGTTTTTTAGGGAAATTCCATACTGTTCTCCATAGTGGCTACACCAATTTACATTGCCACCAACAGTGTAGGAGGGTTTCCTTTTCTCCACACCTTACCTAGCATTTATTATTTGTAGACTTTTTTGATGATGACCGTTCTGACCCATGTGAGGTGAAACCTCATTAGATATTTGAGTTGTATTTATCTAATAATTAGCAGTGTTGAGCATCTTTTCATGTGCCTGTTGGCCATCTGTATGTCTTCTTTAGAGGAATGTCTATTTAGGTCTTCTGCCCATTTTTTGATCTTTTTTTTATATTGAGCTGTATAACCTATTTGTATAATTTGGAAATTAATCCCTTGTTGGTCACATCATTTACAAATATTTTCTCCCATTCTGTAAGTTGTCTTTTCATTTTGTTTATGGTTTCCTTTGCTGTGCAAAAGCTTTTAAGTTTAATTAGATTCCATTTGTTTATTTTTTGCTTTTGTTTCTAGGAGACAGATCCAAAAAAATATTGCTGCAATTTATGTCAAAGAGTGTTCTGCTTGTGTTTTCCTTTAAGAGTTTTACAGTATCTGATCTTACCACTTAGGTCTCTAATCCACTTTGAGTTTATTTTTGTAAATGGTGTTAGAGAATGTCCTAACTTCATTCTTTTATATATAGGTGTCCAATTTTCCAGCACCACTTACCAAAGAGACTGTCCTTTCTCCATTGTATATTCTTGCCTCCTTTGTAGTAGATTAATTGACCATAAGTCTGTGGGTTTATTTTAGGCTCTCTATCCTGTTCCATTGATCTATACATCTGTTTTTGTGCCAGTATTATGCTGTTTTGATTACTGTAGCTTTGTAGTATAGTCTGAAGTCAGGGAGCGTGATTCCTCCAGCTCTATTCTTCTTTCTCAAGATTGTTTTGGCTATTTGGGGTCTTTTGTGTTTCCATGAAAATTAAGAAAAAATTTGTTCTAGTTCTGTGAAAAATGCCACTGATAATCTGATAGGGATTGCACTGAATCTGTAGATTGCCTTGGGAATTATGGTCATTTTAACAATATTGATTCTTCCTATCCAAGAACACGATGTATCTTTCCAACTGTGTTGTCTTTAATGTCTTTCATCAGTGTCTTATAGTTTTTGGAGTACAGGTTTTTTTCCTCCTTAGATAGTTTTATTCCTAGGTATTTTATTTTTTTGATGCAATGATAAATCGGGTTGTTTTATTAATTTCTCTTTCTGATATTTCGTTAAGAGGATAGAAAAGCAACAGATTTCTGTATATTAATTTTGTATTCTACAACATTATTGAACTCAGTGATGAGCTCTAGTAGTGTTCTGGTGGCATCTTTAGGATTTTCTATGTATAGTATCATGTCATCTGCAAACGGTGACAGTTTACTTCTTCCTTTCCAATTTGTATTCTTTTTATTTGTTTTTCTTCTCTGATTGCTGTGGCTAGAACTTCCAAAACTATGTTGAATAAAAGTAGTGAGAGTGGTATTAACTTGCTTTTTGCTGATGCCAAGCACTGTTGAGCCTCTTTCATCTGCTAATTTATGATTTATTTTCATTTATGAAGTCTGTGATCAAGTATGTTGTTAATTTGTGGTGAATTTTTGCTATCTTATTAATAAATTGTAAAAGTTCCTTATATTTCTGAATGCAGCCTTTTGATTTTTTTTTTTTTTTTTTGCATTTCTAAACATTTTATGTAAAAGGAATCATAAAATACATATTCTCTATGTCTGACTTCCTTAGCATAATGTTTTTGATATTCAGCCATATTATATCATAAAACATATCATATATTTTATTGCTTTTGAATCTTAAATAATATTCAATTACTCCATATTTTTGTTTATCCATTCAACAATAGGGATATATTTGGATTGTTTCCAGTTTGGGGCTGTTATGAATAATGATGCTCTGCACATTCACAAATGTGTGTGTTTTCATTTTTCTCAGATAGATTCCTAAGACTGCAAATGCTGAATTATATTATAAGTTTATGTTTAAATTTTAGGGAAATGACCAAATTCTTTCCAAATCGGCTGCACCATTTACATTCCCACTAGCTATATATGATTCCAGTTTCCCACTTCCTTGCCAACACCCCTTATTTTCTGTATTTTGTCTGTATTAAATGCATATTCTAGTATATGTATGGTAATACTTTATTGTTACTTTAATTTGTGTTTCTCTAATGACTAATAAAATTTAACATCTTTTCATGTCTGCATCTTATTTGGTGAAATAGCTATTCAAATATATTCTCATTTTATATTTGTGTTATTATTGAGTTGTGTTTTTTGTAAACTTAGGAGAAGTCCTTTATAAAATATGTTATTTTCAAGTATTTTCTCCCAATCTGTAGCTTACTTTTTTTCTCTTTAATTAATGGCATCATTTGAAGCACACATTTTTAAAATTTTGATAAAATTCAAATTGTACGTTGTTTTTTCTCTTTATGAAGTTTATTTTGATATTGTATCTAAAAATTCTCTGCCCAAACCCACCTCCTCATGATTTTCTCCTCTACTTTCTTCTAGAAATTTTACGATTTTAGCTTTTACAGTTAGCAATATGATTCATTTTGAGCTAACTTTTGTGTATGCTGAGGAAAATGTCTAAGTTAACTGTTATGCTTGTGAATATCCAATTGTTCCACAATTATTTGTTGAAAATACTATTCTTTCCCCATTTTGTCTTGGCACCTTTATCAAAAATCTATATTCGAAGACTCTCAATGCTCTTCCTTCTAGTGTACTGATATGTTTCTATTTTGTTTCAACACCCTACCATCTTGACTATTATAGCTCTATAGTTTGTTTTGATTTTGGCTAGTGTAAGTCTTCTAAGTCTGTACTTCTGTTTAAAAACCATTTTACTATTCTATATCTTTGCATCTCCATATGCACTTTAGGATAATTTTTTTTTCAATTTCTACAGAAAAAAAAAGGCTTTGAGATTAAATTTTGAATCAGCTGGGAGAGATTGACCATCTTGATAATATTGAGTCTTTTGGTCCATGACTGAAAAATCTCTATTTATTTATATCTTCTTTCATTTTTCTTAGCAATGCTTTCTAATTTCCATTATATAAGAACCACATTTCCATTGTTAAATATATTTTGAGAATTTTGTACTTTTTGATTCTATAGTAAATTTAGTTGCTTTAAAATTTTCATTTTCAGATCGTTTATTGTGAGTATATTGAAATATAACTGATTTTTTATATATTTCACTAGCATCCTGAAACCTTGCTATATTCAATGGTAGGTTATATCAGTTTTATTATAGTTTACTCTAAGTTTTCAACCATACAACAATATGATCTAATAATAATACTGTCTCTTTACTGTCTCTTTCTGATATGGATACTTTTTATTTCTTTCTGTTATCATATTGAATTTGTGGGCATAGAGTTGCTCATAGTATTCCTTTATTATCCCTTTAATTTCCATTAGATCTGTTGTGATGTCCCTTTTTTCATTTCTGATCTTATTAATTGTGTCATTTCTTATCATTTGTAATTAGCCTGGCTAGATGTTTATTAATTTTATTAATCTTTTCAAAGAACCAGCTGTTGATTTTGTTGAATATCTCTATTTCCTTTTTTTCAATTTCATTGATTTCTTCACTAATTCTAATTTCTTTTATTCTGCTTAGTTGGAATTTAATTTACACTTTTTTTTTCTAGTTTCCTAAGGTGGAAACTTAGATTATTGATTTTACATCTTTCTTTCTAATATATGCATTCATTGCTCTCAGTTTTCCTCTAAGCACTGCTTTTACTCCACCCCACCAATATTGATAAGTTATGTTTATATTTTTATTTCCAAAAATCTTTTAATTTGTCTTGAGATTTTAGATTAGTTCCACTGTGATCTGAAAGCAGACATTGTACTATTTCTATACTTTTAAATTTATTTGTGTTTTATGGCCCAGAGTGTGGTCTATCTTAGTGAATTGTCCATGTAAGTTTGAGAAGAATGTGTATTCTGCTGGTTTTGAATGAAGTAGTCTACAGATGCCAATTGTTTCTGGTTGGTTGATTGTGTTTTGAGGTTAACTATGTCCTTACTGATTTTCTTTCTGCCTGATCTCTCCATTTCTGATACAGACATGTTTATGTCTCCATCTGTAATAGTGAATTCATCTCTTTCTTTTTGCAGTTCTATTAGTTTTTCCTTCAAAAAGTTTGATGCTCTGTTGTTAGGTAAAAACACTTTAAGGATTGTTTTGTCTTCTTAGACAAAAACAAGAAAAATGGGAATTAAGTGGATTGAATATATTTTTTAAAATCTTATATTTACCTTTTGGTGGTGGTAATGATAGTAACTGAAATTTCACATTGAAGAGAATTAACTTAGCCAACACTGTGTATGGTAGGTAAAGTAAGTGAAACAATTCCCAAAGTGTGGTCTTCAGAATACTAGATTGAGAAATATTAATAGATACTTTATGGAAAAAGTGTTTTTGAAGGCAACCATAGTCAGGATGCACAAATATTTAACCCTTGTCACTCAATGCCTTCTTCCTTGAAACATACTGCATGCTAACATAGTAAAAGTTTCAAGAAGTCGTGCAGTAATAAAGAATATATGACTGTTAATTATATCTCAGACAAGCTGGAAAAAGAAAGAATATACAACTCTGTTCAGTAGTTCACCAAATTAGAACATGCGTATAGGTACTTCATCAGCAGAATTCTTACATCTCAAGAAATTCAGATGTACGGCTCAGTATATTAATATACTAATGAACAAAAACATTTTAATTAGCTAATCACATGTAGATTATTATTCAATTCACCTGCTCTTAACATTTTTAAATCTATATTTATTAATATTATCTTGAATGTTCATATACGTTGCTAGAGCAGAGTAGATCATTGTTCTTTATTTACAGAAAACAATAACTACTGGTTTCCTCTTCCCCAATTCTTACCCATGAGGTGATACAGTAGGAACCAAATGTCATGCAACATATATGGAGTCTGTACTGCCAGTAAGGAACCCTGAATAAAATGAATCCGGACACTTATTTACATGCTGTATCACTCCCATCCAGAAAGAGTCTCCTTGGAAATATAATGGAAAAGATACAGGCTTCTTACTCAATCTCCATGGAATAGAAATAAATCTCACCATGGCAAAGATAAATAAGTTCACTGTCTCCTGATTTACATCCCAGAGGGTTTTTAAGGTCCTAGGTTTCAGCCTACCTTGAAATGTAAATACACAACTTGGGAGATAAATCTCTCTGGAACTCTCTCTTTCTAATTAGTCATAAATTACCTTTCAAGACACGTTTTTTGCCCAGACCTCAAGTTTCAGTAAAATTTGTTCAGCATGTCCAAACCGTGCATAAACAGAAACTATCCTCCCTACAGGGTCACATCCACAATGCACTAATTAATGCAACTCTGATTAAAATAAGAATAATGCTTTTCTTTTAATATAAGCACACATAAACAATAATTTAGTCAATGTTAGTAACTCAGTATAATTTGTAGTGTTATTTCCTTAGTCTTTATAAATATAAGAGAATGTCATGGTAACAGTAATTATGTATACTTAATATCATAATGTAATGTTGTGGAAAATATTTGAACTTATGACTGACCTTCCCTGCTAAAAAATATCTTGGGGTAGATACTGGCCTTTATCAAATGTATGGAACTCTTTGAAGCCTACTTTTAGAGGTAAGAGGAAAGAACTCTTTAGTCTTAAAAGTTGGTCAAGGGATCTTTATAAAAATTAGTTAAACTTTATTAAAAAACTAGTTAAAGCAGAATATATTTTCTCTCCTCATCTGCAATATTCTATGGCATAAGTTCATCTGATGAAAAAAATGAAACAATTCCCACCTAATTATTTAAACAGTCAAATGTTTATAATAATATGTGTATCAATTTATGTGATACGACATGAACCTTGGGGTTATTTTCTATGTATATGTAGCTGTGCATTACACAGATGGATATCAGAAGTTGATCTAGAGTTTAAGTGCACCATTGAACCCCCCACTTTATAATAACAATAAAGTCTGTTTTTATATACTAACTGCTAAGATGGGCATATCATTTACCTTTCCATATAGTATATTGATACATGGTCATGAAAATAACGAATATACAACATTCAAAATTTTACTAAGCTTCAATATCTCAGAATTATAAGATCATTATTTATTTGAAAACAAGAATCATAGTTTATTCTTTTAAACAGTATAGTTAAATTAGTTTCAACTTTTACTCTGCGTATAATACAATTAATGTTTCAAAAAATTAAAGACACTTTCTAGGTGAATTTTATTCAGTTATTCATTCACTAGCGGATTTCTTTTTATGTGTACTATTAAACATCCAGAAAAAACATAATGATACAATGAGTAATGCAATACACACCCAAGTACTTACCTCACAGCAAGCACCATGAGTGTTCCTCCTTGATTCCATCCCCAGAGGTATGATTATCTCATATTGGGTGTTTATCATTTCCATGTGTTTCTTTAAAATTTTTCTACAGACATAAGTATTGCAAAGCAATATGTATTTTTGCCTATGTTAACTGTAAATACATGGAATTGTACTATATTTTCTGTGATTTGCCTTTTTTACTAATCCATTCCATGTAGGGATATGCCACAATGTATCTTTTCTATTGTTAGACATTTTCATTGTCTCGCTTTAAAAAAAAAATTAACAATATTGCTATAAAATTCTTTTTCACGTCTCTTTATGTATGTTGTTTCTGCTGAATCTCACTTTGGGGCCTAGTTACCTTATATATTTGATTATCTTTGAATGTTTTCTGTCCAACCATTTAAAAAATGTATCTATGTGAATTCTTTAAAAACTGGGATAATGATCCCTCATCCTTAATCCTTTGCATAAGCTTCTTTAAGTGCCTGGGAACATGCCAGGTCTGGAATAATAACTTTAAAGTAAGTTATTCACTTAATGTTATTTGGAGCTCTCAGGTGAGATAAATCAGGGTTGAAATTTGCCCAAGAACACATCATTCTCCTTGCTTCAAACCAACTCAACTTTTATAACAACATCCTGAGTGACGGGGCATGTTTACCTCCAAATCTCTCTACTCTGAAACTGTGTCCCTTGAAGGTACAACTATTATGAAAAGGGCCCCTTAGTAGAGTTTCCAGTTTGTACATAACTGGGGCTTTGTTTCTGTTGCACTCATTACAACAAACTACTAAAACCAAATCTCAAATGTGCCAGAATAGGAAACTGCCTTTAGGAAAAAAAGGAGGCTTTGAAACTGTGAATTCCTTTTTACCTAAATTCCCATCCTGTTTATTTTTTTGGTCACTTTTAAATTTTTTTTAAGATTATTTTTAAAAGGCTTTGTCTAACTCTCCAGCAATATAAAATCATTCCAAATTGCATAGAATATTAAAGGTAGCACATCCAGTGTGATCATTCTAAATATAAAGATGGTCATTTTGTATTAACTTAAAACATTTTCACATCTCTGCCGCACAATATATTAAGTCTAGATTCCTTGGTGACATACGTGGTGACAAATTTCTTGTCAGTGTTTTGCTGTTTAACCATTTAAATCGGAATTATTATATTTATTATTATTCCCTCTCTCATTGTCTTGTTCATTTATGTGTATTACAATTATTGATATATATTTAATTTTTATCATCTATTTACTACTTTCTACTTATGGTACTTTTTATTTTCTTCAAAAATATAACAATACCTAATTTAAGTCAGTATATTTATGCTTTTCCAGAATATTATGGCCTTAGAATATGCTTATTCCAATCACTGCTTTCCAACTTACGTCTTATTTTGTGCCATAATCTATATGTGTGATCTTCCAAATTGGATACAATTGTACATAATCAATGTTTATTTAGGTTCAACCAGATGCTTCTCATTTTCCTTGCTTATCATTCCTTCTTTCATCTGGAATCTTCATTTTGGGTTTATTGTCTCTTTTCCTGAAGCACATCCTTTGATGAGGGTGAATTTGTGGTAAAATCTTCCAGCTTTTGTTTATTTGAAAAATGCTATTTCATTTCATTTGTGAAAGAAATTTTAATTACATATAAAGTATTTGACATAATTGTACCTTAAAACAATACTAAGATAGCATCCTGTTGTCTTCTGACATCCAAGGTTGACGATAAGAATCAACTGCTTGTTAAATTGTAATTTGACATATGTAGGCTTACTTTCTATCAGCCTGCTCTTTGTTGTTTTTCAGTTTTAATGTATGTCTAAGTGTGGATTCCTTGTAGTATTCTCCTTGGAATTTTTTTTTTCAAATCTGAAATACAGTCATTTTTCACTTCTTCTAAAATTGACTTTCTTCTGTTTGTCTATTATCTCCTTCTGAATCACCGATTAGAAAGATACTCTCCCTTTTCTTTCTTTTTCCATTGTACTTATCCTCCATTATTATAATTATCTGTTTATCCTTGCCAACGAAAGATATTAACTTGAAGATTTTTTTTTTGTATCTCCAAGTACCTTTCATTGGAGGCCAAATATTCTAATCTGACTTTTTAAAATGTGCATAGCATGTCCAAAGATGTACAGGCTAAGTAGACACAGGCTCTGAAAATTACTCCTAAGTAGTATAGATTATCCTTTACATCTTCACTGTTTATTCATTTCTATATAATTTTATTTGGTTTATATTGGCAACTTTTTAATTTCTTAGCATATTTTTCTTGAGGAGCAGGTATAGGTTTCTTCCTAACTTTTATATCAGAATCAACTGAAAATAAATATCTGACATTTATTACAATGCCCCATTCACCAAGTCCGTGAATAAGAGAGGTCTTACTTCCAGAGCCCTCACCTATTCTTTTACCCAGACATCTACATAAGAAAAGGAAGATGAGAGAAAGTCTAGCACAAAGTATTAAAATATGTTTATTAAATGAATGGATAAATAAGTGGATATAATACAACAAATATGTGAAGAGCAAAACTTTTAATGAGTTACAGAAGATAGTGCTATTCATATTCCAAGTAAGTCTCCTGGCTCTTCCAATAGAGGTAGACATAAGTCCATTCTTGTATATGCACTCATGCATACTCACACATATACATACACACAAATATACATACATGTAGATAGAGAGATCACATCTCCAATGCCATCTTTGTTTACCACAATTTTTACCCCCCATAAGTATAAGTAAGATAGAGTCAGTGTTCTAAGAAGTGAAATGATTTTTACACCATAACTTTGAAGGATAAGTCATGTGCATAGGATGGATAATGGAAAATGTCTGAAGCATTACTGTCTCTGGCCTGAAATATATTAAAGCAAAAGGAACTAGTAAAAGCTAAAAGGAGTTTTAAAAAATATTTGGCATAATGTTACATTGCTAATTGATATTCAGATAAAGGTAGAGTTCTTCCATGGAGAATTTACTGTAGGTTTCCTTAACTTATGGCACAGAAATTAAAGCTGAGCCTTAGCTAATACCTGGCATGGCAAAGAAATTATGAGTTATAGGCAAAAGGCACAGTCCATGTATATTCATTTAAAATCTACAGTTACTAATTCAAACAGTCTGTTAAAAAATTACTGCCACCTTTGTACACTGAGGTTCCAAAAGTATTTTTGGTGGGAATATTGTGTAATATGAGAATTTCACTGTTTGCACCATAGGCCGTTGTAATCAGTGGTCCTATTTTACTGGGTTTGGTATACCTTTTGAAACTAGGAAAAAAAAACAAACTGTAACACTGAAAATGTATCATTTATTTATATAAATGTTGAAATGGAACACTGATATTATCATTACTGTCAAATAAGGTTTTAATAATATGGACTTACTTTAGGAGTTATGGGTTGAACAATATTTAGGTTATATATAAGATTATACTATCAACTAAAACAATAAATGTATCATATGATTGATACTAATGAAAAATGACTTAATCAAAAATATATTTTTCAAATATTGCTTATGACTTTTTAATAATGTATTTATTATTCACTTCTCATCTTACACAGTTCAGTGTAATGAAGAAAATGTACCTTTATTGAACAACATGCACATTTGCAGTGCTTTGGACTGTCATTCTCAACCTAAACAATTTTATGTCACTGTAATTTTAGCTGTAGAAGGATAATAATGCTCTTTAATGTGAACTGGAGTACAATGCATTGTTAAGAAAATTATTGAGCCTGTAAAGTCTCACTTTTAACATTTGGTGTTTATGCAGGCTACCTCTTCATCAGTGGGATATAAACAGTCCACAGGACCCAAGAAGTGCTATCAAGCCAAGTATAATTTTCTTCTATTTACAACCTAAATATACCCCTTCTTGCTATCACCCTTTTCTGTACCACAAACTTCTACCAAACTCTTTATTGACTTTCTCCCAAGATTGAGATAGCTAGATAATTCATTTGTTGGTCTTTGCTGTTTACTTCATTTGTGGATGGCTTTTCTCAGCATAATATCATTAAGCTAATGAAGATTCATCCTTGACTATGGGGCTTGCTTAGTCCAGTCTCAGCCAGCTGTCTGTTCCACTGGGGAGTTATGTTCTGGGCTCGCCTCTTCCTAAGACTTAACACTGCAGCTTTCTTCTTACTATGTTATGTACTGCCCCCAGTGCCTCCCATAAAGTTGTTTATTTAACATATTTTATTTTTAACTATTAACTTCTTCAATAAAATATATTTCCTTTCTGAGCGATGTTACCAAAGAGAAAACATATTCTTTCCGGGTGCTATATTTAATTTAGTTTTCTGGTCTTGGGCAATTCACTAATTCTCTTTTCCTTGAGTTTACTTACTTGTATACTGATGGGTTTGGGTGAGAATCCTTCAGTAATGGCATTAATCAAGAGTAGTGGCAGTGTAAATGACTCTTCATTTGGGCAGTTAGGGATCTTGAGTTAGAGCTTGTATGATTAATATTTTTCTTTCAGAGTTTTCATTTGATTAGGTATTGCTACAACTCTCCGACATATTTAATTTCATATTTAGATGTTTCTAAAACTTGCTTACCAACAAATTTAATTATTAAAGTGTATTAAAGATATAAAGCAACAGAAGCTCATGGAATACTGGGAACACATACATGCACACATGCAGAAAGTGATTTTACCAATGAATCAACCCTGAAAGAAATATTCAAAATAGATTTTATATATTTAACATGCAACACTTTTAGTAATATCACAACATTGCAGAAGCTATAAGAGAAGATATATTACCTTCTACCATGTCATTTTCAAAGACAAATTATTATATAATAATATAAAACATTGTGATATGTTACCATGTGAAGTATCACAATAAGTATTAGATGAAATGTATCATTGTGATTGTGACTATTCTCCCCTAGAACCTATGAATGTGTTAATATATTAAGGAAAATGCATTCTATTAAAGAATGTCATTAAACGTCATCACACATAAAATAGAATCACCCAATAAATTTAAAATTGCTTGTCATATCAATATTTAAAATATTTTATCTAATTAACATGTAGACTGGTACATTATCCAGAACACTGATCCAGTGGGTTCCCTATCAGATATCTAAATTCAAGTCAAGAAAGTCTTCATCAATTGTTAGCTTGCTTAGTTATTTAATCAGATTTCTCCAGATGTTTAGTTGTAATGTATTGAGGTGGTTTTCTAATATAATTAGATGTTATACCGAACACTGAATATTAGTAATATATTTCATGATAAAATTATTGTCTTATTCTCAGAAAAATGTATTATTTTTAATACGCAGTTTGTTTTAATGCAACATAATTTTTTTTAATTTATTTATTTATTTTTGGCTGTGTTGGGTCTTCGTTTCTGTGCGAGGGCTTTCTCTAGTTGCGGCAAGCAGGGGCCACTCTTCATCGCGGTGCGCGGGCCTCTCACTATCGCGGCCTCTCTTGTTGAGCACAGGCTCCAGACGCGCAGGCTCAGCAGTTGTGGCTCACGGGCCTAGTTGCTCCACGGCATGTGGGATCTTCCCAGACCAGGGGTCGAACCCATGTCCCCTGCATTAGCAGGCAGATTCCCAACCACTGCGCCACCAGGGAAGCCCAGATGCAACATAATTTTGACTCTTATTTTTATTCTCATATCTGTTGATTGCTTTTGGACTGTGTTTGCATGAGTGTATGGGTGCCTACTTTTATTTTAGTGTATTTCCTTTTTTGGCTTGATGGCAGAATTAAGCCAAACTAATAGAAGTGACTGAGGAGTTCACATGGACTCTCATGTTCAGACCTGTAATGCCTTGAATTTATTTTTAAAATTTTATCCAAATTTTCTCATTATTGTCTTAAGAGGAGTGGTCTGAAGCAAGCCAATCCGCCACAGCCAGAAGCAAAAATCAACATTTCAATTTAGTTTACTTCTACTTTCGGCATAGCACTGGCCTTCATTCCCCTCTCAATTTATTCCACTATATTTTATTAAGTGATATCTACTCCTTAAAACTGATTTTCTATTTTTCAATCGTAAATTAGCTTTGCTATAGTGTATTCCATAAATAAGAAAATGGATTCTAGAGTCAGAGGAGAATCAAGTTCAAATCCTAATTTGGCCACTTCCTGTTTGAATTATTTAACCAACCATAGTTTTCAAAATTGCTAATTATCTAATGGAGGTAATAACTGCATCAATCCTCTGGCTTGTTGTGAGTATTAAATAATTGAACGTATGCAAAGTTTTCTGGCACTTAGTAAATATTAAATATATTTTAGCTAGTATCATGCATATAAACTAATTTATTCTATGAAATATAGCTTACATGGATGATGTTTAACATGATGTTTTGCAATTGTATGCTATGAATAATAATTTAGAAATATGAAAACTTCTGACAGAACTTTAAGAAGTATGATCAGCCAGCTCTCATTGTGTATCATGGTACTTACCAAATATACAGAGAATTGAGATCGGACACTGAGACATAATATGGAAATGTGATTAAGGCCATAAAACTGCTCACGAACAGAGGTATAGAAAACATATGTCCATATTTCTCAGACCATCTGAGTCAACATTTTCTGCCCATGCACACCCCCATTTTGAGGGCAGGTACCAAGACTCTGCTATGTCATGACTCATCTTCTTCAAACCAGGAAAACACTTTCCTTCTCAAGCCAATAAAATGAGACGGAGAAAAGCAAAAACTTCACAGACATCTTCAAACCTACAGTTAACCCTCAAATAACGTGGTTTTTAACTGTGTGGGTCCACTTATACATGGATTTTTTTTCAATAAATACTACAGTACTACATGATCTGAGGTTGGTAGAATTTGTGGGTGCAGAACTACAGATACAGGGGACACACTATGGGACTTTAGTATCCTTGGATTTTGGTATCCTTAGGGGGTCCTGGAACCAATCCCCCACAGTATCTGCAGGACAACTGTATAAAGAAATCCCATCCTATGCAAACTGTTAAATTACCGCAGACCTTATACCAACTAAATATAGTTTTTGTAAAGTAAATTAATCATTTTCAAAAATTAATCATTCAGAAAAGTTGTGTTCAGTCAAACTTTTTAGCCTGAGAAATATCAAATTTCCTGGAAGTAAGATATACTTAGGAAACATGTACAAGAGAAACAGTGTTTGGCAAGCAGCACTATAGCTATTGATCATTGCCACTGAAAAGAATGATTTAAATTATTAGAGACACAACCACACAAAAATCCATGAGTTAAACTCTAAGTGATGAGAGAAATTATTGAATTAACAGTAAAATTGAAAACTAAATCCCAGAGCTGGCTTGTTTAAAAACAGTAATAAACAACCATAAAATAAATTTAGCTGATCTCCTCAAAAAGGTAAAAATAAGCAAATGGCATAAAACTATATGTGAGAATAAGGTTATAACAATAAATAAAAAGTAAATAAAATAATTATATGAAATTGATGTCCTCCACTTTATGAAAATTATTTTAAAATCTTTGATGAAAATATTTTAACAAATATATAAATCATGAAATAGATACCAGAAAATAAAACAATTTACAAATCAAATTATATAAAGGGAACTGTGAAAGTAATGAATTACTTTTCCTCATTAAAACACTGGCACAGCTATTTTCACAGATGTATTCAATAATATATTTGTGTTAATAGTAATTCCAATGGTATTTAAATCCTTTCAGAAGATATGAAAGGAAAGATTCCACATTATTTTGACATAATCAGAATAAGTGATAAGAAATCTTTGCAAAAACAGCACAGAGAAAACTACAGATCATTTTAAAATTGATGCAAACGATCTACAATAAAATTGTATCTAGCTATAAAAGACTTAACATATTTAAATCTGGGGAATTCCCTGGTGGTCCAGTTGTTAGGACTCTGTGCTTCCACTGTAGGGGGCAGGAGGAACTAAAATCCCTGCATGCTGTGAGGCCAAAATAAATAAATAAAATATTTAAATCTGACCAAGTGAAGTTTGTTCCAAGAATGGAAAATTATCCAAAACTAGAAAATATTTTAATATAATTAATCAAAGTAATAAGTCGATGAGGGAAAATATGATTGTCCACTTAGACTTAAAAAATTGTGGAATCCAATATCTATTTCTTAAAAAACTTTTTTTATAAAAATAAAGCAGAAAATGAAAGATACTTTATTTACATAAGGAAAAAAGGGAAGAGTGGAAAGCTATCAAATATGTATCCCCTAAACAAAATTTACTAATTTTTTCCTATTTTCCAACTCTTCAGTCTTAAGTATAAATATAAGGCTCAACGTAGTTTTACTGATATTAAAAATGTACAATCTCTAATTATCAACAGTAAATCTATTATTTTCATCTCCATTTTCTGTCAGTATTTCCGTATTGGCATTGACTAAAATGACATGAAATGGCATTCATTGAAACGCCAATGACATTGATTGAAAAAGTCCATCTTCATATGTGACCCTGGAGAACTGAGAGGCAGAATGCCTAAAAAGCTGCATTGTGACTATAACTCCATTTTATTATTTTAAACTATTAAGATATGAAATATGAATAAATGACCATTTTCTATTTGATTGTTGATTATATCAAGCAATATAAATCATTAGTTTCATTCATTTGATACAATTTATTTAGCATCTGCAGAGCAATGCTGGCCTTACTGGAGTTTTTATTCTAATAGGAAAGCATGAAGAGTAGACGGAGTGTTATTTTTAGATGCGATGATCTGGGAAGGTGTTGGAAGAGGTGATAGGGAGGACATGACTGCAGGTTAACCCAAGAGTTGGACCCAGGTGGGACATCCCTGGTGGTCCAGTGGTTAAGATTCTGCCCCTCCACTTCAGGGGACACTGGTTCCATCCATAAGATCCCTCATGCAGCGCGGGGCTGCCAAAATAATTTTTTTTTAATTAAAAAAAAGAAGAGTTGGACCCAGGTAATTGTAGGCTCCTCACCCAATCCCCTGTCTTTTGAATGTACATTCTGCCCAGCATTCCCACACTAGGAGCCTTTTTAAGGATGTAGACTTAAGAAAGTAAGACGGTGTTGAGACCATCTGGACAGTATATGTGACTGAATGCATTTAAGCCCTCTGTGTAAACTTTTAAGATTCTGGCAGGAGGGTGCAGAGATCTACTCATCTTTCAGTCACCCAAGACAAGTCTCCTATGTAAGTTCCCTTGCTTATTAAACCTGTAGCCTGCCAATCTGGAGTGGTCTGCCTTGTTCTTTGATTTCTCTTTGCCCTCCATGTATGGGGCCAGTTTGCAAACCAACAGAAGGCTTCCCTAAAGAGGTAACATTTGAAAACAAACAAAGATAATACATATTGAAGGAAAGAGCTGAGAGGAAAAAAAAAAATTCGGGAAAGAGGGAGGAACACGGCAGAATTGTTCTTGGAAGTTTTAACTAATAGCAAGAAAGCTAATGTAGCTTGAGCACATATAAAGAGAATTATAAGTGTTAAAGTCTGATAGGTATCCAGGGGTCAATTAATGTAGGTCTCATTAGACCATAGTTAAAGTTATTTGGATTTATTACAAATATGTAGGTCCAAATGTATTGGAGGTGACCAAACGTGTAAATAACATGTGATTTGTATTTAAAAAGTATCACTCTGGATGTAGGATAGACCCTTGACTTTGAGGGGCAAAATTAGGACCATAGAATACAGTTGGATTTTTCAGAATTCCCAGTGAAAGAAAATAATGGCTGACATAGGGTGGTGATGCATGTCATGCAAAGCAGTTGGATGTGGGTTTTATCTTGAAGCTAAGAAACTAAAAGTTGCGTTTATAGAATTGTTGTGAGATGAGAAAAAGAGTCAAGTTTGAGTCTGAAGACAGCCTAATTAGCTAAATGAATGCTGATGCTATTTCCTGACATATGGGTAAGGAGGGAGGAAGACATTTTTGCAGAAAATGAAAATTTTGGTTTTGGACAAATTTCACTTTGAGATGACTTAAGTGAAACATAAAGAAAGTAGCTTCGTAAATGATCCTAGGCTTCAGGGGTATTATGTTCTGGTGATAGCATAGCAAAAATTAAGACCTATTGCAAGGAGATTTCTGAATGACATTTCTGCATTTTTGTTATACAAAAGTAAGCCTATATTTTCTTTATAATTATAATAGTTTATAATTCACTGTCTCTAGAATTAATATTTAAATTGGAACTAAAGCAGAAAGGTACACTTAACAATGATTGCTAAAGTTGTAAATTGTACTAAATATGGATGATGATTCAGTTTGGGATATAGCTGAAGATACAAGGAATAAGGGATAAATGTTTGGGTTTTTGGTTTGTTTGTTTGCTTGTTTTTGTTTACATTTTTCAGAGATCAAGAAAGAGTTATCACAGATGCCACTGAAAGAATAGAAAAAAATAAAAAATTTTAAACCACTATTTTTTTAACTATTTAAAAGGTAAATCACTTTGAAAAATTGAAATGTCACTGGGACAAGAAAATAACTGTGATATAATAAGAATATTACTTATGTTAATTACACAAGGCTCCATTTCCTTCTCTTTCACATCCCTTTATCAAGTGATATATTAATTGATGTTTTATTCTTTAGGTTGTTATTGTTTTTAGCTGTCACATGTAGTTACTATTATGTGCCAGGTCACTTAATCCTAATCTCCATTTTACAGACAAATGTCTTAGGGCACTGAAAGATTAAGTGATTTGCCCAGAATCACACAGTGAGTTAGTGGTGGAGCCAGGATTTAAACTGTGGTAGTCTAGCTCCACTTCATGCTCTGATTTATATATGGTACTGGCTCTGTGTTTTTATGTGATTTGTATACGCATTTATTATAAAACATGGTGCATTGTTTTGCACTGGATCATGTTTCCACCACTGGACTGTGAGTTACTTAGTCCCTGGATTTATCCACCTATATAATCCTAGTCTCCAGCCAGGATCCAGTGCCAACACTGGCACTGAAATTATGAGAATTAGGTCATGCATATATAATGAGTGAATGAAATTTGAGAATTGTAGAATCTCAGAAATAAGAAAGGAAAAAAGATTTTCAGCTTTGGAAGCAAAGGTTAAAATAAAACCATAACTTTTTGTTTTAAAAATATGAATTTTACTCTCTATGTTGGCAAAGTAAAAGAATAGTAGCTAATTGAAAGTTTTGAGAAATTTTCAAGCCACCCTTTAAATAATTTGGTTTGCAATGTTACCTTTAAAAACACACCATATGCATAGCATTAATGAGCAGCTCAGCAACTTCAACTTGATATGGTCTCAAGTGTTAGGATACTTCTAGATTTTACTAAAAAAGTTGTGCTAGGTGGAGCATCTGCTATGCTTCCAAATGGACTTACCCCTCCCTTTTCATTTCTCACTCAGGATTTTAAAAATGCTTCCTTAAAAGTCTTTTTGAAAATAATCTGTCCACATATTTTCTTTTTTATTTAATCAAGAATTTAAAGCATTAACCTCTGCCCATTTAACTCCATGCCCCTGTGTTACACTGTTGACAAAAAGATATTTATTCCTATACTGTTCAGAGATATCTGAGAAATATCTTTATGTTTTACATGTGAATTTCCTTTGAATGAATGTAGGTTAAACCTTGTTGCAGGACTGTAAGTATAGTTTCTCTCATTCCTTTAATTAGTTTTATGATTCCTTTGTAAGAGTGAAACATACTCTATTTAACCATTTCATAATGATGAGATTTCAGAATGTCCCCAATTTTTATTACAAATTATTTGGCAATAAATAATATCATACCCACATCTATATTTAAATCTACATCTATATATCATCAGTTGTATCCATATATGAATATACATTGATATGTATATCGCTGATATCACTCTAGATATATCTCTGCGTGCCTAAACTATTTCTATTGGACAGTTTTCTATAAGGGAGACTGCTAGGTAAGTAGCCAAATTTATTTTAATATTTAAATGTTACTCAAATTACTTATTAAAAATGTTATAGATAATCATACTAGCACCAATAGCATTTGAGATTTCACCACTCTTCATGGACTCATAATTAATAAATGTTTTATTATTATTTTATTTTGTGGTGGCCTTATAATTGAGAAATGGTACTTTAATTTCAATTTGATTATTCAAAATTCTGTGTGTATTAGAACATTTAATATTTTGTAAATTGTTCATATTATTCACTCATTTATATATTAGATTACTTTTTATAGTTATTGTTAGAAAACAAAATATTGAACTTTGGGTATGTGTGTTATAAACATTTCCTTTCAGTCTCTTTTAAAGTTTTGCTTGCTTATTTATGTTGTCATTCTGTTTATACCCACTTAAATTTTTTAATTAAATTTGTTTTGGAAATTGGGAAATAGACATGAAACAAATAAGCACTAAAATTATTTTAAAGGAGGTAATGATAATGCAGCATAATACTAATACACACACACAAATGATACTTGAAGAATTAAAAAATGTTAATGAATGCTTAGAATTAATATTTATTCTTAATGTATTTTTTTAAACATCTTTATTGGAGTATAATTGCCTTACAATGGTGTGTTAGTTTCTGCTGTATAACAAAGTGAATCAGCTATATGTATACATATATCCCCATATCCCCTCCCTTTTGCATCTCCTCCTACCCTCCCTATCCCACCCCTCCAGGTGGTCACAAGGCACCGAGCTGATCACCTTGTGCTATGCAGCTGCTTCCCACTAGCTAGCTATTTTACATTTTGTAGTGTATATATGTCAATGCTACTCTCTCACCTCGTCCCAGCTTACCATTCCCCCTCCCCGTGTCCTCAAGTCCATTCTCTATGTCTGTGTCTTTATTCCTGTCCTACCCCTAGGTTCATCAGAACCATTTTGGGTTTTTTTAAGATTCCACATGTATGTGTGAGCATACAGTATTTGTTTTTCTCTTTCTGACTTACTTCACACTGTATGACAGACTCTAGGTCCATCCACCTCACTACAAATAACTCAATTTCATTTCTTTTTATGGCTGAGTAATATTCCATTCTATATATGTGCCACATCTTCATTATCCATTCATCTGTCGATGGACACTTAGGGTGTTTCCATGTCTTGGCTATTATAAATAGTGCTGCAATGAACATTGTGCTACATGTATCTTTTTGAATTATGGTTTTCTCAGGGTATATGACCAGTAGTAGGATTGCTGGGTGATATGGTAGTCCTATTTTTAGTTTTTGAAGGAACCTCTGTATTGTTCTCCATAGTGGCTGTATCAGTTTACATTCCCACCAACAGTGCAAGAGGGTTGCCTTTTCTCCACACCCTCTCCAGCATTTATTGTCTGTAGATTTTTTGATGATGGCCATTCTGACTGGTGTGAGGTGATACCTTATTGTAGTTTTGATTTGCATTTCTCTAATGATTAGTGATGTTGAGCATCCTTTCATGTGTTTGTTGGCAAACTGTATACCTTCTTTGGAGAAATGTCTATTTAGGTCTTCTGCCCATTTTGGGACTGGGTTGTTTGTTTTTTTGATATTGAGCTGCATGAGCTGCTTGTATATTTTGGAGATTAATCCTTTCATAGTTGATTCATTTACAAAATTTTCTCCCATTCTGAGGGTTGTCTTTTCGTCTTGTTTATGGTTTCCTTTGCTGTGCAAAAGCTTTTAAGTTTCATTAGATCCCATTTGTTTTTGTTCTTACATCCATTTCTCTAGGAGGTGGGTCAAAAAACATCTTGCTGTGATTTATGTCATAGAGTGTTCTGCCTATGTTTTCCTCTAAGAGTTTTATAGTGTCTGGTCTCACATTTTGGTCTTTAACCCATTTTGAGTTTATTTTTGTATACGGTGTTAGGGAGTGCTCTAGTTTCATTCTTTACATGTAGCTGTCTGGTTTTCCCAGACCACTTATTGAAGAGGATATCTTTTCTCCATTGTATACTCTTGCCTCCTTTATCAAAGGTAAGGTGACCATATGTGCATGGGTTTATCTCTGGGCTTTCTACCCTGTTCCATTGATCTATATTTCTGTTTTTCTGCCAGTACATTACTGTCTTGCTTACTGTAGCTTTGTAGTATAGTCTGAAGTCTGGGAGGCTGATGCCTCCAGCTCTGTTTTTCTTTCTCAAGATTGCTTTGGAATCTTTGGATTGCTATTCGGGGTCTTTTGTGTTTCCATACAAATTGTGAAATTTTTTGTTCTAGTTCTGTGAAAAATGCCATTGGTAGTTTGATAGAGATTGCATTGAATTTGTAGATTGCTTTGGGTAGTAGAGTGATTTTCACAATGTTGATTCTTCCAATCCAAGAACATGGTATACCTCTCCATCTGTTTGTATTGTCTTTAATTTCTTTCATCAGTGTCTTATCGTTTTCTGCGTATAGGTTTTTGTCCCCTTAGGTAGGTTTAAACCTAGGTATTTTATTCTTTTTGTTGCAATGGTAAATGAGAGTGTTTCCTTAATTTTTCAGAATTTTCTTACTTTAGTGTATAAGAATGCAAGAGATTTCTGTGCATTAATTTGTATCCTGCTACTTTACCAAATTCATTGATTAGCTCTAGTAGTTCTCTGGTAGCTTTTTTAGGATTCTCTATGTATAGTGCCATGCCATCTGCAAACAGTGACAGTTTTACTTCTTCTTTTCTGATTTGGATTCCTTTTCTTCTCTGATTGCTACGCCTAGAACTTCCAAAACTATGTTGAATAATAGCGGTGAGAGTGGGCAACCTTGTCTTGTTCCTGATCTTAGAGGAAATAGTTTCAGTTTTTCACCATTGAGAATGATGTTGGCTGTGGGTTTGTCACATATAGCCTTTATTATGTTGAGGTAGGTTCTCTCTATGTCTACTTTCTGGAAAGTTTTTATTAGGTGTTGAATTTTGCTGAAAGATTTACTGCATCTATTGAGATGATCATATCGTTTTTATCCTTCAGTTTCTTAATATGGTGTATCACATTGATTGATTTGCATATATTGAAGAATCCTTGCATTCCTTGGGTAAACTCTACTTTATCATGCCATATGATCCTTTAATGTGCTGTTGGATTCTGTTTGCTAGTATTTTGTTGAGGATTTTTGCATCTATGTTCATCAGTGATATTGGCCCGTAGTTTTCTTTTCTTGTGACATCTTCATTTGGTTTTGGTATCAGGGTGATGGTAGCCAAGTAGAATGAGTTTGGGAGTGTTCCTCCATCTGCTATATTTTGGAAGAGTTTGAGAAGGATAGGTGTTAGTTCTTCTCTAAATGTTTGATAGAATTCGCCTGTGAAGCCATCTGGTCCTAGGCTTTTGTTTGTTGGAAGATTTTTAATCACAGTTTCAATTTCAGTGCTTGTGATTGGTCTGTATATATTATCTGTTTCTTCCTGGTTCAGTCTTGGAAGGTTGTGCTTTTCTAAGAATTTGTCCTTTTCTTCCTAGTTGTCCATTTTATTGGCATATAGTTTACTGTAGTAATCTCTCATGCTCCTTCGTATTTCTACGGTGTCAGTTGTTACCTCTCCTTTTTCATTTCTAAGTCTATTGATTTGAGTCTTCTCTCTTTTTTTCTTGATGAGTCTGACTAGTGGCTTATCAATTTTGTTTATCTTCTCAAAGAACCAGCTTTTAGTTTTATTGATCTGTGCTATTGTGTCCTTCATTTTTTTTCATTTATTTCTGATCTGATTTTTATGATTTATTTCCTTCTGCTAACTTTGTGGGTTTTTTTGTTATTCTTTCTCTGATTGCTTTAGGTGGAAGGTTAAGTTGTTTATTTGGGATTTTTCTTGTTTCTTGTGGTAGGATTGTATTGCTATAAACTTCCCTCTTAGAACTGCTTTTGCTGCATCCCATAGGTTTTTGGTCGTCGTGTTTTCATTGTCATTTCTTTCTAGGTATTTTTTGATTTCCCCTTTGATTTCTTCAGTGATCTATTGGTTATTTAGTAGTGTACTGTTTAGCATCCATATGTTTGTATTCTTTACAGTTTTTTTTTTTCTGTAATTGCTATCTAGTCTCATAGCATGTGGTCGGAGAAGATACTTGATATGATTTCAATTTTCTTAAATTTACCAAGGCTTGATTTGTGACCCAAGATATGATCTATCCTGGAGAATGTTCCATGAGCATTTGAAAAGAAAATATATTCTGTTGTTTTTGGATAGAATGTCCTGTAAATATCAATTAAGTCCATTTTGTTTAATGTGTCATTTAAAGCTTGTGTTTCCTTATTTTTTTTCATTTTGGATGATCTGTCCTTTGGTGAAAGTGGGGTGTTAAAATCCCTTACTATTATTCTGTCACTGTTGATTTCCCCTTTCTTTTATGGCTGTTAGCATTTGCCTTATGTATTGAGGTGCTCCTATGTTGGGTGCATATATATTTATAATTGTTATATCTTCTTCTTGGATTGATCCCTTGATCATTATGTAGTGTCCTTCTTTGTCTCTTGTAACATTCTTTACTTTAAAGTCTATTTTATCTGATATGAGTATAGCTACTCCAGCTTTCTTTTGATTTCCATTTGCATGGAATATCTCTTTCCATCCCCTCACTTTCAGTCTGTATGTGTCCCTAGGTCTGAAGTGGGTCTCTTGTAGTCAGCATATATATGGGTCTTGTTTTTGTATCCATTCAACCAGTCTATGTCTTTTGGTTGGAGCATTTATTCCATTTACATTTAAGTTAATTATCAATATGTACATTCCTATTACCATTTTCTAATTGTTTTGTGTTTGTTTTTGTGGGTCTTTTCCTTCTCCTGTGTTCCCTGCCTAGAGAAGTTCCTTTAGTATTTGTTGTAAAGCTGGTTGGTGGTGCTGAATTCTCTTAACTTTTGATTGTCTGTAAAGCTTTTAATTTCTCCATCAAATTTGAATGGGATCCTTGCTGGGTTGAGTAATCGTTGTTGTAGGTTTTTCCCTTTTATCACTTTAAATATGTCCTGCTACTCCCTTCTGGCTTGCAGAGTTTCTGCTGAAAGATCAGCTGTTAACCTTATGGGGATTCCCCTGTATGTTACTTTTGCTTTTCCCTTGCTGCTTTTAATATATTTTTTCTTTGTATTTAATTTTTGATAATTTGATTAATATGTTTCTTGGCATGTTTCTCCTTGGATTTATTCTGTATGGGACTCTAGGCACCTCCTGGACTTGATTGAATATTTCCTTTCCCATGTTAGGGAAGTTTTCAACTGTAATCTCTTCAAATATTTTCTCAGTCCCTTTCTTTTTCTCTTCTTCTTCTGAGATCCCTATAAGTCAAATGTTGGTGTGTTTAATGTTGTCCCAGAGGTCTCTTGAGACTTTCCTCAATTCTTTTGATTCTTTTTTCTTTATTCTGCTCTGCACTGGTTATTTCCACTATTTTATCTTCCACGTCACATGTCCATTTTTCTGCCTCAGTTATTCTGGTATTGATTGCTTCTAGAGAGTTTTTAATTTCATTTATTGTGCTGTTCATCATTGTTTGTTTGATCTTTAGTTCTTCTAGGTCCTTGTTAAACATTTCTTGTATTTTCTCTATTCTATTTCCAAGATTTTGGATCACCTTTACTATCATTACTCTGAATTCTTTTTCAGGTAGACTGCCTATTTCCTCTTCATTTGTTTGTTCTGGTTTGTTTTTACCTTTCTCCTTCATCTACTGCATATTTCTCTGTCTTCCCACTTTGCTTAACTTACTGTGTTTGGGGTCTCCTTTACCCAGGCTGAAGGTTTGTAGTTCCCGTTGTTTTGGGGGCCTGCCCTCAGTGGGTAAGGTGGTTCAGTGGCTTGTGTAGGCTTCCTGGTGGAGGGGACAGGTGCCTGTGTTCTGGTGGTTGGGGCTGGATCTTGTGTCTTTGTGGTGGGCAGGGCCGCGTCCGGTGGTGTGTTTTGGGGTGTCTTTGAACTTAGTATGATTTTAGGCAGCCTCTCTGCTAATGGGTGGGGTTGTGTTCATGTCTTGCTAGTTGTTTGGCATGGGTCGTCCAGCACTGGAGCTTACTGGCCGTAGGTTGGAGCTGGGTCTTAGCGTTGAGATGGAGATCTCTGGGAGAGCTCTTGCTGATTGATATTATGGGTCCGGGAGGTCTCTGGTGGTTCAGTATCCTGAACTTGGCTCTCCCATCTAAGAGGCTTAAGCCTGACACCCGGCTGGAGCACCAAGACCCTGTCAGCCACATGGTTCAGAAGAAAAGAGAGAAAAAAAGAAAAAAATAAGAATAATAATAAAAAAAAATTAATTAAAATAATTAAAATAAAAAAATTATTAAAATAAAAACATAATAAAAAAAAAGAAGAGAGCAACCAAACCAATAAACAAATCCACCAGTGATAACAAGTGCTAAATACTATATTAATATAAACATAAAAATCAGAAACAGGGTAGTCTCAGACAGCAATCCCCAAGTCTACAGTTGCTCCCAAAGTCTACCACCTCAATTTTGGCTTGATTCATTGTCTATTCTACTATTCCACAGATGCAATGTACCTCAAGTTGGCTGTGGGGATTTAATCTGCTGCTCCTGAGGCTGCATGGAGAAATTTCCCTTTCTCTTCTTTGTTCACACAGCTCTGGGGGTTCAGATTTGGTTTTGGCCCCACCTCTATGTGTAGGTTGGCCTCAGAGACAGGATAGGGTTAAAGCAGTGGCTGATTAGGGGGCTCTGGCTCACTCATGCCGGGTCGGGGAGGGAAGGGTACGGTAGTTATAATTGGAATGCAGAGTGAGCCTGTGGCAGCAGAGGCCGGTGAGATGTTGTAACAGCCTGAGGCATGCCATGTGTTCTCCCGGGGAAGTTGTCCCTGGATCATGGGACCCTGGCAGTGGTGGGCTGCACAGGCTCCCGGGGGCATGTGGAGGCGTGTGGATAGTGACCTGGGCTTGCACATGGGATTCTTGGTGGCTGCAGCAGCAGTGTTAGTGTTTCATGCCTGTCTCTGGGGTCGGAGCTGAAAGCCACGGCTCATGCCCATCTCTGGAGCTCGTTTAGGTGGTGTTCTGAATCCCCTCTCCACGCGCACCCTGAAACAATGGTCCCTCGCCTGTTAGGCAGGTCCAGAGTTTTTCCAGACCTCCTCCTGGCTAGCTATGGTGCACTAGCCCCCTTCAGGCTGTGTTCACGCAACCAACCCCAGTCTTCTCCCTGGGATCTGACCTCTGAAGCCTGAGCCTCAGCTCCCAGCCCTGACCTGCCCTGGCAGGTGAGCAGACAAGCCTCTTAGGCTGGTGAGTGCTGGTCAGCAGCGATCCTCTGTGTGGGAGTCTCTTAGCTTTGTCCTCTGCACCCCTGTTGCTGTGCTCTCCTCCATGGCTCCAAAGCATTCCCCCCATACACCCCCCCATCTCTGCCAGTGAAGGGGCTTCTAGTGTGTGGAAACTTTTCTTCCTTCACAGCTCCCTCCCAGAGGTGCAGGTCCCATCCCTATGCTTTTGTCTCTGTTTTTTTTTTTTTTTTTTCTTTTGCCCTACCTAGTTACGTGGGGATTTTCTTGACTCTTGGGACGTCTGAGGTCTTCTGCCAGCGTTCAATAGGTGTTCTGTAGGAGTTGTTCCACATATAGATGTATTTTTGATGTATTTGTGGGGAGGAAGGTGATCTCCATGTCTTACTCCTCTGCCATCTTGAAGGTCTCCCTCTCTTAATGTATTTTGTAATGCAATGTACCAGGGTGTGAATTTTAGTCCTGCAACTTACTAGGTAATAGACCTTAGGTAAATTATTTCACCTCTGAACTTTCTTTTCTCCATCTTCACCAAGGTGGTAATTATAGCCCCAATCTCAAGACCGAAGGAGACAGTAAATAACCAAAAATGTGAGCAGTGTTTATTCTATAAATGGAAGCATAGAGAGCTCAAACTCTCTGTTTAAGATTCATGACCAGGCAAAAAAAAAAATACAATGGAGTAAAAAAAAATCCTGTTAACAAAATCAACGTACATTTATACATACATATATAAAATGAACTATCCATAAGAATTAGTATAAAAATCTGTCCTTTGTAGGGAAGTAAAACATAAATAACTAAATAACTAAATATTACCATGCTCCTTATCAGGAATACTGAATATTACTAAGAAACCAATTTTTAACAAATTGAATGAAATTTAAACCAAAATATTAATGAAAATTTTAAAAGGCTTAGAAATTTGAGAAATATTTATATTTCTTGTGAGAGAATAACTAAAAGAGTAGAACCCCAAAATAAAGTTTTGCAGTTGGAGAAACTGAATAGGTTCATAGGTTAGGTATGTTTGTTTTATATCTTACAACAATTTAAAAATAAACAAAGGAGATTATTATTATTCATTTGTCCCCAGAATGTCTTAGGAAATAGAGAAATACAACAATATTATAAAAATCAGTAGAATCAAAATAAATTGAAATGAATATTTTTAAAAAGAAAAATCAACAGAAGAAATAACAAATAGTAACGGATCAAATATGGTAGAGAAAAGATAAATGTGAGCAAGAATCCTCAAGAGTAAGAAGCATAGAATTAAGCTTAAAAATGAGAGAACATATTTCTCTATGAATTTTAAATATGCTGCTAATCCATGTCCTATCATGTAATTATCATAATGCATATAAATAATTTTTTTTTTTTAAAGAGCTCCTAACTTATTTATTTATATATTTTTTTGCTGTGTTGGGTCTTCGTTTCTATGCGAGGGCCTTTTCCAGCTGGGGCAAGTGGGGGCCACTCTTCATCGCGGTGCACGGGCCCTTCACTATCGCAGCCCCTCTTGTTGCGGGGCACAGGCTCCAGACGCGCAGGCTCAGCAGTTGTGGCTCACAGGCCTAGTTGCTCTGCGGCATGTGGGATCCTCCCAGACCAGGGCTCGAACCTGTGTCCCCTGCATCGGCAGGCAGACTCTCAACCACTGCGCCACCAGGGAAGCCCTGCATATAAATAATTTGTTCTTACTTCTTTTGCCTCTCCCTAGTCTGCCTGGTCAATATTCTATTCTGAGTTACTTGGGAGTATTCATCATATTAGTTGCATTTATCTCCATTTAATTTCACTGCATGCAAATCTATATTCACAACAGTGAAATGGGAAATAGTCAGAGGAGAAAAGCAATTGAGGAAAACAAAGGTATTCTGCTTGGAACAATTTGAAAAGGGCTCTGCCTTCAATGTTCATTTAGCTTAATTGAGAGCCCTGCCAGAGAATCAGAGTGATCTCTTTAGTGTAGAAAGGGCCTAATTTATAGTATATAGTCCTTGAGAATAAGATTTTTACTTGTTAATGTCAATAGATTTTCCTTTGATATTACAAAATATCTTAGATACATTAGGTAAAATTATGACTAGGATTTTCTTTACAAATATTTAATTTCTAACCAAATGTATTATTTCTATTAAGTTTTGAAGAATAATTCACAATACATGAAACTATATGTCTTTAGGGTTCAATAAAACCCAAGTCAGATCAGTGACATTTTACTGGCTCCCATAACTTGTATTTTCTTCTAGGAAAACTGGAATTCTGCCAATTTAAGTTTTTCAGTAAAAAGTCAGCAAGACAACAAATAAGAATTTGAGAGTTTGCTGTAAATATATTATCCTGCTATGAATTGACTCACTTTGCCATTTGCTTTAAATTTTTTAAAAGATTACTTCATTAATAAAATCAACAATATAGTGAACTAAACATTATAAATAATAACCATGTACTTATTGATTTGAAAATTTATACGATGTCATTAACCTGATTCAGACTTAGGTTGTTTGGGCTAAGATAATATTCTAAGTGAGTTTGGACTAGATAATATTCTAATTCCTTACTAGTCTAGCTCTCTATGATTCTTAAGGAAAATTAAGTGAGTAGGTGACATCTTCCTATCAGACATGTATTTTACTTGTCAAATAATATGTAATTATTTAAAAAAATTATTTCAATCATTCCAACATTGTATTTCTGAAAAATTATAATGGTCTCTAATCTTGTAATGTTTTCTGTGAAGAAGAGACTCAAATAAATTTGAGAAATAGAGTTTAAGTGCCTTTGATATTTTATAGGCTTAGAGAAGTTCTGAAATATAAAAAAGACAACTTTATTCAATTTACTATAGTCTAAGTATTTTGGAAGGAGACATAACCCCTATGTCACAGACCCAATGTCCCTTGAGGCAAATGCTGTGACTTGCAGTTACACTCCCAGAACCAAATAGGTCGGATTTATCTCTCAGTGATTGTGTTTACTTTTCAAGACATTTGGTATTCTACTTTTCCCAATTTATACTTTCTTACACATGCTTAAGAATATCAATGGTTATTTTTAAAATAATTCATAAAATTGAAGAAAAATGATATCTAAAGTTGATAGCAGTAGCACAGATTAAAAAGAAATTTTGATTTTTACCCATAGTCCTATTCATTGATATAAATTCAGTTGAAAATCTGAAAATATATAATATTTCAGATGAAGTATACTATTCACAAGCCTAATAATTTAGAATTAAGATCAATGTAGCACTATTTGGGGTTCAGTTAAAATATAAAAATTTTACAATCATTGAAAGATGTCACATTTCTAAATTCACTTGATCTTTGAAAACATATTGCTATACTCAAAATATCTGATTTTTTTGACCATCTTTTCTAAGACATTTTCCCACATGCAATTAGTTACCTAAATAAACATTTTTCACAAGTACAACTAATCTCTTCATAAATGTTTCATTTCATTTGTACCAGATGGACAAATTATTTTTCTTCTTATTCCCAAGGCATAGCACAGCCTCTGGTACCGGGTAGGTACTAAGTAAATACCTGTTAAGTTAATCAATGTTATTGATCAAAATTAGTTAATTGATTTCTACAAAGCCCTACTTACAGATTGCCAAGTAATGAGTAGATTCCACTACCTGACTCAATGTTTTTAGCCGTATATAAGCATCTAAATTAAGCTCTCAGTCAAGGTTAGTCAGATTTCTTCTCCCTCCAGATAGTCTCATAGAAAATTAAAACCACCTGTACTAATACTGGTCAGCATTGTTGGTTTTCTTAAATAGTGAGGCAATGTGAATTACACATTTCTCATGTGTTTCAAACTTTCCAAAAGATATTAGATAGTAAAAGAAAAATTTTTAATTAGAACTTCCTATAAAGCCTTAACAACAACAACAAAAATACTTATTTGTCATGATATTATTGGAGAAAGCAGGGTAGAGAAGTTGGAATACAGAACATAAATGAATTTATTTTTCTCTATTAGTGTAGGTAAGAGACAGTAATTAAAACTATAATTTATCCATGGGATCAAAAAGCTTTTGTTTCAAATAGGTTTTTCTTTTTAATTGGAGTATAATTGCCTTACAATGTTGTGTTAGTTTCTGCTGTACAATGAAGTGAATCAGCTATATGTATACATATATCTCCTCTCTCTGGAGGATATATGTATACATATATCTCCTCCCACCTACCCCCATCCACTTTACCTCATTGATGGAAAAAAAAAGTTTAACTTAAACAAATAGCAGCAAATGGGTTAGAATTCTCATTTGAAGTGCCATGTGCAATACTCAAAGGAACTTCACATTTGGCTGAAGATGCACACACTATCATTCAACCAGAGTGCTGTATAACTTCTGGCAGGCAAAAAAGGCATTACTGCTATTGTTATCATCATCATCATCACCATCGCCATCATCACCATTATTATGAAAAAGGGCACTTATCCTCCCGCTAGGAATTCTAACTTGGGTACAGTCCAGCTTGTATGAATTGTGCTGCACATGAAAAAAAATGAATAAATGAAAGGATGAGAAAATAGCTCTGATGTTTTATGACCTTGGAATCTGGGACTATAAAGAGACCTGAATTATACAATGTAAAATTATGGGAGCATAAAATGGCACAATGTGCGGTAATTTACAATCAATTTAGTATGTGTCAAGTCATAAATCTGCTCTTCAAATAGATTTCTCACTATTGGAATGAGTGTTTAATTTTAATGTTTATGTTTGTTCCCTTATGCTGGTCCTTTAGGAGTTGTTTTAATAAAATTTCACAATACTCAAAGGTATATTTGACCTGGTCAAATCAGCATTTTACATATGTGAAAAACTTCACAATTTGTCAATATATTCAGGATGAAATTTTCAAAACCTGGCATCTAAAAGGTGTAAGTAAATTGCACATTTGAGTCCCCTTGTTGACACTTAGCTAAGCAAATACCCATTTTCATGCTTATGGGCCTACTGCAGTGAAATAATTGTGCATTTAGGTGCCAAATTTGGTGTCCGAGTTGAAAGAATGGCCTCTATTTTGGAGAATGTTCACTGTTTTCTACAGTGGTCTTCAGCATTTCTCAAGGTTATTTGAAGAGTAGAAAGAAATCCTTGAACTAAGGTATTTATTTGATTATGCTAGAACCTTAGCTAGAATGCAGTATCTAGTGTCATGTGTATTACACGGACCTCTAGCATATGTGTTTTTACATAGTTTATCTCCTCAGAACACAGTTAAGTTTCACATAGTTTCTAGACTGTTAATATTTTTCTTCGGCAACATTATTTCAGAAATGTTTGGAGCATTCTCAAGTAATGCACTGAACAGAGTGCATTCAATTAGATATTTATGGTAGGTAGAGAAGAATAATGAAAACTGAAATGTTTTACCTCCATTACAAAGAATACTTCCTCTAGTTGAATGATATATAAATTCAGTAAAGAAGTATTCTACCTGATACTGTGAAAAGATCCACTGGGACATTTTAAAGAGGGGAAAGCAAATGAAAGTATCTTTTGCTCCAGGAAAGGATTTAGTTGCCTGAAAAATACCATAGTGCTTAAAATATACATATTTTTTAAGTGAATAAAATGAATATTTTTTTTGAGCAAAGCATTTATGAGACTCTTCCCATAGAAATCAGCCAAGTCTGAGTCCAGCTATTTGAAACCTGTATGGAAAACTTTGAGAAGACAAGGTAGAGGCCAAAAAACAACAAAAAAAACAATCAAACTTTGGTTAGAAAAAAAAAAAAAAGGGGGCAATATGTTAGCCGACAGAAAAGAAGGGAAAGGGCGAGATAATTGTGTGTCTGTCTGTTCATATTTATGTGAAGGGATATACAGCTACTAACATTTGCTAAACTGCTACTTTGTTGGTTTTTTTAAGTACTTCTGCTTTCAGTGTGAGATGAACATCTTATTCTTGATATATTCTTTGATATTTAAAGCATTTTCTCATGGGAAGTAAAATATTATTTATACTTCGACTAATGTCCAATTTGTTAATTATTAAACAATTAACACTGATCTCATTAATCACATACTACCAAAAGTAATAAAAAAAATTCATGAATTTGACAAATTATATTTCCTCAAATCTTAAAAATGTTGATTTACTTAATCAAAAAATACTTCTGAATATTTGATGGCAATTTCAATAGTATTAAATTACACATTTTAATGTTTTGAACACCGTAAATAGCAACATAAAACAACACAATGATTGTAATTGCAATTAATATTTTTACATGCAATCCAGTTACAAAGGTACACATGCTAGGGATGTAAAGTTTCTTCAATATACTTAAAAATTTGTATTCTTATTTATATTATTATATTTCAAATTCTGATTTTATTTGTCACATTTTTCTTTTTATTCATTTATTTCCTGCTTGTTTAAGAGAGTTACCATTAAGATTATATAGCTGATGAAACTGGAAAGAAGGTCGAAAATCTGTGGCCAGGGCTAGAGAATTTTATAAACCTTTTACCAGTTCTAATCAAGTACTTTATGCCAAGGTAAGGACTTGTTACCGACCCTTTCAAGTAGGCCCCCAAAAAGGGTCCTTTTGCCAGGTGTCACTCCTGCCAACAGAACGAGACCGAGTTTGGTCAGAAGCAAAGGAAAGTTTTATTCTTCGATCAAAGAACGGAAAGGTGTGAGCTCAGGCTCTAGTGTACACGCTCTCCTCTACAGGCCATGGCGAGGCTGTTTTACAAGGTTCTGGTCGGTGGAGGGAGGGGTGGAGTCCTTGCTGTCCAGCGCAGGCTGTTACGGCAACTCAGGCTGAAGTTCGCTCTGCGCAGCCTCTCCGCACACGGCGCGCAGTCGCCATCTCGACTTGAGGTGTGCTGCGCGGCCGCGATTCTACCAACAGTCTGTGAATTTGGGGTGCCAGGCACAGTGGTTCCGCACTGGGAACTCTAATCTGACATGTTAGGTGCGAGGCCTCTGTACATGGCCCCCTATATGCAAGTGAAACTAGACTAAGGACAAAAGAAGACGTGAGACCTTATCACCTAGTTTCCATCTTATTTCCCCCGGCCCTCAGAGATCCCAGTGGGCTTTGCTGGTGACAGACTCCTTGACATAGTTAGACATTGCCCATTGCTTGCGGGGATGTCAAGTTGTTTACCTTATACAGGAGGAGTGCGATTGCTGGATTGTATGGTAAGTCTATGTTTAACTTTGCAAGAAACTCCAAAGTGTCTTCTAAAGTGACCATATCATTTAACATTCCCACTAGTAATCAGTGAGAGGTCCTGTTGCTCTGCATCCCGACTAGCACTTGGTATTGTTCTTTGTTTGGATTTTAGACATTCTATTAGGTGTATAGTGGTATCACATTAATGTTTTAATTTTCATGTAACTAATAACATACTGAGCATCATTTCATGTCTTATTTGACATCTGAATATCTTCTTTGGTGAGGTGTCTTCAGTTATGTTTTGATTCTGTGATCCTAGTCTTCTTTTTTTTTTCTTCTTTTTTTTTGGGCTGTCATTTCTTTATTGTGCATCCTTATATGAATAACATGCAATTGATATTCATCCTTTGCAAGTGTGTCTGTCCTAAAAGGTTCAGGTTTGGTTAACCCTTAAAGGCTTTATTCAGTCGTGAATGAAGAAACAACTTTTTTTTTCTTCTCAGGAGACATTTAAATCCACGCTTAATGTTCGCATTCTTCCTCCCACCTCCTAGGTTTAATTTCCTAGCAAATTGCTCAAATAAGATGGCACACACCTCCACAAGAACAAGAAACACTTTGTAGGCATAACACAACCTAAATTTTTATTTGTTCAAGAAAGATTTCTCCAGTGAAGGCACTGAAATCAGAAATACAACTGTTCTGTGTAGTGGACGTCACACCATCACCCAGAGTGAGCAAGTTCTTTGGAGTCTTTCTGAGATGACTCCTTTTCAATTCAGTCACTGTTTTAAAATTCCTAGCTAAATGGCTGTTTCCCAAGATCATAACAGGTGAGAAAGTGGGGATTAACCCAAGAATGCTTTTAAGTACACTCTAATTGCAAGGCAGAAAACTACTTGCATCTTTGAAATAATGTCTTTTTTTTCCTTCAATTATTATCATTTTTAAAATTTAGGTTTCAAATACATGAGGATGATAGATTGTTCAGGCTTAAGGATTCATTTGCTTTAGAATAACCAGATCATTTCTGCAAAAAGAAAAAGAGAATATTTTCCCAATATTTTTAAAGGAAATTTAACCTCCAGGTGGTGGTGGATTTTTTGAATGAAATTTTGAGGTTTCAGTGATATGAGTAAAAGTTAAAATATGTTTCTATATTTCTAAAAATGAAAATTGAGTACCTATTTTATAGATTCTCAAATTGATTTTTGATTATCTAAATTTCTTGGGGAAATATCCTGTTTGTTTTGTCACTTCCTATTCATTTTCCTGGACTAGCAGGATGAGTCGTTAGTTTATCTTTCACTGGCTTTCTTAGTTTCTATTTTCCCAGAACAAGATACTGAGACAGGAATTCAAGTGAAAGGAATTTATTTGACCATTGCAGGAAATGCAGGTAGAGGTCATAGAAAAGACAAATCAGCCCATACGGGAATGCATTTTCAAGCTATGGTCCAATGGAACTTGATTCTGCCAGGAAATGAGGAATGGTGTTGCCCCAACTCTAAGAAACAGTGTTATCCCACCTGAGGATCAAGGGAGCTGGGTATATTTGTGTGTGTGTGTGTGTGTGTGTGTGTGTGTGTTTGTGTGTGTGTTTGTGTATACATATATATATCAGTTCTGTATTGAGGGCTAATCCCAGGAACTGCTAATTTCCTCCCACTTGGGCCTGTGGGTTTTGGAAGAGCACTTATAAAGCTTCAAAAAAACAGAAAAGACCTAAGCCAGAGATATAGATCTAGGCAGTAGGAAATTATTAGGATCGCTTACAATTAGGTGGTAAGACCATGACATTAGACATGTTTCATTTAAAACTCAGACAAATGATATGGACCAAAGACTTTTTTGTACTTTGGACAAAAAAGGGCATTAGATCCCAAATGTTGGTATGATAATATCCCAGAACCAGCACTGTATAAATTTATGTGCCCACTTCTCTGCTTATCTGTGCAAATTCCCTTTGGTTTTTTATATTTAGGAATTTTTCTTTCTTTCTTGGGAAGGCAGCCAAATTTCTTATTATTCTTCTTTTATTTTTATTTGGCTTTATTTCTAATTACTTCTAGAAGGGGAGTTTGAGAACTTTCTAATCTATACTTTTGCTGGAACAAGAAAGTCCCCATAGTGAATTAATTTTACTTACTGGAAGAACTCCTCACTGCAAATATATTATTTGATTGGTTAGTGATTTATATGCTTATAATTCTTCTCTCCTACTAGGTATAAATTCCATGAAGATAGAGACATCTGTCAATCACAGAGAGTTTAAATGAAAGAAGTTGAATCTGAACCCCAGCAGTCTGACTTCAGGGCCTGTATGCTTAAATGGTAAGTTACATTGCCTCATAATTTTTGCTTATAATTTCCTTTTAATAAAATAGTTTTCAGTGTTTATTATGGAAAGGACAGCATGGAAAGTTTTTGCATGTGTTAGTTCATTTAATAATTGCAATAAAATTAAGTAGGTGTATTATTGTCTCTGCTCTACAGATGAGGGAAATGATCATTTCAATTGAGTTAACAGGTGATTAGTATCAGAATTCAAACCTAGGGCTGCCCAAAACAAAAATCCTGTTATGTCCTTCATTCTCTCCTTCCTTCCTTTCTCTGGTCTTTCCTTCTTTCCTTCCTTTCCTTCCATCTTTCTTCTTTCCTTACTTCTTACCCTCCTTCATTCCTTTCCTCTCCTTCCTTGTCCTTCCTTCTTTCTTTTTAAACATTTATTGTGATTTAGTGAGCTCTCATCACTTCATATTCAAGGCACTTGGGGTAAAATGATGAACAAAACCAGTATGGTTTATGTTCTATTGAAATGTACATCCTAGTGAGGGATAAAAACAAAAAAAAAAGTAAGTAAACAAATGAGATATTACACAATTTGGTAAATATTATGAAAGGACCTAAATGAATGACTAAAGCAGAGAATAACAGAGCCCTGGGACCCTCTTCTCTAAGTAAATGATATTTTAGCTGAAATGTAGAGAATGAGAAGGATCTAGCTCTGCCAACAGTGTAGAGAAACAGCATTTTAGCCATAAGAGCAGCATCTAAAAGTACCCTAATTTGAGAAAGAGTTTCTGTGACCTTATAGAAGACCATGATGTATGGAGGCTAGTAAGCAACAGTAAGTGGGTACAAGGTAAATTAGAATCAGTTAAAATCTTGAAACTTTATTATCAAATAACTATTCTCAATCATTCCCACCACTACTTCTGGCCAAGTATAATTTGCTCAGAACTTAAAGATATGTTTAAATAACGATTATCAATTACTAGTAATTTATTAATAATAAATTACTAATATTAATATATTAATATTATTAATTAATAGTAATTAATAATAATAGTAATTATTTAAACATATCTTTCAAAAGAGGGTTTGCTGTCTTTGCAAATTCTATTCCCTCTACCTATGTTTCTCTTACATTTCTTCCTCTTGGAAAAACACCTAAGGCCCTTTTTCTCTTTTAAAGATTTTCCCCATGTTTCTCCAAACAAATGTAATTACATCCCCTTCTAAATAACTCTTATACTTTTATTGTGGTATTTACCACATTATAGTTCAAATAATCCATTTATAGCTGTGTGTCTGAGATCTTCTAAGGCAATTATCTTTTATTCACTGTTTACTGAAGTTTATTTAAAATATCAGGTTCATTGTGTTTTAATTTACATAGAGTGAATGTCAACTTTACATAGAGTGATTGTCAACTTTTCACTTCAAAAAAATGCATTTTGACAAAAAAATGCAGTCATGTTGCAACCACAGTCATGATGTAGAATACTTTCATAAGCCGAAAACGTTCTCTTAAGCCCTTTGCATTCAGACCCCTCTATTATTCCATTCCCTTGCAATTAGTGATTTGTTTTCTATTTCTATAGTTTTGCTTGTTCCAAATGTCATATAATTAGGATCATACATCATAAATGTTTTGGTCCTGCTTCTTTTACAGAGCATGATGCTTTTGGTTGCAGCCATTTGGTTGTATGTATCAGTAGCACATCTATTTATATTGCTGAGTAGTATTCCATAATATGAGTGAACTATAGTTTGTTTACATATTTACAAGTTCCAGGACATATAGGTTGTTTCAGGTCTGGAGTTTATAAATGAAGCTGCTACTGATGTTTTTGTGGACATATGTTTTCATTTATCTTTGGCAAATATCTAAGATATTTGAGACTCCTACGTCATATAAGGCAAGTTTAAATTTATAGGCAACTGCCAAACTATTTTCTAAAGTAGCTATACTATTTTTCATTTTCACTATTAATGGAGGAGAGTTTATGTTGTTCCCCAATTGGTATCGTCAAATTGCCTTTATCTTTTTTTCCTCCTTCCAGTCTTTCTATTAGTTGTGTCATGGTTTTAATTTCTCTAGTGACAAATGATGATGAGCATTTTTCATTTGCTTATTTGCCATTCATATATCTTCTTTGATCAAGAATTTATGAAAGTCATCTGTTATTTAAAAATATTATTACTGAGTTTTGAATTTTTATATGCACTGAATATAACTATTTTATCTGACAAATGTTTTGAAAATTATTGAAAATACTTTTTCTTTGTGCCTTTCCATTAGTTTTTATTACAATGACTTTGGAAAAGTAGAAGTTTCTATTTCGAAGTCCAGTTTATGAATATTTTAATTTTGCCTAACCCAAAGTCACAATGAATCTCTTCAGTGTTTTCTTGTAGAAGGTATATATTTGAGGTTTTACATTTTGGTCTATGATCAACTTTTAGTTTAGTTTTTTTTTTTTTTTTTTTTTAATGTAGCACAGTGTATAAGTTTGAGGTTCACTTGACTGTATGTGATATCAAATTATTCCATTACCATTAGCTGATTAAAATGTCCTTTTTTCATGGAGTTGCTTGGCACATTTGTATCAAATCATTTGACCATTTATGTAAGGGTCTATAGGTCCACAATGTACAATTCAAGTCTGTTCATTCACCAATACTATACTGTGTCGATAACACTAGCTTTATTTTAGGTCGTGAATTCAGATAATGTTGGGTCTTCTGCCTTTGTTTTGTCTACTCTAGTGCATTTGCTTTTCCACATAATATAATCACTTCTTGAATTCTACTGTATTTTAAAAAAACTTGCTGGGAATGTATTGTTCCATAAGATGTTAAGGAAAAAACCCAAACTTTTTGCCCAACCCAATAATTGGCTTATGATGAATCTATAAACTCTAATCTCTGTAACAGATCCTTGTATAATAGCATTCTGATGGGACTCTAACTTATAAAAGTAGTTAACAGAGTAACATGGCTGTAGCCAACAGTGATAGCCATGGCCTGGAGCTGGGGGTGTAGCAAGTCTTATCTAAATCATATTACTGGACATGTAGGAGTAATGATCCCTTACAGAAAAATTTAAATACTGATGTTAGAGGAAAAGTGAGTACATGCTGAGCAGAAAATAATAGTAAAATAAATAAATAAATAAAATTCTCCAGTATAGATAAAGAAAATTTTATATCATATTTTTTTCAAAAGTAAATATTTCCCTTTGTACATATTACTTTTAATTTAGAATAATTAAAAGCTTATGAATGAATAAGTGAGTAAGTACAGTTTGGAGAGGAGACAATTATATTAGTCAATATCACAATATTAGAAACTGTAGACTTTTTTTTTTTTTTAATTTTATTTATTTATTTATTTATTTTTGGTTGTGTTGGGTCTTCGCTTCTGTGCGAGGGCTTTCTCTAGTTGCGGCAAGTGGGGGCCACTCCTCATCGCGGTGCGCGGGCCTCTCACTGTCGTGGCCTCTCTTGTTGTGGAGCACAGGCTCCAGACTCGCAGGCTCCAGACGCGCAGGCTCAGTAATTGTGGCTCAGGGGCCCAGTTGCTCTGCGGCATGTGGGATCTTCCCAGACCAGGGCTCGAACCTGTGTCCCCTGCATTGGCAGGCAGATTCTCAACCACGGCGCCACCAGGGAAGCCCCTAGACATCTTTATTAAAAAAAATCAGTTTTTTTCTTGTTTTAAGGAACAACCTGCAATGTTTTTCATACAGTCTAACATCATTACTGGTGATTTGTTTCTAGGTTAATAGGAATGCATTCTCTGAGTAGCTTCAAATTCATGTCATATACAAATGCTTTTAGCTCTTTCCTTTCTTGTCATCATGTTTATGTACCTATGTACCTTCATCATCCTGTGGCACTTTGCGCTTATTTAGTTTTCTTAAGTGGTCCTTAATTAACAAATGGCTTGACATCTCTTCTGCAAAGTGAGATTTAAGCTATATTTTTAATGAATTTATGTTTGAAAATGGCACTTCACAGGGGAATATTATAAACCTAGTATTATTCAATACTATGATTGATGAGTTTCTAAATAGAGTTTTGAATGTTACCAATGTATATTTTCATGATCAGAAAGGATAATACATAATGGGAAACTTTGAGAAGCAGAATAATTGGAATAAAAGAACATGATGATGTAATCTGATATTGGAAGGAGATCATGTGTTACTCAAACACAGAATTAAAATGTTTTCTCTAAGCAAATCAATATCAGCTGTATTCATGAGGAAGAGACTCATATAGTATGTAATTGTTATCTAGACTATCCTCTCCTTGCTTGAAGAAGAAGAATTAAGCCACTGTATAGACACTGCTATTTACAGGAAAAACATCTTTTTGCCCTGTCAGAATCTGTTGTTGTAAATGGACCCATCTTTCATCACCCAAAAACAACAGGCTTCAAAAACAACTTAGTTCAATCTCCTGGTCCTTTGAACAGAGTGTTTCTCTGAAATTTCGATAATTGTATCCATGAAAGAGTTGATTCCTGGAATTTGGGGAGCAAAACATCTGGATGGTGGGGTGACTGTCTTAATTTACCCTGAAAAATACAAATTTTCCTATTGTAGATATATTCAATTTTGTTTCTTTATGCCCTGATATTTCTTGTACTTTTATCTTTAAAATCCTGATGTAGTTTTGCAACTTTAGTTGTAGGGCTAATAAAGCAAGATACCAGACAGATTAATTAATTTATTTTATTAAATAGACTAGATAATTTACCGTCATAAAGACAGAGCCTGAGACTAAAACTACAAAGTAATATTTACATCTTGATTAGATACCACGTGGAGAATACCTTTATCATAAAATGTACTTTTACCCTTCATTCATTAGTCTCTTAAAATTCATTATAAAAAGTAGGTAATCAATTTAGAATAAATAAAAATTACAATATTTTACTCTAAAGCTATATAATAGTTATAATTCCATATTGATTTTTTTTAGTATTCATCATGTTTTTCAAATAAATTTAATAAGATAGAGCCATAAATTTAATCAAACACGGTATCATGGATTACAATGTCAAATGGTAAAATTTTACTTCTGAAGTCTTACAGAAAAAGAAAAATCCACAAAAACATTAGCTTTGTCAGGTCTCAGATTAGATTTTAGCCTATTTACAAACCATTAATTTAGCCTGTTAGTATTTTATGGATGCTGACAGAAGAAAAAGACTCCTGGTTCAGAGACAAAATATTCTTAATATTCACAGCACAGCATAAGTAACAGGTAAATCCGCATGTTTTTAATAGTTTGGTTGCCCCAGAGTACCATAGGGATGAAGCAGTATTGGTCCAAATGCAGCTGAGGAATACTGACCTTTGAGGATCCACTACCTAAGAAGCAAGCTTCCTCTTTGTCCCAAATCCAGATATTACCTTATTCCTCAAGGTTATTCTCTGAAAATCCAGACCTGAGAAATATGCCAGGTAAAGAGTTGTCAGAACCTTACATTCTAGGCACATTCAGCAAGATATGCAGGAGCACGAGAGAGCCATGAAGGAGTGTCTCTCCTCAAAAGGTTTTACTATAAATATGAAATACAGTCCCTCCATGATATAGATAGATAATACATATATATGATATATATATATCTTACTCAGATTCATGAAATCAGTCACACATATTAAGTAAATAATTTTATTTTTCTTCCACATGGAAACAAATCCTACCAAATGGTCAACCTGAAACTAATTTGTTATCATACCTTCACTCATTTATTGGGTTCATTCTGTGCTCCACAATGGGAATAACATAGATGAGATTTGTTCTCTCATTCAGGTAGTTGGGAGGAACAACGTACTCCCAACGTTGCAAATTTTAACAGCTTAAGTCAGTGTTGTCACTGACATCAATCTTGGGTTTTTTCTTCCTTTTCTTGGGAATAATCTTTTGGAATTGCTTTGAGTCAGATACACACATACACACATGCACATACACACAGTATTACTTGTTTTGGTCAGCACACATTGTTTTCAATTAGGCAACCTCTATATACTTGATTACCTGCATTATTTACAGCTTATGTCTTATAATCTCTCTAAAAGAAAAAAATGTTCCAAGAAAAATTATTTTATACCACTAATGAATTGTGTTTTTAACATAATTTAAAAGTTGAAATCCAAAGACATTTTGAGGAGGCTATATTAACCAAGAGTTTGGTCTTTAATGTATTCATAGGTGTGGTAATACACAGTAAAATGTACAGAATCTCCTCTGTTTAAAATTGTTCATCCATATTATTGCAAACATTAAAATGATTTAAAAAATCAATATGACCATTTTATGATGCAAATTAGGTAGTCAATATGCAGATTATTTCAGAAGACAAAATTTGACTGGAGATATTCAAACCTCTGGTCATTTGTAACCCAAAGTTATGCCTTGACACAGTTTATGTTCATATATTTTCAGAAGAATAAACCAGAAGGTTAAAGTGGACTCCTTATGGTAAAGAGTAAATTAGAAGCAAAACTAGAAAACAGTTCTTTCATTTTCCAATCTGGAGCTTTACCCAGGGATGAAATTTGGATAACTTGTGAAAATGTATCAAAATCTCAACTAGAAGAAACAGGAAAATACTGGTTTAATAAGATTAAGTTAATTAAAATAATATTACTAATAATATTGGTTAATGTTTATTGAGAGCTTACTATATGTTGAACACTACTCTAAATAATTTATGTATAAAACCTCATTTAATCTGCACAAGAAATGTATGTGCTTATTATTATCACATTTTTCAAATGAGTAATGAGGAACCCAGAGGATTTAGTTAATTTTTCCATGATTAACAATGTGGAAACATAATTGTATGTAAGTAGTATGACTTTAGAGCAGTATTCTCAAATATTAAAGTGTATATTTGAGGGACAACCTAAGACACATGCAAAATGTCAGAAAAATAGAATATGGGAAAGGGAATAAAATTAATTTTATATTTGTTATGCATGTTAAGTCTGATCTGTTCTAACACAAGTGGGGAAGGCAGACAGAAATTGAGTGCTACGAATTGATGGCAAAGCTGCTACACACTGCAACTGTTCCTAAACCTGGTAGGCCCAAAGGAGGGGATGTGACTATGGAAAATTGTGAGTATAGATCCAAAATAATTTGCCCAAAATACATAATCTATCTTTGGAAGTCTCAAAGAAATTATTAGGAACCATGATGTGAAAGTAGGTGATCAGAAAAAAAAAAGGATAATATAATATGGTGATAATGATCCTAAACTAATTCATGTTTTGTTAAGTATCAAACCCTAGATGATTACAAGGGCCCCTTTGATCAATGTAAGCAAAAATCACTAAGTATTCCTTCCAGGGAAAAATATAGGTCATTTTCAGCAGGCACATTAAACTAATTTTTCATCTCTAGATAAGCTCTGGTGCCTACTTTTCAATTTCCAACTATTCTTATTGATCATAGACAAGAGGCATGATGAAATGTTACTGAGAAATGATGTATCATTTCTAATGACCAAGTCAAGCATTTCTTTGGACTTCCTCCCACCTCCACTGCCAGGCCCTTCCCCTTGGCCTCTATCTGTAATTCCCTTGTGTACATCACTTTGGGAAACATGAGTCTAGTCATCTAAATCATCATAGACATCAGATACTTCTAGTTTGGCGTTATGCTGACTTAATGGTGCCGACCTGTGAAAACCACTTACTCTCCTACTTTTGGTTGTGTAAAAAGGTATAACAACTTAAGTTTTTGATTGTAATGATTAGTTAATGCCTTTAAAGCACTAAAGAAGTTCTAAAATGTACTGAATAATGGAGGGATAGAAATTTGTGGATGCAGCAGTTCAATTCTCTCTAGCACTTTAGGAAATAAAAACAATATTACAGATGTAATTCCTTTCTAGCATGTGGTGTTCCCAGGAAATAATGCTTTATTTACATGTAAACTATTAAGGGTAAGTCATACATTTACACTTATGTCAATAGTTTTATTGGAAGAGTCTTTAAACTGTATTTGCATTTTGGGTATAATGTGAATTTTAATTTTGCTCTAAACTTATATGGGATAATCTTTGTAGAACACCGTTTAATGAAAAAAGATAGTTAAATTAGAATAACTGCATACTGCTATGAGATTTTCTTTATTATTATTATTGAAGAAGAAATGGGTAGACTCTCAAATATTATTTCTTTAAATTTTATTTAACAAAACAACTCTTTCTTAATTCATATAGAAAATATTTTTAACTTAGAAGCCTTAGTTGAGTAGCAAGTAAATACTAGCAAATGGGGGTGCAAGTTTATTATACACTTGAACATTGCAGTACTTTAAGGATTATTGTTTATTTACAAACATAACACTATATGGAATATGGTAACTTTTAGATTGTTGAGATAAAGTAGTTTTATATCTTACCCTAGAGTTATGGAAATTATGATGTATATTTTACTGCAGCTTAACCTACAATATGTGTCATGCAAAACTGCAGAATTTTTAAACAATGTCGATTACTTTTTAAATGCCAGTTATTTTATGCTCTTGCTGGTAGAAAACACAATACATATTGACTATGTTGGGTTAATTTCTTATTTCACCACTTTCTCTCAGACCTGTTTTTCCCTTAATTTTAGCTTTCTGAATTCCTCTGTTTTGCCCAAAGTATACAGGCCACACATGACCTTAAAGTTATTCAGATCATATGCTAACTAATTCTTAATAAAATATTTAATTTATTCCAGTATTTATGCCTTCTTCTTTCATTTTGGTTTATATAAAATGTGATTCCATTAAAGTTTTATACTTACACAGTTACCATATCTATACATTCTCCACATAGAATATTCACCACTCAAAATACATTCTACCAGTCTGTCAGGATTCATGTATGATTATGATCTCAGAATTAATTAACCATTTAATTAATTATATACTTGCTAAGATTCTTCATATTATATTATAGAGAATTCATTTGTATTCACATTATCTCTTTTTTAATCAGTAAATTTTGTGAAGACTTGGGCCACATATAGACAAAGTGCTTTTAATGTTTTCTAAACATGACAAGTTATAAAGTAACAATACATTTCATTAAATAATTACTTCTGAATTTAATAAAGTAAAAAGCATTAACTAAAAGCTGAAAAAAGTTAATTTAATTTCTCTATCGAGACAGTAAAACCATGATTGGTTGCCAGGGGTTTAGGGATTTAAGAAGGGGGGATGAATAGATGGAACACAGAGAAATTTTAGGGCAATAAAACTAGTCTGTACAATACTGTAATGGTTCATAAATTTCATTACACATTTGTCATAATCCATAGGATGTATAACACAAAGAATGAACCCTAATTTAAACTATGAGCCTTAGTTAATAATAATGTATTAATATTGGCTTTTTACAAAAAATAAATTTATTTGTTGATTTATTTATTTTAGGCTGCGTTGGGTCTTCGTTGCTGTGCGCGGGCTTTCTCTAGTTGCCGCGAGTGGGGGCTACTCTTCATTGTGGTGAGCGAGCTTCTCATTGCGGTGGCTTCTCTTACTGTGAAGCACAGGCTCTAGGCATGCGGGCTTCACTAGTTGTGGTGCACAGGCTCAGTAGTTGTGGTTTGCGGGCTCTAGAGCGCAGGCTCAGTAGTTGTGGTGCACGGGCTTAGTTGCTCCACGGCATGTGGGATCTTCCAGGACCAGGGATCGAACCCGTGTCCCCTGCATTGGCAGGTGAATTCTTAACCACTGCACCACCAGGGAAGCCCTAATATTGGCTTATTAATTGTAACAAATATATCACATCAATGCAAGATGTTAACAATAGACGAAACTGGGCAGGGTGGGGGGTGCTGAGATGATATGTGGGAGCTTTATTTTATACTCAATTATTCTACTCAATTAGTTTTAAACCTAAAACTACCCTAAAAGGTAAAAGTCTTTTGATTTAGGGAAAAGCTTATTTAGAGTCAGCAAGAAACACTGGAAAAAGCAAGACTTTTGGCTTCATTCATATTTTAATTTTCTAACAATGTGGCCTTAGAATCATTTAAATTACCTGTGCTTTGGTTTGATCATCTATAAATGAAATTAATAGGAACTACCTTAAACATTTGTTGTGAATGCTAAGCCAGATAATGTTCATAAAGCAACTAGCACGGTACTGACACTAAGCAGGTGACCCACAATTAACAGGTAGTATCAGATCTCATATAGCCACATGTTCACTCAACAAATATTTGGTGAGTGCTTTCTGCATACCAGGCACCACTGCATGAAATCCCTGTCTTCATAGTAAGTATGGCTTTTGTGCTCAAGAGTCTTTCGTAATCTCTCATTTCTAAATAGATAAAACCCCTTACTTCTTAAAATACCTAGAGGAATTTTTGTTTCTTACATTGAGACCTGACTGATAGACAGAGAATGGAAGTTTATGTAAATTCAGACAAGAGAGCTGCTCTGCATTCCAAGTCTGTAAATAAGTATGATATTTAGCTATCTGTAAATATGTGGATTTATATTTAATCCTATCAATATGGAAATTATAACATGTGTTCTTATCTCACAAAGCTATGGAGTTAATTTGTAAATGATAATGTAAATAAGATCATGACATTATTACCATAACTTTGTGTTACATGGCTAATTTGTCAGTTGCTCTGCTAGAGAAATTATGACATCATTGTTAGAGGACATACACATAACAATCTAGGGAGCTGATTCAATAAGCTTATTCATTCAATAAGATACACATAAATATAGGTATATAGGTATTGCTTAAAATTCATCCAGTATTGAAAATACATCAATTTTCAAATTTGCAGACATTTTAACTATGTGTCAAGCAAAAGCTGGGAGACAGTGTCAAAGATGATGATATGAAAAAATCAAATTTAAGAAAGAGAATAATTTAACTTCTGCCTTTAATTTTTTAAAAATATTGTGCAAAAGAACTAAATCAATATCTACATATCATACAGAAGACTCATATGTAGTCCTAACTAATAGTTCAAGGTCAAACTTTGGATCTCCAAAGCTGGGACAGTACAGTATTTAATGCCCTTTGCGTCAGTGACATCTAGAGTTATGTTTAGTAAGAATTAGAATATCAGCAGTAGGACTTGAGATGTGGGCATTAGCACAGAGCTACTACTATCTGGATTAGGGAAGTATATAATATAAAGTAAGTGGTTTGATAGAGAATTAAAAAACTAGTGACAAAAATTCCCATTTTTATGGATATATTCAGATATGTATACACAGTGTGTGTATATGTGATATATTTGACACATACAGAGAGTTTAGAAAGATGGTCTGACCTGCACTCAAGAAACTTACAGCAAAATTAGAGATATACTATTGAAGGTAAATCAGTATTAATTCAAAGTGTCTTGTTATTAATTTAAGATGTCAAGTGACCACTAAGAAAATAATAAAAATATCTATATAGAAAAGGAAATTGGGAGGAAATCAAATTCAATTAAAAAGTAAACAAAAAGATTAACACGTATATGTGGAATCTAGAAAAATGGTATAGATGATCTTATTTGCAAAGCAGAAATAGAGACATAGATGTAGAGAACAAATGTATGGATACCAAGGGGGAAAGGTGGGGGTGGGAGGAATTAGGAGATTGGGATTGACACATATACACTATTGATACTATGTGTAAAACAGATAACTAGTGAGAACATACTGTATAGCACAGGGAACTCTAATTAATGCACTGTGGTGACCTGAATGGGAAGGAAGTCCAAAAGGGAGGGGATATATGTATATGTATGGCTGATTCATTTTGCTGTACAGTAGAAACTAACACAACATTGTAAAGCAACTATACTCCAATAAAAATTAACTTTAAAAAAATACAGCAATCCTAGCCACGCCAACAGGTCAGGTTCTGAAAGCCATTTGTAAGTTTTTAAAATTTCTTCTAATTTCTTGGGAATTCCCTGGTTTCCCAGTGGTTAGGACTTGGCACTTTCACTGCTAAGGGCCTGGGTTCAATCCCTGGTCTGGGAACTAAGATCCCACATGCCATGTGGTGAGGCCAAAATAAATAAATAAAACAAAATAAAATGAAATAAAATAAAATAAAATTTCTTCTATTTTTTTTTTTAAAGAGACCTCCTAGTGATTTGAATATTGGAATTTTGTTGGCGCCTGTGAAGATATTCATATCACTTGCAAATATGTCCAAAATCTGAGGCAGGTTTTCCTTATGTACTCTGGTATCTTAGAGGCTATGTCACCACCTCATCAGGACTGACAAGATAAAACAGATCAAGAAGGAAATAATCTCTGTCACTGGATTAGAACTCATTGACCTTGTTTCTTAGTAGTATTTTGTGGAGTCTCTTACCTGCTAGACCCATTGAATTGCCAGTCTACCTATACTGTGTATCTGGTATCTGAGGACTATTGGGCACTATCAGTGTGTGTATTATCTCCAGACTCTCCCTTTTAAACTGGATAAAAGTTTTCACTCTTATTAGTTCAATTTGCTAATCAACCCACACATTCTGTTGTGACAATTTGTGATATTTTTTTTCCATTGACAATATCTAAGCAATACATTTAAAATAATTCAAAAACATTTTTAAAAAGTAAACAAAAAGAAAATAATGAGGAAATTAAGGAACAAAAAGTATATAAGACAGGTAGAAAAAACTAACAAAATGACATAAATAGGAACTTTCAAATTAGTAATTGCTTTAAATAAAAATGGGATAATCCTTATCAAAATGCAAAAATTGGCTGAAAGGGGTTAAAAAAAATCTTGATCGAGTTACTAGCTCTCTAAAAGAGACTTACTTTAGATGCAAAGATAGAAATAGGTAGAAACTGAACAAATGAAAAAAGTCCATGAAAATAGTAACCCAGAGTGACCTCGGATGAATATACTAATATCAGACAAAATAGACTCTAAGTCAAATATAGTTAAAAAAACCAAAAGGATATTATATACTGCTAAAAGAGCCAATCCATAAAGAAGATATAACAATTCTAAACATGTACCCACTTAACAAAAGGCCACCAAAGTATATGAAGCAGAAATTGATAGAATTGAAGAGAGAAATTTACCATTCTAAAATAATAATTGGAGACTGCACTCTCCCACTTTCAATAATGGACTGAACAAGTAGACTGAAGATCAGTAAAGAAACATGAGGACATGAACAACACTACCAACTAACTAGTCCTACCAAACATTTACATAACACTCTACCTAAAAACAGGATACATATTCTTCTTAAGCATACACAGAACATTCTCCAGGATATGCCATATGTTATCTCTCTCTCTCTCTCTCTCTCACAGACACACACTCACATTCATTTGAGTGGAATGAAACTCAAAATCTGTAACAGCAGAAACACTTGAAAAGTTCACAAATATGTCAATATTAAACAATACACTTTTAAACAATGTGTCAAAGAATGAATAAAAAGAGAAATTAGAAAATCATGGAAAATGAATGAAAACTAAAGCATATGCCAAATCTTATGGAACATAGCAAAAGAAGTGTTTGTTTAGTGATAAATCCATAGCTGTAAACACCAACATTCAAAAAAAAAGAATGATCTTAAATCAGCAACCTAACTTTATACCTTAAGGATCTATAAAAAGAAGAGTGAAATTAAAACCAAAGCCTATAGAAAAAAGGAAATAATCAAGTTAGATATAAATGAAATGGAGACTGGAACAATAGAGACAATCAATGAAAGCAAAATTTGGTTCTCTGAAAAGATCAACAAATTGATGTGCCTTTAGCTAGATTGACTAAGAAAGAGTGAAGATTCAATTCCCTAAAATCAGAAATGAATTTATACACATTACTACCAACTTACAGAAATTAAAAGGATTATAAGAGAATTCTATGAAGAATTGTACACCAACAAATTAGATATCTAGTAGATGAAAAAGAAAAAAATATACAGAAAACACAAACTACCAGAAGTGACTCAAGAAGAAATAGAAAATGTAAACAGACCTATAACAAGTAAAACAATTGAATCAGAATTCAAAATTCCCAGCAAAGAAAATTCCAAATTCCAGGAGTATGTGGCTTCATTGGTCAGTTTTTTCAAACATTTAAAGAAGAATTTATACAAGTATTTCTCACATTTCCAATAAGTAGAAGAGGCCAGCATTACCCTGATATCAAAGCCAAACAAAGACCACAGAAACAAAAATTACAGACCAGTATCTTTATGAATATAGAAACAAAATTCCTCAGTATAATACTAGAAAACTGAGTTTAGCAGCATGTTAAAAGGATTGTACACCACGATCAAGTGGCATTTATCCCAGGAATACAAGAACAATTCAATGTAAGACATATAATCAGTGTAATACATCACACCAATAGAATAAAAGATTAAACACACACACACAATTACTTCCTTTGAAGCAAAAAAAAAAAAAAGTTGACAAAAATCTAATATCTATTCTGAGAAAAGTGCACAGTATGTTAAGAATAGAACAGAACTTTCTCAACTTGATAGCATCAAGGAAAAACTCACAGCTAACATTGATGAAAAACTGAAAGTTTTTCTTTTGTGGGTTGCATTATGCTCCTGAAAAAGACATGTTGAAATCAGAACCCCTTATACCTGGAATGTAGTCTTACTTGGAAATAACATATTTGCAGATGTAATTAAGATGTAAGTAAGTAAGGATGAGGTCATAATGGAGGAGGGTGTGCTTGTTTCTACTGCTAATTGAAGTATAGTTGATTTACAATTTGTGCTAAGTTTCTGGTGTACAGCAAAGTGATTCAATTATATATATATTTCAGATAATACAATCTTTTTCAGATTCTTTTCCATTATAGTTTATTGAAAGATAGTGAATATAGTTCACTGTGCTATACAATAGATCCTTGTTGTTTATCTATTTGATATATAGTAGTTTGGATCTGCTAGTCCCAAATTCCTAATTTACCCCTTCCCACCCTTTTTCCCTTTGGTAACCATAAGTTTGTTTTCTATGTCTGTGAGTCTGTTTCTGTTTTGTAAATAGGTTCATTTGTATCATTTTTTAGATTCCACATATAAGTGATATCATATGATATTTGTCTTTTTTCTGTCTGACTTACTTCACTTAGTATCTCTAGGTCCATCCATGTTGCTGCATATGGCATTATTTCATTCTTTTTTTGGCTGAGTAATATTCCATTGTATATATATACTGCTTCTTCTTTATCCATCAGTCTGTCGATGGACACTTAGGTTGTTTCCATGTCTTGGATACTGTAAATATTGCTGCTGTGAACATTAGGGTGCATGTATCTTTTCAAATTAGAGTCTTCTCTGGATATATGTCCAGGAGTGGGATTGCTGGGTCATATCGTAACTCTGTTTTTAGCTTTTTAAAGAGTCTTCATGTTGTTCTCCAAAGGGACTGTACCAATTTACATTCCCACCAACAGTGTAGAAGGTCCCTTTTTCTCCACACCCTCTCCAGCATTTATTGTTTGTAGACTTTTTATGATGGCTATTCTGACTGGTGTGTGGTGATACCTCATTGTAGTTTTGATTTGCATTTCTCTAATAATTAACAATGTTGAGCATCTTTTCATGTGCCTGTTGGCCATCTGTATGTCTTCTTTGGAGTAATGTCTATTTAGGTCTTCTGCCCATTTTTTGATTGTATTGTTTGTTTGTTTGTTTTGATATTGAGCTGTGTGAGCTGTTTGTATATTTTGGAAATTAGTCCCTTGTTGGTTGCATTGTTTGCAAATATTTTCTCTCATTCTGTAGGTTATCTTTTCATTTTGTTTATGGTTTCCTTTGCTGTATAAAAACCTGTAAGTTTAATTAGGTCCCATTTGTTTATTTTGCTTGTATTTATTTTGCCTTGAGAGACTTACCTAAGAAAACATTACTACAATTTATGTCAAGAATGTTTTGCCTATGTTCTCTTCTAGGGGTTTTATGGTGTCATGTCTTATATTTAAGTCTTTGTAGCCATTTTTATCTTATTTTTGTGCATGGTGTGAGGGAGTGTTCTAACTTCATTGATTTGCATGCAGCTGTCCAGCTTTCTTGTCTTGCTGAAGAGACTATCTTTTCTTCATTGCATATTCTTACCTCCTTTGTTGAAGATTAATTGGCTGTAGATGTGTGAATTTATTTTTGGGCTCTCTACTCTGTTCCATTGATCTATATGTCTGTTTTTGTGCCAATACCATGCTGTTTTGAGTACTGTCACTTTGTAGTATTGTCTGAAGTTTGGAGAGGTTACGCTTCTAGTTTTAGTCTTTGAGTAGGGTAACTCTTAATCTAATAAGACTAGTAATCTTATAAGAAGAGTGGAAGAGACACAGACACAGATACACAGAGAGAAGAGAATGATGTGTAAAGACACACACAATCAGAGGGAAGACAGCCATGTGGCAATAGAGGCAGAGATTGGAGTTATTTTGTTGCATCCAAGGAACATCAAGGATTGCCTTTAACCATCAGGAGGTAGAACAGAGAACATGGTCCTGCCATGATACCTTGATTTGGACTTCTAGCTTCTGGATATGTGTGAGAATACATTTCTGTGGTGTCAAGCCACTCAGTTTGTGGCAACTTGTTACAGCAGACCTAGGAAATTAAGACAACCCTTAAGATCAAGAAAAAGGCAAAATTTCGCACTCTTATCAATTCTATTTAACATAGCACCAGAAGTTCTTACCAGAACAATTAGGCAAGAAAATAAGAAATAAAAGGCATCCTAATTGGAAAGAAAGAAGTAAAACTACATCTAATTTTATTTGACATGATCCTAAAAATCCTAAAATGTTCACAGAAAGAAACCATTAGAGCTAAAAAATGAATTCAGCAAATTTGTAGGTTTAATATCAATATGCAAAAATCAGTTGTATTTTTTTACACCAGCAATAAACAATCTGAAAAAGAAATAAAGGAAATGATTCCATTTGCAATAACAATAAAAAGAATAAAATACTTAGGAATTAGTTTAACCAAGGAGCCGTTAAGACTTATACACTGAAAACTACAATATGTTCCTGAAAGATACTTAAGAAAATCTAATAAATGAAAATATGTCTCATGTTCAAGAATTGGAGAACTTAATATTTTAAGATAGAAATTTTGCCCAAATTGATGTACAGGTTTAATACAATCCTTATTAAAAAAAAAAAAAAAACCCGACGGCTTTTGTTTCAGAATTTAAAAAGCTGACCCTCAAATTCATAAAATTTAAAATGAATTAAAATAACCAAAAAATAACCTCTTGAAAACAAAAGTACAAAGTTAGAAGATTTACACATCCACATCCTGATTCCTAAAGTTACTACAAAGCGACATTACTCAAAACAGCATGGCTCTGGTATAAGGACAGACATACAGAACAATGGAATAGAATCAAGAGAACGGAAATAATTTCATATGTCCATGGTCATTTCATTTTCAGCGAATGGACAACACTATTTAATGGGAGAATAGACTCTTCAATAGATAGTACTGGAAAAACTGCACATCCACTTGCAAAAGAAATAAAGAGGGACCCTATCTCAGATCATGTATAAAATTAACTAAAAAAGAATCAATGACTTAAATATGAGATTAAACTTGAAGGCTTAGAAGAAAACATGGGGGTAAGTCTGTGTAACCTTGGATTCAGCAACAGTCTTAGATATGACACTGAAGTACAAACAACAAAAGAGAAAATAGCTAAACTGAACTTCATCAAAATTAAAAACGTGCATAAACAGACACTGTCGAGAGAGGGAAGAAAACCTGCAGAAAGAGAGAAAATATTTGAAGATCATATAGCTGATAAAGTCTAGTATCCAGACTACATGAAGAACCCATATAACTCAACAATAAATGGGTAAAAAGCTTGTATAGAACTTTCTCCAAAGAAGATAAACAAATGGCTAACATGAAAATATGAAAAGATATTAAACATCATTGGACATTAGGGAAATGCATATCAAAACCACAATGAAATACCACTCCATGCCCACTAGAATGGCTATAATTTAAAACAAAACCAAACAACAGAAACTAAGATATGTTGGTGGAAATGTGGAGTAATTAGAAACTTCATACATTGTTAATAATAATGTAAAATAGTGCAGCCACTCTAGAAAAGTTTGATTTCTCAATAAATGAGACATAGAATTACTGTATAACACAGCAGTTTTTCTTCTAGTATATACTTTAAAGAATTGTAAGCTTTTGATGATACATTTATACAAGAATGTTCAAAGCTACACTATTCACAATAGCCAAAAGGTAGAAACAACACAAATATTAATCAACTGACAAATGGATAAACAAAATGTAGCATAGTATATAATGGAATATTATTCAACAATAAAAAGGAGTGAAATATTCCTACTTCCTACAACATGATGACCCCTGAAAACATTATGCTAAGTAAAAGAAAATAAACGTCAAAGACCAAATATTGTATGATTCCGTTTATATGAAATATGTATAAAAGGTAAATTCATAAAGACAGAAAGCATATTAGTAGTTATCAGCGGGTAGTGGTAGGGAGGAGTAGTGAGTAACTGCTTAATGGGTGTGGGGTTTCTATTTCGTGTGATGAAATGCTTTGGAAATAGGAACTATAGTAATTGCAGAGCACCCTTTCTGATAAAAAAATATGACAGAGTTTCTAAATTGTAATCATCCAATTCTTCTTTTCTCAAAACTGCTACATTAGACTGCATGTTTTTTAATCTTACAGGCCATCTTATTTTTAACAAACTTTCTATGAATAATTTGATCTTCTAGCACATTGTCACCTTAATTGTTTTTTTTTAAATTTAATTTAGCTGGACGTTTAGTAACTCCATTTTTCATTCATCCTAGTTAATTGATTTCAACCATTCTAACTATAAATTCCTTTGTTAACCTTTGACACATGTAATTTCTTTTCTTGAATATAATCTGTGAATTGTCATCATAATTCCTCAATATTGAATTATATCAAATATTATTGGGATAAACTATACATTTTAAATATTGCAAAATCAGAGTCATCAGTTTTAAAACTCTGTCTTGTGAAAGAGTCATAATTAACATTCTATTTCAAAGGCACATAAAGAGGTAAATGATAAAAAAGAGATATTTTGTTTTATGAAGTCTAAATATATTACTCATGTGGATAAAGATATAGATTCTTCAAGAAAACAGTCACAGATGGAAAGCAAAATAAATATTCTCTAATATTAACATACAGTCCTCTTTGCGTTTCTCTGAGAGCATATTCACTTACCATATCAATTAATGTGTTTGCTGTCTTTGAAATATATTTAGATATATGGTACTATCAACCTGGGAGAGCATTCAGTGAACAGCTGAATCTACCTTCTCAAATTACTATATTATGAAAGTGTACAACATATTTTACTGTAATTTCTTTGAAGCAGTTTTTATTATTATGGTGTAGTCAAGAAATAACAATTAATCACCAATGTAGAGAATGATCTTAAACTAGTAAATAGTGGTGTGTCTCTCTTTCCTGAAGGAGTATGTGATTTATGTAACTAGGAAAGCATATTTTTTTTCATTACCACAAAAGCTTCATGATCTGTATTCACTTGTGGAGAGTAGAAAAGTTTTCCTATATTAATACTTTCTTGGTCTTCCATTCTTTTGCATAAAAGTGTAAATTTATTAAAGATGTAAGACAGTACAGGGGATTGATTATTTTTTCCACCCTGAGCTACTTGAAAAATAATATATAAATATGTATTGTTTCTTCTACTCCTACATATAGTAGGTACTTGGTCATTTAAACTAGCATTTTAAGATTGCTCTCCAAATAGATAATTGTTCCACCAACTGTTCTTTTAAATGTGCTCATATGGATTGAAAGACTGAAGGTAACAAATTACACTTTTAAATAAGGTTTATACCTGATATACATTCAAATATATACTTTCAGGAAAATTATGACTCCTTTAGTTATTGGAAATCTAACCCAAATTAAGTTATGTTAAAAAAATAATCAATAAACTTTAAAAACTGATTTGTTTTCATTATATCATGGAAGAACAAAGGTTGATACCATTGTTTTCAAGCAAAACTGGATCTAGGGCTTAAAAGTGATTATCAGAACCATCTTTGTTGTCCCTTCTTCCAGCTCTTCTCTTTTGTTGTTCTCATTCTTTAACACTCCAAAAATATCCTGTAAGAAAAAACAACCTGAGCAATGAACAGAAAACAGAGTCATGTTTTTTTGATATCATAATTGCAGAGTCCAGAAGTTTTCTCTCATTGATTTTAGCAGAAAATTTTTTGGAAGGAGTTGTCTGACATCTTTTGTTTTGTTGCCCCCAGGATACTGCTTTGTGGAGGTAGTTAGGAGAAAACTGCTGGGCTGAGGTCTGTTATTTGAAGAAGGAGTAAGGGTAAAAATTTTGCAAAATATTATTCTGCATAAAAATTAATATTATAAGGATATATAAAAAAAGAATATATATACACACACACACATACAAGACCCACTTAGATTGATGAGTCCTATTGTCTTTTTTTTCTCATATACAAGATGAGGTAGTATACATATACTAAAAGTCCCTAAGAGAATTGAGGAAAGGAAATGTGAACATGAGAAATAAGCAAGAAAGTGTACATTTTAAATTAGGTTTAGTGATTTATTTGAACAGGATTTATGATTATTAGAGACAATATTGTTGATCAAGTTCATGGTATTATAAAATGTATTACTATTTTCAGTCTTATTTTGATGAAAGTCAATATGTAATATAAAGAAATTTTGGAATTTGAGTTTAAGGAATTGTGTAATAATTTACTTCAAAGCCTCAAAATAATGAGTTTGTCATGGATATGGTTTCAGGAAACAGTAATTCAAAATTAATTGAAAAGTCAATGATTTGATGAGAGTAAAATATAGTTTGTAAATTCCTTCCATATTAAATTGATGTCATGTTAAAATCAAAATGAGATATTTGGTCACATTTCATGTAAAATTACATCCCTTTAAGAATATATTATATTAGACCTGTTACTCTTATATTATATAAAACTTCATTCTCAGATACATACTACTTAAATTTGATTAAAAGAAAATATGTAATTTTAAATTTTATTTTTTACTTAGAGACTCTAAAAGAATATATTTATATATAAACTATGAAATATTAAATTGTAATTTTTTATTTTGACAAAGCATCATTTGTTTCTCACCCCATGTCATTTCTATCAGTCACACACCAAAGTCCACCACTGTCAAGTTTTCTCTATATTTTCAGTTTAAGACCTTTTATTACAAATATGTCATTTTAGTTGATTATATTTTTAATTAACATACATATACTTTTCATATAATTCCATGCCAAAGCATACACTTTGTATTTTTCTCATTACAGTGCAATATTATATATAAAAACACTATGGTCAAATCTTTAGGTATAACATAGTCTGTGCTCTTCCAAATAGAGTGATAATTGTGTTTGTTTTTATATATCATATATAGTTATGACTAACTTCCAGTGCCATCAGGGAAGTTGATATTTTAAGATAAGAGCCATTTGGAACTTTGCATCCATGCTTAATGACAAAACGTTCCTGGAAAATTTCCAAATTACATCTTTCCTCACAGAACACACCTTATGTGATTTTTAAGTTCAAAATTTCTGGCACTAATTTGTCTAACAAAAAGAAAACATGTAGATTTTAAATAACTATTATTGAAATGTTGCTTAGACTATATCCTGTATATAGGGATCCAGTGTGGAAAAATAATAAATTTATGAAAGGATATTTGAATGCACGATAAAGAATACTTATTCCTGTGCTTTTATAACTAAGAATGGAACTCCAGGTACATTAGAAAATGTCCAAGTAAAGCATCTAAAATACAGTAAGCATGCCAAATTACAAACATATTGAGATGTTTACAACTAAGAATTCCACGTATTCTGATCAAGGCGCAAAGAAGTTGCATATATGATTATCACCATTAAAAGTATACAAGACTGGGGCTTCCCTGGTGGTGCAGTGGTTAGGAATCCGCCTGCCAATTCAGGGGACACGGGTTCGTGTCCCGGTCCGGGAAGATCCCACATGCCATGGAGCGGCTAGGCCCGTGAGCCACAACTACTGAGCCTGTGCATCTGGAGCCTGTGCTCCGCAACGGGAGAGGCCGCGACAGTGAGAGGCCCGTGCATCGCGGTGAAGAGTGGCCCCCGCTCGCCGCAACTGGAGAAAGCCCTTGCACAGAAACGAAGACCCAACACAGCCAAAATTAAATAAATAAATAAATAAATAAATAAAGAGTGAATGGTGGTCAACATCTGTTCCTCATTAAAAAAAAAAGTATACAAGACTGGAAGAAAACATAAAGAAAAACTGGAAGCTTCTTAATTAAAAGCTTGGCAGGACAATTTTGGTGAAATTAAAAGAATAAGACATTTAATATACCAGAACATCAAAGTTTCTAAGAGAAATAACCTAGAGAAGATTCTCAGGCTCAACAGAAGAAACTGAAAACAATAATAAAATTATAAGATCCAAAGTTCAGACTACTTTCCACTTACTCATTCCTCTATCAACATTCTGACTCATGAGAGATTTAGTAACCAGGAAAAGTGAGTCATTCCATTCTGTTAGAATAGTCTCTATTAGTTGCATACATTGAAACACAAAAAGTGATAGAAATGTCTTTGAAGTATACAGTGATGCACTCTAAATGAGGTTAAACAAATCTTGACATGCTAGATTATTAGAAATATCAGTGCTAGAGGTAGCATTACATAAAAATTTTGCATTAGGTGCTTCTAAAGAAAGCTTCAATTAATTTGACCAACCTAATCAATTTCCTTTATTTCTCAATAACAGGTTTCTAAAGTTTGAAAACAGAAATAGAATGCAAAAGACTTCAGAATTTGTTTTGAGGGGAATAGGTCATGCATACTACTGATTCTAAAATTGAGTAACTATTATTTTCAATACTTGGCTGAAGTTTACTCTGTCTCATGTATGATATGGATGTCAAAGTCAAAAGTGAATCAACTAGTTGTAATTAGGTTTTTACATATTTACATTTTTTAGTATTTCACCTAAATATTATTTGGAGACTAACAGTCTATCTCAAACAGTCCTTTTCCTCTATAATTAGTTTAATATTGAGATTCTGTAGTCAGATCGAGTTAAATAGTTACAACAGGTTTTTTTTTTTAATGCAACTGAATTGCTGTGCAAATCATTGTGATAACTACTAATTGCTTGGGGACAGATATCTAGATAAATGTCAAATTAACCATATAATTATTCTAGCTGAATATGTAACGGAGAGAAACTGAATATATTTTAAATTGAACTATCTTAATTATGTATATTTGTGCCCCACGCCTTTGCAAAAATGCAAAGAAAAGGCAAATATAAACATTCCTAAATTGTTTGTGGTTGAAGAACACTGTTCCAAAATATTCTGAGAGGTAATGGAAAAAAGTATTGTCATGGAATATCACATTTTGTTCAACATTGCATTTGCTATAAAATGTCTTGCTGTCATGGACAGTAAAACCAAACTTGATATCCAGAACTATAGATTTATGAGAGGTAATCAATCAATTAATTCAAATATGATTGAGTTCAATTAAACATGGTTGACACAATTGTGTTAAATACACACATCACTTCTGAGGGCATATTACAGTGAGTCTGTTCTTAGTCTTCCTATGTCAAAATATTTTCACATATTCTGTAAATTCAGTAACTCAATGTTTAAGTTGCTATTTGTTTTAATTGTTCTACATGAAGCATTTAGAAAATATCAAATTTTCTCTTTCTGTGGATGTCTTCTTCATCTTTCTAGTGTAATCTGTAAATCTATCTAGGTAGTTTATTCTTTTATCCTCGGTATATATTTCAGAATACAATAACCTTAATTATCTTTCTAACATTATTTAGTTATAACGAGAACAGTCAGCTGTCTTATGGATCATCTGTTGGTAACTCAGCTATTTAAGTATCATGTATGACATGTATGACATTGTATGACATCAAAATTTTAGATGGAATCTTAAATTTCTTGTAATACAATAAAGGATAAGGACATACATTAGAAAGTTTGATTCAGAAACATATTTTGGATAAATTTTGTTAAATAATATATATTGAGGTAAATAAAGATGATATAAATATAAAAACAAAATATTGTTTGATATTTAAAACGTTGAGAAATGTGCATGTCATATGTATCTTCTGATCATGTGACATTCATCCTCATTGGAATATTAGTTTCAAATTTCAAATAAGAAACCAAACCAGCCAGAACAATAATTAAATTTCAGAGTGTTATATTTTGCCCATGATCTTGTTCTCTAATAAATTGGGATATAGTCATTCATCTATTATTTACCATACTGTGTTGACCAACTAATATGAGCCAGGCTCTTTTTAAGTACTGGGGGCACAGCCGTGTACAGAACAGAAACATCATATCTCTTCTCATAGCATTTTTTTGCAGAATGATAATGTCATAGTAAGAAAAGTATACAGAGTAATGTTACAGCAAGGAAAAACAAAAACAAAAACCCTAAATTACATTAAAAGCTACAAAAGAATAGCAACAAAAAAGCTAGATCTCAATTAATTAGGGATTCTCTGTTGATTAATGACCATTAATAACAAGAATGAGAAGAAATTTTGTGCAAGTCGTTTGCCTCATTGGTTTCAGATATTTTTCTTATCCTTTCTTGGTTCCACTGTGTTTAACAAGTGTATTGCTGCAGGTTCCACCTGGGACCAGTGAGTCTGTCATACAGAGTGAAGTAAGTCAGAAAGAGAAAAACAAATACTGTATGCTAACACATATATATGGAATCTAAAAAAAAAAGGTCATGAAGAACGTAGGGGCAGGGCGGGAATAAAGATGCAGACCTACTAGAGAATGGACTTGAGGACACGGGGAGGGGGAAGGGTAAGCTGGGACAAAGTGAGAGAGTGGCATGGACATATATACACTACCAAATGTAAAACCTATAGCTAGTGGGAAGCAGCCGCATAGCACAGGGAGATCAGCTTGGTGCTTTGTGACCACCTAGAGGGGTGGGATAGGGAGGGCGGGAGGGAGGGTGACGCAAGAGGGAAGAGATATGGGGATATATGTATATGTATAACTGATTCACTTTGTTATAAAGCAGAAACTAACACACCATTGTAAAGCAATTATACTCCAATAAAGAGCTTAAAAAAAAAAAAAAAAAGGCATTGGTCGGTAGGAGATTGGGAGATGGAAGAATGGAAAATCACAGGTATTCTCTTTGTCGCTGGTATCTCCAGGAGTTGCTCTATGCTCTGTGGCTCTAGCTGCCAATGGAGAACGCAGTCCTACAGAGTTCCAGCTCTCTCTAAGCAGCTTCTCATATAGCTGGGGTACATCAGCCCCCAAAAGGTCCAGGCTTCTTGGTCCAGGTTCCACATCTTTCTCCCATTGTTCCTTTAGCCCCATGATTAGTCGCTATCTCCTTGCCAGTATAGGAGTGTTCCAGCCATTCTCTGTCTTGTCACCTATTCCATCCCACATTACCAATTTCTTATATTGATGTTCTTATTTTAAAATCCTACAGGTTTTTTTTTTTCTGTTTTTCTGATTAAACCTAAATTTATATTAGTTAAAATACTGATTCTTAGGAAAACCTGGAGAGTAAACGTGATTCTTAATTTTGTTCAGTGTTAGAGTTTTAATATTTTGCTTCATTTTGCTTTAAAAGTGTAAGTAAGAATTCCTAATTTCTTTTGAAATGCCTTTGGTTATAGTAAAGGTTACTTGACTTGCCCCACATTAAAATAACCCTGTGTAAATGGGTTAGTGAAATTTTCATTAAATGGGATCTTGTGGTGGATATCTCAAGAACTTCTTTCAGACAGAGACACTATATTATATAACCATAAAATGATAATAAAAAACTTAAAACATGAGGACATATTATAAATTGAAATGTATGCCAATTATAATTTTATAGGTTTTCTATGGTACAAATTCTGTCTAGACCCTCTTATTCATTGTTTACACTTTTGGCATCTAGTATATTTTTCTCTTTGTGACAAAACGAATAAAGGAAAAGGTAAGTGAGGTAATAGATGAGTCCAAAATGAATTGTATGCTCTATATTTTTTGTCTGTTTTGAAGCTACAATTGGGAGATGCAGTTGGTATGAGTACTTTTTATTTTGTTCAGTTTTCCTGATGGCTTTTTTTTTTGCCTGTAGAACTAAACTTGCTTATTTTAGCATTAATATAGACTAACCATATATTTTCAGTAATTAGCTATAAATTGAAATATTAAATCAATGAGAATATCAAAATATGGAAATAAACATTTTATTCACCAAAGTGTGACAAGAAAGAAAGGGAGTTAATCAGGATGAAGGATGACTGTTTTCAATCAAGTAGCAAATAGGTGATTGTTTTCTCAGTAAAGGTATATCATTCAAAATTTATTGACCCATACATGATTGGTGGGAATGCAAATTAAGGGTACTTTGGCAACATCTAGTGACATTACACAGTTACATTTTTTTAAATTTAGTAGTCTCACTTCTAAAAATCAATTCTAAAAACACCTTAAAATATGATAAGCTATTAATTGTAGAACTATTAGCAATAACAAAGATGGGAAGCGACCCAAAATGTTCACCAATAAGGGACTAGTCAACAAACGGCGGTGCATCCTCAAGAATGAGTGCTATAAAAAGAAATGAGAAATATTTTACATATTACTTTCTCAGTAGTTTTCAAATGGTAGTAATTTTACCCATGCCCAAGACATGTCTGAAAACATTTTTGTTTGTTACAACTTGGGGTTCCTACTGACATTTAGTTGGTAGAGGCCAGGGATGTTGTTAATCATCTCACCATGTACAGGACAGCCCCCCAAAACAAAGAATTATCCAGCGCCAAATGTCAGTAGTGCCAAGGTTGAAAAATCCTTTATTATGGTATTAACACTGGGATAAAACTTTTAAGTGAAAAATATTGTGGGGGAGAATAATATAGTATTTTATCACATGCACATATACACACTTTCAAAGTAAAAAAAAAATTGACGAACAATTTATAAATTAAAAACATAAAAGCTTGGTTTGGAGGGAGGGAATAGGAAGGAGAAAATAGGCACAAAGGTAGAATTCTCTGAATAGTACTTTATTTCATTTATGTGTAAAAGAGCAATCCCCTAAAAGTTGAAATAAAAATTCAAGATCAAATGGATGTATGATATTTTAGATTTTGCTTATCAGAAATAATTTAGGAAGAGTATGTCTGATGGATTGGGAGAAAATAGAGAAACCAGTGGGTACCATTATCAAGGAGAGCGTATTATTTTGTGTTATTGTTGTTTCTATAAGGATTAAATCCAAGTGAAGGCATTATAGACACAGAGCTTGATGCTATAAAGTGGATTTGGAAATTTGACAGAGCTAAGATTCGGAGAAATAGGGAGGGAATAGAATTAAGAAAGATAGTAACTTTGGGAAGGGAGGAGGAGGAAGTATGCTTCCCCCTCATGTTACAGTGAAGACAAAGAATAAAGACACAAAGGCATTTTGAGGTGGAAAGGCTGGGAATTGAGTAATCATCCGTGTGAGATGAACCTGATTTTTTAGATAATATATTGAAAATGAGGAAATGGGAATTGGATTGTGGATTTGAGGAATGTGAAATGTATGTGGATCCAGGGATATTTTATAAGTTAGATTGAAAAAAAAGAAAAAGGAATTTTTAAGTTATGAAAATTTTTGAAATAGATGATAAGGAAATCTGAATGGTATCACTATGTATTTCTGGCAGTCAATGTAGAGTATCTACTTAAATAAACTGTATAAAAAGAAAGATGGAAGTAAGAAGACATTAAATTGTCTTATTTTCCACACTATTCCAATTATGTTTTTAATGTCAACCTCTCTTCACTCCTTTCTATTTGTTTAGAAAACATTTTTTCCAGTTTATATTTATATGAAACAGAAACCCAAGAGCATGAGTACATCAAATATGTATTTATATATAGTATAATTGTATAGCAGTCATGAAAGATAATGTTTATTTCTAGGTGATGAAAATGAGCATGTGTTATAGCATTTATACAAGTGTTTCTCATAAATAGCAAAGTCACAAGAGTTCACAGTAACTCCTCCATTTTTTGAGTTCACCTTATTTGTTAAGGTGCAAGTTAATAATAACAGTGTTTGAAAAATTTCCCAGAAAGTTGTTTTTCCAAAGTAAGATGTTCAGTTTAAACTTTAAGTTGTTTTTGGTTGTTGTTGCTGTTTATCACAGTCTGATAATGATGATGCTTGCAAAAAAACACTGAATTAAAACTTGTAATTTTGCCACTAGATAACTAGATGGTATATTTTAAGGAAATTTGAATTAGGGAATGTGTGCAACAATAACTTTATTATCCAATAGTAATGATAACTTTATTCATTAAATTGTTTTATTTCTCCCCAAATTAGCATATTACTACTATGGAATATTTTTAACAAAGATTATTATATTGTTATATAGTAAAATAACTCTATTTTCAGATTTTTCATTAAATATTAAACCATACTATTTTGGTTTATAATTTATAGTATATTACCAGGTCTACCTTGGTATATAATTAATAAAAATATTATATGCTAAATACCTATAAAAGCATAAATTTCAGATTTACTAGTTCTTCAAATACTACAAGATATAATTAGATTAATATTGAAAAATGATTTCCAATCTGATACTATACTTTTAATAATAAGCATTCTCCAGGATAATTAATTCCAGATTATCATAATAAGAGTCCCTGACCATTTGATATTTATTAACTGAACTGTGTTGCTTAATGTTTTAAGCCTACTAAAATACTAAGGAAATTGGATAATCAATAATATCTGGGGATATCAAAAATGAAAAAGTTATATAACTGAGTAGTTGTGAAATTTATTAAATATATTACACACTATAAAATATTAAATGAATTAACTCAACTAAATTTTAAAGTGTTTTTCAAAATATCTTTGTAGAGGTAGAACATTTCTGTTCTTATTCAATACCTACTGTGCAGATGTGAGCCATTTGCATAGATACTTTTTACTGTAAAATTGTAGAAAATGCCTTGATATGCAGAAAAAATGATTTGGGATTTAATATCTGGGAAAATATAAACTACAAGTTATAATACTAACTTGAAAGTATTAATTTTAAAAGAAAATATGGTGTTGGTATTAATCTTTAAAATGGATTTTTAAAAATTTGTTCCTCATTAATCTACATAACCCTGTGTGGATTTCAGCCAAGATGGAGTGGCCACATTTTTTCCAGTTCCACTCTTTTACAACTGGCAAAATGAAGTAAAAGTGCTGGGTATAACACAACAAATAAACATAGAGAGACTATGAAGGGTAAAAGTTAAAGAGGGACAGCCTGGAGACTGGGATTGGAGAAATGTCATGAGGGTGAATGTCGCTGAATGGGGTTCTGCAGAAGCTTCCAATCCAGATTTTCCAACAGGTAGACACAAAAAGAACTCCAAGAGAAGTCAGTTCCTCTTAACCATAAGACTGGGAAAAGGGTGTCCTAACAACAACAAACTCTTCTGTCAGTACTCGTCCTACTCCAATAAAACACCAATGAAAAAACCAACCCTCCTCTCCCAGTGGTTTCAGTGGGGCTGAGAGGGGAAGTGATCTTTCATCCCAATCAGATGGCTAATGAAGCAAGTGCCTTTGCAGCTATACCCCCATCCTGTGGTATCAGTGGAGCCAAGCAGGAATCTAATCTTCTATCCTCTCCTGGCAGAAGCAGACCACACTCCAATTGCCCTGTCAAGATAGTGTCAGTATTGCTGAAGACAGTTGATCTTCCAACACTTCTTAGTGGAAGCAGGCAGTTCTTCAGATTCCCTTGCCAGGGTAGTACCAGTGGGGTCCACTGGAGATCTTAGCCTCTGTGCCACCCATCCTCAACCTGGAAACAATAAAACTTAATGATCCAGGATGAGGTAGGACCAGGCACCACTGTACTTCACCAGTCCCCCACTGGTGTCAGTAGGCTCCAGTGGGGAGCTGAGACTCCACATTCATTTGGCATCAAAAAAAAAAATGAAGTGGTGGGATGTGGGGCTAATTGGACTGCAATTATATCCCTGCCTTCCCCTCATGTCAAAGGGGCCCAGTGGGGAGCTGAGCTACTGCCCCAATCCTATAGCAATAAAGCATTGTGTACAGGTGGCAAATAAATACATGAAAGATGTTTATCATCTTTAGTCATTAAAGAAACACAAATTAAAACCACAATGAGATATCACTAAAAACCTATCATGATGGCTAAATATAAGAAATGCTGACAACAGCAAATGCTGGCAAGGATGTGGAGAAACTGGATCACTCCTACATTGTTGCTAGGGAAATGCAAAATATTATAGCCACTCTGGAAAAGAGTATGACAGTATCTTACAAAACTAAAAATGCACTTACCATACAATCAAGTTATTGCACTCTGGGACATTTATTCCAAAGAAATGAAAACTTATGTTCATACAATATCCTGTACACAAATGTTCATAGAAGCTTTATTTGTAGTGGCTAAAAACTGGAAAAAGTCTAATGTCCTTCAATTGATGAATGTATGAACAATGTGTCATACATCTCTACCACGAGAAACAATTCAGAAATAAAAACTATTGCTACAAGATACTATTTGGATGGATCCAAAGAGAAATATCCTGAGTGAAAAAGAATCTCAAAAGTTTAGCTGTATGTGATTCCATTCATATACCCTTCTTAAAATAACAAGACTGTAAAGATGGAGAACAGATTAGTGATTGCTAGGGATTAGGGAGGGAGGGCAGAAGTGATGTGGCTGTGACTGTGAAAGGACAGCACATACCATCGTTGTAGTGGAATTATTCTGTATGTTGACTGTGATGGTGGTCACACAAATATCCATGTGTTAAAACTACATGGAACTAAATACATACACATACACAAACACACTCACACGTTTGCATGTAAAACTGATGAAAACTGAATAAGGTGGATGGATTGTATTAACCTCAGTTTCTTGGTTGTGATGTTTTACTATACTAATGCAAGATGTTACAGTGGGGGACACTGAGTAAGGGATATATGGAATCTCTCTTGCAGTTGTATTTCTTATAAGAGCATGTGAATCCACAGTAAAACAAAAACAGAAACAAGAAAACTTGTGTTTGATTATACATTAATTTTATTGATTTAAAATTAGATTTTTTAAAAATTAATTAATTAATTTATTTTTAGCTGTTTTGGGTCTTCGTTTCTGTGCGAGGGCTTTCTCTAGTTGCAGCGAGCAGGGGCCACTCTTCATTACGGTGCGTGGGCCTCTCACTATTGCGGCCTTTCTTGTTGCGGAGCACAGGCTCCAGACGCGCAGGCTCAGTAGTTGTGGCTCACGGGCCCAGTAGTTGTGGCTCTCGGGCTCTAGAGCACAGGCTCAGTAGCTGTGGCGCACGGGCCCAGTTGCTCCGCGGCATGTGGGATCTTCCCAGACCAGGGCTCGAACCCGTGTCCCCTGCATTGGCAGGCAGATTCTCAACCACTGTGCCACCAGGGAAGCCCTAAAATTAGATTTTTTATTCTTTAAACATGGTAGCCAGACTTTGCCAGCTTCTAAATAACTTTCTACTACTTTATTTTCCTCATTTGTAAAATGTGGCTAATAGTAATAAGATATATAGAGTAGTATCTCATAAATAAAAAACATACAAAAAAGTTAGCTATCATTGTTTTTTCTATATGTCGAGAACTACAACGTGGCATTGGTTTTACAAAACTTTAATGCTTTATACTTTGCATTATCACCATTCAGAGTAATGCCTAATATATAATAGACATTGAGTGTGCTTGCATGAACAACAAATGTATGAATGAAAAACATGTTATTTCATTTTTTCTTTTCTGGGTCCTCTAGTATAAATCCTTAGAGCCTCTGATTTAACCCCTTTGGGTTATGACTTTCTGCTAAGTTACAAAATATATTTTTATTCTGTTGTTGAATACTATGCACTGGGCTCATTTTAGGCCAATACTTAGAATTGTAGCTATATATACACATGTGTATATACTGTACAGCTGTATCTTTAGTATCGATTTATGAATTAAATCCTGCTGTGTTTTTTCTCTCAATATGTTGTGCTTGATATTCTTAAGATTGAACAATGACTTATGAATTCTTTGTGGTTAAAGGACTTTTAAATTTACATATCAGCTCATTTTGAGCATCTAATGAATATCAGGTGATTTAAAAAATGCACCAACTTCAGTTGTCTCCAAATTGATTTAAGATAAATACTGCTATTTCCATTTGACAATTGAGAAATGTGATGTAGAGAACAGTAAAATAATTAGTGCAATTTCCATACTAAAAAAATAGGCTGGATTAAACCACTGGTGTGCTGGTAAATGTTTAACAACCAGCTGTCTGGAGTGGGAGTGAAATGTAGCTGGGAAAGATCCCTGATTTTACAGCATTTGCTGACTTCCCTGCTGCAGATACTCTCATGACAGATTTCAAGCTGCCTCACTGAACACTGAGATGGGAAGATATGTGAACAATTAGTTCTCACAAAATGATACAAGCCAGCTCTAGCACATCAATGAATCAGACCTGCTTCTTTATATCTTGCACCCTTAATTTTGACATGTACAGTTTTTTTTTATTTTGCCGAAGTCAGCATCCTAAATTCTACATACCTGTTCCTAATAAATCCAGTCTATCTATCTATCTATCTATCTATCTATCTATCTATCTATCTATCATCTATCTATGTGTTTAGGTGCACATACATACATGTACTTATACGTGCACATATGTCTACTTTTGTGACTGCATAATAGGGAAAAAATCTCTAAATACATTTCTTTGGGATCAGAATACATACTTAGGGATTATGCCAAAATACCTTTAACATCATTCACTTCAGAACAGTGAGTGGTGTACTTAAAATGACTCATTAGTTTCTTCATTACACTTTTCTTGAGTACTGTTTGCCAGTACGAGGTAATTCTTTGACAAGAACTGTGAAGAGTCTAATAAAAATATTTAGTAAATCAATAATAATGCTTTTATATGATTAGTTATTGCCACCCATTGGCAGTAATTTTCTGTTAATTTGATATTTAATTCAACTCATAGTTATTTTTAGAGTTGATTTTTTACCCAGAGAAAAATGCTTCCAAATATTTTGCTAAGTTTTCAGCTGATTTTTTTGAAGAAAAAAGTCAATACAACCGTTTCTAGCTCTCCCCAAACTGTCTTGCTCTCTACAAATGTGTGGTTTAATTGTTCTATCTGTCACTGAGGACTTTTTGTTTCCTGTGAAAAAATAGTGAGAAGTTTTTGTTTTAAATTCTTTAGCACTAGAAAAATAAAAGCTGTTAACCAACTGTTATTAGCTGTTTAATCACAATGTTTTCCAAGTAATTCTTAGAGTCCAGATATTCCTGTGGTTCCGTGGAGTATGGAGAGACCGCATGATGCACTCTGCTTTATTTATTTTTAAATACACCTGAGCCCACTTGAAAATAAATTTGGGTTGCTGACATATAAGTGGTTTAGAGAGTCAAATGAAACTTTTCAGTTTTATTTTCCTTTTTATTTCATGCTTAATTTCCAACACAAGACTGATTAAATATATTTTCTTTATGAAGAAAACAGATCACTCTGAGGTTCCAAGAAAGCACCAATGAAACAAGGGCATCAACCTTTTCCATTAGTCAATCTTAGTGTAGTAATTTAATATTTACCCCTTTTAAATAGGTCTGTAAAAGTTTGTTACTATTAAGGTTTCTTCTTTTAAAATGATTGCCAAGGGATACATAAAAGACATAAAACCAATGGGACATTTATTTATACTGAACGTAATCTCAGCTAAATAATTAACCCCTTGTTTCACACTCTGCAGACAAAATTTGCCTACTTATTTTATGACATACTGTAGGCATTTGTATGTAAGAATAAAATTTTTCTTGAAGAGGGCTTAGTATTTTTTCAACTAAGGAAACTTTTTTGGAGTAGGGACACTTCCATCTCCTTAACTCAACTGTGGTTTGCTGTCAACATTGTATGGGATTCAGAGAAAGAAAGATAAAGTAAAAAGTAAATGTAGCAAAATTGGGAATCTAGGTGAAGAATTCTTGGGGCTCCATTATACTATATTTGCAACATTCCTAAGTATAATTTTTTCAAAGTACAGTTCCCTTCAAAATGGAACAGAAATGATGTTACAACATGATTCTGCTGTTTGTGTGGCCCTAGCTCTAGCCTTTTGTGATGTGTTGGTAGTAGGTTGAGGTCAGACATGAGAGGCATGGGCAAAAGAAGAGAGATGTGGACATAGCTAATCCATCAATTTATTGACACAATTCAGAGGAGAAGTTTCTGGGTCAGACATATAAGTAATTTATCTGTTTAAAATGTGTGGTAAATTGGGGAATTAATATGGAATTGACAAGAACTAATGAATCCAGGCAAACCTAGTTGTGATATAGACCGGAGAGAACTAGGCTTCTCACAGAGCAAGCAGAAACCCCTGGAAGGACATCACGGGGCTCAGAGGCTCTGAATTCCAGTCATACACTACCCCTGTGCCCAGTTACAATTTTGTTACTTGGGGATATCTTTTTAGAATGTAAGAGCGATTAACTTCTGTAAACATCAATTTCACATCAGTTAAATAAGAATAGCAATACTTAATTAAATGAATTCTGGGAGGATTCAAATAAATAGCTATGCTCATGACCTACCAGAGTCTGTAGGCTCCTAGAAGAGTACATGTTACATTGAGATAATCTCTAAAAGTCTCAGCATTGCATATGGGAAAACCACAGTGGGTCTTATGTTTCCAAATCCCTTAAATATAAGACACTTTCAAAAGGATGTTTTATATTTAAGCATCTGAACTATTGTCTTATGTTGTCTAAATTTTTATTTCTTGTTTTTATTTTTGGAAAAATTCAGAAGCAAAATCACGGAGTTTAAAAATAAGTCAATGTTTATGGAAGATTTAGGGGAAACCATCATGTCTTTAACCTTTAAATATGTATTTTCAATATGAGATGATAGACAAATGATCTGTCAGCATATGCTCAAGGGCTTTCATTTTTATAATATTAGTTTTTAAAAATACTTTGCATATTCAAACTCAGATATTAATATATCTTGAATATATTAACTTTTCTCTTGGGCTTATCGTACTAAACTGTTGCCAAGTTGGAAAATAAAAAGTAACCACTTATAATAATCTATGTTCTACAAAGGAAACAGTAGGATTTATTTTAATCAATACTTTATCATATCCTTAATTCATGTTTGCCCTTATAGATTATATTTTATTAAAAATAGTATGTTTACAAAATTTTTCTACTTTCTTTTCTCTCTCTGGTCATTGTTATGAAGACTAGATTCATCACAGTTTTAGAGTCTTCTCCTCTAAACATTTCTCTGTATCAGGATAACTAGGAATAATATAAGACATAAGAAAAATAAAAATATAATAACAATACATTTTATGGTTTTATAATTGTACTTATTTTCTGATAGATTCTTTGTAACTATAATTATTTAAAACAAGTCAACTTAAATCTGACTCTTCAGGCTCCTATTTGAGTATAATATTCATATCAGAGATATTGACAGTTAACTCTCCCCACATGAGGACACTTAGGCATACTGATTTTATTATGTGACAACTATACCCAAATGTTTCTTTTTTCTTTTTTTCAATAAAGACGAGGAATTATTGCAGAAATAGATACAGCTCTATCGTTAATGCAGATTTCTGTGTGTAATTGCCACCTATTATCATGACGGTATTTTATGCAGTGAAAAATCTGTGCACAGAATAGACTTGGTTTACTTACTGTCTCGACTGGCAGAAAGGGACACCTACCTGAATAGAAGGGGTATTTGCTCAGAATGTTGTAGAGCTGAATAATTTTTCAAAGTTAGGCAAACAAAACAAAGTAGAACAAAACTCGTATTTCAATTGGTCATGTAATTTATCTTATTAAATATTTGCTGAACTTACTGGGCTAATTGAAATAAACTGATAAGGTAAGAAGTATTACTATCTCCTTTAACTTCACTTAAAATATGTAAGTTAAGGTTAGATTTGGTTAAGAAGGTTAAACTATGATAGTAGTCTTCACTGGGTAATAACATGGAGTTAAAATGTATTGTGTAGCACAATTTATTTATCATCATTTTACCTGACTTTTATCTATACATTAAAAATACTTAGGTGATCCTATTCTGAAACTATTAACATTTTGTGAACACCAAAATAATTTTAAAATAACAATGACTCCTGAAGGCTTTATAAAAGTTTCATTGTTTAATACAAATCTGGAATAGATTTCAAGTAAGGAAATAGGAAGAAAAAATGTAATTTTTTTAGAAAATTATAGTTTATAACAAGAATTCCCACAGAATATATTCAGTGAAACTTTCAAGGCATTTAAAGAGTATGACTAACTTAAATATTCTGAGGACTATCATATTATCGATGAATTTTAATTTTTTTTTAATGGCTTCATTTTGTAAGCAATTCAATGTGTAAACACTGTGTTTTCTAGAGAAAAAGATATATTGAACTTTTTAAGGATGTAGTATATCAAATGGAAATCAACATCAATGAAAAGAAATGACATATTTTGTCAGAAGTCAAAACTGAATGAGATGAAGAAGTATAGAAGTCCAATTTGGGAAATGGAATAGAGAAACTTATTAAAAAATCTTTTAATGTATGTTCTTTTTTTGATACAGACGGACCCTCCTTACAAGATTGGTTCTAGATAATGTCACACATGCACTAAGAGAGTATGAAGTGATTTGTTACCCATATAATGGGGTGTTCTGTGGAGAGATGGGCAGGATCCCAAGCAGATCTGAAAAATATCTTGAAAGAGTAGGGAAGAGATACTGGCTTGGGTTTTATTGTGCTTACTTTGTGCAACTGGGGTGAGGATTTCCATACTGGCTAGGGTTGAGTGATTTGAACTTTATGTCAGTGGAGCATGGAGCTTTCTTATTGGTTTGCCCAGATCTGGGGCAAGAGTAGAAGCTGGAGGGGAGGTGCTTGAAATTTGTCAGAAAGTATCAAATATAGTCAAACTTTTTATTAAAATCTACTTTTGAAATTAGACTGATGACTGAAATGGAACATGTTTAATTAGATTGAATTCAAACTTGTTTAAGTAAGCCATTCTACTGCTCTATAAGGCCTGTAGCCTGAGGCTGGTAAGGCAGGTGGAAGTTCTGTTGAGTCCAGCATTATGTAACTTGTAAAGTGAAATGAGTATCTTGATCACCATCAGTAGTGTTTAGAATGTCAAAGGGGATCAGAAATGTCCTATTGAGTCCTTTCAATGTACAGGGACGTGTGTGACCTTGATTTATATTTTGGGTGTCTGTGAGACAAAAAGTTCCCAGAGTTCTTTACCTCAGAGTCCATAAGGAATAGTTGTTGTCCTCTCAGTGGTTCACTTGGCTCCATTAGGTCTCTGATCAAAGATCACTTTCTCAGAGGGTTCATCCATGATAGCCCTATCCAGAAAAGCATTCCTTATGCTTGTTACTTTTAAATGCCTGCTATTTGTTTTCTCTCCCTCTTTATTGCACCTATCACTATCTAGTATTATATTATACGTATTTTAAATAATTTGATTTCCCCAAACAGTAAACTCCATGAACTGAGAAATTTTATTTTGTCACTTTTATATTCTTGGCTTAAAGAATAGGCTCTGGAGATTAATGAATGCCATTTAATTAATAAATCTGTGAGGGGTCAATGGGCCTAATTCAATTTGAGCAATGAGAGAATTGAGTATTGCAGGGGGTTTCAGAGAAAGAAGACATGGGAAGTGATTCTTTCTGATTGGACATCAACAGGGAACTATATTAACCTAACTGCCATTGGCATCTATTTTATGAATAAAAGGGGAAAGAAACATCCTCCAATATAATGGGTACTAGTCAGGCAGGCAAATGAATAAAAAGAACCTTGTTCCATACGTCATCATTGAGCCTAAGGGTCCGTTCAAACACCTTCCCTTCAACATAAATGGGGTAATTATAGCATATTTCTTTTTAGTAGCTGAAATCATCCTAATAGGAGATAGTAACACCTCAGTACCACATAGAAAAAGAATGTTGTAAAAAGCAAAAATTGATACAAATTATTTTACTAACTTGCATATTATAATATATATAATATATATATTATAATATACAAGTTAGCAATATATATATAATCATGTATTAAGAGCCTGTACAACAGAACAAAAAAATACAAGCATAGGAAAATGTAGTATATTTATAACTTTAGAAATTTATATAAATTTTTCTATAAATTTATTCTGCTGCATAAGTGCTCATTCGTTTTGTCATCAGGAGCATGTTTTATGATTGAGAAAAATTTATGATTTAAATACTATTTTTCTATAGTCAGTCATTATTATTATATTATATCTAATATACTTTATAGAGGTTTATTGTATAGCTCCAGAATTCATCTATTTTTATTTTAAATAAGTGTACCTTTGGCTATATAAGTGGAATTTAAATTAATTAATGTAGATTATCTAAAACAAACACCAGTCATGATAGATTTAAATTTTTTCGTATAATAGCTTATACAAATTCAAATTATAGCCTATTTGTTGCACAAAGGGACTATAAATACACTGATGGAAGTAAGCTACCAATTTCTTCCTTTCATAAGTTTCTTTCAGACTTTTACAGTTAAATATTTCAACCAAAAGAATCTAGGCATTTCTGTATGCTTAGGGGTATCCTTGCAGTGAAGGGGAAAAGTTGAATACATATATTTAGTGTTCATAGTTCTTTTCTAGACCAAATTTTACTTATTTGTTTTTTACTAAATTAACTAGATATTTTCCAATGGCCTCTACAAGAATATTTTGAAATTCTTTTTTATATCCTACTACTTTACCTACTGAGACTTTTTTCTTAATCATTCAGAAATGATTGTGGTCAGCATCTTCTAACTGTGTTTCTGGCATTTGATTAAAAAAGCAAACCTAATGAATATTAAACTGATTTATCTTAGGAGAAAGAGGAACATACAGTGAAATTAATATTCTACCTCTGATATTTTCAAAAAAATTATAATTGGAAAGTTTCCTTCATATTTAATTGCATAGAAAAGTACTATTGCATATGTTAATAACATTTTTAAATGGTGTAAGATTTTTCAATCATTTTGAACATGTTAGTTGAATTTAAAAACAAGGAAAAAAATAAGTGTAATATCTTATGTATATTCTAACTTAAGTACTTATCTAAAAATTAGTTTTAAATATTTTATATTCAAAATTAGATTATATTAAACTTTAAAGATTAGTTTTACCTGTAACTACTTTTATTTCATATAAGGGATTGATGTTGCTAACAGAAATATATTGCAAGTGTATTATATATTATATATTATTGTACATTATATAATAATTATATGCAATATATTATATGTAAATGGTTTATTTTTAAATTAAAAGCCAATTTTCAATTCTCCAAAATATCTAGATATATATATACTTAGTCTAAAAATAAACTTAAAAAAATACTGAGTATAATAGGAAGTACAAAGAAACAAAAATATTTTTCCTTTTACTTATGTAAACCAGGATTTTTAGATCACTTAAATGTTACCTTGATAGATATCAATGACTACTATATCTCTATTTATGATGGCTATTAATAATTATGGCACAGAATATACCATTATATTAATTTTCCAATGAAAGAACTGAGCAAAATTTTAAAAAAGATGTGAAGAAGATATATTCAAAATTTTCTCATATTTTATGTTGCTTTCCAAAACAAAATTACAAGCACTGAATGTCAAATATGCTTAACATATATTCAACACTTGATTTTTTTGTGGTTGTTGTTTGAGATATTCAGTATTCGGTTAAAAATGTATGTCTTTCAGGACCTCTGCTAGGTCTAGGGAAAGCAAAAATGAATAATAAAATATTTGCTTTCAATTCTCTTAGTTAAGTAACAACAGACTATTGCATGTTATACAGATTTAGCTGTATCCCGCATATTTTGATAGTTAACATTTCATTGTCATTTTTGCTAAAATATTTTAAAATTTCCCTTGAAATTTTTTGACACATTGTTTACGTAGAAATTAGTTATTGAGTTTCTAAACATTAGAGGATTTTCAAGATACCTTTGTGTGACTGATTTCTAATTTAATTCTATTATGATCTCAGATTATACATTATATAAATCATATTTTTAAAAATGTTTTGAAGTTTCTATTGTAACTCAGAGTATGGCATCTTGACGAATGTTCCATGTGTTCTTGAGATGAATGTGTATTCTGCAGTTGTTGGGTAGAACATTCTATAAATACCAGTTAGGTCAAAGTTGTTAATAATGTTATTCTCATCATCTATATCTTCACTGACTTTCTCCTTAATTTTTCTATCAATTACTGAGAGATGAGTGTTGAAGTCCCAAACTATCAGATTTTACCTCCTGTATTTTGAACCTCTGTTTTTTGGTGTATGCACATCAAGCCTTGTGGGTTTTTTTGTGTTTTTTTTTTGGAAAAATGCCCCCTTTAATATCATGTACTGTTCCTCTGTATCCTTGTATTAGTCCTTATTCTGATGTCTATGTTGTCTGAAATTAATATACCTAACCTAGCTTTATTTTGGTTAGTGTATGTTTTATTCCATGTCATTTCTTTTCCCATATTGAAGTATTTATACTTAAACTGTTTCCTTGTAGATAGCAGATCACATGTCTTACGTTTTTATTCAGTCTGTTATTGGCTTTTAATTTTTTAATGATGTGTTTAAAACATTCACAGAAATGATTATGGATATGTTTTGACTAAAATATATTATCTCATTATATTTATGTTGTTTCTATGTTTTTCTTCTTTGTGCATTTTTTATAATTCCACTTATGTTCTCCATTAACAATATATAATTACAAAATATAATTTAAATAATGTTGACTGACTACTCAAATAATATTGTATCACTTCATGTGTGATATAAGAAACTTAGATTATTTCCAATTTATCTCTTTTGTAATCTGTGGCACTGTTGTCAAAAATTTCTCATTTGCATATTCTATAAACACATAATATATTGTTAATTTTTTGCTTTTAGAAGAGTTACAATGAGAAAACATATTTATACTTTTTCTTAATTTAATTTCCAGTGCTCTTCATTTTCTTTGTATAGATTTACATTTCCTACTGTATCATATTCCTATTGTCTGAAAATTTTCCTTTAACATTCTTGTAATGCAGGAGTGCTAGAAAAGAATTCCTTCAGTCTTTAGATGTCCTTCACTAACAAGAGTATTATTGTTGAGTATAGAATGTTGAGTTGACTTTTTTTTTCTTTCAGCACTTTAAAAATGTCACTTCATTGTCTTCTTACTTTCATGGCTTCTGATAAGAAGACTTCTGTAATTCATATCCTTGTTTCTTTCATATTAATGTGTCTTACTCTTCCAGCCTTCAGGATTTTTGCTTTCTCTTTAGCATTCTGAAATCTGAACATGACATGCCTGGGTTATTTTTTATTTTTAAAATTTACTTATTGTTTATTTTAATATTTATTCATTCTCCTGTTTTCTGAGCTCTTGAATTTGTGGTTTGGTTTCTGTTACTACTTTTAGAAAATTATTAGCTATTATATATTTAAAGTTTAATTTTCCATGAACCCAGAAAGTTCTCTTTCTGGGTTTCCAATAACACATATGTTAGACCATTTTGTATATTTTTACATATCTTGTATTTTCTTTTCCATATTTTTCACTCTTTTCTGTTAGTGTTTTAGTTTCAGTGATTTTTGTTGATGTATATTATAGCTTAATGCTGCTCTCTTCAGCTGTATTGAGTCTACTGATAAGCACTTCAGAAGGCATCTGTCATCTATGTTTACTGTACTTTTGTTCTTAGCACTTCATTGGAATCTTTCTTAGAGTTATTATCTGTTTGCCGAAACTACCTATTGGATCTTGCAAGTTATCTACCATTTCAATAACAGTCTTTAACATTGCTATTTAAAATTCTGTGTCACAGAGGTCCACTTTTGTCCATATCTATGTCAGTTCTGATGATTCCTTTGTCTCTCCACACTGTGATTTGTCTTTCTTTTTCATATGTATTGTAAACATTTTGTTGAAAGCTAGACTTGCTTTACTGGACAGTAAATAAAGTAAATATGTTTATGCTTGGATATCAGTATATCTTTCCTGAGGTCTTTAGTGTGAATTTGTGTTACTCTCATAGGAATTGGAGTGTTGAAAATTTGCTTCCCATTTGAGTCTCCCTACTTATCTTAGAGTTTCCCCTTTATGGTGTTCTCAAGGGAGAACTTTTTCTTGCAGCTCTCCTACCAGACACATGTTAGGCTGGTAGTGAGGGACAAAGGAGGGGGCATTCTTTGACATTCTTATTAAACCTCAATTTTATTTAAGTCACTAGAACTTAGTTCTGGAGAGTGTAGCCTTCACAAGCTTTCCTGCCCCTCCTTCACAAGTAATGCTGGGACTAGCTCCTAATACAGCCCTTCCCGCAATATTAGAGCCTGTTCCCATCAACTAGCTGCAGAAGGTTTTCACTATTGAACTCAGGTTAAACCTTTTGACTGCTCCTTTTCTCCTTCCTCAGCCTGCACCATATAGGAAGCTTTCGTGGGATTCTCTTTGAACTTCCCTGTGAGTGCCTCATGGGGAAGGGAGGAAATCCCTCATGGAATTCATGGAGGAAAAGCCTATTTAGAGGTACAAACTCCCTTAAGTTTGTATACTTCACACTTTCATGCTAGCCCATACTCGGTCAGTCTTTCGCAATTCTTTATAAAGTCCCTAGCTGGATATTCTTACTGGCTTATATATTGTCCGTCCAGTTGTGTCTATCCTTTGGAAGTAAATGCTTAGATCCTGTTTTCTCTGTAGATGCCTGTATCTCTCCAGGTTTCGAATTACTTGTTTTTCCTTCCATCTTGGTTTTCTGCTGACTTGAGGAAAAGTTGTTAACTTGCAGGCTTTAAATTTTTTTCATATGTCTAACCTGGATGACTTGGCAAAAGACAAAGGAAAATTGTGTGTGTGTGTGTGGCTGCTGTTCTATGGGTTTTATTATATTCCTTTAAGTGAATGCTGACCTCATTTCAATAAATTTAAGTTAACTAAGTTAATGATAATGTTATTCTAATAGAAACATGTGATACTATATACAGTCATCTGAATCAGTAAGCTGTTGCATATATATAGGCTTTTTTAACGATGTCACCATAAAAGTTCTTAATAATTCAATGAATTAAATTCAAATATATTTAAGCATATAACCTCATCAATTAATTAATGTGACTTTAAAAAAATATATTGTTTTATATTTATTTCACTTTTAGTTATTCTTTTAAAAAATCATTAACCATTTAAAAATGAATTTGCTCCATTTATTTAAAATATTCATATTTTAAATCCAGTTAAATTCATTTACCCATTTACTTTAGAGTAATATTACTAGCAGATATAAGTTAATGACACATTAGCGCATTTGATTTGTTGATTTCAATAAAGTAATATCTTTCATATATTTCAGCCAAATATCTAAAAATATTTATCTGTTTTTATACACACAACGCAGAGAGTAACTGTACCTTATATATCCTGTGAATTCAAAGCTAAATTTGATTTTGTGGAAATGCAAAAGTTGATAATGAAATTTGAACTTCCTGAGAGAAAGTTGATATATTAGTATTACTAACTAAAATATTTTTTATCAAAATTGTATTACTTTCAAATTTTCAAACAAACAGAAACATCTTTTTCTAATGACCATTTTTCTTTAAATTAAGCAAATCATATCCCCCTCCCCTATTTCTCCCAATTCTCTTTTCTGTATCATTCATAGTTTTTGTTTCACCTCCCACTTCTCTCTTTATATCAAGTAAGAAACGGTTTTCCCATAGTGATTTTTAGTTTTTTTTAATTAATTTATTCTTCAGCAGTGTTAGTATTATTCTTTTACAGTTATTTTTTCAGTCCTGCTATCTTACAGAAATACTAAGAGTGTTCTTTCATCATTTCTCTTTTCTTAGCATGTTTTTATTATTTTAATTTCTTGAAAGAGCTGCAATTTTAAAATCACCAAATCATCTTATTCTTTGTCTGACCTATAAGTATCTCATGCTGAGTTGCTCAAATTAAGAAATATCATGAATTTTTCCATCCCTTAAATCATTTATTTGTTTATTTTTGGTAACTATGTAAACTGTGAATCCCGATAATCTGAGTTTCTCATAATACATGAAACCTTACTTGTGAGACTGGAAGAGGGTAAAATGCTTTTCTTATATTGGTCATTTTGAAAAACTTTATGAGTGAGTGACTATTACCAGATCTCCATGACATAAGGGATAAATTGATGCCTTAATCATGATTTTACTATTATTATTTGCCATGTGTCATATACTGAGAAGGACACTGAGTCATCTGAGACATCTGCACTTAGGCTGGAATAATTTTATTTGATACACTATTTTCTAGAGATTCTAGACAGACGTTATTGAAACATGGCATATTTTATGAATGGTTACTTAGAGAATTATCCCAATGATTACATGAAAAGCATAGCTTTTAGATGTCAAAATAAACCAGTTTCACATAAAAATCTAATTAAAATTCTTTAACTGAGCTAAGGATAGAAGTGTCTGAGAAACAGTTCCACTGGCAACATGGTTAATTTTACTCAATTTTCAGACACTGAAATAACACTTTTATAACACTGAGATAATTTCAAAGTGATTATAGTAATTTTTATTTGGCAACAAGTAGTTCACCATCATACGTAAATAAATGTCAATAAATCTCTAGAAATAATAAATTCAACAGTTAGAATATTTCTTTATAGAATATTTATTTTATAACAATCTATATAAACTGTACTTAATTGGGGATGTGAACTAATATTGATTGAGCCCTTCAAGATGGAAGGCATTTTAAAAAAAATGAATTTTTGTATATATTATTCAAACTGTTCAAAACTATCTTGCACATACTATATTATTAAGTATATTTAAAGACAGTTCTATTACCTCCAAAAATATCAAGTCATTTACCCAAGCCACATAAGCAACAGGATTATGATTCACAGGTTTACTTGGGAATGAAGATGACTAAGCCAAGCTAACTTTCATCAGTAACTCTCAATCTTGACTGAATATTTTTATCACATGGAGAGGAGTTAAAATGCCCAAGTTTTGACCCTGATAGTATGATTTATGTTGTATGGGATGGGACGTATTGGCTATCTATGTTTTTTAATATCTCTGCTGGATGATTCTAAAGGAGAACCACATTATATATTTAGTGCTCTATGCTGTATTCACAAATTAAATATTGATTTTTAAATGCAAACAATTGAATTTTTACAAATTGAAAATCGTGTGGATTTCTAATTTTATACACACTAATCGTCAGAAGTTTGATTAGTACTTTGTATTCCTCACCTAAAATGAATAATTATCTCTGATATCAGAAACTTGATTCTAGAGTGCTGAGAAATCTCCCCAAGTTGACCATATCCTTTAGGATTATCAGTTCATCTTTTTAATAAAATCTGAAGGTCACTAGTACTTACCTTCCTATATTTCTATTGACAAAGTATTTGCATAATTACAGTAAATAAAAGTAAGTGAAAAAATAACAGCTTATTCATGCCTATGTTTTTGCTTAGTAGATTTTGTTTAACAATTTTGTTAGATCTTTGGTTGCCTAACCAACGATTTATATATGTATGGTTCTATTTCTGAAATCTCTATTTTATTCCATTGATCTATTTGATCTATTTGTCTAGCATTAGAAATGGTAAATTGGGTAAAAATATAAGATCATTTTATTACTTAAATCTCTATAAAATATAATATAATTGATTTAAATGAAAAAACAGCAATGTGTTTTGTGGTCTATACAAAAATATAATAAAAATGTCTGACATTTATCTTAATATCATAAAGTCTGGAGGATTGAAATGGAAATATACTCTTTTAAGGTTCTTACGCTATTTGTGAAGCAGTGTAATATCATTTGAAGATATACTTTAATAAAGTTATATACTCTAAACCAAAAATGAACCCTAAAATAAAATGAGTTATAGCTAATAACTTAAAAATGAGATTAAATATATTAAAAATACTCAAATGTTGAAGGTAGAAAACTTTGAAAAGGAAAGAATGGCAGAGTCAGGTAAGAAGCAAATGCCAAAATGATAAATATAAACCTAAACGTATCATTAATCTCATTACATGTAAATAATCTAAACACTCCCATTTAAAAATCACATTTTCAGAATGAATATAAAGCAAGACTTAACTACATGCTGTGTGTAGATAGCATATGCATTTTAAGTATAAATTCATATACAGTTTAAAAGTAACAATTGACAAAGTAATAGCATGCTAACAATACTAAAAGAAGAGCTGGAATAGCTTTACTTATACCAGACAGTATAGATTTCAGAGGAAAGAATACTACCAGGGTTAAGAACGGTCATTTCATAACAATAATGGGCTCAGTTTATCAGGAGGATGTAACAATTTTTAAAGTTTATGAACATAATAAAAGAGCTCCAAAATAAATGAAGCAAACACTGATATAACTGCAATGATAGACAAATCTGCAAAGATAGACAAATCCATAAATATAGGCAGAATTTTTAACATCCATCTCTCAAAAATTGATAGAAACTGTAGAACAACATTATTCACAAACTTGTCTTCATTTTTAGAACTGGCAAGAGCAGTAGAATACACATTCTTTTCAAGTGCGCTTGCAACATTGTCCAACTTAGGACATATTTTAGGCCACATAACAAGCTTTAATAATTTTAAAGTATGTCTCTAACCCTAGTGCAATTAATTTGGAAATCAATAATAGAATTCTGGAAAATTCCCCAAATATTTAGGTCTAAAACACTTGTGAATAACCCCTGGGTCAGATAATAAATCAAAAGAGAAATTAAAAAGTATTTTAACTATATCAAAAAATCATACTGTATCAGAATTTGTGGGATGCCATAAACATATATGCCATAAACATATTAGTATATAACAATGTTTCTGCTTCTAATCCATCAGCACAATTCTAATCTTCCATTCTTCATTATCTTTTAACTTCTCTCTGTGACAGTGAGAAGCCTGGCTCCCACCATCCACCATGTATTTACTTATATGTTCAATCCCAGTATACAGATAAAGAATTGTTAGAATTGCTAACCATATCCCCTTGAGAAATGAATTTAACTTGAGTACACTATTTATAGTTCCTTTTTCTTTAGCCCTGCAATATGTAATCAAAACACCATTGTTGCAAAGTTGCTTTGGTCAGTTCCTACCTTACTTTAAGAGATGAAGATTAACATTACCAATGATGTCATTAAGATAGTAATTTCCCTTGCTATATGATATGAAAAGACAAGAAGGGCACTTTCCCTCTGAGTATTTTTTTTCTGAAAACTCATAACCTCAACTTAAACATGAGAAAAAAATAAACAAACCTAAATTAAAGCACATTGTACAGAATACCTGGCCAGTACTCCTCAAGACTATGAAGAGTATGAAAAGCAAGGAAAGACTGAGAAACAGTCACAGACAAGAGGATACTGGAGAGACATGACCACTAAATGTTTAATATCGTGGATAGGATCCTGGAACAGAACGAGGACATAATGGAAAGCTGCGAAATCCAAATAAAGTCTGGAATTTAGTTAATAGTAATATAGCAATGTCAGTTACTCAGTTTTGATGAATGTACAATGGTAACGTAGGATGTTAAGGGGGAAACTGGGTGAGTGGTATACAGAAACATTCACTGTACTATCTTTGTATATTTTCTTTAAGTCTAAAACTAGATTGTAAAAGATCTTAAATGATAAAGCCATGAAGACTGGCTTTCCTTTACCTTTACTCTTAAAGTTTTTGTTTGCTTGTTTGTTTGTTTCTTTGTCAGATGTGTTGCTTGCATTTTGGGGGGGGTCTGTTATATTTTTATAGTGAGCTTATGATTTTTAAGTTATTTTTGCCAAGTCATATTCATTTTTACAATCTCATAGTCTCATTTTCAGCTTTCATAGCAAATTCTCAACTCACTTCTTGTGGCTTAACTTTTTTCCTTCTGATTCCTGGGAAATGTCACATAAGGGTTTATGTAAAGCTTATATTTTCTTAGTAAGACAATGTAATAATTTTATTTGGGGAGACTGGCATTTTTTAAAGTATAAATCTATCTATAATCTTTGACTCTCTCAAAGTTTATTTCTAATTAGGTTCCTAGCAGAGTAATTCCATTTGTCTCAAGCAAAATTTCAATAAAATTCTATCATACAAAGTATGTATCTATGTATTTTGTGTCAGTTAAACTTATTATTTTGTAGACTGTAAAAGAAGGTACCCATATTTTCCCTAGACGAATATCACATTTCCAACACAGTCTTTTAGGGTTTTGCATGGCTGTGTTATTTCAGACAGTACTGACCTAGAGAAGGCTGTCCTGCAACTTTTACCTGGTCTTTGAGACTTGTCATGTATTTTTTCACTGTACAAATGAGAAAGACAGTGATTCCATCAGTGCAGATTACCATTTGTAATGAAATGAGAATTAGAGGTTTATCTTAATTAACAGGGCAATCACAACAAAAAATACTTTCTCTTTACTTCCTCTGTTTCTTGCTTTATTTGTGTGTACTGAAAGAATATGTCTACATGTTCTGGGTTTAAATAAGGTCCACCACTTGAAAATTTATCTAGATCACTTACAATTATCTATTAAGTTTCTGAGCTTAAAATCACTTCCTCAAGGAAAGCTTTCTCTAACCTCCACCTAAGGGTTTGTCTGTATATTGAACTTCCAGAGCATTGTGCATTTTTATTTCCTTGTAACTATCACATTTGTTATTGCTTGTTTAATGCCATACCCTGCTAAACTGTGACTTTTGTGAAGGGAGGTCATTTAATTGTTCTCTATTGCATTCAAAGCACCTAATAATACCAAATATTTGATAAATATTTATTATATAAATCAATACATTAATGCATGAACTTTCTTTTTAAACATATTAATCCTCAAAGCACAGGTTCTTAATGTAGAAATTACTTGAAAATGAGAGATGAAAGAAAGCAGTAGTTATTCCATTTACGTGAATATTTTCCATAGAAAAATGAGATATCTATTAGATTCTGAGTTTCTGTATCTAGGCTTCCTTTCAGAAAGCTTTTCTGGTTACTGTTTTCAGTTTATATAGAAGATTAATCTATGAGCAACTGGCTCATGTAATTAAAATACCTAAATAAAATGACTTAGACACCAAAAGGAAAATTTATTATTTTTAAACAAATATGCTACAGACTGAATATTTCCTGCAAAATTCATATGTTGAAATCTAATGCCCAATGTGATGGTATTAGAAAGTGGGCATTTGGGAGGTGCTTACCCCTTCTGACATATGAGGTTACATGGAAAAGACAGCTATCTATGAACCAGAAAACAGACCCTCACCAGAACCCGCTATACTGGATTTTTGTTTTAGCACATGTTAGACTCTAAAGTTATAGTAATAATATATTATTAAAGTTATATTAGGCCTTTATGAAGTATCTATAAATTATTTTTTAATATCATAAGAGAATACAAAACTACATTCATTATTGGCCATATGAAAATATTTTCTCTCATGTTTTCCTTATGTCAGAGAAACCAAAACATACATTGACTATTCATTTTCCCATAGGTTACAATTCTAGTTGGTTCTCACATTTTATCTGTTCCATTATGACCATAAACTGGAATAATTGTATTATCCTCTTTGTTACCCTTCTACAGAAAGCCCAACCAACTTTCACCTGTCCTATTAAATGGCTCCAAGAGTGACTCATCTCCCTTCAGCATTATCCCACTGTTATCAGTTTTCTACAGTGATCACAATAAACATTGTAACATGTAAATCTGACAATATTATGCCTTAGAACTTTTCACAAAAGCTCCTCATTGACTTCTTACATACTGTGGACAGTTCTTAACTATTTGGTTCCTGATATGTTTATAATTTCCCTCTAACCTTTCATTATCTTGCCCTGCCCTGCCAAATTCTTATTCATAGCGGAACTGTTCCCTCTGCCCTCTACTACTTTGCATAAATTACTCTGTTTATCTGAAACATTTCATTACATTCTCTTATTGAACAGTTGATTAACTGTTCTTTGTTCCCTCTCTGCTAAGCCCACCCTAGGTTTGGGTCTTCATCCATGCACTCACATGATTGCCCTGTCTACACTCCTTCCACATGTTTAGAATCTGTACTCTGAAATCACAGACTATTGCTTTTTTTGTCTTGATATGTCCAATTCTATATTAAGCAAATATTAGATGCTCCATAAAATGCATTTAAAGAATGAATAGATGAACACTGAATAATAATAGAAATAATCTTGTTAGTGGTTTTTATGCTATGTATGTATCAATAAAAACAAAATACATTTAAATATATATATATATATATATATATATATATATATATATAACTTCTTCTCAGCACTGTAATTTTTTACCTCAGTTATTACATTACTGCAGATGGAGACTGGTCAGTGATTATGTCCACTTGATAAGGCCTTAACATATTTTATAGAGATTGCTTAAGAAACATATCTTGGCCTAGTTTATTTGTTTTTCGTCTATAAATTAGAATGAAAAAATTCAGTTGTATAATTTCAGCCTAGGAGATATTTATATTTGGGTTTCAGGCTGATAAAATGCCATATAATCTGCATGATTCCTCCCAAATAGGCATAATAGTTTACCAAATAAGTAACATAGACATAAAGTTGATTTTAAAAGTGAAATGAACAATTTCTCAAAATCATGCCAATTCTATTTACAGATTATTTTAAGATTAGAGGATTTTTAGATTAACACATATTACCTATGTGTTACTCTGGTCAGACTGCCATAACAAAATACCACAGATTGGGTGGCTTGAATAACAGAATTATTTTTTCACAATTCTCAAGGTTGAGAAGTCCAAGATTAAGGGGACGGCCAGTTCAGTCCCTGATGAGGAATTTCTTCCTGGCTTATAGATGGCTACCTTCCAGCTGTGTCCTCACATGGTGGAAAGAGAGCTGTGATTATCTCTTTTTCTTCTTATAAGGACACCAGCCCTGTTAGGTTAGGGCCCCACTATTATGGGGCCTTTAAACTTTATCACCTCATATATCTTATCTCCAAATATAGTCACGTTTGGAGTTAGGGCTTCTATATATGAATTTTGGGGGGGGCACAATTTAGTTCATAAAAATTTATATATTTAAAAATGTGTTTTTTGAAAAACATCAGGTTATCAGAATAATTATTTTTTTATTATATCATCTGCACATGTGAACTATCTAGTTTAAACTGAGAATAGAATCTGGCTCATCCTCTCTGCTATGACCCATAAATGGGCATGGGAGTGAGTAGACTAACCCATGGATATAAGATAAAAGTTCAATTTCGAGGCATATAGATCCTGGAAAGCAATGGGTGGTCAGAAGTATCCACCCAAGATCACAGTTAGAAGGCAAGAACAGGATTAAAGTAAAGAATCAGCAAAATAAAAGAGAGAAGATAAGACTGAGGAGTGGAAATAGGAACAAGTATCTGGAAACATTCACCACAGCAACAGTATATGGGGGTGAGAGGCTTTCATGAATCTGGCAAGTCAGAAGAGTGAGGGGATAGGGCTGAAACAGCATTGTGGTACAGAAATTACCAAGTCTCACTGCTAATTACAATTCTTCTGGGGAAATAAAAATATCTGGAGTGAATGTTGGGTCCAAAATACATGCATCAAAGTAACTGCCACAAAAAAGGAAAAAAGATTACAATGCAGGTATTCCTGGGGATCAGGCAGATTTTGAGAACCTATGTCTTAGGACACCTAGAATTCTATGTTTGGTTGAATAAATAAATAAATCATTGAATAAATGTATATTAAGAAAAGGCAGTTTTTATTAATAGCTATTTTTATCTCATTTTTGCTTCTGACATGCATACCTTTAAAAACCATTCTCTTTAATCACAGTTTTGTAGATAAAGGAAATTACATAACATTTTAAATACCATTATCAATACAATACAATAATTTAAAGCAAAATTAAAACAATTAGCTATTTTTTCTTCTTACAAAAATAAAATATTTTGAGCAATTCCTCTGAATTTTAATTTAGTTAAATAGTTCTTAAATAATTAGCTTTAAATAATTTTTCAAGTTTGAAAACTTCTATTTAAAGTCAATGGAGGAATTCCCTGGTGGTCCAGTGCTTAGGACTCCATGTTTCCACTGCAGGGGGCACGGGTTCAATCCCTGGTCAGGGAACTAAGATCCCTTGAGCAGCACAATGCGGCCAAATAATAAAAATAAAAAATAAAGTCAATGGAAATATTCAAAATTGAAAGTAAGAATTAGTAACAAGCAACATGAATCCTTATAAACTATTCATAATCTCTGATATTAGGTTAAAAACTGTGATATGCCATGTTGAGGATTAATGTATAAAATAAATAGTAAATACATGAGTATGAATAATCTACATATATGACCGGTCAAATACATAAAGTAGAATGATGAACACATGTTTAATCCTTAACTCATGTATATAGCAGGTGGTATATAATTCTGTCTAGGATGTGTGTGTGTGTGTGTGTGTGTGTGTGTGTGTGTGTGTGTATTTACAGCCCCCCTCTTCCATTTTTTATTTTATTCTGCTCTCAGGTGAAAAACAGAGGAGAATGGCAAAAACTTTATGTTTGCCCATTAATCCACAGGAGAAAGCTCTGAAGAATACTAAGGAATTTAAGGAAAATAAATTTGGGAGAGGAGGAGAGAGTAATGAGAAAATGAAAGGAACAGGGAAAATTAAGTTGAGCAACTGTTGTAGGAAATCTCTTTTTTTGTAGCAGTAAGCATTTTAGGATCTCTTGTGTGTTTTAGGTATAATGTCCCCTTCACCAGCCCCTTAAGAGACCATCTGAAAAGACATACTGTTTTTAAAGGGTTAAGGTGATCTATTTTATTCTTTTCATGTGACTCAACACAGCCTTTTTGTTTTCAGTTATTTAAATAAGTCAAGGACTTTGGAACCATTCTGCCTGAAAGTAACATTTAACCATCCTTTGAAACTCATACGTACCCTTGTTCTTCTAAGAAAAAGCAGGTGCCGTGTGTTAGTTAAAGATCCTTTTTAGAAGTGCCTTTCAGACACATTAGTTACACGTCAAAGACAAAACTTTACCTATTCAAAAAGTGAAATATCTTTACAAAGTCTTTCAAGTTCCAAAATTCTTAATATATAAAAGGCTGTAAGAATCATGTTACGAATAATAAGTCAGTAACTCTAATTGCCTGAAAAATTAGGTCACTGACTTAGCTTAATTCTGTATAAGTCATTGTACATTGGCATTTTTCTATAAAAGATTACTACCTAAAGCAGATATCTGAATGTTCAAGCATGTAAACAGGAAGACATCAACCAGAGTAATTTCATGATTAGTAAACACAAAGGAACCATCTTCTTGTATGATATAGAGAGGGCTGAGCTGCATAATCAGAAATTGGAGACTGGTGATGGAGGTCAGAAAGTTTTCCGCCTTGAAGTGAGAATCAGAATCGATATCCACTTTTGGAGATACAATATTTTGTTAGGAATAGGTTCAAGAAGCAAGAGGAACAGAACTTTAAAAAAAAACCTGAGATCACAAGAAAGGAAGGGATATAGAAAATGGTCTTCAACAAGTGAGAAAATAACCTAAAGGATAGTAATTAATTATACATGATAGGTTTGACCTATAAAAGAAAATTAATGACTATCATATTTACATTAATTTTGCTTAATATTATTAATATGAAAAAAATGCCATTTAATACTAATTTTAATACTAAAGCAAATATTGAAATTTCTAAATAATGTAATATTAGTTACTTCTTTAGCTCCTGAGGTTTTAGAATCAACATGTTGAAACATTTAATAACTCCAATATTTGTATTCTATCATACCTCTGAAAAGCTGACAACTTCCTGTAGCCCTCTGCATGCTTTGAAATGTCAGATCACTATGCCTGGCCGTTCATCTTTTTTATTCTCTTTTTTCTGGTAAATGCCAGCATTTCTCATGAAACTTGCTAGGTGAGAGGCAAACTGTCATATCTTTAAGGTTCTTTCTGGAATCACCTCCAAATTACTAGGTCCTCCAAGAGACACTTGCTGCCATTGTCTAATGTAACCACCTCACACCCCGTACACATCTCTACCTGCTCCCTTACCACTTTGTATCTACCTCAAGGTTGTGGTTACTTATTTCAGGGTACTTGGAACATTTGTAGTCACTAAAACTCTTTCAATTCCCTTCCTGGGTTTTGGGTTTTACAATTCAAAGCTAGAAACCAGAAAAATCTTTTTGCCAAACTACCCTACGTCTAAGAAGTGCAGGTTTAGCCAATCAGACACATTAATGTGAAACTTTGACTCAGGAAAGAAAAATGTGAGAAGAAAGCCTCAAGATGGGGCATCAATCTTCTGGCCAGTGCAGTCAGAAGAGGGATGTGTATTTATTCTGGTGCAGCATTGGAAGGGTTCTGGTGTCCTCTGCCAAGATGGATCACTTGTGTAGCCTGTGAGGGGTGCTTGGGTGCCATTCCAGAGAGCTTTAGGGTCTCTCTGGCCCTTGTGGAAGGAGACAATATTTTTTAATAAATTTATTTTCTGTGTGTATTCTGATTTTGAAAATAAGAAATGTGATAGAAAATGTAGCAATGGTCATCAGTTGTTTTCTCTCTGATTGTGTCCTGAAAGAACATTCTCTTTGCTAATTGATTCCAATTTTCCAGTAAAAATATTCATTCTGAAGACAAAACTTTATTATATGAAGAGTTGTGCAATGACCCTTGACCAAATAGTCTCCGAAAAATGGCCCGAATTACTGCAGAAAAATTACATAGATTTATATTAACTTTCAAAATAAGGATGTTAGATAAGATACTTGTTAAGTTTTACATGGTGAATTCCTCTGTAGACATAAAACTATGAAGATAAAGGTTGGTAAATGAAGATGCTTCTGACACAAGTGTGAGTTCCAAAATTCTTAGTATATTAAAGCTGTAAGAACTTGTTGAGAACAACATGCCAGTAACTCTAATTGCCTAAAAATTTAGGTAACTGAATTGGTTTAATTCTTGGCAGTCATTGTACATTGGCATTTTTACATTTCCTCATAAAATGAGAATTTTCTCAAATATTTTGGAAAGTATAGGGTATTCCTACGTTTTAAAATTATAAGAATAATTGAATGGTAAATGGAGCTACTATAGATATATGTGAGTTTAACATTAAACTAATGTCTGGTTAATAAGATAAAGCTTATTAAATATATTCATTGGAAACTAACAAATACCAATAATATTTAGTAACTAAAATAAACATTTGCCATACTACATGTTTGTACTACACATCACTGGAGTAATTCAATGTGAAAAGGAAATTTAATTCACTATGTCTGAATAGCCAATTTAAAAAATATATAATATGCTCTAATAGCTCATCTTATTTCAGATACTAACTTTCATGTCATTAGTTCTTATTAATATCCTACCCTTATTTATTCTTCCTTTCTGGATGTTGTTTTCATAATCTATTTTTGTAAGTTTTTGGATAGTCCTATGAGACTATTAGTTTAAGGCTTTTTTCTCTCTTTTTAGTTATTATTATAATATATATGGTAGTGTTTTCTGGATGACATAATAAGAATGTTTACCAATATTTACCAGCAATAATGCATGTAATCTTTATGTTCATAATAACTTCTTTAATTTATAAATCACTTAATACATATAAAAAATCTATGCATTGATATGTATATTCAAACTCAAAATAGTATCAAGTAATTTGCATGGACACACGTCACTGAATCTTGACAACATACACAAAAAAGCATGCTGCTATCTTCTCTTTAGTATAAACAAAATATGTTAGTAATTATAGTCTTACCATAAAATATAATACAATATAATATAATACATATAATACCATAAAATATAATACATCCTGCAATAGATGAAACATTGCAAATAGAAAGAGTAAGGGATTTATAATAAGTGATTATTTTTGTAGTGGGTTTATTTCTTGATTGTACAGCTATATTTTTATGTCTTAACTTAGGTAAGTATATTTCATATGCATAGTTTATATATCTTAATCCATTTCTGCAAAATTATGTATCTCACAGTACATAATTACTATAAGTCAACAACTTCTATCGAGGAATCATTGTATGCTTGAAGGGGAGACTTCTGATTAACTGAAGAACACATAATTCTTATTTTTCAGGAATATAAAATAATTTGATAATACCTATCACATAAAGTGAACTGAGAAGCATGCCTTCTAAAACAGTAAATGGGTTGTAATTAATCTAGTGAAGGCAATACATACATTTTAAAATTTAGTGTTTTTTAAAAGATTAAATAAAATATTTAACCACATAGTACTCTCTCTTTTGCTTCCCTTGTAAATGTATAAATCTAAATAAAAGACCAGAAAATCTAAATTTTGGTAAGGCTAGTTGAAGCTTTAGAGAGTATTTTAACAAAAGGCATTTGCTTATCTGCTTTAGTCTACTACTACATAGTGGAAATTTATCTGGGGGTTGTTTGATTTCAACCCTTCCACAAGGAATGCATTTTGTCGACAGCTGCTGTAGCCTTGAGAGCAATTTTCATTGCGCTGGGCTTACTGTTAACCCGTTCAGATGATCAATGGGAAAACAGCAGTACTAGTTAAACTATTACTTTTGTAGTGGTAACACAAAAAGTAATGGCAATTGGAGGCTCAGAGTGTTTTCAATTTCAGATTGTAGTTTAATTTCAGATTGTTATAATTTTTTGTAACACCCTCTGGCATGATGAACTGAGAAGCGTGTAACATTGTTTCTGTGGTATTTTTGCCAACAATACATAACCTAAGTATAATCATGGGTAAATATCATTCAAAAATAAATTTAGGGACATTCCGCCAGTGATCTGTAAAACTTGCAGTGTCTCAAAAATAAAACAAAACAAACAAACAAAAATTGAAAATATGTAAAGAGTAGAGGACACTGGAGAGACATGACAATGTTAGTATGATATGAAATCCTGGATTGGACTCTGGACCACAAAAACAAAGAAACAAAAATATTAGTGAGAAAACTGGTACAGTTATAATAAGATCTGTAGATTAATTATAATATTATGTTGATGTTAATTTCCTAGTTTTAATAATTGTGCAGTGGTTATGTAAGTTGTTAACATTAGTGGAAGGTGGGTGAAAGAACCCTGTAGTATTTTTAGTATTTTTGCAGTTCTTCTGTAAGTCTAAACTTATTCCAAAAAAAATTTTTTGTTGTTGTTTTTGTTTTCAAATCCAGAAACTTTCTGGCTTTGGAGAAGTTTCTCCTTCATTGTTTCAAACAGAGGTCTTCAGTTTTGGATTCTCTAACTTTTGGTCCTCCAGCTCTACCAAGTCTTGGATCCTAAAACATATGTGAAACTTTTTTACCTTTAATACTTAATACCCTTAGAGAGGCTTCCGTGTTCCTGAGTAACCAATGAATGATATGGTTTGGATATTAAAAATAGTTTCAAGGAAATACAGTATTTGTTTTTCTCTTTCTGACTTACTTCACTCTGTATGACAGACTCTCGGTCCATCCACCTCATTACAAATAACTCAATTTTGTTCCTTTTTATGGCTGAATAATATTCCATTGTATATATGTACCACATCTTCTTTATCCATTCACCTGTCGATGGACACTTAGATTGCTTCCATGTCCTGGCAGTGGTAAATAGTACTGAAATGGACATTGTGGTACATGTATCTTTTTGAATTATGGTTCTCTCAGGGTATATACCCAGTAGTGTGATTGCTGGGTCATATGGTAGTTCTATTTTTAGTTTTTTAAGGAACCTTCATACTGTTCTCCATAGTGGCTGTATCAATTTACATTCCCACCAACAGTGTAGGAGGGTTCCCTTTTCTCCACACCCATTCCAGCATTTACTGTTTGTAGATTTTTTGGCCATTCTGACTGGTGTCAGGTGATAACCATTCTGACTGGTGTCAGGTGATAACCATTCTGACTGGTGTCAGGTGATACTTCATTGTGGTTTCGATTTACATTTCTCTAATGATTAGTGATGTTGAGCATCTTTTCATGTGTTTGTTGGCAACCTGTATGTCTTCCTTGGAGAAATGTCTATTTAGGTCTTCTGCCCATTTTTGGACTGGGTTGTTTGTTTTTCTGATATTGAGCTGCATGAGCTGCTTGTATATTTTGGAGATTAATCCTTTGTCAGTTTCTTCATTAGCAAATATTTTCTCCCACTCTGAGAGTTGTCTTTTCATCTTGTTTATGGTTTCCTTTGCTGTGCAAAAGCTTTTAAATTTCATTAGGTCCCATTTGTTTATTTTTTATTTTATTTCCATTATTCTAGGAGTGGGTCAAAAAACATCTTGCTGTGATTTATGTCAAAGAGTGTTCTGCCTATGTTTTCCTCTAAGAGTTTGATAGTGTCTGGCCTTACATTTAGGTCTTTAATCCATTTTGAGTTTATTTTTGTGTATGGTGCTAGGCATTGTTCTAATTTAATTCTTTTACATGTAGCTATCCAGTTTTCCCAGCACCACTTATTGAAGAGGCTGTCTTTTCTCCATTGTATATTCTTGCCTCCTTTGTCAAAGATAAGGTGACCATTATGAGTGTGGGTTTATCTCTGGGCTTTCTATCCTGTTCCATTGATCTATATTTCTGTTTTTTGTGCCAGTACCATACTGTCTTGATTACTGTAGCTTATTAAATATGGGAATATTAAAGATAGGATTCTAGAATTGTTTCTCTGATTTAATTTGTATATGTGAAGTTATATTAATATTTTTTAAGGATTAAAGGGAATACAGTACTTATTCTTTGATTAGAACCCTAGAGAAACTGAAATGATATTAAAATAGGTAAAAATTGACATATAATCACAGTTCTCCAATGAAATCAATGTAATCGATCATCTAATCTCTAATGCCTTGTAGCATGTGTTTGCTGCTGCTATAATTTAAAAACTATAATTATGTATTAATATTAATTTAAAAACATGTTTACTGTAGAATATAACTGTTTCTTAAAAAGCTTTATTCTAAGTGACACATTAAAGTATTGTTCCTCTAGATATTATTGACAATGAAACTTGGATGTATACCCAGAAATTGGATTGGTGGGTCACATTTAGTTCTATTTCTGATTTCTTGAGGAGTCTCCATACTGTTTTCCATAGTCACTATACCAGTTTCCATTCTCAACAGTGTACAAGGGTCCCCTTTTTTCCACATATTGCTACCATTTATTATCTCTTATCTTTCTGATAATAGACATTCTTACATGTGTGAGGTGAAAAATCATTGTGGTTTTTGATTTTCATTTCCCTGATGATTAGTGATGTGTTATGTACTTTTTCATGTGTCTTTTTCTCATTTGTATGTCTTCTTTGGAAAAATGTCAAATCCAAAAAGATTCTTGCTAAGACCAATGTCAAGGAGCTAACCTCCTACACTTTCCTTTAGGAGTATTATGGTTTCAGGTCTTATGTTCAAATCTTCAATGCATTCTGAGTTGATTTTTGTGTATGATATAATATAGGGATCAAGTTTCATTCTTTTGTATGTGGCTATCCTGTTTTCCCAACACCAGTTATTAAAGAGACTATTCTTTTCCCTTTGTATATTCTTGGCTCCTCTGTCTTAAATTAATTAAATCTATTCTGTCCCCTTGGTCTATGTGTCTGTTTTTATGTCTGTATCATAAGGTTATGATTACCATAGCTTTGTAATATAGTTTGAAATCAGGGAGTGTGAGGCCTCCAGCTGTGTTCTTTTTCAAGTTTGCTTTGGCTATTCGAGGTCTTTTGTGGTTCCATATGAATTTTAAGATTGTTTTTCTATTTCTGCAAAAAATGCCATTGGAATTTTAATAGGGATTGCATTGAATCTGTAGATAGTTTGGGTAGTATGGACATTCTAACAATATTATCTTCCAATCCATGAACATGGAATATCTGTCCATTTGTTTGTATCTTCTTTAATTACTTTCTCCAGTGTCTTTAAATTTTCAAGTGTACAGGTTTTTTACTTCCTTGGTTAAATTTATTCCTAAGTATTTTATTGCTTTTGATGCTATTATAAATGGGATTGTTAATTTTTCTTACCAGTAGTCCATATATATAGACACACCACTGATTTTTATATATTCATTTTGTATCCTGCAAATTTACTGAATTCATTTATTATATCTATTTTTGGTGGAGTCTTTAGGGTTTTCAACATAAAATATTATGTCATCTGCAAACAGAGACAATTTTACTGCTTTCTCATTTTGATGTCTTTTATTTCATTTTCTTTCCTGGTTGCTTTGCTTGGGAGTGTCAGTGCTGTGTTGAACAAAAGTGGTGAGAATGTACATCCTTGTCTTATTCCTGATCTTAAAGGAAAAGCTTTCATGTTTTTATCCTTGAGTTTAATGTTAACTGTGACTTGTTATATATGCCCTATATTTCCCCTTTATTGTTGGAGGTACAGTCATTCTATACACAGGTGGTTGAGAGTTTTATCATGAAAGGGTGTTAAATTTTGTCTAATGCTTTGTCTGCACCTATTGAGATAATCATGTGTTTTTTTATCCTTCATTTTATTAATGTGGTGTATCACTTTTATTGATTTGCCTACATTGAACCATCCTTGCATCCCAAGGATAAATCTCACTTGATCATGATGTATGATTCTCTTTTAAGGTTCTGTTGAATTCAGTTTGCTGGTATTTTGTCAAGGATTTTTACATCTATGTTTATGAGGGATATTGGCCTGTGATTTTCTTTTTTTTCTAATGTCCTTGTCTGGCTTCAAAAAAATGAATTTGGGAGTATTTCCTCTTCTTCAGTTTTTGGAAGAGTTTGAGGAGGATTGATATTAATTTTTTTTAACAAATTCTGTTTTTAAAATTAATTTGTCTTATTTTTGGCTGCGTTGGGTCTTCGTTGCTGTGCGTGGGCTTTCTCTAGTTGTGGCGCATGGGGTCTACTCTTCATTGCAGTGCGTGGACTTCTCATTGCGGTGGCTTCTCTTTGTTTTGGAACACAGGCTCTAGGCACATGGGCTTCAGTAGTTGTGACACACAGGCTTAGTTGCTCTGCAGCATGTGGGATCTTCCCAGACCATGGCTCGAACCTGTGTCCCCTGCATTGGCAGGCAGATTCTTAACCACTGTGCCACCAGGGAAACTGGTATTAATTCTTCTTTAAACATTTTGTCGTATTCCCTAGAGAAAGGTATTTAGTTCTGGCCTTTTTTTGGGGGGGAGATTTTTGATTACTGATTCAGTCAACTTATTCATTATTGATCTGTTCAGATTTTCTTTATCTTCATGATTCAGTCTTGGTAAGTTGTATGTATCTAGGAATTTATCCATTTCTACTATATTATCTAAATTTTTGATATATGCTTTTTCATGGTAGTTCACTATATTCCTTAGTATTTCTGTGGCTTAAGTTGTATTTTCTTCTGTTTCATTTCCCATTTTACATATTTGAGTCTTTTCTCTTTTCTTGGTAGGTCTAGCTAATGGTTTGTCAATTTTATCTTTTAAAAAATAGCTTTTAGTTTCACTGGTCTTTTCTATTGTCTTTTTAGTTTTTATTTCATTTATTTCTGCTCTGATCTTTATTGCCTTCCTTCTACTAACTGTGGGCTTTGTTATTATTTTTCTAGTTCCTTGAGGTATAAATTTGGTTATTTCAGATCTTTCTTTTTTCTTGATGTAGATGTTTATCACTATCAATTTCCCTCTTAGAACAGCTTTTGCTGCATCTCATAATTTTGGTATGTGTGTTTCCATTTTTATTTGTCTCAAGATATATGTTTTTTTCTTTTTGATTTCTTTGAAGAAGCACTGTTTGTTCAGGAGCAAGTTGTTTAATCTCCACCTTTTTGTGAATTTCCCAGTTTTCTTCTTATAATTGATTTCTGGTTTCACACCATTGTCTTTTAAAAAGCTGATTTACATGATTTCGGTCTTCTTAAATTTACTTAGACGTGTTTTGTGGCCTAATATATGATTTATCCTGAGACTGTTCCATATGTACTTGAGAAGAATATATATTATGCTGCTATTGCATAGAATATTCATTCTATATATGTTTGTTAGGCTCATATGGTGTAAGATGTAGGTTGAGTCCACTATTTCTTCATTGACTTTCTGTCTGGATGATAATATCCATTGTTGAAAGTGAGGTATTGAAGTTCCCTGCTTTTACTGTTTCTCCCTTTCTATCTATTACTTGCACTAAGTAAGCACACCTTTCTTTATTAATATATCTAAATGACACAGTTGCTCACTGTCTTAGGCTTAGGGGGAAAGCTGTAGGGACACCTGAGCAAGGCAGAGTGTCACTTTGGGAACATTATGTTTAGAATTGATTATGAAAGTTAGGGTAAGGGAACCTTAGTTATCTCAGAAATTAATTTTTCTTGATGCCTATGATGCAAAGGCAGACATCTTTGAATCTTCACTTGGACTGTTTAACAATAAAGTTTTTACAATTAATGGAAATTCTTCCCATATTCTTGCCATCTTGTAAATAATTTTATTTCACATCTTTTATGTTTTTTTTCTTTTTTTGGTCTTTCTTAGACTTTTTCCTAAATAGATATGAGATATAAATAAGCTGTTATTAGCTTGACAGTGTTATAAACCAAGAACCAGTCATTATTTAAAATATGTCATTCTTTGATATGATTTTAAAAGAAAATGAGCTTTGTAAAATATATGAGAGGGAAAGTGGCAGATCTTCTGTTTATTATATATAAGATAATATAGCATTAAAAATTACTATTGATTAGGCTCCACTGGATTTCTCAAAATTATCTTTAAATTTTATTTGTGCCACTATAGGAATAATCTGAGAGAATTTAAGAGAGCTCACTTAATTATAATTCTACTTAATTTTAGGATATAACTTATTAATACAGTGGGGAAGAGTTTCATAAGATTCCATTTATATAATTTGATTAATGTGAAAGGGGCATCACTACTGTAAAATAGGTAGACATAATATTTCCCAATCTATATATGTGGAAGCTGTAGTTAATAGTTGTTCAAGGTCTATAGCCTAATGAATGATTAAAGGAGGGTTTAGATATAGAGTTTCTCACCAAGACACTATTGACAAATTGGGTGGGTCTTTGACAAGGACTGATTTAATTCCACAGGATGTTCATTATTCATGGTTCTTCCCACTAAATTTCAGAAGTCACTCTCCCAGTCCTCATCATTATTCTGTCTGTCAACTGTATGTGGAAAATATACCTCTCTTTGGCTTGAGAATAGTTATATCCATGGCAGAGAATTTCTTCTGGTCCCTAAAAAGTATTTAGAATTTATAACTAGAAGTCCAGCAAGAAACAGTTTCTTCTTTTATGTATTAAATATGTAGGCATTTTAAAAAATGTGTTTGATGCTTTGCATAGTGTCTTCTCTATGGAATCGTGACGGGAATTTTTTTTGGGCATTATTATCAGGGAGTTATTCTCCATCAGAGTAATTAAAAATATTTTAGATTTTAGGAATTGTGTACATTATCAGCTATTCCTTTCACTAGATTTATAAGACTTAAATTCACCTATTCTTTACAAGTACATAGTTTAAAAAATACATTTTGCCTAACTTCAAATCTATCTCATTTTTTAGAGTGTTGCTGTCACAAGTTACCTCTTTGTATGTATTACTTTCTTATACTGCAGTTTAGGTTGCTCTATTTTCTGATTCCATCTCAGCAACCTTTTTGTTTTTTTTTTTTTAACATCTTTATTGAAGTATAATTGCTTTACAATGGTGTGTTAGTTTCTGCTTTATAACAAAGTGAATCAGCTATACATATACATATGTTCCCATATCTCTTCCCTCTTGCATCTCCCTCCCTCCCCCCCTCCCTATCCCACCCCACTAGGTGGTCACAAAGCACCGAGCTGATCTCCCTGTGCTATGTGGCTGCTTCCCACTAGCTATCTATTTTACATTTGGTAGTGTATATATGTCCATGACACTCTCTCACCCTGTCACATCTCACCCCTCCTCCTCCCCATATCCTCAAGTCCATTCTCTAGTAGGTCTGTGTGTCTTTATTCCCGTCTTGCCACAAGGTTCTTCCTGGCCTTTTTTTTTTTTTTTTTTCCTTAGATTCCATATATATGTGTTAGCATACTGTATTTGTTTTTCTCTTTCTGACTTACTTCACTCTGTATGACAGACTCTAACTCCATCCACCTCATTACAAATACCTCCATTTCATTTCTTTTTATGGCTGAGTAATATTCCATTGTATATATGTGCCACATCTTCTTTATCCATTCATCTGTCGATGGACACTTAGGTTGCTTCCATGTCCAGCTATTGTAAATAGAGCTGCAATGAACATTTTGGTACATGACTCTTTTTGAACTATGGTTTTCTCAGGGTATATGCCCAGTAGTGGGATTTCAGCAACCTTATTTTATTTAAAGGTAGGGATATAAATACAGACGTCCTACATGTGTTTATAAAGAAAATAGATTATATAACAAAGAAAATGAGGCATATTACACATATTTTTCTATTTATATTTGCCAGGAAAATGGGATGGAGGAATATTTTAGTAAAGCATTTTTACTATTTCAGTAAACTGCACTACCTTGTGGTAGAAGGCTTACTATTTTTCAGTGTTATTTTATTGCAATCTTTCATTCTGAGCTGAATAAAAACTATTCTGTAAATTAGCTTTCATTTATTAAAATATATTTCATCACATAGTACATTTAAGCACTACTTATTCTGACAGTAACATAGAGTTATGTGTATAAAATAAAACCACATCAATTAGATTGAATCTTTTGAATTATGGATGAACGATTTATTAATAAGTGTAATAAGTGTTTCTGGCATTCAAGTGTTTGTGTTTAAATAAACACATTTAATAAAATTCTAGCAGAGCTTAGAAGGTTTTTTGTACTTAAGAAAAGCACATTTATTTTGAAAAGGCATTGTTTATTTCTAAAATCAAGTTATTCTCTTGGCAGTACAAGCAATACTCTTTTTCTGTAAATTATAATTGCTTCTTCTATATCATGGAAAATTATGGCTATGCTATATTGAAGCCAAAGAAATATGGCTTCAGAAACATTGTAGGAAGTTATAATGTGGTGATATAACAAATTAAAATAACTTATTTAGAGTGTTTAACCAAGTAGCCCTATGTCTTATCTTATTCCTACACATTTAGACAGCAAAGCTCACTTACTTTTAATGAATAAATATAAATTCTTCAATGCATTTATTTCACTTTCCTGAACACGCATGACTTCAAAATACAATTCTAATAACTCTATCCCAACATATATCTACTTTTCTTTCTGGGCAACTTACATAATTAGCAATACTCTGTATCAATATACTTCAAGTGAAATTTTTGTTGTTATCTCCTTTACCTGTTTTAATTGTAAGCTAATTGCCTTCAGATAGCCCTATAGATTAATTTTGTAAATATTTATATAATATAGGTTTATAGAATATGCCAGCTTTTATTAGAGAGGTGGAAGGTTTTATACTTAGAAACAGTTTTAGTTTTGCAAATCTAACAGAAAAAAATAATAATCCATGTTACTTAGCTTCCAATTTTACTTGGTAGATTTGGTGTTATATACCACCGTTCCTAACATGGTTTTCAAACACTGTTCATGTTTCTGTTTCCTTCTCTACTGACTGTGCTATAACAGTAAGAGACATTTTCCATCTTCATTTTCTTTTCTCATCTGCCTCCCAAATCTATCCTGAAAGTGTATTGTTTTTCTCTCTATTCTCCAAAGACTTTACTTTCTTCTTCATTTTACGATAGACTTTGCAGTAATTGCTTATAATTTCTTCCTAATTTCCATTTACCCTTGAAATATGATTTTTACTCTCCACGCACATGCCAATCACCACAGAATATAAATGAACGCTCCCAAATATCATAACTATCTTCTAATCCTCTCTGACTACACATTGATCCCACTGGTTCTAGCCTTTTATTTCTTTTTATTCTCATCAAAATTTTTTCCTATTACTTTTTCAGGTCATTCATTAGCATATAGTAATTATCTTTGTAGTGACTCTTAATGTATCTTTGCATCTAATTCTATTTCAAAACCCTTTTAACCATGCTTAAATTATATGTTATATAAATGCCTTATGGATTCAACAGGTCAAAGATCAAAAAGTTTTATATCAAGCTAAAACACAGTTATTCATTTTTGACAAAGATTCTTTGACCTAACTTTAGCCAGACTACTGAGCCTTCTCCTAGGCTCACTGTGCACTTCCTTATGAAATCCAGTGTTAGCAAGAAACATGCTAATTCAGTTTAACCAGAATCCCCAAACCCTGAATACCTGATCATCCTCAACATCTGGTCCTCATCCTCCTCCATCCCACAGGTCAGCAGTCCCCAAACTTTTTGGCACCAGGGACCAGTTTCGTGGAAGACAGTTTTTCCATGGACCAGGGGTTGGGGGGGATGGTTTTGGGATGATTCAAGTGCATTACATTTATTGTGCACTTTACTTATATTATTATTACACTGTAATATATAATGAAACAATTATATAACTCACTATAATGCAGAATCAGTGGGAGCCCTGAGCTTGTTTTCACTTGCCACTCACTGATAGGGTTTTGATATGAGTCTGCAAGCAATTGATTTATTATGGTCTCTGTGCAGTCAAACCTCTCTCTTAATGATAATCAGTATTTGCAGCCATTCCCCAGTGCTAGCATCACCGCCTCAGCTCCACCTCAGATCATCAGGCGTGAGATTCTCATAAGGAGCGCACAACCTAGATCCCTTGCATGTGCAGTTCACAGTAGGGTTCGCGCTCCTATGAGAATCTAATGCCGCCGCTGATCTGATAAGAGGCAGAGCTCAGGTGGTAATGTGAGCGATGGGAAGTGGCTGTAAATACAGATGAAGCTTTGCTTACTTGCCTGCCACTCACCTCCTGCTGTGTGGCACGGTTCCTAACTAATGGTAGTGGTCCGTGGCCTGGGGGTTGGGGACCCCTGCCCCAGGTGATATCTGATTACCCTGGCCTGCCTTCAGCAAGAATCCTGTTAGGTTGGTTTAGCCAGAATCAACCTTACTCTTATGTTTCCTCTTAATAATTTTTCATCCACTGACCCTCACCCCTCCTTGGCTATAAATCCCCACAGCCACATGCTGTTTTTGGAGTTGAGCCTAATCTCCCCCACTGTAAAATCCCATTGCAGTAGTCCCTTTAACTAGTATAATGGTCCTGAATTAAGTCTGCCTTATCATTTTAACAACTGTCATTGAATAGTTTTTTTCTTTAATAATTCAGAATTCAGAGTCTATTTGAAAAATATGTAATATTTTCTTTTACATACATACAGAACTTTATGAAGTTTATATAATTAAAAAATAATTTTTATGCTGTCACAATACATGATTTCCTTATTTGAGGATGGTTCTGTGACGTTGTGATTTAACATTCTGAAATATATAAATTATATTATTATATTATAAATGAAGATGCTTGGGTAATAGCACCTTGCTAGCTCTAATATCTGGCATCCAACTTTTAAAACTTAAGTGTCAGTTATTTATTGTGGGTGCCCCAGAAAGGGGTTCAGGAGTAGGAGGTGATACAAAGGAAAACCAAAACCACTTTTTCCTTATTATCTTTAAAAATTATTGTTAACTATCAGTTGAGTCAAGAATAAGTCAAGTTTTATGGTTACACTGATAAGGACCAGGAAAGACCAGCCTAGTTGCACTACAATTTGGATTTCTAGGTGTATTGTCCTAAGCGTAGTTTGCAGAGGCATTTAATGACTAACATCTCTCCTGAAATGTGATCATGTTTGCTTCTTTATAAAAAGTTCTACTATGGGAACTGTAAATAGATTATTGTTAGCTGGGTGGTGGCACATTAAATATTTGCTGATATTCAGAGTAAATTGATAATTATATTCCCTAGGAATCAGGTTTGATGATCACCCTTTCTTTTTTCAAAAAGAAATGTTTTTGTCTATAATTTAAAATAATAACTATTTGACTTAGACTTAAAAATAATCATTCAAATCACAGGCCAATGTTTTCTAACTTGGAATGTGCATATTCGAGTTTGTTGTTTTTTTAAAGTTTCTTTTTGACACTGTACATTGTAATATTATCTAATTTGTATTCAGTTTTTTATTAGTATTAGAATTTTTTGACATTATGAATTTTATTTTAAAATGCATTTAATACTTTTAAGCCATATATTTATGTTTGTTTTGTTTTCCCTTCTAAGTTATTGATTATTCTCTAAAAATTTGTTCAAACCAAGAACACGTTCTAGAAAGTTATCAGATCATGCCCTTTCTTTTCACTTGCCTCCTTAAAAACATTTTTTAGCTATTGGTAAAAATAGAAATCAATTTAAAGTCAACATTAAAATCCATAACAAGGGGAAAAACAAAAATTGACACCCAAAAGCTGAGAGTCAAATTATAAGTAGTTTTAAGCACCAGAAATATCACTCTAATTTCATGTTATTTATCATCTAGACACTTCCTTGGAGCACTGTCAAAATAAATAGATTTGGATTTTCTAAATATTTATCACTCAGTGCATAAAAACAGACTATTAAAAATCAATGCAACCTTTTCTTTCTATTTTTTTTTAACTTGGCCCATGCCTCTTTTCAATTCTTCAATTAGGTAGATACAATAACTCATAATTTGTTAGCCACAGTTTTCCCCAAGGCAGTCAATATCCCAAATAAGAGCAAATAAATAAATAAAAATCCCTTAATTTGAGAGTTTACTGCATTTTGTAGGTACACTTCCTCACTTTATTCTCTCTTCTGGTTTAATAATGTTTTAATATTTTCAAATCTGCCATAGCTTTTTAACTTTTTCTTTACCTTCCTTCAAATAGAATGTGAAAACAGGTTATACACTGCCAGAGCACACAGATTAACATTTCTAATTTGCTTCTTTTATTATCATTTTAAAAGGGTACATGAAAACTGATTTTCAAAATCAAAATATTTCCATAGGCAGCTGTGCCATTGTAGGCATCTGGGGAGTGTCAACTTTTTTTATTTCCTTCAAGATACCTAGACAGTTATTTGGATAAATGCTGTATTAATCAGAGTAAAAATGTTTCTCTCTATAATAAGCCACAAGAAAATCACAGTGTATTCACACAAGAACAATTTAGTTCTTGTTCTTGCAAAATCCAGTGTAGATATTTCTTGTAGGCAAGATTTCTACAAGAACTGATTCAAAGATACTGGCATCAGTTGCTCCAATTACTTAATTCACTGGTGGTCAACAAAGTGTCCACAAAAAGAGAGAGAGAGAAGAAAAATTGCACATGGGAGATTTTTGCGGACAGTTCAGAAAGTGTATTTTCTAACTTTTAAATATTCCTTTAGAGAGAACTGTAAGAATGACTAGGAAATGTAGTCTTAAACTTATGCTTCAGTAAGGCATGGAATTGTCTGGTGAAGCTACAGAATTGTCTCTGCTGCAATTATTCAAAATGTAAATAATGTATCTATGGATATGTATAGGCAATTCAGTATGGCATAATTTGAATATAATATACACTTTTTATGAAAAGCAATAATAATATCTTTTTCATTTCTCATAGAAGCAAAATTTTATTTTTACTGCTGAAACATCAGTTGTTGGTATTACAATTTTGAATTAAACAACAGAAATATATAAAGTAGAAATTTATTTTTATATCTTTATTGAAGTATAATTGTCTTACAATGTTGTGTCAGTTTCTGCTGTACAACAAAGTGAATCAGCTCTATGTACACATATATCCCCATATCCCCTCCCTCTTGAGCCTCCCTCCCACCTGGCCTATCCCACCCCTCTGGATTGTCGCAAAGCACCGAGCTGATCTCCCTGTGCTATGCAGCAGCTTCCCGCTAGCCATCCATTTCACATTTGGTAGTGTATATATGTCAGTGCTACTCTCTCACTTCATCTCAGCTTCCCATTCTCCACTGTGTCCTCCAGTCCTTTCTCTACATCTGCGTCTTTATTCCTACCCTGCCTCTATATGTGCGTTAGCATATGGTATTTGGTTTTCTCTTTCTGACTTACTTCACTCTGTATGACAAACTCTAGGTCCATCCACCTCATTACAAATCACTCAATTTTGTTCCTTTTTATGAGCAATATTCCATTGTATATATGTGCCACATCTTCTTTATCCATTCATCTGTCGATGGACATTCAGGATGCTTCCATGTCCTGACTATTGTAAATAGTGCTGCAATGAATATCATGGTACAAATCCCCAGAGAAATGGTAAAAACAAAATTAAACGAACAAAAGCAGAAACAAGGAAACACTCACACACACATAAGAGAAACAAAAACAGAGCCAAAGAAAACAAAAAGCAAGAGAACAATGAAAACGAAGAACTCAAAAATGAAATCTAACAATTATGATTAAAACTAACAAAAACGCATAACCTGAAAACAGAACCAAAGCAGTGTGCCAACTGAAGAATAAAGCATGGAAACCGAACAAACCTTTAAAAATGATTAAAAAAATAATAATAATAAAATAAAATAAAATAAAAAAGGAAAAAACACTGGACAACAGAAAAGCAAAGTAGAAATGGAAATATATATTTAAAAAAAGAAAAATATATTAAAGCAAAATAACAAGAAAAAAAAGAACACAGAACAAGGGAAACACAAAGTAAAAATAGAAATATATGTAAAAAAATAAAAATTAAAAATATGTTATAAAATACAGAGATCCCAAAAGACTAAGTAAAAAAATATATATACTAAAACAACAACAAACAAAAAAGAAAAAGAAAAAGAAACCAAAATAATAGCCAGAACCAACAACAGAATGAATCAAAACATAATAAAATTAATAGTAATAATTATGTTTCCCTGCGGTCTCTGCTGTATGTGACCTTGCACCTGCCGTGAGCCACAGCTCACCTCTGCCTGCCCAAGAGACTCTCCTCTGATTCTGGGCTGGTCTCTGGACCTGCTGTGGGTCCTGTGGGGACCACTCAGACTCTGATCTGACCCAATTCCTGTGTGTGCTGCCGCCAGAGTCCACAGCTGCCAGAGCTAGACTGCTTTCATTTGTGGGAACAGTCATTATCTACTCAGATATTCCATAGATGCAGGGTCTACCTAGCTGATCTTGGGGATTTAATCTGCAGCTTATACAGCTGAAGGAAAGATTTTCGATCTTCTTCCTTAGTCACCCCGTCCCCGGGGTTCAGCTTTGATTTTATCCCCACCTCTGTGTGTGGTCCACCCACAGGAGTCTGGTCCTGAGGCTGCCTTGGAGCTCTTGGGTCTGCCTCTGTGAGGACTGGGTGCAGAGGTGGTATGACTGCTTGATCGCAGGAGCCCCGGCAGTGCCAAATGCCTAAAGTAGAATTTTTTAATGTCACTCTTAAAAAACAAGTTGAAATACATCTATATGTATGGTATATTTATTTGCTTAAAAGAAGAGCCCTACTTTGAAGTAATTAGCTATCAACAAGGATAGTTTATTTAAATAACAATTATTTTAAAATAATTATTTAAATTAGATAATTTGCATACACAATTTTCATTAATTCTCCCTCTCATGAATTTCATTTATCTTTATATAACATCCTTGCCCTCCATTGTACCATAGTTATTTTCTAATACATTATAAGCATATTAAAGATGGTATTTTTTGCCCATAGAAAATGTTTATTTACATCTTTTATCCTTAAATATTTGGTAAATGGATTTGTAAGTAAAAACTCTTTCTCAGACAAGTACCTGATAATATTAATCCTGTCTTCATGGTATTCATGTGTAGGATTTTGGAGAGAAAAAAGAAAACAATCCAGCTATTTCAGTTTCTGAAAGGAATTTAATATAGAGGATTGGGTACTTAAAATCTTCAACAGACAAAAACTAATAAAAGTACTAGTATACACTCAAAGCATACTGAATTATAGAGTACATATGGATAAAACATTTTTTATTACACACAGCAAGACCCCACTACCAAATTTAGTAATCAAGATCTATACAAAATAGAGATGTAGAGACTAGAATAGTCAAAAGTAAACTCAGATATTTTGCTGATATTCTTATATCCACTAGCTTCAGAATTTCAAGTTTTGTCAATGATATATGCTGTCCCAAAAGCTTATAAAGTCTGCCTCTTTTCCTCTGTTGCAATGACTTCACTTTTTTTTTTTTTCACAATTCAATTGAGAATCACCTTTCTGTCACGAAGAAAATCTATGTTGTATTAATAAAAAGTAAAGGGCTTCTCTGGTGGCGCAGTGGTTGAGAGTCTGCCTGCCAATGCAGGGGACACGGGTTCGAGCCCTGGTCTGGGAAGATCCCACATGCCGCGGAGCAACTGGGCCCGTGAGCCACAACTACTGAGCCTGTGCGTCTGGAGCCTGTGCTCCGCAACGGGAGAGGCCGCGACGGTGAGAGGCCCGTGCACCACGATGAAGAGTGGCCCCCGCTTGCCGCAGCTGGAGAAAGCCCTCACACAGAGGCGAAGACCCAACACAGCCAAAAATGAATAAATAAATTAGTTAATTAATTAAAAAAAAAAGAATTAGAATGATAGATACTAAGTTTAACAAAATAAAAAAATCAAAAAAAATAAAAAGTAAAACAGTAAGCAGGAGAAATCAGCCCAACATTGGACACTACCAATTAAATTGTAATTTTCAAGTTTTATCTATCATCTCCCTAATTATGGCACTTAGTGTGATGATTTAAATTCAGTTGTGAACTCAACCAAATGTAGCATTCCAAGATCCATTACCGAATTCTGCTCCATGGATAAGGAAAAAGATATAATCAGTATTACCTTTATCATTACACAGGTTTAATAAGCTAATCTCCTGGAGTCTAAAATGAATGAACCCTTTTAGAGTTGATTACTAATATGATAAAGAACTTCTATGTAGTCTTATGTTCTTAATATAAGGGAAGTATGGCATAGAAGACTTCTAGCAAGAATACCTTAATAGATCAAAATATTCAGGCACAAGTCATTGCTTTTTAAAGACAAGAATGAAAGTATTCTTCTAAATTCTTTCTCTTAAATATATCATTGTAGGTTACACTTAATTATAAAAATGGTATAAGTATTTTTATAACCTTAAAGGATTCATAAATATGTAAAAAACTGTCTAAATTCAACCACATTTGTTTTCTCTAATGTGTTAGAATGCTTTCACTAAGCGTAACTATTTTGAAATGCATCCATATTGTTGTATACATTAATAGTTCATCTTTTATTGCTGTACCAAAATTTGTGTAGTAGTTTATCTGTTGATGAACATTTAGGTTCTTTCAAGCTTGGGGCTATTACAAGTTAAGTTGTGCTGCATATGGATGTAGGATATTTTGTGGGGGCATTTGTTTTCCTTTCTCTATGAACGAATGGAATGACTGGATCGTATGTTTAAATTTTGAAGAAACTGCCAAACTGTTTTCTAAAGTGATTGTCTTATATCTCCACTAGCAATATATGAGAGTTCAAGTTGCTCAACATCCTGGCAACACTTGATGTGGCTAGTCTTTTTAATTTTAGACATTGTCATAGGTGAGTTTCACAATGTGGTTTTAAGGTGTAAATCTGTAATTATCGTAATGTTGACATCTTTTTAGTGCTTAACTTCCTTGCATACATCTGATTTAGTGAAGTATCCATTTAGAGTTTTACCTACCTTTACAAAATTTTTTTCTTATTGTTGAGTTCTGGGAGTTCTTTATATGTTCTGAATACAAGTCCTGCATCAGAAATGTGAATTGCAAATATTTTATTCCAGTCTCTGGCTTGTCTTTTCATTCACTTAACTGTGTCTTACAAAAAGTAGATATTTTTAGTTTGGATAAATTGGATTTATAATTTTTTCCTCTTTGATACCATTCTTTAAGTTTATATCTAAGACATCTTTTCCTAACCAAAGTCAAAAGTAACTTTTCTCATGTAACATTCTAAAAGTTTTATATTTTTAAATTTTATATGTAACTCAATGAACATTTTAGGTTATTTTTGTATATAATGTGAGTTATGGATTGAATATAATTTTTGCATATAGATATTAAATTGTTCCAGCACCATTTATTGAAAAGAATATCTTTCTCCACTAAATTGAACTTAACACCTTTGTTGAAAAACAATTGGCTCTATATGTCTTCTTTTTCTGGACTCTCTTCTGTTCAATTGACATATTCATCTATCTTGAATCATAGATTATTTTGCTTGATGTAGCTTTACAGTGAATCTGGAAGTCAGAATATGCAAGTCTTCCAAATCTGTTCATCTTTTTTGAATGTTATTTTGGCTAGTCTAAGGCCTTTGAATTTTCATATGAATTTTAGAATTAATTTTTCAGTTTCTAAAAGAATTAGATGAAACATGATGAATTTAAAAGTCAATTTGGGGAGAGTTGATATCAGAACACTTTTCAGTTTTCTAACCCAGGAATACAGAAAAAGTAGCCATTTATTTAGATATTATTTAATTCCTCTCAGCAATGGTTTGTAATTTTCAGGACAGAGGTTTTTCACATAATTTATCAGATTTATTCCTAAGTACCTCACAATTTTTATTCTATTATAAAGGATGACATTGATGGTATTAAAATATTTTTACTTTCCAATTACTAGTTTTTAATATAATGAAATACAGTTGATTAAAGTATATTGATCTTGCATTTTGAAACCCTGCTAAACTCATTCATAAGTTCTAGTAGATTTTTGTAAATTCCATTAGCTTTTCTATGTAAAAGAACTTGTCGTCTGTCAATAAAGACCATTTTAATTTATATGTATAAATTATTATTATATTGGTTAGACCTCCAAGACAATGTTTAATAAAAATATTGAAATTAGACATCCTTGTCTTCTTTCTGTTCTTTGAGAGAAGAATTCAGTCTTTTACCATTAAGTATGATGTCAGTGTAAGGTTTTTGTTTTTAATAGACTTTATTTTTATAGCACTTTTAGTTTCACAAAAATTGAGCAGAAAGTATAGCGTTTTCCCATATGCCCTCTGACCCCACATATGCATAGCCTCCCCCGTGATCAGTATCCTACACCAGACTGATACATTTCGTACATTTGATGAACCTGTATTGACAAATCATCATTACCCAGGGTCCATAGTTTACATCAGGGTTCACTTTTGATGTTGTGCCTTCTACGTGTTTGGACAAATGTATGACATGTCTCTAGCATTATAGTATGATACAGAGTAGTTTCACTGCCCGAGGAATCTTCTGTGCTCCACTTATTTACCCCTGTCTCATTACTAACCCCTGGGAACCACTATCTTTTTACTGTTTCCATAGTTTTCCCTTTTCCAGAATGTCATATAGTTGAATTATACAGTATGTAGCCTTTTCAGATTGGCTTCTTTCACTTAGTAAAATGCATTTAATGTTCCTCTAAGTCTTTTCAGGGCTTGATAGTGCATTTCTGTTTTAGTGCTGAATAATATTCCATTGTCTGGATGTAACACAGTTGATTTATCCGTTCACCTACTGAAGGATACCTTGGTTGCTTCCAAGTTTTAGTAATTGTAAGCAAAGCTGCTATAAACGTACATGTGCAGATTTTTTTGTGGATATAAGTTTTCAACTTCTTTATGTAAATACCAAGGAACACAATTGCTGGAGCATACGGTAAGGGTATGTTTAGTCTTATAAGAAATTACCAAATTCTTCCAGAGTGGCCATACCATTTTGCATTCCCATCAGCAGTGAACAAGAGTTCCTGTTACTCCACATCCTCACCAGCATTCGGCATAGTAAGTGTTCCAGATTTGGGACATTCTAATAGATATGTAGTAATATCTCCTTGTTGTTTTAACTTGCATTTCCCTGATTACATGTAATGTGGAGCATCATTTAAGCCATCTTAAATAAGATAGCTTATTTGCCATCTGTATATTTTTGGTGAAGTTCTCCTAATAAGGTCTTTGGTCCAATTTTAATTGGGTTGTTTGCTTTCATAGTGTTGGGTTGTAAAAGTTCTTTGCATATTTTCAATAACAGTCCTTTATCAGATATGTCTTTTGGAAATATTTTCCCCCAACTGTGGCTTGTCTTCTCATTCTCTTAACATCATCTTTCACAGAACAGAATTTTTTAATTTTAATTAAGTCTAACTTATTTCATGAATTGTGCCTTTAGTGTTGTATCTAAAATGTCACTGCCAAATCCAAGATCATCTGGATTTTCTCCTATGTTACCTTCTAGCAGCTTTATAGTTTGTGTTTTGCATTTAGGTCTGTGATCCATTTATTTTTGTATGTTTTTGTTTTTTTTTTTCACACACACACACACACTGTATATTTTATTTTTACAAGAGATAAATAGACTGACACCAAGCATTGTACATGGATGACCACAACAAAAGCAACAATGATTGCAATTACCAAACATGAAACACACTCATCCTGTGTCATAATATTGACATTCAGTCCAGTAATCCTCCACTGTAACAGCTCCTTTACTTTGCAGTGAAAATTGATTTGTATATTCTTTGCCTCTGAGTCCTTGTGGGATTTTTTTTTTTTTAATTCAGACAGAAAGTCACAAAAATTATACTCATCCTCATCAGTTCACTCAGTCCCATGTAATTAATTTTTTTTTTCATCTTGATCTTTTGTTAGCACTTTTATGAGTTCATCAGTTTTTCATTAGAGTTCTGAAAATGCTTATTCATTCAGTTCAACAGTACAGTCAGTTACCAGAAACCTGTACTTGTCAGAGTCTTTTCCATGAATTTCTTGAAGGTGAAACCCTTTTATAGGAACATATTTGCAAAAGCATCAGAGTACACCCAGAACTGTCTGTAAATGACAAAAGACCTAAAAATGACCACAGTTAAAGATTTGATGAAAGTTCATAATAATGCAGTTGACAAGAAAATTAGTTATTTCTGAGATATACATTTTAAAGTAATAACTAGGATTATGACTTATAACATTATACCAGAACATATAAGATTTTTAGAAATTTCATGTAATGTCTGAAACATTTATATTAACATATTTCCATACATATTTCCATACAAATACAAATATAAGATTTTTAGAAATTTCATGTAATGTCTGAAACATTTATATTAACATATTTCCATACAAATAACCCAATGAAAGTTTAGTATTAGTTGTTTTGTTTGTTTTTTTATACTGCAGGTTCTTATTAGGCATCAATTTTATACACATCAGTGTATACATGTCAATCCCAATCGCCCAATTCATCACACCACCATCCCCACCCCACCGCAGTTTTCCCCCCTAGGTGTCCATATGTCCATTCTCTACATCTGTGTCTCAACTTCTGCCCTGCAAACCGGCTCTAGGTTCCACATACATGCATTAATATACGATATTTGTTTTTCTCTTTCTGACTTACTTCACTCTGTACGACAGTCTCTAGATCCATCCACGTCTCAACAAATGACTCAATTTCGTTCCCTTTTATGGCTGAGTAATATTCCATTGTATATATGTACCACAACTTCTTTATCCATTCGTCTGTTGATGGGCATTTAGGTTGCTTCCATGACCTGGCTATTGTAAATAGTGCTGCAATGAACATTCAGGTGCATGTGTCTTTTTGAATTACGGTTTTCTCTGGGTATATGCCCAGTAATGCGATTGCTGGGTCATATGGTAATTCTATTTTTAGTTTTTTAAGGAACCTCCATATTGTTCTCCATAGTGGCTGTATCAATTTACATTCCCACCAACAGTGCAAGAGGGTTCCCTTTTCTCCACACCCTCTCCAGCATTTGTTGTTTGTGGATTTTCTGATGATGCCCATTCTAACAGGAGTGAGGTGATACCTCATAGTAGTTTTGATTTGCATTTCTCTAATAATTAGTGATGTTGAGCATCTTTTCATGTGCTTCATGGCCGTCTGTATGTCTTCTTTGGAGAAATGTCTATTTAGGTCTTCTGCCCATTTTTGGATTGGGGTGTTTGTTTCTTTAATATTGAGCTGAATGAGCTGTTTATATATTTTGGAGATTAATCCTTTGTCCGTTGATTCGTTTGCAAATATTTTCTCCCATTCTGAGGGTTGTCTTTTCGTCTTGTTTATGGTTTCCTTTGCTGTGCAAAAGCTTTGAAGTTTCATTAGGTCCCACTTGTTTATTTTTGTTTTTATTTCCATTACTCTAGGAGGTGGTTCAAAAAAGATCTTGCTGTGATTTATGTCAAAGAGTGTTCTTCCTATGTTTTCCTCTAAGAGTTTTATAGTGTCCAGTCTTATATTTAGGTCTCTAATCCATCTTGAGTTTATTTTTGTGTATGGTGTTAGGGAGTGTTCTAATTTCATTCTTTTACATGTAGCTGTCCAGTTTTCCCAGCACCACTTATTGAAGAGACTGTCTTTTCTCCATTGTATATCTTTGCCTCCTTTGTCATAGATTAGTTGACCATAGGTGCGTGGGTTAATCTCTGGGCTTTCTATCTTGTTCCATTGATCTATGTTTCTGTTTTTGTGCCAGTACCATATTGTCTTGATTACTGTAGCTTTGTAGTATAGTCTGAAGTCAGGGAGTCTGATTCCTCCAGCTCCGTTTTTTTCCCTCAAGACTGCTTTGGCTATTTGGGGTCTTTTGTGTCTCCATACAAATTTTAAGATGATTTGTTCTAGCTCCGTAAAAAATGCCATTGGTAATTTGATAGGGATTGCATTGAATCTGTAGATTGCTTTGGGTAGTATACTCATTTTCACAATGTTGATTCTTCCAATCCAAGAACATGGTATATCTCTCCATCTGTTGGTATCATCTTTAATTTCTTTCATCAGTGTCTTATAGTTTTCTGCATACAGGTCTTTTGTCTCCCTAGGTAGGTTTATTCCTAGGTATTTTATTCTTTTTGTTGCAATGGTAAATGGGAGTGTTTCCATAATTTCTCTTTCAGATTTTTCATCATTAGTGTATAGGAATGCAAGAGATTTCTGTGCATTCATTTTGTATCCTGCAACTTTACCATATTCATTCATTAGCTCTAGCAGTTTTCTGGTGGCAGTTTTAGGATTCTCTATGTATAGTATCATGTCATCCGCAAACAGTGACAGTTTTACTTCTTCTTTTCCAATTTGTATTCCTTTTATTTCTTTTTCTTCTCTGATTGCCGTGGCTAGGACTTCCAGAACTATGTTGAATAATAGTGGTGAGAGTGGACATCCTTGTCTCGTTCCTGATCTTAGAGGAAATGCTTTCAGTTTTTCACCATTGAGAATGATGTTTGCTGTGGGTTTGTCATATATGGCCTTTATTATGTTGAGGTAGGTTCCCTCTATGCCCACTTTCTGGAGAGTTTTTATCATAAATGGGTGTTGAATTTTTCAAAAGCTTTTTCTGCATCTATTGAGATGATCATATGGTTTTTATCCTTCAATTTGTTAATATGGTGTATCACATTGATTGATTTGCGTATATTGAAGAATCCTTGCATCCCTGGGATAAATCCCACTTGATCGTGGTGTATGATCCTTTTAATGTGTTGTTGGATTCTGTTTGCTAGTATTTTGTTGAGGATTTTTGCATCTCTATTCATCAGTGATATTGGTCTGTAATTTTCTTTTTTTGTAGTGTCTTTGTCTGGTTTTGGTATCAGGGTGATGGTGGCCTCATAGGATGAGTTTGGGAGTGTTCCTTCCTCTGCAATTTTTTGGAAGAGTTTGAGAAGGATAGGTGTTAGCTCTTCTCTAAATGTTTGATAGAATTCACTTGTGAAGCCATCTGGTCCTGGACTTTTGTTTGTTGGAAGATTTTTAATCACAGTTTCAATTTCATTACTTGTGACTGGTCTGTTCATATTTTCTGTTTCTTCCTGGTTCAGTCTTGGAAGGTTATAACTTTCTAAAAATTTGTCCATTTCTTCCAGGTTGTCCATTTTATTGGCATAAAGTTGCTTGTAGTAGTTTCTTAGGATGCTTTGTATTTCTGCGGTGTCTGTTGTAACTTCTCCTTTTTCATTTCTGATTTTATTGATTTGAGTCCTCTCCCTCTTTTTCTTGATGAGTCTGGCTAATGGCTTATCAATTTTGTTTATCTTCTCAAAGAACCAACTTTTAGTTTTATTGATCTTTGCTACTGTTTTCTTTGTTTCTATTTCATTTATTTCTGCTCTGATCTTTATGATTTCTTTCCTTCTGCTAACTTTGGGTTTTGTTTGTTCTTCTTTCTCTAGTTTCTTTAGGTGTAAGGTTAGATTGTTTATTTGAGATTTTTCTTGTTTCTTGAGGTAGGCTTGTATAGCTATAAACTTCCCTCTTAGAACTGCTTTTGCTGCATCCCATAGGTTTTGGGTCGTCGTGTTTTCATTGTCATTTGTCTCTAGGTATGTTTTGATTTCCTCTTTGATTTCTTCAGTGATCTCTTGGTTATTTAGTAACGTATTGTTTAGCCTCCATGTGTTTGTCTTTTTTACGTTTTTTTCCCTGTAATTCATTTCTAATCTCATAGCGTTGTGGTCCGAAAAGATGCTTGATATGATTTCAATTTTCTTAAATTTACTGAGGCTTGATTTGTGACCCAAGATGTGATCTATCCTGGAGAATGTTCCGTGCGCGCTTGAGAAGAAAGTGTAATCTGCTGTTTTTGGATGAAATGTCCTATATATATTAATTAAATCTATCTGGTCTATTGTGTCATTTAAAGCTTCTGTTTCCTTATTTATTTTCATTTTGTATGATCTGTCCATTGGTGTAAGTGAGGTGTTAAAGTCCCCCACTATTATTGTGTTACTGTCGATTTCCTCTTTTATAGCTGTTAGGAGTTGCCTTATGTATTGAGGTGCTCCTATGTTGGGTGCATATATATTTATAATTGTTATATCTTCTTCTTGGATTGATCCCTTGATCATTATGTAGTGTCCTTCCTTGTCTCTTGTAACATTCTTTATTTTACAGTCTATTTTATCTGATATGAGTATAGCTACTCCAGCTTTCTTTTGATTTCCATTTGCATGGGATATCTTTTTCCATCCCCTCACTTTCAGTCTGTATGTGTCCCTAGGTCTAAAGTGGGTCTCTTGTAGACAGCATATATATGGGTCTTGTTTCTGTATCCATTCAGCCAGTCTGTGTCTTTTGGTTGGGGCATTTAATCCATTCACGTTTAAGGTAATTATCGATATGTATGTTCCTATGACCATTTTCTTAATTGTTTTGGGTTTGTTTTTGTAGGTCCTTTTCTTCTCTTGTGTTTCCCACTTAGAGAAGTTCCTTTAGCATTTGTTGTAGAGCTGCTTTGGTGGTGCTGAATTCTCTTAGCTTTTGCTTGTCTGTAAAACTTTTGATTTCTCCATCAAATCTAGATGAGATCCTTGCCGGGTAGAGTAATCTTGGTTGTAGGTTCTTCCCTTTCATCACTTTAAGTATATCATGCCACTCCCTTCTGGCTTGCAGAGTTTCTGCTGAGAAATCAGCTGTTAACCTTATGGGAGTTCCCTTGTATGTTATTTGTCGTTTTTCCCTTGCTGCTTTCAATAATTTTTCTTTGTCTTTAATTTTTGCCACTTTGATTACTATGTGTCTCGGCGTGTTCCTCCTTGGGTTTATCCTGTATGGGACTCTCTGCGCTTCCTGGACTTGGGTGGCTATTTCCTTTCCCATGTTAGGAAAGTTTTCAACCATAATCTCTTCAAATATTTTCTCTGGTCCTTTCTCTCTCTCTTCTCCTTCTGGGACCCCTATAATGCGAATGTTGTTGCGTTTAATGTTGTCCCAGAGGTCTCTTAGGCTGTCTTCATTTCTTTTCATTCTTTTTTCTTTAGTCTGTTCCGCAGCAGTGAATTCCACCATTCTGTCTTCCAGGTCACTTATCCGTTCTTCTGCCTCAGTTATTCTGCTATTGATTCCTTCTAGTGTAGTTTTCATTTCAGTTATTGTACTGGTCATCTCTGTTTGTTTGTTCTTTAATTTTTCTAGGTCTTTGTTAATCATTTCTTGCATCTTCTCAATCTTTGCCTCCATTCTTATTCCGAGGTCCTGGATCATCTTCACTATCATTATTCTGAATTCTTTTTCTGGAAGGTTGCCTATCTCCACTTCATTTAGTTGTTTTTCTGGGGTTTTTTCTTGTTCCTTCATCTGGTACATAGCCCTCTGCCTTTTCATCTTGTCTATCTTTCTGTAACTGTGGTTTTTGGTCCACAGGCTGCAGGATTGTAGTTTTTCTTGCTTCTGCTGTCTGCCCTCTGGTGGTTGAGGCTATCTAAGAGGCTTGATGGGAGGCTCTGGTGGTGGGTAGAACTGACTGTTGCTGTGGCGGTCAGAGCTCAGTAAAACTTTAATCTACTTGACTGTTGATGGGTGGGGCTGGGTTCCCTCCCTGTTGGTTGTTTTGCAACCCAACACTGGAGCCTACCTGGGCTCTTTGGTGGGGCTAATGGCAGACTATGGGAGGGCTCACGCCAAGGAGCACTTCCCAGAACCTCCGCTGCCAGTGTCCTTGTCCCCACGGTGAAACAGAGCCACCACCCGCCTCTGCAGGAGACCCCCCAACACCAGCAGGTAGGTCTGGTTCAGTCTACCCCAGGGTCACTGCTCCTTCCCCTGGGTCCCGATGCACACATTACTTTGTGTGTGCCCTCCAAGAGTGGGGTCTCTGTTTCCCCCAGTCCTGTCGAAGTCCTGCAATCAATTCCCACTAGGCTTCAAAGTCTGATTCTCTAGGAATCCCTTCTCCTGTTGCCGGACCCCCAGGTTGGGAAGCCTGACGTGGGGCTCAGAACCTTCACTCCAGTGGGTGGACTTCTGTGGTATAAGTGTTCGCCAGTCTGTGAGTCACCCACCCAGCAGTTATGGGATTTGGTTTTACTCTGAGTGCGGCCCTCCTACCGTCTCACTGTGGCTTCTCCTCTGTCCTTGGACGTGGGGTATCCTCCTTGGTGAAGTCCAGGGTCTTCCTGTCAATGATTGTCCAGCAGCCAGTTGTGATTCTGGTGGTCTCGCAAGAGGGAGTGAGAGCCCGTCCTTCTACTCCGCCATCTTGGTTAATCCTCTGTGATCCATTTTGAGCTAATTTTGGTTAAGAGTATAAGGGCTGTGTCTAGATTCATTTTTTACACGTGGAAGTCAAATTGTTTCAATACCATTTGTTGAAAAACGGGAAGTTTTTCATAGATGCTTTGTATTAACTTAGAGAAATTCACTTCTATCCTAAGTTTGCTAATAGCCTTTATCAGGAATGGAATATCAATTTTGTAAAATGCCTTAAAAAAACTGAAATGATAAGGTTTTACAAATCTACTGTGTTAGTATTGTGAATTACATTAACTGATTTTAAATAAACTATTTCAGAATTTTTAAAAATACACAAAAGTTGCAAAGACAGTATGGAGAGTTCTGACATACCATTTACCAGTTTCCCCTAACGTTAACATCTTATATAACCATGGTAAATTTGTGAAAATGAAAACATTTACTTTGGTACATTACAATTACCTAAGCTACAGACTTTATTCAGATTTCTCTTGTTTTTTCACTGTTTCAAGATAATGCAGATATCACATAGAATTTAGCATTAACTGATTTTTTGAATGTTATACCAAGATTGTATTCCTGGGATTAATTCCATTGGCTATGATTCAGTATCAATGTAATATTTTGTTGGATTCTGTTTACTAAAAGTTTGTTAAGAATTTTTACATTTATGTACATGAAAAATAATCATTCTTTAGTGTTTTTCCCATGAAATTTATTTTTTGGGTTTCTATATCAGAGGAAACTATTTCCTCTGCTTTAATTTTCTAGACTATTTTAAGCATAATTCATAATAATTTTTCCTTAAAGATTTAATACGTGTGATGAATTGGGAGATTGGGATTGACATATATACATAATATGTATAAAATGGATAACTAATAAGAAACTGCTGTATAAAAAAATTAAATTAAATTAAAAAACTTAAAAAAATAAATGCAGGATAATTAAAAAAAAAATGATATAATATAATTTCCCAGTAAATGTATCTATATATCAGTAGTGTGTCTTTTATCTTTTCTACCTAATCACTATGATTAGAGGTTTATTATGTAAAAAAAACAAAGCTTCTGGTTTTATTGATTTATTCTATTGTTTTCCACTCTGATCTTTATTATTTCCTTTCTCCTGCTTATTTTGGGTTTGTTTGGCTCTTCTTTTTTTTGTTTTTTTGTTGTTGTTCTTAAAATAATTTCTAATTTCCCTTTTTATTTCTTGTTTTACCCATGGATTATTTAGAAGTGTGCTATTTGTGTCCAATATTTTGAGACTTTGTCGATGCCTTTCTGCTATTCATTTTTAATTAACTTATGCTGTGGTCAGAAAACTTACTCCGTATCACTTGAATCCTGTTATGTTCATTCAGACTTGTTTTATGGTTCAGAATGCAATCTTGGTAAATGTTCTAGGCACACATGAAAAGAATGTGCATTCTGTTGCTGAGTGTATGCTTTTAAGTTCAACAACATTATTGTTTGATAGTTTTGTTTAAACTTTCAATATACTTACTGCTTTTCAGTCTCTCATCTATCAATTGTTGACAGTGGGTGTTAAAACCTCTGCTCATAATTTTGATGTTATTCTTTTTTGTAGTTCTATTAGTTTTTGTTTCATGTAATTTAAATCTCTGTGTTTACATACAAAAATCTTATGATTGTAATATCTCCTTAATGAATTAAGAACCTTAAAGTTATGAAATTTTTCCACTCTGTTAATACAGCTTCATCATCTTTATTTGATTGGTGAATATCTTTTTGCATCCTTTTACTTATGTCCTGTTTATACTATGATTTTTAAAATATGTCTCTTTTAGGCGGCATCTATTTGGATCTTACCTTTTAGTACAATCTTATAATTTCTGCTTTTTAACTGGGTTGTTTAGATCACCATTTACATTGTATATGATTACTGATGTGGTTGTGTTTAAAACTGCCATCTTGCAAAATGCTTTTTACTGATATCATCTCTTCTTTTTCACTTTTTCCTCTTTTTTCTTTTGATTACTAGAGTGCTATTGTTCCAATTCATCACCATTGTTGACTTAATTATCAACAATTTATTAGCTGTATGAATATAATGAGTAATTATATTTGCCACCTTTGGTTCATAGTACACATTTTTAACTTATTACTGTCTATCCTCAAATGATATTATAGTACTTCATACAAAGTATAAGAACCTTACTGTCATTCCTCCTATCAGTCTTTATGCTCTTGTCATACATTTATTTTCATATATATATTAAGACTCATAAATAATGTTATTATTTGTTTAAAAGCACATTATGTTTTTTGTTTGTATGTTTGTTTTTTTTAATTTATTATATTTTTACTTTTGGTTGCATTGGGTCTTTGTTGCGGTACGCGGGCTTCTCATTGTGGTGGCTTCTCTTGTTGTGGCACACGGGTTTAGGTGCTCCACGGCATGTGGGATCTTCCCAGACCAGGGCTCAAACCCATGTCCCCTGCATTGGCAGGCAGATTCTTAACCACTGCGCCACCAGGGAAGTCCTAAAAGCACATTATGTTTTAACAAGATTTAAATAATAAGAGAAAATCATATATTTTTCTATATAGGAATGATTTCTGGTCCTCTGTTTTTTTGTTTGATCCATATTTCCATCTGGTACCATTTTAGTTCTGCCAAAAAGACTTTAACATTTTTTATGAAGAGATTCCAGTTATGTTAACTTAGCATTTGTTTTACAGAAAACATTTTATTTGCCTTTACTTTTGGAAGATGTTCCTGATGAAAGTTTGCTATTATCCTTAACTATGTTCCCCCAATTTTTAAAAATCTGGCTCTTTTTAAGTTTTTCTTCTTTTCACTGATTTTGATCAATTTGATTATGATATGCTGTGGTATGCTTTTCTTCATGATTCTCTTGTATAGTGTTTGATAATCTTTTTGAACTGTAGATTTTTTTTTTTAACACTTTTATTATTTATCTATTTATTTATTTATTGGCTGTGTTGGGTCTTCGTTTCTGTGCGAGGGCTTTCTCTAGTTGTGGCAAGCGGGGGCCACTCTCTTCATCGCGGTGCGCGGGTCTCTCACTATTGCGGCCTCTCTTGTTGCAGAGCACAGGCTCCAGTCGCGCAGGCTCAGTAGTTGTGGCTCACGGGCCTAGTTGCTCCACGGCATGTGGGATCTTCCCAGACCAGGGCTCGAACCCGTGTGCCCTGCATTGGCAGGCAGATTCTCAACCACTGCGCCACCAGGGAAGCCCGGAACTGTAGATTTTTAATATTTATTAAATTTGGAAACATTCTGGCCATTCTTCCTCTCTCTCCTCTCCTTTGAGAAGTAATTATGTATATATATTAGACCATTTAAAATTTCACACATCTCACTGATACACTTTTCTTATGTTGTTATTATTTTTCCCTCTGTATTTCATTTGGATATTTTCTATTCCTTTGTCCTCAAGTTAACTTTTTTCTTCAATATCTTTTCTACCATTAATATCATACAGCATATTTTTTCATCTCAGAAATTGTAATTTTTATTTCTAGAAGTTTGCTCTGTATCTTTTTTTAAACATGTTCTAAGTCTCTACTTAATATCTTACATATAGAATACCAGTTAAAGAACTATACTGTTCTTTTCTGCTAATTCTAAGTATCTGCATTATTTAAGTCCATTTCAATTGACAGAAAATTCTCCTCATTATAATTTGTTTTTCTGCTTCTTTGGATACCTGATAATATTAGATTGGATGCCATACCTTGTTGGGTTCTGCATATTTTTGTATAGCTGTAACTATTCTTAAGCTTTTCTCTTGTATGTAGCTACAGTTGACCCTTGGACATTGTGGGGGTTTGGGGCACCAATGCCTGTACAGCCGAAAATCCACATATAACTTTACAGTCGGCTTTCCATTTCCAGAGTTCCACATCCTCAGATTCAACCAACTGTGGGTTGTATGGTACCATAATATGTATTTATTGAAAAAAATCCATCTATAAGTGGACCTGCACAATTCAAACCTGTGTTGTTCAAGGGTCAACTGTACTTGTGAACAGTTTATTCCCTTCAGGAGTCACTTGTATGGCTTGTTAGGTAGACCCAGAGCAGAGGCAAGTCTAAGGCTAATTATAATTATGCTCCACTACTGAGGCAAGACCTTACTGAGTACTCTAATCCCTCATGAATTAGGAATTTTTCCAGTCTGTGTGTTGGTAACAAGCACTAATTTTTTTTTTTTTTTGTTTTTAATGTGGGTCTTTCGTTGTTTTGAGTAGTTTCCTCACATAACACTCTGTTTAGTACTTAGCTGAAGCTGTAGGGGGTTCCTTTGTGAAGCTCTCCCCTCCCTGTTATTTCGTCCTGTAAACTCTAACTGCCTTGATACTACCAGACACTCAGCTCCATCTTCTCATCAAAGATGAATTCTCTACCTTGGTCTTCCCCTACCTGCAACATGGGCTGGAACCTGCAACAACACAATGAGCTGGTGAAATTACAGGGCGTCCTTTAGCTTGTTTTCCCATCTCACAATGATTATTATCTTTGTTGCCAATATAAAGTGTCTGAAGATTGCTGTGTCACATTTTTGGCTTGTTATTGTTCTAGGCAGGAACATAAATCTAGTACATGTTACTCTATTTTGTCTGTAAACAGAAGTGACTTTCTAATTTTTCATTTAAATTATATTCTTTAGTTCTGCTTTCAGAAAGTAACTGAGTATAGTCTACTTATCCTCAGAAGCTCATAAATGTCTTCATAAATCTAATTATTTTAATATTGTATTTGAGTTTGAATTTATTTTTCCCTCAGTAATTGGAGATGAAGAGCTATTATCTTACCATTATCAGTATAGCTAATGAGAAATAAATACACTGTCAATCTAAATTTTACTCCTGTGTAGACAATTTACTGTTTTATCTGTGCTCCCTTTTGAATGTTTTCTTCAAACTTGATGTGCAGAGATTTTACTATATTTCCTTTCTTTGTTTTATTTTCCTTTTTCCCCCTTGTTTTGTGTTTGTTTAATTTTTGTTTTTGAGCTTTTAATCCTTCTCAGTGGATCCTTAAGGTTTGAGGACTTTATTTCTGACATTATTTCTTCAGATATTTCTCTCACCTATTTGTCTGCTTCCTCCCTTTGTAATTACTATTAGATATTGAAACATTTAGCTTTATATTCCATGGTTTTATATTTCATTCTATACTTGCTATATTTTGTATCTCTCTAGAATATTTTGGAAGAATTTCCCAGCTGAGGGTTTCAGTTTGCTCTATTGCAACTTAGGACTTGGTCTTGATTTGTTATCTCTTCTTGTTACAATTTGGAATTCTATCACACTCAACAGAGCAGACATATTTAATGCCCTTTTAAAATTGGTCTATTAATGGTTTCAGTGAAACTATAAGTTCTCCTGTTTGTGGAGTCTCTTATCTGTCTTCAAGCCCTGTTGATTCTTGGATTTGCACTGACTTTCAGTAGCAGAATCCTCAAACATTTGATGATCTTGCTAAAGATCCTGAATATACTGTTGGGTTGGTTGTTGTGATTCAGCATCTTGTTGTGGGATTTGGGAAACACTATATTTCTGAGGATTGTCAGTTATTACCAGCCCTACACTAATTTTCTGACCATGAAATCCACATATACTGCCTTATTATGGCAGTGATAAATTTCCATTTGTGCTTGCTATCAGAAGTTTAGGTGAGAGCATGCCATTTTTTTCAAATTGCTCAAATATTCCAAATACTATCTAACAAATTTTAAATCTATAATATGATCTCTGAGTATTTCATATTAAACCTATCATCCAATAAATTATTTCATACTAATGCATTGGGGGAAAGTTTTCTCCACTATTGTTTTTTCATCAGTCAAACAGAGGCATCATTTTATCCCACAGAAATTTCTCAAAATATTTGTCTTGTTGATGATAAGTAAGTGATAGTGAGAATACATGTCCTTTAATTTCAAATGAATTGGCTAGATCTCTGCTATCTTAATCTCCTTTCTATAAGCGTGATTCCTTACCATTGTTAAGGATTATAAATAAAATGCCTAATTTAGCAATATGATATTTTTAAAGTAATCTTACATGTATTGGTTAAAGGAACAAATACAAAATTCAGTGTACAATAAAATTATTGGGCCAAAACAAAAAAACAAATTAAAAAATGAAGTATAATATTAATAAAGTAAAGCGATATAGTTAGTTTCAGTATTTTTATTAGATGCCAGATATGTGTCTCATGACTAGCATTTTCTTATTTATTGCATAAAATGCAAAATATTACTCAAGAAGAAATCTAACTCCCTGATCAATCTGTAAATGTGGCGGGGGGGGGGAACCAGAATATAATCAAATTTGTTAAGAGACAGAACTTAATGATTCCAACCACTAAAAGGAAAGGATCATTACATAAGTGATACAGTTGCTAATTAGAGCTACAATGGCAATCATATTACAATATACAAATGTATCAAATAAATGTTGCACACCTTAAATTTGCACAATGTCATATGTCAAATATTTCAACAAAACCAAAACGAACAAAAAAAGAAAAGGAAGAAGAGCAGTACTGGCGCTTGTCAGCTGCAAATTGAAACACTTGGCCAAATTCAGTCTGCTGCCAGTTTCTGTAACACAGCCACACCCGTTCATTTACATACTGTCTGAGGCTGCCTTCACACTGTAAAGGTGGAGCAGAGTAACTGCCACAGATACCATGGCCCACAAGCCCCAAATGTTTCTGACTTTAAAGAAAAGTTTTGCTCACTGCTGGCCCTGGCTACACAGCTGCATCTCCCCATTTCTTGAGTGTAATGAAAGGCAATAGTAGAGGCCCAAGGGCAACTGTCACTGCTGCTACCCAAGAAAACCTATAAGCTATGAAAGCCCTTTGAGAATAGCTTTACAAAGAGCCAACCCCTGTTACAGCCATTTAATACAAGTTACTCTACAAAATGTTTGAAAAGGTTTTGATTTTAAAAATTCAAGTCAATATCAGGGTGACAGATAAAATTTCCTTTAATTCCTCTGTATTTCTACTTCTCTTTGAAAATTAGCAATGCATTTGGATTAATGGTTAAAAAAAAAAGAAAGAAAAAGTATAGCTTCATCATCCTTACATACAGATATTTTAAAATGTTGGCTACTTCTATGGCTTTTCTTACATCTTAGTATTTAAAGTTCACTGACATGGTAAAAAAAATAATAATAATACAAAACATACACAAGGAAGGTAGTAGCAATAACAATTTTCTATATGTGCAGCAGGATTTCACAAAATTACCTCATTACCAAGTTCTCTAGTTGTAATTTAGTGAGAGAAAATGATCATAGATGTTGTTCAAGGATTTGAACTACTAACCATCAGCTAATTTATGGTGTATTGCTAAAAATATCTAGTGAAAATTTCATGTCAGAAAAATGCATAAAATTCTTAAATGTCAATAAAAGTGACAATATACTACAGGTTTTATTCCTTAATATCATCTCTTCTTTTCTATTTTCAACAGTAGATTTAATAAAGAAAGTATTAAAACAGTCAACTTCCATGCTAGGAAGCATAGTCTATGTACATGGAAAAGGAAGCATTTTGGAATAGTATAAATCATATAAACATTGACCTTCTTGACTTCAAAAACGCAGGTTGGCTTTACTGAAGGAACCAGGTACACCTAAGAAACACAATAAGCTTAATGAAAGCAGCTGAATATAAAAATTCTCTACTGTGTGAGAATACAAAAAAATAATAAATTGCAGACATGTAACTATAAAACTTAAATGTTATTTTATTAAATAACTGTCATATTCCTAATACTTATATGAAAGTACACATATTCACAAGACCATGTGACACAGATCCTAACTATATCTGATTTATAAAGTAGTGAAGTAATGTCCACCACCTGCCATATAAGCTGTATGTATTTACAAAATATAAAACGGGTATCACACAAATGGTAGTTTGCTTCTGGACTGATCAGTCAGAAAAGTGTGTAGTATTTAAGCACTTATATAGATTAAATACATAAAATGCACATGAAACAATTTATTCATTCACTGAAAAATAGTTATTGAGAGATTATAGTGTGCCAGGCACCATTAAAATAAGTAAAACAGGAAATAAAACAGACATAATCCCTGATCTTATTGATATTCCTTTCAAGTCTATTAAGTGCATTGGCATTGCAATGGAAATAGGTAAATGCCACTGTCAAGTAACACATTTGGATAAAAATTTAAAGTAAAATTTTATTTGTGTTTATCTATAAAAATTAATTGCAAACTATTTTACATTTTTACAAAATTCTTACTTTAAATTTATGTTTTAAAATATGTTATATATGTGTTAAGCATATAATTATATGCTTAACATATAATTAAGTCTAATATACAATTTACATAATATGTAAAATTAATACATAAAATATGTTTTATTATAAATATTGTCACTATGTTTTAATAAATTTCAAAGAAAAATTATAGATTTTCTTGTTTCATGGATATGTATATGTGTTTTTAGTTGCTGTGGCTATCTATGGTCAAATATAAAATCTAGAACAAAGACTGGAGCAAGATAACATATTAATGAATGAAAAGCATGTCTACATTATTTTTATCAACTACTCATATTTTATTTTACTGATACCAATGTCTTATTGGCTACTTAGAATTATTTCTCTAACTTTATTAAGCTATAATTTTCTATATTTCACAGAAAAATTACAGAAATTCTAAATATTTTCATAAAAATAATTTTTGAAAAGATAGTATTACATTAGTTGATAAACTTCACAGCATACTCTAAACAGGACACAAGTCTTTAATCAGCAAGTTTACCTTTTATTGTTCCATTACCACCTGGCATTTCAAGTTCTCACTCTTGCCTATAAAATTTATTTTCTCTGAATGTAGAAAGGAGAAGCATCATCACCAAACCTGCTCATGCGTGAGCTCATTTCCCTTCAATTATCAAATTTAATACAGACATACCTCATTTTATTTCACATTGCTTTATTTCACTTTGCAGATTGTGTTCATATTGTGTTTTTTACAAGCAGAAGGTTTATGGCAACCCTGTGTTATCAGCGCCATTTTTCCAGTAGCATTTGCTCACTATGTATCTCTGTGTCAAAATTTGATAATTTTTATAATATTTCAAACAATTTGATTATTATTATATTTGTTATGGTGATCTGAGACCAGTGATCTTTGATTTACTGTGGTAATTGTTTTGAGGTGTCATGAACCACATCCATTTAAGACAGTCACCTTAATTGCTAAATGTTAATTGTGTTCTGACTGCCCCACTGACTTTCCATTCCCATCTCTCTCCCTCTCCTCTGGTCTCCTTATGCCCTGATACACAGCATTAAAATTAGTCCAATTAGACCTCTAAGTGTTCAAGTGAAAGGAAGAGTTGCACATATTATCTTTAAATCAAAAGCTAGAAATGATTATGCTTAGTGAGGAAGGCATGTCAAAAGCCAAGACAGGCCAAGCTAGGTCTCGTGCTGAACAGTTAGCCAAGTTGTGAATGCAGAGGAAACGCTCTTCAAGGAAAGTATAAATGCTGCTCCAGTGAACACATGAATGATAAGAAAGCAAGACAGTCTTATTGCTGATATAAAGTTTTAGTGGTCTGAAGAGAAGTTCAAACCAGCCACAACATTCCCTTAAGCCAAAGCCTAATCCAGAGCAATCTTAACTCTCTTATTCTATGAAGACTGAGAGAGATGAGGAAGCTACAGAAGAAAGATTTAAAGCTAGCAGAGGTTGGTTCATGAAGTTTAAAGAAAGTTTAGGGAAAGAAGCCATCTCCAGAATATAAAAGTGCACGGTGAAGCACTATATATTGTTGATACATTAGAAGATGCCAGTTATCCAGATTATTTAACAAAGATAATTAATGAAAGTGCCTACACAAAGCAACAGATTTTCAATGTGGATAAGAAAGACAGCCTTTTATTGGAAGAAGATGCCATCTAGGACTTTCATAGCTGGAGAGGAGAAGTCAATGCCTGGCTTCAAAGCTACAAAGCTGACTCTCTTGTTAGGGGCTAATGCAGTGGATGACTTTCAGCTGAAGCCAATACTCATTTAACATTCCAAAAATCTTAGGGCCCTGAAGAATTATGCTAAATCTACTCGGCCTGTGCTCTAGAAATGGAACAACAAAGCCTGGATGACAGCATATCTCTTTACAGCATGGTTTACTGACTATTTTAAGCCCCTGTTGAAACTTCATGTTCTGAATAAAAAAGATACCTGTCAAAATATTCCTGCTCACTGACAATGCACCTGGTCACCCAAGAGCTCTGATGGAAATGTACAATGAGATTAATATTTTTATGCCTGCTAACACAATATCCATTCTGCAACCCATGGATCAGGAAGTAATTTTCACTTTCAAATCTTATTCTTTAAGAAATACGTTTCATAAAGCTATAGCTGCCATAGTGATGCCTCTGATGGATCTGGATAAAGTCAATTGAAAACATTCTGGAAAAGATCCACCATTCTAGGTGCCATTAATCACATTTGTGATTCATGGGAAGAGGTCAAAATATCAATATTAACAAGTATTTGGAAGAACTTGATTCCAGCTTCCATGGATGACTGGAGGTTTCAAGAATTCAGTGGGGAAGTAACTGCAGATGTGGAAAATAGCCAGAGAACTAGAATTTAAAGCGGAATCTATGTGACTGAATTGCTACAACCTCATGATAAAACGTTAACGAATAGGGAGTTGCTTCCTATGGATGAGCAAAGAAAGTGGTTTCTTGAGATGGAATCTAATCCTGGTTAAGATGCTATGAAGATTGTTAAAATGCCAACAAAGGATTTAGAATATTATGTAAATGTAGATGATAAGCCAGTAGTAGGGTTTGAGAGGATTGACTCCAGTTTTCAAAGAACTGTGGGTAAAATACTATCAAACAACATTTCATGCAACTGAGAAATCGTTGGTGAAAGGAAGAGTCAATCAATGTGACAAAATTCATTGTTGTCTTATTTTAAGAAATTTTCACAGCTGCTCCAAACTTCAGCAACCACCACCATGATCAATCAGCAGCCATCAACATCAAGACAAGACTTTCCACCAGCAAAAAGGTTAAGACTTTCTGAAGGCTCAGATGATGGTGTGTATTTTTTAGCAATAAAGTGGTTTTAATATGGGTGTGTACATTGATTTTTAAATATAATGCTATCCACATTTAGTAGACTACAGTGTAGCATAAACATAATTTTTATATGCACTGGGGAACCAAAAAACTTGTGTCACTATATTTATTGAGATAGTCGCTTTAGTGTGGTGGTCTGGAACCCAACGTTGTAATATGTTTGCAATATCCATCTACATTTTCATAGTAGTCTATAATGTACCAGGTATTGAACTGAGCTCCAGGATAACAAGGGTTGCAGAAAATTACGATTTCATAGTAAAATATACATTTCAGACTCTTTATGGTACAGGTAGTTAAGTTACAACTTGATCCACTCCTAATTATAAAAATCATAAAATTTGTAGTATTTTAGGTCTGGCTTCTTTCATCGAGGATAATGTTTTCTGAGATTTATCGATGTTGTCTACTGTGTTAATAGATTTATTTATTTATTTTTATTGCTGAGTAGTATACCATTATATGGATACCCTACTTTGTGTTTATCTATTCATTAGTCATTGGGAGTTTGATTTGTTTCCGGTTTTTGGATATTATGTATAATGCTGATATGAACTTACACATACATGTCTTTATGTGGACATAAGTTTTTATTTTTCTTTGGTAGATAGCTTGAGCCTAAGGGAAAATTACTAAATCATATAGTAAATATATATTTAACTTTTTAAGCAGTTATTTTTCAAATTGATTTTAATATTTTTATATCCCTACCAATAATGTGTGAAATCTTGGCTTCTCTAAATTCTTGATAATATTTGGTATTGTCAGTTTTTTAGATTATCACCATTCCAGTGGGTATTAGTGATATTTCACAGTGATTTAATTTACGCTTCCCTAGTGACTAAAAATGTAGAACTTCTTTTCATGTGCTTAATAGATATTTGTATGTCTTCACTGGGGAGTTATCAGTTCACATGTTTTGCCCATTTCCTATTTAGATTGACTGGTCCTCTTATGATTGAGTTGAGTTATATTGTAGATATATGTACTTTATCAGCCATATGATTTGCAAATATGTGCTTTATCTGTGACTTGACTTTTCATTTTCTTAATGGTACCATTGGAAGAATCAAAGTGTAGGTTTGGTAGCATACTCAAAGTTCAGCCACTTCTCAACACTGATTTCTTTCACTCTATGCCAAGCTCCTTCAAGTCCTCTCTGGGCATGCACACAGCTTTTTCATTAAGCAGGGATGTGTGGATGGCTTTTTATAGCCATTCTGCTGAGCTCTCAATTCCAAAATCTTTTTAATCTTTTAAATTTGGACTCATTCTATTTTAAATCTTTTTCTCCAAAAAGCAAATTTAAATTTTGTTTTTTGTTATTCCTACATCTCATACTTATCTTACTTTTAATAATCTAATCATTTCTTTATTACTTTTATATAGTGTCAATTTGTTCCATCTATGATAGATGACGTAATCTATATGCTTCCTTCTCACTCTTCGTACTATACCTTTCTCCCCGTTCTTGTTCATTATTATTATTTTTTGTATTACAGTAGCTTATAATGTTTATGTTATGTATTGGAAATTAGTTCTATGTTTAAATGAATTAAAAAAACAGACTTTTAATCTTCCTTTCACTTTTCACATCTTGGTTGGTAATGCTGATTCTATATTATTATTATTATTTATTTTATTAATTTTTTGTGACAGGATTATGGGAACTATGTTCTCTGTGAGTGTCTGCATGCTTGAAAATATGTCTCTTTCCTTTATACATGGATGATGGTTTAGATGCTTTGCACGGCATTTGGGTCCCATTTTTTCCCCAGAAGATTTGTAGACTTCAAAATGTCCATATGTTAAATGTTGCTTTATAGAAGTTTTAAACCAGTTCAATTATTTTATCCTTTTGTAGGTTATTTCTTTTGGTGGGAGGGGAGATAGAGAGTTTAGAAATCTGTATAATTACTAACCTTTGAACTGCCTTTGTTCAGCTACCATCAGTATTAATGGGTCAATATTAGTTTTTTTTCTCATGAATTCTTTCCTTTCAAATTTTAGACTCAAAGTTCTTTTTAATATTAATGTAGTTTTATTAAATTATATTTTGAAAACACTTCTCTTTCACTTGTTCTTTCTGTTGTTTAGGGCATTAGTTATTGTACTGAATCTTCTTTTTCTACTTTTTATTTTTCATTTCTCACTGATTATTAATATTTTTAACTTTTATGTTCCACAGTATTTTTTTATGAAACATATGCAAACCAATGGTTTTAAACTTCATAGAATTCCTTCATGTTTTTCGTCAATATTTTCTTATTTCAAAAAAACTGTTGATCAAAAGTTTCACTTTGAATACCACATTTTAATTATGATATTATATCTGTTGTTTCTCACATACTATTTTTTTTCGTTTCTTTATTTTGCCTAGTTAACATTTTTGAAAACTATATTCATCCTTGAAAATCAGAATTTTTCTTTATTGTCCAACCATTTGATGATGGATACAGTGGTATAGTGACCAAAAGAATGTTCATTAGTAGTATTATGCTCAAGATTTGGTCTGTTGCCCACTTCGAAATTTTTAAAGTCTCTCTTCATCCCTAGCGAAATAAAGTGGAGTACTAGAAAGATTAAAAATGATGATATAAATTATTTAGAAGACAAATTAAATTTAAGCAAGTTAGTGATGGCTTCAGCAAAGGTATCTGCCTACTACAATGGAAAGAATAGAGAATATATGAGCCATATTTTGGTAGCGTCTTTTAGATGAGATATTTAAGATAATTTTTGAAACAATGAGAAATATCTGTTAGAGAAAGTTGGAAGTTGTAGAGGAATGACTAATATTATAGAAGAGTAAAAGGATATGAAGGGTTCAGAGGCAGCAAGAATTGTACTTAGTTTCCCAAGTTGCAAATCAAATTGTTTGGACAAATAAAATCAAAGCACAATAAAATAATGACAGTTACAAATAAAATATCATTGCATCCTGTTGTTTCCATAGTTTTTACAAAAATTTAAGTAAAATAAATGTGTGTAGGTAAAATGAAATTTTGAATGCACTTCAACAGTTAGAGCATTTCTGAACTATGTGTGTAGAAGTGAAACAATCTATGCAAATTTATATGCAAATTTGTATGCTTACATTTAAAAATGCTAATTAATTGCAAACAAGAGCTCAGTAATTACCTAAACTAATTTTGTAAATTCTGTACACATATAAATGCTTGGCAATGACAAGGAGGGCTATTCTCCAAATAATTGGCATATTGACAGTCCCTAGTCCAAATATCATTTTTTATTGATCAAAAATTAATATTAATTGAAACAAATTTGATAGCAATATGTAAAAATAGAGAACTTGTTTTAACATTTTTAAAAAACAAATATGTGCCTGAATTGGTCAGAAAATCTATGAGTTGGATACAGAGGATTTTGAATTTTCTGGGAGCCACACACATATCTTGTAAATATGAAATAAATTAAACTCGACTAGTGAGTTATATTGCATGACAGAACCCTTTCATATATAAATGTGAAGGATAAATCCAAAAAGTAAAAATACATTGCTGACTCCTTTGCTTTTGGGTGTATAATTACTTACTGCTCTATTATTCCAAATTCATTAGCTATTCATAGGTAGATTGCTCATTGAAATGAGTTCATTTGTTATTGATTAGTATCATATATCTTGTAATTTTTTGGTCTCTGAAATTTACTACCAGATAATGAATAAGAAAATTTCTTTTCCTGTCTCACTTTCTTCCAATAGTTTTAAAACTAAAGTATTTTTGCTGAACACATACATATCCCTCTACATTCCCCTACAGAATAAATATAAAACATTTGACATTTTGTTAATTTCCACTCTTTGTGCTATGTGGATAGCTGATATTAATATGATGAATCTCTAAACAGACACTTACACTGAAATTACTCTAAATGTTTTTAAGTGAACTCAAAATTGGAAATACAATGTTTATAAAGCTATTCCATGACACATTTTATATCAGAAGAAACTAGGTAGAAAATATTATCACTGTAAATCTGTTCAGTTTTGCTATATTATTTTAAAGTTTTAGACAGTTACTATTATTGTTTCTATATTTTGAAAGCATCAATAATTTTGTGTGAGTTTTCTTGAGTACACAAGCATCACGTCCTACATTGGCTTACTATAAGTTTTAATATAAGTTAGGCAAAAGGGAAAGAATAAACTGCTGAAGCATTTGGTGGTCATAATCATATAGAGAATATATAGAGACAAAGACAGTCTCTCATTTGAATGCATAAAAACATGTATAGTAGTTTATTTTTTAAAAAAATGGAAATCCAATTTTATATAGGGGATTCCGGAAATATTGGGAAAACATCAGAGTTATAGAATCTAATCTATAATATAACCCTTACTCTATAGGTGAGAAAATGCAATTTATCTGAAATAATATACTACCTACTTCCTCCTATTCCCCCATAAAGAAAATGATGAAATTGAGAGCCATTGGATATTTATTAAGCCAAATCCTTTGATGTCTAGGATTATAAGTGTTTGCTCAGAGGATTCATATTTATGTGTACTGCAGATGAAACATTTAATGATGCAAATTTGGGAGAAGCAGTTTTAAATGCCCCTGGAAATGGTCTTCAGGATACTGGTAGCCTTGGCCAACTCTAATAAATCTGGTAAATATTTATGTATATTTCTCCAGATTGAACAGAGACACAGTTTTAGAGAACTATATATATGGGGAAATAAAGATGATTACTCCTAGTGTGAAAAGCAGTGAAGATTCTCTTGGGACTTAGTATAGATCCTCATAAATATGTTCAGTATAGCCTCACAATTTTAAGGCGTTAGAGATAGCTTAGTAACTAAGGATCTTCCTAGAAAAGGCCTCCATCTGGAAGCTTTAAATTTTGGTGATTTCCTCTTATATTTAATTTTTCAACAGTCCCAAAGTAAAATGGAGTAATCTACAGTATTACTCCATTCAGTATTCAGCCTTCTGAAGTGACATTATAGAGACCGGAAGATCATAGTGTTCTTCATACTACTGGCATATACCTGAAAGAACCATATCTGGAGGAATGCCAGGTGGGGCAAAGGGAACTTCTTTAGCATTGCTGGAAGTGACAGAGGTGGGCATACTATGCTGTGGAGCAAGTTGTTAAGTGGAAATCCCTGGAAGCCAGATGATCAAAATTTTCCTCTTACCTCTGTTTATATGAAGAAGCAAACCTAAAAAGGAAGTTGGAGGAGGGAGAGAGGGTGAAAGCTAATGGTTCTAAGGCACATTAATAAAGAAAGATATCTTGAGAACCTATATTGTGGAGAGCTTTAAACATGACACTATTTGAGGAGAATATAGAAGAAAGAAGTTGACTTAGTTTGTCATTTTATTAACAGACTATTAGTTGTCATTTTCTTGTTTTACCATCATAATATCATTAATGTTCACATGAAGACTTTGAATAATTGCAATATCATGAAGTGCTTTGGCACAATCAAAGGGAGACTAGATCATTCTCAGTATAATTCTAGTGCTACATTATCAATTTTTATTTTTTTGAAAAAATAAATGCATTTTATTATCATTTGTTATTCAAAATTTTTATTTAAGATGATTACATTATATATATATTTTTAAAATTTTATTTATTTATTTATGGCTGTGTTGGGTCTTCGTTTCTGTGCGAGGGCTTTCTCTAGCTGCAGCAAGTGGGGGCCACTCTTCATCGCGGTGCGTGGGCCTCTCACTATCGCGGCCTCTCTTGTTGCGGAGCACAGGCTCCAGACGCGCAGGCTTAGTAATTGTGGCTCACGGGCCTAGTTGCTCCGCGGCATGTGGGATCTTCCCAGACCGGGGCTTGAACCCGTGTCCCCTGCATTGGCAGGCAGATTCTCAACCACTGCGCCACCAGGGAAGCCCTACGTTATATCTTAATTATGTGTTATTTATAATCAGAATCTTGTAAACAGGAATTTAACAGAAAATCTGCATATTATGTAAATAATACTAAATGTAATTGTCATTGCAGAATTTTCTGCAAAAGAGTCAGTCAGTTTGGTGAAAAATCAGTTAAGCAAGTACTTTTAATTGCCTGTTTAATGAGCCAATAGTGTAATTCATTTGTGTAGTATAGACTTAGGATTAAATATTTGGAGACTAATATGTAAAGAGACAGAAGAAGCATGTATGTTTGAATTTTAGTACCTTCACTTAAGAAATATTTATAATTTTTCTTTTTCTTCTTCTACATACATATAATGGAACATATCTCTCAATTTTATTGTAAAATTACATTAAAAGATGCATGTGAAGTTTGACATATAATAGTTGTTTAAAACTTTTTCTTCCTTATTCCTCTTTATCCCTAAACAAGCATTTAGACAATATATTTAACCACAAAGAAAGTGCTGCCATTGTTGGTAACACATTATTCAGTGAAGTCTTCTCCCTCATTTTTTCCCTTACATATACTTATATCACTTATCTCATCACAGGCATAGCTCAGAAACAGTGAGGTTTTTGTTCCAGACCACTGAAATAAGGCAAATATCAACAAAGTGAGTCTCAAATTTTTTGGTTTCTCAGTGCATATAAAAGTTATGTTTACACTATACTGTAATCTATTAAGTAGGTAATAGCATTATGTCTAAGAAATGTATATATCTTAATTCAAAAATGCTTTATTGCTAAAAGATGCTAACCATGATCTGACAACACAGAGTTGCCACGAACCTTCAATTTGTAAAAAATGCAATATCTGCTAAGCACAATAAAGTAAAGCACAATGAAACACTCAAAAATTATTGATGCTTTCAAAATATAGAAACACTCATTCTCCATTGAGATGCCTTTTGCAACTTACTCTTCCTCTACTCTTTGACCACTGAAACTCATTTTTTGAAGAAAATATGGAGATAGGGCAGTGTAATTAAAATATCTGATTATAGTAAGATTTGGCTTCTTATTGTTATTCAGTTCTTTTCATTGATTACAGACTACATAAGGAGAATTTAAGTAAACCTAACATATCCTATGCCAAATCCTTTTATTTTGTGTGTTTATTTAATAATGTATCTATTTGTATAAATGTAGATAGACACAGATACTCTTGTATAAATGCTATATAAGTTTTTTATTCTTCTGCCCTATCTCCTGCTATAACACTTAACTGGTTCTTGAAATATTCTGCCATATTGGGACTTCCCTGGTGGTGCAGTGGTTAAGAATCCGCCAGCCAATGCAGGAGACATGGGTTCGGTCTCTGGTCCGGGAAGATCCCACATGCTGCTGAGCAACTAAGCCCGTGTGCCACAACTACTGAGCCTGTGCTCTAGACCCCGCTAGCCACAAATACTGAGCCCATGTGCCATAACTACTGAAGCCCGTGCATCTAGAGCCCATGTTCTGCAAAAAGAGAAGCCACCACAATGAGAAACCCGTGCACCGCAATCAAGAGTAGCCCCCACTCGCCACAACTAGAGAAAGCCCGCGCACAGCAACGAAGACCCAGCACAGCCAAAAATTAAAAATTAATAAATAAGTAAAATTTATTTAAAAAATTCTGCCGTATATATTCATTAATGTGCTGAAAAATAAGGAATAAAAGGCAGAGCATCTTGACAGAAGGATTGGGAGAATTTTTGGTATTATGTGAAAAAAAGAGAATCGTCAACTGTTATTTCAAGGAAATGAATTTGTATTGTTAGTAAAAAAACTATCATCCAGAGTTCTAGAGTCTCAAACTACTAACTTTGGAATTCAATGCCTTTATTATAAAGAAGCAATAAGTTGTAGGAATTTCGTTCAGATTCTGTCATATTATTTTGATTATCCTCAGTAATGGTAATGTCTTAATTCTTTTGATAGTAATTTATAATTGTAAATATCTCAAACTCATTCAAATTTTCACCTAACCAAAAAAATAAAAATAAAAATTCTCACCTAACAATCAAGGTATATGGTTTCTGGTGAAATTTGTGGTATGATTAAAAATAATGGGATTGTTTTACAGAAGGCAATACCAAAAGAGTTGTTTCAATCTATACCAATGTTATTCAGTATTTATGGAGCTCTCCACATACACTGACTGGTTCTTATGACAACACTAGTTTAGATATATGAAACTTACCAAAATTATTGAAAATTATAGTCCTGTATTTATATGCAAATTATTGGAAATCAAAAAGCATGCAAGTCTTTGTGTAGTTGACTGTGTTATATTAATGCTTACAAAATAACTGAGTTATTTGCCTGAGTATTAGCTAACCTAATCAAAGTTTAAACCATTTCCTTGAATTTTTAACATGATTTTTTCTCCATGTCTTAGAAAACACTTGCTATATTCTTCAACATAAGCATAGTTCTTTCCAGAAAAAATCCTCTGGCCCCCTGATTTGGTTTAAGAGATAAATATGTGCGGTCATAACATACTCTAATTCTCCTTCGTAGTCGTATGATATATGACAACTTTTGCAGTTGATTCTTTAAATAACTTGTAACCGTATAATGCCTGGTATGGTGCACCATCTTGATCTTCTACTAATAACCCAATTGCTAGGATATTGAGTATTGTTGACCTATGCTTGCACTCCTTTTTTGAAGGTAGCTGCCTCACACATGTTTTCATCTGGTCAGTAAGGCAATATGAAACATGTTCCCCTTGCCTCTATGGAGAACGTTTCTAAAGGGCTATTTTAGCTTCACCGCTCTCTGTGGGACTGACTGAGGCCACTGTAGCAGCTGCATCACAGTTCAACATCTCTCTCTGACCAATTCTGCTTCAAATGAGAGCACTGCTCATGAAACCTCCTGCATGCAAATCTCAGAGTCTGTTTTCTAAGAACACGAACCTAAGGCATTTCTTTCAGCAGGGTCCTAGGTAGCAAACACTGATATATAATCGTGCAGTTGGACCACTCACCACCAGCTGGCAATGAGGGCCACATCACTGGTAGTATGGTGAATATGGATAAATCCTGTAATTCTCTAGCAATGTCATTATAATTTTCATGAGTATAATATGGTGAATTAAAATAGGATACCAGTGGAGGTTAATTCACTGATGAGTGCAACATATCAGGCCTTTGAGAGGTATAGAAGAAGTAATTATAAGTAAAATTAATTATAATAAGGATGACATTTGATAGTTGTTGTGGGGACAATCAATGCATTGGAGGATGACAGGGAAAGTCTGAGGGTGATCGATCGCCAATTTAGGTGAAGTGTAACAGCCATAGGATGCCTTTAGAAGCATATGAAACATTTCACACCTCAACTATAGGGTACTAAAAGCTGTGAGTTGAGCCCAATACTTAATTGGGGGGAAGCAGAGCTCTAATAAGAGGTCAGTATTTTATTAATTTAAGTCTGTTATGCCAGTGTCAGAGGACTGTTTGTATAGAATTGTAAACTTGCAATATCAGATGGACATCCCTGAATTAAAGCACTTGAGAATCTCGAATCACAGATCCTACTACATCTTCTTGGACTATAAAAATTACCCAATCCTTTCAGTTGAAGGCTGACTCTTGCTGAGGACAATATAACCACATTTGCCTTGTCACACAATAAAAAAACTTATTAGGGTTTATCCCCATCTCTCTTCCTAGCTATGAAACTAGTAGTTCAATTCATACCATTACCTAAGAGATAAAAAACACTATACTCCATTGGAGTTGCAGGAGCCTGACAAGTATATAGGAGAAAGGATATTAAGTTTCCTGGATTAAGAGTAGGATGTAACATAAAGTTTGATAAGGGACCGATTATCATTATTGGAGCACTGTCTTTGGATACGAAATTTAAAACTTTGTCAGGGATCCAGAGGTGGAAGTAGAATCAAGAGAGAGATCTGCTTACATACAGCTGTTTTGATTCTTGAAAGCCTGGAAATAGTAAAGATCATACTAATTGAAGTAGAAATTCCAGGACTTCCATGGAAGCCAGTGAAAAATTACAATAAAAAACTCAGAAAAATGGGCAGGATATCTCAGAAGGCTGAAAACATACAAGCCAAATATGTTCTGTGTGATGGTATAGAAATCTCTCTATTTACCAGAGTGAGAAGAAATGTGAGAAGGGTACTAGTATCTCTGAGAAGCTCAGTGGTGCCGTCTCTTTGTAGGTCATGGCTAGGAGAAGCTGTTTAAGAAGTGGGTCCCCTAAGAGTAAAGGTGAACATAAGATTCCTATATAACAACATCCATATAGTGGCCTTTAACCATCAGTAACAAGGTAGAGACTATTATTTTAATAAGTGGCAATGACAGAATGGTAGCCAGAGGGTTTGTCTTGTACAGAGCTATCAAGATGGCTACTAGGATATGGTGTCCCTAGGGAAAAGACAGAAGGGTAGCAACAAAGGAATTTTTTAACCTACACAAGAAAAATAAAGATGACTCAATTTATAAAATAAACCAGGATAGTAAGAACAGCAGTGAAAAGTTACAATATCTTGCCTACTTTCTAGTCCTGAATATATTTTCAGTTCTGGAACCCATCATCAGATGGAAAGTCTGAGTCCCTAGGAAGGAGGACCCTGCATCACTATAGAAAATGCATATAATAACTCCTTCCCAATCCTTTCTCAGAGAGACTTATGTTCATTAACGAGTAATATAGTGGGGACAAGAAAAAAGTGGTATTTTGTGGAATATTGGATAATGGGTCTAGTCTATCTTTAATGTCCAGGGACTTAACACATCACTGTGGCCTCCTGTTAGAATGGGTCAGGTAGGGGGTACATAATAAATTGACTCCTGGACCAGGTCTAGCTCACAGTTGTTCTGCTGTATCTTCAAATCAAACCAATGGTAATGTGCCTGGTCTAAAATACTTGACTGAGCCCACACCTTGTTTTCTTGGCTTGTCAGATAATAACTACTATAGTGGGGAAACTTAAGAATAAACCTCTAAAATTGTCCACCTTATAGGCCAAGATATTAAATAAAAAATTATATCAAGACTTCTGCCTCAAACTATGAAGGCTCATTTTTAGGGAGATTGTCCTCTCTTCATAAACAATTAGAAAACTAGAAAAAAAGTATGTGAAACAACAGTGTTCAAACATTGAACTAGAGTCAGTGCAGGACTTTGTCCCCTAGAGAAAGAAACCAATAATGTGAGCCCTAAATTTTACCTAGCATACTGCCTGGAGATAGCTTCATGGTTGCAACAAAGGGAGAAGAAACCCAAACAGCACCCAAAGACCTGAGTTGTGTAGACAGAGGGAGGCCAAAGCAGTTAGGATCCGTGGAACAGAATATCAGTGATTAGAGACCTGTACACAGAAAATTTGGAGATCTGAAGAGGAATCGCCTAGGTTATTTTTCTGTGTATTGATTTGCTCTTGTATATGGTGATACTTTTTGAGGCTGGAAAAGACCTACTAGAAAACAACAGCGTGAATAATTGCCCAAGCTCATATAAAACTAAAATTATTATAAAGAAGATGTGGCACATATATAAAATGGAATATTACTCAGCCATAAAAAGAAACGAACTTGAGTTATTTGTAGTGAGGGGGGTGGACCTAGAGTCTGTCATACAGAGTGAAGTAAGTTAGAAAGAGAAAAACAAATATTGAATGCTAACACATATATATGGAATCTAAAAAAAAAAAAAAAAAAGGTTCTGAAGAACCTAGGGGCAGGACAGGAATAAAGATGCAGACATAGAGAGTGGACCTGAGGACACAGGGAGGGGGAAGGGTAAGCTGGGACGAAGTGAGAGAGTGGCATTGACATATATACACTACCAAATGTAAAATAGATAGCTAGTGGGAAGCAGCTGCATAGCACAGGGAGATCAGCTTTGTGACCACCTAGAGGGGTGGGATAGGGAGGGTGGGAGGGAGATGCAAGAGGGAGGAGATATGGGGATATATGCATAGGTATAGCTGATTCACTTTGTTATACAGCAGAAACTAATACAACAATGTAAAGCAATTATACTCCAATAAAGATGTTAAAAAAATAAATATAAATAAAAATAGAAAAAAAAATAAAATAAACTTTATATATGTATGTCATTATAAAAAAAAAAACAAAACTAAAATTATTCATGTTTCCAAGAGTCAGAGTAGAAAGTCCTTGTAATCAAAAGGGATTAGGTAGAGTACTCAGATTTATGCCTTCATTGAGGAGCCCTAAAGTAGTCTATTCTGTGTGCTAACAAAGCTTAAAAATAGAATCACAGAGGATCAAACTAATCTGTAAGTGAACTGCATACCAAAACAAAGCCCAATACTCTTAAAAATGCTACAAATTTCAGTAATCACAATATAAAATTCACAATTTCAGACATCCAATAAAAAATGAGACGGCAGGCAAAAAAAACAGAAACATATGACCCGTGACCAGGAAAAGCATATTCAGTAGAAATAGAACTAGAGATGGCAGAGACAAATGAATTAGCAGGAAAACATTTTAATACAGCTATTGTGTCTATTACAAATGTGTTCAGAGATGAAAGGGAAAGGGCAAACATAATAAAAAGAAAAATGGAATATATAAAATCTCTAAATGGATCATCTAGAGATAAAAAAACAAAATATCTGACATGAAAATACAGTTGGTGGAATTAACATGCTGGGCACTAGGAAAAAACAGTGAATGTGAAGCTAAGGAAATAGAAACTGTGCAAAATGAAAGCAGCGAAAGAGAGAATAATTGAAATTGAACAGAGCATTACTAACTAGTGGGAAAATATCAAGATGTCTAATAAATAAGCAGTTGGGGTTCCAGGAGTCAAGACAGAAAAGAAAAAAATTGATGAAATGATTCCCTTGGATTTTCCAAAGTATGAGAAAGTTATAAACCACAGATCCAATAAGCTCAGATAAACTCAAGAAGAATCAACAGAAAGAGAAGCACAAGGCATGTCTTAATTGATTTACTGCAAACCATTAATAAAGAGAAAATATTAAAAGTAACCAATTAAAAAGGAACTTATATAGATACAAACTATGAATATTCTCAATGAAACTTTACAATCTGGAAGGCAATGAAACAGCATCTTTAAAGCACCAAAGGGGAACAAGCAAACAAACAAAACGTGGGTAATTTGAAATTTTATACCCTGAAATAATATTTTTCAAAACTTAAGGCAAAATACTTTTCAGACAAACCAAACATGAAAGTATTCATCGCCAGAAGAACTGCACTGCAGGAAATGGCAAAGGAAGTTCTTTAGGCAAAATTCAAAGTTAAACAAATGGAAATATGGCTGTAGATGAAAAAAAAAAATGGAGAAGGCCAGAAATAGTAAATTCTGAGTAAATATAGCATACATTATTTCTTATTTTGTATCTCCTTAAATATTTATTCAAAGTAAAAATAACAGTGCAACTATGCACTCTTTTTTTTTTTTTAATTATTAGCACCTTTTAATTATTATTTATTTATTTATTTATTTGGCTGTATTGGGTCTTCGTTTCTGTGCAAGGGCTTCCTCTAGCTGCGGCAAGCGGGGGCCACTCGTCATCACGGTGCGCGGGCCTCTTACTATCGTGGCCTCTCTTGTTGCGGAGCACAAGCTCCAGACGCGCAGGCTCAGTTGTTGTGGCTCACGGGCCTAGTTGCTCCGCGGCATGTGGGATCTTCCCAGACCAGGGCTCGAACCCGTGTCCCCTGCATTAGCAGGCAGATTCTCAACCACTGCGCCACCAGGGAAGCCCTATGCACTCTTGAATGTATAAGATTTGTAGAAGGAGGATGGAACTATACTATTGTAAAATTACTAAACTATTTGGAGAATTAGCATAATATTATTTAAAGGTAGAGTATAATAAATTTAACTTGTATGTTGTAAAATCTAGACTAAGGGTCAACAAACTATGACCTGGGGGCCACGTCTAGCCCACCCCTATTTGCTAGGAATGTTGTTTATTTTTAAAGAAATACTAAAGAAAAAAAGGTAGATGAAGGAGAAATAGGAAAAGGATAAAAAGTAAAAAGTAGTGAAAGGTAGAGGTGAAAGAGGAGGATGAGGAAAATAAAAGGAGGTGATTATATGTGACCCTTCAGTGTCTGGCGAATCTTTTTTCTAAAAAGTTGGATAAAAATATTTTAAAATTTGTAGACCACATATGATATAAGGGTACAAATGTTAGAATATGTAAGTCACATATTTTTCTGGCCCCTGCTCTAGAACATAATCAAAGAAGTAAAAAAGATAAAGTCAATAAAACAATAGTGGAGATAAAATGGAGTCATAAAATGACTTTTATAATAACAATTGTGGCTTCCATTAATAGCCCTACTATTATCTTTCCTGCTGGAGTTGTATGTTTTGATAATGAAACTAAAATATATCCTAATGGATAATAGAAAAGAAATGCATTTAACGTATCAGATTTTTATGAAAGTAAAATACTTGATTGTTGGTAAAATATAAATTGGCTACATTGTTTAGTTAGAGGTATTCATGAGTCAAATACAATTAAACATAAGTAAACTTCATTACCTAAATATAATCAACCTCTAAATTTTAAAACATCATTAGAAATACAAAAGGAAATTAAATTTCAGCAAGTAATAATTACTAATGCTTATTCAATTTTTATTATGTGCCACTGTACAAAACACTGTAAATAATTTATTTCTCATCACTCATTTATTGTTTATAGCCTTATAAGAATGGTGCTATTATTATCACCATTTTAATGATAAGAAAACTGAGACATAGAAAGTCCATCTTGATATTAGCAGTATGTTTGATAAGGTGTTTTTCAGCTTCTTTTTAAAGTATTTCTGCATAGCACAGAATTTGTTTAGCGAATTTGATCAATAGAAAGAGCACATATATAATTGAAAGCAAAAGTCATTAACTTGTTCACACTGATTTGATTAAATTAAAATGCTCAAACTATGTGTAGCCCATGGTGAATATATAGTAATTTTTCTATTAATAGACTGTTCAGTACTGTAGCATCTGGCAAGGTTTGGTTAACAGAGTGGGTGCTACTACTTCAGACAGGATGGTGAGTAAAAGCCTCTGGTGGGGTGGTATTTTAGATGTGAGCAATCCTCAACAAGTCATTACACAAGCATTTATTAAATCCTTCCTGTGTGTCCCTGTTTTAGGCTACAGAGATACGGCCCCAAAAACAAGGGAGGTGAGGCCTGTGCCTCTGAGGAGCCAGAATGACAGAGACAGAGCCAGAGGAAACAAGTAAGTTAATTTTAGACATTAAGTGCTATAAACAAACAAAATAACAGGTTTTTTTTTTTTTTAAAAAAAGAAAAGCAAGTGGTAAAATGCAAGAGGAGAAGTCACTGTTTTTAAGTGGCCTGGATATCTTTTAAAGGTTTGATACTTAATCTGAGAGCCGTATGTGTTGATCTGTGAACAAAGTGCTCAAGGAAAAGGATGACCAGGGGCAAAGGCTCAGAACCAGAGAATAAAGCCAGGGAGAAGGCCTAACTCTTCAAATAACCAACTGTGTGTAAATTTGAGCGAATTCATTGACTTCTCTGTACCCGAGTCTTCCTTCTCTATAGTAAGTTGGTCTAGATGTCCACAGACTATTATTCTAGCATCAACAATCTTCTTTATGTTTCTTAATCCTTTTACGTTTGTTAAGACTTTGTTAAATTAACATTTGTTAAGTGGCACACAGGGTGCTGGATGGTAAGCACAAGCAACAATAGACCACAAGAGAAATTGAAACAGAGAAGTTTATTACTCACACATCCTGGAGGAAGTACAAGGCATACCTCAAGGGACCACATGGAGAGGTCAATTCAGAGAGTAGAGAGAGAGTGATAGGGCCTGGGCCATGTCCTTCTATTAGGGTCTGTGAGTGAAGTGCTTTGGGGTTCCTGGGCTAAGGCCAGATTAGTCAATTCAAACCAAATGACCAGGATTTTGGTAAGCTCCATGGGGTCTTATCTAAGTGGTATCACAAGGGGAAGGCACTGGGAGGCAGGGGAACCTGTTGAGCACAAGGGCTGTTAGACGTCAGAAGCTTACATTTGCTTGTGACTCTGTGGGCTGTTATCTAGGGTATGCATTTGTGTGAGGGCGCTAGCATCAGTTTAAAGTTCCTGCAGCCCTCTTGGTCAAACAAAATGACTGCTCAGGCAGCAAGATCATGGAGTAGCTTACCTAAACTCTCAACAACATTATATTTGATGTAACTAGTTTTGCAATTCTACCCTGTATTTATAAGCAGATAATCGTTAAAATAAATCTGAGTGTTCCATTTGGAGGGAAACATAACAAAACAAATTCAGCTTCTACTTCAGGTGTTAAGTCTCCTCTTTCTTCCTTACTCTTTATCCTATTTATAAGACTATTATATTGGCATATTAGCAAACTTCTGTGATATAAGTTCATATATTTTATGGTAAATTTTATTAATTTTTAAACAAACTTTCTTTGTATACTTTGAAATATTATTTATAGATAAGATACATGATTATGTGTTATATTTTTTATTCTCATTTCCACTTTATCATGTTTACATCTACCCTGTTACTCACTCTGGTTATGTATTATGTATTCCCCAAAAAATGAGTAATTTATAAAATTATAGTTTCCTAATAGTCAATTTGAAGGTATTATTATTACTATAACATGTTTTAGGGCAAGTGCTCTAAATTCTGTCATTTAAAACTGGGAATTAATAAATAAAATTTCTTTATCTCCAGAGGTATTGATAAACAAAACTTTCATCAAGAACAACATTGACGGAATAGATTATACCTCTATCTCTATCTCTACATCTACATCTACCTCTATATCTATATCTATCTTTAAACTGTATTTATTTGTATGTTATTAATTCATTCATGCCTTTACTAAGCTAAGTACATTTACTACTTTTTGTGAGGTAATTAGAGATGAAAACTGTGATTTATTTGAAACAAAAGGGATTGTGATCATTGTAAACCTATCTAGCAAGAAACATTTGAAGATGATAATTCCCTCAACAGAAATCTACCTCATGCCTATAGTGTGACATACATTATTTAAGGCACTGGAGTAATATTCCAGGAATTGCAGGCTGCAATCATATATGCAAACAATCTCAGGTATAATCCATTAGTTTAATGACTCATCAAATGTTTTTCTCTTCAAGCAAAAAGATAGGTGATGAAATCTGGTCATGGTCAACTTCCTCAAATACAAAGTCACATATTGAAATCCTACATTGATATTCTTATAAAATAAGAATCCTGGTTTGGATAAACTGTCTAATTCAGACTAGGCAAGTTCTGTGGTGTGACATTCCGTGACTCCCAAATACTAAAACAAAACTCATGAAGTGCTTATAACAATCATGAAAGTAGTTAATTGGAATTAGGGAAGATGCCAATGTAGCAAAGGTGGCAAAAAAATAATTATTCAGCCTGTCTTGTTAGAATCAAATAATCAAATTAAATAGGCAATTTCACATGTTATTTCATTCAATTAAAATAATTCTCACAATAACTCTGTGAACCACTAAACTGGTTAGAATTCTTTTGTCTCAAGGAATAGAAATCTACTCAGGCTAACTTAATTTTTAAAAAGGGAATTAGCTTAACAAACAGTTATAACTTTAATAAAGAGAGAGGAGGGAAGAAGGAAAAAGTAAATAACCATTTCTAATGAAGGTCAGGAATTTTCAGTCCTAGAAATTTCCATCAGGAACATATGGATTGCATATTGGGGATTGCATGGACTTTAGCCTTACCTCAACTTGACATTGCACTCAGGATTTAATTTATGAGGAGTTAAAGGTTGATTGCTTTGATTGGATCACCTGCCCACCACCCTCCCATAACAGGTAATAATAAGTAAGAGGTGAGTGAGTATCTATGAACAGAATCTTCCCCAGAACCACATAGAATGAAGCGTGAAAATTCCCTTTAGGAAATATAGAGTGGTTTTACCAAAGGGGAAAAGGATGCCATATAGAAAAAGAAGAAAATATTCACAACATTGGGTAAGTCTAATTGGTTTCACAGAGATGGAGGTACATTAATTTTGGCCAAGGCAAAAGAGCTTGTAAACAGGAATTTTCCAAATTTCACTCTCTTTTCCTTTTCACAATACTTATATGGCAAAGTTTAGGCCATAGTTCACAATTTAACATTTTACTGAACAGTGAACTTTGGATAGATGTCTGAAACTTGGAAAATTACATATTCATGCCCATGTGATTACAAAGATGAATATAGATACATAGAAATTAGAAAAACAGAAATATTTTATAGATATCTTTTATAATTAAATGGGTTGTGCTTCTGATTCTTCTGTATTCTTCTTGGGATACCCAATTTCAAAGTGAAAGTCTCTACTATAATCTTAGTCTCAATGGTCAGCCAAAAATTTTAAAAATAACCTGAAAAATGAAAATTTATTTTATCAAAGCTTCAGTTTTAAATACAAGGCATAAATTTAAAATTATGGCCTAAAACAGATGCTCAACATGTGCCACAGATACAGAGATCATTTTCATCATTATTAATTGTGTTCACTGGCTGGATATAATAGGTATTGTAAGGAAAATGTCAGAAGCTGTAAATCTTAAAGCACATTGAAGAGGGCAAGGTAGAAATTTAAGTTGTAATGTGGAGTAACATGTTTTCTTGCTGTTTTTATTTCTAAGAAAAATTGAAAAGTTTTATTAGCACAGCTTTATATCAAGATTATTAAAGTGCATTCTCAATTGCCCCAGAATATTTCACCATTTTAATGTTGGAGGAAACAAAACCTTTATATATTCCATATATATACATATATATATAAAACATACTTTAATTGGGAAAACTTTTGTTCATGGAAATATTTTTCATCAATAATTTCCATTAAAAAAAATAAAACAATTGAAATGACAAAGTATAATTGGTAAAAATAAAATTCATGGAATTAGATAACCATATTTAAATACTTCATAGGTATATAGAACAATACAGATGTAAAAAGGTCTGTCTATTATCAGTAAATGAAACTGGCTTTTTTATCATAATGGGAAAGACATTAGATTACTTTTACATAAAACATGCATCTGTCAGGCATTATGCTGTATGCGTTGCATTCATTTCTTTTTAATAAGAGAACATTATGACTGTGAAGTTCAAGAAATTTCTCACAGACAAAATCCAAAATCCATAAGGAAGACTTAGCAATGTTTCTGGACAAAGACATAGCTCTTTGGCTACTGGAACATTTTTTGAAGTTTGTCTCAAAGGTAGTATTGTGAAGAAAACCATTTGAGAGCTCTTACAATGTAAAGCGGTAAGTGGTAGCAGATTACACAGAAGAACGGTCTAACGTAGAGGTTCAGCTAAGACCTTTCAGGAGTGATGAATTTGAGAAGAATTATTTAATATAAGCAGGAATTGGTCAAATGAAGTATGATAAAGTGTATACACATCTGGAAGAGGAAATCACACGCATGAAGGTCCAGAAGGAGCAAATCACATAGCTAGAATGTCTGTAGATTATGGTGCCCATGAAAGGGAATGGAGATATATGTTTCTGTAGGGGGGATATATTTGAGGAAAAGCTGAAGTTTAGATGTATTAATCAGATGTAGCTGTGAGATTTCCAAGTAGAAAAGCCCAATGGAAAATTGAATACAATTATTTGGAGCTCAGTGAGAATTCTAGACTTATTTGTATAAGTTTTATAACCATTAAAAAAAAAAAAATGTTGAAAATCTGTGTAGTGTACTAAGAACTGGAATATCTATATTAAATCAGATCATTCTCTGACCCCACAGATGTTAGTCTATTGGGTAGTACAAAAATAGATTTAGAGGAAATCTCTGAGAAAGTATATAATTTGCAAAAGGCAGCAGCTAAAGGATTAGCCCTTGAGAATATTTAAGGCATTATCAGAACAATATGCATACATAAGTAAGACTTTAAAATATAGCCAATAAGGAAACACAAAAATCCAAAGAATAAATTAACACAGCAGATTAGAAAAGTGAGACTGTTAAGAAAACAGAGTGACCAGTTCTAATACTACAGAAAGTTTATCAGTTAATTCTCCATTTTCTTGGGCTGAAGGAGGGTCATCGATGATCTTAGGGTTATTTCAAGGTGAATGTAATTACCTAAGAAGTTAATAGTATGTGGGAATTAGAGATTATGAGTGGAAACATAAATGTATTGATAGGTAAGTAGATAGAGGAATATATTATTCAATTATTGTATTTATTTTTAATTTGAGAGGGATGCCAAGCAAATAGAGATAAAAAAAGTAGAAGTGAACCCCATTCCCACTAGGATAACCATGAATAACAATATAGGATTATTTAAATGGAAATCATTGGCAGGAGACATGGAGCTAAATAAAGGAATGTCTTGTCAGAAGGCCTCAGTTTTCATAGTGAAGAAAGACACAAAGAAAGTTCTGAAAGTGATAGATGAAGATATATCATATTAAAAGTTAAATTAGATATTAAGATAGTCACTGAGAAAATGAGGAAGAAAATGACTAGAGTCTTCTGGAAAGACTGTTGGGTATACAAAAGTCACATGAAGATTTAACTGTGTTTGAAGACCAGGATCAGTGTTACTTATGTGGTATCTAGCCTTTGTTGTTGTTTTGTTGCTATCATATTTGAGGTTATTTTAGCCTATTTTAATATGTTTGATGATTTGAATTATTCTAGAGTTCTTGTTTGATAGGGGTTGTTAGGAATGAAAAAAAAAGTAGAGGTTTGAAGAGTAATAGCTAAAAGTTTACATCATGGAATCTTGGATACATTGAGATGCAGGTAGAATAATAAGCTGGTTGCTCATACTAGATAGATCTTAAGGTTCTAATAATTGAAAAATAGAAATTGAGAAAGAAGGAAAAAGGAGATTTTAACCAGGACACAGAGCATACAATATTAAATTTCAGCATGTGTGTGGTTTCAGGTTATGACAGCTTATGACAAATTCTGGTGTGTAACACTGGATGAGAGTTACAAAAAGGAAATAGAAGCAAATTCTTCTTCATCCGTAAATTTACATATTATTTCATGAAGTTATGAAAATGATTGAATAATAATAAAATCCAAAAAGTTAAGCATAATGGCTAGCATGCAGTATGTATGTAATAAATATTAGCTTTTTTATATCTATAATTATTTTTAAGGTCTGTTACCATCTATTTAGTAATTGTTAGTCTTGATGAGTGTCTACCTTTTCAAAGGTAGCTTCAAGTAAATACAGCAAGGTTAGAGGTAATCTGTAATACAAGACTGTTCACTCAGTCTTCTGGAAAGGAGAAGACGATAAAAGAGAAATATGCCTCTATAAAACTTTTTCCCAGAAGAAGATAATGGCAAGGTTGTACCTGAGTCATCAGGAAAGCTACTATTCTGGAAAGTCACAGAGTCATAGAAGAAATCATGTGGTCAAAGGAAAGAATAAATGCATCACATATAGCCTGTTATTAATGCTAAAAGCAAATACTATATCTTCCAAATATTTATTTAGCATCTTGTGCAAATCAATATCTAAGTGCCTAGTAGGTGCTCATACATACTAGATAGATAGATGAAAGATAGATAGATGATAGATAGATAGATGATAGATAGATAGATAGATAGATAGATAGATAGATAGATAGATAGATAGATAGATGATAGATAGATAGAGGGAAATGACTGGCTGATGGAATAAATGAAAAAAAAAATCAAACAACACATGAATAAAAATCAGAGAGGGACTTCCCTGGTGGTCCAGTGGTTAAGACTCCATGCTCCCAATGCAGGGGGCCCATGTTCGATCCCTGGTCGGGGAACTATATCCTGCATGCACAACTAAGAGATCCCGCGTGCCGCAACTAAAAAGATCCTGCACGCAGCAACCAAGATCCCGCGTGCCGCAACTAAGACCCGGCCAAATAGATAAAAATAAATAAATATTTTTTTTAAAAAAGGAGAGATTTATTCCACTGACTTTAAGTTAGCAGAATACCTATAGCCTCTTTTGGTTTTATGCTGGAAAAATAGCATTTTGTTTTATACCTTGAAAAATACAGTGTTTTTTTTTCTTTGCTATGCAAGGTAATAAGGTTAATATTAATTAATATAGCAAACTAAATTCAAGTAAACATATCCAGTTTTTATAATCCTGGCATATATACTATATATACTCTTATACATATAAAAACACACATTTTTGCTCTCTTCCATGATTTTTTAAACTTACTACTTACTTATTTCTTAATTTTGAGCAAAGGAGATGGTGTTTCTCATTACCCTAAATATGAATAATAAATTTTCAATCTATATGAAGCAAAGATGATGAATGTGAACATAACTAGTACAACAAAGCTATATCCATCATTTTAGTTCGGAGCTTGTTATAATAAAGTCTTAGTTATTACTAGTAAACAGAATCAATGGATTATTAAGATTTTTTTTTATATGTAAAGTGTATGTTTTCTTTCCTCAAAAGGCTTTTGGGTGTCATGCTTTTACTACTTAACACTTTGTATAATTTATTGTATGATTACCCAGAAATTATAATGACTGTCAGTATAACCTAATGTAACTGAGATTTTTTAATGAAAAATCATCATGAGATATACATACTTGGAAAAAGCAATTTATGCCATATGATAATTTCTTTGACACAGGAACATCTCAATAAATGAACCCAACCACTAGTAAAATAAATTCATACTAATTCCTGAAATGCAAACACACAGAGACCCAGACACATACAGGATATTTTTCTTAAGTAAAATGGATTGATAAGTGGCTTAAATATCTCTGCCTTTACATATTCAGTGTCTCTCAAAAAATCCTTTCCTAATTGATTGGCTTCAGCACTTATTTTTCTTTTAAGTGTGATCCATGTGTTATAGTTTAGTGATGAATTAAATATTCACGTAATGTGGAAACATACAAATGATAATTTGCCATCCTACATTTTGGACCCTTATTCCATGACCTATTTTTAAACAGCTTTATTAAGTTATGATACATTCACCATAAAATGTACCATTTAATGTGTTCAATTCAATGGTTTTTTAATATATTCACAAAGTTGTGCAACCAACCCTGCAATCTAAATCTAGACTTAATCACCCAAAAAGGAACCCTGTGCCCATTGACCATAACTCTCCACATATTGCCCTGCCAGCCAGCCATATACAGCCACTAATCTACTTTCTGTCTCAATAGATTTGCCTATTCTGTTCACTTCTATATAGGAAGTCTTGCAACATGTAATCTTTTGTGACTGGCTTCTTTCACTTTGTATAATGTTTTCAAGGTTCATCCGTGCTGAGCATGTGTTATACTTCATTTTATTTATTGTCAAATAATATTCAATTATATAGGTATATCATATTTATTTATCCACTTAAAAGTTGATGGACATTTGGGTCATTTCTACTTTCTGACTATTATGAATAACGCTGCTATGTTCAAGTTTTTGAGTGGGCATATATTTTATTTCTCTTGAGTATTACATAGGAGTGAAATTATTAGGTCATGTGATAACTCTATATTTACCATTTTGAAGAACTGCCAGATTATTTCTGAACTATTTTTCATTTGCACGAGTATATGAGGGTTCCAATGTCTTCACATTCTTGCCAACATTTTTAATTGTCTGACTTTTGATATCACGTGCTCGTATGTGTGAAGCAGTAGATGATTGTGATTTGGCATTGCATTTTCTTAATGATTATTGATGTTACACATCTTCTCATGTGCTTGCTGGCTATTTGTGTATCTTCTTTGGAGAAAAATCTGTAGAGATCATTTGCCCATTTTTGAATCAGATTAGTTGTCATTTTATTTTTGAGTTGTAAGAGATCTTTATGTATTCTGTACACAAGTCCGTTATCAGCTGTGTAATTTACAAACACATTCTCCCTTTCTGTGGATTGTCTTTTCACTTGATGGTATTGTTTACTGCACAAACATTTCTGATTTTGGTAAATTCAATTCATCTAATGTTTTCTTTTATCATTTATGCTTTCAGTGTCATATCTAAGAAGTGATTGTCTAACCAGGTTCAAAAATATTTCCTCTGTTTTCTTCTAAGAGTTTATAGTTTTAGCTTTTACATGTAAGCCTATGATTTATTTTAAGATAATTTTTACATATAGTGTGATTAGATGCCTAAACTCATTCTTTTGCATTTAGATTGCAGTTGTCCAAATCCCAATTGTTCCATTGAATTGTTTTGGCACATTGGCACTGTGATTATGCCAGTATCACACTGCCTATTAAACTTACTTTGTAGAAAGCCTTTAAATCAGAAAGTATGAGTCCTCCAATTTTTTTCTTCTCTTTCAATATTTTAATATCGTTTTGGCTATTCTGGTTCCCTTTTGTGTGTTTATGAATTTTAGGATCAGCTTGTCAGTTTCCTCAAGAAACCAACTGTGATTCTGATAGAGAAGGATTGCATTAAATCTGAAGATCAATGTGAGGATTATTGCCAGTTTAACAACAAGTCTTGTGATCCATGAACATAGGATGCATTTCCTTTAGTTTAGACCTTTTTACATTTATTTAACAATATTTTGAAGTTTTCAGGGTATACATTTTACAGAAATTTTGTTAAATTTATTATAAGAATTTTGATAATTCTTATAATTATCAAACACCAGAGCACCAGTTATATGAATGAGCCATCTGGACCTGGGCATTTCTTTGTGGGGAGCTTTTAATTACTAATTCAATTTCTTTAGTGATCGATTCAGATTTTTTTATTTCTCCTTGAGTCAATTTTGGTAGTTTATGTCTTTCTAAGCATTGGTCTATTTCATATAAGTGATCTATTTTGGGGGCATACAATTGTTCATGTGTGTGTATGTTTTATTATGTCATTTGAAAATACATATTTAGTTATTTCTTTCTAATCTACTTTATCCCTTCTCCCCCCTTTTCCCCTAATTTCCTTCATCAGAACCTCTAGAACATGTTGAATATAAGTGACAAAATTGGACTTCCTTGTTTTCTTCCTGAATTTAGGGGGGAGGGATTGCATCTTTCACAATTAATTATGATGTCAATTGTGGGTGTTTTTGTAGACACCATTGATCAGGTTGAAGGTATTTCTTTTTCTTTTCATTCTTAGTTTGTTGAGGTGTTCTTTTTTGTTTTGTTTTGTTTTGTTTTGTTTTCTAACTATGGAAAGGGTATTGAATTTTATCAAATTCTATTTCTACCTCTATTGAGATAATTAGTTATGCACTTTATTCTAGTAATATGATGCATTACATTTATTGATTTGATATATTAAACTATTCTTATACTCCTGAGATAAATCTCATTAAGTTATGATACATAATATGTTATATAATTTGCTTGTTTCAGTTTGCTAGTTATATTCCTAAGTGTTTTTGCACTTATATTCATACAGGATATCGGTATGCAGTTTAATTTCCTAGTGATAACTTTATCTGGCTTTCATATCAGTGTAATGAAAATATTGGGGAATTAGATAGTATTTTATTAAAATAATAAAATATCTAAACATACAAAACACAGATAATATTATAATGGACACCTATTACTCATGATCACATTTTAATAAATATCTTTTTTTGGCCTATTTGCTACACATTGATCTCTCTTTAAAGAATTATGTATTACAACTATTACCTCACTGTTGCCTCCCCAAATTATCCCCCACCTCAAATATTAAAATTATATTTGTCATGAATGGTTATATAGTTTCCTACTTGTGAGCATACATATGTATTATATATTAAAGTGATCTATCTTTATATGGGCCAAGCTTTTAAAAAACTGCTTATTTTCTCTCTTCATTATATTGATCAAATTTTTTAATTCTTTTTTATTCTTTAATAGATTAGAAGATTTACATTGTACTCTATTCTTTTAGTGAATAATTTTATGTTTTTCACATGTATACTTGTTTTAACAGTCTTAATTGAATCAGTACTTCTACAGACTTCCTAAACAATACAAGAGTATTAGGCCATTTAAAATTGAATCACTCTTGGGAATTCCTTGGCAGTCCAGTGGTTAGGACTCAGTGCTTTCACTGCTGTGGCCTGGGTTCAATGCCTGGTTGGCGAACTAAGATCCTGCAAGCCAAGTGGCGTGGCCAAAAAAAAAAAAAAAATTGGATTACTCTTTACTTCATTGCATGTTGTTTTATATGATCAGTATTTCAGCTTTGTTTATTTTATCCTGCTCTATTATTTGTTGAGTTAATTTCAAGGAAAGTATATTTTTATTTTTACAAGTTTTCTTTGCTTCTTTAAAAACATTACTCTTATTTTTCTAAGGGGACTTATTTTTACTTAAGTTTCTAAATGAACAAACTTGTATTGTTTTACATTGTAATACTGTTTTCTCAAGTCCTTTTTGACCTATTCTGCTGATTATTGTAATTGTCTTTTTTGTATTTTAATTATGGCATTATAGTCTGCATGGGTTCTTTCTCTGTAAGAAAACCTTGAGGTTTGACTGTGAAGCTGCCTTTCCAGATCAGTTTTTCATTAGTTTCTGCTAGACACCTGAAATACACTCTAGGCCTTTGACCAATTTTTAATGCAATTTCAAAACTCGAGGTTTCCCTGGATACTTGAGTAGTATAAATTTGAATTCCAAATTTGCATGAGTTTTAAACCTACAGCTTCAGATTCTTAGGGGAGATATTTTTCCTTTCTATCGGACTCATACATAATCAAACACATTTCCCTATCATCTCCCTTGCCTGCTAGGTGTCTTTAAAACACTACTCCACTATGACTCTGAGAATCCCAAATTTTTGCAGAAATGGTAGTTTCAATCTCCTAAGACCTTGCTTCCTATGCCTGTGTGGGAGGGTGGAGTGAGGGGGGTAATAACACTTTTGCCACTAGGTTACATCTCTTACCCATTCCCAGCCCTAGGAGACAGCAACCACTCATGATTTTACCCCTCTGAGATTCTTTTTTTTTTTTTTTTTTTTTGCAATTTCATCTTTTTTTTGGAGCATTTGGGACATATTTCTTTCTTGGCCACTCAGCTATGCAAATAATTTTTGTTCTCTTTCATGCAGAGTTTCAGGTTTTTTAAGTGAAAAATATTTTAAAAATTTAGCTCCAAACCTTCTTTAAAAAGAATAATTGTACTTATTTATTCATACCTCTTTATTTGCTGGAAAAATTTAAGTGTAAGTTTCAGGCAGTCACGTGTTGTGGAGCAGGTGTGTGCCCAACGGGCTCAGGAGGTGGAGCTGTTGGGCAAGCTCTGAGAGGAAGAAGATGGCAGAATTCATAAGGCGGTTTTGTGAGCTATGTGGGTGGTGGCACAGGCTCTAAGTGGAGATTGGAGCTAATTATTACACTGTCCTTTCCAATAAAATGTCATTTTAATATATTTTATTTAGCTATTATTATTTTACCTATATATTGCATCCCTTTAATCTGTTTGTGATATATGAAAGCTGGAGAATGACAAACGTTAGAATAAACAGTTAATAAATATAGGATTGTTAATTTAATAAAAGTGAAAACATGGTTTAAACTCAGGGCTCTTCATGCTGAGGATTTCTAAGACGAAGTAAATATTTTAGTGAACCCAGAGCTTTATTAAAAATAGGAATCTAATTTTTAGAGCCACACATGGCTATATGTAAAGAGAATATAGAGAAAAATTACCTGTTTGAACTCTACTAGGATCCATGTCTTATAAAATCAGTCCTCTTTTAGAAGCTAGAAACTCTGAACCTCAGGTGGGGATGATGAGGGTTGTTTATATTTGATCCTCTCGTGCTCTTTCAAACTGAGAATATCAGCACTGCATTAAACAGGAATTCCTTCAATATTTTAGGCTGTAGAAAAAAAGTTCTGAGCAATAACCCTATGCTTATTATTTATTGAGTAGGTAAACTGGTGAAGCAAATATCTGATTTCCTTATACCATTTTACATAAAAACTTCAGCAGAGGATATGTATATATTTTTAAATAAATTTAAATTAATTCTAGTGAACTATTTGATGTCTGTCATTAATAGATTTAAGATTATTACAATAAAATGGCTGATTCACACCGTTCTCTAAGAAAAAGTTAATCAATTGCAATATCGGTAATATTAATTTTTTGACTCCTTACTCTTTTAAATAATTTTACTGGCATGATATGTTGTTACAGATGTTAGTAAAGGGAGGAGGAAAAAGAACTCTACTGAAGTCCAGTTAGGTAATATGTTCTAGTCGCCTGAGAAGCCTATAACATTACTATATACACATTGTTTTTGGCATGGAGATTTCAAATCCCAGAAAATTGTAAAATAGCATTCTGCTAAATGTTACACAGTGTCAGTATTTGTAGAACCCTAAAAAACTAAAATATTAGAATACATTTTATTTTATGACATTTGAAACACTAATGGCATCATTCAGAATTTTTTGTCAGATTAAATACATACACTATGCAAGAGTTAGCTTATTGTTATCCTTTTTATATGTTTTCAAATGAAGAGCTATTTGAAATTGCAATAAAAAATAAAAGAAATAATCTGATGACCAAAATTTATCAGTCAGCTAATTTTTCAAGTGAAATAGGGGGAAATAAGAATACAGAATAATAACTAAAATGACTATAGTCAATAAAATAGCAAGGCAAAATGATGTGTTTAAATCCACATTTATTTGATTAATATCTTAAACATATGAAATGCTGATTCAGACATTATAGGTAAAGTGAAACAAAAGTTTTCCAATAAAGCTATGTTATTTGAAATTATATACTAAACACTATACTACAAAATAATAGGAATTTAAATATTAGCATTCCTCAGATTACAGCATAAACACACTCTTATTCATATCAAAAATTATATAGGAAAATGATTGCAGGAAATATCAGCCTGACAGAAAAACTTTTTCTGATTAAGAACAAGTTATTCAATTAAATAATCTTCTGTGATATACTAGAGATTTCTAATATTTAAACTATATGTAATGTTAATAATATAATTATTCCTCTCTTATTTAAGCATTATATTATTAGAAAAAGATTTATTTCTTGTCAATGGAATGCATTGTGAAGAAATATAGTTTTGAATGTTCACTTTTATTTAGGAAGCGTCAAAATATTAATTTTCAAAGTATAAATAAAATATACGTAGGAACTCATGTTCATTATACAAAGGTATAATCCTGAAAATTATAAGAAACAATGCACACACACACTTTCCATGACAAGTTGTTCAGGAAAGTAAGGGAAATAAACTTAGAAAGAAAAAAGAAATTATAGCTAACAATATAGAAATAATTAAAATTAGCATAGAGTACTACTTCAACTCAACATTAAAATATTATGTATATATAAAGATATAGATAAAACCTTGGTAAATATGAATTAGCAAATAAAAATTAAATGACCAATACCTATGGATCATGTAAGTTAATTTTTTTCTTTCTACTTGAATGGGAAAATTTGGAAATTGTTTCCTTTGAATAAAATAACACAAACATGTGGAGGAATTATTTAAACAAATAGTAATCTAACTGGTTTCTATTAATATAATGATAGTATTTACTTGTTTATCTTAATTTGAATGATAAGAATTTTTACTCTTGAATTTAGTTACTGTTATTGTTGCCATAACAATGTACCACAAACTGGTGCCTTAAAAAGCAGAAATTAACTCTCTCACAATTTTGGAGGCTTGAAGTCTGAAATCAGGGTGTTGGGAGAATTGGTTCCTTCATAGGAACTATGAAGGAAAGATATGTTCTAGGTCTATCTTCTTGGCTTTGTAGATGGCCACTTTCTTCACATCATCTTCCTTCTATGTGTACCTCTTTGTGTCCAAACTTCCCCCTTTTCTGTGAAGACACCAGTCACATTGGTCATTGGCCCACCCTAATGATCCCATTTTAACTTTATTATCTCTGCAAAGACCCAATTTGCAAATAAGGTCACATTCTGAAATGTTAGAGGTTAGGACTCCAACATATCTTTTTGAGGGGGAAATGATTCAACCCAAATACCTATAATTTTAGTTATTTTCTTTGATGAGGGTGTGAAACTATATTATACTGAAAAATAGAGGACATATGCTTGGATATTTATCTTTGAAATAGTTTTAATATTTTGTACCTAGTGCATAATGGCATTTACCTAGATATACTTTTTTCCTATGCTTTTCCATCATTTATTTTTTTAAGAGGAGGTGGGTGAGGTAGGATGATATATTCTTTCCAATAGTGGCTGAAAATTAGCTATAATATTATTAGTTTATACTTTAAATTTTGTGAATATGGAATTACATATAGAATATATTGGAGTCAGAATGGGTTGTTTCACAGTTCCATAATTATACATTATTGCTATGCAAAGTTTCTTCACTTTTGCTTTGAATTTACTCTTGTACTCTGGTTGTTATATAGGACCTGGCACTGACATGAAACATTCACAGATTTATATGAAAAGCATTGAACTCAGTGGGTAAATATAATTCCAATTATTATTATTGGAATCATTTACCTAGTTTTTTAATTTGGTTTGTTATGTTCTGATAAAGATTATTTTAAAGATTTGATGATATCAAACGAAATAAGATATATTTAATATACCCAAGATCTGTTAATGAAAAGAAAGACAGGATAGAAAATAATCCAGAAAAACTCAGTATTAGAAAGCATTATTTTTTCACTATTTTTACCTAAAATATTTGGCTGTAAAAAACAATGATTAGAACAAAGCAGCTGGTTTGGTTTTGTTTGATTTTTGATTTTACACATTAGAATTGAAAGAAGTAAACTTCTAGGGGCTTCTCTGTGCCAGGAATTTAGATATTTACAATATTTCTCTTTAATAGGCCCCAGATTCCCTGAACAGAAGGCAATTCCTATTCCTGGGATAAGGAAGGACACAGAAACCAGAAAATGCAGATACTATTAACTGTATCTTGAGAGCTTTTGAATGCATCTTGTTGAGGATTCTAAAAGCCAAGCCTAAAGACCATAAAAAAAAAAAAGTAATTTGTAACTTAAGAAAAATGGGCAATCATACACAAGTCAAAATATTAGAGCACTAGCATTCAGACTAAGCAAAAAACATATTTTGATTCATGAAAAAGAAAATTAGGCTAAAAATTTGGTCACAATCAAGGCCAATATATTTTTTTAACTTAGCTTGAATGATATGTTTGGAAATTCTCTGCCCAAAACATATTTAACTATACTGTTAATTAGGTCTTCCTGCCCAGTAATATTTACATAGAATTGGTCCCAAATCCCAGGTCATGCTCTATAAAGCTTGGTGCCTTATATAAGACTACAAAACATCCCCAAGAGCCCTAGGATCTCATGCTTACCTATTACTTTAATTTGCTACTTTAATGAATTAATTTGTTTTGAATCATTCTACTTCCTTCTATATATTTTCTAGATGTTTTCTTCACTCTGCTAGCCTGAATTTGTAAAATATCTCTTAATTTCCTCATTAATACATCCCTCCTCAGACACACACACACTCACACTAAATTAAGAAAATACATCAAAGTACAGTATATGTGTTGGGGAAGAGGTGGGGGAATGCAAGATAATTAAAAAAAAATAGGCACAACTTTTTTTAAATTCCTTTAGATCCTTTTGCCATACTGCCCTCTTATATTCATTCTTATCTCTTCCACCCTCCCCCAAGTTCCTGTAAATTTCCTTTCAATAATATTGTTTCTACATCTAGTGTTATCAATCTTTTGATTCCCCATGCTATCTTGGTCCTAGCCATCAGCCTACAAAGATTGTCAGTATAATTTCTTAGGCAAAGATTTTTCTTTCTAATAGGATTTCTATTCCAAAATATTAAAATGCAATCTATCCCTCCCAGAACACAAGGACATGACTATATAATTTCTAAATTGTAATCCAGCTACAATATTTAAAATCCCATAAAGCATGAATTAGGTAGATGTTGAAAGACAATGGAGAAAGAAGCTCCAAAAATTAGTCCTTCCAACAAAACATCTATTGAGTTGGTAAGAACTGTCAAAATCAGTTCTGACACCTGTTGAACTCTAGATATTAGCCAAATTTTGCAGCTTGAGGGAGTGCTTGATAAAGAAGGTACATTTTGGTGAATTTTGTTGTTTTGCGTAGCAGTTACTATCCCCCTTCTCCACCAGCAGTAGATAGTGATAGGACAGTGGCCTGTGTTCCTGGTGTGGCTTGCTAGTAGCAGTATAGGCAATAAGATCTTTGATCTCCAAAAACTGGTTTGTTGCTTTGATCTACCTGGTAGTTCACTGAGGAGCTGACAAAGGTGTAGGCCATTGTTTCAATCCCTGGATCTCAAGTGGGTTCTGAGGCAGAATCTGTTGAAATAATTTAAAGAGAAAGGACACCTTTATTATTTTACTTTCTTATTGGATCCAAGAATTCAAGGAAGTTTCTGTGAGGTCATTCACTAACTGCAGAGATAAGTAAACAGAGAATTCAGTGACTACACCTAACAAAGAATATAGACTTTGCAAAAATAATCTTGTTAATTCATGAAACAGACAACTGAATCCCCAAACAAGTGACAAAAATTTTCCTGGAAAGGTGAGAATCTGATTTCCAGAATTATCACATTATGATGTTCAATATATCCAGTTCTCAATTAAAAATTACAAAGTATACATAGAAACAGGAAAGTATAGTCCATTCAAAGGAAAAAAACGAAATCAACAGAAATGTCCTTGAAAAAGACCTGATGGCAGATAAATTAGACAAATACTTTAAAATGACTATTTTAAGGATGCTCAAAGAACTAAGAGAAAACATGGAGAAAGTGGAAAAAAAGTATGGACAAGATAAAAATATGAATAAAGATGTAGATAACCTAAAAAGAAAACAAAAAGAAATCTTGAGCTAAAAAGTACAATAACGAACAAAAAAAGTCACTGCAAGGATTCAAAGGCAGATTTGAGCAGGTGGAAGAAAGAATCAGTAAAATTGAAAATAGGACAATGGGAATGACCAAGTTTAAATAATAGAAAGAAAAAAGATTGAAGGAAAGTGAACATAGCCTAAGGAATTATGGAACATTATTAAGTGGATAAAAATATGTATTATGGGAATCCCAGAAGGAGAAGCGAAAAAGAAAAGATTAGAGAGAATATTCAAAGAAACTAATGACTGAGCAAGTTTCTAAATTTGATGAAATGCGTAAGAAACTTAATAACTCCAAGTAAGATGTACTCAAAGGTACCCATAGTCAGACATCCTATAATCAAATTTTAAAGTCAAAAACAAAGAGAAAATTGTGAAAGCAGCAATAGGGGATTGACATGTCATATACAATTGTTTCTCAATATGATTACTAGCACATTTCTCATCAGAAACTTTGGGAGACCAGAAGGCAGTAAGCCTATATATTTAAAGTACTAAAAGAAAAAAACATCTGAATTGACCAATAATCCTATATTCTACAAAACTGACCATCAAAAGTGAGGGAGAATTTAAGACATTCCCAGGTAAACAAAAGCTGAAGTTCAATAACACTAGACCTGCCCTGCAAGAAATGCTAAAAGGAGTTTTGCAGGGTGAAATGAAAGGACACTAGACAATAATTTAAAGCTGTATGAAGAAATAAAATTACCAGTAAAGGTAAATACGTGGGCAGTTATAAAAGCTAGTATTATTGTAACTTTGGCTTCTAACTTCATATTTTGTTTACAACATAATTTAAGAAATAAATCAATTTAAAGAATTATTTGTTTATCTTTTGGGGCACACAATATATATAAAGATGTAATTTTATGGTATCAACAATGGAAAAAGGTGTGAATTGAGCTGTAAAGGAGCAGAGTTTTGTGTTATTGAAGTTAAGCTGCTATAAATTCAAATTAGAGTGTTAAAACTTTAGGGCATTAAATGTAATCCCCATGGAAACAACAAAAAATAGTGATGGAATATACACAAAGGGCAGTGGAAAGGAATTCAAACATTTCACTGTTTTAAAAAGTCAATTAAGTTTAAAAGAAGACAGTAATGGAGAAAATAAGGGACAAAAAAGCTGTAAGACATATAGAAAACAAATAGCACAATGAAAGAAATGTCCTTTTTATTAGTGATTACTTTAAATGTAAATAGATTAAACTTTCCAATCACAAGTCAGAGATTAGCAGACTGGCTTTAAAAACCATGATCGAAATTCCATGCTATTTACAAGACACTTGGTTCCATTGAAACAAGTAGATTGAAAGTGAAAGGACGGGAGAGGATAGTCTACACAAATAATAACAAAAGAGCAGAGGTGCCTATACTAATGTCAGACAAGATAGACCTTAAATAAATAAAGGTTTCATGAAACAAATAAAGAGATTATATAAAGATTAATAAAAGATTCAATTCAATACAGCAAGAAGATATAAAAATTATAAACATTTACATATCTAATAACAGACTATCAAAATATATGAAGCAAGAATTGATAGAGTTGAAGAGAAATAGTTCTACAATAATAGTTGGAAACTTCAGTACCCACTCTCAGTAATGGATAGAACAACCAGAGAGAAGGTAAGTAAGGAAGGAAAAAGAGGGCTTGTACTACATAATAAACCAACTAGATCTAATAGCAGAACTAATACAGAACACTCTACCACAAAACAGTAAAATTGACATTCTTCTCAAATGCACGTGGGACATTTTGCAGAAGAGACCATATGTTAGGCCACAAACCAAGTCTCAATAGGTCTGAAAAGATAAATATTATTCAAATTATCTTCTCTGATCACAACAGGATGTTGTTAGAAATATTAATATGTAAAACTGGAAAACTCCAAAAATTATGGAAATTAAACAATACACTCTTAATCAATAGATGAAATAATCACAAGGGAAATTAGAAAATACTTAGGGATGAATGAAAATAAAAACACAACATAACAAAACTTATGGGATGTACTGAAAGCAGTACTAAGAGGAAATTTTATAGCTATAAACATTAAATTAAAAAAAAGAGAGAGATATCAAATTAACAATTGAACTTTACAACTTAAGGAACTAGAAACAGAACAAACTAAAACCAAAGCTAACAGAAAGAAGAAAACAATAAAGATAGAGCAGAGATAAATAGAGGATATGCAAACAATAGAGAAAATCAATGAAACCTGAAGTTGGTTCTTTGAAAAGATCAACAAAATTGACAAAGTTTTGATGGACTAAAATAAAAAGAGAGAAGACTCAAAATACTAAAATCAGATCTAAGAGTGAGGGCATTACTATCACTTCAACAGAAAAAAAATGATTAAAAAAGAGTACTAAAACAATTATACAACGACAAATTGAGTAAGCTAGATGAAATGGACAAAATTTCTAGAACTATTCCAAGACTAAATCATGATGAAATAGAAAATCTGAATAGGCCTAATGAGCAAGGAAATTGAATCAATACTCAAAAAACTGACAGCAAACAAAAGGTATAGAAGTGATGACTTCACTGATGAATTCTACCACATATTTAATGAAGAACATCAACGCTTCTCAAACTTTTCCAAAAAAAGAGTTGGAAATACTTCTTAACTCATTATTTGAGGCCAACATTACCTTGATAACTCAAAGCTAGAAAGACACACTCTAAGAAACCAAACTGTAGGCCCTTATCCTTTCTGAACATGGATGCAAGAATCCTCAAGAAAATAATTGGGAACCAAATTCAGCAACATATTACATGTATTATACAACATGAACAAGTGGTTTTTTTCTGGGAATGCAAGGATGATTCAATATATGAATATTCATCAGAGTAATATGCCACATTAACAAAATGAAGGAGGAAAAATCTCTCGATTAATTCAGGAAAGGCATTTGACTAAATTCAACTTTCAAGATAAAAACACTCAACAGATGAATAGAAGGAAAATACCTTAACATAATGAAATCCATACATGAAAATCCGTAGCAAGCATCATACTCAATGGTGAAAGATTGAAAGCTTTGCCTCTAAGATCAGGAGTAAGACACTGGTACCCACTTTCACCACTTCTGTTCAGCATTGTACTAGAAGTTCTAGTCAGGGAAGTTAGGCAGGAAAGAAAAATAAAAGGCATCCAAGTTGGAAAAGAAGAAGTAAATTTCTCTCTGTTCACATGAGATATGATCTTCTATGTAGAAAACCCTAATGTTTCCACACACAGAAAACTGTTAGAAGTAATAAATGAATTCAGCAAAGTAACAAGATACAAAGTCAGTACACAAAAATTAGTTGCATTTTTATACAGTAGCAAGGAACAATCAAAACAGGAAATTATTAAAACTATTTGATCTACAATAACATTAAAAAAGAATAAAATACTTAGTAATTAATTAAGGGTAAACAAACAAACAGAAAAAACTTGTACAATGAAAACTGTGACACATCTGAAAGCAATTAAAGACATAAATGAATGGACGTATATTTATGGGATGGAAAACTTTATATTGTTCAGACATCAATACTACCCAAAGTGATCCACTGAATTCAATGTAATCCCTATGAAAATCCCAATTACAGTTTTACGGAAATAGAAAAACCCATCCTAAATTTCATATGGGATCTCAAGTAATCAAAACAATTTTGAACAGGAAACACAAAGCTGGAAGACTCAACTTCCTGATTTTAAAACTTAGTTTAAGGAGATACAGTAATCAAAACAGTATTGCCCGACATAAAGAAAGACATATAGACCAGTGAGATAGAATAGAGAGGCTAGACATAAACACTAGCATCTAAGGATAAATGGTTTTCAGCAAGAGTAACAAAGCCACTTAATGGGGAGACTACAATCTTTTGAACATACAATACTGAGAAAACTGGACATCTACATGCAAAAAAAATGAAGTTGGACCCTTACCAAACACCATATACAAAAATTAACTCAAAATGGATTGAAAACCTATATTTAAGAGTTAAAACTATAACTCTTAGAAGAAAACATAGAGCAAAAGCTTCACAATCTTGGATTTGGCAATCCAACTTTGAGCATCAAAAGACACTATCATCAGAGTAAAAAAGCAACACACTGAATGGCAGAAAAATACTTATAAATAATATATATGACAAGGTATTAATATCCAGATTAAATAGAGAACTCCTAAAACTCAACAACAACAAAAACAAACAACCTAAATAAAAAATGAGCAAAGTACTTGAGTAGACATCTCTCCAAAGAAGATATACAAATGGCCAATAAGTATATGAAAAGATGCTCAACATCACTAATTTTTAGGAAAACACAAATCAAAACTACAATGAAATATCACCTCACATGCATTAGAATGGCTATTATAAAAAAAATAAATAACAAAGGATGAGGATATGAAGAAACTGGAAGCCTATTTAACCATTGGTAGAAATGTAAGTTGGCACAGGCACTGTGGGAAACACTATGGTCACTCTTAATAGACTTAAAAATAGAGTTACCATATGATCTAGCAATTCTACTTCTGCGTGTAAACCCAAAAGAAATGAAAGCATAGTCTCAAATAGATATTTGTGCAACCATGCTCATAGCAGCATTATTCACAATAGCTAAAATGTGGAAACAACCAAAGTGTCCACTGATGGATGAATGGATAAGCAAAATGTGGTATATACATACAATGAAATATTATTCAACTTTGAAAAGGAAGGAAATTCTTAATACTACAACACAGGTGAACTTTGAGGATATTATGCTTAGTCAGTCTTACACACACACAGAAAAAATAGTCAAAATCATAGGGACAGAAAGTAGAATGGTGGTTGTTGGGGGTGGGAGGGAGAGGAGAATGGAGAGTTATTGTTTAATGGGTATAGAATTGCAGTTTTACAAGAGGAAAAGTGTTCTAGAGATGGATGGTGGTGATGAAAACAATTCCCTTTACAATAAACTTCATACAAAAAATACAATACCTAGGAATAAATTTAATCAAGGAGATGAAAGACGTGCTCACTGAAAAGTATGAAATATTATTAAAAGAAATTATAGAAGACTCTACTTGAATGGAAAGATATCCCATGTTAATGGATTGGAAGACTTAATATTGTTAAAATGACAATACTCCCCAAAGTGATTTACAGATTTAATACAATCACTATTAAAATTCCAATAGCCTTTTTTTACAGAACTGGAAGGTTGATCCTCAAATTCCTATGGGTACTGAGGTCCTCAAGCATCTAAAACAATATTGAAAATGAGAAACAAAGTTGAAAGATTCACACCTCCTGATTTCAAAACTTAATCCAAGCAATGTGGTTAATCCAAACAATATGGTACTGGCATACAGATAGACATATAGACCAATGGCATAAAATTTATAATGCAGAAATAACCCCAAATATCTATGGCAGATTGATTTTAACATTGGTCCAAGACCATTCAATGGGGGGAAAATGGTCTCTTCAATAAGTGGTGCTGGTACAACTAGATAACCACATGGTATTAATCACCTTCTATTCGCTCCATTTAAGGTGGAGGGATCCCCACCCTAGAGTTTTGGGTATGAGTGAACATATCTTGAACTGACGCTGGGCATATGACACTGACAGCAGTTCATTAATCACACAGAGCAGTTCTGTGGGGGAAGGACACTGCATCCCATGCAAGGTCACACTGGAGTTACACTTAGGAACAGAGTGAACAACCAGGCGAGGCAGGCTTTGCATTATCAAGAAGGTGGGGTTGTCTCTGATGCCTTCAGCAGGATGTAATGGTTTGTTTGAAAAATTCTGTGGGCTAGCAAGAAACTGAAACACACTGCTCAGGGATAAAAAGGAGGTTCACCTGGTCCAATTGATAAGGAGGGTTGCTTGGATAGGGGACCTTATCTGTTGGAGCAGAGTAGGGAGTGGAACTTGCAGTTAGGCCATTCAAAGCCCTCCCTATTTTATCAGATATCAAGTCAGTACATAATATTATGCCATAATAATAGGCCTTTTGCCACACATATGCAAAAGAATGAAGTTGGACCTCTAACTCACTACATATACAGAAATTAACACAAAATGAGGAATTCCCTGGTAGTCCAGTGGTTAGGACTCAGCGTTTTCACTGCCATGGCTCAGGTTCAATCCCTGGTCAGGGAACTAAGATCCCGCTAAACCGCATGGTGTGGCCAAAACCTCCACACCGCACACAAAATGGATCAATGCTCTAAATATAAAAACTAATGTTATAAAACAATAGAAGAAACCATAACAGTAAATCTTCGTGACATCAGATTTGTCAAGAGATTTTTAGATTAGACAGCAAAAGCATGAGCAACATAAGGAAAAAAGGAATATCTGAACTTCCATATTCATTGCAGCATTATTCACAATAGCCAAGATGTAAAGGCAGCCTAAATATCCATCCACAGATGAATGGAGAGAATATGATATATACATATAATGGGATGTTACTTAACCTTAAAAAGGAAGGAGATCCTGCCATATACAGAAACATGGATGAACGTGGGGGACATCATACTAGTGACGTAAGCCAGTTGCAGAAGGACAGCTGCTACACAACCTCACTTGTATGAGGTATCTAGAATAGTCAAACTCAGGGAAGCAGAGAGTAGAGGGGTGGTTTCCAGGAGCCGGGGTGGGGGTGGGAATAGGGAGTTGTTGTTTTTGAACAGGTATAGAGTTTCAGTTATGCAAGATGAATTTCTAGAAATCGTCTGTAAAACATAGTGCCTATATTTAACAATACTGTATTGTGTGTTTAAAATTTTAAGAGATTGGATATATATTAAGTAATCTTACCACAGTAAAATTTTTAAAAAGATAAATTTGATTTCATAAAAACATAAACACACTTTTGTACATCAAACAAAATTATCAAATAAGTGAAAAGACAACCTACAAAATGGGAAAAATATTTGCAAATCATATATCTAATAAGTGTTAATATCCAGAATGTATCAAGAACTCTTACAACTCGACAACAAAGAGACAAGCAACATTATTTTTAAATGGGCCAAATATTTGAATAGAAATTTCTCCAAAGACAGTTTAAAAATGCCCAGTCAGCACTTCAAAAGATATTTAACATCATTAATAATTAACAAAATGCATTTCAAAACTACAATGAGATACCACTTAACACCCACTAGAATGACTATACTGAAAAGGATGGAAATAAGTGTTGGTGTGGATGTGGAAAAATAAGAACACTTATTCATTGCTAATGGGAATGTAAAAAGATACAGCCACTGAATCAGAAAACAGTTTGGCAGTTCTTGGAGTTAAAAATAGAATTACCATATAATCTGGCAATTCTACTCCTAGGTATATACCAAGAGAAATGAAAACATTAATCCACATAGAAACTTGTACAGGAATGCTTATAGCAGCATTATTCATAATACCAAAAGGTTGAAACAAATGTCTATTATAGGAGAATGTAAAAACAAATTTTGGTGTATACGTACAGTGGAATATTATTCAACCATAAAACAGAATGAAGTACTGGCAAATGTTACCACTTGGATGAACCTTTTAAACATGCTAAGTGAAATAAGCCAGACACAGAAGGTCACATGTTGTACAATTCCCTTTAAACAAAATATCCAAAATAGGCAAATCCATAGAGTCAGGAGGCAGATTAGTGGTTATCAGGAAGTGGGGGAAAAGAGGAACATAGAATGACTTTTTAATGGGTATGGAGTTGATTATTTAATGGATATTTTTCTGGAGTGATGAAAAAGTGTTGAAACTAGAGAGAGAGAGAGTGGTTGTACACTATTGAAAATGAACTAAATGCCATTGAATCGTATACTTTAAAGTGGTTATTTGTGTTATGTGCATTTTACCTTCATTAAACAGACACACATTCACACACACATACACACACACACACACATACAAAGTCACTCACACACATACAAATGTGAATTAGACTCTCAATTCTTCAATTTGATGTTTTAGCCATTTTTATCCTCCAGGAAAAAATAGTGTTGAAAAATAGGCTTGCCTTTCTAAAATTATGAATTGAAAGTATAAGTTTAATCCAGTTTTTATTTTGGGATTTATAAAAGAAAAATATAGATCCAACACTAATGTGACTATGATATATGCTTATATTTCCTGAAAATTTTCAACTAAAAGTTTACTGTATTGCTGATGGAAATTGAGACGTATGTAATGAGTGATACCTTCATTTAAAATTCCTAGGATTAGTTAGTAAGATATTTTCTAACTTCCACATCCAGTTTCTCAAAATATTCATGCTTTCTTTGGATACAGAGAGCCAAATAATTTCTTTGTATCTTTCTATTTTTCTATTATCAATAATTCAATTAGACATAGCCTTAAAAACAATTTGCCATGTTCTCTGACTTATAGACACCTATTTGAGGGTTAATATAAGTGATCTATTTAATGCTATTTTTTGAAATACTATCTTTATATACTATGTCAGGCTTCTTCTCAAGAATAGTATGGCACTTCAAGGAGTTACCTGCTCTATGTGAAATGAGCATGAAACTATTGCTCTGTCTTCTGTCTTGTTAGTCTGTAGGGATCTAAAGAATAAACGCCAGGTTCATCCTGTGGTAAGTTTTTGAGTACTACTTGCCTTTATTTGGAACAATATGACAAACTTGAAATGTACTAAACATTTTATGACAGATACTGACTGAAATCACTGATTTTTTTCCTGAAGAAAAGGGAAATAGTGTAAGGAGAAATAATTTACAATGACTAGCTGAAATGCATTGGAGGAGAGAATGTTAACCATGATCTTGATTTTTTTTCCATAGGCTTTCCCACACTTAAGTAACTTTCCCTCAAGATTCTTTTAGGAAAGTCTAGTATTTGTGACATAACACAAGTCAGGGCAAGGGTCACACGTAACAGGATGCTTGAAGAACTACCAATGGACTGGGGAATATAGATTTTAATATCAACAGGTTCAAGTTGCTGACAGATTGGACATACTTGCTAAGACATCTGATCCCATAGGAAAAGTGCATTTCAGGATCTGATAGCTGATCTGACTGTTACAGTATACTGGGAAAAGGAAAAGAAAAATGTGTTAAGGCTGAATGAACTTGTAGTTTTCTGATTAAATTTTGTGAATCTGCCAGATTTTAATTATTCAAAAATGTATTATAAACTAAGATGAGAACTAAAACAGTTATTTTTCAGGAAACTTGAGTATATTTTATTTGTGAAGATGCTGCCATAGAAATGAGTACACAAATGTATTTGTTGAGATTTTGTCCTATGAAAGAATAATTCTATGCAGACCCTTAAAATATTTGTGTGTGTATATACATATATATAATAAAAGTATATATTTCCATGATTATGTCCAATAATAGTGTCAGAGTCACCATTACAAGGAAAAGCTGTTGACAAAATATGTTAATAATTGTTCTCTTATGTAGTAAAACTTAAATTAGATAATGTCATGTCTCTTAGTAGATTTTCCAGTATATGCCTGAAGATATTTCTAAGAGCAAGAAAAGCTTCATCTAGAGGCAGCAAAGATGAGAGCTGTCTGTCACTGGAAATTAGTACAAAGACAAGTTTCAAGTGAGGGTATTGATTAACTTACAAGAGGAAGGAAGCTACTTTTAGAAGATGTGACAGGATATTTAGAGATCTCTTTGAGTCTTCATGTTCAAGAGCTAAATGGTTTTCTCTCCTTTCTCTGGAACTTAAAAAACTCCAAAAATAAAGCATATAATAATAACAGATCAATATATTTTCATAAATTCAAATGACAAAGTATTAAACATTTATATTCAAGTGTTATAGTTTGTCCTTGTCCCTTTATAACAAGATATAGATATATATGTGTGTATAGACACACATACATATATACATATGTATAAACACGTACATATATATACACATACACATAAAAATTTAAATATATGGTAAATTTTAATTAGAATGAATAAAAACAGTCTTAAAGCTAAAATATACACTCTCATTTTCTCAAGATTTTAGATCAAAGTGCTTTGTTAAGATACTATTTAAAACAATATGTTTCAATGACTAAGAGTAAAAAAAAAAAAAAAAACTTTGGGCATTGTTGGTATATGGTACAGCACATAGAAAACTATATTGTAAAATCAATAATTTTAGCAATCTCCATGATTCAAAGAGATTGTTGTCTGGACTGTACAGTTGTGCTTCTTACAGTCATAAAATTAAGGTCTGGGTTTAATTTTACTGATTCTGGTTACACATCTTACGTAAACAAGGTCATCATTTTCATTTAACTTGCTGAAATTTCTTAAGGGCAAATATTACCTCACCTTCCACATAGAAATATTCCCCATTTCAAAAATCTGCTTGTCCCTTCAACCGTGCTTCAATTGTTTTGGTCCCTCCACACTTGAACCTAGATACAGATTAGGAAACTGTGTAGTATGGAAATGGGAATACATGGATAGTTAATATAGACAGTTGTGTCCTAAATCTTCCTTTAGCTGTCACAAACAATTTTGGGAAAAAATTAGAAAAGGATTTTAACCAATTTGGATATTTGCACACTGTTCTCAAAATTTCTCTTGGGAACCTGCCAAATCAGAGCCACAATAAACATCTACCTCTGTAGCTATCAACTATTCCAATAGTTTCTCATGTTATTTTAAAAAAATATATTAGATATAATTACAAAGACCATTTTCAATTTCAAAATAATGAGGACAAAAACAAACTATTTTCTTTCTTAAACTGTGGTCAGATTTGTAACACTACCTTGGAGCTATATATAAACCCTTCATTCTAGACATAACAAAAGACTTCTCAAAGAGTTCTTAAAAAATAAAATGTGTTTTTGTTTGTATGTTCTTTGTCCCTTGATCGTCCCTATTTATCTTGATGTTACTTCCCTATTTACTTTGTTTTTTATGTCTTTCCTAAAAAATATTTTACATGGTAAGAGAGAGGAATTTAAATAACTTTATTGAGTAAAATATAAAGGCCAATATATTTAATTTATATATTTATACATAATATAATTTCACAAAAATTTATAAGTAAATCTAGGGAAAACCTAATCATAAAATCAGGAGTTGGGTTTTATATCTTAGATAATAAAAATAAATGTTCATAGAGGAATTAACTTATGTATTTCTCCATTTTTTACTCTACTGTCTCTCTGCTTCCTAAATATCAACCAGAAATAACAGCAAATCAATATATTAAAATAGCCTATTGCTGATGCTGAATTCTGAAAATAAGTTTCTTAGCACGTTCTTCCATGTTTCCCAGTATACTAATCTACTTATCTAATGATTTTTTAAAAAATTTTCTGGACTTTTAGTGACATCTGATCTGGTTTTATTATCTTCCGTTCCCTTGTCACTATGGAGGGAAGAGGGGGAAAAATGAATTCCAGGATTGAATCTACCATGATTAATAACAGGCATGCCTTGGAGATATTGTGGGTTGAGTTTCAGACCACTGCAATAAAGCAAATATTGCAATAAAGCAAGTCACGTGAACTTTTTGGTTTCCCAGTGCTTAGAAAAGTTATGTTTACACTATACTGTAGTCTATTAAATGTGCGGTAGCATTATGTCTAGAAAAGAGTGTACATACTTTTTAATTAAAAAAATACTTTATGGCTAAAAAATGCTCACCATAACTGAGCCTTCAACAAATCATAATCATTTTGCAATAGTAACATCAAAGATCACTGATCACACATCATCATAACAAATATAACAATAATGAAAAAGTTTGAAATATTACAAGAATTACCAGAATGTGACACAGAGACATGAAATGAGTAAATGTTTTTGGAAAAAATGACACCAACAGACTGGCTAGAAGCAGGGTTGCCACAAACTTTCAATTTACAAAAACTGCAACATCTGCAAAGTGCAGTAAAGCCAAGTGCAATAAAATTAGGTTTGCCTGTAAGTCTTCTTAACTAGTGTTAAATTTCTAATAACAGGTCATAAGCAGGTTTCATATGTTTTGTAGTACATGCCCATAGTTAGTTATTAAATGAACATCCAACATTAGAGTCAACATAAGCATGTGTAGTTTATTTTACTTTTATTTTTATATATAATGTGTTCTTTTTTATTTTAAAGGCAAAATAAGTTCAATTCTCTATTTTATATAAATTTAAGAACTCCAAAGAGTTACATAAAAAGAAACCAGGAATGATCTAAAATGTAGTGAATTTTTAAATTGGAAATCCATAAAAATGATTTAAACTTTTTTCTAAAACTTAAAGATCATTTTTACAGTTATAATTTTAGGCAAAGAGCATTTTTTGTTGTGTTTGTTCATTATGTTCCCCTCAAGATTACTTCCATTCCTTCTCAATTGCCTTAAAGAAAAGATCCTTCAATAATAACAGATCATCTGCATTTCTAGGGTATATTTTCACTCACTTAGTGATTGTGCCTCTAGTTCATCAAGGAAAAGAATGCACAAGACATCTTCTTAACCCTAGAGATACATATACTCATTTTTATGTTGGTAATTATAGAATTTATATGTTAATCATTTGTTTCAGAAGTGACTTTGGGATACACTATGTATAGATAATAAAATTAAAAGAAATATGTAGATTTCTAAAAATATTCATATATAAAAAATTAAGCAAAATAAAATTATTATGTTTAAAATATCTGACAATTCAAAAGAGCATCTTATTTTTTTCTGAAATTGATCATGGGTAATTCTTGAGATGTTGATTCCACCACCCTCTTTTAAAGGCCCTGTTTTATTTAAATATTAGAAAAAAATTAGCACAAATAGAATGTGACCTGTAGATGCTGGCAGTACCTGCAAGGGACAAATTCATATATTACTAGGCTCATTTCTTAACAGCAGATCCTTTTCTAAATGGTAAGACTTAAGAGCTATAGGAATTTACAAGACTCACAAGAGTGCCACAAATGTCCATGTGGCATTGAAACATTTTTTATTTTGAGTAACAAATTATTTGTTGAATTTCTAACATGTGAGAAGAATCCAGGGAAAATGGAATTCTTTGACCTGGGAAGCTTCATTGAGGATTTCTTGATGTTTAATATGTCTCCTCCGCAAACTCAGACATAAGCCTCAGAGTTTATTTGTTTGTGAAAAAGCATTAATACCATTGCAGTTTTACTCTGTGGGGAATAATTTAAGGAACTAAAATGTTAATCCAGCTATTTGGGAATTTTTTTTTTAGTTTTTGAGTTTATTAAGACAAAAAATGAAAAAGCATGTAACCTTATATTTTATACCAATTGAAAATGTAACATAAAGATTGAGAAATATGTTTTGGTCTACATACTAACCGAATAGTGCAATGCACTGAATCTGCCTTCTGTCCCATCACTAAGATTCATTGGTTGCTTTCCTAAGACAAAGGCTATTTTAAAAAATATTTTTCTATTTATGCATGTCTCGGTTATAGATGCTAAATAATACTTATGGGAGGGCTTCCCTGGTGGTGCAGTGGTTGAGAATCCGCCTGCCAATGCAGGGGACACGGGTTCGAGCCCTGGTCTGGGAAGATCCCACATGCCGCGGGGCAACTGGGCCCGTGAGCCACAACTACTGAGCCTGCGCGTCTGGAGCCTGTGCTCCGCAACAAGAGAGGCCGCGACAGTGAGAGGCCCGCGCGCCGCGATGAGGGGTGGCCCCCGCTCGCCGCAACTGGAGAAGGCCCTCGCACAGAAACGAAGACCCAACACAGCCATAAATAAATAAATAAATTAATTAATTAAAAAAAAAAAAAAAAATACTTCTGGGAAATTTTGCACTCATCTCAATGTTAGTGCTATTGAATGTATTGACTCTCTGGTCATACATTTTCATAATAATGATTCAACATACATATGATGCTATTATTTATTAATAACGGAATGGATGAAATTTAACTATAGGATCAATAGAAGTGTAAGGCAGATAAAGACCAATGAACCACAAAAGCATGTGGAGCTGGGTGAGGATACTTATTCCACATATGTTGCTTAGCAGTAACTCCTTCCTGAGACTGATGCTGATTCTGGGAAGCAATTAATGCTGATGTGACTGGAAAATATACGTGAGAAGTCAATGAATCATGTCGAGAAAAACTGCCCCACTTTTAAAGATGCTTGGTAGGGTACATAATTTACTCTAAACCTGGAGCAGTATCAAAATAATCATTCATTCCATAGACAGAGGTTTCCAAGTACTTACAAGAAGCTTCAAAAATGATGTTTTAAATGCACAACATAACTGTCATTCTTCACAAAATGATAATAAAGTTATAACTTTCCATGTATCTATGACAAAGTAGTTTTATTTTAATATGAAGATAATATATTTCCAAATACAATCATGAGTGAAACGTGAGCTTAAATTACATTTCAGTAATAGTACCATGTTTCATTTAAATTAGTAATTCAGGAATATTTCATAAATTTAATTAATATTATATACAGCAGTACCTCAGTTATGTAAACGTAAGATTAAAGAGTACAAAATTGAGCTTTCCTTTTTTATAAGATGGGTAAATGATTGATCATAACATGGTGCAAAGGAATTTATAGGTTCTTCAGTTTAGTGTAACAATGCCCAAAGCCAATAACTGAAGCAGTATATTTTGAGAAGCATGAACTTCCTAGAGTGAGTTAGACATTGGTATTGCTCAAACAATGCTATTATGAATAAATACTAAAGAACAAACAGAGCTAAATTATTTTCTAATAATTTCATTTTTAAAATATTAATACTTTCCTCCCTACCTTCTGTCTGAACAGTTCAATGCTTTTTAATTAAAAAAAAATTATAATGTCTGAAAAGAGAGATGAACCAGGCATCTGCAATCTAAAAGATATCTCATTGGTTTAAAGAAGCCCTATATGCTACATAGCACAAGGGATATTCGTTAATGAAGCTGGAAAAAATTGCAAAAGCCCCCTCCCCACCAATTTAAAAAATATATATATGTGCCATTACTGGATGGAAAGGGGTAAAAGAGAGGATAAGAAGAGTGCCTTTTTCACAAATGAGCACCAGTTCAAACTATTTCATATATTGGACATGCAAGAAGAGCTTTATTTGGACGAAAGGTTTTAAGGCTGACTAATAATTAAAAACACTCTTAAAAGATATCAGGTGGTTTCTATGATAAATCACAAAAGAAGTCTAATGAACTAAATCAATAGTTACCAACGTCATTTACCAAGACAATCAGTTTTTGAAATATGTATGTTTTTTAACTATTCTGAAATATAAGTCAGACAGTCATAACAAAACTAATTAGAAATTTAGTTAGCATTTCAAAATAACGTATGACAAATATTTAGGTAAGTAAATTCATATGGAAATGAAAATTCCTTGTTTTATTATAGTGAAATTTTGGACGTCCATCCATTTCAGGTAGCTGACGGAAAAAGCCATCACTTTAATATATGTAATGGGGTCTCAGCTGCAGATTTGAATGTAAGGTATGTAATGCGATCTCAGTTGTAGATTTGTAGATTAGATCCGAATAATTTCAATCCTTGTGTTCTTAAATCATACATCATAATTATTATTTTACACCAAGAAAAAAAGTTAACATCAACTATTCATTTTTCTCTAAACACTGATATCATTTTATGGCTGTCACCATCTTTTTATTTACTACTATCTGAAAGGATCTCGCTCGTGTTGTTCATTTTTAGTCTTTCTCACTTTAAACTCTAAAAAGTTTCGACTTCTTGCTCATCTTTTTCACTTCTATATCTTCATCATCTACAAGAGTGTCTAGGACCTAATTAAGGAATTAATAAATTTTGTTGAATGAAAAAATCATTATGACCCATTTGGTTTATTATTTAATTTCCCTACACCTTAGGTTTATAATCTGCAACAGTGAGACTGGTGAGGAAGGGAATTAGGTGTTTGTTCAGTTTTCAGCAAACGTTAAGCTGCAGATAATTCAATAGTGCTTAATACCCAAATAATATCCAGACAGTGTGAGAAAATCTAATTGAGAGTGATTAAAAACTAGTATTAAATATCAAATGTATAATATTTCAATATGTAAGAAGTCTGGAGGTAAATGTTATTTGTTCCTCTTAATAAAGAGTACTATTTTCATGTTGAAAATCTGTCTATGAATGTTATATTTGGTTATGGACAAATTGCTGGCAGGTTGAGAGTGGCTATAAATAGTCAATAATTTTTCACTATGAACATGATAGCTTTGATGATATGAGCATAAATGTAAAAATAGCAAATACATACATGTAAAAATGTAAATTAATTAGAGAAATGAAATTTTCGTTAATGTCTTAATCCCATTAGTGTTCTGCTTTAAGAAACTATATTTTTTAAGCTAATATGCTAGCCCTTTGCTAAGTGCTATAAATAAAAATATAAGTAAGTTTTTGGTAGACAAAATTATAAGTTAGGAGAAAAGGAAGAACTGTTTTTACTTTCTGTCACAAATCATTTTGAATTCAGGATTTTCAGTACAATTACCATTTCATTTTTTTATAAATAACTACGTTATATACAGTTTGATGATGCTATGACTAGGCTGAAGTTATTTAATTATTTACTTAAGAATATGAATTTATTTCATATGGTCTACCCTACAGCATGTATACTATGAACAAAAAGAGCCTTACTTTTGAACATTAAATAAAATGCATTAAGAACACATTTAATGAGTGTTCTGCCTATGTTTTCCTGTAGGAGTTTTATAGTATCCAGTCTTATATTTAGGTCTGTAATCCATTTTGAGTTTATTTTGGTATATGGTGTTGGAGAATGTTCTAATTTCATTCATCTACATGTAGCTGTCCAGTTTTCCCAGCACCACTTATTAAAGACATTATCACTTTTTCCATTGTATATTCTTGCCTTTGTCATAGATTAATTGACCATAAGTGTGTGGGTCTATTTCTGGGCTTTCTATCCTGTTTCATTGATCTATATGTCTGTTTTTGTACCATTACCATATTGTTTTGATTACTGTAGCTTTGTAGTATAGTCTGAAGTCAGAGAGCCTGATTCCTCCAGCTCCATTTTTCTTTCTCAGGATTACTTTGGCTATTTGGGGTCTTTAGTGTTTCCATACAAATTAAAAATTTTTTTGGTTCTAGTTCTGTGAAAAATGCCATTGGTAATCTGATAAGGATTGCACTGACTCTGTAGATTGCCTTGGGTAGTATAGTCATTTTAACAATATTAATTTTTCCAATCCAAGAATATGGTATATCCTTCCATCTGTTTGTGTTGTCTTCAATTACTTTCATCAGCATCTTACAGTTTTTGGAGTACAGGTCTTTTGCCTCCTTAGGTAGGTTTATTCCTAGGTAATTTATTCTTTTTTTGATGTGATGGTAAATAGGATTGTTTTCTTAATTTCTCTTTCAGATCTTTCATTGTTAGTGTATAGTAATACAACAGATTTCTGTGTACAAATTTTGTATCCTGCAACTTTACCAAGTTCATTGATGGGCTCTAGTAGTTTTCTGGTAGTGTTTTTAGGATTTGCTATGTATAGTATTATGTCATCTGCAAACAGTGACAGTTTTACTTCTTCTTTTCCAATTTTGATTCTTTTTTAAATTTTTCTACCCTCATTGCTGTGGCTAGGACTTACAAAACTATGTTGAATAAAAGTGGTGCGAGTGAACATCCTTGTCTTGTTCCTGATCTTAGAGGAAATGCTTTCAGCTTTTCACCATTGAGTATGATGTTAGCTGTGGGTATGTCATACATGGCCTTTATTATGTTAAGGTAGGTTCCCTCTATGACCACTTTCTGGAGAGTTTTTGTTATAAATGTATGTTGAAAGTTATCAATAGCTTTTTCTGCATCTATTGAGGTGATCATGTGGTTTTTATTCTTCAATTTGTTAATGTGATGTATCACACTGATTGATTTGCAGATATTGAAAAATCCTTACATCCCTGGGATAAATCCCACCTGATCACAGAGTATGATCCTTTTAATGTATTTCTGGATGCAGTTTACTAGTATTTTGTTGAGGATTTTTGCAACTGTGTTCATCAGTAATATTGGCCTGTAATTTTCTTTTTTCTGGTATCTTTGTCTAGTTTTGGTAACAGGGTGACGTTGAACTATAGAATGAGTTCAGAAGTGTTCCATCCTCTGCAATTTTTTGACATAAATTGCAGCAATATATTTACGAATCTATCTCAAAGACTAATGGAAATAAAAACAAAAATAAACAAATAGGACATAATTAAACTTAAAAGCTTTTTTACAGCAAAGGAAACCATAAGCAAAATGAAAAGACAACCTACAGAATATGATAGTGAAGATGATGCAAGTCCTCAGAAAAAGAATGGAGGCAAAGATCGAGGAGATGCAAGAAATGTTTAACAAAGACCTAGATGAATTAAAGAACAAACAAACAGAGGTGAACAATACAATAACTGAAATGAAAAAAAAAATACACTAGAAGGAATCAATAGCAGAATAACTGAGGCAGAAGAACGGAAAAGTGACCTGGAAGATAAAATAGTGGAAATAACTACTGCAGAGCAGAATAAAGAAAAAGAATGAAAAGAAATGAAGACAGCCTAACAGACCTCTGGGACAACATTAAATGCACTAACATTCACATTATGGGGTCCCAGAAAGAGAAGAGAGAGAGAAAGGACCTGAGAAAATATTTGAAGGAATTATAGTCGAAAACTTCCCTAACATGGGAAAGCAAATAGCCACTGAAGTCCAGGAAGTGCAGAGAGTCCCAGGCGAGATAAACCCAAGGAGAAACACGCCGAGACACATAGTAATCAAATTGACAAAAATTAAAGAAAAGGAAAAAGTATTAAACACAACAAGGGAAAAATGACAAATAACATACAAGGGAACTTCCATAAGGTTAACAGCTGATTTCTCAGCAGAAACTCTACAAGCCAGAAGGGAGTGGCACGATATATTTAAAGTGATTAAAGGGAAGAACCTACAACCAAGATTACTTTACCCAGCAAGGATATCATTCAGATTCGATGGAGAAATCAAAAGCTTTACAGACAAGCAAAAGCTAAGAGAATTCAGCACCACAAAACCAGCTCTACAACAAATGCCAAAGGAACTTCTCTAAGTGGGAGAAACAAGAGAAGAAAAGGACCTACGAAAACAAACCCAAAACAATTAAGAAAATCGTAATAGGAAGTTAAATATCGATAATTACCTTAAACGTGAATGGATTAAATGTTCCAACCAAAAGACACAGGCTCAGTGAATGGATACAAAAACAAGACCCATATATATGCTGTCTACAAGAGACCCACTTCAGACCTAGGGACACATACAGACTGAAAGTGAGGGGATGGAAAAAGATATTCCATGCCAAGGGAAATCAAAAGAAAGCTGGAGTAGCAATTCTCATATCAGACAAAATAGACTTTAAAACAAACAATGTTACAAGAGACAAGGAAGGACACTACATAATGATCAAGGGATCAATCCAAGAAGAAGATATAACAATTATAAATATATATGCACCCAACATAGGAGCACCCCAATACATAAGGCAAATGCTAACAGCTATAAAAGGGGAAATCGACAGTAACACAATAATAGTGGGGGACTTTAATACCTCACTTACACCAATGGACAGATCATCCATACAGAAAATTAATAAGGAGACACAAGCCTTAAATAACACATTGGTCCGGATAGATTTAACTGACATTTATAGGACATTTCATCCAAAAACATCAGATTACACTTTCTTTTCAAGTGCACACGGAACATTCTCCAGATAGATCACATCTTGGGTCACAAATCAAACCTCAGTAAATTTAAGAAAATTGAAACATATCAAGCATGTTTTCCAACTGCAATGCTATGAGATTAGAAATAAATTACAGGGAATAAAATGTAAAAAACACAAACACATGGAAGGTAAACAATATGTTACTAAATAACCAAGAGATCACTGAAGAAATCAAAGGAGAAATCAAAAAACACCTCAAGACAAATGACAAACACGACGATCCAAAACCTATGGGATGCAGCAAAAGAAGTTCTAAGAGAGAAGTTCATAGCAATACAATCCTAACTCAAGAAACAAGAAACTCTCAAATAAACAATGTAACCTTACACCTAAAGGGAACTAGAGGAAGAAGAACAAACAAAACCCAAAGTTAATAGAAGGAAAGAAATCATAAAGATCAGAGCAGAAATAAATGAAATAGAAACAAAGAAGACAATAGCAAAGATCAATAAAACTAAAAGCTGGTTCTTTGAGAAGATAAACAAAATTGATAAAACTTTAGACAGACTCATCAAGAAAAAGAGCGAGAGGACGCAAATCAATAAAATTAGAAATGGAAAAGAAGAAGTTACAATGGACACCACAGGAATACAAAGCGTCATAAAAGACTACAACAAGCAACTCTATGCCAATAAAATGGGCAACCTGGAAGAAATGCACAAATTCTTAGAGAGGTATATAACCTTCAAAGACTGAACCAGGAAGAAATAGAAAATATGAACAGACCAATTACAAGTAATGAAATTGAAACTCTGATAAAAAATCTTCCAACAAACAAAAGTCCAGAACCAGATGGCTTCACAGGTGAATTCTATCAAACATTTAGAGAAGAGCTAACACCCATCCTTCTCCAATTCTTCCAAAAAATTACAGAGGAAGGGGCACTCCAAAACTCATTCTACGAGGCCACCATCACCCTGATACCAAAACCAGACAAAGATACTATAAGAAAAGAAAATTACAGACCAGTATCACTGATGACTATAGATACAAACATCCCCAACAAAATACTAGCAAACAGAATCCAACAACACATTAAAAGGATCATACACCATGATCAAGTGGGATTTATCCCAGCGATACAAGGATTCTTCAATATATGCAAATCAAGCGATGTGATACACCATATTAACAAATTGAAGATTAAAAACCATATAATCATCTCAGTAGATGCAGAAAAAGCTTTTGACAAAATTCAAAACCCATTTATGATAAAAACTCTCCAGAAAGTGGGCATAGAGGGAACCTACCTCAACATAATAAAGGCCATATATGACAAACCCACAGCAAACATCATTCTCAATGGTGAAAAACTGAAAGCATTTCCTCTAAGATCAGGAACGAGACAAGGATGTCCACTCTCACCACTATTATTCAACATAGTTTTGGAAGTCCTAGCCACGGCAATCAGAGAAGAAAAAGAAATAAGAGGAATACAGATCAGAAAAGAAGAAGTAAAACTGTCACTGTTTGCAGATGACATGATACTATACATAGATAATCCTAAAGATGCCACCAGAAACTACTAGAGCTAATCAATGAACTTGGTAAAGTTGCAGGGTACAAAATTAATGCACAGAAATCTCTTGCATTCCTATACACTAACAACGGAAGATCAGAAAGAGAAATTAAGGAAACAATCCCATTCAACATTGCAACAAAAAGAATAAAATACCTAGGAATAAACCTACCTAGGGAGACAAAAGACCTGTCTCTAGGTCCATCCACAAAACAATGAACAAACTGAAAAGGTGACTTATGGAATGGGAGAAGATATTTGCAAACCATATATTCCATAAGATGTTAATATCTAAAATATGTAAGAAACTCAAAGAACCCAAGAAGAAAAATAATAATAATAATAATCCAATTAAAAATTGCGGAGGACCTGAGTACACATTTTTCCAAAGAAGGCATACAGATGGCCCACAGGTACTTAAAAAGATGTTCAACATCATAATAATCAGTGAAATGCAAATCAACACCACAATGAGATCTCTCCTCACACCTGTTTGTATTGCTGTCATAAAAAGAACAAACAATAAAAAATGTTGACAAGGATGTGGAGGAAAGGGAACCTTATACACTATCAATGGGAACCTAAATTGATACAGCCATTATGGAAAACACTAGGGAAGCTTCTCAAAAAATTAAAAATAGAACTATGATATGATCCAGCAATCCTACTCCTGGGTATATAACTGAAGGACATGAAATAAGTATCTCAAAGAGATATCTGCACTCCCATGTTTATTGCAACATTATTCACAAAAGCCAAGACATGGAAACAACATAAGTGTCCATCAGCAGATGAATGCATACAGAAAATGTTGCAGGCATATATACATATATATATACATATATATATATGTATATATATATACATATACATAACATATACATACATATATATCCCACATAAATACAATGAATTATTAATCAGCAATACAATAGTAGGAATTATTGCTATTTGTAACAACATGGATGAACATCGAAGACATTATGCTAAGTGAAATAAACAGACAGAATATCATGTCACTTTATGGAATCTGAAAAAAAAAGCCAATGTCAAAAAAACCCCAGAGAATATGAAGGTGGTGCCAGGAGCACTTTCTTTTGTTTCCTTATCAATTAGCAGCAAATCTGATCAGTTTATATGGTAGTCTAAAAAGATTGTCATTCTCAGTCCCACTGAGGTTATTGTGTACTTTATATGCTTAGAGACTTTGCTACCTCCACTTTGGTTAATTGTCAGGTTTATAGTCTTGGATAACTTACCTAATTTAACTGTGCATTAATTCTCTCCTTTGTAAATTAAAGATGATAATAGTATCTACCTTATAGGGGTGTTATTAGTATTAAATGTGTTGATAATTATAAAGTGATTAGAAACAGACTGGCCTATGGTAAGATTTAATAATGTTGCTAAGTAGGGAAATAAAACATAAGGACCAATGTCAATGTTAAAAAAAATTAAAGAACTAAATCTTAGCGAATTAAATCAATCCTACATATACTTTATGTATGTTGTTTCTTATGATAATGTTTACCATTATAATTAACACACTAGATATATTTGAGAATTATTTTATGCATAGCTTTGCGAAAAAATAACGTCAGTTCGTAAGAAGGAACTTATGAAGTTGTAGTTTTACTTTAGTTACATATTAGATTATATCATTTGATAAACTGACAGTTAAATAATTTTGTAATATAGAATATATTCTATCCTAAAATTATAAGAATAGTAAATGATCCTATAGATATACTAAGAAATATAAAATAGATAATGTAATATTACAAAATCACACAAATACCTGTAGTATTTAATATGTATACAACAAAATACAGGGGAGTGCTGATTTATGTTAACTGCCTTATTTCAGGGACTCTAAGATGGCAGTGATTGTAAAATGCCAAATGCTAGATGTTACATATTGTAATATTTAAAATTTTAAAGATTAAAACAAAACAAAGACAGCAAAATGACACTGTGAATCTTAGGTTTTTTGTGTAAGTCCTACAGTTAATCAGCAAGTGAATCAGGATTTAATCTCAGATCTTTTGGCTTCCAAAGATGGTAATAATTCTATTATATTAGATAACTTAGAAAAGCTTAATTCAGGCAGCCTTAATATTGGAAATATAAAACCATATTTATCTCTGATATAGTGACAGCATTAACTGAAAGAAAAGAACTTAAACATACTTTTATTAAATTTGTACAATATATAGGATATTTTTATGGGAAGAAAGTAAGATGAATAAGATCTAATCTTGGAAGTGGTGAAGGATGGAGAGTGGAAAGAAGAGGGGCTAGCAGGCACTTACAGGTAAATGGAGTTAAAAGGAGAAGGCAACAATTACTATACTTGGGGTTTCTTGAATAGAAATAAATCTAACTGAGGTGTGAAATCCTTACAGTGGGAGGAAACCATGTTATCAGGAGGTTAAGACTCACAAAAATTAGTTTTAGTCTCTTAAAAGTCACTTCATGCCAGTTGCTTAGCTTTCTTAACCTCAGTATTTTCCCAGCATAACTCAAGAGTTTTTGTGGTGAACGTGTGAATTGCATGTTCAGTATTAAATGAATATATGTTATTGTTAAAGATTCCTAAAAGAAGATTGTCTAGGCTTATGTGAAGTCCTTAATCTAAATTCAATAAGGACATTGATTGATGAAAGAGTAATGAAGATAATATCCCCCATTAAATGAAGAACACGTCCTAGCCATAAATATGTAAACAGATAGCAACAAAAAGAGAAGTGGAATAGAGAAAGTTTTTGAAACAAACTTTTTTTCCTTAAACGTATCTTTTCTCTAGTCACTAAAAAGACTTAGAAGTGCTGATAGCCCATTAGTAATGAATAGCCTGAGTACCCAGATTGTGGTCTCTAAATACCATTTCCCACTAAAATGAACAAAGTAAAGGGTGATTCCAAATCTGGGACAGGAAATATGAAAGATGAGGCATGAAGTTATCAAAAGCTGCCAGTATCATGTAAAAAGATACAGGAGCCAAGTTAAAGGAAATTTCACTGTTCTAAGATGGAAAAAGGGTATTATAAAGAATAATCACTGCAATGGATTGAAATATCTAAAATACATTAACATCCATGACTTTATTAAAACTTCATTTGTTACCTTTGGATTGCTAGAACATTAGACGATTATCCTTCAAATTGTAAAAAAAAAAAAAAAAAGAAAGAAAGAAAACAATTGAGAATTTATCCTGCCTTTCTTTTATGTATTATATTTCAGGGAATCCAAGTAATGAACAAATCAGAGCTAATAAGTGTGGGACATGATTTAGATTATCACACTTTTAAATCTCTTATGAAGTAATGTATAATAGGCAAAGATCATCAATAGAAGTCAAAAATATTAGGTAAATTCTGGTGGAGAACTTTATGAATCATGCTGATACTGGAATCCAATGATGAATCTTGACAAAAGGTGAGGCAATCTGACAATTTTTTTTTTGTAATAAAATAAGAAATATGCAGCCACATTTATGAGGTAATCATGGCTAAAATAAAAGCATCCTAATGAAACATCTAACACTAATTGCCAGTTTAGGGATATAAGAGGATTAGAGGAACGTGTTAAATGAATTTAGGAATCAATAAAACCCTGAAAGTGAGAATATCTGTAAGACAAATGTCTTACTTTGGATTCTCCAGAAACTGGTCCTTGGACAATGATTATAATGCAGGGACCATGAATGGGGAGTGGCAAGTTGGAGCAGGCAAGGGAATACAACCATAAAGCCTGCATTGTAAACTAGCTACCACTGGGGGGAACCAAAGCCTAATCTCATCACGCTGGAAACTGCTAAGAAAAAGTGTACACAATACTATTCAGAGGCATTCCATCCAAGGGCCTAGGGAGATGGGGTGTTTCTGCACCAGTAGCCCTCATTTTTTGGTTATAATTTTATTTCAAGGGCATTAATTCTAATTTTCCATCCAGGATTAGAGTGGTTTTCTGTAGCTTTAAGGGAAGCCCCCAGGCCGAAATATCAGATACTGGCTACATTAAAAGGTAAAGGGCACTGACTTCACTAGTTTCTACCAGAGGTGACTCAGTATATTCAACAAATATATGGCATGGGAGTTAGAGGAGGAAATGGTTATAGATTCAAAGAAACTTCACAGATTACTGAGAACTACTATACATATTTATTATATTGATTTTGGTAATGGTTTTAGGGTTATATATATGTCAAATCTCATAAAAGTGTACAGTTTTAAATATGTGCAGCTTATTGTATGTCAGTTATACCTCAGACAAATGGTTTTAAACAACAGTGGGAAAAGAAAACAACGTAAGAAATCATACCAGCCAAATTTTTTTTAAAAAGGTTTATTTGGATCTTAATTAGAACAAGGCAACTTAAAAAGACATATGTGATAATTTTATAAACATACGCACAACAGACTGAATTTAGATGATATTAAGGAATTACAGTTAATTTTGCTGTGTACGATGTTTGTTCTGTAATTAAGTTAAAGTATCATCTGTTAGATATGATGTCTGGGATTTATTTTTATTTTATTTATTTATTTTATTTATTTATTTTTGGCTGTGTTGGGTCTTCGTCGCTGCGCGCGGGCTTTCTCTAGTTGCGGTGAGCAGGGGCTACTCTTCATTGCGGTGCAAAGGCTTCTCATTGCGGTGGCTTCTCTTGCTGCAGAGCACGGGCTCTAGGCACATGGGCTTCAGTAGTTGTGGTATGCAGGCTCAGTAGTTGTGGCACACGGGCTTAGTTGCTCCGTGGCATGTGGGATCTTCCCAGACCAGGGCTCGAACCCATGTCCCCTGCATTGGCAGATGGAATCTTAACCACTGTGCCACCAGGGAAGCCCCTGGGGTTTATTTTTAAATACATTTGTGAAGAGAAAAAAAGTTTGGGTGGGCATGAGAGAAAGCAAGAGTAGCCCATGATGGTTTACTTTGCTCTTTCTGCCCTTCTCCTATTCCCTCTAATTTTGTTTGAAGTGTTCCATAATAAAACGTTAAAGATAGCAATCTTAAAACCAAAACAAAGAAAAAAAAAAAAGACTTTGTGATTTTTGCAAGTAGATGAATAAAAAAATCTATTTAATTACTATTACTTTCAACATAGCACAGCTTTTGTTTTGACTTTTATAAATGTCTGGGTTTTAAAAACTCTACCATGTACCATGGTTTACCCCATAGTGGTGTTTTGCCATACAAACCAAAATTTTCAGCCGTCTATATAAAAATAAAATATGACAGTAATTTTACTACTACCTTTGTTCTGTGTAGGACATAGAATTTGTTTTACTATGTGCCTTCATTTTAGAACATCTTCTCTATTTATTCATATAATAAACATAATTCTTGATTATAGTAATTTGAAGATCATATTCACTGAGTCCAGTTTCTGGTTTAACTGGACATATAATAGGGCAGAACTTTGAAAATAAAAATAGAATGGCACATATTTTTATATTTCCTAAAGTTAAAGAGAAAAAAATGGGATGAGGAAAAAGATAACTTGAAAACTTCAGTTAATTTAATATGCAGTCACTTCAACATAGTGTGTTGAAAATCCAATCAGACATTGACATTTTCTGTAACAAATGTACTTTTAACACAACCTAATAAGTAGAGAGGAAGACAGTCTGCTAAAAGAATAATTTCATTTTTTTACTCAAGATAACTGCTACATCATAATGATGAAAGAGTTTTTGTATGTATAAGACAAAGCTGAGCTGTAATGAGGTTATTGGTTTTTTCTAGACCAGCAAATAAGTGAACTATAAGTAATGGGTTCCAATTTAGAGTTCTTTTTTTTATGCTGAAAATAAGGACTTTGCAAGACTCTGATATATCTTTGAGTGCCTCTGCATGCTCTTCAGTCATTAGAAATGAATTTACAGGGGTTGAGGGGGGAAGGGAGACTGAAGTTCTATTTATATTCTATAATGTAGTAACATTGTCATGAAACCCTGAGGCTAAACTTTCTAAGGAAAAAAATGTAAATAATAAATATTCTACAGTGAATAATCTAGAAAAGAAACTAATCTCAAAAGAACCTAATTGACACTAAACCAAGTAAAGCAACTTCCTTAAAGAAAGACTTTTTTTTTTTTTTAATCAGTCATCAATTTTATACACATCACTGTATACATGTCAATCCCAATCGCCCAATTCAGCACACCACCATCCCCACCCCACTGCAGTTTTCCCCCCTTGGTGTCCATACGTTTGTTCTCTACATCTGTGTCTCAACTTCTGCCCTGCAACCCAGTTCATCTGTACCATTTTTCTAGGTTCCACATACATGCGTTAATATACGATATTTGTTTTTCTCTTTCTGACTTACTTCACTCTGTATGACAGTCTCTAGATCCATCCACGTCTCAACAGATAACTCAATTTCGTTCCTTTTTATGGCTGAGTAATATTCCATTGTATATATGTACCACATCTGCTTTATCCATTCATCTGTCGATGGGCATTTAGTTTGCTTCCATGACCTGGCTATTGTAAATAGTGCTGCAATGAACATTGGGGTGCATGTGTCTTTTTGAATTATGGTTTTCTCAGGGCATATGCCCAGTAATGGGATTGCTGGGTCATGTGGTAATTCTATTTTTAGTTTTTTAAGGAACCTCCATACTGTTCTCCATAGTGGCTGTATCAATTTACATTCCCACCAAAGTTCAAGAGGGTTCCCTTTTCTCCACACCCTCTCCAGCATTTGTTGTTTGTAGATTTTCTGATGATGCCCATTCTAACTGGTGTGAGGTGATACCTCGTTGTAGTTTTGATTTGCATTTCTCTAATAATTAGTGATGTTGAGCATTAAAGAAAGACTTTTGTAGGACATTTAAATAAAGCAACGAGACAAAATGAAGGCACAGTAAAAACACATTTGATAATCAAAAGAAATTTGGATTGAATGAGTTACCAGCTAGTTGTTCTATGGGATGGGAAATATGAACTTGTGCCGACTATATCCTGTTTGGCCATTTGAGATCTTTAGGTACATATTTCCAATGCCTGGAATTCATTTCTGTTGTCTTTAGTGCAGATGAGATTTATACTCTCTAAATCAATTGCCTAATATAGTCCTACAGATTTAAAAATTTCATGTTTCAAAAGAGATTTGAAAGTGAGATTGGTTTTAACACTGTATTATGAAAGACCAATTTTAGAGATATTAAAGTAGAGTGTTAACTCTTCATATTCATATTAGAATTTTTCTGTGTTCTAATAAAAATTGATTTTAGCTAAAGGAATGTAAGGAAATACTGTGGGAGGTTTTCCATATGTGACATACTGCTTTATTTCTAGTATTATAGTTACTTGCAAACTGAAACTGAATGTTCTTCTGACATTTCTAACATCTACTAGGAGGCAGTAGTGGTTATGGACTGGGGAAACAAATATTTATGGAATAATGTCCAAATTTCTGAGAAGCATTAATATGTGCAAACAGGAAAACACTTAACTGAAATTTTCAGTAATTTTTAATAATAAAATATCAAGGTGGAATTTTTTTTCTATTTTCAACTATGTATTTTCCTGAAAATCCAAGAGACCAAATGAGATTAAACTCAACTTCGTACCTATTATTTAATTTATCTGCATGCTAGTCAATGAAAATTGGAAAAAAATCATGTTAAACAAAGCGTGTTTCATCATAAACTGTCAATGATAGAAAATGCCCATTACTTTTCTCTGTATGTATGTGCTTATTTTATGATTACAGTTGCTTTTATTTCTATGAGTAAATTCATATTATTTTAAACTTTCTTATATGTGTCTTTATCCACTGCAAGTATGAATTCTATATTTTATGAATGATATAGTCATCTTTTTCAATAGAAATATCTCTGCAAAAATTAAAATGTGTTCAATAATAACTTACTGATTACTTACTATGTTTTAGGTATTATACCAGGTGCCAGTAATAAAAATATTTAATAGAGTTAGTTGTGTAAACAATACAATGTAATATAGCCTGTGAAAATATGCATTAACAGAAATATAAAAATGACGAGATCCTGTTAAACACACAGGAATTAAATATGATGGAGGGAGGAGAAGAAATATTATTGCAGAATTGCAGAGAGGAGCAACATTTACAGTGTGGAATTTGGCAGTATGTGCAAGGCAAATCAGGTGTGAGACATGACTGGCTCCTAGAGAATTCAGAGTGATTTCTAACCGTCTAAGGGGAGTGGTAAAGTTAAAGCAAACATGATGATCTTTCTCAGTAGAGGGAGCTGCAGGAACACCGTAGGAGGAAGAGGCTTGATATCAGCAAGACATGTGAGAACAACTGGCAGAGCCCGAACCATGGGTCCAGAATATGGTCCCTTTGTGACTTTCCAGCTTCAGTCTGGTGATAACCTTTCCGCAGCCCTCTCCACAAGGAAATCAGAGTCCCCATGGGCTGTGCGATCTGAAGGTATCCTGGCCCCACCAATTTCCTGGAATCCACTGCATGCCCACACCAAGAGTTGCTGATCCCCTTCTCCCCCAGCTTCACCCTGGAGGTGGCCAGTTGCTTGCCAGGTACTCAGATCAACTCCTCTCCTGCCAAACCAGCTGCTATCCAGTGAGCTGATCTGGTGTGGTCTGAACCCCTTCCAAGTTTATCCTTCTTTAGATACTTTTCCTCAGCCCTGGGGTACCATACAGAGTTTCCTGATATCTAATAGTTGCTCTTTTACCATAGTTAATTATGCTTTTATAAAATATCCCGTTTAGCCTTCTGTGTACTTTTTTATAGTCTTTTTCTCCCAATTAGACTCAGACTGACACATCGTTTTAATTTATTCTTCTCATTCACAAAGTATGGAATTCACATGCTTCTTAAAGACAATTTATGAATGACTTCCTGTGTTCATAAGCAAGGCAAGTCATGGAAAATGCATTGAAATATTTAAAAATACCATTATTTACTTGATGTATGGATGATTTTAATACTGTACAGAATGAATGTGTATTTTCAGGAAATTAGCATCCTAATTAAAATATTGCAGATGGGTTCCCAAAATAGAAGTTTATGTCTAATTTAATGGAGTTCTTTGAATATCCATTTGACATCAGGAGTTTGTGAATTTAAAATTTCTTTTAATTTGATGCTATGATCCTATATTTAAAATTGGTAGCTGCCTGCAGTCACACCTGACAAGAAAAATGAGGAAAATTGCATAAAAGCAAAGCCATAAAAAATAGGCACATTGTCTTGAGACTTTGTCAAAAGAAACCTTAGTTAGCATTTCATTTTTTCTCTCAGTTCATAAATAAATGTGATAAGTCGAAAACAAATTTCTAAGATTTGGCCTGTAATGTACTTAATACATTAAAAAATGAGTGTAGAGGGTTTGAGGTCATGTGTATTATTCAGATTACATTGGAAATACTAAAAATTCAAGCCCCAAATGCATTAACTCAGAAAAATCAGATTTATAGATACATGAGTTGGGAAATTCCTAAACAATATTATAAGGCTATGAATTATACTTGAGGCCTACAAGGTTTAGCTCTATTTGAAATTAATTTAACTAATGATATGCCTTAGTAGTCCAATATGTTAGAAAACTGATAAATATGATCCCTATATAAGGCAGTCACTTGCCGTTTCTTCATTTTGAAAACTTAGATCTGGGCTGAGGAGGGGTTTTGGGTTTTGGTGTTGTCATTATATTTTTATTTATTTACTGAGGAGCATACTTTATTATTATTACTCTTTTAAATTTGCATGTGAGGGAAATTAATTTAACCAGGCTTGTGAGAAAAGTATAGTTTGCCAATTTTGTGGCACCAAGGTAACTAACACTGTGGATTTACTTTACTTCGGTGATACCTAAGTGATCATTATAGATTATATAGATATAGTCCTGGGCTGTCTCTTTTAGTTCATTCCTTTGTTTAGTTCATTCCTTCTGGCTCAGCCTAAAAAAGCTAGTGTCCAAGTTCTGGTTTGGAACAAATAACCCAGTCTACCAGACACTCTAAAATTCTAACTCTTCATCACTGTACACACATTAAATCATTGTTCTACTGATAAAATGATAGTTTGATGAATCAGTATTGGTGGGGAAACATTAACAAGGCCTCAAGCATGTCTACCTCAGTTATCCCACTCTCTGAAGTACAAGTGAACAAGGAAGCCTGTTCACACTGCTCCTGGACATTTTAAACTGTCTAATGGGGGCTTCCCTGGTGGCGCAGTGGTTGAGAATCTGCCTGCCAATGCAGGGGACACGGGTTCCAGCCCTGGTCTGGGAAGATCCCACATGCCGCGGAGCAACTGGCCCCGTGAGCCACAGTTGCTGAGCCCGCGCGTCTGGAGCCTGTGCTCCGCAACAAGAGAGGCCGCGATAGTGAGAGGCCCGCGCACCGCGATGAAGAGTGGCCCCCACTTGCCACAACTAGAGGAAGCCCTCGCACAGAAACGAAGACCCAACACAGCCATAAATAAATAAATAAATAAATAAAATTAAAAAAAAAAAAAAAGAAAAAAAAACTGTCTAATGGACCATTTGAAGTCTGGCAAATGGATCTTATGCAACTTCCTTCGTCTAATGGATATAAATAGGTTTTAGACATGGTCTGTATGTTTTCATATTGGACAGACTACGTCCCTTGCAGGAAGGCTACTGCCTCTTCTCTGGCTAAAGTCCTTTTGGAAAAGATTATCCCTGCCTGGGGAACTCCTCTTAAACTTCATATTGATTGAGGAACCCATTTTACTGCACAGGTACTTTGACTTTAGGTAAAAAGTACCTGAGAGTTCTCCCTCCTACCCCTCCTTCTTTCTCAGATGTGACCTTAATAGGTGCACTTCCCCTCTGATGTGAGACACTACAGCTAGGAAAGGTCCTTTCTGGCTGTGAGGGGCAAAGAGCTGCTGATACTAGAAAACCTGACTCTTGCTCAGCGATGCTTTCAGAGAAGATCTTGATCAAAATGTGGAAATGTAAAAGGTTAATAAACAGAAACCTCAAATAATCGCACCTTGCAACCTGGAAATTTCATCTATTGGAAAAGACACCTCAGAAGAACTCCCTTCAACTCTTGGTGGAGAGATCCTTATTGGGTACTGCTAACCACCTCTTGTGCCACCAGACTCCAAGGAATAGACTTTTGGATTCATGTGACACACCTAAGGAAAGTACCAAACACTGACTGGACCCGCACATCATATGGTAACCTGAAAGTAAAGATTTCCCAGAACTGAAGCAGCGGATGAGACAGCTTTCCCAAGATGTCTGGACCATGCCTGTTGGAAGTTTGCCAAACCTCTGATGATAACATAATGCTTCAGATGATCTCTAATTTACTGCATCATTGACCCTTACATTTAATTCCTTCCTATATACATGTCATTGGCCATATCACTTTGATTTGCCCACTGCTTGACTCTGGGCTTGGTCACGTAATTTGCTTTGACCAATTGGATATTAGTAGACATGATGCAAGCTTGAAATGTACCTACATAATTGGATTTTCCTTCTTTTTCTAGTACTTCTATCAACACTATAAAAATATGCCCAGACTTGTCTGGTGGAGTATAGTAAGAGACATGCGAAGTATAACAGAGTCGCTCTAGTCATCCCAGGTGTGGGCAGCATAGATAAGCTAATAAACTAGTTGATTCCCTAGACAAATAAATGACCCCAGACAAGAATAACACATCATCAACTGACCAAAGACAGTTGGTGAGAGGATTGTAACTGGGTATTGCATATTTTTATTTTATTTTTTCTAGAGTTATTTAATTTTTTAGAATATGTTTTTTATGGAATATTAATAGAAGTAAGTTCACTTTAAAAATTGAGATGTTCGTTGTATTTTTTGTTTTATTAAGATTTTTACCAATCTGCATCTATTCTGATTGATACTCTCAAAAAAAATTTTTTTAAATAGATTTAAAATAAAAAACAATTACCTTTTGAGCTTTCTTCATTTCTATTTAATGTTAACACTTCCATATAAAATAGAACTGCACTTGATGATAGCAGCAGCTGCTTACTGATGAGTTTTGAATCCTGAGATATTTTGAAGGCTAACCCCCACTGGGAACTTTGTCAGTGTTAATACCTATTAATAATTGCTGACAAATTATCAACAGTCCAGGAGCAAGTTTTCTGTTGATGATTTGTGAAAAACAAACATATGGTAACTTTGACATTATCTTAATTTTCTTGCAGGAGATATTTCATTTTGATATGAAAAAAAGACTAAATCAATTTCAAAAAAAAAAAAAAAGTTTATGTGATGTTGGTAGAGAGTATAAAGAGTTTTTCTCCATGTGTTTTTGCTGTTGTTGTTTCAATATGATTTTCTGAAATGGAGAAAGTGCATCTGGAAAAGGACTGGATAAACACCAGTATGACAATAAAGTAAAAAATTCCATTAGCAAAACAGGTTTTTAGGAACTTAAAAATGGCATTTTCAAGTGTGTTTTCATTTACAGCATTCTCATCTTCAGTTTTCTTTTGAAAAGTAGAAATGCCTAGTGTAGCAATGTGAGTGATCAGATGGAAGACACAAAAGAGATTAAATATGAAAGGTTTTTCCCTACTTTTATTTTTCTCAAAAAGATGTTAGCTATAACACAGTATAGCCAAGCTAGTAAATCATTTTAAAAACAATTTTTTCTTTGGAATGGAAATTCCCCATAAAATCACAGAGTAGGCTTCTGTGTAGATACAGGGCATCTGACTTTTCTTTGGAAGGGTGAGCATAACTCATAGATTTCATTCTCAAGAAAATTGCATATTAGGGCAATTTTTGAATGGTGAAATAAAAGCTGAATTCTACCTTCACTTAGGATATGAAAAGTTGCTATTGACTGTCATTCTATCCCTAACAAAGAAAACAAAGTCTCTTCTCAAAAATATATACATAGATAGAGACTTAAATCCTATAGTATCAATAAGAAACCTAACAACAGAAAGTAGACTTAAAGATAAATTTAGGAAAACAGGAGGAATAGTTCATATTGATAAGAGGTCAGTTAATCAGCACAATAATCATAAATGTATATGCCCTAATAGCAGAATTTTAAAATTCATGAGGAGAACAGAGAATTGATGGGAGAAAGAGACAAATCAATGATTATAATTGAAGACGTAAACACCTCTCTTTCTTTCAGTAATGATTAGAACAAATAGAAAAAAACTATAAAGAAGATTTGAGCACCATCAATCTGCTTCATCTAATTAATACTTATAGAACACTCCACCCGACAGCTGAAGAGTACACATATGTTTGAAATATATGGAACATTAGCTATACATTGAAGAATAAAGCTAGTCTCAATATATATCAAAAGATTGGAATCAAAGAGCATATTTTCTGATCACAATATAAATAAATAAGAGATCAGTAAAAAAAATAAGATATATAGATTTTTTTAAAGTTAGGAAATTAAACAAAATAATTATAAATAGCCTATGGACTAAAGAATAAATTACAAGAAAAATTAGAAAATGTTATGACTTTAACAATAATCAAACCACAGCCTACCAAAACCTGTGAGATGCAGCTAGAGCAGTTTTTTGAGTGAAATTAGCAGCTTACATTATTAAAAAAAAGAAAAGCCTAAAATTAATTTTTTAAGCTTCCAAATTTAGAGGAGTAAAATAAACCCAAAATAAGTAGAAGTAAAGCAATAATAACAGAAATTATTGAAATATAAAATATAAAATAAAAAATAGAGAAAAATTATAACATCAAAATCAGTTCTTTAAAATGATTAATAAGATTGATGAAGCTTTAGCAAGACTGATCATAAACAAAAATAAACAACAAATTACTAACATTAGTAAGTAATTTAAAAAAATCAATACAGATCATACAAAGAATAAAGAACATTTGTGGGGTAATATGAATGACTAATAATTCAACAAAATAGATAAAATAGAAAATTTTCTTGAAAAAATACTTGTTAAAGCTGATACTAAAAGAAACAAGAGTAAAGGTCTAAATAGCCTCATGTTTACTGTATATATGAATATGGAATTTTAAAATATTCTTACCACAAAGAAAATTCCAGACCCATATGGATTCACTGGTGAAGTCCATTAATAATTTCAGGAAAAATAATACCAGAATCACACAAATTTTTCAAAACATAGAGGATGGAATAATTCTAACATGTTTTACTATGCCTCCATAAGCTTGATACTAAAAGCTAAGGCATTTAAAAGCAAAAATGATTAGAAAATTATAGACCAATATTACTCATGAACATAGGCACAAATATCTTAACAAGACATAGTCAAATTCAATCCAGCAATATATAAAAAGGGCAATATATCATGGCCACTCAGGTGTGGACTACCTAGGAAATAAGGTTCTTTAAAAATCAAAATCATGGTAATTCACCACATTAACAGAATAAAAGAGAAAAACCATATGATCATCTTATTAGTTGTAGAAAAAGAGTATTTAAAAAATCCAGCATCCATTCCTGATTGGATGAAAAATGAACTGCAAATTAATAATACAAGGGAGCTTTCTTAACATGATATTAGGCATGCATGATAAACTTATAAAAACTTTTTAAACAAGGTAGGATTCAGTTCTCTCCGCTTCTATGCATTATTGTACTAAAGGTGCTAGCCTGTGCAATAAGCGAGAAAATAAGTTAAAAAATACAGATAGAAAAGATGTAAAACTACAATACTCCTTATTTACAACACATATTATGTATAAGAAAACCCTATGGAAGTAACAAGAAAAAAAATGATCAGAATTAAAAAACAAATTGTGCAAGTTTGCAAAATACAAGGTTATTATACAAAAAAAATAGAATTTCTAGCAATAAATCAATAAAAATGAAATTAAGAAAAATAGCAAGAATCAATGTAAATTACCTAATATTAAATATAATCATAAATGTTTAAGAAGTTTTCACCAAAATTACAAAACACTGCTGAGGGAAAATACAGAAGAGATAAAATAATTGGAGATACATACCATGATCACTGAAGCGGAAAGACTCAGTATTGTTAAGGTATCTTTTCTCCCCAAGGTCATTTTTTTTAAGAAATTGTTATGTTGATTCTAGAACATACATGGAAATACAACAGATATAGATTAGCCAAAAGAACCTTGAAAAAGAAAAATAGCTTTGCAGAATTTTACTACCTGACTTTGAGACTAAAGTATGATTATAATAATCAGTATTGGTGGAAGGATGGAAAGAGAAATTAGGGGAACAAAAGAGTGAGTCCAAAAAGTGATGTGTGCATTTATGAACAATAGAATGTTGACCAAATCAATTCAAAGGGGAAGGAATATATTTTCAACAAATGATTCTGGAACAACTGGATATATATGTCAACTATTTTAAGCACCCTATATCACTTTTATGTCAACCCTTATATCACAAAAATAAATTAAGATTAATCATAGACTTAAACATAAATACCATTGCCATAAAGCTCCTAGAAGAACAAAGAGAATCTTCATGCCTTACATTAAGATGAATTTATTGGAAAGAATACAAGAAAACAATAATTATTAAAGATAATATGATAATTTCATAAGGAATAAACATTTCTTCTCATCAGAAGAAAATCAGTGGAGCGGGAAAACACTTTTAGAGCATATGTCAGACAATTGACTAATATACAAAATATGTAAAGGACTTCTATACATCAACAGTAAAAAGAAAACAAGCCAATTAAAATTAGCAAAAGACTTGAAAAAATGTGTTAAAAAGGAATAAATATACACGTTTTGTATACATGGCATATTTTTATATACGTGGCAAAAGAGCATGTGAAAAGGCACAACAGCAACATCAGTCCACCTATAGTAACCCTTCTCAAAAGGAGCCAAAAAATAAACACTAAAACCTATTCTTTTTCTCACCCTAAATATAAGACACTGTGCCCATTAATCCAATTACAACCATAAGCCTGGGGTCAAAGTAATCCATTGATGTTCCACTAATGGGAGTGGGGACTGTTGACGCACAGAGCAGGGTGGATATGAATGGAGTTTGGATCTGAAGGGAGAAAGGGAGGGCAACTAGCACAACTCCCTGATAACATCTTTTGTTCCAAAAAGAAAAATAGAACAAATATATTGAGGGCAATAGAAGAAAGGAGGGCAGCGAGATAGATAATAACTGCCTCCAAATATAATGTCCTGTCTTTTTTTTTTATCTTCCTGAAGGTGTTTAAGTGAAAATATTTCTTCCACATCTGTTAGTACAGTATCCCTGTCAAGGATTTTGAAAAGTTTGAAATTTTTACCCTATTTTCAATCTAACAAGTTAGATTGCCACAGTTTCATGTATGATGGCCAAAGACCTAAGAACACTGGGTCAGAAATAAAGGAGATTTTGTTACTCACAGCAATAGCCAGAAAATCTGCAATTGTGCTTGTTCCCTAAACCCCAGTTTTCACAAGGTATCACAAACACAGTAGAGTGTGTTATAAGAGAGGAACCCTGATGTTAGGAAATCTTAATCTTTTACAACAAGCTATAAGCCTGCAGGACCTTTGCCCTAAAGGGGGACATTATCTTTACTAAACTGGACAGTAAATAAGCTTGCCCTTGCTTCAGAGGTAAACATTATATCTTCCAAGGCTTTTTGATATGCAGGCAGCATTGAAAAAAATCATTCAGAACAAAGACAGTCAGTACCTCTAGTTGCAAGGTGGACAGACACTTGAGAGACCCACCATTTTTTCTAGAACTCCATCTCTAACCAGCCACAAACAAACAAGCAAACAAAAATCTTCTCGAATTAAAAAAAAAGCACAACATTTGTGACATCTCTGTACCTATATGAGGGTACAAACATTCCTTAAGTTTTCTAATCAAGACTCTTTCTAAGGAGGGACTTCCCTGGTGGCACAGTGGTTAAGACTCTGCGGTCCCAATGCAGGGGGCGCGAGTTCCATCCCTGGTCACGGAACTAGATCCCACATTCATGCAACAACTAAGAGTTTGCATGCTTCAACTAAGGAGCCTGCCTGCCACAACTAAGACCAGGCACAACCAAATAAAAAAATAAATATATTTTTTTAAAAAGACTCATTCTGAGGATAATTGGCAAATACATTGGTATCAAAAACAAAGGACTTTTGTTGACCAGTTTTAAATCTAGTCTTAATGCACATTGTTTTTCTGCATGTTTTAAAGTTTTGTGGTGAGATATATGAAACAATCTAAGTAGTCTCTCCATCCATTTTCCCTTTATAATAATGTCACAGGCAGGGTTATTATGTCACATCCCAGGGATATTGAGAGGTTACAACAGATGTGGCTCAACATTTTTCTTTATTTAAAATGTTGATAATGGCCACTGCTGTATTGGAGGAGTGTAATGTTTTCATAAAATTAACTACTAAAAAATGCAAAATTTGTCATCTTCTTTCAAGGTGACCACTCATTATGTTCCTCTGAGGCTGCAAGGAAAGCTAGATATAAACTTCAGCTGTGACTAACAAAGAGCACAGAATTCTTTGACATCTGTGCCAGCTGTTCCTCCATTTGAATTACATCTAGCTTCTGAACTGATGAAAAATCTTATCTTTAAATAAAAAGATGTTTTGATGCTTGACTATTTTCTAAACTAAAATATGCTTCTATTTCTATATATTGAGGTAACAAATAATATTAATTGACTCTTAAAAACTAGCAGTGTTTTTAGAACAATAAAATATTGTAAAGTAGACCTCATTAAGTTAGTGCCTATTATTGCACGCTGGGCAGGCAATTTCATAAATTCAAATGTGTTATCTCTAAGCATACAATATTCTCTCATACTTTGGAGTGGTTGTGTTTTCAGAATGCCTGCCAGTATTTGGCATTTTCTATGATTTCCTTGCAGGTGTTGCAATGCATCTCAAGCCTTTAGCTTAGATAGATAGAAAATAATTAATTTTTGTATAAGAATTTAATTGCATATTATATCAGGAAAAATTTGCTTTTTTAAAAAAGTTCTGCTTATTTTTATTTCTAATATTTCAATATCAATGCCTGATTAGAATCCTTATATTGTTGAAGAGTATAAACATATTTCTGAATTAAGGAATCTTTTTTGTCCATGCACTCTCAGCAAGAATATCTATCATGATTTGGGAAAGATAATATCCTGATTATGTGTACAATTAATTGGGAAGATAGGCATTGAAATACACATAGAATGCATGCTTAGAAAGTGTGGGTCTAGCCTGGACACTGAAGGATGTTCATGCTATGCCAGATATCTGAAAATAGAAAGGCTTTTCAATGCTATGAGGCAAGGGCATACAATGGTTTGAAGAAGGATAGATAATGTCAAACTCAGGTCAGTCGGCTCTAAATGTTATTTTTCAAATAAATGTCATAGCAATTCCATTAACATAGAAGGTAGATACTGTGTAAGAGGAAAAACAGTACTATCCATACAATACTAAGTTTGATGTAAGGAAAGTGATAAAAAAATTACTTCAAGGGGTGGGAAATATAGAAATAAGCTTTAAAGAGTCTCAAATTTGAAGAAAGTATTGTTGAAGAATGTATTGTTGAGTTATGCATGAGTTCCAAAGCTATGGGATCTTGGGACTTTTTAAATCAAGAAAGAAAAATAATCATTGTTATTTCTTTATTCTACCCTTTACCTTGTATTGCATAACTTTTCATCCAACTGCAAATTTCACCCTCAGTACCAGTAGTATCTATACTGCACAGTGAGAGAATGCCTCATTGATTTTCATAACTATGTTTAGCCAAGTAACATATGCCATATACATTTTCTTTCCATTCTTTTCTACATCCCTCTTTTCCCCATGTCATTATTTGCTGTGGTGTCCTTCCATGTGATTCAGTCATCAAGGTTCCAAAGTGCTCCTGGATTGTGTGGAATCTTTAAGGTGCTAAGATTGCCCTGAGTTTCATTCATAACTATATAGAATGCCTCCCTTTCCCCCCAGCCACTTGTGTTTGGCACTTTTACATGGGCACCGAAAGAGTAGAATTGTCCTAATACTACAGTATTACAGAGAGCCTTTTAATGAAAACAGTAGTTTCCACTGTGCTCTCATGTCTGCACCTCACTCTTTCTCTTGCATTCACTCTTTCATTTTTTCTTTTTTAAATCACCAATTGTGTGATAACTGAGCAGGAGTCCAGGGGCAAGGGAGCTTACCCAGGCTGCCTTAGTCTTTTCCAATCCTATACCCCCCTTTTTTTCCCCATGAATATCTTGTTGCTTGCTTTCATTTTCCAATTCATTGAAACTTCCCTTAATAAATTGCTTTTCTCAGGATTGTATTTCACTTTTGCTATACACTGTGGAAATCTTCATATTTGGAAGGTTATGATGAATCTAATAATCCATTAATGTGCCCTCACTCTGTTTATCACTGTGTAGACTATTTTGGAAATGTAAGAGAAGCACTATGTCCCTGTTAGCAAGCAGCTTATAATGAGGATTGGGAAAGAAATGGGAAACAGAAATAACTAATAAATGATATAGAATTCAAGATCTGTATTATATAGAACAATTAGTGAATTACTATACATGACATGAAAAGTGTTCATTATAAACAGTAATTTCAATATATTGAAAATATTGTACATGAGATAGAAATTTTAAATCATTTTATAAACTATTAGAAATAAAAATATAAAGGTTGAAAATATCAAGGTTGTTTTTGCAGAGGAAATAGCATTTAAGGAAATAGCATTCTATCTAGTGTGTAGACAAAACGTACTTTCTATTTAGAGAGAGGGAAATTAAGCATAAAAGAATATGGAAATATGTTATAATTGTGGAATGAATTCAGTAAGAATCTCTAGGATTGGTTAAAAAATAAGCTCTGATTTCTTGTTAATCAATCTAGGAAATAAAAAGACCCAAGATAGCCTTCGTTCTTTAGAAGGTCAAGAACAACAGTATATGCGAATCATTTTGAGGAAACAGGCAAAATTTACCATGGTTGCGTCTGACAAACTTAATAGGTGGTTACAGCAGCTAATGCTTTTCTACAAGTGGCCTTTTATGAAATAAGAGTTTTAATATGACAAGACTCCAACATGATACTAACTCATATTAACTGGATCAGTCTAATTATGATATAAAAACAAATTTGGTGCAGTCCTGTACCACCATCTTAGAGATCTGAATTTACAATGTTTTAATTGTAAATTAAACATGGTGGGAATTGTTCTTACTTTGAGTGGAAACAGAGTATCCCAGATTTAATATCATATTATTTATTTTCTATTAGTTATTTTGTATATGACTTATACTGTCAATGTACTGGAATAAAGAGAGTTTTTTTTTTTAAGTTAATTTTAAAATGTGCCCTCTTATTCAAATGGTTTACTCTCTTTGAAATATATTTCAAATGGTGAAATTGCTCTTCATATGAAAGTAAAATGATGCAAGGAAGTTCTACACAGAGAGTATAATTCTTATTTATACATTTTAAAGATATGCTACCAGTAGTCCTGTGATTACAACTCATAATATCTAAGGATTATGCAATCATAAATATAGCTATTCGTACATACTATAGCTCTTTTATGGTCACGTTTAAAAATTATTACTTTAAAATTTTAAGTGATTGGTATTAGGACAAAGGTAGGTTAGTGATTTTATTTTGATAAAATGCTCAGTTAAAATAATTTGGTATATATTAAAGTACTAATAGTTTATAAACCATAATTACATATGGTGGGGATTGTTAACTGTCCTGTGCAGTGTAGAATGTTCAGCAGCATCCTTGGCCTGTGTCTACTAATGCCAGTACAACCTCCAGTTTGATAGCCAAAAATGTCCTTAGATATTGTCAGATGTCTTCTGGTGTGCAAAAAGGCCCCCAGCTGAAGGCTACTGATAAAAGATCATCTCAAAGTATATCTACTACTTGGGACAAAATTCTCAGTGACTTTATCTGTTGAAGATTTTATTATCCAAAAAGGACACAACAGCATCATCCATGTTTATGGTTTTATTTCAGTGTGACTTTGACATTCTTATCCTTGAGATATAGGGTCTATGTTACATCTTCTTGTATATGGGTAGACTTGTGACTACAGTAGAAGTGACACTATGACTTCCAAAGCTCTGTTACAGAAGTCAATACATCTTCCTTCAGGGTTCTCCTAAAATGCCACCATGCCCTGAGGAAGTTCAGGAAACCAGTAGAGATACGTGGAGAGGTACCAAGGCCCTCATTCTACAGTCCTGAGCTTCCCCCAGCCCTACTTGCCAGCCATATGATTACATCATCACGAAAGTAGACCTTGCAGCCCCCAGTCAAAGACAGCAGATGATGCCATCTGTAGCAGGCATGAGCCTTCCCTGCCATACCTTACCTGAATTGCAGATTTGTGAACAAAATAACTAATTTTTGTTATTTTAAGCTGCTAAACTTTGGGATAGATTTTTATGCAGCAGTAGCCAGATCATTACACCAGTACACTAAAGGAAACATTAAAAGGAGAGGAGCAGTGGAGGAATATTTCTAGAATCTTCAGTTTGACTTCCTTCCCTTCCTTCCTTCTTTCCTTTCTTCATCCCTCCCATCCCTCCTCCCTCCCTTCTTTTCTTTCTAAATAGCTTTACATGTGTTTACCCATGCATTGTCAAATACTGATTACATTAATTTGCATATTTAACAATATTTACTAGCTTAACAATATAGATGACATGCTTGTTTTGCGTAACTGTAATGGAGCTGGTTCATTCAAGCCGGAATGTATTTTCCTTAACGAAATACTCTGTGCATCACATCCCATCATCCTCCACTCTCCATTCAAAACCCAGGACAAGCAAAGTCCTCACTGGAAATCACCAAGTATAGCAGATTATTCCACCTTTTGTACTTCTAAGACACAAATGCTATATCATACACTGCATGCTTACTGTCCTTCCCCCCTTGTACATATGCACACAACTTAGAGCAGGGACTGTATTGTATTCTGTCTCTACATTCCAATTACTGTACAGTGACAGTTCTTTAATAAATGCTGAATAAATGACCCTGTGAGATGCCAAGTTGAACATTTGAAAACTATTCATAAAAAATTATGTGTTGGTATGAATGGGAATGAGTAAAATAATTACTTAATGTAAATCAATGTCATATAATTGGAAAGGTTATGATTACCAAGGAGTTTGGAGAATAAGATGAATGCATGACTAAATAGGCAAGACCTGAGTATGACACTGCACATAGTTAACCCAGTAAGAAGTTTTGCATTTCAAGATAATTATTCACGGGATAAATAACCAGAGTAAATATAAAATTACATCTAAGTTTTAAATAAAATCATGTTTATGCAATAAACCACATATTACCAATTAACAAATACTACATTCAAAATATCATGAAAAATTTAGAGACATAGATAGGAATTTAGAGAATTCTAGAGGTAGATAAAGCCAGGTGCTAAGACAAATAATATGAGTAAAAAAATCTAGAGAAAGAAGATTTTGAAGAAATGTTTATTTAAAAAAGTGATATATTTCAAAGCATTGATTTATCACCAATGGTATATAGCTCGAGTCTAAAAATGTAAGAATACCTTCTTCCCTGGGAACTGTATGAAAAGATACAAAAATCTAGTCTTTTACTGAATAACAAAAAATGTACAATTATGTTTATCTCAGGACTTGTTCCTGAAATCTTGTATTATTCAAGAATCTATGATTTTTCTTGCTTGCTTCTTATTTACTTTTTATTTCATAATGGAATACTTAAAATTTTTAGAAACACTGTCCTGAAGTGAAACTGTTAATAAAACAACTAGTTAAAAAGCAACAAAAATATTAACTAAGCAACCACTTGTTTTGCCTCTAGGAAAATAACTGGTCTTTATAAAAATGGTAAATTAGATTGTTATGTTGATGTATCATGTTATATTAAGATGGCTTAAATGGTCTCATACAATATATAACTTACAGATTAAGACAAAAATATAATTTGTAAATATTACCTCATTAAATTTAACATCTTTAATTATACATTTTAAGTTTTAAAAATAATATATATAAATATTTTTTATAAGTTATATATTAGAGAGTTGAACAATGCTAAATTATTTTCCCTTTATCATAATGCCCATTAACCAAATTTAATTGACTGGATGATTTTAAGCATATGTCTTTAAAAGACCCTTTCTCAGATCTTTCCCCCTCAAAATTAGCACTTCTTACATGTTTGTGCTATTACAGTCTTTTTGTCTGATAAACTGTATCCTCTTCAAGAGACCTCATGCTGGATATAGTGCTAAATATGTATCTTACTGATTTTCAAAGGATCACAGGTGGGAAGCCATTCATAAGTAAGCTGAAAGATAATACTACTACTCAATATTTTACAGTATTTTTCAGATTCACAATAATGTGTAGATTTTAAATAATTATTATTTATGATAATCATGGGCATGCTATTTTCTCTTTGTAGACAGATAAATCATCTCAGATTCTAAATTAATAAATCATTTAAAATGAGTAACCTAAAATGCATCTTTGTTTATCACTACTTCCTTATAACATATTTCAGGTACACTTACTTTAATAGGAAAGCAATTACACACCTGATTTCTTCAAGAGTAAAGAAATCGAGTATCAGAATCTTTGATATCAACTTAACAATATTATTGTAATAGTACCAGATTTGTCCAGTTAATAATAACATGTAATAAAGAAAAATTCATGTTCTAATTTTGATGTTCTGTTAGTTCCTTTAGAGGTCAGAAAATACCTTACCCACCACTCCATAGTTTGACATAGTTCAACATATGTTTACAAGAAGCAGAAATTTTTCTTGGTTTATGAAGGAACCAGAAAATAACTAATTGTGCGTAGTATTATTTATTAAATATGTTGCACCCATCCCTGTATGTACATTTTACATTACAATAAATATCATCTTACTTCAGCAAAAGTAATGAAAAGTGTTTGTAATCCTCTTTAAGATGCTTTCCCCAGCTTTCTATTTAATGTTATATGAAACGGGATGTCTGTACGTTGAAGGCTCTTCAAATGAGATCCTGAAATTATGACTGGATATCAACACTGCCAATCTATTCTGCCCCAGAAATTGACTAAAAGAAACAGATCTACTCCATGCTTTGAGGTAGATTGCCTATTATGGAACAAACAAACCAGACACCCATCCATAAAGATAGAGAGGAATTCATATCTGAAAAGTCATATGAAAAATGGGACACAGATCTCACAAGGTTTGAATATTGTGTAATACTATTTTCCATAGAGAATAATGAGAAAACAATTTCCTCTTCTTTGGCTGGTCTCTAAGTCTCTTGGTGTCTTGAAATTTTGCCTCTGAAAAATTATCTTTGAAAGGAAATTCATCCCTGACATTCAAAAACACTTAAAACGTTTGCTCACGAAAGAAATCCCAGGTTATAGACAACCTACACAACAGGGAAAGCTCAAAAATTAAATGGAGAGAGGACCCAGCTTTCTTCAGCTTGTAGATTATATAATCTTCTGCTGATTCTTTTTTTTTTTAACATCTTTATTGGAGTATAATTGCTTTACAATGGTGTGTTAGTTTCTGCTTTATAACAAAGTGAATCAGCTATACATACACATATATCCCCATAGCTCCTCCCTCTTGTGTCTCCCTCCCACCCTCCCTATCCCACCCCTCTAGGTGGTCACAAAGCACCGAACTGATCTCCATGTGCTATGTGGCTGCTTCCCACTAGTTATTTTACATTTGGTAATGTATATATGTGCATGCCACTCTTTCACTTCGTCCGAGCTTACCCTTCCCTCTCCCCGTGTCCTCAAGTCCATTCTCTACGTCTGCATCTTTATTCCTGTCCTGCCCCTAGGTTTTTCAGAGCCATTTTTTTTTTTTTTTTTTTAGATTCCATGTATATGTGTTAGCATACGGTATTTGTTTTTCTCTTCCTGACTTACTTCACTCCGTATGACAGACTCTGGGTCCATCCACCTCACTACAAATAACTCAATTTCATTTCTTTTTATGGCTGAGTAATATTCCATTGTATATATGTGCCACATCTTCTTAATCCATTCATCTGTTGATGGACACTTAGGTTGCTTCTATGTCCTGGTTATTGTAAATAGAGCTGCAATGAACATTGTGGTACATGACTCTTTTTGAATTATGGTTTTCTCAGGGTATATGTCCAGTAGTGGGATTGCTGGGTCATATAGTAGTTCTATTTTTGTTTTTTAAGGAACCTCCATACTGTTCTCCATAGTGGCTGTATCAATTTACATTCCCACCAACAGTGCAAGAGGGTTCCCTTTTCTTATACACTCTCCAGTATTTATTGTTTGTAGATTTTTTGATGCTGGCCATTCTGACTGGTGTGAGGTGATACCTCATTGTAGTTTTGATCTGCTGATTCTTTTGGTACTAAATATTCTGTTATACTTCTCTGAACACATCCTTTCAGCTATGTCATAATGAGTAAGATTAAGGGCTGGCCACTTTAACTGCCAGTATATAGGAGTCTTAGAATAAAATAGTTTTTAAACCCTAGGTATTTTCATTCATGTTATCAGGGTGCAGGGATACGAGTCAGTAGGTCTTGAGAAGCAGAAATTTTGCCACTGAATATCAGCACTCCTCTTGTGTGTTCCTATTATACATCCTAATATCTTGGTATAAATATTAAAAAGGGAGTGTTTACAAAAATAATTAATGTATTTTAGGCAAACACATGAGAGACACTTCTTTAATTTAGCTCTCAAATTTTATTTTCCTTGGCTCTGAAGGTTTTCTGTCTCAATATATGTATATATTTACATGAACTTCTATGAAAATATATGTAAACCAACTTAATTTTCAGTTTTATGCCTCTTTTGTTTGTTTCTTTTGTTTCTATGACTAATTGTATTTTCTGTTATTTTTCATTATGCCTCTTTGGGGAAAAATAAACACCTTAATTTATATTGAACTTATCAAGAAAAACTAGATTTCAATAAAAGGTTATTTTTCTATATATATACATGTATGTGTGTAGCGGGAGAAGATGTGTGCACTGTGTGTGTGTGTGTGTGTGTGTGTGTGTGTGTGTACACATACTGGGATGATTCTAGAGCTTCTAGTTTCCAACTACAAGGAAATACTCAGGTGATTAATTTAGAGTAGGACAGCATTTCCTGAAAGTTGTTCTCCAGAATACTGGTTCCACAGGATATCAATATGTTTTGCTGGTAAGAGAGAGAATTATTGATCAAAGAACAACGGGAAAGATTGTTTTTTTTAAATATACAAGTTTCTTTATTGCAATACTTATCAAAGGTGTCCGTTGAATTATGACTCTGAATAGGATGTAATAAGACATATCTAAAAAAAAAAAAAAAAAAAAAAAAATGTCCTAAGCTTTTTTGACCATGGAGTATGTTTCCACAGATCATCTCTTAGGGTCAATCTACTACAGAATGCACTTTGAAAAATGAGGAATTTGAGGATCAGAGAGGTTAATCATCTTATAATTCATAATACCTGAGACTCTAACTCAGAATTCTGAGTTGGCTTATATGGTCCATCAGCCAGATCAGTGTGACTTAGCCAAAATTTGAGAACATCAGGAAATAGTTTGCAAGACACCTTATATCAGATAAAAGGAATTTGCATTTTTGTCACTGGAATACAAATATAAAGAATATCTTAATAAGAAGGATGGTGCCCGTTGTTTCCAGGGATGATAGAACAATAGGAGGTCTTAGCAAATAGTAATCAAATAGAGATTTGGGGCCTTGTAGATGTAAAAATGTAAGGTCAAAATGGCTAGAATGTGTTTAAGATGGTACAGATATAATATTGAAAGGTAGTAAAATATTGTGAGGTCACTTTCAGGTATATTAATTTGTTTTATTTAGCCTAGAGTGGAGAACTATGAACAGTGATATTTTGTATATTTTACAACTTTAAATACACAGACATCAATATCAATATCTTTTTTGTAGGTTTTTAAAAAACAATATGACTGGTCCTGATCTGAGGTGTTGGCTCAGCCGTTTCATAAGGAACTCTGGTCTGAAGGGCCGGGGGAAAGGCCTCTGCGTGGGGCCCTCTATGAGCAAGTGAAACAGACTAAGCACAAAGGGTAAAAAGATGGATGGGCTAGACCTGAAGTGAGATTGCCAGATCTATGTCCTTTCCAGATGAAATGTGGATCCTCTAGCAACAGGAGGTGTGAATAGAGAGGACTTTCAAGATGGCGGAGGAGTAAAACGTGGAGATCACCTTCTTCCCCACAAATACATCAAAAATACACCTACATGGGGAACAACTCCTACAGAACACCTGCTGCATGCTGGCAGAAGACCTCAGTCTTCCCAAAAGCTGTGTGGCTGACAGGGTCTTGGTGCTCTGGCCAGTTGCCAGGCCTGAGCCTCTGAGGTGAGAGAGCCAAGTTCAGGACATTGGACCATCAGAGACCTCCTGGCCCAATGTAATATCAATCGGCGAGATCTCTCCCAGAGATTCCATCTCAACGCTAAGACCCAGCTCTACTCAAAGACCAGCAAGCTCCAATGCTGCACACCCAATGCCAAAAAACTAGGAAGACAGGAACACAAACCCACCCATTACAAGAGAGGCTGCCTAAAATCATAATAAGTTCACAGACACCCCAAAACACACCACCAGACGTGGACCGGCCCACCAGAAAGACAAGATCCAGCCTCATCCGCCAGAACACAGGCACCAGTCCCCTCCAACAGGAAGCCTACACAACCCACTGAACCAACCTTACCCACTGGGGGCAGACACCAAAAACAACAGGAACTACAAACCTGCAGCCTGCATAAAGGAGACCCCAAACACAGTAAGTTAAGCAAAATGAGAAGACAGAGAAACACACAGCAGATGAAGGAGCAAGGTAAAAATCCACCAGGCAAAAAAATGAAGAGGAAATAGTCTACCTGAAAAATAATTCAGAGTAATGATAGTAAAGATAATACAAAATCTTGGAAATAGAATGGAGAAAATACAAGAAACGTTTAAGAAGGACCTAGAAGAACTAAAGAGCAAACAAACAATGATGAACAACACAATAAATGAAATTAAAAATTTTCTAGAAGGAATCAATAGCAGAATAACTGAGGCAGAAGAACGGATAAGTGACCTGGAAGATAAAATAGAGGAAATAACTACCACAGAGCAGAATAAAGATAAAAGAATGAAAAGAATTGAGGATAGTCTCAGAGTCCTCTGGGACAACATTAAACACAGCAACATTCGAAGTATAGGGATCCCAGAAGAAGAAGAGAAAAAGAAAGGGACTGAGAAAATATTTGAAGAGATTATAGTTGAAAACTTCCCTAATATGGGAAAGGAAATAGTTAATCAACTCCAGGAAGCACAGAGAGTCCCATGCAGGATAAATCTAAGGAGAAAAACGCCAAGACACATATTAATCAAACTATCAAAAATTAAATACAAAGAAAGAATATTAAAAGCAGCAAGGGAGAAACAACAAATAACATACAAGGGAATCCCTATAAGGTTAACAGCTGATCTTTCGGCAGAAACTCTGAAAGCCAGAAGGGAGTGGCAGAACATATTTAAAGTGAGGAAAGGGAAAAACCTACAACCAAGATTACTCTACCCAGCAAGGATCTCATTCAGATTTGATGGAGAAATGAAAACCTTTACAGACAAGCAAAAGCTAAGAGAATTCAGAACCACCTAACCAGCTTTACAAGAAATGTTAAAGGAACTTCTCTAGGCAGGAAACGCAAGAGAAGGAAAAGACCTACAATAACAACCCCAAAACAATTAAGAAAATGGTAATAGGAACATACATATCAATAATTACCTTAAATATAAATGGATTAAATGCTCCAACCAAAAGACATAGACTGGCTGAATGGATACAAAAATAAGACCCATATATATGCTGTCTACAAGAGAACCACTTCAGACCTGGGGACACATACAGACTGAAAGTGAGGGGATAGAAAAAGATATTCCATGCAAATGGAAAACAAAAGAAAGCTGGAGTAGCAATTCTCATATCAGACAAAATAGACTTTAAAATAAAGACTATTACGAGAGACAAAGAAGGACACTGCATAATGATCAAGAGATCAATCCAAGAAGAAGATATAACAATTGTAAATATTTACACACCCAACATAGGAGCACCTCAGTATATAAGGCAAAAGCTAACAGCCATAAAAGGGGAACTCAACAGTGGCACAATTATAGTAGGGGACTTTAACACCCCACTTTCACCAATGGACAAATCAACAAAATGAAAATAAATAAGGAAACACAAGCTTTAAATGACCTATTAAACAAGGTGGATTTAATTGATATTTATAGGACATTCCATCCAAAAACAACAGAATACACTTTCTTCTCAAGTGCTAATGGAATATTCTCCAGGATAGATCATATCCTGGGTCACAAATCAAGCATTGGGAAATTTAAGAAAATTGAAATCATAACAAGTATCTTTTCTGACCACAACGCTATGAGACTAGATATCAATTACAGGAAAAAATCTGTAAAAAATACAAACACATGGAGGCTAAACAATACACTACTTAATAACCAAGAGGTCACTGAAGAAATCAAAGAGGAAATCAAAAAATACCTAGAAACAATGACAATGAAAACACGATGACCCAAAACCTATGGGACGCAGCAAAAGCAGTTCTAAGAGGGAAGTTTATAGCAATACAATCCTACCTCAAGAAAACAAGAAAAATCTCAAACAACCTAAGTTTACACCTAAAGCAATTAGAGGAAGAAGAACAAAAAACCCCCAAATTTAGCAGAAGGAAAAAAATCATAAAGATCAGATCAGAAGTAAATGAAAACGAAATGAAGTAAATGACAGCAAAGATCAATAAAAGTAAAAGTTGATTCTTTGAGAAGATAAACAAAATTGATAAACCACTACCCAGAGTCATCAAGAAAAATAGGGAGAAGATTCAAATCAACAGAATTAGAAATGGAAAAGGAGAAATAACAACTGCCACTGCAAAAATACAAAGGAGCATGAGAGATTAACTACAAGCAACTCTATGCCAATAAAATGGACAACCTGGAAGAAATGGACAAATTCTTAGAAAAGCACAACCTTCCAAGCCTGAACCAGGAAGAAAGAGAAAATATGAACAGACAAATTAAGGGACTGAAATATAAACTGTAATTAAAAATCTTCCAACAAACAAAAGCCCAGGACCAGATGGCTTCACAGGCGAATTCTATCAAACATTTAGAGAAGAGCTAACACCTATCCTTCTCAAAGTCTTCCAAAATATAGCAGACGGAGGAACACTCCCAAACTCATTCTATGAGGCCACCATCAACCTGATACCGAAACCAGACAAAGATGTCACAAAAAAAGAACACTACAGGCCAATATCATTGATGAACATAGATGCAAAAATCCTCAACAAAATACTAGCAAACAGAATCCCACAGGCACAGTAAAAGGACCAGACACCATGATCAAGTGGGGTTTATCCCAGGAATGCAAGGATTCTTCAATATATGCAAATCGATCAATGTGATACACCATATTAACAAACTGAAGGATAAAAACCCTATGATCATCTCAATAGATGCAGAAAAATCTTTCCACAAAATTCAACACCCATTTATGATTAAAAACTCTCCAGAAGGTGGGCATAGAGGGAACTTACCTCAACATAATAAAGCCCGTATATGTCATACCCACTACCAACATCATTCGCAATGGTGAAGAAATGAAAGCATTTCCACTAAGATCAGGAATAAAATAAGGTTGCCCACTTTCACCACTATTACTCAACATAGTTTTGGAAGTTTTAGCCACAGCAATCAGAGAAGAAAAAGAAATAACAGGAATCCAAATTAGAAAAGAAGAAGTAAAACTGTCACTGTTTGCAGTTGACATGATACTATACGAAGAGAATCCTAAAGATGCTACCAGAAAACTACTAGAGCTAACCAATGAATTTGGTAAAGTAGCAGGATACAAAATTAAGGCACAGAAATCTCTTGCATTCCTATACACTAATAATGAAAAATCTGGAGAGAAATTAAGGAAACACTCCCAATTACCATTGCAACAAAAATAATAAAATACCTAGGAATAAACATCCCTAAGGAGAAAAAAGACCTTTATGCAGAAAACTATAAAACACTGTTGAAAGAAATTAAAGACAATACAAACAGATTGAGAGGTATACCGTGTTCTTGGGCTGGAAGAATGAACATTGTGAAAATGAGTATACTACCCAAAGCAATCTACAGATTCAGTGCAATCCCTATCAAACTACCAATAGAATTTTTCACAGAACTAGAACAAAAAATGTCCCAATTTCTGTGGAAACACAAAGGACCCTGAAGAGCTAAAGCAATCTTGAGAAAGAAAAACGGAGCTGGAGGAATCAGGCTTCCTGACTTCAGACTATACTACAAAGCTACAGTAATCAAGACAGTAGGATACTGGCACAAAAACAGAAATACAGATCAATGGCGCAGGATAGAAAGCCCAGAGATAAACCCACGCACATACAGTCACCTTATCTTTGACAAAGGAGGCAAGAATGTACAATGGAGAAAAACAGCCTCTTCAATAAGTGGTGCTGGGAAAACTGGACAGCTACATGTAAAAGAATGAAATTAGAACACTCCCTAGCTGCATACACAAAAAATAAACTCAAATAGGATTAAAGACCTAAATGTAAGGCCAGATACTATAAAAGTCTTAGAGGAAAACATAGGCAGAACACTCTATGACATAAATCACAGCAAGATCCTTTTTGACCCACCTCCTAGAGAAATGGAAAAAACAAAAATAAACAAATGGGACCTAATGAAACTTAAAAGCTTTTGCACAGCAAAGGAAACCATAAACAAGACGAAAAGACAATCCTCAGAATGGGAGAAAATATTTGCAAACAAAGCAACTGACAAAGGATTAATCTCCAAAATATACAAGCAGCTCATGCAGCTCAATATCAAAAAGACAAACAACCCAATCCAAAAATGGGCAGAAGACCTAAACAGACATTTCTCCAAAGAAGACATACAGATTGCCCACAAACACATGAAAAGATGCTCAACATCACTTAGAGAAATGCAAATCAAAACCACAATGAGGTATCACCTCACATTGGTCAGAATGGCCATCATCAAAAAATCTACAAACAGTAAATGCTGGAATGGGTGTGGAGAAAAGGAAACCCTCCTGTACTGTTGGTGGGAATGTAAATTGATACAGCCACTATGGAGAACAGTGTGGAGGTTCCTCAGAAAACTAAAAGTAGAACTACCATATGACCCAGCAATCCCACTACTGGGATATACCCTGAGAAAACCATAATTCAAATAGAGTCATGTACCACAATGTTCATTGCAGCACTATTTACAGTAGACAGGGCATGGAAGCAACCTAAGTGTCCATTGGCAGATGAATGGATAAAGAAGATGTGGCACATATATACAATGGAATATTACTCAGCCATAAAAAGAAATGAAATTGAGTTATTTATAGTGAGGTGGATGGACCTAGAGTCTGTCATACAGAATGAAGTAAGTCAGAAAGAGAAAAGCAAATACCATATGCTAACACATATTTACGGGATCTAAAAAAAAAAAAAAAAAAAGTTTCTGAAGAACCTAGGGGCAGGACAGGAATAAAGTCGCAGATGTAGAGAGTGGGCTTAAGGACACAGGGAAAGGGAAAGTAAGCTGGTACGTAGTGAGAGAGTGACAGTGACATATATACACTACCAAATGTAAAATAGCTAGCTAGTGGGAAGCAGCTGCTTAGCACAGGGAGATCAGCTCCGTGCTTTGTGACCACCTAGAGGAGTGGGATAAGGAGGGTTGGAGGGAGACGCAAGAGGGAGTGTATATGGGGATATAAGTATACGTATAGCTGATTAACTTTGTTATACAGCAGAAACTAACATAAGGATGTAAAGCAATTATACTCTAATGAAGATGTTAAAAAATAACAATGTGACTTAGATTTTCAATATATTCTTCTTAGTTAATAAAATGCAAATGCTGGAAAGAACAGATTTTAGTGCTACAGTAGCAGAGCAATAAAAAACATCAGCGTCTTAGTGCATATTCTCCTTTTATATTTTAAAGACATTCATCTATGTTACGAGTTTTTAAATGGCCAATCATTTTTATGCATCGTGTCACAATATTTTTCATCCAGGAAATATTTGTAACTTTCCTTGACTATTTCAATACCTTCTGAGTAGTTCTTAGAATTACTTCAAGAAAAATTATAATTTTATTTCAATACGTATTTGGCTGTCATTCGTTGTTCCAGAAAAGGAGTTATGCTCCCTCTTACTCTATATAAGGTACATAGACATTCATCTTAACTTAAAAAGGCAGTTAGAATAAATTAAAGATTCCCAAATTTACTTATTCTACAAAATCAGACAGGAGTTATCTAAAAGTTGTTTTTATTTATAAGTCCATGCCACTGTCTCACTTCGTCCCAGCTTACCCTTCCCCCTCCCTGTGTCCTCAAGTCTATTTTCTACTTCTGCATCTTTATTCCTGTCCTGCCCCTATATTCTTCAGAACCCCCCCCCTTTTCTTTTTTAGATTCCATGTATATGTGTTAGTATACGGTATTTGTTTTTTCTCTTTCTGACTTACTTCACTCTGTATGACAGACTCTAGGTCCATCCAGCTCACTACAAATAACTCAGTTTCATTTCTTTTTATGGCTGAGTAATATTCCATTGTATGTATGTACCACATCTTCTTTTTTTTTTTTTTTTTGATGTCAAAGTAAACTTTTGTTTTTATTTTGTTTTTATTTTTTTTTTAAACATCTTTATTGAAGTATAATTGCCTTACAATGGTGTGTTAGCTTCTGCTTTATAACAAAGTGAATCAGTTATACATATACAATATGTTCCCAATTCTCTTCCCTTTTGCATCTCCCTCCCTCCCACCCTCCCCATCCCACCCCTCTAGGTGGTCACAAAGCACCGAGCTGATCTCCCTGTGCTATGCGGCTGCTTCCCACTAGTTATCTATTTTACATTTGGTAGTGTATATATGTCCATGACACTCTCTTACCCTGTCACATCTCACCCCACCCCCTCCCCATATCCTCAAGTCCATTCTCTAGTAGGTCTGTGTCTTTATTCCCGTCTTGCCACTAGGTTCTTCATGGCCTTTTTTTTTTTTTTTTTTCCTTAGATTCCGTATATATGTGTTAGCATACTGTATTTGTTTTTCTCTTTCTGACTTACTTCACTCTGTATGACAGACTCTAACTCCATCCACCTCATTACAAATACCTCCATTTCATTTCTTTTTATGGCTGAGTAATATTCCATTGTATATATGTGCCACATCTTCTTTATCCATTCATCTGTCGATGGACATTTAGGTTTCTTCCATGTCCTGGCTATTGTAAACAGAGCTGCAGTGAAAACTGTGGTACATGACTCTTTTTGAATTATGGTTTTCGCAGGGTATATGCCCAGTAGTGGGATTGCTTATAAATACTACCAAATGTAAAATAGATAGCTAGTGGGAAGCAGCTGCATAGCACTGGGAGATGAGCTCACTGCTTTGTGACCACCTAGGGGGTGGGATAGGTTGGTTGCAATTATGTATGTTACTTGTCTCTAGGAATTTCTAATAACCAGTTTGTGAGTTAAATGAAACAATAGCTACAATTAATTTGCTCTATATAGTTGCAGGGTATTATATCTTTGACCTCTGGGAGATAAGGAGAAAAAATAAAGGTAAAAATGTTTACAATTGTTTTAGTAAATGAGCTACCATTACACTTCAGAAAGGGTATATAAGTATATATCATTTTACATAAATGCCTATAAGTGATCATATCATATATATTTTAGGGTGGTTTTTACCCCCTTATTTTCTTGCTTCTACCCAATCTTTCTATTCATATCACTTTTTCCTCACTAATTAACTGTACTTTCAACATAATTTATACTTCCCCATAGTTTTCTCCATGCCTATATAATCATAGAGACAGAAGCTCATACAAATAACCATAACAAATACTCTATGCAAATTGCACCACATCCTGTTATAAGTGTTTTAAAAATATTACCTCACTTAATATTTAGAATAACTCTATCAGTTAGGCAGTTACTATCATTTCTATTTTCCAGATGGGAAAACTGAGATACAGAAAGGTGAATCAGCTTGCCCACAGCACACAGCTGGTAAACTGCATATTTGGAATTCAAATTTACATCGTCAATATCGAGCATCCATTTTCTTAACTGCCATGCTATCTTGTCTTGCACTAGCTCCTAACCAGAGGAAACAAAGTATTCAATCTTCTGCCATGATACATTCACAGATACGATATTATTCAAAATCATACGCTATTACTTCTCATATGGTAATGTGGAAGAAATAACTAGGGAAATCCTTTAATTAAATTGTACATTATGTTAGGTTAATTAAATGGACAGAAAGGAGGTATTATTTTGGTAGAAGAAGGGGAAATCGCTAATGAGCTAAATAAAATATTTATGAAGTTTTTATTAAACTGTCATTTAATTGTCTTCATGCCTTGACTAATTTTGTCTCTGGTAAATTACACTCTAAATTGTTGTTATTTTTAGTAGCTCTTAAATAAGACGTTCTAATTAATGAAATTTGGCCACCAGCAAGAATAAATCAACACATGTATCTCCATATATTTCAACTGTGTTGATGAGTTTCTGAGATATAAATTCAACTCTACATTTTGAGTAAATAACACAGTGACTTTACTCTTAATCCAAAAGTGTCTACACAGACATATCACATATGTGGAATGGGGTCAAGAGACATTATGGGAATGTTAAGAGAATTGAATGATTTTAAATTAGATTTTTTAAGCAACTATGCCACAGACTCAGATTTGAAGTGGTCATTAAACAACATTCTAATGCACCTAGATTTTTATATTGGGCTGGCCAAAGAGTTCGTTTATTTTTTTTCCGTAAGATGGCTGTAGTAGTGCTTAGCTGTCTTTAACTTCATTCGAAACAAGTTTATTAGATGGTATTGTGACAGCTGTCATAGCTTGTATTAATAAAAAAAAACTTATCAAAATTGGTGAATTTTTGTGTAGGCATTTTAATATTGAAGATGGAAGAAAAAAGCAACATTTTTGGCATATTATGCTTTATTATTTCAAGAAAGGTAAAAATGCAACTGAAATGCAAAAAAGATTTGTGCAATGTATGGAAAAGGTGCTGTGACTGATCGAACATGTCAAAAGTGGTTTGCGAAGTTTCGTGCTGGAGATTTCTCACTGGACAATGCTCCACGGTTGGGTAGACCAGTTGAAGTTGATAGCGATCAAATCGAGACACTAATTGAGAACAATCAACGTTATACCACACGGGAGATAGCCGACATACCCAAAATATCCAAATCAAGTGTTGAACATCACTTGCACCAGCTTGGTTATGTGAATCGCTTTGATGTTTGGGTTCCATGTAAGTTAAGCGAAAAAAACCTTCTTGGCTGCATTTCCACATGTGATTCTCTACTGAAATGTAATGAAAACGTTCCATTTTTAAAACAAATGGTGACAGGCAATGAAAAGTGGATACTGTACAATAATGTGGAACGGAAGAGATCGTGGGGCAAGTGAAATGAACCACCACCAACCACACCAAAGGCTGGTCTTCATCCAAAGAAGATGATGTGTCTATGGTGGGATTGAAAGGGAGTCCTCTATTATGAGCTCCTTCCAGAAAACCAAACGGTTAATTCCAACAAGTACTGCTCCCAATTAGACCAACTGAAAGCAGCACTTGACGAAAAGTGGCCAGAATTAGTAAACAGAAAATGCATAATCTTCCATCAGGGTAACGCGAGACCACCTGTTTCTTTGATGATCAGGCAAAAACTGTTACAGCTCGGCTGGCAAGTTCTGTTTCATCCGCCGTATTCACCAGACATTGCACCTTCGGATTTCCATTTATTTCGGTCTTTACAAAAGTGTCTTAATGGAAAAAATGTCCATTCCCTGGTAGATGGTAAAAGGCTCCTGGAAGAGTTCTTTGCTCAAAAAGATAAAAAGGTTTGGGAAGATGTCCTTATGAAGTTGCCTGGAAAATGGCAGAAGGTAGTGGAACAAAAGGGTGAATACATTGTTCAATAAAGTTCTCGGTGAAAATGAAAAATGTGTCTTTAATTTTTACTTAAAAACCAAAGACACTTTTTGGCCAACCCAATATTTGCAAATTATTGTGATTTTATTTGAAAATCTAAAGGAGTTCTGGGAAGCCAATTTATTTCTTTGTAATCTCACTTAAAAACTGTAATTTAAATCCAATCTCATATTCACGAGACATTTTTCTTAAAAACAACTTCCAATATTAAGTTGGAAGATTTTAAATAAATACAAAATGTAAACTAAAGATTTTAAATAAATACAAAATGTATTAAAATGCAAAATATTGTAAATGTTAACTAGCAGGATTAATTTATTTCTTAAATTTTGGCTTGAATTATGGATCTGTTACAAGCGGTCTTTTTGTCTTAGTCAAGAACATTTTAGATTTAAGAAATAGAAATTGATTTCTCTCTCTCTTTCTCTCTCTCTCTCTCTCTCTCTCTCTCTCACACACACACACACACACACACACACACACACACACACACAGAGAGGCAAAGTGGAGGGGGAATTAGAGATACATCGCCACCTCATAGAAAGGAAAGGCAAATGGATTGAAATGCCGTAGGGCCACCTGAGATGCTACAGGTAGGAAGCCACGGGAACCTGTCATCAAATTTCTCAGGACTTCTCTGTGAAGTGTCTTATCTCATCTACATTCTGTCAACAAACTGGATTTCTCTTCTCCATAATCTCATCAGGAAATGTCTATTGCAATAAAATTCACATTTGTACTTTCTCTCAAGTTTAATACTTTTAGAGATTGACTACATTCTCAATCAGCAAACCAAATTCTCAGATGAGAACATCTGCCTGGTCAAGTTGATTCATTTATCCACTCATATTTCAGCTCTTACCAGAGCTGCCTCATTCACATGGTAAAAAATTTAACTATAGAGCCCCCACCTTATCAGGAATGGTGGCAGAAAGCACACATGGGTTTTTTTCCTAATTATTAAACATCTTTAAAATAGTTTTTTCATTGTTTTGCTGTATGCAGTGAGATATGTAAGGAGAAACAAATAAATCAAAAATGAATTTAAATCAGTTTTTAGAATAAGTAGAGGAACAACAATTATTTGATAGAGAGAAATTTAAAAATTTCAGTGGAAGTTCTTGGCAGAAGTTGGAAAAAATTTGAAATTTGAATACTACTTATAAATGAACAAGGAAAATTTGTAACAGTCACTGATGTCCAACTTACTTCAATGTACATGTAAAGTGCTCAAGTATTTCTTGTGAAATCCAGTGTGAATGTAAGAGTCTTAATCCATTATTTGGACAAATCTATTATTTTTTATTTGTTTAAACAAATAATATATTATTCCAAATTAAAAATAATAACTTCTATGATATTTGTTCTTGCTCTATCTAAACCTTTCAATTATACCCACTTCAATATTAGTTAAGTACTATTGTAAATTGTTACCAGATCATCTAATCTCTTTAATCCTCTTAAATTATAGTCTGTATTAATTTATATATGATGCAATTATAGTGGTTCTCTAACTTGGCTATGTAATAGAATCATTGCTGAGCTTTAATAAATCTTAGTGCCTGGTTCATACACCCAGAATTTTTCTTTAATTGATCTTGCATGTTGCCTGACAGAGTTTAGTCAACACTCCTTAGGTGATTCTAATATGCAGCCAAGTATGAGAAATAACTTCAATATGGGTATTGCCACTGAGCAATCCCCATATTTAAGCATTTAAAGCATATTTTAAATGCTTACACTTAAAATATAAACTTTTAGAATTTAAACTTTTTGAAACTATTACTCTAAATTTCCTAATTAATATTCTTAATATATGAAACAAAGAATCATTTTAATTTACACACCATAAAATTCATTTTTTCAAAGTGTACAGTTTAGTGATTTTTAGTGTATTCACAAAGGTGGGCGACCATCACCTCTATATAATTTCAGAATAGTTTCATCACCCCAAAAAGAAACCCCATACCTATTAGCAGGCACTCTGCATTCCTCTATCCTCTAGTAAATACCAATCCACTTTCTGTTTCAGTGGGTTTGCCTACTGTGGACAGTTCATATAAATTAAATCATACAATACATAGCTTCTTGTTATTAGGTTGTTTCATTTAGGGTGATGTTTTAAGATTAATCAATGTTTAAAACATATCTGGACTTGCTAATTTTTATTGTTAAATAATATTTTATTATATAGAATACCACATTTTATTCATCCATTAATTGGTTGATGGACATTTTAGTTATTTACACTTAGGCTGTTATGAATAATGTTATTATGAATATTAGTGTACAGATTTTTGTGTGGACCTACGTTTTTTTATTTATCTTAGGTATGTAACTAGAATTATAATTGCTCAGTAACATGGTATTTCTATGTCCGATTTTTTTTTTTTTTCGGGATTGCAAGAGGGTATCTTTATTTTACAACTGAGTAGACACAAAAATATTTCAAATGTTACCAAGGCTTGTGAAAAATTACAAAATTTCTTACCAAATTCAATCATTTTCCTAAACTACAGGTAAAATGAACAGTTTCCAGATACTCTCCTAGAGTTTAAATCAAGCCAAGGAGGTGGAGACCTTTTAAAAGACTCAGCAAATATCTGGCACATTATTGGAATGGGTGTACTGGTACATATAAACAGATAAAAGAGGACACTTCTTTTTAAAATCTAGATTTATAGTTACACATTTGCACATGGAAAAAAATATACCTTAGCTACTTTCCTCCAGTTAAGACAGTCAAAGAAGTAATATGTTCCCCTCTCATATGTATTGGTTTTCATTGTTGGCTCCATGCCTGGTGCCCTGGTAATCCATACTCGTTCTTCTTTGTGGTATCTCCAATCACGGTTAAAAAGCTCTACTGCAGCTAAAAGTTGAAATACGTCTCCTCCATTCATGTAATAGAGATAGAAGAGAAGGTCTTCTCCGTATCGACCAAGTTTTATTGCAGCCAGCTTATCCCTAATGTGAATGTTCGTTAAGTACTCAGATGGAACATGGAAGTCTATGTCTTGAGGTCGACAAGGTGAAGATGCCCAGGGTGATGCAAATTTGGGGTAGAGATTTTCAGGAGAGTTCAGATTGAGGCCTAATGTTGTTAAGTCGCTTCCTAATGCAAGATGTACCATTCCTGGGTCTGTCTCTGCTGCCCTGATAAATGTTAACAGGCCAATCATTCCAAACTGGTCTGTCACCATCCCTTGGAGAATGTTAGTAACCCGACCATCAGGTAACACCCGGATCCCTTTTTTCTGCTGGTTATTATTTTGTGTTGTTGAACTTTTATCTCCAGGGAATTTGGGTCCATCTGTACTTGAAGTTGTCTTGCCAGATGTATTCAAATTAGATTTACTGTCATCATTACTTGATGTTGGATCTTTATAACTGGAACCAGGTAACGCCGGAAAATCTTCGTTGTGTATTGAGAAGTCCTGGGATTGCTCATTTGCTGGTTTTGTTACCATTCCAACATAAGGAGCTCTTCCAGCCAAGTGGTTTGTTAATGGAGTTGGGTTACCACTTCCTTCCCTTCTATTTCAGTCTGCTAATTCTGGAAAATCTGAAAGGTCCAATCCTGTCACATTTTCACTTCCATCTGTTCCATTAAAAATGTTACTTGATAAGGAGTTATTCATTCCAAATGCCTGATTCCTATGTCCGATTTTTTTGAAGAAGCCCCAAGCTGTTTCCCACAACAACTAAACATTTTATATTTCCAACAGCAATGTATGAAGGATCCATTCTCTCCACTTCATCTCTAACACTTGGTATTATCTATCTTTTTTTTTTTTTTTTTTTGGCTGTGTTGGGTCTTCGTTTCTGTGCAAGAGCCCTCTCTAGTTGCGGCAAGCGGGGGCCACTCCTCATTGCGGTGCGTGGGCCTCTCACCATCGTGGCCTCTCGCTGTGGAGCACAAACTCCAGACACGCAGGCTCAGCAGTTGTGGCTCACGGGCCCAGTCGCTCTGCGGCATGTGGGATCTTCCCAGACCAGGGCTCGAACCCGTGTCCTCTGCATTGGCAGGCAGATTCTCAACCACTGCGCCACCAGGGAAGCCCGGTATTATCTATCTTTTTAATTTTATCCATTCTAGTAGTATCTCATTATAGTTTTGCTTTGCACTTACTAATTACTGATGACATTGAACATTATTTTATGTGCTGATTGGTTATTTCTGTGTCTTCTTTGGAGAAATGTCTATTCACATCCTTGTCCATTTTTAAAATTGGGTTATTTCTCTTTATTTTTGAATTGAAAGAGTTCTTTATATAATCTTGATAAAATTCTTATCAGATGTAGGATTTCAGATATTTTGTCTTGATCCATAACTGATCTTTTCTTTATGATGTCATTCAATCACAAACTTTTTTAATTTTGATGAAGTCTAATTTATCTCATATTTTGTGTCATTTATGCTTTTTGTAATACACCTAAGAAATCAGTGCCCAATTTAAGTAATGAAGATTTACCTCTGACTTCCCTGGTAGCACAGTGGTTAAGAATCCACCTGCCAATGCAGGGGACACGGATTCGAGCCCTGGTCTGGGAAGATCCCACATGCCACGGAGCAACTAAGCCCATACGCCACAACTACCAAGCCTGCACTCTAGAGCCCGTGAGCCACAACTACTGAGCCCACGGTGCCACAACTACTGAAGCCCACGTGCCTAGAGCCCATGCTCCGCAACAAGAGAAGCCACCGCAGTGAGAAGCCCGTCCACCACAACAAAGAGTAGCCCCTGCTCGCCGCAACTAGGGAAAGCCTGTGCGCAGCAATGAAGACCCAATGCAGCCAAAAATAAATTAAAATAAAAAATTCTAAAAAAAGATTTACTCCTACTTTTTCTAGTTTTAGTTCCCCCCCCCCACAGCTTTTTTGATGTAAAATTGACATGTACCTTTGTGATAAGTAAGTCCAAGGTGTGCAACATAATGATTTGATATATGTATATATTGTTAAATGATTACCACGATAAGGTTAGTAAACACATACATCATCTCAATAGCTACAATTTTTTTTGTAAGAACTTTTAGAATCTACTCTCTTAGCAACTTTTAAATATACAATACAGTATTCTTAACTATAGTCCCTGTGCCATACATTACATTACCTGAATTTATTCACCTTATAGCTGGAAATTTTTACCCCTTGATCACCTTCACCAAACTATCCCATCATCCACCCCATGCTCCTGGCAACCACTAATCTATCTGTTCTCTACTTCTATGAGTTAGGTTTTTTTAATATTCCACAAATAAGTGGGAGCATACAGTATTTGTCTTTCTCTGTCTGACATATTTCACTTACCATAATGTCCTCAAGATTCATTCATGTTGGCACAAATGACAGGGTTTCTTTTTTCCCATGGCTGAATAACATTCATATATATATATTCTTTATTCATTCATCCATCAATTGACACTTAAGTTGTTTCCATGTCCTGGCAATTAATAAATAGTGCTGCAGTAAACATAGAGATGAAGATATCTCTTTGGTATAGTGATTTTATTTACTTTGAAAAATACCCATAAGTGGAATTTCTGGATCATATGGTAGTTCGATTTTTAATATTTTGAGGAACATCTTACTGTTTTCCAGAGCGTTTATACCAGTTTACATTCCCACCAACAGTGTGCAAATGTACAGGATTTATTTTCTCCTAATCTTCACCAGCATTTATTATTTCTTATGTTTTGATGTTAAACATCCTAGCAAGCGTGAAGTGATATCTCATTGTGGTTTTGATTTTCATTTCCCTAATGATTAGTGATGTTGAGCACCTTTTCACGTATTTGTTGGCCATCTACATATCTTCTTTGGAAAAATATCCATTCAGGTTCCTTGCCCAGTTTTTAATTGGATTTTTTTTTTTTTTTTTTTTTTTTTTTTTTTGCTATTGAGTTCTGTGAGTTCCTTATATATTTTGGATATCAATCACTTATCAGATATGTGTGAGTATTTTTGGCTCCCTTTATAAAATATTAGTTGACCATAAATGCATGGGTTTAGTTCTGGGCTCTCAATTCTGTTCCATTCGTATATGTGTCTGTTTTTATGCCAGTACCCTAGGGTTTTGATTATGGTATCTTTGTAATATACTTTGAAATCAAGAAGTGTAATGCCTCCAGCTTTGTTCTTCTTTCTAGGGAATGCATTGGCTATTCAGGGTCTTTTGTGGTTCCCTGTGAATTTTAGGATTGCTTTTTCTATAACTGTAAAAGATGCCATTGGAGTTTTGATAGGGATTGCATTGGCTCTATAGATTATTTTGGGTAGTATAGACATTTTAACAATATTACTTCTTTCAATCCAAGAATGTGGGATATTTTCCCATTTGTTTGCATCTTCAGTTTCTTCCATCAGTGTCTTATACGTTTCCATTAAATTTATCCCTAAGTATTCTATTCTTTCTGATTGTATTGTAAACGAGATTGTTCTGTTAATCTTGCTTTCAGATATTTCATTGTTAAGGTAGAGATATGCAACTGAATTTTTTATGTTGATTTGTATCCTGAAAATTTACTGAATTTCTTTATTAATTCAAACAGCTTTTGTTGTTCCTAGGACTTTCTAAATATAAAATTGTGTCATTTGCAAATAGTGACAGCTCTACTTTTTCCTTTCCAATTTGGATGCCATTTGTTCTGGCTGGGACTTCTAATACTATGGCGAATAAAAGTGATGAGAGTGGGCATCCTAGTCTTGTTCCTGATCTTAGAGGAAAAGCTTGAAACCTCTCATCATTGAGTATGATGGAAGATCTGGGCTTGTCATATATGGCTTTTATTATGTTGAAGTATGTTTTTTCTATGCCCAATTTATTATGAGGGTTTTTATCATGAATAGATGTTGAATTTTGTCAAATGTTTTTTCTTCATCCATTGAGATAATCATGTGCTTTTTATATTCATTTCTATTATTGTGATGTATTACATTCATTGATTTTCATGTGTTGAACCAGCCTGCATCACAAAGATGACTCCCACTTGATCATTGTATATGATCCTTTTAATATGCTGTTGAACTCATTTTTCTAATAATTTGTTGAGAATATTTGCATCTGTATTCCTCAGAGATACTTTTTTGTAGTGTCCTTATATGGCTTTTGTATCAGAGTAATGCTGGTTTCATAAAATGTATTTGATATTATTCCCTCCTATTCAATTTTCTGTAAGAGTTTGAGAATGATTGGTATTAATTCATCTTTAAATGTTTGGTAGAATTCACCAGTGAAACTATATGGTCCTGGACTTCTCTTACTTGGAAAGTTTTTGATTACTAATTGAATCTTCTTATTTGTTATTGTTCTATTCAGATTTTCAATTTTTTTCAAGATTCATTCTTGATAGGTTGTATGTTTCTGGAAACTTATCTATTTATTCTAGGTTATCCAGTATGTTGACGTATAATTGATGATAGTTGTTTCTTTCATATAATCTTGATTTCTTACTTACATCTGTGTTTCTGGCAGCTCAGTGAGATTTTCCAATTAATCTTTTCTATCTTCCTACATTTATGTCCTTCAATGAAGTTCTACTCTTCCCTACTCTGATTTCTTTATGTTCATTTAGCTCGTTTGAAATGCTTTAATTATCTAATTTTATTTCACTCTTGTGACTACCACTGATTTTCACTCTTCAAAATATTACAGTGTTACTTTTCCTTGAACACTGACCAAAACCTTGATGATAACTTTAAACATTCCAGTATAGTTACAGCTTCCTTTTTTGTTTTTGTTTGGTTTTTTTGTTTTACTTTATGTGAGAACAGAATTTTACCTACTATTAAAATATCTGTGCTCAAATTTACTGATTGTACTGGTGGTTGGTACATATTCTCACCATTTTTTCTTCCAGTTTTATTCAGATATAATTGACATATAACACTGTATAAGTTTAAGATGTACAGTATAATGATTTGACTTTTACACACATCATGAAATGATTACCACAATAGATTTGATGAACATCCATTATCTCATTGAAGAAATGGAAAACTTTCCTTGTGATTAGAACTCTTAGAATCATCACCATTTAAAAAAATATACCTCCCTTTATAAGATGGAGCTTAGTTCACTACACTTTGAATATAGACTAGACTGAGTAAGCCACTTCCAAATAATAGCATATCAAAAGAGAAAAATGGCAAGTTTGAAGTGGAGAAACCTGGCAGACACTTAGCCAAGTGATCAAGTTAACATCACCAGCGATGTCATATCAATAATATATGCACACTACCTCTGTAGTATTTCTTTTCCAAACTCTATGACTTCAATATAATCCTGAAAAAAAAAATCAGACAAGCCAAAAATTGAGGAACATTCTACAAAACACATGACACAAATACCTGACTTTCAGAAGTATCAGGGCAGTAAAAAAACAAATAAAAACTGAGAAACTATCACAGATTGGAGGAGACTGAGGAAACATGATGATGAACTACAAGGTGATATCTTGGTTTGAATCCTGAAATAATAAAGATATTATTGAAAAACTGGTAAAATATTTTTAGAAGTCTGTATTTAGTATAGCATACCAATGTTAATTGCTTAGTTTTGATGAATATAACATGCTTATGTTGATAATAATACCAAAGAAAGCTAGATGAAAAGTAAAATGGAGCACTCTACACTATCTTCGTAACACTTTGGTAAATCTAAAATTATTTAAACATAAAATTACAAACAAAAGAAAGTAATACCATATCCACAAGTGGGTACTCTCAGAATTGTAAAGATTAAAATTTTACCAAAATATCTTATCAGTAAAAGAAGTTTAATTTAATACATATATATATATATAATATTTATGGCAGAATTTGAAAATTGGTTATAAAAATTATATGGAATAATAAATCCCAAGGCTTTGTTGAAAAAAATAATAGATATATATATGTGTATTTTGTACATATATTAATTCAATGTTATACATATTTTCCAATAATATATAACTATTACTTACATAATTAATAATTATATATAAAATGATATATATACAATAACATACATAATTAAGACACTAAAGTATTGTTCCAGGAAGGGTTAATTGTATGTTATTTGTCCCCTGCTGACCAATACAACTTTAGCTTGTGCAACTGTGCTGTTTATTTCTTACTCTTCTGGCACACTGATCTTAGAATTGGCCAGTGTCTTTCCCGTCAGTCCTGTTTGATGTTCCTTGAATAATCCCCACTTCACCTTGTTAAGTCCAACCCACTCTTCTAGTCTAAAATAAAAAGCAATTTCTTAGGTCTTTTACTGGCTGGATAAGGACCGATAATCAATGTTATAAAAATACTTTTCCTCTGTAATACTTACTAAAATGGCAATTTTATACTTATCTATATAAGTATCTTCTAAAGATATGACTTCTAATATTAGTTTACTAGGACTGCCAAAACAAAATACCACAAACAAGATGGCTTAAACCACAGAAATGTATTTCCTCACAGTTCTGGAGGCTAGCCAAGATCAAGGTGTTGCCATGTTTGATCTCACTTGAGGCTTATCTCCTTGGCTTACAGCCAGTTGACTTCTCCTTTGTCCTCACACTGCATTTCCTCAGTGCACACATTCCTGATATCTCTGTCTCTTCCTGTAAGTAAATCAGTTATATTTGATTAAGGCCCCACCTTGATAGATTCATTTTAACTTAGTCACCTCTTTAAAGACTTTACCTCCAAATATGATTACATTCTTAGATATTGGGGGTTGGGACTTCAACATATGAATGCTGGGGGGAACACATTTCATCCCATGACATTCCCCATTTGATGGGCTTCATGAAGATGTGGCACATGCCTGTCTTGTCCATACCTTTATGTAGTTTTTGAATGAATGAATGAAATATGTATAAATGACCATTGCCCCATACATGGAAGTAAGTTGTGACTGCTTTTATTTACAATATAGTCTAAATTAAAATGACTGCCTCAATTTATCAGCAATTGAACAGCTTAAATCAGGTAGAAATACATTCTCAAACTAAGGCAATGATAGTTATTTTGAAGCTAAGAATAATACTAATTTCACTAAGGTGACAATTCTGTCATTTCTCATTTTTCTATTTATGGATTTTAAAAGTAATACCATCAAAGCAAAAAAAAATTTCAATGTCATTAGATTATGCCAACCCATATGTTCTTTTTTTTTTTTAACATCTTTATTGGAGTTTAATTGCTTTACATTGTTGTGTTAGTTTCTGCTGATTTACATTGTTGTGTTAGTTTCTGCTGATTCACTTTGTATAACAAAGTGAATCAGCTATACATATACATATATCCCCATATCCCATCGTTCTTGCATCTCCCTCCCAACCTCCCTATCCCACCCCTCTAGGGAGTCACAAAGCACGGAGATGATCTCCCTGAGCTATATAGCTGCTTAGCTATCTATTTTACATTTGGTAGTGCATATATGTCAGTGCCGCTCTCTCACTTCGTCCCAGCTTACACTTCCCCCTCCCTGTACTCAAGTCCATTCTCTATGTCTGCATCTTTATTCCTGTCCTGCCCCTTGGTTCTTCAAGGACCTTTTTTTAAAAAATTCCATATGTATGTGTTAGCATATGGTATTTGTTTTTCTCTTTCTGACTTATTTCACTCTGTATGACAAGAATCTAGGCCCATCCACCTCACTACAAATAACTCAATTTCATTTCTTTTTATGGCTGAGTAATATTCCATTGTATATATGTGCCACATCTTCTTTATCCATTTACCTGTCAATGGACACTTAGGTTTCTTCCATGTCCTGGCTTTTGTAAATAGTGCTACAATGAAAATTATGGTACGTAACTCTTTTTGAATTATGGTTTTCTCAAGGTATATGCCCAGTAGTGGGATTGCTGGGTCATATGATAGTTCTAGTTTTTGTTTTAAGGAACCTCCATACTGTTCTCCATAGTGGCTGTATCAATTTACATTCTCACCAACAGTGCAAGAGGGTTTCCTTTTACCCAAACCCTCTCCAGCATTTATTGTTTGTAGACTTTTTGAAGATGGCCATTATGACTGGTGTGAGGTGATACCTCGTTGTAGTTTTGATTTGCATTTCTCTAATGATTAGTGACGTTGAGCATCCTTTCATGTGCTTGTTGGCAATCTGTATATCTTCTTTGGAGAAATGTCTATTTAGGTCTTCTGCCCATTTTTGGATCGGGTTGTTTGCTTTTTTCTTATTGAGCCGCATGAGCTGCTTATATATTTTGGAGATTAAACCTTTCACAGTTGCTTCATTTGCAAATATTTTCTCCCTTTCTGAGTGTTGTCTTTTCATCTTGTTTACAGTTTCCTTTGCCTTGCAAAAGCGTTTAAGTTTCATTAGGTCCCATTTGTTTTCTTTTGTTTTTATTTCCATTTCTCTAGGAGGTGGGTCAAAAAGGATCTTGCTGTGATTTATGTCATAGAGTGTTCTCCCTATGTTTTCCTCTAAGAGTTTTATAGTGTCTAGCCTTACATTTAGGTCTGTAATCCATTTTGAGTTTACTTTTGTGTATGATGTTAGGGAGTGTTCTAATTTCTTTCTTTAACATGTAACTATCAGTTTTCCCAGCAACACTGATTGAAGAGGCTGTCTTTTCTCCACTGTATGTTCTTGCCTGCTTTATCAAAGATAAGTTCATGGGTATATCTCTGGGCTTTGTATCTTGTTCCATTGATCTATATTTCTGTTTTTGTGCCAGTACCATACTGTCTTGATTACTGTACCTTTGTAGTATAGTCTGAAGTCAGGAAGCCTGATTCTTCCACCTCCATTTTTCTTTCTCAAGATAGCTTTAGCTCCTAAGGGTCTTTTGTGTTTCCATACAAATTGTGAAATTTTTTGTTCTAGTTCTGTGAAAAATGCCATTGGTATTTGATAGGGATTGCATTGAACCTGTAGATTGCTTTGGGTAGTAGAGTCATTTTCACAATGTTGATTCTTCCAGCCCAAGAGCATGGTATACCTCTCCATCTCTTTGTATTGTCTTTAATTTCTTTCATCAGTGTTTTATAGTTTTCTGCATATATAGATCTTTTGTCTCCTTATATAGGTTTATCCCTAGGTATTTTATTCTTTTTTTGCAATGGTAAATGGGAGTGTTTCCTTAATTTCTTTTTCAGATTTTTCATCATTAGTGTATAGGAATGCAATCGATTTCTGTGCATTAATTTTGTATCCTGCTACTGTATCAAATTCATTGATTAACTCTAGTAGTTTTCTGGTAGCATCTTTAGGATTCTCTATGTATAGTATCATGTTATCTGCAAACAGTGACAGTTTTACTTCTTCTTTTTCAATTTGGATTCCTTTATTTCTTTTTCTTCTCTGGTTGCTATGGTTAAAACTTCCAAAACTATGTTGAATAATAGTGGTGAGAGTGGACAACCTTTTCTTGTTGCTGATCTTAGTGGAAATGGTTTCAGTTTTTTACCATTGAGAACGATGTTAGCTGTGGGTTTGTCATATATGGCCTTTAGTATGTTGAGGTACGTTCCTTCTATGCCTACTTTCCGGAGAGTTTTTATCATATATGGGTGTTGAATTTTGTCGAAAGGTTTTTCCTGCATCTATTGAGATTATCATATGGTTTTATCCTTCAGTTTGTTAATATGGTGTATCACATTGATTGATTTGCGTATATTGAAGAATCCTTGCATTCCTGGGATAAAGTCCACTTGATCATGGCATTTGATCCTATTAATGTGATGTGGGATTCTGTTTGCTAGTATTTTGTTGAGGATTTTTGCATCTACGTTCATCAGTGATATTGGCCTGTAGTGTTCTTTTTTTGTGACGTCTTTGTCTGGTTTTGGTATCAGGTTGATGGTGGCCTCGTAGAATGAGTTTGGGAGTGTTCCTCCCTCTTGCTATATTTTGGAAGAGTTCGAGAAGGATGGGTGTTAGCTCTTCTCTAAATGTTTGATAGATTTCGTCTGTGAAGCCACCTGGTCCTGGGCTTTTGTTTGTTGGAAGATTTTTAATCACAGTTTCAATTTCATTGCTTGTGATTGGTCAGTTCATATTTTCTATTTCTTCCTGGTTCAGTCTTGGAAGGTTGTGCTTTTCTAAGAATTTGTCCATTTCTTCCAGGATGTCCATTTTGTTGGCATATAGTTGCTTGTAGTTAATCTCTCATGATCCTTTGTATTTCTGAAGTGTCAGTTGTTGCTTCTCTCCTTTTTCATTTCTAACTCTGTTAATTTGCGTCCTTTCCGTATTTTTCTTGATGAGTCTGGCTAATGTTTATCAATTTTATTATGTTCCCAAAGGAACAGCTTTTAGTTTTATTGATCTTTGCTATCATTTCCCTCATTTCTTTTTCATTTCTGATCTGATCTTTATGATTTCTTTCTTTCTGCTAACTTAGGTTTTTTTTGTTCTTCTTTCCCTAATTGATTTAGGTGTAAGATTAGGTTGTTTATTTGAGATTTATCTAGTTTCTTGAGGTAGGGTTGTATTGCTATAAACTTCCCTCTTAGAACTGCTTTTGCTGCATCCCATAGGTTTTGGGTCATCGTGTTTACATTGTCATTTGTTTGTAGGTATTTTTTGATTTCCTCTTTGATTTCTTCAGTGATCTATTGGTTATTTAGTAGCACATTATTTAGCCTCCATGTGTTTGTATTTTTTTACATTTTTTTCCTGGAATTTGTATATAGTTTCATAGTGTTGTGGTCAGAAAAGATACGTGATGTGATTTCAATTTTCTTAAATTTACCAAGGCTTGATTTGTGATGCAAGGTAATACGATCTATCCTGGAGAATGTTCCGTGAGGACTTGAGAAGAAAGTGTATTCTGTTGTTTTTGGATGGAATGTCTTATACATATCAATTAAATCCATCTTGTTTAATAGGTCATTTAAAGCTTGTGTTTCCTTATTTATTTTCATTTTGTTGATTTGTCCATTGGTGAAGATGGGGTGTTAAAGTCCCCTACTATAATTGTGTTACTGTCACTTTCCCCTTTTATGACTGTTAGCAGTTGCCTTATGTATTGAGGTGCTCCTATGTTGGGTGTGTAAATATTTACAATTGTTCTATCTTCTTCTTGGATTGATCCCTTGATCATTATGTAGTGGCCTTCTTTGTCTCTTGTAATAGTCTATTTTAAAGTCTATTTTGTCTGATATGAAAATTGCTACTCCAGCTTTCTTTTGATTTCCATTTGCATGGAATATCTTTTTCCGTCTCCTCATTTTCAGCCTGTATGTGTCCCTAGATCTGAAATGGGTCTCTTGTAGACAGCATATACACAGGTCTTGTTTTTGTATCCATTCAGCCAGTCTATGTCTTTTGGTTGGAGCATTTAATCCATTTATATTTAAGGTAATTATTGATATGTATGTTCCTATGACCATTTTCTTAATTGTTTTGGGGTTGTTATTGTAAGTGTTTTCCTTCTCTTGTGTTTCCTGCCTAGAGAAGTTCCTTTAGCATTTGCTGTAAAGCTGGTTAGGTGGTTCTGAGTTCTCTTAGCTTTTGCTTGTCTGTAAAGGCTTTAATTTCTCCATGAAATCTGAATGAGATCCTTGCTGGGTAGAGTAATCTTGGTTGTAGGTTTTTCCCTTTCATCATTTTAAATATATCCTGCCACTCTCTTCTAGCTTGCAGAGTTTCTGCTGAAAGAGCAGCTGTTAACCTTATGGGGATTCCCTTGTATGTTATTTGTTGCTTTTCCCTTGCTGCTTTTAATATGTTTTCTTTTTATTTAATTTTTGATAGTTTGATTAATATGTGTCTAGGCGTGTTTCTCCTTGGATTTATCGTTTGGGACTCTCTGTGCTTCCTGGAGTTTATTGACTATTTCCTTTCCCATATTAAGGAAATTTTCAACTATAATCTCTTCATATATTTTCTCAGTCCCTTTTTTTTTCTCTTCTTCTTTTGGAACCCCTATAATTCGAATGTCGGCGCATTTAATATTGTCCCAGAGGTCTCTGAGAATGTCCTCCAATCTTTTCATTCTTTTATCTTTTTTCTGCTCTGCGGTAGTTATTTCCACTGTTTTATCTTGCAGGTCATTTTTCCATTCTTCTGCCTTGGTTATTCTGCTATTGATTCCTTCTAGAGAATTTTTAATTTCGTTTATTGTGTTGTTCATCATTGTTTGTTTGGTCTTTAGTTCTTGTAGGTCCTTATGAAACGTTTCTTGTATTTTCCCCATTATTTCCAGGATTTTGAATCACCTTTGCTATCATTACTTTCAGTTCTTTTCATGTAGACTGCCTATTTCCTCTGCATTTGTTTGGCCTGGTGGGTTTTTACCTTGCTCTTTCATCTGCTGCGTATTTCTCTGTTTTCTCATTTTGCTTAACTTACTGTGTTTGGGGTGTCCTTTTCGCAGGCTGCAGGTTCGTAGTTCCTGTTGTTTTTGGAGTTTGCCCCCAGTGGGTAAGGTTTGTTCAGTGGGTTGTGTAGGTTTCCTGGTTGAGGTGACTGGTGCCTGTGTTCTGGCGGATGAGGCTGGATCTTGTTTTTCTGGTGGGCAGGGCCACGTCCAGTGGTGTGTTTTGGGGTGTCTGTGAATATTATGATTTTAGGCAGCCTCTCTCTTAATGGGTGGGGTTGTGTTCCTGTCTTGCTAGTTGTTTGGCATGGGGTGTCCAGCACTGGAGCTTGCTTGTCATTGAGTGGAGCTGGGTCTTAGCACTGAGACGGAGATCTCTGGGAGAGCTCTTGATGATTGATATTATGTGGGTCCGGGAGGTCTCTGGTGGTCCAGTGTCCTGAACTCAGTTCTCCTACCTCAGTGCCTCAGGCCTGACAGCCAGCCAGAGCACCAAGACCCTGTCAGCCACATGGCTGCTAGTGTTGGAGGGTATCCTGCAGAGGCGGGGCATGGCTGTGGCTCACCACAGGGACAAGGACACTGGCAGCAGAAGTTCTGGGAAGTACTCCTTGGTGTGAGCCCTCCTGGAGTCCACCGTTAGCCCCACCAAAGAGCCTGTGGCCTTCAGTACTGGGTCCAACCCATATGTTCTTGAACTAGGTTTCTGAAGCTCGTTCCTTAAGAGACTTTAGTTTATGCTTTTCTTGAGCTGTCTCCTTGGTAATAGGCATTTTCCTGTCTGTATTTTGTTAACAGTTCTTATCTAAAAATTGGCTTTTTAAAAGTTTTATTGTGTCTTGTTTTAAAAAACATAGAAAATTAATATATAATTTTATTTTAATAACATACTGGCATGGACTTAAAACAATCCCAAAGGAACATACAGTCAAGGAATATACAAATTACATGAAATGTTCATCTGTGCATGTATTTTCAGTAAAATTTTATTAAAGTAATATTTACACAGAAAATTGTTTGTGTTAAGTTCATAGCTCAATTCCTTTTTATTAAGTAAAATCACTAATGTGATCAGCATCCAAATGAGAAGTATAACCAGCTTTCTCTAATGCCTCCCTCAAGTTGGTAACCTCCTTCCAAGCTAATACCTATCATGACTTTTACCTCCACAGGCTTTTCTTTAGAGGTTTCAAATTTTATGCAAATTGAATTATACTTTTTATACTCTTTTAAGTCTAGCTTCATTTGCAAACATTCATTCAGTAGTATGCTTACAAATCCATCCGTATTGTTGCACATAGCAATAGTTTGTATAGTAAATATATTTTAATTTACCCATCCTATTGTCAATGAATATTTGGAGTGTTTCTATTGTTTACTTTTCCTTATTTGACATAAATGCTATTGGAATTCTTGTACATGTGTTTGGTATAAATATATACTTATGTTGGTCCTACACCTATTAGTAGAATTTCTGGGTCATGATATATACATATTTTCACTACTAACAAATTCTGCCAAAGTGGCAATACAGTTTCCATTTTGCTCTTTCTTGGGATATTCACCCTTAAAACCCACCACCGTACTTTGAGAAAGTTAAGATACAACTCTAGTTGATATCTCACTTTAAAGTGCACATCAACCACCCAAAATGTGAGTGAGAAAATCCTTAGATGAATCCAATTCCCAACCTTCATGACACCCTGATTCATGCCAAGTGAAGAGGAGAAGAGCAGTCCCCACTGACCTGCCCAAATTGCAGATTTGCAAGCAAATATATACATTGCCATTGTTTGGATCCACTAAATTTTGGAGGGGTTTGTTATGCAGCAATCAATAATTGGAAAGGGGGAAATTTCATTGACTAGCTTGTAGATGATGATAATGAAATAGTAAAAGATATATCTTCTATAATTGAGACATGTCTAGATAGTCATATATTTAGTATATTTCCATGAATATCTATCTATTTTAGACTTTATTCTGATGTGACACAATGTCACACAATTTCTCAAGGTATATTATATTTGTCAATCATTTTTATCAGCAAAATGATCAGGACTATAAAATTTATTTTTACCTTATAACTTAAAGAAGAGAAAATAGAATGAACATTTATATTTTTAAATATTTTAAAAGCAGGAATTAATGCCACTAAGTATTTCTATATGAAAACTAGCAATTGCCTTAGTCATATATTTCATTTATTTATTTGTAAAAGTGTTCTCCCCTTTCTGAACATGAACTGAACTTTTTATTTCTAAAAATAATTATCTTAATTGTGATCTTTTAAATTATGTGATTGAATAGTTTCAGGGTATCATATAATAAAGTGCTATGAAAAAATTTCAAAATATATTACAGAAATATACCTGTTATGAGTTTTGTATGATATTTATCTGAAATTTTAGCCAAAAACTGTCTCTCTCTGTCTCTGTCTCTCTTTCTCAAAAAGGCATCAAACCAAAAAGAAAAAAATTTCTATTTTAAAAGAAGGTTATAATCTAGACTTTTTAAACAAAGCTTTGATGCAATATAATTCAACCAATAAAATATGCCCATTTTAAAAGTGAGTTGACAAATGTATATGCTTATGTAACCAGCACTACAACCAAGGTATAGAATGCATTCCTAACAACGAAAATTTCCTTAGTGACCTTTTTCTTCATCTGCTGTCTACACACGGCAGATGATGTGTGTAGACGTCTATACACATCTACCTAGATCTAAGCAACCACTGATCTGCTATCACTACAGATTAGATTTGTTTTACCTAGAGCTACTTATAAATGGAATCATACAGCATGAATTCTTGTATGTTTGGTTTTTTGCTCTTTATAAACTTGTTGGGATTTAGTCATAATCTTTTTTAGTCATATATTTAGGAGTGTAATTATTTAGTCATTTATAAAAGACATGTCAAACTTTGCAAGAAACTGCCACACTGGTTTTCCAAAGTGGTTTAACCCTATTCATTCTCACTGGGAACATTCCTCCTGCTCCATGTCTTTGCCAACACTTGGTAGTGTCAATGTTTTTAATATCAGCCATTATATTATTAGTGGGTGTACAGTGGTATCTCTTTGTGGTTTTGGTTAACATTTGCCTAATGACTAACATTGTTGAGCATGTTTTCTAGTCCTTATCAGTCAACTGTGTATCTTATTCCATGAAGTATCTGTTCAGGTATTTTGCACATTTTTATTGGGTGATTTTTCATTATTGAGTTCTAAGAGTTTTATGCAATTTAGATACTAGTAATTTTCCAGATACATGTATTATTATTGTATTGTTGATATTTTCATCCACTCTATAGATTCATTTAAAAAATTTCTTAACTTTATAATTTTTCAGATCAGAATGTTTTAGTATTTGTGAACTCCAATTTTACATTTCTTCTTTTAGGGTTTGGACTTTGTTTTATGGTTTTCTTTTATTATTTTGCCTACTTCATGGTTATGAAGATTTATTCCTATATTTTCTTCTACAAAGTTAATAGTTTTAGTTTTTACCATTTATGTTTCATTTTGAGTTTTTGTTGGAATATCTGGGGATTTCAGCACTATTTGTTGAAAATACTAACTTTTTCCCTTTAAATTGCCTGGGCCCTTTTGTAAAATGTCAGTTCACTTTATGGGTCTATTTCAGACTCTACTCTGTTCAATCAATTTATATTTCTATCCTTAATCCAGCAAACACTATTGATTACTATAGCACAATAATATATTTTTAAGTCAGGAGTTTTTGACTATTTAATGTTTTTGCATTGCTACATAAATTTAGTATTCATTTATCCTTGTCTTCGTCAGACCCTTGTGATTTTGACTGGGATTGTATTGAATCTACACTTCAATTCAGGGAGAATTTTCATCTTAAAAATATGGATTTTTGATAAATTTATTTAAACCTTTATTTCTCTCAGCAATGTTTTATAATTTTCAAGTTTGAATCTTGCACAAGTTTGTTAAATTCTTCTGAATTTGATTTTTAATGGTATTATGAGACACCTTTAAAATCTCTATTTCTGATTGTTTATTGCTAATATATAGAAATGTAACTGATATTTTATATTTAACTTGTGTTCGGTGATCTTTTTTACTGATTAACTCACTGACTAAACTTTCTAATTAATTCTGGTAGGTTTTATTTTGTAGTTTCCTTAGAAGTTTCTATATACACATTTCTGCCTCTTGGCGTGTCTAGAAACTTTTTTTTTTTTTTTTTTGGCTGAGTTGGATCTTTGTTGCTGCTTGCAGGCTTTCTCTAGTTGCGGTGAGCAGAGGCTACTTTTCATTGCGGTTCACGGGCTTCTCATTACGGTGGCTACTCTTGTTGGAGAGCACGGGCTCTAGGCGTGTGGGCTTCAGTGGTTGTGGCATGTGGGCTCAGTAGTTGTGGCTCGCAGGCTTTAGAGTGCAGGCTCAGTAGTTGTGGCACATGGGCTTAGTGGCTCTGCAGCATGTGGGAACCTCCCGGAGCAGGGATCGAATCCGTGTCCCCTGCATTGACAGGCGGATTCTTAACCACTGTGCCACCAGGGAAGTGCCTAGAAACTTTTCTTTAATACCAAACAAACACTGAAAATATTATAATTTTAAATGTTTAAATTTTATGTTTTCCATTATATAAGGAGATCTGAAGTTTTAATTTTAAGGCAGTTACATTATTTGCAGGTCATTTTGATTCCTTTGAGACCTGTTTTTAAACTTTGTTAACGCAGGACTAAAATAGATGTTACTCCATGTATATTTCAGCCTTATACTGAAATGTACCTTCTTGAGGTCTGTTTTTAAATATCCCATTTGCTGCCCAAGGATTCTCCATCCTGGCTGGTCAGAACTTGAAAGTCTCTCCAACCTGTGTGAGACCTGGGAATGGTTCAGTTTACAGTTTTCCATTGTGTGTGTGTTTGTGTGTGTGTGTGTGTGTGTGTGTGTGTGTGTAGGTGTGAAATTTCACCTTATGCTTGTGCAGTTCAATATAAAGCAAAGATCCTCTGCATATCTCTGAGGCTTTTTTCTATGTATTTCCGTGCTAGAACTCTGCCTTATAACTTCCAGTTACTTCAGCCTCCCCAAATGTCAATTATCTGTTTTAACTCAGTGAGATTATCAGGCTCTTTTTGAATACATGCTCCTTGTCCTTGAATTTCTGAAATTGCCTTCAGGCATAAAGCCAGGGCAATCAGAGGGCTTGTTTCCTTTGTTTCCATCTCTCAGGGATAACAATCTGTTGCTTCCTCTTGTCCAAAGTCTAGTATATTTTCAAATATAAACTACAATATTTGACGTGACATTTAATCATAATACCTAAGCACTTTTTTGCTCATTTCTATACTTTGTGTCCTGAAGATTGTTAACCTTTTTATAAAAAATTACATCTGGAATCAGACTTTGCCATTAACAATGATCAAAATTTTTCTGGCAATAGTTGGTCACAGTAATTGTCATGTTATCTTAGAAAATTTTCTATAATAACTCAAGTAGCTTTTCTTCCAAAAACAAGATAGACCGTTTTCCTGAGATACTAGGCTACCTATTATTATATTTCTTTAATGTGTTCATATTCTTTTAAGAGCATCATATTAAATATGAATGAATTATATTATTATGTATAGTGGGGGATTGATAGTTAACTAATGACTTTCTGTGATAGCTATATTAAAAATCAGAAGTATTAAAACAAATGGAGGGCTTATTAAAAAACTAAAAATAGAACTACCGTATGACCCAGAAATCCCACTACTGGGTAAATACCCAGAGAAAACCATAATTCAAAAAGACACATGCACCCCAATGTTCATTGCAGCACTATTTACAATAGCCAGGACATGGAAGCAACCTAAATGTCCATCAACAGAGGAATGGATAAAGAAGATGTGGTACATATATACAATGGAATATTACTCAGCCATAAAGAGGAACGAAATTTGGTCATTTGTAGAGACGTGGATGGACCTAGAGTCTGTCATACAGAGTGAAGTAAGTCAGAAAGAGAAAAAGAGAAAAACAAATATCATATATTAACACATATATGTGGAATCTAGAAAATGGTATAGATAAACTTATTTGCAAAGCAGAAACGAGACACAGATGTAGAGAACAAACATATGGATACCAAGGGGGAAAGGAGGGGTGGGATGAATTGGGAGATTGGGATTGACATATATACATTATTGATACTATGTATAAAATAGATAACTAATGAGAACCTACTGTATAGCTCAGGGAACTCTACCCAGTGCTCTGTGGTGACCTAAATGCGAAGGAAATCCAAAAAAGTGGGGACATATGTATATGTATGGCTGATTCACTTTGCTGTACAGTAGAAACTAACACAACATTGTAAAGCAACTATACTCCAATAAAAATTAATTGAAAAATAAAACATATTAAGTAATAAATTTCATTACCTGAGCTTAAAATATGTTGGTAGAAAAAAAACAATTACAAAACACGTGAAACAGTTTACGTAAAATACTTACACCAAAGAAATGCTTAAAACTGCATTAGAATTAATCCAGAGTAAAACTTGCCAGTCCTGTTGACCACTCTTCGGATTTCAGGATCCCATGGCACTCTTTGAAATAGCATAGGTATTAACCTTGCAGTTCTGGCCTTACTCCAAATCTATTAATTAAATCCTCCCTACCTTATATTCCCCACATATTTCCAATTAGGAAAATTATTCTTCATTTCTCTTTGATATTGCTATTGGGAAATGTTCTGGCACAAATCTCCTGTATCTGTTCTCCCTTGGAATTTAACTTCAGCACAGCTTGAAATTTGGGCTGAATGACATCTTTATATTTAAGTTGTTCTGCCCTCTAATAAACTGTGGCAACAGGCACCATTGGACTTTTCATAAAACACGCTGTTCAGACAAAACATGGCATATTGCTTATATATATATATATAATTAAGAAATATTATATAATTTAATCAATATTAAATTTCTTAATCGTAAAACATCATAAGAGAAGCAAAGTAATGGCAACTTCCAGGATATTTTAACGTATAGGGAGGAATTTCCTGGCAAGAAAGCAGAAGTTATACTAATCAAAACAGAGATAGGAATTGCCAAGTTTTTCCTTTTTTTCACTTGCAAACCTCTACAGCTGGCTATGTGGGGGGAAGAACAGATGGGATGAATTATATATTTAAACAGCCTTTGACATCATATCAAACACCTTGGCTTTTGCTCTGTAAATGGAGCTTAACTATTTTTCTTCTTATTGCAGTCACAACATTCTTTCCATTTTATTTAAATGTTATGGACTGGACAAGTAATAAAATATATATTAAATATATTAAGTTGTGTATTACAATGCAAAGTGATATCAAACAGAATATTAAACATTCTATTTTAAATTAATGAACAACAAACAATTCATTTTTTAATCTCTGAAAAAATGTTACCTATTGTACTACTTGAAAATTATCCTTTTTAATCTCTTAACATTAAGAATATTTCTAAGTCAATATTTATTTCAGGAATGTATTCACTGTTTGAGAAGTGAACATGGTATAGAGGCTGTTGCCAGAAATAATCTTCTTGGATTTCTGACAGGCCTAAGTGATTTGCAAATGGAGTCATATATGTAAAGACAGAACTTAAGATGGATTAATTAATTCATTTATTAATCCAACAAATATCATTTGAGTACCTACCATGTGATAGATTTGGATCTAGGAATAAAACAAAGTCTTTAATCTTAAGAGGCTTAACATTTTACTGGGTGAGAAGACAGTAAACACCCAAACAAATAAATATATAGTGTCAAATAGCATAAGAGCTGTGAAGAGCAGAGAATAATAAAGAGATAGTTGAGAAAAGAATAGTGTTTACCTAAAGTGATCAGAGATGTTATATTTGAGAAGGTGCTATTTGAACAGAAACATGAAAAAAGTGGAAGAGTGAGCAATGTGGAACATATGGAGAATTTTTTTTCAAACGATGAAACAATAAGTGCAAAATACGTGAAATAGAAGGATGCTTGCTGTGTTGGAGGAACTGTGGGGAGACTGACATTCCTGTATTAAAGTGAGTAAAGAAAGAAGAAATGCTTGGGAGGTAAAAGTAATGGCCCTATAGACCATTTTAAAGACGTTGGCTTTTATCTGAGTGTGTTCAGCATAGAGTACAGGGGCAAGGTGGACAAGTTTAGGAGGCTGTTGCAGTAATTCAGGTTTGAAATGATGGTAATTTGGACCAGAGCGTTAAGTGATAGTAATGATACATAGTGGTTAGATCCTGGAGGTAATTTGAAGGTAAAAACCACAAGTGATCTGATGGATCGTGTGTATACAAGAGAAAGAAAAGAAGGAATGATTACTCTGAGGATTTTGTCCTTTCCGACTGAAAGTATAAAATTATAATTTAATGAAATGGGTAAAAGAGGGCATAGTCTGTTGAACAGAACTGCCCCCAAGTTCATGTCCCCCCAGAAGCTCAAACTGTGCACTTATTTGGAAAAAAGGTCTTTTCAGATTCTTAAGATAAGGACTGAAATGAGATAATACTAGATGAGGGTGAGTCCTAAATCCAGTGACAATGTCCTTGTAAGAGACAAAGTACAGAGACACACAGAGAGGCAGGAAATGTAAAGATGGAGGCAGAGATTAGAGTGATGCATCTACAAGCCAAAGGACACCAAAGATCACTGGCAACCAACCAAACTTAGGGGAGAGACATGGAGTGGGTTTACCCTTGGAGCCTCTGAAAAGAAATAATCCTGCCAACACCTTGATTTCAGACTTCTATCTTCCAGAACTGTGAGAGAATAAATTTCTGTTATTTTTAGCCACCAAGTTTGTGATAACTTGTTATGGCAGTCTTAGGAAATAAATCTACATGGGGAAAATAAATGAGGAGTTAGTGAACAATTAGGAGTATGATTTTGTGCATACAAATTTGAGATGCTCATTATACATCTAAGGAGAGTTGTCAATTGGCAAAGTTGGTCATAAGAGTCTGGAGTTCAGAGGTGAAGTTAGGCCAAATATAAGTATTTGTGAATCATTAGGGAACAGTTGATTTCTAAAGTTGTCAGTGAATAAAACCACCTGTGGCATGAGTGTAATTGTGAAGAAAATGGATAGAAATACTGAGATGTTGGGTATTCCAACATTTGCAGTTTAAAGAACTGAGGAACCAGAAAAGGAGAGTGAGAAGGAATAGAAGCCAAGTGGAAGAGTCTGAAGCAGCTCCTTTGTCAAATGTTAATAAGTCAAGTAAGATGAATGATGGGAATTGGGTATTGAATTTAGCAATGTGGAGATCACTGTTGACATTTTCAACATTTATTTTAACAGAGTAGGGGCAGGCAAGGCCCTAACTCTTTTCAGTGCCAAAGGAAATGAACAAGAGTGAACTAAAGTTCAAGTTTTGAAGTTTGACAAGTTTGAGAGTTGGCTGGAAATAGGAACAGACAAATGAGACTGAAGCTTGAGGTAGATGCAGGTCCAAATACTTAAGGATTAAATTTCCTAGGTCACATTAATAAAAATAAATACTTGCTCTATTAAAAATGTCTAAGCCATGTTAGTATGCACAATGAACTATAGATTTCTTGGGAAATTTACATGTTGACATAATTGCAAAGAGAAAAATCGGTCTCTCAACAGATTTGGCTATGAATAAATAACAGTATAACCATGTATTATAGTATTTTGTCCATTTGTGTCAATAAAAAAATGTAAAATAAAATGGAAAGTAAAAATGGAAAATATGAGGGGAAAATATTAAAATGTCTTTCCTTTTGGCTCTAAACAATGTAAAAGCTCAATGTCCAGAACTTGATGTAGAACTTTACAATAGGTAATTACTAGAATGCCAATTATGGAATTTCCAATGCTATCCAGAGCGTCAAACAAATGTTAATATCTTTAATATAATAGTCTTCACATTATTTTATAGAAATACTTTGAAATGCTTAATATCTTCTTCATTTATCTATTCCATGATTAAAACTAAAGATTTATATCATTTAACTTTGATGTTAATACTCAGATTTTAAACTTACAAAAATAAATCAATTCCTTTTACCTAATTTAAAAAATTAAAATATATCAAATATTATATTTTTGGGCTCAAAGCTACCTAGAAAGACAGACAATATCATTGTCATGCTCTATTTTAAGACTAATCATATTTGATTAATTTATTATGCTCCTAACTCCTTCTATTTATATTTTCTATTATTCTTTCATGTTTTACTTTCTTTTATTTATATTCAAATTACACAAATCCGTGGTTTTGGGAAATTAAGTTACAAATTTCCTAAGAAGATGATTTTATTAAGCTATCTATTATGTAAAGGCTATAATGTAGTATTTTAATCATACAGTGTCGGGCCTCTCTGGTGACGCAGGGGTTGAGAATCCACCTGCCAATGCAGGGGACATGGGTTCGATCCCTGGTCTGGGAAGATCCCACATGCCACGGAGCAACTAAGCCCATGTGCCACAACTACTGAGCCTGTGCTCTAGAGCCCATGAACCACAATTACTGAGCCCACGTGCTGCAACTACTGAAGCCCGCGTGCCTAGAGCCCATGCTCCACAACGAGAGAAGCCACTACAATGAGAAGCCTGCGCACTGCAATGAAGAGTAGCCCCAGCTCGCCGCAGCTAGAGAAAGCCTGCTCACAGAAATGAAGACCCAACACAGCCAAAAATAAATAAATTTATTTTAAAAAATCATACAGTGTGTAAAATTCTCACAGAATTATGATACTTAAATAACTTATTTTTTTAAAGTCATCTCTCATAATTCTGCCTGGAATTCAGAGGATCTGATCTTCTTTCCATTCTTCTGACAAGCTGATATCTATGGAAAATTCCAATGTTCTTGAGGATTCTGTGCATTACTTTACCTTCTAGCCAAAGATTTTACTTACAACAGAGTTTTGTTTTTTCTTTTCTTTAAAAAGAAATATCTAAACTAAATTTTAATTATGATTTTATAATTAGTTTTACCTGGCTTCTATGACTTCTAGCATAAAATATATTTCCTAAAAAAATGCATTAAAATGGGATAATAGATATTCTGGAGGAATCTGTTACATGCCTTAATAGTCTTAGGAAGAATGAGTAGAATGAGCTATCTGTAATACTGGCACCTTATCTAAATCTTTACCTTTTGCACATAAATGCAAACACTTATATGATTTTTATTGTTGAATTTTCATAAAGTATTTTTCAGTGAAACTCCATTAAGCCAATTTACTTTTTTTTTTTTAAATTTATTTATTTATTTTTATTTTTGACTGTGTTGGGTCTTCGTTTCTGTGCGAGGGCTTTCTCTAGTCGTGGCAAGCGGGGACCACTCTTCATCGTGATGCGCGGGCCTCTCACTATCGCGGCCTCTCTTGTTGCAGAGCACAGGCTCCAGACGTGCAGGCTCAGTAACTGTGGCTCACGGGCCCAGTTGCTCCGCGGCATGTGGGATCTTCCCAGACCAGGGCTCGAACCCGTGTCCCCTGCATTGGCAGGCAGACTCTCAACCACTGCGCCACCAGGGAAGCCCCTAATTTACTTTTGATAAGTATTACAACATGCAATTAAATACTTTCTGTTTATTAAAATTGTCATGACATATTGACACTGTGTTTTCATCTAGATCAAATTATTTGGAATAAAATGTTCAGTGATTTTACTCATCATTTATCATTTGGCCATAGAAAATGTTATTGACTCTATGTTCGGCAACTGCCAGTTTAGTATTTGTTACTATCATTTCTACCATGTCAAAATTCTGCAGGCTACAGAGTGAAGTAAGTCAGAAAGAGAAAAACAAATACCGTTTGCTAACACATATATATGGAATCCAAAAAAATAAAAATAAAAATGGTCATGAAGAACCTAGGGGCAAGACAGGAATAAAGACACAGACTTACTAGAGAATGGACTTGAGGATATGGGGAGGGGGAAGGGTAAGCTGTGACAAAGTGAGAGAGTGACATGGACATAGATACACTACCAAACGCAAAATAGATAGCTAGTGGGAAGCAGCCGCATAGCACAGGGAGATCAGCTCGGTGCTTTGTGACCACCTAGAGGGGTGGGATAGGGAGGGTGGGAGAGAGACGCAAGAGGGAGGAGATATGGGGATATATGTTTATGTATAGCTGATTCACTTTGTTATAAAGCAGAAACTAACACACCACTGTAAAGCAATTATACTCCAATAAAGATGTTAAAAAAAAAAAAAGTATGGTGGACCATGGCATATCAAATCCATATATCATTAATAAAACCTGTAAAAGTTATAGCAATTTTAAATTAATTTCCTTGACTCGCTGTAAAGTTTTATTATGTATAAGTAATGGGCTAATTCGTAAACGTTCTGTGCCTCTGTTTTCTCATTTGTAAAATGAGGATAATAATTGTACCTATCTCCTGGGGTAGTTCTTAGGATTGAATGAAATAAATATATGTAAAACTCAAAAAAAAAATTCTGCATGTTAAAACTCTTAGCTTTAAATTCATCTAAAATATTTATCTTTATGTAAATTTCATACACTTGCTTTTTGTTGTATTCATTCATTCATTATTTGGTTTTATTCTGCATTATTTCTAGAAAGTGTAATTTTCTTCAGTTCAATTTATTTCACTCTTTAATGTTAGGAGAAATATTTTTACATTTTGTTCTTTCATTTAGGAAAAATTACTCTGCATAAATTTAGCCAATATCAATTGTATTTTATGCTGATTTTGTGATAAGTATGTTAGAAATGAAAAACAGGAGTAGATTAGCTCCTTGGAAAATGCATAAGAAAATCATAGTATATCTTCTGAGATATTTTCAGAATTACATTATTATTTAAGAGTACATTAGTGTATTGCTAACCAATTGTTTCAAATCTTTAGTATCATTTTATGTACCGTATAGTTCTGTGCTTGTTTTGACAGATCAGAGAACAGAGTAGAACAAACAATGAAGTAAAAATTGGTGGATAAAAATGGAGGGTTAACAGGGAAAATGTACTTATGTCATTTTGCTGTTTGTAAAGTAGACTTTGTTCAAGTCTATAAAATTATAAAGTATAAGAATTTGAAGCATTGATGTAACATGTACCAATGTTTTCCATCTTATTTGAATCTGTAATTGTAGAACACCATTATTATAATAAGAGGAATAATTACATTATGAAAAAAATAACTTTCTTCATTTTTAATTAAAAATTTTCAAATTAAATTCATTTTTTACTTTCTTAGGAGAAGGAATTATTGGGTGGGCCAGAAGTTTCCCTTGTTTTTTTTCCCATAAGATGGCTTGAGTGGCACTTAATTGTCTTTAACTTCATTTGAAACAATTTTGTTAGATTGTATGTGACAGCTGTCATATCATCATGCATTTAAAGAAAGACTTATCAAAATTGGTGAATTTTTGTGTAGCCATTTTAATATTGAAGATGGAAGGAAAAAAGCAACATTTTTGGCATATTATGCTTTATTATTTCAAGAAAGGTAAAAATGCAACTGAGACGCAAAAAAAGATTTGTGCAGTGTATGGAGAAGGTGCTGTGACTGATCGAACATGTCAGAAGTGGTTTGCAAAGTTTCGTGCTAGAGATTTCTCACTGGACGATGCTCCATGGTTGGGTAGACCAGTTGAAGTTGATAGCGATCAGATCAAATCAATAATTGAGAACAATCAACGTTATACCATGCGGAGGATAGCCAACATACCCAAAATATCCAAATCAAGTGTTGAACATCACTTGCACCAGCTTGGTTATGTGAATCGCTTTGATGTTTGGGTTCCACGTAAGTTAAGCAAAAAAAAACCTTCTTGACCGTATTTCTGCATCTGATTCTCTACTAAAATGTAATGAAAATGTTCCGTCCTTAAAACAAACTGTGGGCTCCAGGATCGTGATGAGTTGCAGGGGGGATAAGGGAGGATGGGGGCATTGGCTGCTTCTTCTAGACTTTAGGGAATGGAACTGGACCGGGATCTAAAGCAGGCTCTCCATATTGACCAGGCCAGGAGGCAGTGCCTGGCTGGAGGACTGAGTGCAACACACGAGGCGGGCTATCCTGTGTCTTTGGACTGGAGAATTTAACCCATTTACATGTGAGTCATGTGGCTGACAGGATCTTGGTGCTTCAGCTGGGTGTCAGGCCTGAGCCTTTGAGATGGGAGAGCCAAGTTCAGGACATTGGACCACCAGAAACCTCCCAGACCCACATAATATCAATCAGCAAGAGCTCTCCCAGAGATCTCCATCTCAATGCTAACACCCAGCTCCACTCAATGACCAGCAAGCTCCAGTGCTGGACACCCCATGCCAAACAACTAGAAGACGGGAACACAACCCCACCCATTAGCAGAGAGGCTGCCTAAAATCATAATAAGTTCACAGACACCCAAAACACACCGCCAGACGTGGTCCTGCCCACCAGAAAGAAAAGAGCCAGCCTCATCCATCAGAACACAGGCACCAGTCCCCTCCACCAGGAAGCCTACGCAACCCACTGAACCAACCTTACCCACTGGGGGCAGACACCAAAAAAAACAGGAACTACGAACCTGCAGCCTGCAAAAAGGAGACCCCAAACACAGTAAGTTAAGCAAAATGAGAAGACAGAGAAATATGCAGCAGATGAAAGAGCAAGGTAAAAACCCACCAGACCAAACAAATTATGAGGAAATAGGCAGTCTACCTGAAAAAGAATTCAGAGTAATTGATACCAAAGGTAATCCAAAATTTTGGAAATAGAATGGGGAAAATACAAGAAACGTTTAACACTAGAAGAACTAAAGAGCAAACAAACAATGATGAACAACACAGTAAATGAAATTAAAAATTCTCTAGAAGGAATCAATAGCAGAATAACTGAGGAGGAAGAACGGTTAAGTGACTTGCAAGATAAAATAGTGGAAATAACTACCACAGAGCAGAATAAAGAAAAAATAATGAAAAGGATTGAGGACAGTTTCAGAGACCTCTGGGACAGCATTAGACACAACAACATTCAAATGATAGGGGTCCCAGAAGAAGAAGAGAAAAAAAAAGTGACTGAGAAAATATTTGAAGGGTTATAGTTGAAAATTTCCCTAACATGGGGAAGGAAATAGTCAATCAAAACCAGAAAGAGCAGAGAGTCCCATACAGTATAAATACAAAGAGAAACATGCCAAGACACATATTAATCAAATGATCAAAAATTTAAAACAAAGAAAAAATATTAAAAGCAGCAAGGGAAAAGCAACAAATAACAAACAAGGGAATCCCCATAAGGTTAACAGCTGATCTTTCAGCAGAAACTCTGCAAGCCAGATGGGAGTGGAAGGACATATTCAAAGTAATGAAAGGGAAAAACCTACAACCAAGATTACTCTACCCTGCAAGGATCTCATTCAGATTCGACAGAGAAATGAAAACTTTTACAGACAAGCAAAAGCTAAGAGAATTCAGCACCACTGAACCAGCTTTGCAACAAATTCTAAAGGAACTTCTCTAGGAAGGAAACACAAGAGAAGGAAAAGACCTACAATAAAAAACCTAAAACAATTGAGAAAATGGTAATAGGATCATTGCCTATTACAAAGTCTTAATTTAAGGTACCTAATTACCTTAAATGTAAATGGATTAAATGCTCCAACCAGAAGACATAGACTGGCTGAATGGATACAAAAACAAGACCTCTGTATATGCTGTCTATAAGAGACTCACTTCAGACCTAGGGACAGATACAGACTGAAAGTGAGGGGATGGAAAAAGATATTCCATGAAAATGGAAATCAAAAGAAAGCTGGAGTAGCAATTCTCATATCAGACAAAATAGACTTTAAAATAAAGACTATTGCAAGAGACAAAGAAGGACGCTACATAATGATCAAGGGACCAATCCAAGAAGAAGATACAACAATTGTAAATATCTATGCACCCAACATAGGAGCACTGCAATACATAAGGCAAATGCTAACAGCCATAAAAGGGGAAATCAATAGTAACACAATCACAGTAGGGGACTTTAACACCACACATTCACCAATGGACAGATGAACCATGATGAAAATAAATAATGAAACACAAGCTTTAAATGACACATTAAACAAGATGGACTTAATTGATATTTATAGGACGTTTCATCCAAAAACAACAGAATGCACTTTCTTCTCAAGTGCTAATGGAACATTCTCTAGGATAGATCATATCTTTGGTCAAACATCAAGCCCTGGTAAATTTAAGAAAATTGAAATCATATCAAGTATCTTTTCCAGCCACAATGCTATGAGACTAGATATCAATTACAGGGAAAAAATGTAAAAAATACAAATACATGGAGGCTTAACAATATGCTACAAAATAACCAAGAGATCACTGAAGAAATCAAAGAGGAAATCAAAAAATACCTAGAAACAAATGCCAATGAAAATACAATGACAAAACACCAACGGGATGCAGCAAAAGCAGTTCTAAGAGGGAAGTTTATAGCAATACAATCCTACCTCAAGAAGCAAGAAAAATCTCAAATAAACAACCTAACCTTACAACCAAAGCAATTAGAGAAAGAACAAAACAACGCCAAAGTTAGCAGAAGGAAGGAAATCATAAAGATCAGATCAGAAATAAATGAAAAAGAAAAGAAGTAAATGACAGCAAAGATCAATAAAACTAAAAGCTGGTCCTTTGAAAACATAAACAAATTGATAAAACATTAGCCAGACTCATCAAGAAAAAAAGGGAAAAGACTCAAATCAACAGAATTAGAAGTGAAAAAGGAGAAGAACATCTGACACTGAAGAAATTCAAAGGATCATGAGAGATTTACTCCAAGCAGCTATATGCCAATAAAATGGACAACCTGGAAGAAACGGACAAATTCTTAGAAAAGCACAACCTTCCGAGACTGAACCAGGAAAAAATAGAAAATATAAAGAGACCAATCACAAGCACTGAAATTGAAACTGTGATTAAAAATTTTCCAACAAACAAAAGCCCAGGACCAGATGGCTTCACAGGCAAATTCTATCAAACATTTAGAGAAGAGCTAAAACCTATCCTTCTCAAACTCTTTCAAAATATAGCAGATGGAGGAACACTCCCAAACTTATTTTATGGCACAACCAGACAAAGATGTCATGAAAAAAGAAAACTACAGGCCAATATCACTGATGAACATAGATGCACAAATCTTCAACAAAACACTAGCAAACAGAATCCAACAGCACATTAAATGGATCCTACACCATGATAAGGTGGTGTTTATCCCAGGAATGCAAGGATTCTTCAATATATGCAAATCAATTAATGTGATACATCACATTAACAAATTGAAGGATTAAAACCATATGATAATATAAATAGATGCAGCAAAAGCTTTTGACAAAATTCAACACCAATTTATGATAAAAACTCTCCAGAAAGTAGGCATAGAGGGAACTTAGCTCAACATAATAAAGGATATATATGACACACCCACAGTCAACATAGTTCTCAATGGCAAAAAACTGAAACCGTTTCCACAAAGATCAGGAACAAGACAAGGTTGCCACTCTCACCATTGTTATTCAACATAGTTTTGGAAGTTTGAGCCACAGCAATCAGAGAAGAAAAAGAAATAAAGGAATCCAAATTGGAAAAGGAGAAGTAAAACTGTCACTGTTTGCAGATGGCATGACACTATACATAGAAAATCCTAAAGATGCTACCAGAAATCTACTAGAGCTAATCAATGAATTTGGTAAAGTAGCAGGATTCAAAATTAATGCACAGAAATCTCTTGTATTCCTATACACTAATGTTGAAAAATCTGAAAGAGAAATTAAGGAAACACTCCCATTTACAACTGCAACAAAAATAATAAAATACCTAGGAATAAACGTAGCTAAGGAGACAAAAGACTTGTATGCAAAAAACTATAAGACAGTGATGAAAGAAATTAAAGATAGTACAAGCAGATGGAGAGATATACCATGTTCTTGGATTGGAGGAACCAACATTGTGAAAATGACTGTACTACCCAGAGCAATCTACAGATTCAGTGCAATCCCTATCAAACTACCACTGGCATTTTTCACAGAACTAGAACAAAAAATTTCACGATTTCTATGGAAACACAAAAGAACCCAAATAGCTAAAGCAATCTTGAGAAAGAAAAACAGCTGGAGGAATCAGGCTTCCTGAATTCAGACTATACTACAAAGCTACAGTAATCTGGCAGTATGGGACTGGCACAAAAACAGAAATATAGATCAATGGAACAGGATAGAAAGCCCAGAGATAAACCCACACACATATGGTCACCTTTTCTTTGATAAAGGAGGCAAGAATATACAATGGAGAAAAACAGCCTCTTCAATACGTGGTGCTAGGAAAACAGGACAGCAACATATAAAAGAAAGAAATTAGAACATTCCCTAACACCATACACAAAAATAAACTCAAAATGGATTAAAGACCTAGATATATGGCCACACACTATAAAACTCTTAGAGGAAAACATAAGCAGAATACTCTATGGCATAAATCAAAGCACAATCCTTTTGACCCACCTCCTAGAGAAATTAAAATGAAAACAAAAGTAAACAAATGGACTTAAAAGCCTTTGCACAGCAAGGAAACCATAAACAAGATGAAAAGACAACCCTCAGAATGGGAGAAAATATTTGCAAGCAAAGCAACTGACAAAGGATTAATCTCCAAAATATACAAGCAGCTCATGCAGCTCAATATCAAAAAAATAAACAACCCAATCCAAAAATGGGCAGAAGATATAAATAGACATTTCTCCAAAGAAGACATACAGATTGCCAACAAACACATGAAAGGATGGTCAACATCACTAATCATTAGAGAAATGCAAATCAAAACCACAATGAGGTATCACCTCACACTGGTCAGAATGGCCATCAGGAAAAAGTCTACAAACAACAAATGCTGGAGATGGTGTGGAGATCGGGAACCCTCCTGCACTGTTGGTGGGAATGTAAATTGATACAGCCACTATGGAGAACAGTATGGAGGTCCCTTAAAAAACTAAAGATAGAACTATCATATGACCCAGCAATCCGACTACTGGGAATATACCCTGAGAAAACCATAATTCAAAAAGAGTCATGTACCACAACGTCCATTGCAGCACTGTTTACAATAGCCAGGACCTGGAAGCAACCTAAGTGTCCATCGATAGATGAATGGATAAAGAAGATGTCGCACATATATACAATGGAATATTACTCGCCATAAAAAGAAACAAAATTGAGTAATTTGCATTGAGGTGGATGGACCTAGACTCTGTCATGCAGAGTGAAGTAAGTCAGAAAGAGAAAAACAAATACTGTATGCTAACACACATATATGGAATCTTAAAAAAAAGAAAAAGGTTCTGAAGAACCTAGGGGCAGGGCAGGAATAAAGAAGCAGATGTAGAGAATGGACCTGAGGACACGAAGAGGGGGAGGGTTAAGCTGGGACAAAGTGAGAGAGTGGCATTGACATATATACACTACCATATGTAAAATAGAAGCTAGTAGGAAGCAGCCGTATAGCACAGGGAGATCAAATCCGTGCTTTGTGACCACCTAGAGGGGTGGGATAAGGCGGGTGGGAGGGAGACACAAGAGGGAGGGAATATGAGGATATATGTATACGTATAGTTTATTCACTTTGTTTTACAGCAGAAACTAACACAACCTTGTAAAGAAATTTTACTCCAATAAAGATGTTAAAAAAAAAAGAAAAGAAAAGAAAAACAAATTGTGATGGTCGATGAAAAGTGGATACTGTACAATAATGTGGAAGAGAAGAGATCATGGGGCAAGTGAAATGAACCACCACCAACCTCACCATAGGCTGGTCTTCATCCAAAGAAGATGATGTTGTGTATACAGTGGGATTTGGAATGGAGCCATCTATTATGAGCTCCTTCCGAAAACCAAACGATTAATTCCAGCAAGTGCTGCTCCCAATTAGACCAAGTGAAAGTGGCCCTCGATGAAAAGCATCCAGAATTAGTCATCGGAAAATGCATAATCTTCCATCAGGATAACACAAGACCGCATGTTTCTTTGATGACCAGGCAAAAACTGTTACAGCTTGGCTGGGAAGTTCTGATTCATCCGCTGTATTCACCAGACATTGCACCTTTGGATTTCCATTTATTTCGGTCTTTACAAAAGTCTCTTAATGGAAAAAATTTCCATTTCCTGGAAAATTGTAAAAGGCACCTGTAACAGTTCTTTAGTCAAAAAGATAAAAAGGTTTGGGAAGATGTCATTATGAAGTTGAATGAAAAATGACAGAAGGTAGTGGAACAAAAGGGTGAATACATTGTTCAATAAAGTTCTTGGTAAAAATGAAAAATGTGTCTTTTATATTTACTTAAAAAACTGAAGACACTTTTTGGCTCACCCAATATATTTACCCTCATACATTGCACTTAAGTAAAAGAGAACAAAACATAATAACCCCAGATAGAGTAGAGGCAATATCTTTGTTGGCACAGGTCACTCTCTAATAAATATGCTCCACACGTTTAATCAGCTAACCTCCTCAAATTCTGTAATTTATCTCCGTAATCACTGATATCCCCATACTGTTCTTGGGTTCCTCCTCCTCTACCGTAGCCAAAAAGTGCCTCCAGGCAGAAAGTGGGGCTATTGTAGGATTCATCTACTCTTCTTTCCGGTATCACCATTCTGTATTGACTATTGTCCATTTTGTAATTGTTTAGAGGAGCAGGTCAAATCGAATAACAATTATTCCATACAATGAAATCAGAAATCCTTTGGTTTATTTTGGATAGTTTCTATTGCTATAATTTTATAATTCACTAATCCTTGTCTCTGTAATTCCTAATCGGTTGTTAAATTGATCCAAAGATATTTTTCATATCAGATACAGTATTGTTCAGCTCTAGATGTTCTGTTGATTTCCTTTTTATGTCATCTACATATTTTCATTTACATTCTTGAATATATTTATAAGATCTTTCAACATCCTTGTCTTCTAAATGCATCATCTTTTTCATTTCTTTATTTCTGTCTGATTTTTGTTCTGAGTAGGGATGACATGTTCATGCTTTTTTCACCTGTATAGTAATATTTGGATGGATGCTGGCCATTGCAATTGTAATATTTTAAGTTTCTGGATTTTGGTGTCCTCTAGAGTATTGAATACTTTTTGTTTGTTTGCTTTGATGTGGTTTGGTTAGGCAGATAAGTTACTTGATTATATGTTTAATCATTTCAAGGAGACTTCACTGTGACACCACTGTTGGTGTTAACCTAAATCACCTAGCTGAGATGATGTTTGTCAGATTTTTTTTACTATAAAATAACTCTTTTTGTTCTGCTTTACTTATTGTACTCATTGAAAGGCAATCACTATATGCAGTTTGGTGAGTTATGCTGCACCTCCTTGAGGGCAGAATATTTACATAAATTATTTGGAATCTATTTACATAGAGGATTTGTCTCTTTCCCCCTATTTTCCTATTTTTATAAGCATTTATATATCAATGTGGATTTATGAATATTTATTTTATACTTTTGATTATAATCTAATACTGCTTTCTTTATTGTGTTCCTCAAATTGTTCCAGCTTTGGCCATGGGGGTCTCTTTTAACTGAGCTCCCAGTGAGGGTCCCTTTGACCTAACCCTGTAATTGTTTGTGTGTTTATGTGTGTATGTGTGTACATATTTGTTTTGTTTTGTTTTTTGACCTCGTCCTTACTTTCTGACACTAGAAGATGCTCCAGGCCGATCTTACAGATTTCCAGGCCTAGTCCTAGAAGTAACTGTTTCTCCAAGGATCCTTGGTTTGTTTTATTGGACAATGGTATTAGAAATCAAGACCTGGGTGCTATGTCTATCAATTTCATATTTTGCTCTAGATTCATTACCTTATTCATAACAATTATTAATTTAAGTACCTGTGTGCCAATTCCAACATTTTCCAACATAGGTCATCTATGTTTTTTCAAATTGTTTATTTTTTCTTATTTTCCTGCTTCATTGTTTCTCTTTTTTTCACATGATGTAACAATAGAAATGATGAGTTGAATTGATTCTGGATTCTCTTGTCTTCTTTTGATGAATAATATGTTTTTAATCACTTGCAAGTTACTAGATAATCACCTTAATTTTTAGATATTTGAATTCAGAAAATATTAAGACTTTAATAAGCAAGTCTCAAACTCCAAATTCTGTCTCTCTAACAATGTACACTTATTGAAATTTCTACATAAATCCTTAGGCTTCCATCACTCCTTTCTATCATTTTTTTTCAAGTCTCACCTTTTGCATGAACCTTTAGGAATCAGCAAAGGCTAGAGAGGAATATGAATGCAGAATTTCTGGTTCACTCTTCTTTGAATAGTATCTTTAAGAGATTTATTTCCTGTCTTACAAGCCCCTATGGCAGTCCCAAACCCTGATCTCTGACTCGCAACCCTGTTAAACTGAATAGAGATGAGAGATAGAGGAAGAAGTATGTAACACAATGGGGAATCAGTATAGCATTGGCTACATTTTCAAAGTTTTTCCCTATTTTCTTTACATTTAGCATTAAGAAACAAGGATATAATCATAAAATACTTCCATAAATATATTTAGAGAATTATTTTCAAATAATAAATGAAATTTATAGTTTTGAATATGTCACCCAATCTCCTGTAAATACTTTTAATCTGGTAATCATCAATAAAATTTTATTAATTAATAGGAAATAGGCTTAATATATTGTTAAATCTTTAAATTGTGAAGAAAATATATATACACAATTGCATTAATATACAATTGCATTAATGTAATTATTATGTATGAAAAAGTTTCTTCTTACCAAAGTTCATCAAACTAGGGAATAAACCAATATTAGATAAATTCTTAAAATAAATTTTATAAATTAAAAATAGTAACAAATAGTACCAACAAACAAAATGTAAAACAAAATGTCTAATTTTATTCCAGGCATAAGGCAATTAAAAGACTCCCATTCACAGACTTTCAAGCATTTGAATTATATGAGTAAACTTTTTAAATCCCTAAAATTATTCAAAGTATAAAACACTCCAATGGAAATTACAGTCTTCTCTGAAATATTCAATAAAAGGTATTAATAAATATCTAGAGGGATTCAGAGAGGAAAGTTTTGCATTCAATAATTTCTGTTGATTTAAGCTGGAGTTCTTGCAAAAGATTTTAAGCTTTACAAAGCTTGAGAAGGTTTGATCGAATGTATTTTACTCATATCATTTGTCGAAAATATAAGTGATATATTACAATTCACTAAGAAACAGATAAAATTAAAAATAGGGAAGACAATTTACACAAAATCCTGGTGAAGGGCCTGACATATACTATTAGGTAAATCAAAGTTGGTCCAACACACCTTTCTTTTAATCCTATTTCAATTATTTCATGATTTAAGGAAGTTACTTAACCTCTTTACCTCTATTTCCTCTGTGGTTTCATAATAATCATTATTATTGGGAGAATTAAGCAAGTTTTCTTTTGAAGTAAAAATCTTTGGTCTATGACTAGGCATGTAGTACATACCATTAGGATAATGAAAATGGTGGTGATGATAACAATGATGACACATACACCTAATAGAATATTTCATATTTTTATTGATTTTATATAAAAGTGAAGTGTTCTTATGATATGACAGTTTATGAAAAGGAGAAGATAATCACATATGCAGTAAGATTCCAATTAATGGAAAAGAGTAAACCAAAATATAAATACACAAAGCTGGAAAAAGTTACAGTGTCATGTTTATAATGGTGGTTCTTGAATAGAAGGAGTGAGACTTTTTTCCCTTAATTGTCTGATAATTTACAAAATTTTAAAATAAACTTGTATTATTTTAAAATAAGGAAAATAAATTTTACTTTAAAATATGGAAAATACCCAGACAGACAGGATGTCTACATAAATTAATCCTCATTATCTTTATATCTGTACATCTTCCCCCCTTTCTTCTCTGTAATATCCGTGTCAGGGTCCATTTATCATCTTTTTATACTAACAAAACACCATCATGAAAATGAATAAAGGAACTAATTGTTTTAGCTTCTTTAATTATCTTGCAATTTTTCATTCTATATTTTTTCATATAGTTTTTTTATGTAGGAGTATCCATATACTTTTTATTTTTACATGACTTGCACATTTATTTGTTTACTTGTAATCTACTTATTCTTCCTACAAAACAATGAGATATTTTACAGATAATTGAAACCATAACCTGTCCTTAACCCAAAAAGAGAGAAAGCGAGAGAGCAAATAACTAAGGAAAACATTAATTTGGCTAAGAAGTGAAGATCGTGGAAAGGAATTGAACAAAACAAACAAATTTAAAAATAATTTCTATACAAAAGACATGTATTATACTCGTGTTTCTTTCTCAGTGTTGACTTTATAGTACTTCTCTTCCTGAAAAGCCCTGCCCTATTCCATACATCAATCTAAATTCTACACTTTTTATGGGGACCTTAATTTCTTCCTCCCTATGAGTAGTTCCTGAAATTATCAGTCCCTGTGATCTACCTTTTCTGAGTGCTTATAGATCTTGAAACAATACCAGTCAATCTACCACCTGATTTCCTGTTACCTTGTATTATAGTTTAGTTTCTTATCTTGATTTTAAGTTGTTTCTTGAATGTCTACTGTTAAGTTTTTAGTGCTTGCAAGTGTCAGATTTGCAACAGGTGCTTAAAAATTCTCAGTGATTCCAGAATAACAAAACAAGTTGAATGAAAGACCACTTTCAATCAACAAAGATTTTGGTGAACAGAAAAACAATCAACTTACTGAACTATAAATTATATTTTTGAGTCAAAATCAAATCCTGAGCATTAAACTTAGGTAAGACTTTAAGAAAACAAAATATTTTGTCTTTGGCTATATCTGACTATTCCTCTTCTACTTATTCCATCAGCTATTCAGAATCCCACTGAAGGCTACCTTTTCCTGAAATGTCTCCCTATTAAGCTGTCACTACCCTTTCCTTTTAAACCATCAAATTCTCAATTCCCTCACTACAGATTAGTTTAGTTTCAAAGGAGAAAATAAATGAAGTGTTTAAATGAGTTCAGATAATCGGAGTGGTTTTTGGGTTTATTCATTCTAGTTGTGCGTTTGCCTCAGAAGTGATTATGTGCAGTGGTGTCACAATCACAATACAGCCATCTCAACTGCATGCATTTTCTCAGTGTGTTATTCTTTGTCTTCACCCAGGGTTTTTCCACTTTCAGTTCTTAATGTCTGGAATACTCTTCCCCTTCATTCTTCTCATAAGTGTTTTTGATCAAATGAATACATCTTGGCCTATGTCCTTATATATATAAAGATGGGTTTATATCGGATGTGGTTTAAGGTCCCTTTTAATTCTAAATTCTGTAATACAATAGCTACATTGTGGTGACTGTTGCTGTACTCCAGGAACTCTGCTAAGTACTTATTATACAAGGCAGGTGTTACTTACATTTGTGAGATGAGGAACCTGAAATTCAGAAAAGTAAATGGTAATTTCAAACAGTCTGTAGATTGAGAGCTATATTTTCACTGGATTACATTGAATTATTTTATCTTTCACTCCATTCAAATGTTTCAGTCAATCCAGTACACCCTGTGTTTCTTCAGTTTGACTCTGTGTGTGTGTGTGTGTGTGTGTGTGTGTGTGTGTGTGTGTCAAAATAAATTAAAGCCAGTTGGGCTATAGCTAGTTCTGCTTTTCTGAAGGGTGGCATAAATATTTAAGTGTAAAACTAAATCTCCATAATGCTTCCTCTGCTGATACTAGAATGGAAAAAATAACTGAAATTTTAAAGTCATTGTCAACCACTGCTAATTTCTTCTTTTATAGGATGGAAGTCTGTTATGACTATATTTTATGTGCTTTTTTTTTTTTTTTTTTTTGCATAGCTGTAACAATCAAATTAGGATTTCATAATGCACGTATAGAACCCAGGATGTGGAATAGAAATGGAAATAATTTGCTCTGCATAATAATAAAAGATAATAATACAAACAATTGAATCCCCTGGGAGCCTGAGGTTAGAAAGGAGAATGAGCAGAGTCTTAAGCAAGTAATGACACAAAACAACATCATTGGAAGTTGGAACTTGTTATCAGACCCAGGAGAAAGCTGAGCAAAAGAATTTCAAGAACAGGCTATATGCTATTCTTAATGTAGTATATATAGACTTTAGGTTTAGGTCATAAAAACTCTAGAGAGTGAATGAAGCACATCACACACTCAAGTCTTATGGGAGTACATATAGAGAATCAAAGAAAAGGGGCAAGATTCTATATTTTGGGTCGTGATAGAGCAAAAAAAATAAAAGTGTAATGAGAAGAAAGTTAAGATAGGACATAGTTAAAAAGGACAGAGACTACAAAAATCAGGAATTTTTGTTTCAAAAGTTGTAAGGATAATGGAATTTGAGCTGTCGAAGCAAAACTATCTCAGAAAATGATAAAGGATATAGGGATTTGAGAGACAATAGACAGTATTTTGGATCCTGAAATAACCATTGCCTATGTGGCAGACTCTTCCTTTATTTGATCCCTATAATTTTTTGCTGAGATAAAGTTAAATAGGTAAAATAAATTATATATATATATATATAAATTATATGCAAACTATATAAATTATATATATGTATATATATATGTATACACACATGTCAGTGGGCAAAAAAATAAAGCAAATGTTTTCATATTTTAGTGAATTTAACATTCGTCTTGGAAACTAGTCAAAAATTCATATTCCAAGGCTCCTGATTAAATTCTGAAAGTGGATCTGGTCTGAGGTTAGGTTCGGGAAATTGTGCTACAACAATCATAGTCAGGTGGCAAGAAACATTAAAAAATAATGCTTGTTTATAAAAATTAGAGACAACAGTCCAACTAAAGTCATATTTGTACAGTTATTTTTATGATTATTTTAACAGTATTAACTTTTGTTTAATTAACCTTATTCTATTCTTTCTCCATTATTGTGTTATTAACAAATGATCATGTTGACTCATGTTTTTCAATTTCTTGGGCTCTGGAGAGTTAGAGTAATTTTGATTCTGAGACGTAAATGTTTTTATATAATTTAGAGTAACAGTTTGTTGTCAGCTTACTGTAATCCATAGAGGCTGAGTTTTAAAATATTTCTGCATGTAGTATTTTTCATTATTATCACTAGTATATAAAAATGTTTATTATTTATTTATTCATTTGTTTGTTCATTTATTTATTATGCTAAATATTGTGTAAGAACGTTATACATTATTTTCAGTATTTTCCAGGAATCAGAATTCTAACCCATTCCTGACACCAAATTCATGCTTATTCTTTATATACAGTTTTAAATTTCAGTTTTAGAAATGCATCAACCATTTGTGTGATATGCCCACTTATTTATTGGTTTCTGTCATTTAATTATCTGATATTAAGTAATATGACTAGTATAAAAATATATGATAAAATATCAATAAATAAATTATTGAAATTTACTTGTAAACATGTTAGGTTGATTTTTAAAAATGGTTTAAAGCCAATTTTGTGAAACTAAACTGAAATATTTTGTGTTACATTTATAATTCACTTTTTGGAATCACTTGATAAAACAACTTTAATCTCAATTTATTTATAGTTAAGGTTTACACTAGCTAATTATAAATAAATCTAAATCCCAAACCTTTTTAATAAGTAAGGATTAATGGCATTCTACAATGTTTCCAGAGGCTTTCCTATTAAAGAAAGAGTATAAAGATACCAACTATTACATGTATGCTCTAAATCAACTAGACTTCAGACTATACTACAAAGCTACAGTAATCAAAACAGTATGTTACTGGCACAAAAACAGAACTATTGATCAGTGAAGCAGGATAGAAAGTCCAGAGATAAACCCACACACCTGTGGTCACCTAATCTATGACAAAGTAAGCAAGAATATACAATGGAGAAAAGACAGTCTCTTCAATAAGTGGTACTGGGAAAACTGGACAGCTACATGTAAAAGAATGAAATTAGAACATCCTCTAACATGATACATAAAAATAAACTAAAAATGGATTAAAGACCTAAGCGTAAGACCGGACACTATTAAACTCTTAGAGGAAAACATAGAACACTCTCTGACAAATTGCAGCAAGCTCTTTTTTGATTTGCTTCCTAAATGAAAAAAAAAAAAAAAAAAAAGGGACCTAATTAAACTTAAAATCTTTTGCATAGCAAAGGAAATTGTGAACAAAACAAAAAGACAACCCACAGAATGGTGGAAAATATTTGCAAATGAAGTGACCAACAAGGGATTCATCTCCAAAATATACAAACAGCTCATGCAGCTCAATATCAAAACAACAAACAACCCAATCAAAAAAATGAATGGAAGATCTAAATAGACATTTCTCCAAAGACATACAGATGGCCAAGAGACAGATGAGAAGATGCTCAACTTCACTAATTATTAGAGAAATGCAAATCAAAACTACAATGAGGTATCACCTCACACCAGTCAGAATGGCCACCATCAAAAAATCTACAAACAGTAAATGCTGGAGAGGGTGTGGAGAAAATAGAACCCTCTTACACTGTTGGTGGGAATGTAAATTGGTATAGCCACTATGGAGAACAGTATGGAGGTTTTTAAAAAACTAAAAATAGAACTACTATATGACCCAGCAATCCCACTACTGGGCATATACCCTGAGAAAACCATAATTCAAAAAGAGTCATGTACCACAATGTTCATTGTAGCACTATTTACAATAGAACATGGACATGGAAGAAACCTAAGTGTATAATGATGGAGGAATGGATAAAGAAGAAGTGGTATATATATATATATATATATATATATATAATGGAATATTACTCAGCCATAAAAAAGAATGAAATAATGCCATTTGCCTGCATGGATGGACCTAGAGATTGTCATACTGAGTGAAGTAAGTCAGAAAGAGAAAGACAAATATCATATGATACTGCTTATATGTGGAATCTAAAAAATGGTACAAACGAACCTATTTACAAAACAGAAATAGAGTCACAGATGTAGAAAGCAAACTTATGGTTATGAAGGCAGGGGGAGGGATAAATTGGGAGATTGGGATTGACATATACATACTACTATATATAAAATAGATAACTAATAAGAACCTACTGTATAGCACAGGGATCTCTACTCAATACTCTGTAATGACCTATATGGGAATAGAATCTAAAAAACAGTGGATATATGTATATGTATAATGGATTCACTTTGCTGTACAGCAGAAACTAACACAACATTGTAAATCAACTATACTCCAATAAAAGTTAATTTAAAAAATAAAAAATAAATCAACTCGCATCATTCGTTTTAAAATCATGAAAAGTTAGCACTGCATATATTTTAAATTAATTTAAAAACACTTACACACATGTCAGTTTATTCTGTGTGTGTCCTACCTGACAAGTGGTCTCTGTTATAAAATTATAGACTGCAGATTACGCATCATTCCTTCTGGCCCCCAAAATATATTAATTTGTAGAAAAAAAAGACATTTGAGTAAGTCAATAGGATATACTGCATGATCTGTGAGCAATTATTTGAAGAGATCCCAGATATTGGAGTGTTTGAGTGTTGAAATTATATAGCATGTATTTATTCTGTAGTATCTACTGTTAAATATAGGAACAGTTTCATTGTATGGAAACGTGGAGACATTAAAAGAGGTTTATGTCTATAGAATACCCAGATACATTGAGTTAATATTCTCAATCTTCTGTTATTTGAACAAGTTGTTCTAAAAGCAAATTTGAGAGTAAGACGAGAGTAAGAACCATAAATTTATTGTAATATCAGGTTATTAGGAATTGGCATAATGGCCTTGTAAACAGCACTATATTGAATTTTGTGCATAATGGCCTTGTAAGCAGCACCGTATTGAATTCTGTTCATAAAGGAAAACAGGAAAATCCAAACACAGTGAGAAAGAAGGTAAATATGTCTTAGACATGGGGTGGACTAAGGGACTTATATATAACTAATAAGAACCTACTGTATAGCACAGGGAACTCTACATTTTATTTACAGAATTTATTGAAGAAAATGCTATTTTTTAGTTAAAAATGTGGATGAAATCTTCTTCTCAAATTTAAGTGTTTATGCAATAGCTTACTCCCACATATTTTTTTTGTTCTGTTGTTTTTTGTTTGTGTTTGTTTTTGTTTTTGCTTTTTTAAAATAGATCTTTATTGGAGTGTAATTGCTTCACAATACTGTGTTAGTTTCTGTTGTATTTTTAATTTTTAAAAATAAAACTCACAGTCTTTGCATTTGAGAAAATAGGTAAGTTTATGTTTTTGTTTGTAATACAAGTTAATTAATCCTAATTACTTTCGTGAATGAAGATACCCAAGTATAAAGCGGAAAAGTTTGTTTATAAATCTTAGGCCTTCCGCATAAAACTATTTTCCCTTTTTGTGAGTGACATGCCTATAACTCTTATTACCAAAAGACTAATGTTTAGTGTCACTCCGATTTGAGAGCTGATAGAAGGCGTTTCTGAGGTGACATGAAATCATGGCAATATTTCCCACACTACTTGTTATATCCACAGTTAAAAAGACTTTATATGGGACTATCTGAAAATAGTTTAAAGATTTGAAAAATAAGATTTAGAGTAAGCTCTGATGTTGAATTCGTATATGTCTGAAATAAAATAGGTCATATCGTTGGAATCAAATTTATAAATAAAAATTTTAAATGGTACATACATGTTGAACATTCACATAAGTAATTCAGAATTGACTGCTACAGTAAAGATGAAATTTACGTAGACTTTGTATTTATTGTATTGTCTTCCCCCAGTAATGAGTATCAACTCTTCATATGCATTTAAAAAGGAAAATCAATCCAAAGTTTATTTTTAAATTACGCTTGAAATCAGAATATAGTAATGATCAGGACTTTTTTGGTAAAAGGTTATCTCCCAGGGTTATTTTCTTGAAGTCAGGCTCCTTTCATCATTCTGTCTCCAGGGCTCACACAATGCCTGATACATATGGCATACTTTCAAAGATGAGTAAGACACTGTTTTCAAAATGAAGGAGCTCATGGTCTAGCAGGAAAAATATATATATAAGCAAAGAATTTTAATAAAGTACAGTAAAGCTGGGTAAAGATCTAAACAGAGTACAGGGGTAGGATAAAAAATGTAACCATATATTCCTCAATTTTTTAAACTAATTATCTCAGAACATAGGTCAAAGAGATGGTTTTGTCTCCTGTGATTCTATGGAGCTTTTCATGTGCATTTCAAGAGATGGTTAATTGAATGTATGATAAGTATAATGCATTCAGATTATACCTTTGGATTCAGAGATAATAGAGAGGCAAGATTGGTTACTCTATGTTTTAAAATAGGAAGAAAGCAAAAAAGCCATTCTTCCTAGAATCACTACCTTTTAAATCATGTAATATTATTGTCCTGAATTTCAAGACAATTCTGTATTGGCTAGACATAATGGTAGGGGTGTTTGGTAGTCCCTCTTTCACCTACGGAGGCACTTAGAAGTTTTGTGTTCTTCTCTAATATTTAGAAAGACAAATCTATGAAGATTTTTCCTGGAGTAGGAATAAACTAAACAGGTCAGCTACAGTCTCACCCAGAACTTTCCAGTAATCCAAAGCCCCCAACAACTTTCACAAATAGTAACGTAAGTGCACCTCTTTTCAGCAAGACATTTTAGAGTAATAGAAGAATGGACAGCTGAACTGAAGAAACCCCTTCAAAGTTCCTGACAATTCCTTTCAATTCAATTCTCTATTAGTCCTAGTAAGTATTTTCTCTCTTTCAGAGAAAGGTATCTAACTTTTAATACATTTGAAAGCAGTCTGCCTTTGAGAAGGAATATATATGTATATATAGAGAGAGAGATAGATAGTGATCAAGACAGAGACTTTAGAGATTCCAAGAGCTTAAGAGAAGAAGACTGACACTTTCAGTTAGTAACTACAACAACAACTTTGTTATTTTCTAAAGTCAGGGTATTGGTGGTAGTACACAGTTTGCTTTCTGCAAACAAAAAGAAAACAACATTTTTTAATTGTTTTAAAATGCTATTATGTGCATAAACACATTTAAATATATTTATGTGTAAACGTTTAAACACAATATGTGTTTATTTATGGAATGTATTTTCATTTTACAAATGGATTATTCAAGTAGTAAAAGCCTTTTCAGTATGCTTTTTCTTAATAGTGAATTACCCAGTTCACTTAAAATATCCTTTAAAAATATATATCCATGTTAATACATGGACTCTTAAAGGATACTTAAAATGGTCTTGGGAAAAATTCTAGACATAGTGATTTATACATGTATCAGTATTTGCCCACTATCTTGTAATTACACTCAATCATCAATGCTAATTCTCATGATAGGCAATGACCACAGAGAGATGAACAAAATAATAACCCTTAATCTTGATGGGATTATAGTCTGATGCAAGAAAAAAATCATGTGTACATATTATTTCAATACAATATACTGCAAATGTGCATCCAGAAAATAAATTAAACCAGGAGGGGGACTGTTTCCAGCAATACTTAACCTCAGAGTTTACATGGTAGGTGGAGTATATGAATGTTTAACTGTTGCAGTTTGGAAATATTGTTACAAATGGATGTCATAACCTATAATAAATTTTCTCTATGTTTTACACTGTATTATGCTGACTCTACTTGGCCACAGGCTAATTTAAGCTGCTAGTTGTTCTTCTCAGTAGAACAATATAAAATAATAATACAGGGAAATGGAAATCATGAGAGAAAACTAGTTAATGAGGTTAATTTGCCAGAGTGTGTGCCTGAGGCCACAGACCAGGACTTCAGCTGCTTCTGCATTCGGTATTGAAAGTCTCAAGATTACTTTATTCTGACATAAGAATGAGCAGAGTCATAATACCTACAAAAATCATGTTTTTAAGCCTCTCAGAGAGCCAAGCATTCCAAATTGATGAGACCCTCGTGGGGGAAAAGAACACTTGGTCTCCTTTTATCTCTGGCACAACAGCAGGAGCAAAGGAAAGATGCTATAGATGAAGGCAAAAAGATAACACATATCCAAATTTTGAAGACAAGTGTGAGTTTGCATAATGGTTTATATTACCTCAAAGCCCAGATACAAAGAGAGTCAATACTAACCCACTAATTATTTCCCATGGGGTATTGATTGTGTGTGTGAGCACCTAGGCTCCCAATATCAGGTCAGGAGAACTGAGAGAACACTTTGGGCTGTCCAGATCATCATGATGTAAGACAGGGGCTGCTGCAGCCAGCAGGAACTCTAAGAAGGCTTACTGCCGGCCCCTAGAGTGTGACAGGAAGCTAGAAAAACAAAGAAACCTACAGGTATTCTAAACTTCTCATTGAGCTTGAAGCAATAACTATCTGACCCGGGGAGGGGCAGAAGAACTGAGTGAGTCACAGGGTCTTTCAATGAGCATGAAGCAGAAGCTGTCTGGGCTTGAGATTGCAGACACATTGCTGAAAGAAACCTCACCCCCAGATTGACAAGTAATGAAGCCTGCTAAAATCTGAGGATGGAGTGAGAAAACTGAAAGAAAACCTCTAGGAACTAACCTTCTGTGACTAGGAGAGTCATAAAAGCAAAGAGAGGTCCTTCTGAGACACAGGTATATACTATCTATAAAGATCAAAAGCAGAACAGGAGAATAGAGCAACTCTGTAGACACTCAGGTCCCAAAGCTAATTAAAGGATAGTTTCTAATTCCACACTTAATTCATTTAAAATCTGTGATGAGCTGAATTTAACTAGAGTAACAACAAAGCCAAAATACAGCTCATCTACAGAATATATGAACACTGGTAGCCTGAAAAAAGAAGGGAGCTGCCCTCTTCAGGGCATAAATATCAGTTATTCCTTCTCTAGTATTGCTTTACACATAATATCTAATGTTAAATTATAAATTATGAGATACACATAGAAGTATGGCAATAAGACCCATCTTCAAGACAGAAGTAGTCAATAGAACAAGATGTAGCATAGACATTGGAATTATTGGACAGCATCTTTAATGAAGCTACTATTAAAATATTAAAGGGATGAGGATAAGGGATGTTAATAGGCAAGGGAAACTAAGAGGTACAGACTTCTAGTTACAAAATATATGAGTCACAGGGATGAGATATACCATATGGAGAATATGGTCAATAATAATGTAATATCTTTGAATGGTGACAGATGGTAACTAGACTTATCATTTTGTAATATATAGAAATACCAAATCACTGTGTTGTGTACCAGGAACTAACAGTGTTGCAGGTCAATTATACTTAAAAAACAAATAAACAAACTCATAGAAAAAGAGAACAGAGTTTGGGTTACCAGAGTTGGGGTGGAGGTGAGGGAATGGGGAATTGGATGAAGGTGGTGAAAAGATACCAACTTCCAGTTATAAGATAAGCAAGTACTAGGGATGTAATGTATAACATGATTAACATAATTAACACTGCTGAATGTTATATATGGAAACTGTTAGAGGTAAACCCTAGGAGTTCTCATCACAAGGAAAAAACTTTAAACATTTTTTCTTTTCTTTTATATCCATATGAGATGGTAGATGTTCACTAAACTTATTGTGGTAATCATTTCATGATACATGTAAGGTAAAACATTATGCCATACACCTTAAACTTATACGGTGCTGTATGCCAATGATATCACAATAAAACTGGAAGAAAAAAAATAAATGGGTTCAATAAAACCTTGACACATGTTCATTTAAAAAAACAGTTAAACAATCTATAGAGAACCTAGTAAAAAGATGTACAATAGCTGTGAGCAAATGGGATAGATGGGAATAAATTAGAAAGATGAAAACTATCAAGAGACACAAATGGTAATGCTAAAATGAACACTAAAAATGGAGATTTCTGGTGATGAATTTATCAGCAATTAGACGCATCAGAAGAAAGAATTAGTGAACTTGACAGATCAATAAAAATTATTAATATCTTAAAAAGTAAAACAAAACAAACAAAAAAGATCAAGACATAATCCATTGTTCTATAGAGCAATAGCAAATAGTCTGACATATGATATATGTATATTTGGTGTATGAGGAGTAGAGAAAGAGAATGGGACAAAAAATTATTTGGAAAAGTAATGTCCAATCATTTTCCAAAACTGATAGAAGATATCAAACCATAGATCCAAGAATCTCAGCATATAACAGAAAGAATGAAGAAAAAGAACATGACCTCTAGAAAAACCATAGTCAAAATGTTGAAACCTAACAGTGAAGAGAAGATCCTGAAAGCAGTCAAGGATGAGGGATGGGAGATAAACATTATAGACAAAGGAATGATGCTAAGAAGGATAACTGATCTCATATTAGAAACAATAAATACCAGAATAAAATGAAATAACATCTTTATTTTGTTTTAACATCTTTATTGGAGTATAATTGCTTTAGAGTGGTGTGTTAGTTTCTGCTTTATAACAAAGTGAATCAGCTCTACATATACATATATCCCCATATCTCCTCCCTCTTGCGTGTCCCTCCCACCCTCCCTATCCTACCCCTCTAGATGGTCACAGAGCACTGAGCTGATCTCCCTGTGCTGTGTGGCTGCTTCCCACTATCTATCTATTTTACATTTGGTAGTGTGAAATAACATCTTTAAAATGCTCAATAGAAAGAAAAATATTTGATATCCAGCAAAATACTTCTCCATGAGAAAGGTGAAATAGAGACATTTCCACAGTCTGAAATTTGTCTCCAGCAGACTATTAAAACAAAATATACTAAAAGAAACGTTTTAGGCTTAAGAGAAATGAAAACATAAATGAAATCCAATTCTGGAAAAAAGGGATGAAAACCCTAGAAGGGATACAAATGTAGGTAAATATAAGGAAATATCTTTTAAAATTTTTTATACACACAAACACATACACGAACACACAAATACATATACATGTGCACATATATGTTTATACATTTATTTGAAAAACTAGTGACTATTTAAATACAAAATGAAAACAGTGGATTGTGGGATATATAGGGTTTTACAAAAAAATAACAATAAGAGAAAAAACAACAAAAGGAGCCAATAATTATTATAGTAAAATAATCATTATATATGTGAAGCAAGATTACATTTTTTGTTTAAAAACTACAAAACATTTTATATTTTTCTATGTGAGTTTAAATAACAACAACAACAGAAAGACTGAAGGAGGCAAGATAAGAATGGTAACAGTGATAACATCAGATGTAGTTTTAGAAAATATTGGAAAAACACTTTTTTGGATGAATTATTTGGATAGATAATTCTGTGTTGTTTAATTTGTAACAGTGAGCACAATATTATTTTGTAATTCGAGCAAGAATTTTAAATGTTCTTTATTGTATGTAATATTTGAATATTTCAAAAGAGTACAGTTGGCCCTCCGAATCAGTGGGTTCTGCATTCACAGATTCAATCAAACTCCTATGGAATACACAGTTGGTTGAATCCATGGATGTGGAATGTGCTGATATGGAGGGCCAACAGTAGTATGCTATTTTATATATGGGACTTGAGCATCCATGGATTTTGATATCCATGAGGGTCTTGGAATCAATTCCTTTAGGATGCTGGATACAAAGGGACGACTGTATATCAATTTCTAACATAGTTGTATAATCACATATAAATATACATAATTCAAACATATATATTTAAATATATATATAATTTAAACATATATTTATATACATATATTAAGTACAAAAAACATATTGGGACCCACTACACATTATAAATCATTTGCATCTCCCTATATACTCTTCCTTTATTCCATCCTTTTCTACATAAGCAGTAGGCACTGTCCAGAGTTTTTGATTTACTCTGTATTATGATTATGTATACACATTTTTGTTTTCTTGATTATTAATGAGGCTAAATAATATTTTTAAAATGTATCAGTTATGTGTATTTCTTCCATTGTAAAATATATTTCTGAATTTGCTCATTTTAATTTAAAGTTTGTCTTTTCTTAATGATTTGTAGTTTTTATATTTTATACTAACTCTTTGTCAGTTCCATTGTGACGTTCATCTCTAATTTACATTTTGATTTTTAACATCTTTCGATATTAGAATATCTTCTGTTTAAATAGAGTTTTAATTTTAACGTAAACTTATCTGTATTGTCTTATAGGTTCAGCATTTTTTATCGTGTGTAAGAAATGCTTCCCCACCACAATATCAGAAAATTTTCTCTTGTCTCCTATATTTTCTTTCAAAATTTTTAAGGTTTTCTTTTTAAAATTTAAGTTCTTAATCCATCTGGAATTTATATGTATATATGGGCTATAATAGGGAATAGGTAAGGTATTGTCCTAGCATCATTTAGTGGATGCTAATCTTTACTTTCTCTGCCAATTTGATTTAGTGAAAGAATCCAGTAAAATCATATCCTAGTTTTATGTTACATCTGATTGGTTAATTTGTGTACCTCAGTTTCATTACCACACTTTTACATATCATACCTTTGCATAAAGAGTCCTCAATTGCTTTTTGGAAGAATTTTAGCTGTTTTGGAAACTAGTCTTTCAAAGTTTGAAACCAGTTTGAAAACCAGTTTACCCAAGTTTCACGACAAACCCTGTTGGATCTTATTAAATTTGCATTAAATCTTTTGCTCAATTTGAAAAGAATTGCTGTATATACAGTGCTAAAATGCTCTTTTCCCAAGAATATGGATTAAGTTTCTCATTTTTAATGCTATAAGTATCTTTAATGTTTAATAACATTTTACTAGTTATATTGCTATTTACTAATTATATTAGTAGTCATGCTTATTTGTGTGTTTATTTCTGTCTAATAGTATCTGCAGTTGTTTTTAAATGGTGCGTTTTGAGATGCAATTTTATAACTAGTCACACTGATAAATTCTCATTCAAATCATGAGCATATATGTCTTTTGAATTTTCTTTTAGAATGATAGCTTTATTTCTTCCTCTCTATGATTCTTTGCCTTACTTTCTTTCCCTTGTCGGAGTCCTTTGGCTAGGACTTGACTACAATGTAGAATAGAATGTGTGATAAAGTTACCTGTGTCATATTCCCTGTTTTAAATGAATTATTCCCATAGATTCTCAAAAATGATGTTCTCTACTAGTTTTTAGTAGATGCTATTTATCACATTTGATAAAGGTTTACTTTATTATCACGAAATGTGTTGAGTTTTATCAAATAATTTCTTTATATCTATGAAATGATCATATCTTTTTCTCCTAGGTTATTAATTTCTCCTAGGTTTTTCTCCTAGGTGGTAAATGCATTTTTATACATTTCTTATGTGATAGAACTCTTGAATTTCTTTTATAATCTCAATTTAGTCATGATATATTCAATATTTTTAAATATTTAAAAATTTATTTTAAAAATATTTCTGGATTCTGATTATTAATATTTTAAGGATCATGAAATTTGTATTTTTTATGACTGAGGTAGAGCTGCAGTTTTATTTTAACAAAACTGTACAGTTACACTAAGTTCTACTGGTTTGTTATGAGCTTAAAATCACTTTATTAGATGAGTTTGATAATATGCACCCTATTTATCAGTTGCCTAGAAGATTTAATTTAACAAGAGCATTGCTCATTTCTTGAGATTTTGGTAGAATGTGCCTATCTATTAATATCTAGTATTATAATATCTAGTATATAATATTTTATTTATTAGAATTTCTTAAACTAGTACTTCAACTTCTTCAATTTCTTTCTTCTTGAGTCAGTTTTTTTCATTTTATTGTTTATTATTTAAACATTTCATCTATGCTTTCATATGTATTGGCATAGATTTTTCCATGAAGTTCTTTCATGCTTTTATCACTTCTATTTCTGTAAATATTTTCATTTGTGTTTATCTTTGTCTTTTCTCATTTGTCTGACTCAATCTTGTCAGAAATGTATCATTTTGTTAACATTTTTCAGACACGCAGCTATTAGTGCTGTTTATTTTCTCTATTCTTTGTTCTCTATTCCATTGATTTTTGTTCTTATTTGTGCCAGTTATCCATCTATCGCCTCTCAGCTCCAAATCCACTCTTCCTCCCCCTGCTTGTGATACAGGACTATCTCTCTCTTTCCAGCTTGCTCAATGTTAATCTGTGTGAGCAGAGGGCACAGGGGGGACAATTCAGGTAGAAGAGGACTCTTTCCTAAATTCTCTGCTTTTCTTTTTTCTGGCTCCTGCAGTGCTTTGTTGGTGTGTGAGACACTCAGTGAATCTAGACACCCACAGGTGTGTGGCTTCAAAGCAAGTTCCATAAGTGCTCCATCTGGCTTCTCAACAGTAAGTTCAGCAGCACACCCCTTACCCTACCTCACCCCACTTCACCATTTACACAGGTGGCTTTCTAATAATTTCAAAAGCTCCCTTTCACCTTCAGCTTCCTGATGAGTTTCATTGGGCAGCCCTATCCCCTGGCACCCTGACCCCCAGGAATAGGCCCATAGCCTGTGGGCCAATTCTAGTCAGGAGGAAACCATCAAACTTCCCTGCCATCCAGAGATGGCTCCAACCACACCCTCTCCAGCCAAGTCTGAATTCTAGCCTTACAGAGGAACCCTCTTTCAAGCTTGTTCCTTCCTTGGCTTTGCTCCCACAGCCCTTATGTATTCTCATACTTCTCCTTCTACTCCCTGAGTATAATGAATTCCTTGTGAATAGTTAATAACTCTTTATAGTATAACTTATAACACTTGCTGTGTGGTTTCTGTCTCCTGATAATTATCTTTATTATCTATTTACTGCTTTGGGAGCAGTGGAGTTATAATTATTATTTTTTAACCTCTAAATTTGAATAATTAACTCATTAAATTTTAGGTTTTTGGTCTTTCATAATCGTTTAAAGTTACAACAGTCCCTCTAAGTACCATGTTTACTACTTTCCAAATATTTTTAAAACAAGTGTGTGTGTGTGTGAGTGTGTGTGTTTCTGGTGTAAATAAACAAATTAGATGATTTCAGCTACTGATAAGTGCTAAGATGAAATTAAAATTATGTAATATAGTAGACAATTATAGGTGGTGGTTTATATTAGATTGGGTGTTCAAGGATGGTATCTCTTATGAGGTGGCATTGGAACTGGTGTTCGGCACTTGCCTAGTTTCCTGTTGCTCCTCATTCCTCCCTCCTCGGATACAGCCATTTGGTTATTTTCTCTATGATTCAGCTACCATATTCATGGTCCTACCTGGAGAAAAGAACGAGCTGTTTTCTATGCATCACTCAGGTAGACAGATATGATATGTAAAAATAAGTAAAGTGATAAGTAAATATGTTATCTCAACAAGTTCCTGTAAATGTTCCCTTTGGCCATCAGTATCTATCACCGACCTCTGTGACTCTGGAATTATGACTTTTAAAAAAAATCTTCAGTCCATGTCCATGCACATTTTAGGTTCCAATTTCTTCTTAAGCATGATTTCCTCCAATTGTCATCTTTCATGGAATAACCATAGTTTTTCATTCAAGCAGGGATGGATTATATATTATATTTATATAATATATAAGGTAATAATCTAGTATATATTTAAAATATATATCTCTCCTGAATTTTTAGAGTTTTAAAATGGAAGGGGGAGATAACCATATGTGTTCAGTGTGCCTTCTCTATTTCATTTGTTCTTTGTTTAAATCTGCATTTTAATCCTTTAAAATAACATTATTTTAATATGTTTTCTGGTCAAAAGAAGACCTCTGTAAAGAATAGACTCAATAATAAACAAGCCTAATTTTACTTTCAAGTATATTATCAGCTTTATTCAGAATTTTTGTGTCTTTAATAACCATAATAGACTTTTCACTGTACTCATGATGTGTTTCTTTTCTTTTATAATATCACAGAACCAATAATTGTCCTTCTTGAATTTGGTAAATTGTTTCTTCCCTGCAAGTGTTATTATACGGGCCTTCACTTTGTTAGTCATACCTTTTTTCTTCTATTTATAATGGATGCTGAATTCTAATCATCTTATTCAAGGTGAAACCTAGCCTCCTTAATGTGGCAAGATCTAAAGACAGAAATTTTATACTTTCCAGTCCATCATTCTGGACAGTGATGAAAACATAAAACCCTGAATTTAAGATTACTCCTATAGGACACCAGTTGTTATATCCCCTGCCTCCAGACTGACCCCTGTTTATTGCTTTCTGATTACAATTTAGTCAGTTGCCTGCTGACATAATGGCTATATAATCTAAACTATATTTTCCAAGTATGTCGATAAGGATATTAAGCTCAATATACTATGCACTAAGGACTCAAAAACCTCACTAATGCTACATTAATGCTAGTACATCACAGTGGTATTTATGAATACCCCAAATCCCTCGGAGTTATACTTGGCAGTAACTCAAGGTATAATAATAAGGAAGTCACCAACCATCTGTCAGTACAGCTGGGTGAGGATAACAAGTTCACAACAATGAGAAAACAAATTTAAAGCGATGGGTGATCATTGGTGACATTTCAAGAAAGGGTTTGGTTATAACGTACCATTTAGAAAAATCTAAACACTTGCTCTGCAATACCCCAAAATATTCATTTTTCTCTGTTGCCATTTAACGGTCTCAGTGAGTGATCCCAGAATATTACTCTTGAAGCCAAATGTTTTTGCTGTGCTTACCTTTCCAAGGGCAAAAAAGCAATCTTGACATTTAATAGGTATCCTAGTTGTCTCACAATAATTGATAAGTAAAGAATGTCCTCATGTGTGTACATAGAGTAATACTTGATAAACCAGCGTAAAATTATTTCCCTGGTTATCAATTTCCCGATTAAATGAGATGATACTGATTAAAATGACAAGCAAAGAGTCTAGAAATAGGCTGTCAATTTTCCCAGATGTTCACCAGTAGATCTTCCATACCTCTATACCACTCAATAAAAAATATGTTGCAACCTTTTATTTTTCATATGCTAAAATTATCATAATCCCTAATTGTAGTAGAACGCATTGCAGGAAACAGAAAATATTAGTAGAAAAAGACATAATGAAAAGAATTTGTCTCTTACAAATCATCAGAATTACAGGAATTGAAGTTATTGCTGAAAATTAATTTCAAGAACAAAATCATGGCTGCCAGTGAAAGGTCAAGAATATGCTTCTGCTCTCTCTACTGCACCACAAATATCTCTCACACAGCTGGTACCACCAACCAGAGCTTGACTACTTGCTGCCTTAGAAGTGCTCATGTATTATGTCTCAGGTACATAGCTTCATGAAAGAAACTTAAACTCACAAAAAAATGCTGCTTCTTATTTACAAAAGTAATTAACATTCTGAGTTGCCAATAAGTACTTGATAAATATTTTGTGACAACTTTGAGTTGATAAATATTCATGAAGTATGATGTCATATAAATTTATTATAGATGATAATGTTCTGAGCTTATTTTAAAATAGTTGTGATAAAGCATATATTTTAAGTATATGTTAGGGGAAGAAAATAAAATCTATTAAATGTATTTTGGTATTTTATTTATTTGTTTGCTACATATTTTCTGTAGAGTGTGTTTATGAGAGGAGCACATATTCATTTCTGTGAAAGGGCATCTTTTTAAATATCTCCTTTTGATTTTAATTGTAATTTTTGTCTTAAACAGTCATTAAATTAAAACTTATTAAAAACATCTTTTTCCAAAAAAAAATGAACAGAGCCTCAGGGACTTCTGGGACTGTAGAAACAAACAAACAAAAAAACCCATCTCTTTCATACTAATGAAATTCCTTGATATGTGCTGAGAACACATTGAAGGTAGCATCTTTCCAACCACAGGAGACTGAAAGCTAAGGGACAGATTAATTCATTGCAGGAAGCTAGAACTGAAGAGAATGGTAAGACTTAGAGTTGAAGTATGATTTCAGCATCTTCTGTTCTCTATGCAGCTTGTGAACCAGAGAACAAAGTAGAGCTCAGGCAATGAGTGAGTCACTTCAGTTACAGAGATGGAGCATCATGAGGCCAAAGGGGATACGGGGTCTACACATGGGAAGATAAGCGTGGCAGTCAGAATCCCATGTGTTTCTGCTTTTTAGTTTCTAAATCGGTTGGAAGGATTTGGAGGTGTGGGGAAAATGAGTCAGCAATCCAGTCGCTGAGGGTTAAATAGGATGAAGTTTTTGTTTGTTTGCTTGTGTAAGCTGAATTTTAAGGATAAAATCTTCTGGAATATTTCAAAACTTTAGAAAATATCATGTGTAAACGTCCCCTTCAATTGTTAGAAGTGAGTCTGTCCAGGTGTTATTAAAGTTTTCTGACCTTAAAGTATATGTGTTTGAAATAAGTCTTCTATTTAGGAGGTCATAAGCCTATGGGCGTTGCTTTTGGAAATAAGTTGACTTTGTTATGTTGAAAAGTTTTTGTAAATATTACTAATTCCCACAGATAAATACATTCACTTCTCCCAACCCCAACTAACCTCACATACACACTCCTCCAACTCTCCCCCTATATTTTATATACATTTACTCTTATCTGCAGGTCCAGAATCATTAATGGAACTGAGTCCACAAGGCTGGGCAAGACTACCAGAATGGTCGGTTTTTCCACAGACTCAAAAATCATAAGAGTAAAAAAATCTTAGAGATAATCTAGATGAGTTCCTTAATTTTAAACATGGAGAAACTGAGATTTGCTTATATTACTCCTTAATTTTTTCATCATACATATTTTGATGTGGGTAACTTTTTGAGGCCACTTGTCAATATTCTTTAAATGAGCTTTATAGATACAAAATGTGAACAAAGAACAGTGACTTGGTGACATATTACTTACATTAACTATTGCTCATGGATCACATTTTCCTGATTCTTCGTATACCTTGTAACCTATTTTCTGTTTGACATCCTGAGTGATACATTTGAGGGAGTCTAGATTATGTTTCCTTCCTTTAAAGGATATTAAATATTGTAATGGCAGGCATTTAAAATAACAGGATCATCTTGACTTTCCCAGACTTGGTTTAGTGCTTTGTCAGGGATGCTTTATTTCTATCTCCTTAGTGCTAGGGAATGGTTCTTACTCTAAAGTTTGGTCTTTAACTCTAATATTTGAGCTTTCTGGATTCTCAATGAGAAGCCCTAAAGGGCTGAGCAGCATTTCTACTCTGGGTTGGGAGAGACTCTGCCATATCCCAGCACAGCAAAATCTTGATACTTTTGATAATCTCTCTAACCCCTATATTAAGTATTCTCTGCTAGGCCTTTGGGGCCTTGCTCTTGGCATGCACAGCTAGTCATTGCCAAGGACTCAAGGAGAACTCATAGGAAAACTTCTGGACATGCCTCCCAGTGATGTTCTCTCTTTTCTTACATGGTCTGTCACACATACTCTAACTAACTACTTCAGCAATATTGCACATTACCTCTGCCTCTTCAGCTCAGCAAGACCACATCTGACTACTTGAGTTTGACCTTCCTAAGCCATGGTGTGAAAAATGCTCCCAGGCAGATTGCCAGAGTGAAAGAGGTACTGAGCTCATTTGCTGCCTTTTGTTCAGCTATCACGGTCCTGTTCTGTTGTCCAGTGACTTCATATCAGATATTTTTTCTCATTAATGGAAGTCCATAATATTTATATGAGAGTTTATTTAGAAGTGAATCTAGTAAAGGTAGAGATATTGACAAAATCTGTGCAGTGATAGAGTAGTTCCTAAAGATAATTGTTTCAAATATGCTTCTATTTGAAATTACAAAGAATAAACAAATTATTTTGACAATTGTCTTTTTTATTCTTCCTTTATGACAAGAAGCAGACTTGAATAATTTCATAATTTATACTACCTTCCGATTCTCTACCACATTCACTTATAGTTTTATCATTATGTCCTAACATTATTAGAAAACCCAAATGCATGATCCTGTTGTGAATAAATCAGACATGAAATCACTTGTTCTATGGAATGAACAATGGAATTGAGTACTATTTTTATTTTTCTGTAAATGACACTTAATATTATTTTCATATTTTTGAGATATAAGTAAGATTAAAAGTATGTCATATACTTGCAAACAAAAATATTTTATTTAGATGAAGATACATTAAAAAGCTTACAATAAGTCATTACAAATTTCCCCTTGGTTCTTGTCTTTAACTGTTCATACAGTATTTCTAGCAAAATACCCACAGCTCACAAACCCTAATAAGAATGTCTCCAAATTTCTAAAGATGTCTCATTAGTCCTCAGGAGCAAATCCATTTCCACAGTATCCCTGCTACACCTCCATGTGCCACAATTACTCTATGTGGCTCCGTCTGGCTTAGTTGTCCTAGCCTGCTACATTCACCACTGCTTTGCCCATATGTTAGGTGCTAATGCTGTTAAACCTGGTACAAATTCAAATAATAACACATATTCTTCTTGGATTGCTCCCCCCTCAGATAACTGTAATATTCCTCACTAATCAAGCCTAATACTTCTAGATCCCTTTCCAACAGGATGGGTTCTTACCCAAGAAAATATCAGTATCTTTTCTTCCAGCACAAACACAACTCGACCTCTCTTAGTTCCTTCTTCATGTTTACTGGGCATGTCAGGGGAGAATTATGTCAAAACTTCATTCCTATGTACGGATTGGGTTCATTCCCAATACAAGTAGACTATACAAATATAGACTTCTAAGGCCAATGAAATCATTTTTTTGAACCACTTTGTTGAACTTTGCAGAGAAGTGAGTGAAAACGAAGGCTCAAACGGAGTTCCTGCTACACTAATAATAAAACCCTTTTAAATTACCATTTATAAAATGAATCTGATACGTTTACATTTATTGGGACTAATAAAAGAAATTAACAGAGCAATATATCATGATGTTGAGAACGATTTGGAGGTGTGGGCAAAATGAGATAAACCAAAATTCAGTGCTTGGCTTGAGATAAACCAAAATTGACTTGAGATAAACCAAAATTCAGCGCTTGGCTTTTTCATCTACTACAGTGTATCCTTTGGCAAATTATTTTCGTTTCTAAATCTGTAATATTGTGATGTAATAAGAAATACATATTTTAGCCTTTATCTCTGGCTCCTGGCCAGAATTCCTAAAACCTTTGCAATTTTCTAAGCAATAAAGGTGCTAGGAGCATCTTTATTCTAATGTTTGGTCTTTGACACGAGTTCCTGACACAGAGCTTCTTAATACCTTGGAATTTCCTGAGTGACAGGAACGTATTCTGTTCTGACGACGTGGCTCTTGGTGGGCTCCTGGGTAGCATCAGGATGGGGACTGGCTGCCAGAAGGACCAATAAATCCATGATTAGAAGTTTGGAACTTTTAGCCCCACTACTCATCCTCCCTGGGGAGGGGAGAGGGACTGAAGATTGAGTTAGTTAATAATCAGTCATGCCAATACGTTGAAACCTCCATAAAAATCCCTAATCTGTGAGGTTCAGAGAGCTTCCAGGTTGGTGGACACACCCACATTCTGGGAGAGTGGTGTACCCTAACTTCATGGAGACAGAATTCCTGTCTTTGGAACCCTTCCAGACCTTACCCTATGTATCTCTTTATTTGGCTATTTATCTGTGTCTTTTATCATATCTTTTATTATGTAATAAACTTGTAAACGTAAGTAAGTGCTTCCCTGAATTCTGTGAGCCATTCTAGCAAGTTATTGAACTTGAAGAGGGGATTATGGGAACTCAATTTATAGCAGTTGGTCAGAAGTATAGGTGACATCCTGAAACTTGCTATTGGCATCTGAAGTGGGGGCAATCTTGTAGGACCAAGCCCTTAACCTGTGGGATCTGAGGCTACCTCCAAGTAGGTAGTGTCAGACTGAACTGAATTGTAGGACAGCCAGTTGATGTAACAGAATTGAACAATATGGGAAAAAGAAACCCACACATCAAGTTACGAAAATGTTCTATGTAGAAAGAAAAAAAACAAAAAACAAAAAAAGTTGTTTTCCTTACAAAGGTTTAATTCCTCATCTGTAAAATAATAGCTTATAAAATTAATGTAAGTGATGTACAAAATAATATCTTAAAGCATTTTGTGCATATCTAGAACAGAGTAGTGACTCTATGTATGGGAGTTGGTGGTAATAGTGATGTTAGTATAGTAGAAATTATAATAGTAATAGCAATAATAGCAGTGATAGATGTATTTTCTAGATCACAAGTATACAAGGAATGTCTATAGTTCAGTATTAAGCATTAAAAAATTAAAGGTGTTCCTCTATACCTGTGTATGCATTCTGTAAACTCTTACACTAACTAGAATAGGATTATGGGAAAATACAGATATGGGCAATCCATTCAAAGAAAAGGCAGTTTTGTACCTAAAGCTCTATCAAAAACACAGTTAAAAGGTTTTAAATTATTTAAAAAATCTACAGTAAACATAGGACTTCATCTTTAAATTATGAAAAGGTGAAGGTAGCTTGATAGGAGAGAGTGTAAGGGAGGACTGAGGCTACTAAGTAGTGGAAATAAAAACAAGATTCTCAGCACTGGCTAGCCTATAGGAAGAACAGGCAAAGTGTGGTGTTATGCAGAGCATTCTAGTTAGTACCTTGCTGACTCCCATTCTGCTACTTTGCATTTAGGGGCTAATGCTTGGTGGCCCACAACGCTAAATGTTAAGAGTGCTATGTATAAACTAGCAAAAATCAAGTAACATATTGATTTCATTTCCCCATTTATAAATCACAAATGAACTAAAGTTGCATTATAGCACAACAAATTATATTTGGTGCTTTAAAGCCAGATAAGGCAATAAATATACTGGCTTATAGTGAGTCCAGAACAGTTAGTGAGGTGTGTGCCTGCTTAGAAATCTACTAATAACATAAATAGTTTTGTATTTTTCTTGCTGCACACAGAAAAGGGTTTGCTAGGCCTAAAACTTAGTACCTTTATTATACAGGGACCTTAAGAAATATTGCCTGGCCTCTGGTACATAATTCACATGCCCTTGAAAAATAAATAATAAATAACGTACAGAATTAATTTTGACTTAAACATATGTCACAAAAATTTGGATTTAATGGATAAATAATAATGTTGAAAATTCTTCTTGATCTTGAATAATGTCTCTTTCCTAATCTTAGGACATCACCAGTGATAGATTGTTGCCCATAATACAATAGTATGAAGTTTCCTTGTTTTATTACTGAATGTCAAATATTTTTAGTAAGGTAAATTTTTTTTTCATATACAGGGAAAACCAATTTATAAGAGAATTATGAAGTGCTTCATTAGGTAATTTATTATTTGGCAGAAAGCATTTATGTTCTGAAACTCTTAAGACACTTCCTCAGAGACCCAGGATTCTAAGAAACAGAATATGAACATTAATCTTTTATTTCATAATTATGTTTCATCATTAATTACACAATATAAAAATGGAATAGTAGTGATCATATTATATCATTTGAATTATTTTATAAATTAGAAGAACAATAAAATAGAAACGGACATATTATATTTATTTATGTTCTTTCTACTCCAGTAAAGTATTTGAGGTGGCTGAACATTCAGGAATAAAAGAGAACAAGATGACAAAATGAAGGGAAAGCATAAAATTGCTACATAAGTAAACTACTTCTCTCTGACGTCCTTTACAGCCAAAACAGAATAAAAAAGAGAGAGAAACATAATGGCCTCTGTAACTCTCATTAAGTAACAAAAATGGTAACATATCTTTGTAAGATATTAATATTTTCCTGTCATATTAATTGGAACTCTTGGTCACAAACATAAAATAGTCACATATTTGATGATTTAAGGTAAAATAAGTATGTATAACAAGGTACAATGGGAACTTAGAGAATCAAAGGACAGGCAAGGATCTGGGCCTCTGGAACACAGGCATAAATGACAAGCTCTTCGAAATACTACAGGAAGTTTTCTCTTTGCCTTCTCTCTCTGCTTTACTGTTTATCTGTTACCTTTTTTCAAGACAAAAGATGAGGGAAATGGTAGGAATAATAATATAATACTATAATAGTAAAACAATATAAACTGAAAGTGCATTAAGATATTGTATTAGTTTTCCATTGCTTCATAAATAATTATCACAAACTCAATGACTTAAAACAACACAAAGTTATTATTTTACATTTCTATAGGGCAGAACTCCAACACCGGGCTCAACAGGCGAAAAATAGAGTGTTGGTCAGCTGCATTCCTTTCTGGAGGAGGATTCATTTGCAGAATTCACTTCTTCATGGTCCTATGATAGAAATCGCCATATCCTTGCTGGCTACCAGCTGAAGGCTATTCTTAGCTTCTAGAGGCCACCCTCATTCCTTGGCTCCTGTTTCCCTTCATCCTTCCAAAAGGCCAGCAAGGGCAGGTTGAGTCCTTTTTATTCTTTCACTTTCTCCTTCTTTCTTCTCTTTTCTCTGACCAAGCCTTCTGCTTGCCTCTTCCATTTTTTTTTTTTTTTTTTTTTTACAAATTTTTAGCTTGAGATTTTAATTTTATTTATTTATGGCTGTGTTGGGTCTTAGTCTCTGTGCGAGGGCTTTCTCTAGTTGCGGCAAGTGGGGGCCACTCTTCATTGCGGTGCACGGGCCTCTCACTATCGCGGCCTCTCTTGTTGCGGAGCACAGGCTCCAGATGCGCAGGCTCAGTAATTGTGGCTCACGGGCCTAGTTGCTCAGCGGCATGTGGGATCTTCCCAGACCAGGGCTCGAACCCGTGTCCCCTGCATTAGCAGGCAGATTCTCAACAACTGCGCCACGAGTGAAGCCCGCCTCTTCCATTTTTAATGTGTTCTGTCATCTGGATAATCCAGGATATTTTAAGGTCCATAATCTCAATTACATCTGTACCTTTTTGCCATAAGGTAACATATTCACAGGTTCCAGAAACTAGGGTGTGGATATCTTTGGGAAAGTATTATTCTACCTACCAGAAAGAGATAAATCTTTCTATTCTTTAGGAATTAACTCATTAAAGATAGACATTTACTTTTAAAAAGTAAATGCAAAGCTGTAATCAAAAGTATGAGAAGATAAACCCACGCACAAATGGTCACCTTATTTTTGATAAAGGAGGCAAGAATATGCAATGGAGAAAAGACAGCCTCTTCAATAAGTGGTGCTGGGAAAACTGGATAGCTACATGTAAAAGAATGAAATTAGAACACTCCCTAACAGCATACACAAAAATAAACTCAAAATGGATTAAAGACCTAAATGTAAGGCCAGATACTGTAAAAGTCTTAGAGGAAAACATAGGCAGAACACTCTATGACATAAATCACAGCAAGATCCTTTTTGACCCAGCTCCTAGAGAAATGGAAATAAAAACAAAAATAAACAAATGGGACCTAATGAAACTTAAAAGCTTTTGCACAGCAAAGGAAACTATAAACAAGATGAAAAGACAACCCTCAGAAAGGGAGAAAATATTTGCAAATGAAGCAACTGATAAAGGATTAATCTCCAACATTTACAAGCAGCTCATGCAGCTCAATATCAAAAAAACAAACAAAACAATACAAAAATGGGCAGAAGACCTAAATAGACATTTCTCCAAAGAAGATATACAGATTGCCAATAAACACATGAAAGGATGCTCAACATCACTAATCATTAGAGAAATACAAATCAAAACTACAATGAGGTATCACCTCACACCAGTCACAATGGCCATCATCCAAAAATCTACAAACAATAAATGCTGAAGAGGGTGTGGAGAAAAGGGAACCCTCTTGCACTGTTGGTGGGAATGTAAATTGATACAGCCACTATGGAGAACAGTATGGATGTTCCTTAAAAAACTGAAAATAGAACTACCATACGACCCAGCAATCCCACTCCTGGGCACATACCCTGAGAAAAGCATAATTCAAAAAGAGTCATGTACCACAATGTTCATTGCAGCTCTGTTTACAATAGGCAGGACATGGAAGCAACCTAAGTGTCCATCGACAGGTGGATGGATAAAGAAGATGTGGTACATATATACAATAGAATATTACTCAGCCATAAAAAGAAACGAAATTGAGTTATTCGTAGTGAGGTGGATGGACCTAGAGTCTGTCATACAGAGTGAAGTAAGTCAGAAAGAGAAAAGCAAATACCGTGTGCTAACACATACACATGGAATCTAAGAAAAAATCGTTCTGAAGAACGTAGGGGCAGGACAGGAATAAAGATGCAGACATAGAGAATGGACTTGAGGACATGGTGGAAGGGGGGAGGGTAAGCTGGGACGAAGTGAGAGAGTAGCATTGACATATATACACTACCAAACGTAAAATAGATAGCTAGTGGGAAGCAGCTGCATAGCACAGGGAGATCAGCTCCGTGCTTTATGATGACCTAGAGGGGTGGGATAGGCAGGGTGGTAGGGAGACGCAAGAGGGAGGGGGTATGGGGATATATGTATATGTATAGCTGATTCACTTTGTTGTACAGCAGAAACTAACACAACATTGTAAAGCAATTATACTCCAAAAAAGATGTTAAAAGAAAAAAAGACCTTATGTGAACTATAGGTGTTTAATTTTCAGCTCTCCAGTGAGCAAATGTTTAAATATAGTAAACAGAAATGACAAGCCAGGCTATCCTATATGGTTTTGCTTTTCTCATATTCTTCTGTGAAAAGGGTCTTTGCTGTGTTTGAATTGCTAATGACCAGATATTATCCTACCTTTGGTCTTATACATTAAGTTTTTCATACAGTCACTTAGAACATTTCTCTTTTATGTTTTAGCCAAGAACTTTGGCCTGCATTTTAAGTTCAGCGTGGTTCATATATTTCTTATTGACTGTTATTTGTTGTGAGACAGAGGAGCTTCGTCTGCATTGTTCACTTTTGAATCATGACTTACAGTTTTGTAGAAAAATAATTGTAAAACATCATAAAATAATACCCATAAAAATGGTGTGTTGGAAAAAAAGTATTTTTGATAATTTAAGAAAATATTCCTTTCAGACAGAATCACATATTTGCAAACTATTAACATTGCTTTACAAGCAAATATTAACTTTTATTAAAATTTCAATAAGCTTCAAAAATAAATAAATAAGTAAAAAGTGAGGAAACCATTTAAAAATCTGTGGGTTTTTCTCACCTTTTATTCAAATTTATCATTAATTTTACAATTATATTAATAAAGGTTGTAGGTGATTTTTAATATTAATACACCAGGTCTTACATTCTTATTTGATTATTTAATAGCTAAGGGAGCTCTTGTGTGTTTTAATCAATAATCAATTATTTAAGATTATGAACATAGTAACCAATTTTCCCTTGTAACTTTAAATACACACTACAAATCTAGTAAATTTCCCTATAATCATGTATGTTTTTAAAATTAATAGTACTCAATTCCTTTTGTTCTTTGACTGATTATCAATTAACTTACAAGTTGGAAGATTAAATTCCATTGAACAATTAATGCTGCTTGCAAATTTAATTAATTAAATTCTCTTAAAATGTTTTAAATTGTAAATTATAAGTTTAAAATAGCTGAGTCTCTAAGGCATTTCAAAGATCTTAAAACATAGACCAAATATACTCAGATTTAAAATAAAAATAATATTTGCTTGTATAATTGAATACCCTATTTATATTTTAATTTCAAACAAAACTTTTGAATCATTTCTGCTTTATCTCTATTATGTTTATACTATTCCATATTTGCAGATAATTTTATCAGTCATGGTTCTGACAGGAAAAAAATCTGGCATATTTAAAAGGCAGAGATTTTAATTAAAGGACTACCTACAGAACTGGGATCAGGGCTAAATGGACAGAAAATGTGAGCTGTGGTGTCAGAGATGTATAAGCTGGAAGCCCATACTAGTCCTAGTGCTGAAGGGACAAGTCAAGGAAATAGGGATAACAGTAGCCCACTGAGATCTGGGAAGTGTGAAGAATGGGCTTCACTATGGGAGCTGCAGTTGTGGAGAGCACATCTAGGCACATCTTCATTTCCTCATGTCTCTAGACATGCAAAATGCAACTCCTCAAGGAGCCCTGCTTCTTGTTCGTGTAGAATAGCATTAAAGATTGAAATCTGAGCACCAGAACTATATTATATATTTGATTGAGCCTCATGATTACTGTTATATACAAAGTAACAGACTTCTAGATCCCTTTAATGAGCTAGCTGGAAAACTAGTTTTAATAAAGTATTCTCATTAATATTTCCCCTTAATTCTGGTTATATATATATCTTATAATATTATTCGACTTGAAAAATCATAAATTTGAAATATAATTAAAGGAGTGCCTATTTAAATTTTGAACTCTTCAACTGGGGCTCAAGTTATACCTCCTGGTCTTGTATAAGCCCATGTGTTGCATGGATCATCATTCCTTTTTCATTCTCAGAAGACATTTCACTTTACTATCTTGGGGCCCCTTGGTTTTATTGAACATTCATCATGGAGTCTGGACTATTTCATAATTTTCTCTGTAAATTCTCATGGTTTGGGAAAATATATTTTGGGATTAAATGTTGGTCTCAAACCTCCTTACCCTGAGCTAAGAGCAGCGTCAGGGATTCTTTGGCTTAGATTCTTTTGCTCCTTAGGGAACAGGTGGATCTGACTGTTGAACCACCACCCTGTACTGGTTTGAATGGTTAGCCCTACAAAAATATATCCACCTCTAAGTACAGAAACTGTAGCTGTAATGTTATTTGGAAACATCTTTGATGTAATTAAATTAAGAATCTCTAGATGAGATCATTCTGTATTGTCTGGCGGGCCCTAACTTGAAAAACAAAGATTCTTGTGAGAGACACAGCAATGATTCCATTGAAATGGAAGTTAATACTAACAACCAGATACTTTGGGATCCTCATGCGTTGAATCAACAGACAGTATAGGAGGCAACACATAGAGAAGGCCAGGTGAAGACAGAGGTAGAGATTGGAATAACACAAAGGATGCTGACACTCACCAGAAACTAGAAGATGCAAGAAAAGATTTTAGGAATGTAGCCTTCCAGAAACCTTGACTTCAGACTTCTGCTGCCAAAATTGTAAAAGAAAGAATTTCTGTTGTATTAAGTCACCTAATTCATGGCAATTTATTGTGCCAGCCCTGGGAAATTTGATACACATCCTGCTTAAGTTGGGCATTTAGAAACCAATCCTATCTTCCTAAGATCATTGTCATCATTAAATTCAGTAACCTCAAATCTTCCATCATTCAATTTTGATTATTAAACTAAAGACATTTTTTTTCTGGTCATCATGAGCATTCTTAATAAATCCAAACCTTCTCTTGATTCAACACACAAAAGTTTCACCATTAGTTGAAAATACCCTATGGTTTTCTGCTTACACGGTGTTCATTTTACACAAAATGCTCATTCTTTTAGTTCCATCTCTCAGTACTGTCCCACGGATTCTTTGAAATCTTAATAACCATCTTTTATGACTTAGATCAGAAACAGAAACTGAAACAATGATATATGGGCATATGATTTACTGAGAAGTTTTTCTCAAGAGAGACCAGTAAGGAAATGGAAGAAACAAGTTAGGTAAGTGGAAGAAGCCTTGAAAGACTGTGATTTCATTCTAAAGTCCTACAGAGGAAAGGCTTCAGATAGAGAAATACTGGTGTGTAAGTTACCCTTAGCATTGTCCTGTAGAGGCAGTGGAGCTGGGCTCACCTATTCCTACATGTGTCAATTACTCTGACTTTCTACATCAGTGGGCAAAGAGGCTCCACTAGCTCTTCCAAAGGCCCAGGGAGTCCTAAGAAGAAAAGTTACAGTGCAGCCAATGGAAGGAACTGCACATCAAAGCAGGGCATCTGATCACCCACTGAACAGTACTTCAGGCTTGAATCCTAGCTGTCTCCCAACTCCTGCCCTGAACTTCACCCCACTGAGTGATATTAGTCACAAAAGTTTACAGATTACTTTGAAGGTTATAAAAAGCTTCCAAACTCAGCATCTCCTCTTTCCACTTTAACAAGAATTTTTTAAAAGCTGAGAGATGTAAATTTTCTCAGGTCACCCATGAAAGATTTCTTTCCTTTTCTCTTAGTTGTGCATCATAGATACCTTTCCAATTGTATTTTTTCCTCCATTGAAGTATATTTATTTGTAGCCTTACCTGTTTCTTGGTAATCGTAAATTAAGCCCCTTGTATGAAAGAGTTCTTTCTTACAATTTATCTTTACATACTTTTAAGGAACTTGGAATGCCTTGTAGGATTTCAAAAATATTAGTGATTTTTATTTAATTAAATCAAACTATTATTCTTTCTCCCAGGCAACCTTATATGATATCCAGTTTTGCTTCTAAAAATATTGTTGATTTTAGCTATAACAAGAGTAGTTTGCAAATATACCATATCAATTTCACTCTACCTGCTGTAATTAATGGAATATTTGAGAATTAGTATTTTTCAGATGCTTCTAGATTCTAAGTAGAGGAGGTTATAATCAAAAAAATGTTAGTAGGATGTACGACTACAACTCATGAAAAGTAACATTGTAGGGCAAAAAGATCAGACTCTTTGCATAGCATATTTTACTGAAATTGTATTCAACACTCTCCCTAGTTCATAGACACACATTCTTACCTGTACTTAATAAGCCTTAACTGGCTTTTGTTCTGTTGCTGAAATTCTTTCTTTTTTTAACTTTTTATTTTATATTGGAGTACAGTTGATTAAAAATGTTGTGTTAGTTTCAGGTGTACAACAAAGTGATTCAGTTATACATATACATGTATCTATTCGTTTTCAAATTCTTTTCCCAGTTAGATTGTTACAGAATATTGAGCAGAATTCCCTGTGCTATACAGCAGGTCCTTGTTGGTTATCCATTTTAAATATAGCAGTGTGTATGGATAATTGCTATAATTGACCTATCATCCACTGTTATATAATATCTGTTAAGAGCACTACACTGTGGGAGAAAAATTAGTATAGTGGATTTATGTGTGCACGAATCCTAGACTTACTAGCTCTATGTCCTTGGGAAAGTTACTTAACATCTCTGTGCCTTAGTTTCCTGACTTGCCAAATGGGGATAGTAAAAACATCTGTTCCATAAGATTATGTTATAATTAAGTGTATATTTATAAATAAAGCACTTAGGACAGAGTCTGGTACATAGCACTTAACAAAGGTTGACTATTTTTATTTGTATATTAAATATATATAATATAATGTTATATATAATAACAGAGGAAAAGACTTTGAGTCCTTTTCATTATCTACATTAAAATACACTAATTAACCATGTTAATGAATATACTATTTTATGTTTGTAGTATTAAATGACTTTATACATACAGAATTTGGTGGGATATAATTTTTATATTGTTCTCTTATTTCTTAATTAAATTTTTATTTTGAGATAGTTGTTGAATTACAACCAGGATATTGACATTGATACTCAGCCAAGATACTGAGTATTTCTTTTTTTTTTTTTTTTTTTTTAGGTTACACTCATACCATGTTTATCATCTTGCTATATAAAGAGTTAGTTAAAACTATTTTTTGCATATAAATGAAAAAGATTAGAATATTTGGTCAACTGGAAATATTGCTAGGCACAGGTGTTACTGAGTATTTCTATCACCACGGGGATTCTTCTTGTGTCTGTTTTAGCTACCCTACTTTCCTCCATCCTCCCCCTCCCCTTTCTTAAAGCCTGGCAACCACTAATCTTTCTCCATTTTAAAAAATTTTTGTCATTTAAAAGTGCTATGTAAATAAATCACAATATGTAACCTTGGAAATTGGCTTTTTTTTTTTCCCGCTCAGTATCTTTCTCTGAAGATTCATCCAGGTTTCTGCATTTACCAATAATCCACTCCTACTTGCAGCTGAGTAGAATTTTACGATACAGATGTACCACAATTTGTTTAACCATTCACCCAAGGACATCAGGGCTGGTTCCAGTTTTGTTCTATTATGGAAACATTTGTATATACATTTATGTGTGTATACATTTTCATGTCTCTGGTTTAAATAAGTGAGTACAGTTGCTGAGTTGTATAGTAGTTGTGTGATTTTGGTTTTTAACAAACTTCCAAAATGTTTCCTAGAGAAGCTATAACACTTTATATTCCCACAACAATGTATGAGTGATCCAGTTTTTCCACATCACCAACATTTAGTGTTGTCCCTCTTTTTTCCTTTAGCTTTTCTGATAGTTGTGTAGTGATCTTTCATTGTGGTTTTAATTTGCAGTTTCTAATGGCTGATGATGTGGAACATCTGTTCATGTGTTTATTTGTCATCTATATATTCTCTTCAGTGAAATGTCTCTTCATATTATTTGGCCATTTTCTAATAGGATTTTTTCTGTTATGAGAGTTTTTTACGTATTCTAAATAATAGTCCTTTGTCAGATATCTGGTTTGCAAATATTTTTGCCCACTCTATAGGTTGTCTTTATATCCTCTTAAATCTTTCACAGAGCAAAAGTTTTGAAGTTGATGAAATCAATTTATCAATTTTTCCTTTTACGTGTTGTGCTTTTGGTGTCAGGTCTAAAAAAGTTTTGCTTAATCCTAGATACCAGTGACTCATTATTTTTTCTATAAATTTCATAGTTTTATTTACATGTTAGTCTGTGATCCATTTTAAGTTTTTGTGTAAGGTGTGAGAATTAGGTCACGGTTTACATCTTGCCTATGAAATGGATGTGTCATATGTATGTCAAATTGCTATAACACCATTTGTTGAAAAGGCTATCTTTCCTCCATTTAATTTCTTGTGCACCTGTGTCAAAAAATAATTCTGCATCTTTTGTCTCCTTTGTATTCTCTATTTCTGTTCCACTGATTTATGTCTATCCCTCTGCCAATACCACACTGTCCAGATTACTCTAGCTATACAAGTCATGAAATGGCTTTTTCAAAGTTGTTTCACCTGTTCTAATTCCTTTATCTTTCCATATAAATTTTAGAATAATTTTGTCTGTATGCACAAAACTTCTTGCTAGGATAGAGATAGAAATTGTGTTAAAATCTATGTATCAATCTGGGGAGACTTGACATCTATACAGTGCTGAGTCTTCTAATCCATGAGACAGTTTATTTCTTCATTTATTTAGAAATTATTTGATTTCATCAGCATTTTGTAGTTTTAGCATACAAGCCCTGACGTGTTTTATTAGATTGGAACCTAAATGTTTCATTTATTTTGAGCAATTATAAATAGTATTGTATTTCTAATTTTGCTGTCTGTGTCCATTGCTATTATAGAAATACAATTGATTTTTGTATGTTTATCTTGTCTACTCTGACCTTTCTGAACTCACTTATTAGGTCTAGGAACTTTGGGGTTTTGTAGACTCCTTGTTCCTACCTGGACAATTATAGCATCTGCAAGTAGGGATATTTTTATTTCTTGCTTTACAGTCTCTATGGTTTTTATTTTCATTTTTGCCAATTGCGCACTAGAATTTCTAGCACCATGTTGAACAAGAGTGGCGAGAGCAGGCATACTTGACTTGTTCATGATCTTGGGAAGAAGGCCTTCAGTCTTTCACCGCTAAGTATTATGGTGAGCTGTGGGTTTTTTGTAGATGCCTTTATCAAGTTGAGGCAGTTCTCCTCTATTCCTATTTTCCTGAGAGATTTTATCATCAATAGATGTTGGATTTTGTTAAATGCTTTTTTGACATTGATTGACATCATCACATGATTTTTCTTATTTTTCCCATTAACATGTTAGGTTATATTGTTTGATTTTCAAATATTGAACTAGACTTACATACCTGGAGCAAACTCCACTGGTTATGCTTTATAAATCTTTGTATGTATTGCTGAATTCTATTTTCTAATATTTTAAGAATTTTTTGCCTCTATGTTTATAAGTATTAATCTGTATTTATCTTTTTTGAATATTTTTGTGGTCTAGTTTTCATATCAGGGTAAAACTAGTTTTATGACCTAAAATGCAAAAAATTCCCTATATTCTAGAAGAGATTTTATAGAATTAGCATTAATTCTTTTTTAAACATTTGGAAAAATTCTCTAGTCAAACTATTTGCCTTTATCTTTTTATTTGGGGAATTTTTAAATACAAATTAAATTTGCTTAATTGTTGTAGGGTTATTCAAACTACTTTATGTTGGGTGGGTTTGGGTATGTTGTGTTTTTGAGGAATTGGTCCATTTCAACCAATTCCTCAAAATAAGTTTATGTCAAATTTATGTTGTTTGTAGGGTTTCTTTAACATCCTTTTGATATCTGCAAGATCTATAGTATCGGTAGTTTGTGTCTTGTCTCCTTTTTTCTTTCAATCTTACAGAGGTTTGTCAATTTTTTTGATTAATAAGAAAACAGCTCTTATTTCATTAATTTTTCTCCATTAGTTTTCTGTTTTCAATTTTATTGATTTATACTGCTATTTTGATTTTTTTTTTCTGCTTTTTTGTGTCTATTTTGTTCTTTTTTTTTTTTTTTTTTTCTGTACTGTTCGGGTAGAAACTTTGATAATTCACTTGAGTCGTTTTCTATTTTAGTGCTATAAATTTCCCTCTCAGCACTGTTTACTGTGTCCCACAAATTTCTGCATGTTATATTTTCATTTTTATTCAGTTCAATGTTCTTTCTGATTTGCCTTCAAACTTCCTCAATGACTCGTTATTTAGAATGTGTTATTGAAAAGTGTTAGGAAATTTTCCTGTTATCTTTCTATTATAGAGTTCTAGTTTGAGTCTACACTTTTACTATTTCAATTCTTTAAATTAGTTGACATTTGTTTTAGCTCAGGATGTGGTCTATCTTGGTATATGTTCTGTGCACTTGAATAGAATGCATATTCTGCAGTTTTAAGGTGGAGGGTTATTTAAATGTTGATTGAATGTGTTTTTCAGTTCTTCTATATATTTGTTGAATTTATGTCTAATTGTTTTACCAGGTGTTGAGAGAGGGGCATTGATGTCTCCAAGTTAATTGTAGATTTGTCTAATTCTTTTCTGTTAGTATTTACCTCACATAGTTTGCAGTTCTGTTGCTTGGTGCATTGCTTTCTTGGAGTATTGATTCATTATTATGTAGTCTCCCCTTTTCTGATAATTTTCTTTGCTCTGAAGTCTACTTTATCATACATTAATATGTCACACCTGCTTTCTTTGTTTGCATGGTATAGCTTTTTCCATCTTTTTACTTTCAGCTGATCTATATCATTATATTTGAAGTGAGTTTCTTGTAGATAATGTAGAGTTGGGTCTACATTAATTTTAATCCACTCTGCCCATCTGTCGTGTAATTGCTATATTCAGATGATTTACATTTAACTTAATTAGGGCTAAATCTGCTATTTTTATTTCCTGTTTTTTCTTTTTGTTTTTTTTTTTCTGCCTTTCTGTGGGTTATTTGAGATTTTTTAGAGTTCCATTTTTATCTGTCTGTTGTATTTTTGAGTGTATCTCTATGTATAGATTGTTGTAGTTGTTCTAATTATTACTAGGTATGTATGTATGTATCTATCTATCTATATAGATGCCTACTTTTTTCTATTCTTCCAAGTCTCCAGTGAAGCAAATGTCATTGTCTATCTTCCAATTCACTGGTTCTTTCTTCTGTTTCCTCGATTCTGCTCTGGAGCCTATCCATTTATTTTTCTGCAGTAATTATATTCTTCACGTTTAAAATTTGCAGTTGGTTCTTTTTTATTTCTTCTATTTCTTTGGTGAGACTCTTTTATTTTCATTTTTTTAAGCATGTTTATTATTTCTCATTGAAGAACTTCCATCACTGAAGAATTTCCATAATGGATGGTTTCAAAACTTTGCCAAATATTTTAAATATCCTTCATCTCAGTGTTGGTGTCTGATGATTATCTTTTTCATTCAGTTTGAGTTCTACCTGGGTTTTGGTATGATGAGTAACTTGAGTGAAACCTTGATATTTTGAATATTATAAGACTCTGTATTTTACTTAAATCTTCTGTTTTTGCTGGCTTTCTCTGACATGGCTGCAGCAGGGGATGTGCAGTCATCACCTTCTTACTGCCAGATGGGATTAAAAATCTAGATTTCCCACTTGGCTTTAGTTGACACCTAAGGTTGGGGGGTGGGCTCCTTGTTACTGCTGTGTTGGGGTGAGAGTTTGAGAACTGAAACTGCCCAGTAGGCCTTCAGTAAAATGTATTTGGTTGTGAAGGGTAAAAGTGACTTATTACTGCTCCCTACATGGTTTTCACTACACAGAGGGGAGTGACCTTTTTTCCCTAGATGGTAGTGGAAGTTATGACTTACCACTAGGACTCTGAGAAGATAAAATAAATATATTTTCCCCTATTCCTTCCACTAAGTATAAATGAAAACCCTGGAAATTGTATATAAAACAAACCTAAGAAAACTATGAAAGGTGGCATGTGGGGATGGCAAGGAGGTTAATGCCCTCGGTTTTCTTTTGCTTCATATTTGCCAAACTTGGAGTTAAAAAAGCAACCTGAAACACCAACAGGTATAGAAAAAAATACCACAACAAAACTCTGCTCTCTCTAGCCAAAGTACGAGAAAAGAAGTGGCCTAGCAATGCAGAAAACTTTTAGACGTTTCTACTCTACCCCAGAAAAAACACCACACACACACACAAAAATGGCCTCCACCCATGCCAGTAAATGCCAACAGGAGAGCCTAGACTTCCATTCAAAAAAATTGTAAGGAGGGCCTTCCAATCACCTCCACATTTCCATGCCCTTAATCCTCAACTCCATATCCTTCTGTGGTGTCAGTGAAGATCATCTTTATCCAGAAGCAATGGGAGATCCCTCCCCATCCAAAAAGGAAAATAATTTTATTTTAAAAAATATTCAAACATCTTAATTAATAGCATATGTAATTAGGGAATTTAAAACATGACAATAATTCCCGGTTTCTTTGGAAATAAATTATAAAAATAAATAATAGATGGCTATCTGAGAAAAGAAAATATAGCAGCCCTTCAGGAAAAATAAATCAATTAATCTCTCTCTCTCTAAATGAATATTTTATTATGTGTTTTGTGAAATATTATTATATTAGTACCATCACTTTGCAAAAAAATAGACTGGGCATTATGTAAATTAATATAGGAGAATCAAATACATTTAGCAAAGGTAATATCTTGATCGGAAATACCTGGCCTTTATCTGTTGTATTTCCAACTTGATATTTCTAAGAAGCAAGAGAAAAGTGTTGGGAAAGCCAGATTTTAAAATGGTCTGCACATTTCTCTATGATCTCATACTTATTGTATGCAGATGTGTTAACTATCTATCATTCTCCTAAGATCTGCACACATTTAAATCATGGCAACTTTAGTTTTACTACTGTGAATTCAAAAATACCCATTTGAATGCTTCTTATGTCTGTAGGACACATTCTTAGCATGAAAAGAGAGTATTTTAAAATTAAATGACATATTCGTGGGCCAGCATAATGATTTTTTCCAAATATAATAAAGTCTCTTTGGAATGTCTGTACAAACAGACTGAAATTACTTGAACTATGGGTATCACACATATTCATATATTCTTATTTACAGAAAAATGCTTAATAATCCGATACAAAACATGTGAAAATATTTGTAGCATGAGAATTCTACTTTTTTATATAAATTAATTAAAAATATTAGTTTTCAATGTTATTGACAGTTATTGAATTCATTAATAATATATAAAATGAAATTTTATAGAATTGAGATCTGCTTCTTTAATATTTACATTATTTTTCTAGTTTATATAACTTGTCAGTTTTGAAAAATCATGGCCTTTCCATGTAATCACTTTCCAGCATCTAATAGAGAAAGGGAGCAAAAAAACGTGCTAAATAAAATAATTTTTTAATAGAGCACAGTTTCCCATTTTTGAACTTTAAGAAATTAAGACATGAAAAACATAATTTAAAGTATCTGAAAGATAACATTTTCTCTTCAAGGAACCCAGATTAATTTAAGCCTGAAGTAATTTATTTTTCTAAGATATAGAACTAGCTTAACGATCTTAAACAAAGACTTTTATTTTCCAGACATTTTACTAGATGTGCACATGTTGACAAGGGATTTTCCAAACAACATATTATTGTTGTATTCTTACACAAGTTTTGGAAGAAGGAGTGTTCAGAAGAGTAAATTCATATGCAATAAAACTATATTTTTTCGGAGCAAAAATATCATTTTGATATGAATCAGCCATAATGTAAACATAAGAGCCTCTATGAATGGGCAGATTCTGTGCAATAAATGTCCAGTATATAAGGATAATCTTGAGGAAATAAATAAATGTAATTTGGGACGCCACTGACCTATTGGCCAACAATAGAACAGAGACTGGGCATTGATTTACAAATATTTTTAAGGTACTTATGCATTAGCTAATTTGTTGCCGCTGTCATAAATATAAGAAAAGATAATGGCAATAAATGTTTTAAAGATCACACTGTACAGGAAGGCCAAGAAACTTTTAAATCCTTTAATCATTGAGATGATACAGAAGGCTAAAGAAGTACATTAGTTCAAGAAAGTGATGCATATTTTCATAACTAATAATTCCCATAATTACCTACTAAAGAAAGCTAATAAAACCTTACCAAAATTAGCTATAAATGGCACATACACACAGATACACACACAAACACACACACGTACAATAAATACTTAAGGTTTTTAACTCATTTTTCCCCAAAAATATCTTTTTGTAATTTGAAAGTCATAAAAAAAAGGATGCACCTGGCCTATCTCTATGTAGTGCATCTTTTTAAATGGTTTCTTACCATAGATACCAGTGTTTGACTACAAATGGGTGTGTACTGATTCACATGTATCTGAAGTGATTCTTTCATTGGAAAATGTTTTGAAAGTAACCAAAAGTTGAATTCTTTAAGTAATATATGCATGGTAAGTTGTACACTAATTTTCATTGTCAATTTACTTATTTATTCTTTTTTAAAAACATTTATTTATTTATTTATTTATGGCTGTGTTGGGTCTTCGTTTCTGCACGAGGGCTTTCTCTAGTTGCGGCAAGTGGGGGCCACTCTTCATCGCGATGCGCGGGCCTCTCGCTATCGCGGCCTCTCTTGTTGCGGAGCACAGGCTCCAGACGCGCAGGCTAAGCAATTGTGGCTCATGGGCCTAGGCGCTCCGTGGCATGTGGGATCTTCCCAGACCAGGGCTCGAACCCGTGTCCCCTGCATTGGCAGGCAGATTCTCAACCACTGCGCCACCAGGGAAGCCCTATTCATTTTTTTTTTTTTTTGGAACCAATTTTTTTTTTTTTTTTCACACACACACACACTGTATTTTATTTTTACAAGAGATAAATAGACTGACACCAAGCATTGTACATGGATGACCACAACAAAAGCAACAATGATTGCAATTACCAAACATGAAACACACTCATACTATGTCATAATATTGACATTCAGTCCAGTAATCCTCCACTGTAACAGCTCCTTTACTTTGCAGTGAAAATTGATTTGTATATTCTTTGCCTCTGAGTCCTTGTGGGATTTTTTTTTTTAAATTCAGACAGAAAGTCACAAAAATTATACTCATCCTCATCAGTTCACTCAGTCCCGTGTAATTGATTTTTTTTTCATCTTGATCTTTTGTTAGCACTTTTATGAGTTCATCAGTTTTTCATTAGAGTTCTGAAAATGCTTATTCATTCAGTTCAGCAGTACAGTCAGTTACCAGAAACCTGTACTTGTCAGAGTCTTTTCCATGAATTTCTTGAAGATGAAAGCCTTTTATAGGAACATATTTGCAAAAGCATCAGAGTACACCCAGAACTGTCTGTAAATGACAAAAGACTTAAAAGTGACCACAGTTAAAGATTTGATGAAAGTTCATAATAATGCAGTTGACAAGAAAATTAGTTATTTCTGAGATATACATTTTAAAGTAATAACTAGGATTATTACTTATAACATTATACCAGAACATATATATTCATTTTTATTTAATAGATAAATACTGATATTGTACTAAAATGTGCCCAGTACTGTTCAAATGCTCTACAAATGTTAGTTCACTTCATCTTCACAACAACCCTGTGAGGTATCATAATTATCCCCATTTTAAAGATGAAGAAATTGAGATACAGAGGAGCTTAGTGAATTATCCAAGGTCACACAGCTAATATGTGAACCAGGATCTAATCTAGGCAGTCTGTCTCCAGGGCCTATGATTTATATTAAAAATCCTGTACTGCCTGAAGGTGACAATTATCATGGATTTTTATGTTTAACATGAATAATATGACTATGTATTTAATTAATTTTATTTAATATGACTAAATACAAATACAGCAAACCCATTATTTGTGGATGGCTGTCCTAAAGAAAACTGTCTTTTTTGTTGTTGTGTGATTATTTTACTATTATCAATCTTTCCCAGTGGACCACAAGCACCATGAGGCATGGGCTATATTCACCTGTACCTATGATTGTATATTTAGTATATAGCGCAGTGTGTGTTGGCTGAATGAATAAACAAGATAAGCATTCAATAAATGAAGAAGATAATATCATATATAATGTATGCCACACATAATACTTTTGGGATTCGATTAATTCTTCTGTATTTTCATATAGCGATTCTTAGGGTAAAACAGTTCTAAAATGTTCTAACAGAAGTATTACTTTACATGCCAAACTAGTTTCTTGAAGGTGGCGATAAGTTTGGAATGAGTGATTTAATCATCTTTATAAAGGACTATATGCCCACATGTGCAACATTTCGTTAGAAGAAAAGGGAAAGAAAGTAATTGCATTTGGTTATGGAGGTAGAGTGAGCAGTATCTAAAGAAAGAACATTACGAATAAAACCTATTCGCTTTAGCTGTAATTAACCTTCTTGTGCCATCTGCATTATTAATGTGATGGGATTATTATACTGTCCTAATGTATCTGAATTTCTATGCATGTTTTCTCCACTAAATAAATAAAAGTGGTTGAGTAGGATGACATTTGCTTTAACTGTTCATTATGGAATTTTTTCTAAAGCTGTGGTAGTCTGTTAAATACAAACTATTAAATGGATGGTATTTTATGAGAGGTTTTGAACCTAATTATACCAAATGTCATCATTTTATTTATTAAAGGGATTTGCAAAATTGCTCAGCAAAAAAGATGAATACCTGGATTCTTATGATATTTAAATTATTCCATTAATTTAAAATAATTTTATAAGGTAAGTTCTATTGATGATAACACTTAATTTATATTTATAATCAATTTGAGTTATTTATGGATAGTTTGGAATCCTATGGGATATATTCCCATATACCATTTTTAAATTATCTTCTTGAAATAGATGGTTATGGTAAATAATATAAGTTAAATTAGAATGAAGATACTGCTATTCATTTTCAATTGAGTGTGATACACCTAAAGTTAGACATTTAACAAAACATTTTTCTTAAAATAAAATGAATGTTGAAACACATTTCAACCACTTTTTAAAAATGTGTTCTGTGTTAAATGTTCATTTATTGTTCCATTTTGGGAAATAATTTGGTTTGACTTCCATGGTAGTATCTAAAAGATTTGTATCAGAACTGATGTACATATATGTTCCTATATAGAAAATTATAGATACAGTATTTCCAGAGTTACAAAATCATTATCTATCTGTCTATCTATCTGTATCTCTTCAATTAAAAAATTTTACCATCTATTTGTATTATCTCCTCTGGTTTCAGACATAAGAGTACCATAAATCCAAATGTTTTTCAAATTAGAATTTTAAACACAATTTTTGCAATATAGTTGTATACTTTACTGAAAATATATTGAATCTAGAACATATGGACTAGATGACAAATTAAAAGTAATGTCACAATGGAGTAGAGAAACATATCTCTGAAGTATATTTTGGAATATTACCAAGAATTAAAAGAGTTAATTGTAAACAAAAAATATGGGCATTAATCCTGTATCCAGATCACATTAAAGAAATCCATAAATACTGTAAAGAAGGGTTGCCTTTAAGTCTTCTGAGATGGTTCCTAACTAACTCTTTGAGTTCCTTTTTCCCCACTGAAAACAGCAAACTTAGATCCTAACAGCTGTCTGAAATTGTCAAATCAAATAAAATACAGTGTGTGCTCTAACAAAGGCAGAAGCATACATTTTATAGTGATATTAATGATACAGAACTTTTTTAAAATGAAGAAACTTACTCTATTTTATAAAAAATTTTCTACACATGGCTATTTATGTACATATAGAAAACATTACATGTCTAATGTGAATAAGGTTATGTTTTGAGTCTTACAGGGTTTAAGGGAATATCTATCTGAAGAATCTTTATATTACTAGAGTTGTGTTCCTTGAAAAAGACATGAGCCCAACTAAACTAACCATGTACTTGAATCCAACGTTTATATTATAGACATATTCAGCTGTCTAGCCAGTTCTTGCTTTTAATTTGGCTTCTTAAGCCTTCAATAAAGGAAGGTACAAGCTGTGTTTGAAAAGGCAATGCTTACACCCCATTCATGTCTCTTTTACCAAGACTGGCCTATACATGCTATTGACCAATATAAACGAGATATTTCTTGCACTTAGACAACATTTTATGGACACTTTGTTGTTATTCAGGCTTCCAACTGGTGATTTCATTTCTCACCCTTATGTAGAGCTTACTCTTTGTATATAATTACAGACCATACCTTCCATTTTTTTGTAAACACACGACGTAATGGACCTTTCCCCAGTTATTCTTTCTGACCTTGGATGTCATTAATTGAAAGCATAGGTTATAAATAATGTTTTTGTAACTTAGGAAAATACCTCTCCACAAAATTTGGAACTGAATTAATCAAAGAGAAAATCATAGCTTGAGTTTATTTTAGATAATGTGTAAATAGTAAAACCATAAATAATGAGGATCAACTGTGCTTCAGTGCTGTTCATTTGTTGTCATTGTAACAGTTTTTGTTTTGGGCAGTCATAAGAGTGAAACAGGTATTGACTCGTTTTTCATGCTAATCAATACAAAAATTGCTTCCCTTCAAATTGATATATTGAGTCTCTTGTAATATTAGTCTCAGTGTATTGCATTTCATAGTATCTGAATTTAACTTCTAAGTTTTAAGTATATAAGTCATAGCAAATACATCAAAGATACATGTTAATAATCACAAATCATTAAATAGTACATATGTTCACATCCCTATTTTCAAGCTAGTCTTTGAGAATGTCTAAACCATGACTTTTTCTTTTGTAAAATTGTACGTTTATTTATGTTGAGCTTTCCACAATTTGAAAAGTGTTCATTAATGTTTATATTTTACTTGAATTTCAAGATTAGTTATTGGTTTGTTTAAAACAAAACAAAACAAAGTAATACAGCTGTCTGGTTGCTATAAGCCTGTAAGGAGGACATCAGGGTCAACATGGAAGTACAGGGGCATAATCTGTTAATTTATGATCCTTAAGGGACATCAGCCAGTTGAAGTGTTTTAGCTGTAAAATTCCTGGTAATTACTGTAACTATGGGTAAGGGAATGATATGAAGTCTAGCTTTGTTACAGCTCTTTCATGGCACTGGAGCAGGATGTCATATGGATCCTGAAAATATTACATTCCAGGACTCTTAAATACATTTGGTTTTACATGATGATGAAACTTTGACTCATTCAATTGTGATGAATCTCATATGTATAAAAACAATTACATATATAGACTAAGATTTAAAACAAACTATGAAGACTGCTCATCTTGTTCACATTTGGTGGTGGTGGTGGTAAGTAGAAGAATGGTTTCAAATAATAAACTAAACTTTAATTATTTTAAGTCTTTATAATGATTTTCTAATAAAGTTAGTATCATTTTCATTTATTTTCCATGATTATGTGAGCCAATTGAGCATGGTTACAAAATTTTATATACACTTGCGTATTCAATGTTGTTAATTCTTATATGTCATTATTTGACTTATAGATGCTTGATAAATAATATCCTGTGAACCGTGGCAAATATAAAAAAAATAGAACTATAATTCTTTGTGAAACTCACATTTTTATTGAGGGAAAGTCACACTTTGCATGGGCCTATGTAGTACTGATAGCTACATCTAGTTATGATAAAATACATTAAAATAGATTTTTTTAAAAAATTTATTTATTTATTTATTAAACTAATTAATTAATTTATTTTTGTCTGTGTTGGGTCTTCGTTTCTGTGTGAGGGCTTTCTCTAGTCGCGGCGAGCGGGGGCCACTCTTTATCGCGGTGCGCGGGCCTCTCACTATCGTGGCCTCTCTTGTTGCGGAGCACAGGCTCCAGACGCGCAGGCTCAGTAGTTGTGGCTCACGGGCCCAGTTGCTCTGCGGCATGTGGGATCCTCCCAGACCAGGTCTCGAACCCGTGTCCCCTGCGTTGGCAGGCAGATTCTCAACCACAGCGCCACCAGGGAAGCCCTAAAATAGATTTTTTATATTTATAGTGCAAAAAATGTTCTATAGACTACTTACAACATGTTCTGCAAAATGAAGTTATATATTAGATTTTGAAAATTGGATGATCTGATGTGGACTTGTTAAAAAGAGGAATCTTAGAATGCATATCCCTTAAATTTTTCTCAGAAAAATAATGCAGTATTTATATAATATATTAAAAGTTAACCAAGAAATAAAAGCAGATATGCTACTTGCACAAAACATTTAATCTTTATCATTATTAATTAACTCTCAATTTCCAAATGTGTTCATGAACTTCTCAAGTTACCTAGTATGTACTTCAAAAGAAATGTGTATTCATTATTTGGTCATGATCATGATGATGATCAAGCTTACTGAAGTTACTACTCTATAATACCTTAATGACATTAAAAGGTAAGAATCATAATAATACTTATTAACACTTTGACACATTGCCAAAGTGGCTAATTTACACCCAGGGAGTAATTTACAAATGGTGAGCATCTAGATGGTTACATATTAAGCTCCCTCAGGTGAATGCTTTCATGCCTGGTATTACTCGGCAACACTTTTAAAGACATGACACTTGCTCTATAACAGTTTGCAAAACTAAGGACAAACACACGCTAATTTATATAATCAATGTTATAGTGAAGCACAAGTAAATTAGAAGATCTGGCAATCTCAAATTAGGATTTCAGTATATTTATTATATAAGCTTTCTGTGCATAATTGAAAACTAAATTACTTTATGGTGAAACTTGACATCTAAGAACCAGGCTCCTAGATTGGAAGAACATTAAAATGTTCACTAGTACAAAAGAAAAAAAAATCAGTTTTTCTTTGGTATTTCACCATGAGGCTGTTTTTGGTGTTTTGGTTTGGTTTGGTTTTTTAATCCACTGAAAACTTGACTTTTTGCAGAATGTGGCTCAAATAAGATTTTGTAGACCAAGGCTTCCTTGCCAAAAAAGAATTAATATCCTAGTCTGGTTTTAGAATCAAAGTAAAGGAGTCATATCTTTGACCTCATACTATGGAAGACGACTTAATTTTGTCTTACACCTGTTTGAGAGATGTAATAATAACAATGACACCAAGGGGATCCACTCAACCATTAAAAGACCAATGAACACAGCAAAGAGAAAGATAATAAAGACAGTTTCATGTATAAAGAAGAATTTATTGGTTTTCCAAGTTGGGATCTGGGCCAGAAATGAAAACACTAAAGACTAGCTAGGGGCAGCAACTGTGATTTAATATATTCCTGGCAGAACACACATAAGAGAATACTCAGATGCAATTACAGGAGATGTCACCTCTTATGAATTATAGTTTGCAGAATCCATTTGTAAAGCACTACTGAGAAATTCTTTTCCTCATAAAAATAATGTTTCTGTTTGACACTGTCATAGGAGCAAGTAAACATTAAGTAAAGATTAGGAATCATAAAAAATTAACCATTGATGGCAAGACAATTTTTGAAATTTCAAACTTTGCTCAAGTTATTTATGTTTTCATCTGGAGAAGAATGGAGGAATGATTGTGGAAAAAAAATTATTTTTTTCTGAGAAATTAGTAACAGTCTTTCCATCAAAGATGTGGGCAGTTTATTCAAAAGCATATTTGATATATTTCAAAATTCAATTCATTATAAACTATTTAGCTAATCTATTAATTAATTAACTAGTTAGACTCAAGTCTGAGTCTATACATGTGGAGCAAGGGAGGAATGTAGGTAATTTAAATTTGTGTTTTTTGGTTAAAACTTAAGTACTTTCACCTGACTAACCAGATTATTGAGTTTACACTATTTCTATATTGAACAGTTTGGCTGTTTTTTTTTTAAGGAGGAAGTCTAGTCAAGAAATTAGGGACATAATGGTGATCCAAAATATATTCAAATCCTGGAAAAGCATAAAGGTATAGAGAAATTTCAGTCCAATATGCAAATTTGTGAAGGGATTTCTTGGAAGCAAAAAATTGAATGAATAGTAGATAGTAAAAATATAAGAATATTGTGTTTATAACTCATGCTTTTGGTTACTCATATTGTGTTTATAACTCATGTTTTTGGTTACTCAAATTGTACAAAGTTAAGCAAAATGATATAATGTTATGAGAAACTAACCTCTTTCACATACTTTGATAGACGGGTAGAAATATTTTAATAAGTTTCCCAGCAAAATATATGTAATCCCAACTAATTAGATAATAATTAAATTTAGTTTCTCAAAATGATAATGAAACTCTTTCTGAAATGCAACTAATTCTCAGCAGTTTCCTGAGTATTTAACGCTAGGGGATTTATTATAAATGATATTTATTATGAATTCTATTAATATATGCCTTAGCTCAGGATGCCATAAAAAAAGTACCATAGATTAGATGGCTTAAACAACAGAAATTTGTTTCTCTCAGTTCTGGAAAGTATACATCTGAGACCAGGGTGCCAGCATGGAAGGTTTTTGGTGAGAGTTCTCTTGGCTTGCACATGGCAGAGAGAGAGAGAGAGAGAGCAAGCTCTCTGGTATCTCCTATAAGGACACTAATCCCACCATAAGGACTCCACTGTCATGATCTCATATAACCTTAATTACCTCCCACAGGCTCCATCTCCAAGTACCATCACCTTGTGGGTCAGTGGGGCATAGGGCTTTAATATATGAATTTTGGTTAAACACAATTATTCAGTCCATAACAGTATAAATGCACCCCTTTAAGCAAATAGAATATTGAAAAAAGAGTCATTTACCTAAGCTGTTCTTTGCCCACTTGCTAATAAGAGTCATTGAAATAACCCACTAGTTCATATACAGAACTTTGTACTATAGTTGATCTGCAATGGAGAGGTCAGGGAGAGGCAAGTGCAAGGATAAGTGCGATTTTTCTCAAAGGAAGAAATGACATTTGGTTGGCTCCAATATAAAAATATGTATTTTTAAGCAGCAAACTGACTTCATAAAACAACATATTAGACATTTGCTAGTCATTATAAAAATAATTTCCCAGTATTAAAAACATATTTTCCTTAGTAGAGAATAGAAGTATACTCTTACTGGTATTGATAACATTTTATTAATTAAAATAATTTCATCAGCAAATCCCATGAGTACACACCTTGTAACAGGATTAAACCATTATTGTGAAAGAGATAATGCCAGTTTTGTTTTGAGCAGAAAAAATTATAAACCTGTTACATAATTAGTATTTTATTAACGGTAATTCAGATTTTTGTCTAATCATTAGAAAGGCATTTGCTTTAAACATGTACATAACAAATGCTTCAACTTTAGACCAGTACTGTCCAATAGAAAAGTAATGAAACCTCATATATAATATTAAATTTTCTAAATATCATATTTTTAAAAGACAATGAAGAAGGTGAAATTTTAATAATACATTTTATTTAAGCCAATATTTCTAAAATATTATTTCATCATTAAATCAAAGATTATTGAGATTTTTTCATACTGTCTTCAAAATATAGTGTTTGTTTTACATTTATAGCATTTCCTCAGACTAGCCACATTTCAAATGCTTAGTAGCCACATTTGACTAGTGGCTACTGTATTAAATAATACTGCTCTAGACTTTCCATTTAAAGGAGATTACATAGATAGATGATAGATAGATAATAGATAGATAGATATATTCACGTAGATTACAGACTGGAGTGAAAATAGTCAAGTCTCAACTAAATACAGCATTTTCTTCAGATTTAATAATATAAAATAAAAGTCACAAAATTGAACTTACATGGAAAATTTGGAAAAAACAAGTTCTGAAAAGAAAAATCGTAGGATACTATGGTCATATATTGTTTTGTGTGACTAACCACCAAGCTGTACTAATAGATTCTAAAATTGGTACCAGATGCTGTTACCCCATTGTAAGGAGTGAGTTAATCCAAGAACCTTACTTGGTGGGTTTTGGGAGTTGAGCCTTCAGAGAGAATTTTGTTGCATTACTCTAAACACACTGATATGGATGCCTCTAAAGGTTGAACATACTCAAAATCCATTAGGCAGAGCAAAACATTAGGAAATTACGTTAATTATGGTAAAACCTAGTGGGATTTGTCAGAAGATTGGGCAAAGAGTGGGTAAATTGAATATGTTTACTCTATCTGTTCCAGTCATGAAAGAAAGTTATATTGTGCCTAATTGCATAATTCCTGTCTAATGTTGAAAATACTTTATGGTAAATATGACTGTGATGTTAAGTGGTGATATAGAAAGGAATGCAATGCTTTAGATATTTTTGCTTTGAGCTTTCTCCTTTATAGTTTGCAAAAGCTATATGTCTCTAAACATACTGTTTTTTATTATTCACCATATTTGTCATATTTCTTTCTTTTATGTTTGTAAATTCTTTGCAATCAATATAGATAATTCTTGTACTTGCTTTCTAGCTCATAACTGATTGCTGCCTTTTTTAGGTTAGCCCCAAATACAGAGACCATATGCCGTGTAATCCTATTGACTGACTATTGGTGATTAACTCAGAGGTGGGTGGGTATCTTAGCCAAATGGGCCATATGTAAAATTTTAAAAATACATATTTAATATGTACCAGTAGCAAAAACAGAAATGAAATGTCACTGGATCTGAACTTCATTTCTTCAGATTTTGGAGAGAAGGTCCATGAATTTCTACTACTGAGTTCCTTTGGAGGGAACTGGTTTCATCACATCCTTAGCTATGATAATTCAGCTATTTCTTATAATATGCCTGATACCTCAGAGCCTACCAATAATTTGCTTCATTAATTTAACTATCCAGAATACGTTTCTGTTATCTGCACTTACAATAAATTTATCTAACTCATAAATTAAGACCAGTTGTATTAGCCAGGCTTCCACTGTTGTATCAAGCCAGATGCTTCAGGATGGGGAGGGAACATCAGGATTATTAGAAAATAGAACAAAAACTACAAGAAACGAATGAATTTAGAATTAGCTATTGGGTCTATGTGGGCAAAAAGCAATGTGCTTCCCCTCCCAGTTACAAGATGGGATTCTCTTTATCAGTAAGGATACAGCAAATCACCTTGAAGCATGCACACTGAGGGGCAAACTAAAAAGAGAAAAATGGTATGGATGAACTTATTTGCAAAGCAGAAATAGAGTCACAAATGTAGAAAACAAACTCATGGTTACCACGGGGGCAAAGGGAGGTGTGGGATGAATTGGGAGATTGGGATTGACATATATACCCTACTATATATAAAATAGATAACTGATGAGAACCTACTGTACAGCACAGGGAACTCTACTCACTGCTCTGTGGTGACCTAAATGGGAAGGAAATCTAAAGAAGAGTGGATATGTGTATATGTATAACTGATTCACTTTGCTGTACAGCAGAAACTAACCCAACATTGTGAAGAAACTGTACTCCAATAAAAATTAATTAAAAAATAAAAAGACAGCAGGTTTTGGAGGTAGAGTGCTATGGACTGAATTGTTCCTTCCACAAATTTATATGTTGAGGTTTTAACCCCCAATGTGACTATATTTGGAGATAGGTTTTTTAGGAAGATTAGGGCAGGATCCTAATCTGATAGGATTTATGAGTTTATAAGAAGAGAAAGAGAGAGATTGTTCCCTCTCTCCATGCATAGGCACCAGAGAAAGTTCAGGTGAACACACAGTAAGAAGGCAGTCATTTACAAGCCAGAAAGAGAGCTCCCACCACAAGCCAAATCATGCTGGTACCTTGATCTCAGGCTTGCAGTTCCAGAAACTGTGAGAAAATAATTTTTTTTCATTTAAGCCATTTTATGACATTTCGTTATGGCAGCCCAAGTAGACTAAGACATGAAGTAAGATCAAAAGGCTCTGATACAAAGAAAGTGTAGACTTCTGACTGAGCAAAGCTGTGTTAATGTGAGAAGTGAGTAATAGAAGACAGATAAAGACTTTACTTCATTACAGATGACCACTGAGGACTAAACATATGCCCCAACAAAGAAAGATAGTGCAATATCTTATCGTAGCATATTTTTAGTTCCACTGATAATCAGACTTACTGTGTACTTCTTTTGGTCGTTTCACGGTAAGGTAAATGACTCTCAATATGTAAATCCCAAGAAGTATGCTAAGTGACACTAACTTTCCATAGACTTCATTGCAGAATTTTTTGGTACTGGCTGGTCTCCAGCTCCTAGGGAAAGACTGAATAAGGGTGCTAACCAGTTGTCTGTAAAGGTTTATTTGCCTTGCTGCTTTCTAAAATTCTTTTTCACAGAATGTCATTTCCATAACCGGAAGATACTATATTGAGAGACCATAAATAAGCAAGGGTTGTTTTGATTCTGGACCAAAAACAAGTACTCTGGGCTAATCCCATGATGGATTAAATATAGCTAGAGAAATTTTAAAAATAGCAATTCTCACGATGAGTGATAAAAGCTACTTGCTGAACTTTAACAGCAGAGAATAGGAAAGAAAAGAAAAAAACACAATGATGTGGAATGGGGGTAGGTTAGGAAGATTTATAGTGGATATTCTTTGGTAAGAACCAAAAATATGTAATATTTAGAAATATAGACATAATTTAATATCAGTATAATAATATAGCTAACTAAATAGTATGTTGTCAAAATATTTAATTGCTGTATAACAATCCTTGTTTGATAACATTTCCACTGTCTTATTCATAAAATAATTCTCAATTGTCCTTCTATTACAACCCTTTTCTTACCTTACTTACATTTTCAAAGTACATCTAACTCACGTTTCAAAAAATTCTAAGCTAGATTATATGCCAAGAGTTAGAAGCTGTCACTATCAATAAAGATAGAATATTGCTTAAGTCAATGTCCATTTTTATGATGATAGAAAATAAAATATGTGGAAGTGATAGAATTAATGGGCCATTGAAGATTATTTACAAAGGAAATAAATCCACTAAGAGATGTTAAATACATAATTTTAAAGAACACCTGAGATGTGGAAGTTTGGAGACAGATATAAAGAAAAATAATCAAGACTCTGAATTAAGTCCACAATAAGTTATGAACCTAAAGGAATGGAAGTATAATTAATAGATAGCTGTATATGTACCCACAATTTATTTTTATACTAGATTTATTTTATTTCATAAAAATATTATTTCTACTATAGTAAGATACTTCAACTCTTTAACAGAGATGTATGTCTCTTCTGAAATTTATTTATTTTATTCCTATGTGAATATGAATTTAAAGTTTTAGAATTTGCTGGTAATCAAATACATTAAAATATTTTCTAGGGTTTTATTGCTCTACATGGTTATTTGGGAGTGAGAATAAAACTTGAATAAGTGTACTGTTTATTCTTTATTCCTAAACTTTACAGTGGTGGTTGGTGGTAGGGATTCATTGTCTAAGAGTCTGATGGTGGGCCAATCATCTAGAGTTATTAAAACCTGAATCTACAACTGATAACTTGTCTAAACCTCTTTTCCTCTTTTAGTTAGGGAAAATTTATGCATTTCAGTTTTGCCTGCCCTATCTGAGAAGGAAATAATAATAGAAGTAAAAGAACATTGAGTCTGAAAGAATGAATAACATGTAGATGATTTTTTTAAAAAAGGAAAGCATAAGACAGGCAGATGTAGAAGCAAACACAATGGACAGGAATGTCCATGGTGCATTCTAGATGGCAGTGAGCAAACTGCCCAGACCAGCACAAAGGGCACATAAAGTTGAACTGTAGAAGGTCTTGAAATACTAGGCAGACAACATTCATTTTTATCCTATGAGCACTGGCAAATTATTAAAAATTGGGGCACAGAGCTAAGGAGATAAAAGATTTAAGTTTAATTTTTAAAAATTACAACTATTATCTCAGGTACTATTTTTTCCTACATTGCTGTTCTCCAATTTCTCTGCCAACATTTGCATGGACTGGAACAAGGAGAAATTGATGGAGTAGAGACTAATTAAAAAGTCTTTGCCCCAGCCCTGGTTGAGGAATTTGAAAAGCAAAACAACAGGGATTGGTACGGATAATTTGGAGAGGAGGAAATCTCTCCAGAATGGGACTTGGATTTTATTTAGGTGTAATACCTCAGTGACCACTTTGGGTTGAAAGGCTTTGCCTAAAAATGCAACAAGATTTTTATGCAAAGTAATTGGTATGGAAGAGATCAATGCCACTGAAGACAATGAGTGAGGAGTCTCCAACGGCAAGAATAGTCAGAGGTTAGAACCACCGTGGTAAAGTCTACAATTTAGCCATACGCTATTTGTTCCGTTGTTTTACACTGTAATACCTCTCTGTATTCTCAAAATAACTAGCACACATTTTGGAACAGTGCAATCCTGAAGGAGATGCTCAACATTGTGAAATCATATTTAAAAGGGATGGGAAGAGGGGCACAATATAAAATATCCAGGATTAAAAACTCTATAGAGGCAAGAAATCTTAATCTGAGATGATTTGGACATATATAGATCCTCAGGAATCCTTAAAGAACCTGAGAGATGGGTGTGGGTTCAAAGAGCTTTAAATATGGACTGACCCCAGTACTTCAGAGAACACTACAAACATTCTGACACTTGACCTTGGGGTTTAAGTGGTATCTTAGTCCTAGATGGCAGAAAATTGATAATAAAAATAATAATAAACTGAATAATACGAAATGTCTTTGCTCCCATGGCAAAACGTAGTCTTAAAACTGGATGGTGATATATATTTCAATTAGAAGAGGTATTCAAATAATAAAGTTTTAAATAATAAATTGACTTTAATACTTAAAGCTATAAGTCAAACAGTTTATGACAACTTTGTTGTTTAATTTGATACTATTTGTCCTGGAGTTTATTTTTTTCTAGTTTCATGAAAGTTTTTCTTCTCTACCCCTAATATGTGCAATATGCATATTTTAATCATAATCAAAGCTCTAATAATCTTTGTAACTTAATTGTTCCCTATAACACCTCCTTGGCTCCCACATTCCATCTCCTCTCTTTACAAACACAGGAACTCATTTGATTATACCACTCTTTAATTATAACCCCCTAAAATCAGCACTTTTCTTTTATGAATATTACCCCATGGCCTAGTCCGTAATGTGGCAAGTTCTTAATAACTGTAGAATAACTTAAATGAATAAAATAAAATTCATATTCATATTCGGAGTGCCTATGATTTTTATCTGTAACTCAACTAAAGTATTTCACATATTAAAAAGTACTTATCTACTTTTATACAATAGATCTATTTTTAAGCAGGACTTGTGATGTATTCTTATGTGTGAAATAAACAAGATGCAGGGAAATACAGTGAACAAGTTAATATGATGATTCAGCAAAAGAACTGGTACTGAAATCTTGTCATTCCTACATGATTAGTTTTCTAAAATGTATGCAATGTAAAAATGTAATAAATTACATTAACTACTTAGAGCTTTTCAACTTCTAGATTTTTCTAGATCAGAGCAAGTTATGTATCAGAGCAAAAGCCCGTATACTTTCTCCACTGTCAACAGATGTTATTTGTGAGTCTTACGTACTGTCTCTTCCAACCTATGAGTAAATGGACCTTGTAACAGACATTCTGAGTCTATCCATGTGGGTCCTATTTTGTACAAACGAACTGCATAATGCTGTAGTTCTAGATACTTGGAGGGCATGGAGAATGAGGGTACTTGAACACTGGTCAGGTAAGAGATGATGCCAAGGTGTTGATGTTAATTTTGTTAGGCATAATAATGACGTTGCAGTTATGTAGGACTATGCTGAGATTCTGTAGAGATATGTTGAAATAGTATGGGCTAAAACAGGATGATGCTTGGGCATGGCTTTAAAATATTCTTAAGAGGATAAATTTTAAAATAAACATATTGTGTGATACATGATTTGGGCTGAATGACATTTTAATATATATAGTATGTGCTCTATAGATTATTTTGGTATGAAACAAATAGATAAAATATATCAGTATTGGATAAAAATAACATTGAAAATATTTGGATATATACATACCTTTATGAAAAATACACTTTTACTTTCTATTTTATCCTATATCAAACACAGAAAAACAATAATTGCAATAATAAAAACTTGTCTTTTCCCTTTACACAGAAAAATGAATTTTTAACAGCTAAAATGAATTAATTCAAAACTAAATGAAACAAGTTTTGAGGTCAGTTTGATATTTGTATTTGTCATACCTCCATAAACCATATAAAGAAACAGAAGCTTCCCTGAAGATAAGCTGCTGAAAATAATATTCCATATTGAAAACTATCCACCATACAAATATTTACTGAGATATTTTCTAATGATACATAAGCCTTACAATGAAAGAACATTATAGTACAAATAAATTTCCACTATCAAATATTCAATTAATTAATTTAATGTTGAGTACTTTTGCATTATTGACTGTGTATTTTTAATTTTATAAGCATAAATGATTTCATGAGCATAAACTGATTCACTTGTTTTAAAGCTTAATGAAAATCTTCCTTAAAGAATGTGACTGGAATAAAAATGAACAAAATCACATTTATAGAATGTTTGCATTATTTTTTTACATAATCATTTAAAAAACTATATCTAGTCTTTCTTCCTTGCTAGATTTGGGTAGACACAGGTCCATGTTAATATTTTTCCCTTGACAGTAGATTTTTATCCAGTGAAGATCTATCTATATTACAGTATTCTAATATTCTAATTCATATATATAGAGAGAGAGAGAAACCTGTTGAGAATCATCTCTGTTATAAATGTATTTTTGTTTTCAGACTCTCAAGAGTTCCATCTACTCATAGAAGTAATATGACTGTTAGGTAAAGTTTGCTGTGTGTCATTCTTGTCTTCCATAGCCTTCAGGGTTTTGCGTCTCCTGGACTGCATTGCTGAGCGAGGCATTTTTAAATACCCCATTATGATCATGGATAATGCACTATTTAGCTTAGAAAATTCTTCCCATTCTTGTTTTATATAGTGTAAATATATTGTCATGTCTATACTTAGGCACGATCACAATATGTTTCAGATGAACTATTTATTGATGTAACTATGACTGTACTTACCTAGAAAATGACAGACAACCTAATAGAATAAACATTTTTATATCCACTTACATTCTGCTGGGAGACACACTTAAACATATTGAGAGATTAATAACTTAATTTTTAAAAGTGATTAAAGACTTGAAGTGACCATCACTGAGCTGCAGAAATGGCATCTTTTCTGTACGGGGGGTGGAAGGAATATAGAGGGAAAAATCAGCTACTCACATGATGGTAGGTTGTTGCAAAGAATACTTCCACCATGACGGGTAGCACTTTGTTCTCATTGAAGTAAACTTAACCTCAATGTGGATTTATTCCCCACTCTCAATACTACTGCCAAAACCACTTACTGTGGACTTAGAGAATGCCTTGTTCACTGCCCTATTATTCCACATGGCATAGTTTCTGAACAGGAACACATTTTCACTAAATGAAGTGTAGCACAGTATCATGGAATTCACTGCTTGTATCAGTTATTTACTACTATGTAATAAATTACCCCAAATTTATAGATTTAAAACAACATTTATTATTCTGCACATTTTCTGGAGGTCAGAAACTGAGGAGCAGCTAGTGGTTCGAACTCAGGGTGTCTCTCATGAGTGTCTCACTTGAGGATGTGCTTCCAAGCTCACTCACATGACTGTTGGCAGGAAGCTTTAGTTCTTTTCTATTTGGGAATCTCCTTTGGGCTGCTCATAGCAAGATTTCTCGCAGATCAAGTGACAGGCCAACAGGAAGCCATAGATTTTATAACCTAATCTCGTAAGGGACATACTATTATTCATGCAGTATTCTGTTCACACAGAACAACTCTGGTCTGGTACAATACAGGAGGGAACTACATATGGTGTAATATGAGGAGGCAGGTTCATTGGGAGCCATCTTAAAAACTGACTACCATACATGTCTTACTTTGTTCCATACCATCTTGTAATAGCTGGCCTTTAGAATAGTGACATGGCCTTTAAAAGACTTGGTTATGGCCCTAGATGTGTAATACATTGTGGGACAAGAATAAGGACCCTCTGGAATGCCATGTATGTTCTGTATCAGTAACCAACATATTGTGCTGTTGCTTGCATTGAAAAAATTCATGGATCCAGGGATCAAGAAATGTCTTATCTCACTATAACCTTTTATGATGCACTAGTGAAATGTTTGCTCCACACGTTTAGTCTCTTGTGTAAGTCCAAGAGTCTGAAGGCCTGAGACCAGGAGCTCTGATATCCAAAGGCAAGAGAAGAGATGTCCCAGCTGGAAAAGAGGAAATCTACCCTTCTTCTGCTCTTTTGTTCTATTAAGGCCCTCAAAGGAATAGATGATGCCCACCCGCACTGGTGATGGCAGATCTTCTTTACTCAGTCTACTGATTTAAATGCTAATCTCTTTCTGACGAACCCTCACAGACACACTCAGAAATATTTTACCAGCTATCTGGGCATCCCTTAGATTTTACTCAAGTTGACACATAAGATTACCCATCACAGTAAGTATGGAGTTGTACCAAATATATCTTACAACTCTTGATTCCTTTAATGGTGGGGGGAAAATGTATAGTTACTAAATTGAGCTACTTCCACAGTGAATTAAGGTGTTATAAAAGTTAGAAGCGAAGGATGTGAATAGAAATCTTAAGGCTACTGAAAGGGTCTTCAAGATCTTCTTTGTCTCACTTAAATTATTCTATAAAATACTTCTAAATAATGAATACAAATAACCTTAATTCCCATGAGCAATGCCATATAAAATGTATATTTTGCATTCCTTATTAAAATATGACCTATTAAAATTAACTTAGGTTCTATTAATAGTTTAAGCCTTTTTTCCTAAAATGCCAAAAACCTTTTTTCCTACAGTGTATTTAGCAGTGCAAATATTTTAATATTTGAATAGCACAGTATTTTTTTTATTTTAATTTTTTAAACATCTTTATTGGAGTATAATTGCTTTACAATGGTGTGTTAGTTTCTGCTGTATAACAGAGTGAATCAGCTATATGTATACATATATCCCCATATCCCCTCCCTCTTGCACCTCCCTCCCAACTTCCCTATCCCACCCCTCTAGGTGATCACAGAGCACCGAGCTGATCTCCCTGTAGCACAGTATTTTAAATTGCTAAAGTATATGTTACTTAAAATTCAATATATGTTACTTAAAATTCACAAATCATACAAATGTTCCTTACAAAGGGAGGGCTTTCCTTCCTTCTCTAGAGAACAAAATGGAAAAAGAAGGAGAAAAGATCTTAGAACTAACTAAACTATAAATATAGTAGTAGTACTACTCCTACTAATAAAAATAATAACAGAAAAGTGACTTTTTGACTGCTTACTGTTTTCAGGTGCTCTCTATTTTCAAGTTTATATAACAAAACAACTGTAGGTTGTAGGCCCTATTATTCTTTTATCATATTGGTAAGGAAATTAAATCTTAGAAAGATTAAAAAATGTGTTGAACTCATATCTCAATGAGTCCAGCATTCTAACTTTGAACTTCAATACCACCTTGTTTTAAATAATATTTATTTATATAGAGCTTTTTGGTTTGCAAATCACTTGCAATAAATTGCTTGAACATCACAACATAATCTTGAGCAAATATGAGAATTATAATTATTTTTGTTTTACAGATGAGAAGCTTTAGTCCCAAAGAAATATTACACATCCTCTTTTCTGCAAAAATGCACGCCTTGTAAGTGGTACAGCCACTAATGTAAAACCCTATATACTGACTGTTTTGTTAGAATAATATTTTCAAAAGCATTTTTAAAATATAATAATCCACGATTTAGATTCCTAGGCTTCATATATTTTTTGTAGGGGTTCCTGTAAACAGTTGAAATCAAATATTTGTCTTAATATTTTTTGTAGAGTTTAGAATATGTAAAACTGATGTGGGGTATGAAAAAATAAACTTAAAGTTGAGACTTCTTAGCATAACCGTCAATCTCAGCACCTGATGCCCTATTGGTAAATGCATTTACTTAATTTTTTGAACATCTGTGATGTTGCTATATTTATGCTGTCATGTAAATGACAATCACGTTCATTTCATATTTTAAGATAATTTTGTTGATTTTAATCAGCTTTATTGAGGTAGAATTTATATACATTATAAGTAACTAATTTTAAATGTGCAACTTGATAAGTTTTGAAAACTGTATGCAGTCATGTAACCACCACCATAATCATTATATAGAGTGCTTTTTACCATAAAATATTCCTTCCGACTCTGCCATCAAAATATGTCCCCGACCCCCTCCTTGACTACCAGCCTCTGAACACCACTAATCTGTTTTATGTCCCTTTAGTTTTGCCTTTATTAGAATAACATGTAAATGAAATCAAAGATTTCATACTGTTTTGTGTTTGGTGTCTTTGACATTGCACATGCTTTTGAGATTCGTCTATGTTGCATGTTATCAGTCCATTTCTCTTTATTGCTTCGTAATGGTCTATTATATCCGTTATATGGCTATACCAAAATAATGTTAATATATTCACCAAATGATGACATGCATGTGTTTCTGATCTTTAGGTTTAACATAAAAAGTCTATAAACAGCCTATAATTTTTTTATGAACATAAATTTTCATTTCCCTTAGTAGATACCTAAGAATGGGTTTGCTAGGACATATGTTAAGTGATTATTTAACCTTATTATAAACTGCAAACCTCTTTTCCAAAGGGGATTTTACATTCCCACCAGAAATATATATATACCAGTTGCTTCCAATCCTTACCAATATTATTTATTGTCAGCCTTTTAAATTTTAGCTTTTCGAGGTGTTGCATAGTCATACTTTTGTGGTTTTGATTTGCCTCATTTTATATACTTAGTAGCCAACCATACATCTTCTTCAGTGAAGTGTTTATTCAAATTCTTTGTCCATATGTTTTGGAAGGCGGAGTCAAGTTGTTTTCTTTTCATTGAATTGTGAGTTCTTTATGTTTGTAAGAGTTCTTTATGTATTCTGAATAAAAGCCATTATCTGATATATGTTTTGCAAATATTTTCCTCACAGCAAGTGGCTTGGCAGTTTATTTCAACAATAGTGTTTTTAGAAGAATATTGTTTTATGAAGTGCAATTTACCATTTTGGATGGGTTATTTTTTTTTTTTTTCTGTTCTGTCAATGAAAGTTTGGCTTGCATAATTTATTAATAGTATTCTTTTTCCTCTGAACATAATATTAGTTTTCCTTTACTGCTTTTAAGAATTTCTTTTCATCTTACTGGTTTACAGCAATTTGATTGCGATGAGCCTTGGGCTTTTTTTTTTTTTTTTTTTTTTTTTACCATTTTTCTTCTGCTTGTGGTTCATTTAGTTTCAAAAAGTTGTGGCTCTAGTTTTCAGCAAATATGGATAGTTTGGACTATTATTTTTCAAATATTGTTTTTCCTCTTTCTTACCTATTTCTGGGACACCATTTACATATATTTTAAGTTATGTGATATTTTCCCAAAGGCCATTGATACTCTGTTATTTTTAAACTTGTTTTCCCTCTGTGCTTTATTTTGATAAGTTTCTTTTTCTCTATCTTCAAATATGCTGATCTTGTTTTCTGCACTGTCTAATCTGCTTTTTTTTTTTAATATTGGATATTTATCTCTGAATGTCTCATTTGTGTCCTTCTATACCTTCCTTTTCTTCCTTTAGCCTACTTATGTTCTCCTCTACTTTCTTGAGCATGTGGAACATATTTATAATAGCTATTTTAACATTCTTGTCTGGTATTTCCATCATTTCTGTCATTCCTAGGTCTGTTTCTATTGATTAATTTTTCTCCTGGCTGTGGGCCATACTTCCTGCTTTGTTGCATGCCAGGTAATTTTGCTTTGGATAACATATATTGTGAATTTTACATTTTTGGGTGCTGTATTTTGTATTCCTTGAATAGTACTGAATTATATTTCTTTCTTGCAGTTAAGTTACCTTGAATAAGTATAAGAAGACATTTCCATCCTTGAAATCTTAGGATTCTATCCAGTGACATATGTATTAGAAGGTATTTCCACTCTTGCTGGATACATGAATATTCTCCAGCCCTACTTGAGATCCTAGAATTGTTCTTCTCATTCCTTTTGAGAGTCTTTCTCTAAAGTGGGTTATGTTCCTTTCACACATGTACAAATCAGTAGTGATGAGACTTACTGCATGTTTCTGGAGACCTCTCTCTAGGCAGCTTCCTTCTCTTTGGTACCCTGTCTCACAAATAGCTCTTTTGACTTTTCTTACTTTTTGACTAAGGCTTCTTAACACATAAAGTCCTTCAAACTCTCTTTGGGTTCCCCTCCCTGCACTGTACCTTAGAAAAGACCTTCTAGTCAATAAGCTATCGCGATATTAGGGCTCATCACATTTGTTTTCTTGTTTTCAGGAACTATAGTTTTGAACTACTTTTGTCTAGTACTAATAGCTATTGTCTTATGTGTTATACATAGTTTTCTAGTTTTTTAAGAAAGAAGGAAAATCTAGTTGTGTGCTAAATCTTGGCCATAAGTGGAAGGTTCCATAATTTGATTTTAAGTAAGGTTGAGTAAAAGATGAGCCACCAATGTCTAGGACTTCCTCAGTAGGACTTCTGGAGCCATGTCATAGTAATGCTATCAACTGATTGGCAAGTGACCCAAGTAATAGAATTCCATATTAAAATGTTTATAGCAATGTTTGCAATACTTAAACACCCAGTGATGATATTTTTTAGACTATGCTAGTCCTTATGAAATTATTTGTAAATTTGTTGTTACTTTCAAAAATGTTAAGAGCTCAAATCTGATCAAATGTTTTAGTATATTATTCATTTATAAACTTAAAAAAATCCGGCATAGCCATGATGAAAATACTCTGTATTAGTGATGAAACTTCGAGTGGTGTGTGGCTTTAGGCTAAAACTTATCCAGGGGTTTAATTGCATCACCATGGGCCTCAGCTATCCCTCCTCTCATTTCTTTTGTTTCCTTTATTTTAACTTCATTCTCAGGCAAACTGTCCCATTAAGTGACAGAATAATTGTTGAATACCCCAGGTTATCAAGGCTCTGGAAAAACAGAGCCTCACTTTCTTGATGGTTCTAGGGAAAATTTCAAGACTTCCTCTCATTGGACCATCGAATACCTAGTCACTCTAGACAGTGTAACAAGCTGCTCTTATTTTTTAGGTCTGGTTCATGGCCTTATGCATAGAGCTAAGAGATGGGTAAGCCCTATGAAAACCATATGAAATGAGTGAGAAAATAGTCAATTCGATTAAAAAAATAGAATTCTGTTTGTGTAAGTGGAATTGATGCTGGGCAGACAAAAATGCATCAAATATTTACTAAGCATACTGATAAGTATTATCAATTAATTTTCAGTGGATTCCATTCCATGTAAAATATTAAATATATCAATTTACACTATATCCCATGTTAAATGTAAATAGTTTCTTCAACAGCATGGATAATCTTCAGTGATGTTGTATCATCTACCCAGAGGATAAAATACCAGCAGTGCTGAATTTCATGTAAGGTTATTCACAGCCTGGCTTCGGCTACTTTTCTGTCTTTGTCCACTATCGCTTTCACAAATCTGCACTTCTTAAACATATTCTCACCTTATTCTGCAATCAAATTTTATTCATCTCTAAGGTTTCAGAAACTTCTCACTAGCCTGGAACTTTCTTTAAGATATAAGCATCATCTTAATAAGAAGAGTCTAGTAAATAGGTGACTGATATGATAGGAATCCTTACATTTCTATTTCTATTTGAATTTATTCAGAGTCTTTGTCTATGCCTATAATAAGTGTGTAAAACAAAATATGTTTTTATTTGATTTAAGAAACTAATCTAGCTGAGTTCAATAATAGATGATTGTACCTAATATATAGTGGAATTATGGAAAGAAAAGACAGGAAGGGAAATCAATTAGAAGAGCATTTGAAGCAGCAGAGATTGTAGGTTTAAAGGCATGGAGGTGTTAATGATTCTGACAATAAATACTTTAGAATATTCAGTGTTTGGAAACTTGAAGGAGATGAGACTAAGGAACAAAAAGACCAGAACTTGAGAGCACTTTATTTCATGCAAAATTCAGTGTTTATTCTATAGATATGAATGTCATTGAAATTTACTTATTTTATAAACACTATATTTAAAAAAAACACTCAATTATAAGGAACTATAAATACTATAACACCTCCCTAAGAGAATGAAATAACATTATAAATAAAAATGAAGCAACTTTTAGAAGAAGATATCCTTTCCAAAATATAGATCTTCATTAACACCGTACAAAGCAGTCTCTACACATGAAAATTGAGGGAATATATCCAACATTAGCTATAAACACATTACATTTTTATAATTATAGGTAGTTTTCATTCAAGCCTAGCAATTAACTCAAATGAAATTCAAGCATACTTGACTTTTGTGAATTATATGCTACAATAATTCTAGATACACCCTAGATGAAAGGTCAAGTATGTGCTGATTGTATTTTGGAAAACCAGTCAAATGTATGATTGAAAGGTTACCAAACTAAGAAAATGATGAAATATCTAATAATTTAACCAATGATTTGCCTACATTTACATTATTAGATGAATTCTAACACATAATTTAGAAGCACATTGAGATCATGGGATTTAATAAGCCAAAATAATCTAGTATCAGAGATTTTGTTTAATATAAAAGTGAGACTCAGATTATACCTAAAAGGCTTGGGAAAATCACATGGAATTAAATATAAAGGTCTAAAATAAGACAAATATAATAATAGCTGAAAATAGAATGTTTTACTCACTCTGGTGAACTGAAGAAATAGTGTTCATTAGGAGACAAATTTTACTTCTCTAAGTGTCCTCTTGTTTTCTGATGTTTCAGAAACCAATTTTATGATTTAAAGATGAATACTAAATTACTATTATTTGCACATATCTTTTGTTAACTGCTTATAGCACTTAGCATAGTGCCCAACATATTCTAGGATGTCATTAAATTTTTATCTTGATATAGTTTTGTACTTTTTAAAAAATTTGTACTTGGGTATCATCACGATGATATCTACATTTGCTTGAAAAATAGGAATATGCACATCTAACTGACCTAAAAATTACTCAATCCACTAACTATACTTGGTGCACACTTTAAATGCATTAACTTCTCAGAATAATTTCACAAATTCATCTACACTCCACCAATGACTCCTGATTCCCAAGACTCTGAAGTCTGATCTAATCCAGGGTCCTCATTTCAAAGATAAAGATATAAGTCTGATAACAGTTGATCAAACGGTTGTGTTATATTAATCTGAACTAATACCAAGATCTTTTAACTTCTGATTCTTGCCCTTTCTCTTACACCATTACACTGTGATACTGTACTACATTTGGCACATATTTTAGAAGCATAACATTTACTAAACTTGATGACTAAGATTGAAGGTCCGAGTTTGGATTGTGTCAACCAAAGATAATATTCATCAGTTTGAGTGCTAGTATTGGGGCACCTGTGAGACAAAGTTGCTAAGTTATTATAGAATCCAAATAAAATGGCATTTATTCTGTCATCCATTAATTTATTAATAAATATTTATTAAGTACTTACCGTGTGTTAGATATTGTTCTAGGGACTGTGAATACAGCTGTTAATAAAATCCCTGCCCTCATTGAGACAGACAGGATAAGACAGACATTAAATACATAATAGTTTATTAGATGGTAATAAGTGCTATAGAAAAAATTAGAGCTGAAAAATGGGACAGGCAACATCAGAATGGTATTCATACAATTCTAATTAAGGAGGTCAGTAAAAGTCTCACTAAAATGTTCATATTTAAATAAAGGCTTGAATTAGGTAAGTAAGCCATGTGGTTATCTGGGGAAAGAGTATTCTAAAGAGAATATCAAGAGCACATGCCTTGAAGTAGGAATGATTTTGTAAGAAACAAGAAGGGTAACTTGACTGTAGTAGACCAAGTGAGGGAAGAAGATGTAGGAGATGGGGTAGAGAGGTAAGATGGAGCCAGGCTCTTCAGGGCTTCTACACCAGCTTTTTGACTCTGACTTTTCTCCTAACAGGACAGGAATGCATTGGAGGGTTTTGTGCAGAGAGTTGATATGGTCTGATGGACATTTCAATAGTATCATCCTGTGTGTGCTATGCTGAAAATAGATTTAAGGGGGTAAGGGTCAAAAGAGGAAAACAGTTAAGAGGTAATGCTATAATCCTTCCTATCCAACTGCACAGTGAAGGATGATAGTCCTACAGATAACCAGGGAAATTGATAAGATGTGTTTGGATTGTGGGTTCAGAGTTCCGTAAATATTTTTATCATATACTACTTTCTGTAACAAAAAGAACTTGCATATTTAAAAACCATAGCATCCGAAAATATAAAATGTCACATTGCTTACAGATTACATCAAAGTAGGCAGATCTTAAAGATTTTTCAATGTAAATGCATGCTTACATTCAGATTGTAAATTAATTGCAAAATAAAATGTCTTGTATCACTGATTTATGTATCCATAGATACCACATGAATATATTTTTAAATTAGCAACTTAGTAATTCAAATACATGTTTCTTAATTACTCAGAATTATTTTCTATGTATTATTTTTGGTTTAGTACACAGAGTGAACACTTCATTTAGAGTGAAAATGCAGCAAACTCCTTAGTATACATTTTATTCCAAGTATAAACTGATATAAAATGAAAACTGTTAACTGAAAAATGACTTTTTATGACAAATAAAAATCATTTTGTTTAATACAATGATATTCTGAAACACTGAGTGTCCAGGGCACACCAAACATAAACATGGATTTTTCTGTCCCATTCATAACGCCAAAACAGAATTTAGAAACTTCATCTGCTTTGAGTGGAGGGGTTGTTCCTATACTACTGTGACAGCTATTGATATTTAGTAAAAGACCAGGCCTTCAGATCAATGCATTTTTTTTCTAGGTCCTCTATTTAACAGTAGTCTAGACTTACATCCTCAGTAACAGAAAAAACAAAACAAAAAAACAACAACACATTCTCATCCCAGTTTGCATTTATAATTTTTTAAAATATTATTATATCCAGTTGATGATTCTGTCTCTGATGTTTCTTGCCAGACTGAATCTTAAAACTGACACCTGGCTCAGGATGGTGTTTTAAACATGTCCAAAGATATTCAGAAGCAGCATGTTACAACTTAAAAGTTTAGCATAGTCCTTGCCATGGGGGATTTTAATTCACCTGGATTCTAGGGAGAATAAAAGAGATTACTTGAAGAATCAGGCCTATCAGATGCTGGCTTATGTCATCACAGAGCTAAAATCACGGTTAAAACAGTAGAAGACTCAGGATTACCCCTATTGGGACCTGTGGCCAATCAGAGTGGCCAAAGGATCCAATGGTCTGATAGGCAGTAAAGAATAATGGTCTTAAACATATTTATGGGAGAGGCTTGTTAACTAATGGAATAAAAAAAAAAAAAAAAAAAGACAGGAATGAGAATGACTGATACAATACCACTGCAACGTATGTCTGTACAAATTGGTGGTGTTAGGTAAGTAATTTATCCTCTCAAAAGTGGCAGGTTTATCATGGAATGCCTTTATTCATTGCATCATACGTACTAAAATATATCAATACATACCTAATGTCATAAGCGATTTATTAGTAAAAGTTTGGTTATTGTATTTAAGTGCTGAAATATTACTCTATAGATTTCATTCATCTGGTCACTTTCCTGTCTTCTCCCTATATCTATTAATAATTGTGTTCTTTCTATGATATTACATAAGTATTTTATTTTCTTGCCTTAACCAACCATCTCTTTATCCTGCTAATCTACTTATTATTTAATGAAGGTAAAACAGAAGTTCGAAAGATAATGTGTATCCAGCTTCTTATAAGAAGCTGGTTCTAGTTAGTTATTAGAAAGATTTCAAAGAAATCTGAAATCTCTGAAAGATTTTAGAGAAAGTGAACATTTATATTGATGTCAATTACAGGATCATTTCAAATAAAATTAATAAAGAAACAAGTATTCTGCATCTGCTCATTTTAACCCAAGTTTGTTTTAAGAGGAAATAATAGTTGTTTAAATGCTGGTAGGTCATTGAGTACACTGAAAACAGGGGTCAGTGGAGAACAAAAAGCGATTCATTTTTAGAACAAGTTTCTAACACTAGGGAATGTTCCAAGAAGCATTTCATTTTCAAATGAATTCCTTCCTCTTGGAGCCAAAGGTCAGCGAGCCAGCATTAGTTAAAGAGGTCTCAGCTGAACCAAAGTTAAATAACAGACAAAAGTCACCCACAGCAGTGTCTCTCTAATCCATAGATGTGTCTCCAAGGGTGGCAGGCCAAAGCAGAAAACAGAGATTTGTTAAAAGGTGCTAACAAGTGCTGTGATCAGCAAGCATCTTGGGCTGAGAGCTAAGGATTAGAAGCTTTTTTGTTCTCCACACGGAAGAAAAAAATTCTGTTTATGCACAGCTGCCTATTGAGTAAATGTATATATTTGGAATTGATTAATCTTTTATAGCACAACATAGCCAATTAGAGTACTACTTAGAATCCAGACGTTCCAGAGTAAACACAAGAAATGTTATATTCTTTTAAAATGCTATAGTCATGATATAATAGTCAACCTAATGCACAGGTGAAATTTTTTAAAAAGTAAAAGACTTTCAGTGAAAAGATTTTGCATCCTGTTGAAAACATCAGTACCACAACCCGGTTTCATACTCTCAGAGAAATAAATATTGATTTCCCTGCTTCATCCCTTACCAATGGCCAGCAACTGCTTTCATTGCTCTGAATATTTTATTGTTTTACAATTGACAGATTCTGTTAGCATTGGATTTTTATTGTTTCATTGTTCTTTCTTCTCAAAAAGGCATTTGTGTTAAGTTTTTGTGATATAGACAAGACAGAAAAGGGATGAAATTAACGTAGCTCTCCTTATACCATAGCTCCCTTGTCAAGTATGGTTTACCTAATTTTGGCCTTACTATCACTGAATTTACATGATTTTTTTGAAAACGATGCTGTTTTCCTATTACATTCTTTTTAGCAAATCAGACTACAAAATTATGCACATTTATGCAACTATTAATTGGAACCAGGAGCTGCTCAGAATATTTCATGTGAATGAAATTTAAACATCCAATTATTTACTTGATTACTGACAATTGTTATCTGGTGCTTTGTGTAGGCAGGTGTTGTGACTATATTTAATGTTAAATATCTTTGGACAAATTAACCAATGCAGTCCAATATGTGCATGGACACTGACTTGATCTACTAGGTTTTATTTTATTGTAAACCTTGTATGCAAATCTGACTGAATAGTTCAGAATAAATATTAAAACAATATTGATCTAATTCACCAGACTTCAATTCGTTTGCATGCCAAATTGAAGAGTTCAGGAATTCATCCAATTGGAAAATGACCCAAGGAAATTATCCAAACACACACACAAAAAAATCAATATCTTGTTATGAAAGTATTTTTTAAAATATACAGATTAAACAATTCTAAAGCAGAGACATGAAACTATTCATGAAAAAATATATTTATGTTATTGTTTATCTTACCCTTCTCTCAATAAAACTACTTGAAGAATACTCAAAAAAATACCCCCAGTAAAAATGTGTTTGCAGAGACTCCATTTAGATATTTCAGTAGTTAATAATTCATGGATGATTTCTAAGACTTTATACTGGATTCCACTCAAGAAAAACATAATGCAATATCAAGGTTTTATTAATTTGCTTTACAAATTCTTGAGAAAGTTACAAAATTTGGTTATAAATTTGATTGGGACTTTTTGCTAAACATGTACCAGTTTATCAATTTTAGAATGTACAATTAATATACAAATTAACTAGTTTAAGAATCACACAATCAGATTATTCTGTACCTTCAAAGTTATCATAGAGCCCAGAATATACTTAGTGATAATTTTGACTGAACAGAAAAATGATGGCCATAGAGAATAAACAGGTAGTGACTGGGAGGGTAGAAAATGTTGATTTTGTGCATCAGTTGACCTGTGTAAAAAGAACAATATGGGAGAGTAGGAAAAAAAAAAACTTATTCTACATTTTTTTCTTGTGTAGATATATATGCATATATATGTAAACAGAAGTTTTTCCAGGAGACCAAAATCTCAAAATAATTGCTGTGCTAATCCAGAGTGAGAACACTGCTTATGAATATTTTTATAATTATTATGCTATTTCAATAAAAATATTACCAAATATGTACTCTAGGAAATCTCTAAATGATGACTAAGTTATTTATTAAACATTATACAACACCGGAAATAATAATTTATTTGTAAATATAAACTATGCCCTAGCATTTTTGTCTTTTCTTATCATAAATGTACTCCTACTGTGAATTCATCTACAAGGCCAAAAAAAGTGATCAACGATGCTTCTAATTACTTATTAATTTTGACAGCAACATTTTCTTTTAGTCAAGCTTATTCATCAAATTATATTAATGATTGGATTTTCTAATCTATAGACTTTCAAATATTCTTACAGTAAAATATACTCTGTGATTCAGATTTAAAGAATCAATCTATGCAAAAGTCACAAAGTATCAAACAATATATCAAAAATTAAATACCAGCTAAAAGAAAAGGGAGATATAGAGATAGATACAGTAATATATTTCTTTTACAATTTGAGTTATCTAAAAACTCTATGATGTACTAACAACATCAGTCCTATAACTTCTTTTAACTGGTGCTAAATTTTGTTTTTATATTATTTATGTGGACATACAAATTCAACATTTCAAACCTATTCACGTGTATTAGGTGTTTGGAAAGTAGTTAAATAATTGCATTATTTTATCCAACTTTGATATAAATAAATATTGATATTTTAATATTTATAGATTCAAGTTAAGAAATTTAAAGTTGTGTTCTCATGGCATTGATAAACCTAACTAGTAAACCTATAAAGTATGCATCTGTTGCTTGAATTTACTTACTCATTAAGCTTTTTAAGGGGTCTAAGAGTTTGGAATGGTGTTAAGTAAGCATTACTGTATTTTAAAAGTCATCTAATCACTCTATAAGAAGTCTTTTTTAAGTGACACTCTTAAATGTGTGCAAACTAAGTAGAATATTCTTTTTTATATTTGCATTTTACTTGTTTCATGAATATTTAGATTTTTGTTTTTTTACTTACTGTCTAAAGTATAGCTTTTCAATATGTCTATGTAAACACGGGATTTAGATTATAATTAGTAAATTATTTTATTAAATCACCTAAACAAAAAAATTAAAACACTAAATGAAAAACAGACTTGAAAGAATAGCAGCAGAATTTTTTAAAGTCATTGTTCAGAAAATAAACACACGTATGGAAAAATAATTGTACTCCCCAAAACAAAAGTTTCAGTTTTTGGAACTATCACAACTCAAACTCAAATCTCAGTCCAAGCAAGAAGTTTCTAGGATATTTTGAAATATCTAACCATTGGTTTTCAGTGAGTTATGTAAACATTAGCTACCTTTTGCTTACCAGTCCATGAAAGCACATATCGTTTTTTTTAAATTTTACTAATATATTTTATTCAACCCACCATATCTCAAATATTATTATTTCAACATGTAATTAATGAAAAAAAATCATTGAAATATTTTACATTCTTTTTCATACCAAGTCTTTGAAATGAAATGTGTACTTTATTCTCAACTTGGGATAGCCACATTTCATGTGCTCAATGACCACATATGGCTAATGGCTACTATACTGCACAGTGAAGGTATAGAGTTTATAGAAAGAAAGAGAGAAAGCAAGAAAGAAAGGGAGGAAGGAAGGAAGGAAGGAAGGAAGGAAAGAAGGAAGGAAGGAAGGGAGGAGGGGAGGAGAAAGAAGTTGGGTATGATTCCTTCAAAGCAGTATCAATATTTTTTCAGTGGTGAAAATTAAGCATTAATTGTAACTAAAGACTCAAGGAAAAAAAGGAACTATGTAACTTTGGTTTCCTACCAGTGTTTTGAGTGTCTCCCATAGAATATGAAGAAAGCACATATCATATTAACAGCACTTTAATTTTTGCCCATGCTTGACTTAATTGTTGCTTTTTTTAATGTCTATTTTCTTTCTTGTATATCATTATAAATGAACATACTGAAGATACCAGCAATGGTATATCATATAATAGGCAAGTGGAACACAGTGAATTATATAAAAATAAAAGCAAATAGATTTCTCTCCCTCTGGAGAAAATAGCCTGAGTGTTGCAAAACAGGAAAAGAATACTAATTAGATATAAAATGAGCTGTTAGTAGAAAGCTTTGAAGACAATTATGGGAAGAATTTATTTAATTTGTGAAAAGATTTATTGCCACTAAAGAGTTTGGAATTGAAAAGTTATCCATTCAATGTTACATTGTGATAGAAATCCTCATTTTTTCCCCCATGAAGAGTATATTATGGGAGGAATAGGAGGATTGGTGAGAAGTAATTTTAGAAGCATAATGCTTGAATGATACCTGTAGCTATTGGAATTGAGAGAAAAAGTAGGATGATACAAGTACTGTCTACAACTACCAAATCATTTTCTTCATTTATTCCAGTGTGGGAATAGGATAGGCATAGAATAGATATTTCCATTCCAAAAGGGAATTTCCATTTCATGGGCCTGGGCCCATGATGGCAGTGGCAGTCCTGCCAAATTCTAAGCTACCTTCTAGGTCATTCTTCCCTTTATTTGAAGGTTAATTCGTGTTTGCAGCCAGATAGCTCTATTGGACATTCCTATAGAATCCCTTTCTTCATTTCATTCCATCTCTGTTTTCCCTTCAGGCCAAGTTGGCAGTGTTTCTACTTCTATAAAATTATCAAAAACCTTGTTGGCCTTCCATGTAAATCACAGGAATCCAAACCATGGGACAACAGGATTTTCCAAAGACCTTTCCTGGATAATCCCATCTTTATTCCTGGCTTTTGCTGAGGTGATTGATTGGGTCCATGAGCCACACCTGTAATCTCTTTAGCAAATGAGCCAGGCCATCCACATACTTTTTGCAGTATGGATGGGCTGTAAATTTTCCAAATATTCAAGATCTAGGTCTTTTTTTTTTTTTTTTTTTAATGGTTTATTGTTGTTTTGTTTTGTTTTGTTTCTGCTTAGCAATTTCTTCTTCAGTTTATGTCTCACCTCTCACATTTTACTATAACCAACAGGACTCAACTTCCTGGTACCAAAATCAACATTAGCTTGCTTCTCCCTGTGGCTTCACATTATCTTCCGTCTGTGCATGTTTGTATCCAAATCCCTCCTCTTATAAAGACAATAGTCATATAAAGTAAAATATGTATTAGTGAGAGTTAGAGTTCTCCAGAGAAATAAGAAATAAGAGCAATAAAATGTATGTGTATATAATTGTGAATTAATACAACGTATAGTTAAAATACCTGCTTCCTCAACAGGTAGTATTTTACTTGTTTTAAGAGTATGGAAGAAAAGAATGTGGAAAATAATATTACTTTTGGTAATATTATTGCTAGTAATTGTCCTGGAAACTTTATATAGACAATCTCATTTACTTCTTATAATCAGTCTGAAAATTAAATAGTTTGTTTTCTTATTTTGAAGGTGAAGAAACTGAAGTTCAACAAGTATATTTTTCCCAACACCAAACGAGGTGATCAGAGATTTTTTATAAATTGTTGTTGCCATTTGTTATTGTTACAAATAACTCACAACTTTGATAAACTTTAGCAAAAGGTATAAGAAAGAAATAATTCATAGAATAGAAGGAAAGGTGAGAAATTTCTCCACTGAAAATGGGAGCCTAACATACACAAAGAGTCAGGTGACCAGAATTAATTATTTGTCTCCTAAAGACTCTACTTTTGAGGTAAAAAAGCTCTAAACATTTCCATTCTTTCTGTCACTCCAGCTTAAAATCCCTAAGTGATAGGGATTGAGTAGTCTTGTATTCATCATATATTCAACCATTGGCTAGGGGATGGCAGAGTACTTTGAATAGCAATCCCACCAAAACTGAATTAATAGGAGAAGTCTGGCAAACTAGAACTTAACTGAAGTGCTGTTATCAAATGAAGGGGAAGAGGCATGGGTATTAGGCAGACAAAACCCATTGATATCTGTCAGAGCTAGTAGGCGTGAAGATAAAACTCTAACCCAAGTTTGGATGAAAAGTCCACTAGATTGTCTTTGAGTTTTTCTCATAGACAACAACTACTAACACCTTCCTTTCCAATTGAGAATCAAGAATTTTGTCTACTGTTCGCCAAAGCTCCACTGTTTTCCACAATGAAAATTTTTTTAATTGAGGTATAGTTGACATATTACATTCTCTTAGCTTCAGGTGTATAACATAAAGGTTCAGTACTTGTATATATTACAAAACGATCACCACAAGTCTAGTTAACATCCATCACTGTGGATAGTTACATATTTTTTCTTGTAATGAGAACTTTTAAGATCTACCCTTTTAGCAATTTTCAAACATGCAATAGAGTATTATTATCTATAGTCACCATGCTGTACATTACATCCCTATGACATTTATTTTATAACTGGAAATTTGTACCTTTTAATCCCCTTCACCCATTTAGACCACACCCCCACCTCCACCTCTGGCAACCACCAGTCTGTTCTTTGTATCTATGAGCTTTTGTGTGTGTGTGTGTGTTTGTCTTGGTTTTGTTTTAGACTTCACATATGTGTAAGTTTATAATGGTGTCTGTCTTTTTCTATCTGTCCACAATGAAGATTTGGCATCAAAATATATTTGAATCTTCTTGACAGTAAGAATTTTAGTCTCTGCAGTAAATGAGATACCAATAGTCATGTATATATTTTTGATAAGAAAACTAATAGGGTAGTAAATCACTGTGAGAAGAAATTTTCTTTCTAAGAGCCCTCTTGATGAGAACATTAACCTCAGTAGGTCGTTAGGAAAGAATTCTGATGAAATCCTTAATCAATGAGTATAATATTTCATTTGAAAAACAGTCCTCAAGATGTCATTGAAAACGAATAACACTTACAATTGTAATTTAATCAACCTATTTTCAATGTTATTCTATCTCCATAACTTCTGCTTTAGGAATCTTCTTATAACTCATAAATAGAGATCTACCTTGACCTTACACTGTCAGTATATCTCATGAATAGAGGTTATAAGATAATGTCATTTCCATTCCAAGTTTCCAGAGCCAATATTATTCTTTCAACATTATGCTATCCATAACTTCTGTAAACTAGTTTAGCTTGATATTTATAATACCATTCACTTGTTGCCATTTATTATATTTTATAATAATTTTCAAGAAATTCAGCATGACTGAGAGGGAGAAAGGATGAAAAAAACAAACATTTTCTATACCACTTTGATTCATTGTTTCTAGTGATATTACAAATTATTATACTAGTTTGTAATATAAGGCATTCTTGCTTCTTTCCAAAGAGTGTTTCTAAAACCATAACTTGATATGTCTATATAATTGCTATTATATTCACAGTAAATCAAGAACAGCATGAATAGATATAATGGTCTTACTGTTATGGGTTGAATTGTGTCCCCTTAAAAAAGATATGTTGGAGTCCTAGTACAAAGTACCTCAACTTATTGAATGTGACTTATTTGAAATTAGGATCACTGAAAGTGTGATTAGTTAAGATGAGCTCACACTGGAGTAGGGAGGGTAGGCACCAATCCAATATGACTGGTGTTTTTACAAGAAGGTGGCCATTTAAAGACACAGAGACACACAGGGAGAACACCGTGTGTTTATGAAGACAGAAATTGGAATTATGTTGCTATAAGCCAAGGTATATCAAAAATTGCTGAAAAATCACCAGAAGCTAGAAAGAGGTATGGAAATATTCCTCAAAGGTTTCACATGGAACATGGCCCTGGTAACACCTTGATTTCAGACTTCTAGCCTCCAAAACTGTGGACAATAAATTTCTCTTTTTTAAGCTACCCAGTTTGTGGTACTTTGTTACAGCAGTCCTAGGAAACTAATACCTATTGTAGAGTGCATCAGAGATATTGGACCTGAAACTCAAACGGACATGACTCTTTTTAAATGTGTATCTGGAAAGACAATGCCTAACATGACTTTTTAGATTCTTAACCATTAACACTAAAAACTGTAGGAGTTGGATACAATCTCTGTACAATGGCAATGCCTATCAAAAAGCACAGGACGTGTTGAAACAAAGTTATATATAACTTTGCAGAAAGCCTTTCAATTTTTTGTTTTAGGATATATTTACAGCTTCTTAACATGACATAAAGTTATTCAACTTTTGGCTCATTTGGTATTCTCACTTCTTAATATTTTCCTGAGTCTTTTTTGGTGAGTTCACCAAGTTCCCTTTCACTTCTGGCCTTTAAACATTTTATTCTCTATGAAGTAGTCTTTCCTCCTTCTCCACTTGGCTAATACCTGCTAAGAAAAAAAAAAAGTATTCAATGACACTTGCTAAAGATGGTAAGGCAGAGGTCAGTGGATGGAAAATTACTAAGAGGAAACAGGGATAAGGGGGTTCTTGTTAAACCAACCTAACAGGATTCTTGCTGAAGGAAGGCCAGGGTGATCAGACATCACCTAGGGAATGGTGGAGAATGAGGAACTTGATCAGATATGAAGGGTAGTCATGTATAGAGAGTTGGGGGTTCTGGTTAAAGTGGATTTTACAAGCAGGTGCACAGATTGGCCTAGGAGAAGGTTTAGGAACCAGACTAATGTTTGGTCAAGCAAAGAACTGTTGTTATACCTATGCATAAAACGAGTCTCCGTTTAATTTATTTTTCCTCAGGGAGGACTTTCTTAACCCTAACCAGACTAGATTAAGTTCTCTTATTATATACTCTTGTTACATATCTCTCTTGTAACTCTGTTCATCACACTAATAATATTCACCACTCTTTTCACAACATAGTGTTCCCCTGAGAATACTTTTATTGGTCTTACTCATAGCTGAAAGTCCAATACAAAATTCTGGGCACATACTTATGTACTCGTTATATATTTGTCAGTTTAATGAAAACTGTGGCTCTAGAAGAAGAGTTTCTTTGAATATTTTAGGTGAATGAAAATCCTTAAACAACTTTTAATAAAAAAAAGAGCATATGCACCAAAACATCAATTCTGGCACAGCAGTGTTGTTAATTACATATTTCTATCTATTAACACAATAACTCACATAGAGAAGTAAAATGATTCATAATTAGTTTACACTTACATAAATAATAATTACATACATTTTATACCTACATTATTTAAATTACAAAAAGTATCAGGATCAGAAATTGGGGATAATTATAAGCTTTTTCCTTTATTAATTTATATATCAACATTGTTTAACATATGCCACAACATACCCAGTATTAACACGCTTGCAAAATGGACTTTTGGAGGCATGAAAAAAATTTAATGATAAGACTGTAGACACACTTCTGATTCTGACAGTTTGCATGCATATAGTTGTGCAATAAACTGCTAAAGGTTCGTTTAACAAATATTACCCTAATTACTATTTCAAGTATTTTTAAATATTGCCTATACTATATAATTCCATAGAATAGCTTGAAATTATTATTTTAGTTTGGGATCCAGTATTTGTTTGGGAGCTAATATTTATTCTGTTTTCTTTACATACACATTTTATATGGGCTAAAATATTCCTTAATTTATTTTAAAGAGTATTGTCTTACTGATTTTATAATGCTCAAAGCTGAACCCAGATAATTAACTAAATCTTGGCATACCATATAATTCTCAAAACATAATTCATCTTAGGGGAACAAACAAACAACCTCCAAACATGAAATAGACGTACAAATAAAAAAATCAACAAACCTCTCTGTTTTTCTTTTCTTAGAAAAAAAAAAAATAGTAAAAGAACCTGCCGTTATGTTTCCTTAGGGGTTCATACAAACTGTAGAACAAAATCTAAAAATTAAATCTCAAAAATGTTTGAATTTATTTGATGACTTAATAATGAAAAGAACTAATAAGAACCTGCTGTATAGCACAGGGAACTCTACTCAGTACTCTGTAATGGCCTATATGGGAAAAGAATCTTAAAAAAAGGAGTGGATATATGTATATGTATAACTGATTCACTTTGCTGTATACCTGAAACTAACACAACATTGTAAATCAACTATACTCCAATAAATTTTTTTTAAAAAAAAGAACATTTACTTATATATTGCCATCTTATTATAGCATTCCCATAATGTATTTAAAGCAACAATTTGCTATTCAAGATACAGTTAGGTTTAACTTTTATGACTACCTGATCATGAATGTCCAACATTCTGATCACCATTAGTTGCTTACTCTGTTACTCTGAACCTTCTTATCAGACAAGAAAGTATGCTCCACTCAAAGCCAATGATAAATATTTAAGTTAGTCCTGCACATAAATGAAACACAGTTATGGAAAATATCTGTAAGTATTTTTTAATTAAAAAGAGCCATATGCATGAAAACATCAATTCTGTTTTCAATAAAGTATAAAAAAAACCCTCAGTTTACTTAATTTCTTTAGTATCTGAGAACGAGAAGGGACATAGTAAAATGGTAAACAGGGGAACACACTACACGTAGAGAATAATACTACACTAGGAATTAGGAAAACTTTCTTTCAGTTCTAACATTTGTCTAAAGTTATTTATAAATGTCTAAATTATGAGAGTCCATCAATTTTAAAGGATCTCAAAATATTGTGTGCATTAACAGAAGCTCTTCCCCAAATTAAGAGCGATAAAAGTCAAACCCAATATCTTTCCAATGTATCAAAAGTTTTTTCACTCATTTTACAAATTTGTTTTAGCTGGTTATTTTATTGAAAACATAGGGAACATATATTCTAAGCAGTGAATTTCAGAAGAAAGAATCACAAACTTTCAATATTAAATGAAACCATCAGAACAGCTAATATAAAACAACAAACATTTCTGACATTTTCCTCTCTTTTCATGAATAAAATAGTCATAAAAGTCTTGTGAACTAAAACCTAACAATGATAATTTTCAACACAATGATATCAAATTCTGCAGGTCCATAGACTATTCTTTTCTTTCTTTTTAAATTTTATTTATTTTTTTACACAGCAGGTTGTTATTAGTTATCTACTTTATACATATTAGTGTACATATGTCAATCCCAATCTCCCAATTCATCCCATCACCACAACCCCCCCCCCCCCAAGCTTACCCCATTGGTGTCCATACATTTGTTCTCTACGTCTGTGTCTCTATTGCTGCCTTGCAAACCGGTTCATCTGTATCATTTTTCTAGATTCCACATATATGCATTAGTAAACAATATTTGTTTTTCTCTTTCTGACTAACTTCACTCTGTATGACAGTCCCTAGGTCCATCCATGCCTCTGCAAATGACCCAATTTCGTTCCTTTTAATGGCTGAGTAATATTCCATTGTGTATATGTATCACATCGTCTTTATCCATTCATCTGTCGATGGGCATTTAGGTTGCTTCCATGACCTGGCTATTGTAAATAGTGCTGCAATGAACATTGGGGTGGATGGGTCTTTTTTTTTTTTTAATAGATCTTTATTGGAGTATAATTGCTTCACAATACTGTGTTAGTTTCTGTTGTACAACAAAGTGAATCAGCCATATGCATACATATATCCCCATATCCCCACCCTCTTGAGCCTCCCTCCCACCCACCCTATCCCACCCATCTAGGTCGTTGCAAAGCACGAAGCTGATCTCCCTGTGCTATGCAGCTGCTTCCACCTAACTATCTATTTTACATTTGGTAGTGTATATATGTCAATGCTACTCTCTCACTTCGTGCCAGCTTACCCTACCCCCACCCCATGTCCTCAAGTCCATTCTGTACATCTGCTTCTTTATTCCTGCCCTTCAGAACCATTCTGAACCATTTTTTTTTAGATTCCATATATATGTGTTAGCATACGGTATTTGTCTTTCTCTTTCTGACTTACTTCACTCTGTATGACAGACTCTAGGTCCATTCACCTCACTACAAATAACTCAATTTCGTTTCTTTTTATGGCTGAGTAATATTCCGTTGTATATACATGCCACATCTTCTTTATTCATTTTTGAATTATGGTTTTCTCTTGGTATATGCCCAGTAGTGGGATTGCTGGGTCATATGGTAATTCTATTTTTAGTATTTTAAGGAACCTCCATACTGTTCTCCATAGTGGCTATATCAATTTACATTCCCACCAATAGTGCAAGAGGGTTCTTTTTACTCCACACCCTCTCCAGCATTTGTTGTTTGTAGATTTTCTGATGATTCCCATTCTAACCAGTGTAAGGTGATACCTCATTGTAGTTTTGATTCTTGTCCATCTGTATGTCTTCTTTGGAGAGATGTCTATTTAGGTCTTCTGCCCATTTTCTAATTGGGTTGTTTGTTTTTTTAATATTGAGCTACATGAGCTGTTTATATATTTTGGAGATTAATCCTTTGTCCGCTGATTCGTTTGCAAATATTTTCTCCCATTCTGAGGGTTGCCTTTTCATCTTGTTTATATTTTCCTTTGCTGTGCAAAAGCCTTTAAGTTTCACTAGGTCCCATGTGTTTATTTTTATTTCCATTTCTCTAGGAGGTGTGTCAAAAAAGATCTTGCTGTGATATATGTCAAAGAGTGTTCTTCCTCTGTTTTCCTCTAAGTTTTATAATGTCCGGTCTTACGTTTAGGTCTTTAATCCATTTTGAGTTTATTTTTGTGTATGGTGTTAGGGAGTGTTCTAATTCCATTCTTTTACATATAGCTGTCCAGTTTCCCCAGCACCACTTATTGAAGAGACTGTCTTTTCTCCATTGAATATTCTTGCCTTCTTTGTCATAGATTAGTTGACCATAGGTGCGTGGGTTTACCTCTGGGCTTTCTATCCTGTTCCATTGATCTATTTTTCCGTTTTTGTGCCAGTACCATATTGTTTTGATTAATGTAGCTTTGTAGTATAGTCTGAAGTCAGGGAGTCTGATTCCTCGAGCTCTGTTTTTTTCCCCCGAGTGCTTTTGCTATTCGGGGTCTTTTGTGTTTCCATACAAATTTTAAGATTTTTTGTTCTAGTTCTGTAAAAAATGCCATTGGTAATTTGATAGGGATTGCATTGAATCGGTAGATTGCTTTGGATAGTATAGTCATTTTCACAATATTGATTCTTCCAATCCAAGAACATGGTATATCTCTCCATCTGTTTGTGTCATCTTTGATTTCATTCATCAGAGTCTTTTCTGAGTATAGGTATTTTACCGCCTTAGGTAGGTTTATTCCTAGGTATTTTATTCTCTTCGTTGCAATGGTGAATGGGATTGTTTCCTTAATTTCTCTTTCTGATCTTTTGTGGTTAGTGTATAGGCATGCAAGTGATTTCTGAGCATTAAGTTTGTATCCTGCAACTTTACCAAATTCGTTGATTAGCTCTAGTAGTTTTCTGGTGTCATCTTTATGATCATCTACGTATAGTACCATGTCATCTGCAAACTGTGAGTTTTACTTCTTCTTTTCCAATTTGTATTCCTTTTATTTCTTTTTCTTCTCTGATTGCCATGGCTAGGACTTTCAAAACTATGTTGAATAATAGTGGAAAGAGTGGACGTCCTTGTCTTGTTTCTGATCTTAGAGGAAATGCTTTCAGTTTTTCACCATTGAAAATGATGTTTGCTGTGGGTTCGTTGTATATGGCCTTTGTTATGTTGAGGTAGGTTCCCTCTATGCCCACTTTCTGGAGAGTTTTTATCATAAATGGGTGTTGAATTTTGTCAAAAGCTTTTTCTGCATCTATTGAGATGATCATATGTTTTTTATTCTTCAAATTGTTAATGTGGTGTATCACATTGATTGATTTGGTATATTGAAGAAGCCTTGCATCCCTGGGATAAATCTCACTTGATCATGGTGTATGATCTTTTTAATGTGTTGTTAGATCCTGTTTGCTAGTATTTTGTTGAGGACATTTGCATCTATATTCATCAGTGATATTGGTCTGTAATTTTCGTTTTTGTAGTATCTTTGTCTGGTTTTGGTATCAGGGTGATGGTGGCCTCGTAGAATGAGTTTGGGAGTGTTCCTTCCTCTGCAATTTTTGGGAAGAGTTTGAGAAGAATGGGTGTTAGCTCTTTTCTAAATGTTTGATAGAATTCACCTGTGAAGCCATCTGGTCCTGGACTTTTGTTTGTTTGGGAGATTTTTAATCACAGTTTCAATTTCATTACTTGTGATTGGTCTGTTCATATTTTCTATTTCTTCTTGGTTCAGTCTTGGAAGGTTATACCTTTCTAAGAATTTGTCCATTTCTTACAGGTTGTCCATTTTATTGGCATAGAGTTGCTTGTAGTAATCTCTCATGATGCTTTGTATTTCTGCAGTGTCCATTGTAACTTCCCCTTTTTCATTTCTTATTTTATTGATTTGAGTCCTCACCCTCTTTTTCTTGATGAGTCTGGCTAAAGGTTTATCAATTTTGTTTATCTTCTCAAAGAACCAGCTTTTAGTTTTATTGATCTTTGTTATTGTCTTCTTTGGTTCTATTTCATTTATTTCTCCTCTGATATTTATGATTTCTTTCCTTCTGCTAACTTTGGGTTTTGTTTGTTCTTCTTTCTCTAGTTCCTTGAGGTGTAAGGTTAGATTTTTTATCTGAGATTTTTCTTGTTTCTTGAGTTAGGATTGTATTGCTATGAACTTCCCTCTTAGAACTGCTTTTGCTGCATCCCATAGGTTTTGAATTGTTGTGTTTTCGTTGTCACTTGTCTCGAGGTATTTTTTTATTTCCTCTTTGATTTCTTCAGTGTTCTCTGGTTATTTAGTAACGTATTGTTTAGCCTCCATGTGTTTGTGTTTTTTACGTTTTATTCCCTGTAATTTATTTCTAATCTTATAGTGTTGTGGTTGGAAAAGATGCTTGATATGATTTCAATTTTCTTAAATTTACCAAGGCTTGATTTGTGACCCAAGATGCGATCTATCCTGGGAAATGTTCCATGTGCACTTGAGAAGAAAGTGTAACCTACTGTTTTTGGATGGAATGTCCTACAAATATCAATTTAATCTATCTGGTCTGTTTTGTCATTTAAAGCTTGTGTTTCCTTATTAATTTTCTGTCTGTATGATCTGTCCACTGGTGTACATGAGGTGCTAACGTCCCCCACTATTGTGTTACTGTCGATTTCCTCTTTTATCGCTGTTAGCATTTGCCTTATGTATTGAGGTGCTCCTATGTTGGGTGTATGTATACTTATAATTGTTATATCTTCTTCTTGGATTGATCCCTTGATCATTATGTAGTGTCCTTCCTTGTCTCTTGTAACATTCCTTATTTTAAAGTCTATTTTATCTGATATGAGTATTGCTACTCCAGCTTTCTTTTGATTTCCATTTGCATGGAATATCTTTTTCCATCCCTTCACTTTCAGTCTGTATGTGTCCCTAGGTCTGAAGTGGGTCTCTTGTAGACAGCATATATATGGGTCTTGTTTTTGGATCCATTCATCAAGCCTGTGTCTTTTGGTTGGAGCATTTAATCCATTCACATTCAAGGTGATTATTGATATGTACGTTCCTATTACCATTTTCTTAATTGTTTTGGGCTTGCTTTTGTCCTTTTCTTTTCTTGTGTTTCCCACTTAGAGAAGTTCCTTTTGCATTTGTTGTAGAGCTGGTTTTGTGGTGCTGAATTCTCTTAGCTTTTGCTTGTCTGTAAAGCTTTTGATTTCTCCATCGAATCTGAATGAGATCCTTGCTGGGTAGAGTAATCTTAGTTGTAGGTTCTTCCCTTTCATCACTTTAAGTATATCATGCCACTCCCTTCTGGCTTGTAGAGTTTCTGCTGAGAAATCAGCTGTTAACCTTATGGGTGTCCCTTTGTTATTTGTTGTTTTTCTCTTGTTGCTTTTAATACTTTTTCTTTGTCTTTAATTTTTGTCAATTTGATTACTATGTGTCTCAGCGAGTTTCCCCTTGGGTTTATTCTGTATGGGACTCTCTGCGCTTCCTGGACTTGGGTGGCTATTTCCTTTCCCATGTTAGGGAAGTTTTTGATTATAATCTCTTCAAATATTTTCTCAGGTCCTTTCTCTCTTCTCCTGCTGGGACCCGTATAATGTTAATGCTTGTGTGCTTAATGTTGTCCCAGAGGTCTCTTAGGCTGTCTTCATTTCTTTTCATTCTTTTTTTTTTATTCTCTTCCACAACAGTGAATTCCACCATTCTGTCTTCCAGGTCACTTTTCCGTTCTTCTGCCTCAGTTATTCTGCTATTGATTCCTTCTAGTGTATTTTTCATTTCAGTTATTGTATTGTTCATCTCTGTTTGTTTGTTCTTCAATTCTCATAGCTGTTTTTTCTTTAAGTCTTCTAGGTCTTTGTTAAACATTTCTTGCATGTTCTCAATCTTTGCCTACTTTGTTTTTCTGAGGTCCTGGATCATCTTCACTCTTATTATTCTGAATTCTTTTTCTGGGTGGTTGCCTCTCTCCACTTCATTTAGTTGTTCTTCTGGGATTTTATCTTGTTCCTTCATCTGGTACATTGTCCTCTGCCTTTTCATTTTGTCTGTCTTTCTGTTATTGTGGTTTTCTTTCCACAGGCTGCAGGATTGTAGTTCTTCTTGCTTTTGCTGTCTGCCCTCTGGTGGATGAGACTATCTAAGAGGCCTGTGCAAGCTTCTTAATGGGAGGGAGTGCTGGTGGGCAGAGCTCAGTAAAACTTTAATCTGCTTGTCTGCTGATAGGTGGGGCTGAGTCCCCTCTCTTTTGGTTGTTTGGGCTGAGGCGACCCAGCACTGGAGGCTACAGGCTCTTTGGTGGGGCCTATCACAGGACTCCAGGAGGGCTCACACCAAGGAGCACTTCCCAGAGCTTCTGCTCCCAGTGTCCTTGTCCCTGCCTTGAGCCACAGCTGACCCCTGCCTCTGCAGGAGACCCTCCAACACTAGCAGGTAGGTCAGGTTCAGTCTCCTATGGGGTCACTGCTCCTTCCCCTGGGTCCTGATGTGCACACTACTTTGTGTGTGCCCTCCAAACGTGGAGTCTCTGTTTCCCCCAGTCCTGTCAAAGTCCTGAAATCAAATCCCACTACCTTTCAAAGTCTGATTCCCTGGGCGTTCCTCCTCCCGTTGCCAGACCCCAGGTTGGGAAGCCTGACGTGGGGCTCAGAACCTTCACTCCAGTGGGTGGACTCCTGTGGTATAATTGTTCTCCAGTTTGTGAGTCACCCACCCAGCGGTATGGGATTTGATTTTATTGTGATTGGGCTTCTCCTACCATCTCACTGGGGCTTCTCCTTTGTCTTTGGATGTGGGGTGTCTTTTTTGGTGGGTTCCAGTGTCTTCCTGTTGATGATTATTCAGCAGTTAGTTGTGATTCTGGTGCTCTTGCAAGAGGGAGTCAACTATTCTTTTCCTCTTTGCATCCCCTGCGCCTGTCAGTACCATAGAAATAACTCCTATATTTTCTACAATGCTTAGCATAAATATAATAAGGCAGAGTAGATTATTCTTTTCTTACTGGAAATGAAACCCATGATTCTTCTCCAACATGCTATAGTATGCTGGTTTATGATAAGCATGTTCTTTAAAAAAGAAAATAAATCATTTTTATGGGAGTTGCCCTCATGTTTATTTCAGATGGCAAAAATGCTGAAAAGAACCCCATGTGCATAATACAGTGTGGTTACATGGCTGAAATTGAGGAAAACTTCCCTTTGCTTGACAGCAAATCACTATAATATGCATTACTGTAGGATTCTCTCTATTGTATTCCAGTATCAGGAGATTTGTGTAGTCAGTGTGGTGTGTTAATGAACTAAACTCTCACGTTGAGATCAGAGTTCAGATTATTTGTGCACTGTACGTTTTATGTATGAAATAAGTGGATAATTGTTCTGAGCTATTAAATTGCCTCTTTATCCTCAGTCCTCTTCAGGGGATGCCTAGTTCTTCAGACTGAAGTGTTTATACACATTAAGGTATAATTGAACTTTATCACTTTGAAATTTTCAGCCACATTTAAGTATTTGGAAACTTATACTAATGATATCTAGAGAAATGAGGCTTGAAAATTTAGGGACAAAATATGTTTTAAATGGGATTCTTATGGCTATAAAATGGTTCTGGAAAATAACATTTAGATAACATTCACATGAATACATGGGTGAGAAATAAGTAGCCTTGCTTTAAAAGTTCTTTTAATTTAAATTTGCTGACAAATGGTTAGGAAACGTTTAAAAATTTGCTTAACACAAGTGACTCAAAAAAATTTTTTTGCTGATCATAAGATATATTTTTTTCACTGAGATAAAATTTTATTTGTATAAGTATTCTTGAAACTAACAAAAATATTACTTCAGTTTGTTATTATTAACACTCTTAACAAGAGAAATTCCTGTCTATATTTTAATATAAAAAAATACTTATACAGAGTGTGGATGAAATGAAGACAAAGACAAACTGTAGATGATTTTCTTAAAAATAATAATCCTACTGTCCTACTTAGATATGTGGAATATAGGAGATTCATAGTATTCAAAGGCTATTTTATAAACCCTAGAACTCTATGAGAGTTAATTTACCAGATTCTGTATACCATAAAATCTGCTCCCTACATTATGGCAGCTACAATCTATGTTACTTGATTGGCGGAGGAAAATGGATTATAAGAGATACAAATAAAAAGAAAGAAAGTATTCACTTTCATGAAGTGGATTACAGTTAATTTTTTTCATACTCAAATATATATACTTAAACTTAACAAGTAAACACTTACACCTACTATGTACATAGTACTATATAAAAGATAAAAGATGAATATCAAAGAAAATCTGAAAAATCTTCTAAGCAATTCACAATAAATTTGAAAATGAAAGATAAAAATAAAAATAGTAATTCAAGATAATGAATGATTAAGGTTAAGTAAATGTAATAAGTGCTATATGTTTTCAAAAGAGGCAAATCAGATGAGGAAAGTCTTGTTAGAAGAGATGATACAGACTTGATCTTGAAGACTATAGAACATTTGGGTAAAAAGTAAAGTAAAAAAAATTAAAATTACTTGAGTTTAGTGAACATTGAGATAGTTTGATAGGATAAATTTTCCTTAAGAGTTCAGATGAAATAAAGAAGGTATAATAAATTAGCATCCATAGTAGGCTGAGTAAGAGCTCCCCAAAGATGTCTACACCCTAATCTCTGAAAACTGTAAATATACTGCCTTATATGTATGGCAAAAGAAATACCAATGGCTTGATTAAAAACATTTAGATGAGGAGATTATCCTGGATTACTCAGGTGAGCCAAATGTAATCACAGGGTCCTTACAGAAGGAAGGCAGGAGGGTCAGAATCAGAAAAGACAACATGAGGACAGGAGCAGAATCAGTGAAGGAGATGTGATTATGGCACTGAAGATGGAGGCAGGGGCCAAGAACCAAGGGATGCAGTTGGCCTCTAGAAACTGGAGAAGGCACAGAAGTGGATTCTTCTTTCAGAGCCTTCAGAATAAAACAGCCCTGGTGACCCTTTGACTTTAAGTCAAGTAAGACAGATTTCAGGCTTCTGGCCTCCAGAACTGTAAGACAATAAATGTGTTGTTTTAAGCCACTGAGTTGTGGTAATTTGTTACTACAGTAGGAAACTCATATAAGATCATTCACTTTCACTCAGCCCTGACTCCTAGATATTTTCCATTAATGTGAAGTGAGAGCTTTGAGAAAAAAACAGAATAATGGAAAGCAGCTACATCTGATAGAATGTACTAATAATGAAGAAGAGTCACACTAAGATTAATAAGTTAACTAACTCAAAATAAATTATAATTAATTAAAATGTGGTGGTCTATTGACAGATGAATGGATAAAGAAGCTGTGGCACATATATACAATGGAATATTACTCAGCCATAAAAAGAAACGAAATTGAGTTATCTGTAGTGAGGTGGATGGACCTAGAGTCTGTCATACAGAGTGAAATAAGTCAGAAAGAGAAAAACAAATACTGTATGCTAACACATATATATAGAATCTAAAAAAAAAAAAAAAAGGTTCTGAAGAACCTAGGGGCAAGACAGTAATAAAGATGCAGACATAGAGAATGGACTTGAGGACACAGGGAGGGGTAAGGGTAAGCTGGGATGAAGTGAGAGAGTGGCATGGACATATATACACTACCAAATGTAAAATAGATAGCTAGTGGGAAGCAACTGCATAGCACAAGGAGATCAGTGGTGCTTTGTGACCACCTAGAGGGGTGGGATAGGGAGGGTGGGAGGGAGACGCAAGAGAGAGGAGATATGGGGATATCTGTATATGTATAGCTGATTCACTTTCTTCTAAAGTAGAAACTAACACAACAATGTAAAGCAATTATACTCCAATAAAGATGTTACAAAATGTGGTGGTCTATTAGTATTTCCCATTTTGTAATCTGTGTCCACTTTTTACTCTTTGACATCTCTCATCTCTATACACACATACACATTTTCACTTTATTATTGTCTTAATATATGTATTTCTTCATTATATTAATGGTTCTGTAACTTTTCTTTGTACGTAAAGCTACTGTGTTAATGTAGGTTTTATATTTTATTCCATTGGTAATATAACTTAGAATACTGAATAATAAGTGAATAAGCCAAATAACCAGATTAGAACAAATCTGGTTAGATCGTTATAGATCTTCACAGATAAAAGTAAGTCAGAGATTTATATAGAGAATGTAATGAGGATCAGATCTATTTTGTAAGAAAGCAACTTTGGGTCATGAACCCAGAGAAAATGTCTTTCAACTATGAAGAAATATGTGTGCTATTTATTTATAACAATCTCACATAAATCCTAAAACTTCTCCTTTTGTAAAATGAGTCATATTCATACCAGTTCATCATTTATCTATATATCTATATTCTTAATCTATCTGATTTTACTCTTGGTGATTCCTTCCTACCCAGAAAACCTTCCTCAATTAAATATAGTCTCTGAACCTGAGATTTATTAAAGAAAAAGTTAAATTCTTGGGTCTATAATTTCCAAGTAAATGAAACTCATTTTAAAGACAGTGGTCTTGAAAACCAAGTCTTCAAATGCAAGAGCCAGATTTTGTGAGAGAAATGAGTTTTTAAATTCCAAAGTTTGAGTCTGAAAATCTCCCATTACAAATGTTATACCATAAAAAAAAAAAAGCGCATGATGATACAATAGCCAGCTTTTACTAAGCCTCAAAGGATAGTCACTAGTATCAGCATTATTCTTCAAAACTGTCTTAGAATGTCACTATACCATTTAGAAATTTTTCAGTTGAAAGTGTCACAAAACCCACTCCAAACAGCCATAAACAATTTAACAAATTATTGGTGCACATATATGAAAAGTCTGGAAAAATGTGGGTTTTCATCAAAGATTCATTTAGTCACTTTATCTCCTCATACAGAATGTATGCTTCATCTTAGGGCTAACTCTCTTTCTTGTTAGAGGTTGGTTGCCTGCATCTTTCAAGAGCTCATGTGCTTGTTTTTATTTAGCCATGTTTAAAGTATAATTTTTTTGTAGATTCTCAAAAGGGAGAAACTTTATTTCTAGAAGCTGTCAGCCAATGTCTCCTCAAGTAGGATTAGGAGTGTGTATGCTGAATTAATGTGATCGATAAGGATGTATGATCTGCTGTTTAGCTTGAATCAAACTGGGACCATGTAGAGCTGTAATTGGGGACCACTTTCATCTTAAACACCTGGGATGCAGTTGGAAGTATATATTGGTGTGGGGAAGGCAACTACTACCAGCTTGAGAAAGCTAAGTATTCAGGAATTTTGCCAGCTAGTTGAAATCAGCCACATTGGGAGCATTTACAACATGAAAGTCAGCAAACACTGTAAATCAAAGCTCTTTTAATTTTTTTTTAATTCCAGGAGACCCAGTTTACCAACACATTGCTAGTTGTGTACCACCAACATATGAATTATAAACATGTTATATTATACTTGTTCACTGGAAATCTACTTCAAAATTTAAAAAATCAATAAATTCAACAATATTGATAATCTCAAAATAAATGTAATAAATGAAAGAAATCTGACTTTCCCTCTGCAAAAACAAAGTGTAGACACTCCACAATTCCATTCTTATAAAATGCTAGAAAATACCAAAGTTAGGTGGTGTAATAGAAAGCAGATCAATCTGCTTTCTTATCTTGGGTTGTTGCAGGACCAAGGAGTGAGAGAATTACAAGGAATCTTTTGGGAAGTGATGCATAAGTTAAACATCTTGATTGTGGTGATGGTTTCATGGGTGTTTACATATTCAGACTTATCAAATTATACATTTAAATAAGGCCATTTTATTATACAGTGATTAAAATTCAATAAAGCTGTTTTAAAAAAAAACCCATCAAAAACACGTAAACAGTAAAAAAACTAACAAAAAACGGCATCATTAAGAAAAAGAAAAGCCAAGGCACAGACTGGAAGAAAATAATTACAAATCATATATCTGATAAAAGACTTGTATCCCAAATATAAAAGGAATAAACCAAGTCAATAATAGGACAAACAGCCCAATTTTTAAATGGTCAAATATTTTAATGCACATTTCACTGAAGAATTATATAAGAGGCTAATATGTACATGAAAAGATTGTCAACATCATTAGTTACCAGGAGAATTCAAAGTGAAGCCACAATGAGCTGACATCACAAACCCACTAGACTGTCTGTAATAAAAAAGACTGGCTGCATTAGTTTGTGAGGGCTGCCATACCAGAGTACCACAAAACGGGTGGTTAAGCAAAAGAAATTTATTGTCTAACAGCTCTGGAGGCTAGAAATCTGAAATCACTGTTTCAACAGGGTTGGTTTCCTTTGATTGGCTGTGAGGAAAGTTTCTGTTCTCAGTACCTCTCCTTGGCTGTCAGATCTCTGCCTTCATTTTCACATGGTATTCTCTTCGTATAGGTCTGTTTCTGTGTCCAAATTTCCCTTTTTATAAAGATATCAGTAATTTTGGGTTAAGACTCACTCCATAACCTCACTTTAAACTTGATTATCCCTGTAAAGACCCTATCTCGAAATTTGCTCACATTTTGAGGCACTGGGGGTTAGAGAACTCCAACAGTCTTTTCTGGGGGGACACAATTCAACCCATAACAACACTAATATCAAATACTGGTGTAGAGGTGAACAACCTAGATCACTCATGTAATTTTGGTTGGAATGTAAATTGTACAGCCACTTGGGAAACTACTTTGTCAATAAATTAAAAAGTTAAACATAATTTTCCCTTACTATCCAGCAATTTCATTCCTAGGAATCTATCTAAGATGAGTGGAAACACAAAGAAATTGTAGAGGAATATTTATAGTAGAATTTTTCAAATTATACATAGATTTTCATAGCAGCCAAAACTGGATACTGGATATTACTCAAATGTCCAACCAAAATGCAATATATCCATACAGTGGAATACTATTCACAATAAAAATGAACACAAAAAACATGGAGGAACTTCAAAAAAATATGATACATGATATCAGTCATACACAAAACATATAATTCCATTTATGTTGAATATCCAAAAAAGCTAATTTTATAGAAACAGAAAGCAAATCAGTAGTTAGCTGGGGCTGGGATAGGAGTGGAAATTGATTTCTAATAGACACAAGGGAACCTTAAGGAGTGATGGAATTGTTTAAAACTGAATTGTGGTGATGGTTTCAGAACTCTATATGTTTACTAAAAATCAGTGAACTATACACTTAAAATGAGTGAACTTTATGCTATTTAAATTATAGCTTCATAAAACAGCTAAAAATAAATTTATTTTAGTACTTCAAACAAACAACAAAAGTTGCTTGCAGAAGGATATCAAAAGGAGAGATATTCAGAAGTGGATAGATTTAAAATATATTTTGAGGATAAAATAAATGTCGATTTCTGAAAGCTAGAGATTGGATGGTGATGAAACATGTGACACATAGGTATCTGACTTTAGAAAATGGGTGTGTGGTGATCCTTTTTCAGAGATAGGAAATAAATATGAAGAAACATTTCTGGGGAAAGAAAATCAAGAGTGCAGCAGTATAAACTCTAACTTTAATGAGATAATTGTGAGACATCCAAGTGAAGACAAGTTAGCAGCTTGAGCTCAATAGTGATGTCATGGCTGGAAATATAAATTTGTTATACATCAGCATTTAGGTGCTGTTCAAAGCATGGGAAAAATTTACTTAAACAAAATAACAACAGAAGAAATATACATCTGGAAAAGAACAAGGAGGAATTCCAGGTAGAGAAGTAGGAAATGACAAAAGAGTCTGAGGTGAACATTTACTCAAATATCAAGTGTAGAAATACAGAGAGTAAGAGATAGGGTTGGATACAGAGACTTAGATAGAGTTAGAGATGGAGGTAGAGATAGAATACAGTAAGTGATAGAGATAAAAATAAAAATGAGCAAGAGCAAGATTTATCACAGGGATTATGGGGGGTCACTATGTGGGAGCAAAGTGTTCATGCTGATAATTAGTGGTAAATATTTTTAGAAAAGTAATTTTCCATTGGCAGACCTTGAATGCCACAGTAAGTAATTTGAGCTTTTTCCTCTGCACAATTGAATTATTTGATGTTTCTGAGTAGGAAAATTGTATGCTGAGAATGGTGGTTTAAGGAAAAAAAATTCAATAGAATGATTTAGGGGATTGGACCTTTAAAAAATTCTGTATATGTATTCACTAAGGTCAAATAACTCAGGAAGATAAATCCAATAGTGTTGATCATTTCATGCAAAATTCACTTAATATAATCTTTTTCTTCAAACTTGGAAGGACACAAGCAACATTCTCCTTGGATATGACAGAGTAATAAAGTATATTTCTGCTATAAGAAAAATGCATTTTACTTGTGGAAAATGTAAATATAAATTTTAACAAAGTTGCACTACCACGGAATCTTTACCACATCATATAGCTACCAAGTGGATGTATAGCCAATACTTGAAACCCAATGGTAGGGCAAGGATTTTATCTATTTATGTCTCTTTGCTTCTATTAATTTCCTCACAAACATAAAGAGCAAGTTAAGTGGATCAGTGGTTTTAAAACTTTGTTCAATAACCTTTCTCAAAATACGGAATTCAAATATATCAGACATTTGAAAGCAGTGATACTTTGAATGAGATACAAGCCTAGCATTCATTCCCTAACATACGCCACAAGAATCCTTAGATTCTAATAATCGTAGATTGAAAGTCATTTTGACTAGATAATCACAAAGTTAATTTGAAGTTCTAATATTATATTTTTAATGATTATCTTCCTTTCACAATTATCTGCCATTCTGAAGCAGACAGATACCAATCCTCTCCCTGACTTCTGATTAACGTAAACAGACCATTACTTGCAATGGCAATAGAAAGCTAAGAAACAATGTCTTTGCCAAAGAAAAAACTCTTTGATATTCCACTGAATGTTGCAGATATTACTAGGTAGCATAAGAAAAAGAAGGGAGCTAGTATGAAGAGGCTTAAGAAATGGCTCCTAGGGAGCCAGCCACAAACAGCTAACATCTATAGTGAAGCTGAGTGTGTCTAGACAAAAAGACCTGTGTCTTTTTAAACTATCCAAACTCTTGATATGACCTTCTGTCTTATGTTCCAGGAGCATCTTCTTGTGCACATATGCAATACTTTTTCTAAAGGATATATATAGGAGTAGAATTACAGAAAATTGAGTATGTGCATCTTCAGTTTTACTGGATAATTCTATATTATTTTCCAGATTAATTGATTCAATTTATTTCTCATTAGCAGAATATAATTGTCCATCTTTCTCTATATATCTTCCAACCTTTATATAATTGTCAAAATATATATTTTTCCAGTTTATGGGTGAAATATGATATCTCATGGTTGTTTTTTCTAGTTTTTCAACTCTGATTACTAATAAAACTGAGAATATTTAAATATATTTATTGGTTATTCAAGTTTATTTTCTATGATTTGCTTGTTCATAGATTTAACACATTCTATTAGGCACTTTGTTTAATTTCTTATTTTTTTTTAACATCTTCATTGGAATATAATTGCTTTACAATGGTGTGTTAGTTTCTGCTTTATAACAATGTGAATCAGCTATACATATACATATCTCCCCATACCTTAATTTCTTATTTTTTTCAGAGTTTTATTTCATTATTGATATCAATTTTACCTAGGGTTTTGTGCTATAATTATTTTCTCAAAATCTGTGACTGGTGTTTTGATTTTATTCACTCTACAGATATTTTTAGCTTCATCATAATCACATTTTTCAGTAATGTGCTTAATGATTTCATTTTCCTGCTTTTGTTTTAAATTCCTTTCATACTCTGAAGTCATAAACATAGGCTTTATATTTTCTTCTGAAAATTTTCAAGGATTGTCTTTTATGTATATATTATATCTAATACATAAAAAGTTTTATTTTGTAATCTAGTTTGAATAGAATATAGTTTTAATTTTTCTTCAGAGGGGAAAAATGTTCTAGCTAGATTAATTTAATAACCTCTTCCCCCAATAATTTGTCTCTCTCTCAGAAGTCGTTTTTTAATATTTGTGCATGTATGCTGTCTCTTTCCTGTCCCATATCTCTACTAACCTATCCATGAGCCAATACTAAGCTATCCTAATTATGCTTTATTATATTTTTGTTGATTCTGAATTAGAAAATATTTGTACACTTTTTCTCTCCAATTATGTTATTAGCTCAAGGAAAGCAAACACTGTATCATTATTTTAAAATATTTGTAATTAACAAAATGAGAGAATGTTAAAGATTGGAAAGATGAGAGGAGGGAAAAATGAGGGAAGAAAGAAAGAAAGAGAAATAGAGAAAAGAAAGAAAGGAGGGAGGGAAATAGTAAGGAATGGAGAGTATTTTGTTTTTTTCTTGTTTCAATATTTTTCTAAATAAGTAGGTATGTTTCCAGAAAGTTGATTGTAGAAATCACAGAGAATCACACAAAAAAAATCAAAAGCCAAGAAAAATAACAAAGGTGTATTTTATCCCATAAGTAATTATCTATACATAAAGTTAAAATATTATGTACTCTGGAGCACACTTAGTATACTTAGTATAGTTATAAGATTGATATAAGAATTCGATTTGCTTAGGAAACAAACTGACCTTTCTCTACCACTTTCTAACTGTGCAAAATGAGCAATGTAGCTATACGCCTCAATTTCCTTTCCTATTAAATAGAGTAATATTTGCCTTATAGGATGGTTAAAAAGATTAAATAAGAAATGAATGCAAAGTACTTTCCAATGTCTAGCATACCTTATGAAATAAATATGTTTTAGTAATTACAAAAACAATTACTTAGAATTGTCAGGAAAAGGATCTCCACTGGTTAATTTTGAAATATATATGAGTTTGAATAGTACATATTAGCCAACCATTTGGGAGGCATGAATTTAAAATGAAAATGGTGATATTTAATAAGTACTCTTTTTTTTACCAGTTAAAAATGAATGCAGCCAAATAAAATTCATTTTTACAGTGTATATGTGTTCTGGTAGAGTAAGAAATAAAAAGATAAGTTTCACTAGATAAACAAATCTACAAACCTATACTTATAATAATAATAATGTAATATTGAATTATAGCCAGTGCATAAATTTTCTGAGTCCATACTGATGTAAATAAATGATTGAATGAACTAATGAGGTGGGAAGAGAATAGACAAATATCTTGTGCAGAAAGATTCCAAATAATGTATGTAAATACTCCTATCTCAAGGAGGTGGATCACAATTTTGTGTATATATATATATAAGCTGTGCATAGTGACTTCCTACCAGATATTTAAATATGAAAAAGAAGGAAAAGAGTAATTTTACCTGCCAAACACAATCTTAGCCAGGTGAACAAGGATAATACCAACACTGATAAGCCATGCTGATAGTATGTTTCCTTGGTATGATGTGATGAGAATGGCACTTTATCCTCAAGCCCATAACTCCAGTCTAATCATGAGAAAAATACCACACTATCCAAATTAAATGATAGTCTACAAAATAACCGACTATTACTCCTCAAAACTGTCATGGTCTTCAGAAACAAGGAAAGTCTGAGAGACTGGTATAGTGGAGCCTAAGTAGACGTGACAACTAAAAGTAATGTAGTATCCTGGATGGGATCCTGGTACAGAAAAAGGATATTAGGTAAAAGCTAATGACTTTACTTAATAATAACAAGCTAATATCAGTTTATTAGTTCTGACAAACATACCATACTAATGTAAAATGTTAATAATAGGGGAAACTGAATGTGGTGTGTAACCAAAATGCCCAAAGATGCACTGTCTTTGCAGCTTTTCTGAAACTCTAAAACTATTCTAAAATAAAGTTTATTTTTAAAAATCTCTGTGGACAAAAGAAGAGTTAAATGGCTATGAACGTGAACTATTTTCTTATATTGCACCAAAATGTAATTAATTGTATTTATCAAACACATCTAGAAGTTTGAAATCATTGTAAAGAAAGGCTTGCCAAATTAAACACTAGATGAAGGAAAGCAAATGTATTCCTGTTTTTCAGTTGAGGGAAAATGGAATATTCAATGAGAAAGAAATCGGCAGTCAAGTAAATATAATATCTCAAAGTATAAATAAAGATTAATCTTTACTGGGAATTTTGGGTCAGTTTGTGAATATCAAATCAACAGAGAGAACAAAGAAATTAAAATATTGGGGCAGGTTAAATTGTAGTATTTCAACATAATTAAGTTTTATAATTATCAACCATGGACCATAAAATAAATATGTTACTAAATATGCTCAAACCCCAGTATACAACTAATTCACTTGTGATAACTGACTGAAGCAGATTTTTTTTTTAATTGAATATTAAAAATTGTTTCTAAAGTATATAGTTTTAAGTTTCACTAACCTCTATAGTTTGGAAAATTATTTTTGTTTTGGGTGATATATAAAGAAACATTAAAGTACTGGTTTAGTTTAAGCAATAAACGTATCTATTACTGAAAAAGTCTCAAAGAGAGAACAAAAATCTGTTATAAGTTGTCTTCTGTTTACTGTAGGGACATTTTTAGATAAAGATGAGTGAACAAATCAATTCAAAACATCTTATGTGGTGTAACATTTACTGGAAAGTCCTATTATTTCTCCGTATAATAATGATTCCCTTACAATTTAAAATATGTGTAAAGTAACAGTAAAGTTGACATTAACAGCAAAGTGAGATTAACTGATATTGAGTGCAAAATGATTACTGAAGTCTTCAAAGTGCACAGATCTGGAAGACTTTACTATTATAATCTTCTGCCTTTCTAATAAGCCACAAATGCACCAGAAAGAGTAAGCAAAAATCAATTGAATAATTCAAAATGAGTCAAATATTCTAACCACAGTTCTTATGGTTACATTAATGGATTTTTTTAAAAATGGCAAAAACGCAAACTTAAATCATTTATCCAAAAGGATCTGAGGTCATTTCCAACTCAATGTGATAAATGATTTCAGGTTCATCAGTACTTAAATTTGCAAATTGGGAGTGTTGTGCTGCAAAACAAGAAATGCTAATGCTGGTCATGTTTCATCTTCAGTTTTCCGTCTTCATTTAGTGTATATCTGTTTTGTTCCTACCCTTTATTAAATAGTTCAGTGACTCCTCATCATCCGTAGATTTATTTTTCATCTGGGGTTCAGAGACCTCTGTTGGTTCATGAAACTATTCTCAGAGTTGCAAGAATTATCAAAATTATTTCTAGTTTGTCTTTGCATTTGAAGAAATATTACACATACTTCCACACAGACATACTTTATAATTAAGTACTGTCATATGATTCATTTGCCTAAATTCACATTCATGTTTAAAATCATATTGGCATCAAGTAGCATTTTTGTAACTGGCAAGGATGTTAAAAAATGAACATATATGAATTTAAATACATGAATGCCATATATATATAATGTTATTACATTTAGACTGAATAAAAATTGGTTTGAATTACATATGAATAAGGAAAAATGATAGTACAATTGAGGCATAATAACAGAATGCAAAAATATAGGCATTCCAAAAGCAAAATACTTGCATATTCTGTTGGATATTCATATTTTGCAAACATATGTCATAGACACAGTCTTTGTAATTTTGTAAGAGTTCATTAGTTCAGTAGCAAAGTCTCAATAAAAAATTTTCTAAAAATGCCTTATTTAGTATATGCCCCTTAGGGATTGCCCATTAAAACAATGGCTTAGTTGATAACAGCAATTTTGTCAGTGATAACTATAATGTGACTAGTAAGAAACTAAATTGATAATAATAAATAAATACGTACATTTCTACTTTAAATTCAACATCTGTAATTTAGTTTCCATAAATCAACATCAACTGTTATAATAAATCTATGTAGCTAAATTCTATTTTATTTGAAGCTTTCTTTGCCTTTAATTTATAGTTTTGTTTATAGTTATAGAAGGACTATGAGTGTAAAATTTTTAAATAAAAATTTAGGTGTGTGTATATTTTTTTTTAATTGTAATACAGTATTGTGGCAACATTAGAAGTCTGTGAAAATACCATTTCACTCACTCAGTGATTAAAAATGGAATAACCTCAGTCTCTTTTGCGATGTTTGCTTGTTACTGGTAGTATTACCTTCTTTCATGGTTGGTGCAATGATCTTGAAAAGGAAACCAATGAATCCTATTTCCACTCCGCATTCAACAGCTTTTTCCTGGAGTCATCAAGTGCCTCATTTTCCAACTATAATTATTTTTTTTAAAAAGGTTCTTTTTTGATTATAATTAAATGATGAAAATAATTGTTATACTTTGTTTCTACTTTGCTGGGACCCAATAAATAGGTTCTATTGACAAATGACTTCTTTGTTAGTCATATATGAAAAAAAATTATTATTTAGTTTGAAATCTAAGCTTCTACTTCTGTCCATAATGAAATAACTAGAATCTACGTACACTTTTTTTTCTGCAAGCAACTAGAAAAAATGATAAACTATATGACAAGTGTTTTTAGGCACTTTATAATAGATAGTACATACACATGGTAAATGAGAGAAGGGAAAGAAGACACCTGAGGTGACCCCAACTTTCTGTCTAGAGGCAATTTTATTAATTAAGATGCATACATAGAAAACACAGGTGGTCTCATTCAGTTGAAGGAACAGAGATTGGAGCTAAAGGAACTTGATACACCTAGAATTTAAGGGATGAGAGCACTGGAGACAATGGATTCCAGAAAAGATCTCAAAAATTATTCCTGGGGTCCACTTGAGTATTTGGCTGACTACTAAACCAGTCATAAGGTAGAATTCTATATTTTGGAAAAGAATAACCGAATACCTATAAGTGGAACAAGTTCTAGAGATCCCAGTAAGAAGCATTCACTAGAAAATGTTCGAATTCTGACCAATCAGAGGGGAGAATCTAGGACATTTAGTAAGAACTCAAAAATTGTATACCTTAATAGAAAGGATCAATTGGTCTTTGAATGAAACCATCATTAAATCTACTCTATAGAAGCTTAAAAAACAAATCTTAAAAGGATCAAGCTAATCCATACATGCATAATATATACTGCCTACCAGAACAAAGCCCACTATTCTTTAAAGGACAGCAATGGAATCCATCACACAACACTGTAAAATATATAACATCCAGCATGCAGTAAGTGGCCAACACGGCAGAGTAGAAAGAGCTCACCTTCTCCCACAGGCACATCAAAATTTAACTATTTACAGAGTAACTACTGATGAGAATAACCTGAAGACTAGCAGAAGAGATCTTCAACTAAATATATAAAGAAGGAACCACAATGAGAAGGGGTGGAGTGGCAGAGACACAGTAAGTCAAGACTCATACCCCCAGGTAAGTGATCTGCAAATGGGAGGATAATCACAGAGCTTCTTCTCCCCTTATAGCCCAAAGCCCACTGAAATTATTCAAACTAACTAATCCTAAACTGTTCATCCTGCCCCTTTTACCTTTCCCTCAGAAACCCCAATAAAGGCTCTAGCCTAAAACTATAACTTGCTCCTGCTTCTGCTTCCTGACCAAAACCTGGTGTTCTTCCTGTGGCCCTGTGTGGGGAGACATGCCTCCTGTTTGTAGGAGAACTGTGAGTAACATTAAACTTGTCTTTCAATGACACTCACCTCTCTAAGTCACATTTATAAATTAAGACTTGGGCCCAGAACAAAGTAAAATATATAAATAATCTAAAGGGAATGTAGTATACTGAGTGGTGACCCCAAAATATGTCCATATCCTAATGTCCCGAACTTATGAATATTACCTTATCTGCCAAGAAAACATGATTAATTTAAGAATCTTGAGAGGAGAAGCTTACCCTGGATGATGATGATTATAAATGAAATCACACATATCCTTTAAGAGAGAGACAGAGTGAGTTCCAACACACAGAGGAGAAGGAAATGTGAAAAAGATGGAGCAGAGAGAGATTCAGCCACAAGCCAAAAAATGGCCATAAGAAGCTGGAAGAGGCAAAGAATGAATTCTCCCCTAAAGCCCTCATATGGAACATAGCCCTGCCTAAATCTTGATTTCAGATTTTTGGCTCACAAAACTACAAGATAACAAATTTCTATGGTTCTAAGCCACACAATTTGTGGCAATTTGTTATAACAACCCTAATACCGTTTATGGTACTGAGAAGAATTTTAAAAAGCATGGTAGAAAAAGCCTAGATTGCCTTAAAGTGACTGTAGAAACATGGACATTGAAAGTGATTCTACAGATAGCTCAAAAGGAAATGCAAAACACATTGGAAACCAGAGGAAAGGTGATCCTTGTTTTATAGTGGCAGAGAACATGGCTGAATTATGTTCTACTAGCTGGAAAGCAGAACTTTAGGTAATGAATTTGGATATTTAACCAAGGAGATTGAAGTCCAAAAAAAGTGTTGAAGGTTTGTGTTTGTTTGTTCTGTTTTTTTTATTTTTCTTGCTGATGTGAAGTGTGAGAGAACAAGATAAATTGAGAAATAAACTGTTAAGCAAAAAAGGAATCAGAACTTGATGATTTGCGAAATTCTCAGCCTATCCAGATTGCAAAACATGCTAAAATTAGGACATTCAATATTAGGAAAGTATGCACTGGAGAGAAGCCCAAGCGTGTAACTGAACAATTTTGCTAATAACGTTAGGCATGTGACTCATGGATCAATCCACCCATCTCGGCAGAAAGTAGCAATAGAGATGCAATTATCCAGGAAAGATATGTGGAGGAACCTCTTGTGTAATGGTTTGAATCACAGTAACATACAGGCTACCTACAAGGTTTTTGGTAATTGTATACTAACAAAACCACTGGACTGAAAGCAACAGAGGCAGAGTGACATTAAATAAGGTTGTCAGACTCCCTAAATTCTTCAGACAGGAAATAGGCTGATAAAACTACTCAGATGCAAATATGTGCTACCCTTTAAAAAAAAATAAAGGAAAACATTTATTCTGAGAGGAGAGGCTTGGGCCGAGAAGGCAAAGCTGTGGAGACCAAGACCTATGACATTACAGGCACAGAGGGCAGAGCTGTGAGCCTCAAAGAATTATTATCAGGTCTTGAAATCTAATAGAATTTGCCTTGCTGGATTTTGAACTTGCTTGGGAACAGAAACTCCTTTATTTTTTCCATTTTTCTCCCTTTGGAATGAAAATTATCTCATTATATTATATTATATATATTATATCATATTATATTATGTTATGTTATATTATCTCATCCCTATCAAGCCATAGTACTAGGGAAGCAGTTAACTTGTTTTCTAGTTTCACAGGTGCACAGGCATAGAAAAATTTTGAATCAGGATCATTCTAAGACTTTCACACACACCTAATTTAAATGATGAGATTTGAGATTTTTGAGCCAATGATATTTGGATGAGGCTTTAGACTTGAGAAGATGGTGCAATGGATAGAGACTTTGAGGTATGTTGGTGTAAAGTGAATATATTTTGCAGTAGACCACACGTGAATTTTTGGAGGCCAGAAATCAGACTGCAGTAGACTAAGATATGCTCTCTCCTGCAAAGGTATATTCACCTCCTCTTTCCAGATTTTGTGAGTTTCATCTAATATGGCCAAACAGTGATAGTTTCCTCATATAGGAAAATATGCAATTAAGTTCAAGGAGAAATTTATCCAGGATTATCTGGGTAGGCCCTTAATTCAGTCACGTGTATGCATCCTTATAAGAAGTTTGTTTCACACACATGAGGACCAAGGCAAAGATTGGAATGAAGCATCTATAAGCCAAGAAATTCCAGGCAGTTACCAGAAGCTGAAAGAGGCAAGGAACAGAACACAGAACCTCTGGAGGAAGTGCAGTTCTGCTGACACAATGATTTTAGACTTCTGGCCTTCAGCAATGTGAAAGAATACATTTCTGTGATTTTAATCCACCCAATTTATGATAATTTGTTATAGCACCCACAGTAAACTAATGCATGAAACTTCTGGAGATGAAAAATAAAGTATATGAAATAAAAATTTTACTAGAAGAGATTAAAAATTATTGGACAGAATAGAATTTAACATTTGTAAACTTGAAAACATAGAAATAGAAACTATTCAATCTAAAGCACCAAGAGGAAAAAAAAAATCTGAAAAAAATGAACACATCCAGGGACCTGTGAGACAACACCTAGAAGTACAACATACTTATAATTGGAGTCTCAGAAAATAAGGAGAGATGATATTTGAAGAAACAAAAGTTTTACAAATTTGATAAATACCGTGAATCCAGAGATCCAGATAGTTCCACAAACAGAAAGCAGATAAAATAAAAATAAAGTAATACCTATGAACCTCATCAAATTCCTGAAAAGTGGTAAAGAATAAATTTTAAAATCAGGCAGATGGGAAAAATACTATATTTGAGGGAACAATAAGAAGAGTCACTACAGGCTTTTTATCTAATATGATAAAAATCAAGACGATTGATATCTTTAAAGTGCTAAAAGAAAAAAATAGTCAACCTATAACCAGCCAAAAATTCCTTCAAAAGTGAGGGTAAGATAAAACCAATTTTAGAAAAACTTAAGCCTAGAGATTTGTCCCCAGCAAGCTTGCACTACAAGAAAGTGTAAAAGAAAATTTTCAGATACAACAAAATGATACCACATTAAACTTGGCTCTTCACAAGGAAAGCCAAACACTGGAAATGGTAAATTATAGGTAATTGCAAAAGTTATTTTTCTCATTTTGTGAAAAAAAAATCTTGAAAAGGTAATTGACAAAGCAAAATTAATTACAATGAATTGAGGGGTTAAAACACATGCAGAAGTCAACAACAGCACAAAAACTTTACAATCCAATTCATGGAAATGTTTGAAGAAACAGAGAACGCATAGAGATCATTTTAACCTGTTTTACAGCTTTTGTTTTGGAACACATTTCTGTGAATCAGTTTATCTACATTGCACAGAGTGTAAGTGCTTAAATTGCAAACAAATATAACACCTGGAATTTTATTAAATACTGCTATTATTTTGTTTGTCTACATGCTCCAGAGGAAAAAAGTTGCATTTGTTCCTTAATATAATTAGGGAATCTTTCACGTAAGTTTACAAATGATGATGATAATGGTTAGTAAATGGAATACACAATCGCATCATCTGAGGGGTTTCTTTTCCCCTATAGATTCCTAGTATCCAGTGTTTATTACTTAAAATAAATTTCATCTGTTACAAAAAAATTGAACCCTAGCTGGAGAAAAATTAACTGTAAGATTTAGCTGAAGTATTTCGCCGTTGTTTTATTTTTAAAATCCTATTTACATAATCTAACATGTTTATTCAAAATACATTTATTTGTGATGACCAATATTTTTGCACTAACTGGCATACCTACCTAATTAAAACATGTAGAAACTTCTTCAGTTTTCTCTGTCAGAAAAATAAACAAATTGGATGGGAAACCAGTGAGATGCATTTCACAATGATGTTAAGTTTATTAACTAAATACATGAGCAAGCAGAAGAACTGCCAATGTTTTATATGTTTTTTTCCCATAAGTGTAATGGAGAATACTAATTACTCCATATCTGCAAAAATATACTGAAACTTTCTATGGATTACTTTAAATATGGCATAAACATTAGAACTTTTCAGCAATGGCTGAAGATATTCTTTTCTCTCCCTTTTCCTGTGTTTCCCAGAATTGAGAAATTTAGATGTTGTGTTAGTGGGTGAAACCTACAAAGGAATTCACTGGTGAGGTAGACACTTTGTTCTCTAACTAAGGAGACAGGAGTGGTAAGTGTGCTGGACTGTTCTCTTTCCTTCCATGCCTTCTGGTAGTGCTGGCAAGTAGCTGGTGAGGCTCTATTCTGACTCTTAATGACAGGTGTTCCTGGAAAGGCTTTCTTCGAGTGAGAATGCTAAATATGAGTTAATGAACAGATCAGTTTGAAGTTGTTAAAAATGGACCTCAATTTGCTTTTATTCTATGTCATTTGGGCCTAGACAAACTAGGCAAAAATTCTTCCAGGTTGTTAGCTGTATACACTTGGCTTCTACACTGGGAGAAGTTCAGGAAGTTTGAATAACTAAAGGAATATGCAAATAGACTTTGGTGGGAAATTCCCCCAAGAAAAAAATAAGTTTTCTTCTCTGTAAGACTTCTGTAGAGTTTAAACCTTTAACAGCGTGACTATAGCTAGTGAAAATGTAGCACTGAATTTGTTACGAAGACCAAGACAAGCCTGTTTGGAACTTGAATTTACAAATCACAATGTTCTAAATAAATCAATCTAAATTCACTACAAAATAGAAAGAAAAAGATTATGTGCTATTTGGGCTTTTGGATAGGTACTACCAGGCAGCAGGTAATTGATCTCCATACCTGTTCCTCTTGTCATTCTATTGACCTCTTCACTTAACTTCAACAAACTCTTAATATGTTTCCATAATAATTTTTATGCGTGTCCCTGAAGCCCTTTCCACTTTTATATGCACACAAATTTCAAGCAATAACAAACAACTTGCTCTGCAATGCAGCTTTTTTATTAATCACTATCATCAATCACTCAAAATATCCCCAAATAACTGTAAAATCTTAGGGAATAAAAAGTACATTTCTCATGCACACCCATCTTTAAGGCAGATTCTCTAATCTCTACTTTTAACAAGCCAGTTACCTCTGAATACATCGTACCTAGAAAGTTTGGAATTGTTGATATATGGAGCAGCTAACCTTCGAGGACTTCTGTGACTTTGCCACAATATCTTAGGAATAGTACCTGCCTGTGTTCTTAGGTTGAACTGGAGATATTATATTTATTTGAATTTGAATCACAATTGTGAATGATCAGAGCAAGATCGTGGATTATTCTGCAGAGAAGTAACACAGTTCATCACTGAACAAACAAAATAATGGTCTGCATCTGCAATGGTTTATTACCTTGTGGCGAGATAAAATAAGTTTTCTAGATCTTCACAGTTCCAAGGATAAATAATAAAATTGACAGAGTATACACTTAGAATATTCTGACTGTAGTAATCCAATTTATCCAGAAGCAGAATAAAAGCACAATAAAAAGGTAAAAGGCTTTATAATTTTATGTGTGAGGAAAAAAAATATGTCTTGGGTTTTCTGAAGGAAATCTCTGAAACTCATGGGAATGTAGGATTAATCAAAAGATTGATTGATCTTGAAATCAAACAAAAACTGTGGGAAAAAAGAAACATGAAAAAAGATAAAGACACCCAGATTCAGCCAACAGTAATTGTTTATGTAGAGCTAGAAAAGGAAAGTCTTCAACTTTTTAAGTACAATGTAGTTTCAACACCTCAGGTAATCCTAGTTGAAAAGACTAGGGTAAAGGAATTGCAATCCCAAATCAGCACTGATCAAAATTTAGTGTGCATTTGAATTACCTGGTATCTTGTTAAAATGTTAATTTTGATTCAGAGCCTGATATTCTATATTTTCAATAAGCTCTCAGAAGATGGGGTGCTGCTGGTTCCCAGATAACCCTCTTAGTAGCAAAACACCAGAGGGTATACAGGAAAATAATCAAAGAATAGAATGTAAACAAATATTACTCAAGGTCTCTAGATGTCAAAAGGGAGAAATATGGTTTTAAGAATGACTATCCAAGTGAGGATGTATTAAACTTTAGGTAAACCCCGAAGCAGAGGCTTTGGATTCATTCAGCAAGATAAGTACCAACTCTGTGAATTTTCTGTTTTAAATATAATGTATTAATAGAAATTTGAGGTATAGTAAGGCCCACAGATCAGAAGACTATTGCCATTGAAAGTTTATTATTCACAGTTTCCAAAAAGAGGGGCCACACAGGGAAGCCCTAAGTTGAGTCAGGAGGCAGAGGTAACGGGGAGAACTGTGGACAAAACCTTTATTGTGGTTTCTACAAGAAGAACAGCAGGTAGAGAGGCTTAGGATTGGCTAATCTAAGTAGTTTCAGCAGGCTGTGGGGTTTAGGGGCTGTCTCTAACTGTCTGGTAGCTGTCCTTGAGGCAATTCGGGCAGGAAAATAGCGGCGCAGAGTGCAAGAGCCTCTGGATTGGTTGATTTGTATCTGAAAAATGTGCTTGCAGGCAAGTTGTTTGCTGTCTCTAGGAACTGGCTTACCCTGGGAGGGGCAGTCCCTCCAAGGTCTGCAAGGCACCAGATGTCAAAACATCAGAATACAGAAAATAAAAGACATGGTTAATATAATGTAGGCATATAAGATGTTGTCAGAGAGGAAGACATGGTTAGTTCTAAATTTGGGAATGATGGGAAAGGCATTTTTTTGTAGGTGATTCCTAAAATATATTGAGGAATGAATAGGATTTTCCCAGGCTCACAGATGGCAGATTTTGTCTGATGCAAAGAGATCAATCAGGCAAAAGCAAAACAGTTTGGGGGCATACTGGAGACCCTAGAAGTAATGAGGTGTGGTTAGAGAATTTGTGACCAGAGAGGAATTAATGGACACAGTTGAACATGATCTTACAGTCTCCTTCCAAAGTAGAACTTGTATCCTCAGAAAAACAAGTAGGAAGAAATACACATCATACTTCTTCCTTCTAACTTTACAATCTCTCTTTCCAACCCAACTTGACTGGTTATTTTTCCATATTATAATCTGATCCAGTGGAGAATTGCTTGTTTGGGCCAACCAGTAACAGTAGAGTTTAAACTACTAGACTGTTGTTCTACATTGATGTAATTTTGCCATGTGTCCATCAAATGTTTGTCTAATAAAGTGATTGAACCATTCTCTTGTGAATTAGGAAGAATGAGTGCAATGATCTTACAGTCAATTCTGCCCTCTAGACTTACACTGACATGGTTACGTGTGGAAAACATTGTACGTGAACCCAGATAATTGAGCAGAGAAATGCTCCAAAGTTACCGCATGACTGAAAAGGAGCAAGGAAAACATATATATAACAAAATCTCCATCAAGGAGAAAATAGTAAGGAGATAATATTTAAATTATTGTGGACTTGTTCACTACTAATCACTTTACCGAAACTATTTTGTTCTCCTAACAAATCTGTAAGTAGGCTTCATTTCTGAGTCTAAAATAAGGACACTTCATAAGGATCACCTGAATGCTTGCAGACATGTACATTATATCAGAGAACTCATCCCAAGGAATTCTGATCCTGTAGGCCTATTGTGGGACACAGAGAAGAAACTGAATTTTAACACATATCACAGATTATACTAATATACGTGATCTTGGCCCATATTTTGAGAGACACTGGATTAATTCACTTATCAATATGATATAGTAAGTAGTAGACTTCCATCTGAGTCCAATATTCATTCTTTTTCTCCTCATTATGGTTCCAGACAAGAAATTTTTCTCAGAATATTCCAATGATAGCTTTACTATTTTTTTTTTTTTTTACAATTCAGAAATGATTCTTGAAACATGTTTCCTTATACAAAGGGAGACATGACAGAAGCTGGGATGGGGTCAATTGTTCTTTGTACCAAACAAGAGCATTTATGAAGGCTATTCTCCAGATTTGAAACATCTAATTACCATTACTTTAATGGCTTTCCTCCTTCTTATAGATCTTGAGAATTAAGTTATCTATTTTTCTAAAGATAGAGGAAAGCATGAGATATAGGAAAGCAGTCTTACTCCATGTCAAAGAGGTTATAAGCAATTTGATATAGAATATTTTACTGATAGATTTGAAAGTCAGATTTATGAAAATATTTGGTTGTTTCCACTGCTGTTTCTTAATCATTTCACATAAGATTTAAGTTTTTCTTAAAAATTAAAATGGAATTTACAGATACCTGTAAAGTTTAACTTCACTAAAACTCTATAATGAGTAAAATTTCAATTTAGTAAGACATCATTAATAATGATATATTTCGAGAGCCTCCCATCAAGCCTCTTAGATAGCCTCAACCACCAGAGGGCAGACAGCAGAAGCAAGAAAAACTACAATCCTGCAGCCTGTGGACCAAAAACCACAGTTACAGAAAGATAGCCAAGATGAAAAGGCAGAGGGCTATGTACCAGATGAAGGAACAAGAAAAAACCCCAGAAAAACAACTAAATGAAGTGGAGATAGGCAACCTTCCAGAAAAAGAATTCAGAATAATGATAGTGAAGATGATCCAGGACCTCGGAATAAGAATGGAGGCAAAGATTGAGAAGATGCAAGAAATGATTAACAAAGACCTAGAAGAATTAAAGAACAAACAAACAGAGATGACCAATACAATAACTGAAATGAAAACTACACTAGAAGGAATCAATAGCAGAATAACTGAGGCAGAAGAACGGATAAGTGACCTGGAAGACAAAATGGTGGAATTCACTGCTGCGGAACAGAATAAAGAAAAAAGAATGAAAAGAAATGAAGACAGCCTAAGAGACCTCTGGGACAACATTAAACGCAACAACATTCGCATTATAGGGGTCCCAGAAGGAGAAGAGAGAGAGAAAGGACCAGAGAAAATATTTGAAGAGATTATGGTCGAAAACTTCCCTAACATGGGAAAGGAAATAGCCACCCAAGTCCAGGAAGCGCAGAGAGTCCCATACAGGATAAACCCAAGGAGGAACACGCCGAGACACATAGTAATCAAAGTGGCAAAAATTAAAGACAAAGAAAAAGTATTGAAAGCAGCAAGGGAAAAACGACAAATAACATACAAGGGAACTCCCATAAGGTTAACAGCTGATTTCTCAGCAGAAACTCTACAAGCCAGAAGGGAGTGGCATGATATACTTAAAGTGATGAAAGGGAAGAACCTACAACCAAGATTACTCTACCCGGCAAGGATCTCATTTAGATTTGATGGAGAAATCAAAAGCTTTACAGACAAGCAAAAGCTACGAGAATTCAGCTCCACCAAACCAGCTCTACAACAAATGCTAAAGGAACTTCTCTAAGTGGGAAACACAAGAGAAGAAAAGGACCTACAAAAACAAACCCAAAACAATTAAGAAAATGGTCATGGGAACATACATATCGATAATTACCTTAAACGTGAATGGATTAAATGCCCCAACCAAAAGACATAGACTGGCTGAATGGATACAAAAACAAGACCCATATATATGCTGTCTACAAGAGACCCACTTTAGACCTAGGGACACATACAGACTGAAAGTGAGGGGATGGAAAAAGATATTCCATGCAAATGGAAATCAAAAGAAAGCTGGAGTAGCTATACTCATATCAGATAAAATAGACTTTAAAATAAAGAATGTTACAAGAGACAGGGAAGGACACTACATAATGATCCAGGGATCAATCCAAGAAGAAGATATAACAATTATAAATATATATGCACCCAACATAGGAGCACCTCAATACATAAGGCAACTCCTAGCAGCTATAAAAGAGGAAATCGACAGTAACACAATAATAGTGGGGGACTTTAACACCTCACTTACACCAATGGACAGATCATCCAAAATGAAAATGAATAAGGAAACAGAAGCTTTAAATGACACAATAGACCAGTTAGATTTAATTGATATATATAGGACATTCCATCCAAAAACAGCAGATTACACGTTCTTCTCAAGTGCGCACGGAACATTCTCCAGGATAGATCACATCTTGGGTCACAAATCAAGCCTCAGTAAATTTAAGAAAATTGAAATCATATCAAGCATCTTTTCAGACCACAACGCTATGAGATTAGAAATGAATTACAGGGAAAAAAGCGTAAAACAGACAAACACATGGAGGCTAAACAATACGTTACTAAATAACCAAGAGATCACTGAAGAAATCAGAAGGGAAATCAAAAAATACCTAGAGACAAATGACAATGAAAACACGACGACCCAAAACCTATGGGATGCAGCAAAAGCATTTCTAAGAGGGAAGTTTATAGCTATACAAGCCTATCTCAAGAAACAAGAAAAATCTCAAGTAAACAATCTAACCTTACACCTAAAGAAACTAGAGGAAGAAGAACAAACAAAACCCAAAGTTAGCAGAAGGAAAGAAATCATAAAGATCAGAGCAGAAATAAATGAAATAGAAACAAAGAAAACAATAGCAAAGATCAATAAAACTAAAAGTTGGTTCTTTGAGAAGATAAACAAAATTGATAAGCCATTAGCCAGACTCATCAAGAAAAAGAGGGAGAGGACTCAAATCAATAAAATCAGAAATGAAAAAGGAGAAGTTACAACAGACACCGCAGAAATACAAAGCATCCTAAGAGACTACTACAAGCAACTTTATGCCAATAAAATGGACAACCTGGAAGAAATGGACACATTTTTAGAAAGGTATAACCTTCCAAGACTGAACCAGGAAGAAACAGAAAATATGAACAGACCAATCACAAGTAATGAAATTGAAACTGTGATTAAAAATCTTCCAACAAACAAAAGTCCAGGACCAGATGGCTTCACAGGTGAATTCTATCAAACATTTAGAGAAGAGCTAACACCTATCCTTCTCAAACTCTTCCAAAAAATTGCAGAGGAAGGAACACTCCCAAACTCATTCTATGAGGCCACCATCACCCTGATACCAAAACCAGACAAAGACACTACAAAAAAAGAAAATTATAGACCAATATCACTCATGAATATAGATGCAAAAATCCTCAACAAAATACTAGCAAACAGAATCCAACAACACATTAAAAGGATCATACACCACGATCAAGTGGGATTTATCCCAGGGATGCAAGGATTCTTCAATATACGCAAATCAATCAATGTGATACACCATATTAACAAATTGAAGAATAAAAACCATATGATCATCTCAATAGATGCAGAAAAAGCTTTTGACAAAATTCAACACCCATTTATGATAAAAACGCTCCAGAAAGTGGGCATAGAGGGAACCTACCTCAACATAATAAAGGCCATATATGACAAACCCACAGCAAACATCATTCTCAATGGTGAAAAACTGAAAGCATTTCCTCTAAGATCAGGAACGAGACAAGGATGTCCACTCTCACCACTATTATTCAACATAGTTCTGGAAGTCCTAGCCACGGCAATCAGAGAAGAAAAAGAAATAAAAGGAATACAAATTGGAAAAGAAGAAGTAAAACTGTCACTGTTTGCGGATGACATGATACTATACATAGAGAATCCTAAAACTGCCACCAGAAAACTGCTAGAGCTAATGAATGAATATGGTAAAGTTGCAGGATACAAAATGAATGCACAGAAATCTCTTGCATTCCTATACACTAATGATGAAAAATCTGAAAGAGAAATTATGGAAACACTCCCATTTACCACTGCAACAAAAAGAATAAAATACCTAGGAATAAACCTACCTAGGGAGACAAAAGACCTGTATGCAGAAAACTATAAGACACTGATGAAAGAAATTAAAGATGATACCAACAGATGGAGAGATATACCATGTTCTTGGATTGGAAGAATCAACATTGTGAAAATGAGTATACTACCCAAAGCAATCTACAGATTCAATGCAATCCCTATCAAATTACCAATGGCATTTTTTACGGAGCTAGAACAAATCATCTTAAAATTTGTATGGAGTCACAGAAGACCCCGAATAGCCAAAGCAGTCTTGAGGGAAAAAAATGGAGCTGGAGGAATCAGACTCCCTGACTTCAGACTCTACTACAAAGCTACAGTAATCAAGACAATATGGTACTGGCACAAAAACAGAAACATAGATCAATGGAACAAGATAGAAAGCCCAGAGATTAACCCACGCACCTATGGTCAACTAATCTATGACAAAGGAGGCAAAGATATACAATGGAGAAAAGACAGTCTCTTCAATAAGTGGTGCTGGGAAAACTGGACAGCTACATGTAAAAGAATGAAATTAGAATACTCCCTAACACCATACACAAAAATAAACTCAAAATGGATTGGAGACTTAAATATAAGACTGGACACTATAAAACTCTTAGAGGAAAACATAGGAAGAACACTCTTTGACATAAGTCACAGCAAGATCTTTTTTGATCCACCTCCTAGAGTAATGGAAATAAAAACAAAAATAAACAAATGGGACCTAATGAAACTTCAAAGCTTTTGCACAGCAAAGGAAACCATAAACAAGACGAAAAGACAACCCTCGGCATGGGAGAAAATATTTGCAAACGAATCAACGGACAAAGGATTAATCTCCAAAATATATAAACAGCTCATTCAGCTCAATATTAAAGAAACAAACACCCCAATCCAAAAATGGGCAGAAGACCTAAATAGACATTTCTCCAAAGAAGACATACAGACGGCCACGAAGCACATGAAAAGATGCTCAACATTGCTAATTATTAGAGAAATGCAAATCAAAACTACAATGAGGTATCACCTCACTCCTGTTAGAATGGGCATCATCAGAAAATCTACAAACAACAAATGCTGGAGAGGGTGTGGAGAAAAGGGAACCCTCTTGCACTGTTGGTGGGAATGTAAATTGATACAGCCACTATGGAGAACAATATGGAGGTTCCTTGAAAAACTAAAAATAGAATTACCATATGACCCAGCAATCCCACTACTGAGCATATACCCAGAGAAAACCGTAATTCAAAAAGACACATGCACCCGAATGTTCATTGCAGCACTATTTACAATAGCCAGGTCATGGAAGCAACCTAAATGCCCATCAACAGACGAATGGATAAAGAAGTTGTGGTACATATATACAATGGAATATTGCTCAGCCATAAAAAGGAACGAAATTGAGTCATTTGTTGAGAAGTGGATGGATCTAGAGACTGTCATACAGAGTGAAGTAAGCCAGAAAGAGAAAAACAAATATAATATATTAATGCATGTATGTGGAACCTAGAAAAATGGTACAGATGAGCCGGTTTGCAGGGCAGAAGTTGAGACACAGATGTAGAGAATGGACATATGGACACCAAGGGAGGAAAACTGCGGTGGGGTGGGGATGGTGGTGTGCTGAATTGGGCTATTGGGATTGACATGTATACACTGATGTGTATAAAATTGATGCCTAATAAGAACCTGCAGTATAAAAAAACAAACAAACAAAACAACTAATACTAAACTTTCATTGGGTTATTTGTATGGAAATATGTTAATATAAATGTTTCAGACATTACAAAAAAAAAAGTAATAATAATAATGATATATTTCTCAAATGAATAAAGCCATAAAAGCTAGTAACTTACTATTTTTTGCTCTGTTAACAGTATGCTTTTTGACCTAGGCCAAATTTATTTAATTTCACTAAATTTTTCTTTCTTTATCTATAAATTCCTTTAAATATAAATTTACTATTCCCTTGAGGTAGAGAAATAATAATAAAAATGCTTCTTTGGAGAGGATATTGAACAACAATAATTTTCTGTTGATTTCTCCTGCTTCTTGCTCTATGACGGAGGGAAGATTTAAAATGATCTAACTGTGAGGAAGAACTTGGGTAAATATTGTGAGCAAGAATATGTTTCATCAATTTCATAGTGATAGATTGAATGTTAAGCTTTTTGGCTCCTATGTGTGAAACCCATAAGAATCAAGAAAGCATTACTTACTTTCTCATGGTAAAATATCTTTAATTGATCAAATCAAATATATATGCCAGAGAAGACTTGACAAGTAAAATATCCCTTTTTTATTGGTTTTGTTTTTTGTCTAACTATCATGAAGTTGGATTGTTAGATTGATATTCTTATTAGTTGGTATTTTAAAATTTATCACAGACAAATTTTCTTTTTTTTAATCTTCAAATAATATACATTCTAGTTTCATAATTTGGATAAATTTAAATTATTTCATCCATAAGGATAGATTTGAAAATCATTTAAATACATAAAATTACTTCTTTGGGGGTTTTCTCCCTGTTTTGCTTTATTGTAAAACTATAATAAACTATTTTAGTCCCCCCTGAAGTCCCATTAAGTAGATAACTAAAATTTTGGAGGATATCTTATGTCATATCCAATCCTTTTCTTTTGGTGGAAGTAAAACAGCCATGTATTATGTCTTAAAATAGAAAGAATATATTAAAACTCCTTTGCTTTTACTAAAAATAATAGGTCATTATGGTTTAGAAAGATGCAAATAATTATGTTACTTGAAATAATTAACAAATAGACTATATTACAGGTTCAGAGTTGTTAAAAAATAAAAAAAAAAAACAACACTGGAATATTTACAAAGTTAGTTGAGCTAAATTTTTGATCCTTGTCTTTGACCATTGGATTCTGCTTATAGGCACTTATCATATGGAATAATCCAAAGATTAGGAAAATCCATCATTCCTTTAAGTCAACCAGATTCAATAATATAGAAATAACTAGTTAGAAATATAGAAATGCATCTGGAATAGTTATTAGTAACTTTCATTGTAATGCATGTGTCTATATGGAAAAATATTTAAGCAATAGTATTTTTTTTTAGAAAGCAAGATACATATGTATGTGTAATTAGTGATTATAACTATAAAGAAAATATGCATATGTATGAGTAAAGATTAGAAAAAAATTAAGCAAAAAGAAAGAAAGTGGTCTTTTAGGGAAGGAGGATTAGAGGTGATTTCTCAATATGTTTTCATACTTTTATTATATGTTTTTTATTTTCATATTTTAGAGTGAGAGATTCCAATTTTTTTCAGTTAAGAAACACTTGCATTTTTAAAATAGTTAAGTAGACAATACATTAAAAAATATACATGGTGAAAATATATTCACTCATTTATTCTCATATTTATTCTCTTCCCCCAGTAAAAAATAAACTGCATTTTCTTTCCTTGTAAGGTTAGCCACTGAAAATATGAATGGCCAGTCAATACACCCTTCCCCCACAGAAGAACACAATATTGACTCATTCACCTCAATAGAAACTGCAAACATAGATAAATAAATAAAAAGATACATCTTGAGCTCCATTACCAGATATGACTGAAGTATGGGAGAAATTGAAGATCTTTTTGATTGAGTTTTGAGCAAAGTACAGACACGATGTGGGAGAATGCAAGGGAAAAGAGAAATCAGCAGACAGCTGCAGAGAACACCCAGTCATTCCCACTCCCCATCATTCAACCTACATAAATTCCCAGCATTCTGACTGTTTAGTAAGATTGGGAGATGAAATAAGGGACTAAATCAATATCTATTGAGTTTTTATTGAGTTCCTATTTGACCGAATAACACTCTTGGTTTTCCTAGCAGTCTTAACAATCCAACATGCAGCCTTTGTCAATTTATTTCTTCTTATAATCTTTTATTTAACAGATATTAGATGAACAGCAGCCATGTGTGAATGACTGTGCTGGGTAACGGGTATATCATACTGCATAAGTTAGACCTGGTATTGGTTTGTCCACAAAGTGTTTACATTTTAATTAGAGGAGAAAGGCAATGAATCAGTAAGTATATAAATAAATACAATATGGATGTTGACCCGTATGATGCAGGAAAGAAGTAAGATGAAAAAAGAGAAACTGAAGTGGAGTGATCAGTCAAGACTCTGAGAAGACAGTATTGGAGAGAAGACTTGAAACATTCTCCTACAATTATAGATAAATCTTAATTTGAGTTAAACCACCTGCACTTATGCAAGCATTTAAAACCACACATGTATTAGAAATACAAATAATGTGTATTTTATTTACAGATTACCTATAATAATGTCCAGGTCAGAAAGGAAGCTCACTTACCATTTTTACGGTAAAACTTCGGCTGGGAGCTAGACCAAAGAAAAGTAGAAATGCCTCTTTTTATCTACAGATACTCGATTCCTGAAGAAATGATGAACAAGTCAATAATGGGAACATAGATTTGACATTTCAAAATCAGATACAACCAGCCAGAGTCTGGTATTGCATACCTCGTCAATTTTATCACTTCTTAGTTGATGGTTTCCTGGGCCCTAACCATGTTTATGCTAGTAGGCCTTGTAATAATACTAAAAGTCAACTAATTTGCTCTATTTCTTGAGTCAGGTCCTGAATCTCAGATCACTGAGCCCCTTGTGATAAATATTGAGTGTCCTGGAGATTATATTTGACTCTAGGCAGAGGACTTGTACCTAAGTATCACCAAAAGATTCCCCAACACTCTCTCCTCCCATACACACATACCAGAAACCTGTTGTATATGACTGGCTAATGGAAGAAGGAAGAAAACCTCATGGTCTGTGAATTTTCAGTGTGATAAACAAGGTGGCACTTCTTTTCCCCCCACTCAAATCCAAGTGAATGAGGCTCTAAGTATCTGTAACAATCTGGACGACTTCACATTTCATTCTCTGGTTGGACAGTTTCTAGAAAGCACATCTGTTGATCTGCTGTGTGCTTCCCTGAGCAAAGAAAAGAGAATTGAAGAGAGATGGTGAGAATAGAGATAAGGTGGTAGATGAACAGTCTGAACTCCCACCGTTTAGAGTAACAAGGATAAGTTAGTTACCCAAGGATTAAAAATGAACCAAATGGAAGATAGCTATACTTGAGTACTCTTGCCATTCTTCACCTAGAGAAATATCTGCCAAAAGGGGCCTTCAGTAGCAAGAGGCTACGGGGATAATACTGAAAGTGTACTACTAAGTGAAAGAGGTAGGACTTGTACTGTATTTCTCATATGAAGACATAGTACAATGATAGCCCTTTGAAGACTCTGTAGGAGATACACCCATGAGACAGCTGATATTTTGATGGTACAATGAAACAGGCCTGGGTGGCTAGATGATGGCCAGATCAGCAGCAACAATTGATAAACTATTGATTAATAGTACCAATTAAACTAGAAACATCTGTTCTCATTCCACTCCCACCCCACACTAACCAGAGACTCTGAATTGGCAGTCCTCCTTCCCATCTTTTGACAGCAGGGCAGACAAAAACCCTACCACACCCCATTTAATTTCATTTCATTTCAGGGTTTTTAAGTCCCAAGGCAGTGTATAGATGGACAAGAGGAGGAGTGGAGATTGAATATGAGAGTGATTCTTTAAGTAAGACCACTTTTTTGTGTCAAATGATTCAAACGTATATATTATAGCTTTCTTATTTTTAAGAAACATTCTGAATATTTCATGAAATGCTCCTCAACTGGTGCCTAATTTTCCATATAAATCATTTAAAAAGTCTAAACAGTTCTAATTTCAGTCTCTTGATATCCATAACAAAATGCATTGGGAAGTCCTGAATGCCAGAATTATTATAATGCTGTACTATATAATGAAGATAATTTTATTTTATTCTAAAGCAGAGTGGTAAAAAATGGAATTCAAATAATGCAGGTGAGAAACATTTATTGTTTTTATTTTTCCTCCCTGGAATCTTCTTCTTTACAAGGTTATTTTTTTAAATTAAACTTTTGGAGGATTAGCTTTGGGAATCACAGTCATTGGATGTGGAATTGAATGTCACATTCCAACTTTCTCTGGCTGAGATTTTCTCACTCCTTACACCTGTTTAGTTACGTTTCCAAAGTCTTCCCATGCTTCAGGATCTGACTCAGAAGCCACCTCCTGCATAAATCTCCCTCTCTTCCATTGCTTTAGCAGAATTATTCAGTTCTGATTCTGAACATCTGTAACACTTTACATTTTCCTTGAAATTATTAAATTAATAATATCAGTGATAATAAGATTTATCACTTTGTGAATGCCTACTGTGACCTTGGAAAATGTATTTGATTTCTCTAAGTCTTAATTTTCTCATTTGTAAAAGGGCACAATAATATTAGGTACCTCAAAAGTTGTTTGCACAAATTGTGATACTGTAGTTGAAGCACTAAGTAAGCATGGTGCCAAAAAATAAGAATAATAAGCATTAAATGCTTCTTGTTAGCTATCATTATTATGTGATGGTATGTATTACTATTGAATGCCTGCCTTCACCTTCACTAAATAACTTGAGATTGCAATATATTTTCTGTTCTTGTGAACTTATTTTAGATATGCCTTTTCCTTGTATCCTTTCTTGAACTCACTGGTAGGTCAGCTAGAAATATCTAATAACTTTCTCAGCTCTCTCAAACTCTTCTGATTTGATGTTTCTGGTTTTTAGGAAACAGGATAAATTTTAAAAAGCTAAATAAGTATAATTAGGTGTTGAGTGGGGGACTAAGGCGTTCTCCTACTAATAAAGTATGTAAGAATAAGTGTAAATTTAGCATTCAGTATACTTGGAATCAAGTCCCCCTATGCTGTATTATGAAAAGAATGTGTGTTTTATTTACCTTGAAGGCTACTTGAAAGTATTATAAGAAATAATATCTCTGAAGTTTATAATTCCCTACCTAGAACGTGTTATTTATTCAAAACACGTCATTATTTCTAGATGCATTACCTGATAAAAAAGGTAGCCTCTGAGTACATTTTTTTTCCCCTGTAATATAGGAAGCAGTTTGCATGCTCTTTCTTCACAACCAGGGGTATGGTTTCAGTTTATCTTCAATTAGAAAAGCTTCCTCTTGTAAAAGGAAATTTAACATTCCTTGGCTCCAGCAGAATAAGATCCTGGAGACAAAGTGTGGTGGGATCAGATTTGAGCCAGTCTGAGCTCTGACACCTCATTAAAAGGGAAAGCCCTTTCCTGGACTGATGGGAAATTAGCAGTTCGTATTTTGAAAAGAATATTGAAGGAAAAATCAGTCTCCAGTAGTGATAGTATGGTTTAAAAGCACATTTTGAAATAACTTTGAGTTTATACCAAAAACTATGAACATAATGAAAATGTAGAGAAAGCCTTGAAAAAGAAAATGATAGTCTGGCTAATATCTAAGAGTAGAGAGAAAAGATTACTACATGACACTTAGAAGAGGTTCATTTAAACTTGGATAACAAAAGAAAAATAACTGGTAAAAACCTAAACCTGGTGAGAAAGGAAATTATTCTCTTAGCTACACACACAGAGGATTTGTACAAGCAACTTAAGGAAGAAGTCCAAGAAGTTTAATTCCAAAACATAAGTACTAGGGCACCAAAATAAATTCTTCTATGTTTGTATTAAGGTAAGGTAATAGTATTCATGCTTATAATTCTATGTTATTAGTATATTATATTGTATAATATAATAGTGTTAATAATTATAATTGACTTATTGATCTCAAAATTTTCCCGAAACCATACAAACACTTTACTATGTTATTTTGAATAACTTGCAGAAGATGGAATTAAGAGTAAGGGAGATAGTAATTTTTCAAAAGTCTCATAGGTAATAGATATATTTCTCTTTCCAATCCATAAAATTCCAAGTTAAAAGTTACTTTCAGAGCGATTCTTGGGCTGGATAAAGTCCACATCATCCTTGTAAAATAAAATCGATTATTCAGAGTAAGCAAAACTAGGGAAGGCAAAATTGCTTACAAAATGCTAGTTTAACCAGGCTTATCTCTGCCTTGATTTCTCATTTAACACTGAATTGGGAGCATTTATTTTCCAATATTGATTTATTCCTCTTTTTTTAGTAGATACCTGACAGAGAAATTAGCTTTTACTGAATTTGGGGGGATTCCTAGAAGAGTATAAGTGTCTATTCCACTTTTGTTTTAAATATATAATGTCTAGCACATTTATATTTATTAACATCAAAGGCTTATCCATTTGTGTGGTAACCATAATGCAGATGATGGTAAAACAAGAAACCATTGTTTGCTTACTTATAAGTGAATGAGATCTCTAGTGTTTAAACAAAAGGCATTCTTTATTTTAATTGCAGGTATAATTAGAAGCCACAAAAACAGGATATTTTCCCTAGGGTTTGTTTTTGGGTGTGTTGGGGGCGAGGGGGATTTAAAAAGAAAAATCAAAGCTTTCAAAACTAACAGTGTTTATTATTGTTCCTAATACAGTGGCAGTAAAATGATATTGCCATTCAACAGATAATTGCCGTCTCAGACCATCTGCAGGTGTGAATCTATTAATGTAAAACTTAGGCATAATAAGTTATTGTTATTCCAAAGGGAAGTTAGAGGTTAGATTATTCTCTAACCATCAGTTTATTATCGTTGATATTTGTAGACACCTGTTAGTCATTAAGCTAAGTCATATTAGCTTAATAATAAACTAACTTGTAACTTACAAAGATATTATTATTTATGAGAATAATACATACTTGCAACATTTATGTATTTTATTTGCCTGATAAATAAACCCAAGTTGAGGACTATACAAATTAGGATATAAACATCAAAATATAAAACATAAAAATGAATAAAAATTTTAACAATATATTCTAATAGATTGATTTAACTGCTCATAACTACATTTTTTTCCCTATCACATGATTAGGAACAAAAAAGATAAATTATTTATGTGTACCTATTATGTCAGTTATCGCTAATATGTAAAATTCTGATAGCATTCTAGGGAAAATAAGTTTTCTTAAAGGAGGAAACTTAAAGGAGGGTTGAAATCTGTATCTTGCAAAAGCTTTGTCTGCCCCAAAAGACATATGAGTGAGTGGAAACTTGTTCTGATTTACTAAACTTATGGCTGTGATCTTCTTATATTTTCCAAATTCAGTTTCTTGCTGCAAAACTGCACATGGCTTCCTCCATAAAGTTTTTTTTTTTTTTTATACCTGACTTTCCTACCATTTTTGAAGCTGAATAATAACAGGTGATAGGCATTTTTTTTATAGATGAGGAAATTGAGGCTTAGAGAGGTAAGCAGCTTGAATGGGCCACACAGCCCACAACTGACTAAGGCAGGATTTTAAACTTTTAATCTACAATATTCTCACTGTTGTAAAATAAATAAAACATCATAATAAAAATTGCAAATATTCTATGAAAATTTAGGATCAAGATATTTACTTTTTAAAGTTAATTTTTCTAGAACTCAGATCATGCTGTGAAGGGGTAAAGAGTCACTGAAACAACGAAATTCTAAAGCTAGACATCCATCCTACAAATGTTAATTCTTGTCATAATCTTGGCTACAAGGGCACAGATTGGTGCAGACAAAGCATATTGGCATTTTTATTCTTGAACCTATATTTTGTTCAAGATACAAATATTTTAAATTCTTCAGTGAATACTTCCTAAGATTAGTAATATTATATTAAAGGAGGATGCTGTATGCAGTTGAGAAATACAAGAGCATTATACAAAGCCTGACTTGTATGTATAATGAAGAGAAAAGATCAGAGAAACTTTTCTTTTTTTAAATTATTTATTTATTTATTTATTTATTGGCTGTGTTGGGTCTTCGTTTCTGTGCGAGGGCTTTCTCTAGTTGCGGCGAGCGGGGGCCACTCTTCATCGCGGTGCGCGAGCCTCTCACTATCGCGGCCTCTCTTGTTGCGGAGCACAGACTCCAGACGCGCAGGCTCAGTAGTTGTGGCTCACGGGCCCAGTTGCTCCGCGGCATGTGGGATCTTCCCAGACCAGGGCTGGAACCCGTGTCCCCTGCATTGGCAGGCAGATTCTCAACCACTGCGCCACCAGGGAAGCCCCAGAGAAACTTTTGTGATAGAGAAAGTCTAGACCTGAGAAGTGTGAGCAGCACAGCTGGAGATCAGGACCCCTATAGTGCAAGCACTCTATAGGTGTGAATGGGAAGAAAGCTGCCTCATGAGAAGATACTGTGGAAATAGACACTAGACTAGGTCTTATTTCTCTGGGCGATGCTAAAAATAACGGGTAGGGTCTTGATCCCCTTTACCTGTATGTCCACCACTTCCTCACAAAAGACCCCAGAAACAAAACTAATAAGTCATAAACTGGTTTTAACTTCAAGGGCCTTGGAAGAAGAAAACACCCTTTTTGGATAATTACACTTGAAGCCCAGTCTTCAAAATGGTATCTTAGGTGAAGCTTCAAAAAATATGAATTAATAATGAAAATAATTCTTAAATTTACAAGGGAAAACAAATTGCAGAATCAAAACTATGAAAACTGAAATATATAGATATAGAATATGATTTTTAAAATTTAAAAAATTCATAATAAAGGAACAAGCATACAGATATGAGGTGCTGAGATCCTCTTTGAAGAAAGGATTCACTGCCCAGCAGTGGGGAATGACGTCAGCAGACAGCCTCGAGCTGGGATCTGGTCAGCTGCAGAGAGGCCCTTCCCCTGAAGTTGCATTCTTCCACAGTTAACCTGCAGCTGCAGACTGAGCAAGGTCAGGGTATAAAGCCTCAGCTCCATGTGGATTACTCTGTCAGGCAGCACTTGCTCCAAAGTTCCCCAGGAAGGTTGGCTGAATCTTTGACAAACCTATGGTAGTTTCATTTCTTCCTCTGCCCAGTTCTGCTTCCTTCCCCTTTCTTTCACAGGTGATGATACTTAATTAACATCTAAAATACTTAAAGTCTATCTCAGTAGTATTCATTTCTTGAAGACCCAACCTGGAACAGAAATCAAACAATTTTTTTTAATGAAAAATAAACTATATATGTATATATTTGAAATTACAAATTTAAAAAATGGGTCAAGCTGCAGGTTAGACAGATCAAATAGGAAGCACTAAATAAGATTTTGGAAACAAATTCGAACCATTCTCTAATCACAAATTGTAAATGGACTAAACTCTCCAACTAAAAGACAAAAACTACCAGACTGAATTACAAAGAAATTATTAGTAAATCTGGGCCATATCGGTTAATAAGAATCATATTTAAAAATTATAATGATACAGAAAGAGGAAAAGTAAAGGGAAGAGAATTTTGAGGTATTGGCTGTACCTACCAAACCAGAAAACACCAAAAACTTGTTACTACACTGAAGCAGCTCAACTGCTACACTTGGAACTTTTTTGAAGAAGGTATTATCCTGCCTCCCTCATGCATTTCCACAAAATCATTAGTGACCAAACTATTAACAAAAATGATTCTTATCTGAGAACATGAGCAGCCAATTACATTACATTCCAAATAGTACTTTTAGACACATCTCTTCAAAAAAAGGCAAGAGATCTAAATTCTCTTGGTGGGAGTAGATGAGCTCTCTCTGAGTATTCCTAACATCGTGCTCAGCACTGGACCAACTACCATTGTGGTATCTCTTTGCTTTCCTCTATGCTTCATGTGTACTACATATTTAATGAAATGTTAGAAATAATGTACATGTGTCTAGATGATTCAAGTAATAAAGAACAGTGAAAAAAAGTAAAAACCACTCCCAATCATTGTTAAAATAGGAAGGTAAAACTTAACGCTGAAAATTGAAAATGCTCAATTCTCCCAGATTTTATAAACGTTACAGCTGTTCACCAATAATAGCAACAACAAAACATAATATTTTCAGAGAATTTATTATTATCTTTTTTTCCAAGTCAATTATATACATGGTAATTTATACTTGGCAGCAGGGGTAGGCTCTGAGAAATATCAGTAAGCGGATTTTATTAGAAGTGGGTGGTGGTTTTCAGTTCAGAGTACTGAGCCTACGGAACAGAAAAAAAGTTGGTTATTTTTATTTATTTTTTTGAGTTTTTGAAAACTTTCATAAACATGGTCTGGTGTAGAAACCAGGACTATTTTGTTTGATTAAACTCCTTGGCTTCTAATTTTCAATATAATTCTGCTCTTTGTTTCTCTAAAAAAAGTCATTTGATATATTGGTGTACAGTTTCTAATGTCAGAGGTACATTGTGCCTTGCCAAAAGCAAGCTCAGTAGAGCAGTAAAATGTAATTAAGGTTGAGCCCTAAATGTATAAAACTGCTAACAGAAAATATTATTTTGGTTATGATGACCTTTTCCTTTTATTGGTAAAGTTTAAACTGAAGGGAAGAAAAAGAAAAATAATAACCAAAGCCAATATTATACTCAGACCAAATATAAACATTTTTCAATTCTCTGTGCAATATATAACATAATTATTAGGTGAGAATTGCTGCAGAGAAGCATCCTCTTCATAAAGAGATATTAATCTTTGTTTAACAGCAACAGCAGAAAGCATAAAAATTCAATATTTTGAGCAGAAAGTATGAATATACAAAGAAATATATTTTTACAGTGCAGAATACTGGGGTATTTTGTGTCTGTCTGAGGCTTTATGGATCAAACTACATTGTAATTGTTTCAGAAGTATCTTAAATGATTGATTTATTCACTCATTTAACAAATATTTAACAAATATTTTTCAGTCACTTACATGGTGTCATGAATTTTCTATACTGGGCACTGAGACTATGGTGGTGAAGAAAACACATTGACTTCTTTCCCTTGTGAAATTTCCATTTACTGGAGATAGAAATTAATCAAGTTAATAAATTGTTTAAATAATATTTCCAGTCTGTGATAAGCTGCTATTCATTCCCACTTCCCTTAACAGAAAAAAAAATCCTCAAAATAGTTAAATATATTCCTTTCCTCCTCTTCCTCAAATTCAATTTTTTTTTCAACCCGTGTCAGACAGGCTTTTACCCCTGCTTCCACTGAAATTGTTTAAATTTCACTCAGCACCTTTCATGAAACTATGCCTGCAAAACCTGCAAAGATTTTTCTAAGAGCTAGCTTTGTGTGTGTGATGGTTGCCTAAATTATAGGTTAGTTATGAGTTATAGGTTATAAGTTATATAGGTTATCTATTATACAAAGTTAATTCCTGCTGTCCTCCAATTTTTGTTGTTGTTGTTATTTTTTCTTTAGCTACATATATAAATTGTCTATAGGGAAATAGCAGTGTTGCATGGAGAGAGGGAATTACCAGCAGGAAAATGAGAAGTGGACAATGTCAGAGTTGGGAGAAGCATAAAGGAGCGTGAACATCAGGATTGACTTCCAGGTGAACTATTGAGGAATGGATCTGAGAAAGCACTCAGTGGATATCAGGTGCTCTTAATTGAGGGTGGCTGCAAGGAGGTATAGGTGACTAATGCTTGGGTTATATATTATTTAAATGGGCTTATCTATGCTAAAGTCTAAAAAAAATTTAACAGTTCTTCTCTAGAAATCTCTTGCATAAAGTACTCACTTGTGTAACCTCAACTCCTTTAGTGGAAACTAACAACACTTTCTTTTGCTCACATAGCAGTTTTTTTATACCTAATCATAGTGTCCATCAATTGACAATACATATTTTAATCTTCTGTTCATGTTTCTAAATTCTACACCAATTTGCAAGATTCATAGAGCAAGACAATTTTCAGTTAGAGTTAAATTTCTTAGTAAAAATATCTTCATATGTCTATAAAGACAATCATTAGCTTAACCAAGGTCAAACATTTCATTTTTGAATCCCAAGAGGTAATATACCACCTAGCACATAGTATTCACTAAATTCATGCTGAACAAAACAAAAGGCATCAACAGTTAATCACTAATGAAAATAAAATAATGAGATCATAGTCATTAATTTATAGTATCTTTAGTTAGAATCTCAGAAATCTTTGTCCCATAAGAATTTTAAACATTTGGTTACTGATACTAAGTTGTGCATTAGGCATCTAACAATGTTTTATCATCTCTTGTTACAGCAGATGCTTTTATTTGAATCTTTTCTTTAGAAGTAGTTTACATCATCAGAGAGCAGGTACATCAATACAATGGAACATTGTCTGTAATAAGGAATGAGGGAGATATTTATATGATAATATGGAATAATCTCAAGAATATGTTTGTATGCATAGAAAGCAAATTACAGAACATATGTGTAATATTTTATCATTTTTAAGAACAGCAGTATCACTATGAATGTATATGTTTATAGAAATATATGTGAGTGTTTATTTTACTTATGAAAAAACACTGGAGGGAAATAAACAAAAATGATTTTAAAAAATGTTTGGTTATCAGAAGAGAGGGAACAGAGCAGAAGGGAAAGGATGGAAGCTTAACATCTCCAAATGCATTCCGATACATATTTTGCCTTTGCAATCTTATATTTAATATTCAAAATGTAAAATTAAAATTAAAAACCCAATCTCAAGACACTGAGAATAAATTAAAATGAATGAATATCATTGTATATCAAATTACTGACATAATTGAGAGAATAATTTTTCAAATGACTTTATTGTTTTAACTATATATCCTAATAAAATATGTTCTAAATACAAACACTACTGCAAGACAACTTAATTTATTAATCTAACCATTAGAGTTATATTAGTGTTAATATTTTGAAATTTTTTAACTAGGAAAAATATAAATAAATAACAATGCTAATACTGGTAGGGACTAACTTTCAGTAAGAAATGAAAAGGTAAAAATATGAAATTAAAAGTTTTAAAAAATAGTTTACTGCTAAATTTGAATTATGAATATCACATATGAACTTTTGTTAGTTGTTTTCGTTTCAAAAATATATATTAAATATTAATTATATATTATTAATTAGTTAAATAGAATAATTGAACTCTCCTAAGTGGCAAGCAGTGTGTTAGGCCCTGGGAATATGAAAATGTCTATAACTTGGTTCCCATTCATAGAAGTGTAATCTCAAAGTTCCCAGTGGATCTAGAGATAGAGATTTAGAAGTCTTTATCATAGAAGTCATAATTAAGCACGTTCCAGTTATTATTTTTTGTTTGTTTGTTTGTTTTGTTTTGCTTTGCTTTGACATTCCAATGAATATCTGAATAAATGATTGTTTCAATAATTACTCAAAATATTAAAACTATTTTCCACATTTGCCTTGTAATGCCACTTTATACAATTATTCACTTTATATGCTACCCTTTGATAATTTATTTTTTTATTCAATAGTCAAAGAATACTATTGAATAAAAAAATAAAAAATGCATGATGTGCTACTATTTTAACGATTATGATTTCATCACTCGCATCACTTAAATATGCAGATACAAGATGAGCTCATAGTTTTCTGGAACAGATTTCACAAACTTCTTAGCAAACAGAATAAAAAGAAACGACATAAAAGCCTACAGTGGTAATGAGTGATCAAACTCATCCTTGCACTTTACAGAATGCAGTTCATTGTACTTATAGATATGGAAATCTGTTTGCCATTTAAGTAACTAGTCAAACTGACAATTTTTTTCTTCAGAATCTGCATTGAGAGCAAAATATACCCAGCATTGCATCAGCATTAAAATAGTTGCTGAAATTAGACCTCTGAGTGATCGTTTATAATGGCCAAAGCTAGATTGTAGTGGAAGGTTAAAACCATAAAATTTATTGTGATCAATTTGTAAATACTGAAGTGATCGCAGAGAAATTATAATGGATAAAAAGGAATCAAATATTATTTCATATGTATTTAAGTTTCTTCAAAAATTTTAAATGAAACTATTGAAAATATGGCAAATCAATGTACATTAATTGCCAATGATAATCAACTGACAATTTTAAAATATTCTCTACCTCTGTTTCAAAATATTCTATAATTTTTAAAAGACATTAAATTTGTACCATGAATTTTGTACTCTGTAATATAATATCTTTAAAATACAATTGAAAGAAATTAAATTTAGAAACACAAAAGGAAAATAAAATCTATTGTTGACATAATGAGTGCAAATTCTCACAGAAGTGTAAAATTTTCTGTTATCAATTTAGTAAGAGGGAAGAGAAAATTTCATCCACTGAGGTATTATATTTTAAAAGTTGTACATTTTAAGTCACTGAAAGTGTTAGCAACATTTATGACCAACTACATAGTGAGTTTTCCTGCCATAAAGTACACTGCATTTGAATTATATATGTTCTCCAGGGTAGTATATTTTTTTTTAAATTCACCCTGTAAATTTTATAACCAATTCTGCAGTATACATACTCAAATCAAGCCTATTACTGCAAGATAATTAAGATTTTCATAAGAGAATTGTATATGTTCATAAATCCTAGTTTACAAAATTTTACTTCCCGTATTGACCTCTTTAGAGCAAAGATTGAAAATTTTTTTCTGTTAAGGACCAGATAGCAAATATTTTAGGCTTTGTGGACCATGTGGTTTCTGTTGCAATATTTATACTTCAGAAGCACTACCTAAAACAAAACGTACACAGTTAAATACAACCAATAATTTCTACTAAGCAAAGAAATAAATCACATAAACGAATAAGAATGCTCTTTTTGTAAGTAATATGATATGTAATCAATTTTCTAAACTAATTCTGATGTCAGTATAATTTATATTGAAAATGTGTTCCATTTCTAATCACAACATTTAAAATTTTTCCAACCCAGAATATATATATATGCATATATATGTGTGTATATATGTAAATATATATATATGCATATTCCACAGCATTGTGCACTTTTACTTGATTCGAAAAACAGAGTATAGAGCTTAAAATCAGACAGAACCATGTTTGTGTATACAGAACCTTGTGTGTGTGTGTGTTGTGTGTGTTTGTGTGTATATAATGCATGTTAAAAATTCTGTTGGGACCATATCACGATATTAGTGACATTTACTTTTTTTTTTTTGGATAGCCCATATACCTGCTTTAAATTTCCAATTTATTTGGCCAAGTACATAGTATCTGGTGGACACATGTGGCTCCACAGGGCAAGAGCAGCTGTAGCATATCTGAACACTACTTTATCTTGCCTCTTGATTCTCTGGCTGGAATCAAAGCTGTCAATGACATCTTCCTCAAAGATAGAGTTCTGCTAAGGTTGAGAAAAACAGCAGTCTCACCATAATAGAAATCTCTTATCCTTAATGTTTTGTCACCTCCAAAAAAAACTAATGCTGTCATTGATACACTTATTCCTAAGGAAGTATGTATAAGCGTTGGGGTCTCCTGGTTCTCAACTGAAATTCATAGCCATAAGACACATGTGCATCTGTGAGGAAATTCTTTTGATACCCTTCTCTCAGTAAACAATCTGTTTCTAGTTTTCCAGTGACCAGGAAAGCCTGTCACTTATACTAATTTAAAACAATTTTTGTAAATGCAAAGAAAAAATAAAATTTTGAAGGCAAAAATGCATAAAAACCAAGTGGTTTAAAGAGAGTCTGAGAAGGGAAAACCAAAAGGCAAGAGATGATAATATAATATTTACTGAACAAGTATTTATTGATACCTAAAGGGAAATGCATGAAGGAAATTAGAAGATGAACTACAGAAGTAGTCTATCACCCTCTATCTAATTCCACTATTTTATTTCTATTTCTCTTCAGTCAAGAGCTCCCATTTGTGGTCTCAGATTTGTTCTAATCTCTCAGCCAATTCTGACAAAAGTATGAAATGTATAGGGTCTCCTAGGACCTAATCCAATATGTCTTTGTATTAAGTAAACCCTTTGGGAAGAGAGCTTCCAGTAAGTAACATTCTCGGGTTATGCACAATTTATCATCACGAAGTCCATTGTTCTGATATTGAGTTTCTGTGTCCAAAATCTTTATCTTTCCAAATTGTGAACCCATATGCTTATCTAAACTTTACTTTTGTATACATTCTAGATATATGATCAACTAACTTGTCTAATATACCTGATTCTTGAAAGTGTTAGTTCCATATGTAATCGCTAGTGTCTACCCTCTGAACCACAAAACAATACCTTGTTCTGCCTTTTGTGATCAGCTATCTCATATGGCCTCCTGGACTTATTCTCTTGGATTTCTTTAAGCAAACCACTGCCTTATTACCTTAGACCCCAATGCTGACTCTCTTTGAGCTACCCTAGGCACTCTGTCATGTTTCTAATATTGACCTATAATGGCTTAATCCTGTAATGTAGGAGCAAATCCTGGGTTAGGAGTCAGGCCAATGTCTGCTTTAACCCTTGTTTCACTACTCCCATGACAAGTTTACCAACATATTCTTAGATTGAACAGAGAAAAACAAAACCTGTAATGGTGTCCTGTGGTGAGTCAAATTTATATTTTTAATCTTTTACTTACTGAGTTAAGAATAATTTGACTAAAATAAATCCAGTTTAAGCATATGAAAAGGGAACTACGGGAAAAAAAATTGGTGGTGACCAAAGAATTAAAAAGAGAACTGTAGAAATAAAGGAGAAAGAGGGTTACAGGTGCTTAGGTAAATATACAAATGACTATATTTCACACTATAGTAAAAGGTCAGTGACACAACAGTATTTATGAGGATTGAGTCAAGAGCAATCATACCAAGAAGCGAATGGAAGAGAGATGCCTCAGATGAGATGGGCCTTCATGGGAGTTTCATAGAAGATAATATTTTCATGATCAAGGTCCATAGTGTGTTTTGGGAAGGTAAAGATACAAATAGTCAAGTTTGTCTACAGCAAACAGATGAAAGGAATGCCTAGAATGTAGGTTGGACTTTATGGAGGAGGACCATAAATAATAAACTGAAAATGTTCTTTTCAGTTTGCTAATTAATGAGGAACCAATGATGCTTTTTTTTCTGGAAGGTGATCTTATCAGACTATGTTTTAGGCCACTATAAGTGTAATGGTTTGGGATAGGAGAAATTGGTGACTAGGCAACCAGTTAGAGAGTTACTGAAATAATTTAAGCAAGAACTGATGCCAAACTTGCTGTCACTGGAATTTTTAAGGTGCAAAGATAACCCAAGGTCTGACTGAAACTGACTGAGTAAAAAAGGAAAGAGAAAAAAAGATCAAAGATGATTCTAAGCTGGATAAATAGGGGAACTGTGCTATAAATAGGAAATCATGATGGGTGAGTTGTTTCTCTTAGGGAAATCTGCTCAGTTTTGGAAAGCCTAGATAGAGTATCATTGGCAATTCACTTAAGGGAATTGGGAAGTATGGCATAGCTGGGACTATGAAGTTCATGTATAGTTTTCTGAAATTCTGATATTGCAAAAAACCAAAGGTGAGAGGAAGGGTGTAGAGGAGCCACCATTTATGATTGGCTGATATTCTAATTAAATTCCACCACAAACCACCTCCCTCCCAAATTATTATTTGGGACTATAGAAGAAATATAAGAAGGAAAAAAAAATAAAAATAAAAATCAAGCAAACAGATCAAAAGAAGTTTCGCTGCAAAGCGTTTTGAAATCCAAATATATAACATAATTATATTAAATTTGATGGTTAAATATGTAATGAAAGTGATCATTATATATTTATATATATAATGATGTATATATGATATATTTATATAACTCCTATATTTCCTATAGTACCTAATTTTGAGTCTTTATAATAAATAAGTACATCATAAGAAACTAATTTATTAATGAAGTGCAATTACATGTACATTCAGTAATAAATGCAGATGATGATGACAAATCAGCTTGCAGTGGTGTAATGAAAAGAAATAATTATTTCTAAAGTAACAATAATATTTGCAAATCTGTTAATGACTTTTCTAATACATCATAAAATTTGAAGTTACTGATATAATAAAGCCCATAATATCCAAAGCAATTAATACACGTATTAATTAACTACTGATGCAATAAAATTCTAAGGAAGAAACATAATTAAATTAAATGACATGCTATTTTATTAAAAGATTTAAAAAATAAATACAAACTATATGCATAGCTTTATCAGATTAAACAAATGCTTTCTCACATTCAACTCAAGATTAACATAGTCATTTCCATTTAGCAATTTTAAGGTCTTGTTTTCAAAGCAGCTTCAATTATTATTTTGTATCTTCAGCACCTGGAACACTAACAGCACACCATAGACAGTACTCAACAAATTCTTTTGGAAAAAATGAATGAATAAATGACTGTATAAATCGATTAACTGATTTCTCAATAATAAATGTTATTTTCTACTATATATTTACAATCTGTAAGAATGTGTGCTGAATAAAAGCTACTTAATTATCATATTAATTCTCATGGGATTCTATGAGACAAGGTTCTCTCAAATAAGGAAACAAAGTTAAGAATGATTATGGAATTTTGAGGTCTTTCAGGTAGCATAGAAAGGAGGTGCTGTGGGAGCCCTGTCCATTTCTTCCCCAAACCATTGATTTTAAAGTGCTATCTTGTACCACATTTTCCATTCTTTCTCAAAGTCTTTCCTCCCTATTTATCATTCATTTATATTCTGAAGAATCATCCTTACAGATATTGCTTTAAATTTTTGGTCTAATGTAACAGTTTCTACTCATGTTTTTATTTTTGCCATTCCTCATCAGAGGAATCTGATCAGCTCACCTTAGGTGGCTCATTGTCATTCAAGAGAGTAAGACTGCAAGTCAATGAAGTTTTCTGTGCCTGATCTTCTCCACTGGTAAATTTAAAATATACTTGTTCAGCCTATGTTGCTGTTGCTCATAGGATTCATAACCAGTAAATACTATAATTCATCAATGTGGAAAATACCCTGAAAGACTAAATGTTTTTCCAAAGTATCCAACATGTTAATTTGAGTTTCACTACTCATAACTTAAGCTTACATATTATGATTTTATATATATATATATATACACATATATACACACATATTTCAGTTTATGGATTTTAACTTCCTTCTAGTTTTGTAAATATGCTTACCTATTCTTTCGTACTTTTCATTCTCCCTCTTGAATATGATTAGGTTTGCAAAGCTTACAGATTCTCACTATGGCTTTCCATTTAAAATCTCCAACATATTTATCCTTGATTCTTATACTTGTTGGTTAGAAAGTGACTAATATTATCTTTTGAATGACCTAATGAGTAGAAACATGCTGATAAATTTTCTTAGTATCTGGCAACCCTGCCATGACTGATAAGAAATAAATCATAGCCTACATCAGTGTGAGAGCAAAGCTCCATTGTAGAAGAAAACTCATTCTGGTGTGTATATTGAGTTTCTGAATACAGAACTAAATTATATCAGCAAAAAGTTTCAGAGTAGCAGTGTATTTAGATTGGTCTATGAGAGAAGGTATCTACCACCTAATAAAATTCTTAATAAGTCTTATAAAGATAAAGAAATTTAAAGAAAAGGGAAACAGTTTTTTTTCATTTGCGCGGAAACTCTATGTGGCTGAGACAAATTGCAGTGAATTAGAAAGGGCTGGGCATATCAACTCTTCAACAGTCTTTTCAGTGAATGTTAACTCCTCAGTAGTCTGTCATGTTAGTTAAATGGGGAAAAGCATGTGAAACACCTAAAAGTATGTCTGCAGCCTCTTATCCTCAAACTGTAAGCATACACTTTTGTCTCAGGCTTCAAGGAAAATCCTTTCTCTCTGCATCACAGAGGAGTAATTATCATTATAAGTCCCATTCTAAATTTTGTACCCCCAAAACAACAAGGTCTCTTTGGACTAAGTCTCTATCATTCCACATTTCTTTATTAAGTGACTTTACCGTCAAAGTCTTTTCTGTAACACTTTTCGTAATACCATGGAATCCCCACCGCACACAATGACCACAACCATTTCATTCTAAAAAACATTGTCTCAGTGACTACCCCAAAGCAATGAAGTTTACTAAAAGCTTAGTTTTCATTTCAGCTAAAAGGACTCTGTGTGTGTGTGTCTGTGTGTGTGTGTGTGTGTGCATGTGTGTGTGTGTATGCACGTTTGGATTTCTGTATTTTTTTTTTTTAATTGGGGTATAGTTGCTGTACAATGTGGTGTTAGTTTCTGCTGTACAATGAAGTGAATCAGCTATATGTATACATATATCTCCTCCCTCTTGGACCTCCTTCTCACCCCCCCCATCCCACCCATATAGGTCACCACAGAGCCCCGAGCTGAGCTCCCTGCGCTCTACAGCAAGTTCCCACTAGCTATCTCTCTTACATATGGCAGTGCATATATGTCAATCCCAATCTCCCAATTCATCCTGGCGCCTCCCCACCCATGTCCACACGTCCATTGTCTACGTCTGTGTGTCTATTCCTGCCCTTCAAATAGGTTCATCTGTTCCATTTTTCTAGATTCCACATATATGCATTAATATACGATACTAGTTTTTCTTTCTGACTTCACTCTGTATGACAGACTCTAGGCCCATCCACATCTCTACAAATGACCCAATTTCATTCCTTTTTATAGCTGAGTAATATTCCATTGTATATATGTACCACATCTTCTTTATCCATTCATCTGTCAATGGACATTTAGGTTGTTTCCATGTCCTGGCTATTGTAAATAGTGCTGCAATGAACATTGGGGTGCATGTGTCTTTTTGAATTATGGTTTTCTCAGAGTATATGCCCAGGAGTGGGATTGCTGGGTTATATGGTAGTTCTATTTTTAGTTCTTTAAGGAACCTCTGTACTGTTCTCCATAGTGGCTGTATCGATTTACATTCCCACCAACAGTGCAAGAGGGTTCCCTTTTCTCCAAACCCTCTCCAGCATTTATTGTTTGTAGACTTTTTGATGGTGGCCATTCTGACTGGTGTGAAGTGATACCTCATTGTAGTTTTGGTCTGCATTTCCCTAATAATTAGTGATGATGAGCATCTTTTCTTTACTCACACAGCTAAAACAGAAAGTCTCTCAAATACAGTATTATGAAGGCTTTAAAGTAACTAACTATAAGTGACTTTACCCTGTTGGCATGGCTTCCTGTCATCTAGGGGTAACATAAATATAAAGCAAAGATGTCAGTGTCAAGATATTTTTGGTTTTACTTGATGTCAGCTTTCCCCAAGGGAGCCTACTAAAGAGCAAAACAAATTACTGTAAGGGACCTTGCTCACTCATAAATAACCTTGCAGTTGACCTTTTCACTCTCCACCAAAAGAGGTTCAGACACTTCAAGTGCTTAGTGAAATATATAGGTTTAACAGTTCCTCTATGTAATTTGTGTGTGTGTTTCTTTTTTTCCAATTTACTTATTTGACAAGTCAATTTCCAAGAGAAGGCTTAATTAGACCAAATTAGACTTCTGTTGCTACAGAAGAATCTCTTAAAACCAGCCTTTTTCTCCAATGCCTTGTGCCTGAGATTTAGGGGGTCTGTTATAAAAGGCAGGACTTTCTTTCTAGAATACACAGACTAGATGATTGCGTCAGAGTAACAGTTATCAGCATTGTAGAAACTAAAAAATGAAAGCAAAATCCCATTAAATGTTAGCAAAACTATGATTTATAGAAAAAGATGAAATAAATAAGATATAATCTTAAACAAAGACAATATTGAAAGTACTAATTTAACTATAATTATTTCAAAATAAAGTCACTTTTAAAAGTACTAAATAGAATGACTACTTCCATTATTTCCATGGTAAAAATTTTTCATTTTATTCAATTTACTATTTAGTTCTCTTATCTTGCTTTTTTTCTCATGGAGTCTGAAATATATCCTTAGCAGTCATTAAATTGCTGTCATTTATTTTTGCTAATTTTTGGCTCATTTCAAACACAAAAATGACAATAATTAATATTTATTTAGAGCCTTTACTGGTTACATTTCTTCAATAAACATTTTTTTCTTTATCTAATTGTTTTAACAACTTTCTTATCTATTAGGCTGATGACAAAACTGAGGTTCAGGGTGAAAAGGAACATATACAAGGTAACATAGCTGGTTAAATGAAGTAGCCAATATTCAAATTTCTCTTTTCAAAATGTACATCCTCTGCTCATTTTCTCTGCATAATAATTGAAAGGACTTTAGTGATCATTAAGTCCAAACAGCTCATTATAATGATGAAGAAACTGAGGTTCCCAGAGGTCAAGTGGCTGGCCACCAGGAGGCTTGAGGCATATAGCTTGAACATCAACTAGTTGCCTCTAAGCCATTAATTGTAATAATTGCTGAACTTGCAGCTTTGGTTGCTATGTCCCAGCATTTTCCTTGCTCATTTGATCTGAAAATAAACATGAATTAGTATGATGAAAATATAGCTAATTGTTTTCTTCCTCACACTAGTGTTACTCAGTCTGTCTCATCTTTCATATAACTTCGATATCTTCCTTTATGGTGGATAGTAAACTCTCTTAGCATAATGTCCCTGGAAATGTCTGCATGCCAGAAAATCCAGAGAGTAAAAAATAGGAAAAAGTAAAAAAAAAAAAAAAGTCCAGAAAGGCTAGAAGAAGCACAAAGGAAGTGGTTTTTGAATTTGGTTAGTAATGCAATCAGATTTAATCTTTAGGTAGGTGATTCTATCAGCCAAGCATAGAAAGAATTGAAATCACTTTAAGTGGGTAAAGAGTACTAGCCTTTTTTCTCCCATCAAAGGTGTCCTAGATGATTTTCCCAATTAGTGTAATACAAGAAAAATTATTACTCTATAGAAATGAAGATGTTAATGTAACCTACTAAATTGCAAAATGTTTTGAAAAGTGTTTACAAAGATCAGAGTTGCAAGCCTTGCAGGTCTAAATTTGAAAAGCATATTAGTTGAATGCTTGAAAGTCATTTACACAAAGAATATTTATTTGAACTTAACTGTGCCCAATGAAACCAAGCACAGCAGTGAAAAGTAAAGGTTGAATTAATGTCTGCAACTTGAACAAGAAAATGAGCAGTAACTCAGCAGCATGTATTTCTTTTTTCATGTGAATATTCATTTCACACTGTCTGCTACCCTGTAGCTCATTATCTCACTTTTAGAACAGATGATTTTTATTGCAGGGTATGTTCCTAATTCCCCTGGAATACTGAGATATTGGATAATTTTTTTAACATTCATTCTAATAAATTTTATACATATGCATATTTTGATTGCCTAAATTTCAATCAATATCAAGAGATTATTAAAGAGAAATAAAAGTAAGCAGTAGAGTTTGTGTATCAATTATCTATTACCATAATAATACTATATAATGAATTACTCTAAAATCAATGGCTTGAAGCAATAAGTATTTATGTAGCACACAGGATAGCAGGTCAATCATTTAGACTAGACTCAGGGGTGCAGAAGTTTTAATCTCAAATGGGCTCTCTCACACACCCTAATATTTGGGTGTGTGTTGGCTGCCTGCTGTCTGGTTGTTGGCTAGATTGTCCAGGGTGACTAGGCATCCTCCAACAGGCCAGCCTGACCATGTTCTCATGTTGAAGCACAGGAGCACGTGCAAATAAGTGAAAACACAAAGCCTACGAGACACAGTCTCAGAACCAGACACTGGCCACTTCTGATACATTCTAGTAACCAATGAAACTTACAAGGCCAACACAGATCCAGGGAAAGGAGAAACAGACTCCATATCTTTAGTGAGATATAGTGCAAGTCTTATGGCAAAGGGTAGAGGTTTACTGCAATCTATTAGATATATACATAATATATTCTATGAAAATATTGCAGTAAAATCAATTTTCTTAGTGAAATATTTTATGACGTTTAATACTTTCATGAGTTAAGATAGTTTAATTTAGGTTAAAATTGTTCCACTGTATGTGAATCTTCTTAGAATTACAGATGAAGGGAAACCTTTTTGTATTAAAATTGTTATTGTTAATTTTAAGGTCATTTAATGGACATTTATTAAACACTTATCATGTGCACATTGTGCTAGTGTTGGGGGAAAAATGATGACCAAACAGTCAAAGTAGTTCCTACCTGTGGTGGTTAATTTTTACACTACCCTCATAGATTTTGCAATATAATGAATCCAATAGCGTCATTCAAAATCCTCAAAACATGGGTTAAGATTTTTACAAAATTAAAAATAAAAAGCTAGTAGATTACAGTGAGCATTAATCCATTGTTAGAATTAGGAATACATTTAGAATGGGAAAGCAGGGTACTCAAGTTGATCATACCATTGGGAAAAAGAGCATCAGATAAATGTCACAAAGAATATTTAAAATTTGTATATGTAAAAGATGTGATTCCTTAATATGAATATCCAGCATAATTTGCTGACAAATTAGTTAAACTTGAAAATCTGTTAAATTATATAATATTCCCCCACACTACTTGTCAACCTATATCAATTTATATCCTGGAGAATCCATTATAGAGTAAGTTACAATTTACAAATCACTTTCACTCATTTCTTTTATGATTTGTAAAACAAATCTTTAGATAGGCAGAACAGTAATTATTAGACATATTTTGTAGATAAACTTAATTTAGAGCAGTTATCTAATCTGTTCTTGTTCCTCAACTGGTGCATGTTGGAATTAGGACATTAAATCCATTGCACCTGATAGCTAGTCTAATGTTCTGTCTTCATAAAGTCTGGCTTAAGTTATCTTCTAAAAAAATGGGATTCCTATTTATATATGATTGCCCACTACCATGCCACTGTGAGAATTCATGAGAATTATTTTCATTAATAACAGGTAACCTATGTTTTCTCTGGCATACATTTGAATTAGAAGGGTATATTTATGGCTCAAGTCCCAGCTGAAAAATTAAAAGTGACCTAATTTTCCTCAAAACTGTATGGAATTTAGGAAATGCCCAGTGATTTGCAAGAGGTACTTCAAATATTTATTACTTCTGGAAATCATACAGTTCTTTGAGATATCAATCTCTCATTACTATGTCCCCATGTGTACTGTGAAGCATCGCTGAAAACCATTCTTGTTGAATACTAAAGTGAGGTCCTAGACTGTAGTGCAGATGCAGAATTCATAAGGGAAACAGTTACCTGACTCTGGCACCCCTCAGCTAGATCAATGAAGTAAAAATATAAAAGATGGATCAATTTGTAGAGGTCGGAGGATTCCAGAAGGAAAGCTTCTTTGAAGGAAGCTGTGCTTCCCATGTCCAACTAAGGCAGAGAGTATAGAGGCGTCTGCCACTTGCCATTGGAGGTAAGACAGGCTGCAACTGGACCACCTGAAGAGCCTGATGTGTGTTATTTGCATTTGGAGAACCATCAAGATCTGAGAATGTTAAAGCAGCCAGTGGTCGGTCAAAAAGAGAAAGAGTAGGACTCTATATTTTAAAAGTTATCTAGACTTATACCATCCTAGAAGGCAAGGAATGTGATTTGTGTGCCAGTGAAAGTTGGGAGTCATTTAAAAAAACTGTTCTATAATACAGACTGGAAGGAAAATAAGAGTCTAATATTGTGGGGCAGGTAGAGTCCAAAATACATTTTATTTTGTTGCATTCCATATATCATGTTTTCCAACATACTAGTTAAATTACTTATGCCAATTCCAATCATAGTATGGTTTCCTTTGTTTCTTGCTTTTTAAAAAGTCAACATGATATAGCTAATTTTTTTCTACTGCCAGATTTTTATGTTTAGTATTTCAAATGGCTGCATAATAATACAAGTGATTGCTTTCCTGTGTCTGGAAATTTAGGTTGGCTTCTATTGTTTTGGTTTTGGTTCTTTTTATTTATTAGATTTTTTTGGCCACTATATATATAATCCTGAAACTAACATGTTTGTTCATATTCCCTTCCTTTGACTAGTTCGTTCCCGAACTTCATGCCATGTTTTTTTAATAAGTGCCAGTTTATATGACTTAATATTTTTTTTTTTTTTTTTTTTTTTTTTTTAAAAAACCATTGAATTGTGCACTTTATTTATTTATTTATGGCTGTGTTGGGTCTTAGTTTCTGTGCGAGGGCTTTCTCCAGTTGCGGCAAGCGGGGGCCACTCTTCATCACGGTGCGCGGGCCTCTCACTATCGCGGCCTCTCTTGTTGCGGAGCACAGGCTCCAGACGCGCAGGCTCAGTAGTTGTGGCACACGGGGTTAGTTGCTCCGCGGCATGTGGGATCCTCCCAGACCAGGGCTCGAACCCGTGTCCCCTGCACTGGCAGGCAGATTCTCAACCACTGCGCCACCAGGGAAGCCCAATATATGACTTAATATTTTAAAACATGTACTTTGCTTATGTACGATAAGTATGGGGTTGCAAAGATTATTTTTACTCCTTAAATAAATGTAATGTGAATGCTTCATGGTAGTGCCAGATTTCTTAGCAACTTCTTATTGAATCTAACTATGATTATTTTTCCATTAATGGTTTATCTAAAGACAAAATTGTTGCTCTACCATTAGGTATGACATGTAGCCAGACACACCAAACCATAGACTCAGTTTACTATAGCACTCCCAACTTTTTTTTTCCCTCTGTAAAAGTGTTCTTCTTCCCCTGTTATGGGGGCACTTGCATGTGGTTCACCACGGTTGCGGAACCCAAACTGCAATTCTCTGCTGATACCAAATAACCCTTCTTTGTTGGAGAACTATCTGGCAATCTCTATGTTTTAAGTTAACATTTCAGATAATGCCATGTTGACTTGAAAAAATGTAGAAAGACTATTAATTCAAATAATCTATGTATGTTGTGTAAACAGAAGAAATTGTATCATACTTTCCTTTTTGACCCCATTTTAATTTCATTTTTATCTTCAATACTAATATCTATAATTTATAGAAAATTCATATATATGCATATACTTATACATACATTCTATCATTTATATGTATTAATATACACTATGTTATGTTGGGAGCATGCAATTTCTGATATTAAAATTCCTTTTTGTCTAACTTTTTGTCACACCACAACTGGATTTCTCTTCCCAAAAGGGAATAGGTTTGGAGAGGAAAAAGAAAAAATATCTACTAAAGTGTATATTAGAATTCTTACTATCAACACCATTTTTTATACAAATACATTCTTATTTACCAACAATTAACAAGTCAAAACCTAAGAAAGATGAACTATTCCCTATGTATTTTTGTTTTTGTGATGCTGTATAACAGATGGAATTTTATGTCCTGTTACATTCGTATACTGTTAAATTTTAATTGCAATTAATAATCTTTACACTTTTATGCACACAGTGGATATTTTAGTCATTCATTTCCCTCCTAATTAGCTTTTACTGCTGAATTCATTCTGAATCAGGAAGTCATTAGATTCTCAAACATTCACTGCTGAATTTACTTATGTTCTAATAAAATTAATTAGTCCTTTAAACAAAACATTATACAACTTTTATTTTGACCAATCTAGTGGTAAATTGGAGCTATAGACCAATATATGTTAGATAGATAGATAGATAGATAAACAATATTCCTTTTAAAAATATCTCAGTTATATTGTCTAACAGTGACTATTTCAAGTGTTACATAAAATTCATTGGAAACTCATTTGCTATTTCTCATTAGTCCTAAAATTACCTGAAAAATATAATGCTTTTTCATACCTTTGAGACTTTGTCTCCAGTGGAAAATTATTTCTTTTTTTTTCTTTCTTTAGCAAATTCTTAACAACTCCTCAAAACCCAATTCTAATATTCTTTAGATGTGAAATCTTGATATCAAAATAAAACCGTTACATTAGAGATTTGATACTATAAATCTCTTAAGATTCTAAAATTCATTTGTAGGAAGTGAAATATAGATAGAATAAATAAAAATCAAGTTAGTTTAAAAAGCAAATATATAGAACAGTTTAAATAAAATAAAGTAGCATTCTTTTCAAATAACCACTCCAACTATGGTGATAAAATTTTCCTATACAGGGTCTTTGGAAAAAAATACATTTTTTTCCATAAAGCAGGTCCATAGTTGAGAATAAATAGAAATATTGAGAAAAAATGGTTAATGTATTTTTTTAAATAAATAAATTTATTTTTTTATTTTTATTTTTGGCTGTGTTGGGTCTTCGTTGCTGTGCGCAGACTTTCTCTAGTTGCGGCAAGCGGGGGCTACTCTTCGTTGCGTGCGCAGGCTTCTCATTGTAGTGGCTTCTTTTGTTGCGGAGTATGGGCTCTAGGTGTGTGGGCTTCAGTAGTTGTGGCACGTGGGCTTCAGTAGTTGTGGCTTGCGGGCTCTAGAGCATAGGCTCTAGAGCGCAGGCTCAGTAGTTATGGCGCACAGGCTTAGTTGCTCCGTGGCATGTGGGATCTTCCCGGCCCAGGGCTCAAACCCGTGTCCCCTGCATTGGCAGGCGGATTCTTAACCACTGCGCCACCAGGGAAGCCCAATGTTTTTATTTTTTCTTTGTTTTTACAATATTTAGTTTCTTGGCCCAACGTCTTGAAATTTGAACTCAGTGGTCCCAGAATCTTCACTTGAAAATACTCCAAATGATTCTAATCCTGTCATATTTAGAAACAAGTTTCTCCAGACACTTTTTAATGAAGAAGTAATGAACACATATGTTCATTAATAGGTAATCAGCCTATAAATGAATTTCCAAAAAGTGCTTCAATACATTTTGGATTACTTAAGAGATTTCGTTATCTTAATTTTTCTAAACATTGTTCCAATTTGCTACATATTTCCCTTTCTTTTTTAATTCTTTAAATATTCATTGAACATTTAGAATTCAAGGTTCTTAATACACAAAAGTGAAACACAATTGTCTCTGGAATTTCATATTTTAGAGGAAGTATGTAAAAGGCAAAGAATCAAAATAATATTTAAAATGATTTGTGATGAGTGAACTCATTAATTCAGTATTATTCAACAGTTAGTTCTTGAGTTTCTTCTAAGTTGTCTCGCTACTCAGCAACAGGTGCAGATAGCAGATTCTGAGACAGTAGCAAGGCTCCTATCCCTAGCAGACTGCAGCAACATGGTAATTTCAATGACATGAGGTAAGCATAAGGTACCATTATAAGTGAATACAAAGGGCAAGGAAATCAAACTTAGAAGAGGCCTGAGGTCCTAAATCCTGGCATCACATTGAATAACTCAGGGAATTTTCAGTAACTTCAATGTCCAGGTAGCATCCCAAACCAATTAAATAAGAATCTCTTCTTTTAAGATCCAGACATCAGTATTTTTTAAAATTCCAGGTTATTCCAATGTTCAGCAAAATGTGAAATGTACTGTGTAAGGATGACATTCTGGAAGACAGCATATTTTGTCTGATTTATCTATGGATGAGTAGTAGTTAGCCAAAGAAAGGGAAAAAATGAAGATGGGTGACGGAGTGGATCAGGATGTTTTCAAGAGGGAGGAAAAATATTGCATGGCTTATGGATTTAAAGATATCAGTAAAGTTGAATCCAACAGAGATGAGTCTGTTGTGGAGTGTAGGTAAAAGAAAATACAGGATCTAGTAAGATGCATTTAAGTGGTTAAATGTGTCCCAAAGATAGAGGTTCTTAAATGTTTGTGTGCTTAAGAATCACTTGAGAAGTTTTGTAAAAATTCATACTCCTGGATTGCCATCCCCAGAGAGTGATTCTTTAGGTCTAGAATGGGAACCAGGTGTATTGTTTTAAAATAAATATTCATACATTAGTTTGATTTATGTAGTGTAGTAATAAATTTCCAGAAAGACAGAGAAGGACATAATTCAGATTTGCTATTTAGAAAGATCCTTATGAGAAAAGAAGGGGTTTGAGAAACTCAGCACTAGACTCTGGGACACCAATGTGTCCCTAGAGCTTGTTGCAACAGAGAAGGCAAGAGGTGACTGAAACTTGGATATGACTGGTGGCAATGGAGACAGATCATATTTCACTTTTAGTTATTACATTTTTAAAAAGTCTCTATTTTGCTTCTAATGAGAATTGACCTATTTTGTTCTTTCTTTCTTTTTTTTTCTTTAATCAAAGCAATTTAAGTACTTAAAAAGTTTCTTTGGTGTCACTTATTACTTGTTTTTTTGTTTTTTTTTTTCTTTATGGTAAAGGAGATAGTAAGTCCTTTAGTTTTCCTTTAAGGTCAACTCTTAATTTTCCAGGGAACAATGGCCCTGTCAATTGATTACTAGGCCCTATGCTGCCTGTATATTAGGAGTCCTTAGAATTTCTGAAATTGGCTAGACAGCTAAGGAACATGATATGAACTGCACATTAACAAAGCTTGATTTGCTCTCCCTATATCTTTACTTACACTATATAGAGATATAATACTAAATGATATTTATTAATTTTTTGTTTTAATTAGGATCAAAATGTTTTATTGTCACATACAACAATTCATTCTAAGAAGTAATCTTTAATTAGGTTTTAATTTTATTCTCTGTCTACCCCAGCTTCCACCTTAGTTCTTTATCAAGCATTTACTGTTCTTAAAATTAGCACTTAAATGTACAACAACACATGATGTGAACACTTTTTTTTGGTAAAGCTTAAATGATGATAAATAAATTATTAAATACTTCCTTTGTATGAGGTAATTTTCATGTGTCTGATCCTACGTATCATAAGATTTTAATATGGAGGAAGGATAAAACTATTAATTAAATGGAACTTTTAGCTTAGCTGTTTATTTTCTAACTGCAATTCTTTTTTTCTAACACCATAGATAATTACCTATTTCTCCATGTCTAATTTAACTTCTTTTCATTACTTTTTCTTTTAAGATTTTGTGCTAGCAGCAATTTATTTTGACATTGATTCTCCCAGTGCCGTCCACAAATTCTTGTACTACACTGACATACTTATCTTTGTGATTTCCCCATATCTAATCCTCTTAGAAAAAATTCACACATTATTCAAATCAACTATCAGGTTAATTTTTATATTTTATTTTCATGGGTATAGTTTATTTCTTTGCCCTTATTATTGCATCTTAGAAACTGCCAGCTTCCAATTTTGCTATAGACTTTCTGTCAATGTGTTCTCTCCAACCAGTTGAGCTTGCTGATGCATACATTTTTAAAGTCTATTTTCTTGGTTCTTTCATTCCCTTCCAATTCATGATCATTATCTACTAAATTGCCTTCCACTATTACATTTTCAGCATATGAAATACAGGTAATGAAAAACGTTGCTAGGATTTGGTCATCTATTTTGAAATTTAGTGTCTTTAGAAAAGTTTTAAAAGCTAAAAGTATTTTTCCTTTTTATACTTTGACAATTTATTTTAAAACTAAATAATCGGTGTTTCAAAATATGTTCAAGTAGTTTACAGGTGATCCATTTACTTGGCAAAATGTCTCTTTGGATGCCTGAATTTGCTGAAATATCACCTTGTTTGGAATTTCTTAGGAAAACTGCCCAACCTAGATTAATATTTTAGTATATTTTTAAAAACTGATGTTAATTTTTACCAGTTTACTTTGGTCAATGTTTCACTTCACTTTTATTCTTTTTTTTCTGAAAGGAATCTTACTGTGCTTATCAATCAGTTGTATCACTTTTTAGTATTTAAGTCCAATGGTTATTCACTATCATTTTTATAATTTACAGGATAACACTGCTTTGACAAAATTAATGTTGATCCAGCTATTTGTAGTGACAAATTAACAAGTAACACCAGGTATTCATTTATAATATTTTGAAAAGTGAAACCAATTTTTTACTAAAGTTTAGCTTTCAGACCTAAAAAAATCTTTGAAAAATCACCTGCTAATAAACAACAACAACAAAATGTTCAATAAGAACCTCATATTTTTTCTCCTACCTAAAACAGATCTGTACATCAGCATACATTTATTCTATCAGTAACCTTATTTTGACCTTGTTTTTTCAATAGGTCTTTCAACTCTAGATGACACATTCTTTTTTTTTTTTTTTTTTTTTGACTGTGTTTGGTCTTCATCGCTGCCCGTGGGCTTTCTCTAGTTGCAGTGAGCAGGGGTCACTCCTCATTGCGGTGCGCGGGCACCTCACTGGGTGGCCTCTCTTGCTGCAGAGCACGGGCTCTAGGCGCGCAGGCATCAGCAGCTGTAGCACGCAGGCTCAGCAGCTGTGGCACACGGGCTCAGTAGTTGCGGCAGGCAGGCTCAGTTGCTCCTCCCACACCAGGGATCAAACCCCTGTTCCCTGCATTGGCAGGCAGACTCCTCACCACTGCGCCACCAGGGAAGTCCCTAGATGACACATTCTTTTAAGCACATGTAAACATTTTAAAACTTCTCACATATCAGACTGTAAAATATTCACAACAAATATCAAGCAATACATATTATACAAACTATGTGCACCAATCACAATGCAATTAACAAACAGATAACTTAAACCTCCATAATTTTGGAAAATAAACTTTTAATAACTTATATGTAAAAAAAAAAAAGCCTAGAACTAAATGACAATAAAAATTCACAGGACAGCTAGTTCCTGGAACAGACAAATCCAATCCCTACAATTCTTCCCAAGAAAAGAAAGAGGAACCATTATTATGCAATTCATTTTGTAATGCTGGTTCCAAACCTGACAAGGACAATAAGAAAAAAGAAAATTATGTAACAATGTTGCTTATGAACACAGGTAAAAATGTCCAAAATAAAACAGTAAATCAAATTTAACCCTATGTAAAATAGTAACAGTAAAATAATTATACATCATGACAGTTCCCACCGTAACAGTCTTCTCTACCTCTCACAACACAAAGTATGCTACCTGGTGGGAAGGAAAAAAATGCTTTTGAAATGTAGAGGTTTTTTTTGTTGTCGTTACATTTTTCAATATAGCGTCTGCTCATCATTTCAGAGGATTTTAAAGCTCAATAAATTCACTATTTCACTAAGGACAGAGTCTCAGAGCCAGAGACACACATTCAGAGAAACAAATGTGATCAGGTTAGCTCTCTCTATTGCTGTTTAAATCTTGATCATACATTGGAAGCAATAATGTTGCAGGGTCAACTGAATTGTTTCTTGTTTCCAGTTGCTTGTATTTGAGGCATCTGTCACGGTGTGATCTAAGGATTGACTAAAGCCTATTTGGGGAAAGTCTATGGTTGTGTTTTTTACTTGCAAAGCATGTTTCTTTGGAACCTTTGTTGTAAGAGAGTAAAGCATAGAGTGTGGTTTTCTGAGAGCACTAGAAACACAATGAACATATGCTTTCAAGAATCTGCTGAATTTGCTATCTAGATAAAATGAGATATTGCCTAACAATTAAGGTAGATTAAGCAGTTGTTTCTTACTATACTGTGCTAATGCTGCTTCAAAATGGTAAATTGTTGGTGGGAGATCAGAATGAGAAGGAAACAATATCATTTCACATTTCTATAGCAGTTCGTTTTATGATTATCAAAAGAAACAAGTGTTTTTACAGCTGGTAGTAACTAGAAATAAAATATGACAATCTAAGGAAGCTATTTAAACTGAATTAATTGTAAAAAGTAATAGAATTAAACATGCCAGTTGATCATTTTTGTTTTTTTTTTTAAAAGTCAGACTCACTGAAAGCTTATGTGAAAATACTTGCAAGAGTTAACTGACACCAATGGGCATGTCACCTTTCCATTTGAAACTGAAAAATGTAGAAGAATAAGCTGAAAAATACACAGTACTCTTGAATATCTTAGAGACTAATGAGTACTCTGAAAACATTAAAAAGCTGACCTACAGAATTCACATATGGGTATTTAAGATTCAATATTGAAGAGCATGGAAAAGAAAAGGAATAACATGGGTTCAATTGGAACAGGTACTTTGTTACTATTTCATTCAGCTAGATATACTTTTTCATGTTATTTGAAGGGCTTAAAAGAATTTCTGAGCTATATATATAGTCTAGAAATTTAAAAAGAAGGAAGTTTTGGAAAAAACAAATGAGTTTTGCCATTATTGGCCTACCTCAAATGCTTCCTGTCTTAGACCTGTGCAATTTGTTTTCCTTTTCTTTTATTCTGTATTTCTTTTAGAGATATTTTTGAATTACCAAGAAAGAGAAAGATCATTATTTCTTTTTAAATATCTGAACATAATAAACAAATGTCCATGTTTAAACATATGTAATATTTCACTGAAAAACTTTTTTCCAGTTTTATTGAGGAATAATTGACATATATCACTGCGTAAGTTTAAGGTATAGAGCATGATGGTTTTATTTACAGATACTGTGAAATGATGACAACAATAGGTTTAGTTAACATCCATCATCTCATACAGATACAGTAAAAAGAAGATTTCTCCTGGTGATGAGAATTCTTAGGATCCACTCTTTTAACTATATATATATATATCTCATACAGCAGTGTTACCTATAGTCATCATGTTGTGTATTACATATTACATCCCTAGTACCTCTTTATCTTATAACTGGAAGTGTGTACCCTTTGACCACTTTTCCACAATTCTCCCTTCCACCACCCATTATTGAAATATTTTTATTTGTTCTTGAATATAGAAATGAAAATTTATTCTACATAATAAATATCTCATGTACATTTCTTTACACGGTATGGGTAATCAATAAGTACTAAGTAAGGACAGGAGAAACCCCATTCATTAAATGCATCCTGGTACATTTTGGAAATATATTTTAGAACTTGCCAAGAATTCAAAAGTTTTGGTTTTGGTTTATTTTTACTACCTTTCTTTTACTAAAGTTTTTAAATGATACTATTTTAGTTACCATATTATACTGTGCTTCACAGTGTCATTCTTTTAAGGAATTTCAGTGACATTAAGGTTTCTGTATGGTGGTGATGCATTCCCTTCACAAAGGGATATAATGAAGCATGAAGAAGATGGAAAATAATTTTTCTTTACATTGTTAAGGTAATTCAGGGACAGAACTCAATATTAATTCTCAAAATTCTGACTCTTGATTCTATGCTAGACTGAATTCCTGACTCTTGATTCTATGCTAGACTGAATTCCTCCACAGTAAGCTGTTCCCGTGGTTTCCACTGCCCTGATCCCTCTCCCAGGAGATGACCTGCTCCCTGGAAAAGATCAGAGCCTGCAGATACAAACTCCCACACCTCAACATGTCCCTACATTTTTGCCCATGCTCTCTTCTTCACATCCCTGAGCAATAACTACTTTCCCTTACCCGTGCTGTCCCCTCTTCCTGGTCCTCCCTCATTTCTGTGTGCTTCACCTTTCTTTCTCTCAGTCTTTTACATCATTCTCTCCCTTTCCAGGGAATTCTTCCCTCTGTCTTCAAACATATGCAGGTCACCTATTCCATTGCTAAAAGCACCTTTCTTTGACACTGCTGCCTCCTCAGACTAAACTTTGTATGTCTTTGCCTTCCATCAAACTCCCTGGAGGGAAAACTTGTCTCCACGTCCCCAACACCCCTTTTCTTATATGGCCCAAAAGAGAAAAAAACAAAACAAAACAAAACTGAAAACTAGACTGAAAACTAGTCTTCAGTTTTAGACTGAAAACTAATATTTTCTATGCCTGTCTTGGTTATTTCATTGTATTTACTTGACATTTGTCAAGTACTCTCTAGTCTAGTCTTTTAGTCTTTTCATTCTTTTCATAAGTAAGGAAATTGAAATTCAAGTTAAGTCTAATTAATTGAATTGACCAGACTGAATCTGTAATCATTAATTTTCATAAATTTATTCACAATATCAGTAAAAACTCCCTAGCTTTCTGGCTTAAACTATTTCAAACTATTACAACCACAATCATTAATTAACTTAGAATTTATGGTATAGCAGAGATTTTTAGGTAGATTTTGTTGTTATTATAGTGGTTATACATCTGTATAACTTTTTAGAATTTAAAAGTACTTTTGAAAGTATTTTTCATTTTGTCTTATTTCAACTTAGTAGAGTAACATGACTGGTATCAATAAGATATGCCTGTAGACAGATACAGAAAATCAAGAATTGGAGGGGTGATTTAATTATGTTTCTCCAGAGGTAAAATTTGTAGTCTCTTGTTTATCAGGGAAGCACAATGAATCTAAGGGTTTTTTTTAAGGATGTTTAGCACATATTAGAGCACGGAGTACTGTAAATACTCACTCTCTTTATCATCACATATACACACAAACCAAAGGGCTAGATGTCGTTTGATTGGGAGCTGGTTTTATTAGAACTATTAGATAGTGCTGGTCTATGAAGTATGAAAGTTGAAAAGTAGAAGTCAGGAGACTGCTGATGATTATTACTTGGCAAAAGAAAAGAGAAAGTTGGAAGACTTCAAAGGGGAGCTACTTCTGCACTCATTTAAAATAATTTTTATTACTATATTTTCTTAAGTCAAGTATTAATTCTTACACTGATGACAGTAGAATAAACCATAGTTTATCTGTATATGAAAATTAAATCATTAAAGCAAAATAAAGCAAATTTAATAAGTGCTCTGTGTTTATTGCTATCCACACCCCCAAATCATCCAATTTAGATGAAAAGGGTAGATATCATGAATTAAATTTGGCACATGACAAAGACAGAAAAATAGATTATAAAGAAGTTTGCCCCCTTCCTTTTTAGCTCAAAAGAATCAGTCTTTACAAAATGTAAGACATAGCCTGTAACCATTGGATTAAAATATTTTATTCAGTTATTTCCATGTAATATATGACCAAAAATTTATTATTTTTTTGTGTT